>NW_027411866.1:211066629-212314962 GCF_047663935.1 Musca autumnalis | reverse complement strand
TAGTTTTTGACGGAATCGACATCCTCAGATGTAAAAGAAAATCTTGCAATTTTTCTCAAAAATCGACTTCGAAAAATGTTGAGTATTTTGGTTTGAGTCTGTTGACAGCACTCAACATGAGTAATCCTTTGTCTATACACTGCATTTGTCTATGCCCTTACCATAACTTACAGTTCTCCGAACTTTACAGTATGTATTGCATTTTTATTTTCCAGAGCTGTGAGAGGGTTGCGCCATATTTTTTTGGTTCCGTGGTAATAGTGCAACATAATTTTCATCTCATCAGAAAATAAAACGTCATCAAAGTACTTTAACGGGCTTGAAATCTTCTTAGTAGCAAATCTGATTCGTTGCTTTATATGTTGCGGGGAGAGAACTTTTTCCTAACCCTTCGTGATGAATACTTGTTATGTAATACTTTTCTGCCTTTTTCACGTAACACACATACTCCAAAATCGTTTTCAATTACAGAACCAATCTTTTGTCTCTGGTTTGGGGCCTATTATTGATTTCATTAATTATTTAGCGATTTCTTCAAATTACAGATTTTGAAATTGGATAGTTATGACTGTACATCTCCATATACGATAAAATTCTTAACCCTTTCGGCCCCGAACTTTTTTCCTCGCATTAGTAGTTACTTTAAAGACATAGAATTAAGTCAAAACTAAGACATAACATAAATTGGTGGGCGTTACCCCACCTATTTCGGAAGATACAGTACATTTTATCTAAAATTTATTTGCTCATTAATTTGTGCAATTATGTAAATGTAAATGTTATAATCGTATAGAAGTATACCTCTTAAATAATTTGGACTGTACACATCGATTTTTGACATACCGTGATTTTCCAGACTTCACACTGAATAATGCATCGTAGTTCTGTTGATCGGGATACAACTGGCACTTTTTTATAATTTTTGCATTCTTAGGACTACAATTAGCCAAAGCAATGTGTTCTTTGAGGAAAAAATTCCGTTTGTTTTAAATAAAACGACGTTAAAATCGAAGTTGCTTATAAGCAACGTTGGCGCCGAAAGGGTTAATTGCAAATAAATCGTGGTAATATGCACAATTTTATTGCACTTTCATTGATTTGCAAACATTTAGTTATTACCAAAAAGTCAGGTCCATACAGTTTTTAGTTGTTGTTATTTCTGGCCGATTTCTGAATTTATTCCCCTAATGTTGTCTTCAACAGCAACTCATTTGTTCAACAAACCCAACATCATTTATTGAAAGAATTTTTGTTTTAATTTTAAATTGAAAATCAAAATTTTTACAAATGCATCGTTTGTAATCATTTTTTCTAACTGGATTTTAACGAATGAAAATCTTTTGTGCGACACCTGTTATGTGAAAACTAAATCAGGATCGGTTTATATTTTTTGCGTAATTGATGCTTGTAGCATTATCACCAACTGCGACATCTGTTGCAATGGAAGATAACAAATGTCTTGTCTTTCTATTATTTAGTGGTTTACGATAAAATAAGTGCGCCTAGAAGTAAACTACAAAATTTGAAATTATGTGTGATCTCTTACGATATCAAGAAGTTATAGCATTGTTAATTTGACACATGTCTTGCAGAGGGCCAACTAAGTGAATAAGTACGTAATAGTAATGAAAAATAAGGATTTTTGTTGTTGTTATTTTTTGTGGTTCCAGGACGAATTTTCTAAAACCCGGCCTTATCTCGCACATTTGCATCAACAGTGACCCACTGGTAAAATTTCAAGCTCCTAGCTTTAGCCGTTTTGGCTGGGCGTTGATGATGAGTCAGTCAGTCAGTCAATCACTTATCACCAAGCTCATTTATATATATAGAAGATACTTTCGTACGACCAAAATGTACCTCATCGAAATAATGGTTTTAGACCCCATGTATGTTTAGACGGAATCCGTTTCAGATAATTTCGAGTCGATTATTCCACGTCCATCCGTCCGTCCGTCTGCCTGGCCTCTTAATATGTTGTCCAAATCTAGTTTAAATTAGAAGAAAGGCCATATCGGTCCACTTCTTCAGGTACAAGTTAAAGAAAATGTTCGTCAAATGGTGCTGTAGATAACTCTCGAAAGGACTTTGGTCCAAAGATTGCAGGTCGCAATATTTATTAAAAACAAGTATGAACGGCGTTAGGTTCGGCCAGGCCGAACTTGTTATACCCTCCACCACCAGTTGTATTGAAGTACAATGGAACAATTAATTTCCTTTCGTTTATGAAGAGGACTAAATACCAAATTTCATGTGGATAACCTTCAAGATACCGAAATTCGTGAAATACCGTTACATGGGGTCTATATCAAAACGTCGATCTATGCCTACAAATTTCTGTCGGAAAGTTCGTAGGATCAAAGAAGGCTAAATACCAAATGTCCGATATTTCGGTAAAACCTTCAAAATACCGAAAATCAGGAGATACGATGTGGGATATAGTACACCGAGGACCTATACTGGTAATTCTCTTCTGTAATTTTTTATAATCCCATGGACATTGACGTCACAACCTTCATAATTATAAAAATCGGGATGTTCCGTTCTATGGAGCTACATCGAAACGTCAGAAATGGGGCAATATGAAAACGTGGACCTGTACGGACATATTTCTGGCTAACAGTTTTATATCACATTGAGGACTAAATACCAAATTTCAGCCATTTTGGTGGAATATTGAAGACACAACCTTCAAAATACGAAAATCGGGAGGTACCTTTCCATGGGAGCTATATGAAGGCATGGACCTATACTGACAAATTTAAAGGGGAAGTTTGAGTACCCCCAACGAAGTCTAAATACCAAATTTCATTTCGGTGGAATATTGAGGCCACAACGTTTAAGATACCGAAAATCGGGAGCTACCGTTCTATAGGGACTATATGAAGGCATGAACCGATACCGACAAAGTTCTGGGGGGAAGTTTTATACCACCAATGTAGACTAAGTACCAAATTTCAGCCATTTTGGTGTGATAATAAAGCTAAAACCTTCAAAATAACCGAAAATCGGGTGGTACCGTTCTATGGGGGCTATACGAAGGTGTGAACCAAAACCGACAAAATTCTGGGGGAAAGTTTTACACACCTAAAGAAGACTGCGTACCAAACTTCAGCCATTTTGGTAGGATAATGAAGCTAAAACCTTCAAAATACCGAAAATCGGGAGGTACCGTTCCATGGGGCTATATGAAGACATGGACCTATACCGACAAATTTCATACGGAGCGTTTAATACCCCAAATACTAAATTTCAGCTATTTCGGTGGAATAGTGAGACCTCTACCTTCAAAATACTGGAAATAGGGAGGTACCGCTCTATGGGGGATACAATAAAGCGTAGACCTATACAGACAAATTTCATATGCAATGTTTAATACCCCAAATGAAGACCAACTACAAAATTTCAGCCATTTCGGTGGAATATTAAGACCAGAACCTTCAAATATCAATTTCATGCATTTCGGTGGATTATTGTGGTCACAACCGAAAATCGGGAGGTGCCGTTATGGGGGCTAAATGAAGGCGTGGACCTATACCAACAAATTTCCGGGGAAAGTTGTGTACCCCCAACGAAGACTTGGTACAAAATTTCAGGCATTTCGGTGTTATAATAAGGCTGAAACCCTCAAAATACCGAAAATCGGGTGGTGCCGTTTTATGGGGGCTATATTAAAACGTGAACCGATATAGCCCATTTGCAATACCAAACATCCCAGGAGTAATAAAAACTTCTATACCAAATTACAAAGCTCTATCTTAAAAAAGACGGACAGACGGACATCGTTATATCGACTTAGAATTTTACCCTGATCAAGAGTATATACACTTTATAGAGTCTCCGATGAATATTTCGATGTGTTACAAACGGAATGACAATTTAATTATACACTCCATATTATGGTGGAGGGTATAAATACATATATATCTGTATGGACTATATAGTGCTTCAGGAAACTCTCACACAAAATTTCCCAATACGACGGTTAAGTTTTTTTCGAGGCATGTCCATACTTGCTGATGAGCACGATAACATACATAACATCGTAATTATACCATCCACCATAATATGGAGGTTATAATTAAATTTGTTATTCCGTTTGTAAAACATTAAAATATTCATCGGAGAACCTAAAAAATATATGTATTCTTGATTGGCATAAACTTCTAAGTCGAAATAGCCATACCCGTCTGTCCTTCAGTCTGTTCAAATTAAGATACAGCTAGCAATTTTTAAGATAGAGCTTTGTAATTTGGTACCAAATTTTATATTTTTCTACCATGTTCGGTATTGAAAATGGGCTATATAAGTCCACGGTTTGATATAGGCTCCATGGAAAGTACATCACGATTTTAGATATTTTGAAGGTTTTAGCCTTATTATCACACCGAAATGTCTGAAATGTGTTAGGTCATTGGATCCACAGTCAGGGCTGTACGGCGGATGGCCCTCCAATTGCAAGTGTTGTCCGGTCAAATGTTCGCTGGTTTGCATCGAAGTGTGATAGCTTGCATTGTCATGATGCAGAATGATTCGTTTTATTAGAATTAACCGTCTTACATTTTTCAAGCCGTTTAGTCGCCACACGGTCAGTTTTGTCGAAGAAACAGGCGACCATTTGCTTCGAAATGCTTCTTTGACGAAAAACTCTCGTTGGATTTGGCTCGCTTTCGAAGGCCTAAACGGTCGATTCCTGTTTTGTTTCGGACTGCTAAGCATAGACCCAAGATTTGTGGTCTGTGACGACCTTATAGACGTCGTTTGAAGCACCAGGATAGTTTTTATTCACAATTTCTTTGCACCAATCCACAAGAGCCTTTTTTAACGATTGTCCAAATTTGCCGGATCTAACGAGAAAAATCCATTTTTGCCGCCAGATGTTCATGAAATATCAAATGTTAGTTGGTGAAAGAAAAGCCCAAGGATGCCTCTATCTCACAGTACATAACATGGCGACCTCGATATGGGATGGTCATTTATGGACATACAAGGATTTAATTTGATCGATACACTCTTGCCGTGATTAGAGAGTTCGCTTTTTCGCTAAAGAAGACATCATTACAAAAAGCTGAAAAGCCAATTGATAATTCCCTTCGACGGGGTGAAATCATGATATTGGTAGCGATCACTAAAATTTTGCAACACTGTCAGTTCGTTTTAAAAAGATTACTCTCTGTAACAGAAAGTAATAATGGAGTATTTTTTAATGACAAACACCTCTGCTTTTCATCTTTTTCTCTTCTTCAGGGCTTTAAATTAGTACCAAGTACATTGTCGACAGTAGTCAAGTATAAAATGATTAGTTATTTTGGTTCAGTTAGCCATTAGTCTATTGGCACAGGTATCACATAGTCGACCCCGTCCTGACTATAGCCTTTGCTCATTAGTTTTACCATTAATATGGTTAATTATAATATATATAATTGTTCCACAAACATCCCATATGGGACAAGGGAGACTTCTCTCATACCAATGAGTGCACCCCGATTCATATTAGCTCAATGATATGGGACCTACTGTTTATTGCCGAGTCCGAACGGCGTGTCCTAAGACACCACTTGTAGAGAAGTTTTACATGGCTGAAATACTCAGGAAATGTCGCCAACATTACTGAGGGGTATTTTGCCACCGTTGAAATTTTTGATGTTGCCTGGCCGGGGAATCGAACCCACGACCTGCAAGGCGGGTGTGCATACCATTGCACCACGGTGCATACCATTGCACCACGATGGCATATGGTTAATTATTACACGTAAATTGTATGCGTAAAGATAATCACAGTTCATTCAAACATTCCCAATTGTATTTTTGTAATTTGACTGCACATTTACCACAGTTGGGTAGAATAATTTGCAAACATATTACTAATGTTTACATGATAATTCTATCTGCATTTGCAATACAACACGCGAAAGAAGATAACATTTTAAAAATGTAACAAATGATGCAAAGTGATGTCAAAAAATATAACTTTAATAAGTTACAAGTAACATATGAAGTCGCTATATAATAACGTTACATCGACATGTGACCATCGATATGAGGCACAGAACTACAATAAAGGGAACTTAAATTGCTCTTATTGTGAGTTTTCTTTCAGTGCAATAATACATTGAGTTTTTGACGTTGTTTCGTGATTGTTTAAGCAGTGTGAACGAATGGCAAGTATTTATAAACGTAACTACAAATTAACTCATCAATTTAATTATGCGAGGCACACGTTACATACCGGTTAAAATCACGCAAGTTATGACGTCTCATATGCAAATTTTAACAAATGTTATAAACTATATTTCCAACCAACATGAACACAAAATGGAAAGTTTTAGTCCGGCCAATATAGCGTATAAGGACAAATAACGAAAATTCTCAAAACAGATGTATTCTGGTGAAGAGCTAGGGTCTGTCATTAGAAGCAATGTCCTATCGATCCTTTCCACCACAATGTGGAAAGGGTATTATAAGTTTGTTTTTTCGAAAAATTCATGTAAAACCGCGAAATATTACCACATGGGAATACCAAATGAGATGTGTGTCCGTCCGTCCATTAAAAATTGTAATCACGCTACAGGCCGCAATCACGGACCAAACTTCACGAAATTTTGTATGGAGGTCAGGTTAAGATCAGGGTTTCGGAGTCGGAGTTTCACAAATTTTGCAGTAGTGGGAGTCGTGACAATTAATTTAATTTATTAATTTATCAAAGGACGTTTTATTTTATTTTTATATGGTAGGGAGATGAACATTACTACAAATTGGGAATTGTTTATTAATTTTATAAGAAAAAATATTAGTTAAAGCTTTCAAGTACCTTATTGGAATACCAAAAATTAAGCCCATAATATATTTTCGTTTCAATAAGGACCTGTAACATATATAGTAGGGTGGGGCGATTTGAACACCACCACGGGCGCCAGGATTTTCTGATTATTGGGATTGTACTGAGCAAAAAAGTCCACTAGACCATATGTCTACGGTGAAAATCGAGCCCCCGGATTTTGACTTGAAGTTTTTGTTCAAGGTTTTTTGGATATTTTGGCATATATATAACAGCCAAACCACTGAGATTTTCGATCCAACACAAAGACAAAAATTGTAGCCAAGACAATAATTAAGAACTCTCTTGTACATAGCAAAAGCATTGGAACGCTCCTTCAGGCAGTTATGGCCCCGATAATGTGCACATTTTTCGAAAAATATCGATAAATTACACTGAGCTACAAAATTTGACTCAAAGTCAGTGGGTGGAAATTTCCTTTTGGAGATGAAAGCCCTTGGTGAGTGTACTAAGAACGCAAAAGGAAATTTTCAGGGTAGGTCAAGTTTCTGAGTTATGGTTTGGCCAAAATATCCTTGAAAAAATTTTCAAGTCAAAATCCGGAGGCTCGATTTTCACCGTAGACATATGGTCTAGTGGACTTTTTTGCTCAGTACTATCCCAAGAATCAGAAACTCCAGGCGCCCACTATCACTTTTTTCCTTCCATACAAATCGCCCCGGCCTAATATATAGTATGGCAATCGCCTCTAATATGCAACAGATCCCTTGGAATCGATGTCAAATGAATAATATCCAAACGTTCCTGTCGAATTTTTAATAGTACAAAATTTGAGGTATTATTAAAGTGGTTCATTTTAGCTATGTGTCCTTTATTAGATTTCCTTATATATCTTCCTACATAACATTGACATTATTTGGACAATATATTGTGATCAAAGTGAACTAACTTAGAAATATAAAGCATGTAAAATATACTTTTTAATATAATTTAAATTCAAAACATTTCGCGGGAAGTTAGTGTCAAGGAGTAATGGTTTGGATATCACATGATCATCCCCTTCCTTTTGCTTTGCTTTTATAGAAGTCCTGCAAGTCTTCTGCTAGAAGTCCAATGGTCTTCTCATCTTATCTTCTATGAGAGGGCCTATTGAACCACTATGAAAGGCCTTGTGGTCTTCTATAAGAAATGCTACTGAACATCAATATGGTTTCTACATGAGTCCTAAGATCCTTTATTAGGAAACATACTGGACTTCAATGAAGAGATCTGAACAATTTCTATGGAAAGACCTACTGGTCTGCCTATGTGCTGGCTGGTGTTCACGATAACTCTGTGACCCTATAAAGTATAAATTCTTACTTGCTTACTTAGGTGGCTCTGCTTGCGCACAGAGCATTTGTCCCATAAGCCGAACTAAGGATTGATTTCCACCTCCCCGATTTCTTGCAATATCTTCCCAGTTTCAGGGAATACTACGGGCTTCGAGGTCAGATTTCACCTGTTCTTTCCATCAGAGTCTTGGCCTACCAGCTTTTCGTTTACCGCCTTGCGGCTCATGTGCTATATATCTTGTATAGCTTGTGGTTCATTCGACGTCGATATTCACCGCCGACCGATACTGGGCCGTATATCTTACGGAGAAATTTTCTCTCGAACACACCAAGTACTGCCTTATTGCTTGCGCAAGTACCCATGCTTCGGAGCCATACATTAGCACAGGTAGTATCAGTGTGTGGCAAAGTGTGATTTTGGTTTCTCGAGAGATGGCTTTGTTTCTAAACTTCAAAACTCCAAAGTAGCATCTATTTGCCAATAGTATACGTCTCCTTATTTCAGAACTGATGTTGTTTGCTCTATTTACGGCGGTGCCGAGATAGATGAAGTCGCTATCTACCTCAAAGTTGTATTTCCCAACTTCCACAGTTGGACTGAATTCAGATGATGTATTACGCGTCGACACCATTACTTTACTGTAATTACTTTATTGCCATCCCAGCCCTTAAAAAATATTCTTACAATTGTTCCGACCGACCTGTGATGTCGATGTCGTCGGCATGATCAGGGGAAAATTCTAAGTCGATCTATGCATGTCCATCCGTCTGTCTGTGGTAATCACTCTAGCATCCATAGGACGCTGATATTATGGGAAGGTGCGTTTTTTTGCAGGCAGATCAAGTTCGATTATGGTATATATCGGTCCATGTTTTGGTATAGCCCTCATATAACGGTACCGCCCAATTTATGGTATTTTGCCGTCACATTTTCAAACCGAATTTGCTATAATTTAAGATTTAGGGTTCCTAGTGATCGTCAAACTTATATTCCAAAAATGATGGGTATAGGGCTATGTTTTGGTATAGTCCCCATATAACGGTTCCACCCGATTTTCGGTATCTTGAGGGTTTTAGCTTCATTATCACACAAAAATGGCTGATATTTGGTACTTGGTATTCGTTGGAGGTATAAAACTTATCCCCAGAATTTTGTTGGTATAGGCCGACACCTTCGTATAGTCCCCATAGAACGGAACCTCCCGATTTGCGACATTTTGAAGGTTGTAGCCTCAATATTCCATTGAAATTGCTGAAATTTGGTATCTATTCTTCATTTTGGGTATTCAACTTTCCATTTGAAATTTGTCGGTGTAGGTCCACGCCTTCATATAGCACCCATAGAAAGGTACCTCCCAATTTAAGTCATTTGGAAGGTTGTGGCCTCAATATTCCTCCGAAATGGCTGAAATTTGGTATTTAGTCTTCGCTAGTGGTATCAAACTTTCCCCCAGAAATGTATCGGTACAGGTCGACGCCTTACTATAGCCCCCATATGACGGTACCTTCCGTTTGTGGCCTCAATATTCCACTGAAATGTCTAATATTTGGTATTTAGTCTTCATTTGGGGTATTAAATTTTCCATATAAAATTTGTCGTTATAGACATGTGGCGAAGCAACCATTGAATATTCGTTTTTCATTTTTAAAAATATGTATACACATTTTTTGCTTTCATAATAATTTTCATTCTTTTAAAAACTTTCAATCATACAATTTGCCTTAACATTTCTAATTATTAAATATTCTTGTTAATAAACGTTTTTATTAAAATATCGCGTTTTTAACTTATAAATTTGAAGCATTCTACATTGGTGACCTCGAACATTGAATACGATGTCCAGCGAAGAAAATCTTGCAAACGCAAACGTTGGTGATGGCGTCAATAACAATGAACAAGCTCAAATTCTGCCTCAACAAATTTCAGCAACAGCGGCCGTTAAAATTCCGCCGTTTTGGAAACAAAATCCGAAATTGTGGTTCATTCAGGTGGAAGCTGTTTTTAAAGTCAATAGAATTACTCGAGGTGAAACAAAATTCGATCACATATTATGCAACTTGGATCCGGAAACATTAGAGTTCGTATCGGATATTATATTGGCTTCAAATTTTAATGGATGTAAATACGAAGCCTTAAAAAATAAGTTAATTTCTGCCTTTACGGAATCTGACGAAAAAAAGCTCCGCAGGCTCTTGGTAGGTCATGCAATTGGTGATCAGAAACCAAGTCATTACTTGCAATTTATGCGCAATACAGGACTGGGCCAAGTAAGTGATTCTGTTTTAAAGTCATTGTTTTTGGAGCAGATGCCCGAAAATGTGCGTATTATCCTTATTGGTAACAAAGGTACACAAGCAGACAATATCATGGAGCAATTATCTCCTTCTATTTCGACGATATCAAATAGCCCTGTTTCCCTAAACGCAATTTTGGACAAAATAGATGCTCTGGAGAAACGTTTTGGGGATATGCGATCTCAATCGCCCGTTGCAAGATTTACCCGACGCACGCGAAGCAGATCTAGAAGTCGCAACAATAGAAAGGAATATTGTTGGTACCATAACACCTATAAGGACAGAGCGTTAAAATGTGTTTCCCCATGTTCATTTCAAAAAAACTAACTTTGTATTCGGACGTCGCGGCATCCGAATCTATGATCAACACTTCATGCCGCCTTTTTATTAGAGATCGATGTTCCAAATATGACTTTTTGGTGGACACGGGGGCTGATGTTTCTGTCGTTCCAAAATCATTTCTCAAGAAGTCAACGCCCATCATAAATAATAATAACGCTGCTGTCAGTCTTTTCGCTGCAAATGGTACGCCAATTAAAACTTTCGGAACCAGCATTGTATCATTGGACCTAGGACTCCGGCGCAGTTTCAAATGGAGATTTGTTATAGCAGATGTAACCAAACCAATAATCGGTTCGGACTTCCTCACACATTTCAATATCCTTCCAGATTTAAAAAATAAACAGCTAGTTGACGGTAAAACCTTTATGAAGTCTCAAGCAGAGCTTTCAAATATATCGTGGAATAGCATTACTGCAATACGCACGGATAATTCTCCATACTCTGCCTTACTTTCAGAATTTCCAGATATTTATAACATGTCAAATGTCTTACAAAGACTCCCTCAGCATACTGTGCATCATCATATTGAAACCAATGGTCCCCCGTGTCATGCTAAAGCTCGTCGTCTAGATTCTGAGAAGTTAGAAGCCGCAAAGAAAGAATTTGAATACATGCTGGAGAATGGTATAATTCGTCCTTCAAATTCAGAGTGGTCCAGTTCATTGCATATGGCACGCCTTCATATACTTTCCATAGAATGGTTCCTCCCGATTTTCGGTATTTTGAAGGTTGTGGCTTCAATATTCCACGAAATGACTGCAATTTGGTATTAGTCTTCGCTGGTGCTATTAAACTTTCCCTGGCACAGTACATCCCAGTTTTCGGTATTTGGAAGGTTGTGGCCTCAATATTCCACCGAAATGGCTGAAATTTAGTATTTAGTCTTTGTTGGGGGTGCAAAACTTTCCATTTGAAATTTGTAGGTATAGGTCCACGACTTCATATTGCCCCCAAAGAAGTGTACCCCCGATTTTCAAGATTTTAAAGGTTGTGGATTCAATATTCCACCGAAATGGCTGAAATTTAGTATTTAGTCTTCATTGGTGGTATAAAACTTTCCCTTCGAAATTTGTCCGTACAGGTCCACGTCTTCATATTGCCCCATAGAACGGTACCGAATTTCGGTATTTTGAAATTTAGCCACATTGTTTTACCGAAATTTGTGGAACTTGGTATTTAGTTTTCTTCATAAACGAAAGGAAACTAAGTGTTTAGTTTTACTTCAATACTCGTGATGGAGGGTATAAAGAATTCGGCAGGGCCGAACTTAATGCCATTCTTATTTGTTTTTTTAATGTTGTGTTGGATGTACCCGAAGAAAAGTGCCCATAGTGCCCAGTCTCGAACTTGTTCTAAATTTGGACTAAATTCGTTAATACGTTCGTGAATTATCGTATGCACAAGCCAGTCATTATTTTTTGAACGAATCAAAGTGTTTATAATGTCCTTAGCCCAAAGTCTGAGGATAAACAAATCCATGACTGATGCTCAGACTGTCTTTCGAATATATTTCGAAACAACAGTTCTCCACAACAATGCTTATCTTCATTCAATTTTGCAATTTAATGCAAATTTAAATATACTACGAATAGGAATCCCAATAAATTATTCTGTCCTGCCCCTGAAGTTGTCGCTGTTGGTTGACAGGCACATGCAAAAGTCAATACCATCAAAAGTCATAAATAGTACGCTTCAACATACTGACAAACACACGCATACACACACAATGTACACAATAGCAAGTGTTGCAAACAATGCAAAACAAAGTGCAAACTAGAAAAGGAAACCAAAACAAGGAATACGAAGTTGAATTTAGTTTTCACTTTGAGTTTGTTGGCGAACAACAAACCAAGCAGCCTGGCGGAAATCGTTTAGACTTGGTAAACTTTTGCAAAACGATTGCAGAGCTGTTGCTGCTGCTGCTGATGACGACAACAATGTTGATGATAATGCGTTTAGCAATATTCTCCGCGACATTGAGTATGATGGCGATGGTCATTTGTGTAAGACAAGAACAGCACGGTATTCAACGACAACAACAGGAACAAGGATAACAAAAACAGCAACAACCACAACAACGACTGCAGTATCAAGAATCCAATGAGAAGCATGAACAAGACCGAGACGACGACGAAGAACAGCTGGCACAACAGCCCGGCCATCAACAACAGCAACCGAATCATCATAATTTATCAATTATGCAAAATTTCCCTGACCCGGAATTACCTGTAATTTTGCAGCATGCCATTGCCGCTTGTTGCAGCATTGTGGAGGATTATTTTGCCAAGCAAACGAACAGTTTCATGCTGAGCACCAACATCGAAGAAAAAATTCTACAGCCGCACATTCGTGACTTCATCAATAATGTGTTGCTTTGCCTGAATTCGATTAAGGTGGAAGTGGAGAATGTGCATGGACAACGGGGTCCCTCATTTAATCGCAAATATAATCTAATTGTGGTGGACAGTGCTGAGGCATTAAGGTAAACGACAGAAACCAAAATGTTTTGGATTGTTTTTTCAATATACATTTGTACTTCATTTCAGACGTTTAGATCCTGGCCATAATACCCGTGATTATGATATTCAAGAGATCTACTTGGTATACCTAATGAATGCTTCACGCTTTCCAAATCTGGAATTGCAATTGCAAGATATTTTTGCTTACTTTTGGCAAAATTACATAATAAATGTTACAATTGTCATTGTAAATACACGGACGGGTAGTGTGGAGGCCCTGACATATTATCCGTTCTATGACAACATATCGTGTAAAATGGTACATGTAGAGAAAATTAACAGTTTTCTCGGCGAATGGTCAAAACCCCTAGATGACAACATTTTTCCAGAGAAAGTGGAAAATTTACATCAATGTCCCCTGACTGTGGCAGTTTGGGAGACACCGCCGTATTTCAGTTATCGCCTGAATGCAAATGGATTTTATGATATTGGTTTCTTTGAGGCGGATTTACTACTGGCATTGGTTCAAAAGATGAATTTCACAATGGATTTGCAGGAGCCGCCGAATAATGAACAACGTGGCAAGGTATTGGATAATGGTACATTCACCGGGGCACTTAAGATGGTAAGCTAAGACAAAATTTGAATGGAATTATTGCGATAACTGTCAAAATTAGTAAATAAGTAAAAATCGTGTTAAGTTCGGCCGGGCTGATCTTTTTATGCCCTCCATCACGAGTTGTATTGAAGTACTAAATTATTCAGCCATGTTAAGCTTATTCCTAGAAGAAGTAAAATATGCTAATTGAAGAATATCACTATCTTTTAAACAAGGTTTAATACCAAGGTTAGGTTTGGGGATGTGCAGCCACGAATTTGGCACTGCGTTACTCGTAGACCTTCCGGTCCATTGTGATCATCCGGGGGAAAAACATGGTTTAATACCAATGAGACATCCATGTTTTCTACCTATTCTGAATCCGAAATACAGTGGTCGCAGCCATTGGCCAAAATTAAATAAATGAAAGTCTAATTTTTGGTACCAAATATATGATATATTCCAAATTATACAAAAAGCATAAATATTTCAATAATAGGTACAAAAACGTTTGTGTGTACAATTTTTCTGTTTAAAATTTTCTTCAGACAAGTCAATAAAATAGAGAAATGTATAACCATAGCCGCAACATGAAAATTACCGAGAATCCAGAGGTATCGTTCTATGGGGGCTATATGAGGACGTGGACCTATACCGACAAATTTAAGGTGAAAATTTTTGTACCCACAACGAATACTAAATACCAAATTTCAGACATTTCGGTGGTATATTGGGGTCACAACCTTCAAAATACCGAAAATCGGGAGGTACCATTCTGTTGGGGCCATATCGACACCTCCAAATAATAGTATGCTAAGTCTAAAAAGTGAGTTTTGCAGGAGAAGCTCTCAAAGTGTGGAAATTTTTTTGAACTTCAGTACTATGCAAAGTCAATATTTGTTTATAACTTCTGTTCGGATTGACCGATCGTTACCAAAATTTGACAGAATTTAAGTTAAAGGTCGTTCGACACCTCCAAATAATAGTTTGATAATTCTGAACAGTGACTTTTGCAGGACAAGCTCTAAAAGTTTGGAAATTTCTTTGACCTTCAGTACTATGCTAAGTAAATATTTGTTTATAACTTCTGTTCGGATTGTCCGATTATTACCAAAATTTGACAGAATTTAAGTTAAAGGACGTTAAATATAAAAATGTAAAGAACTTGAAAACATGCTAAGTCGACTTAGCATTCTATTGTTTGGAGGCGTCGATATGAAGACGTGGGTCTAAACCGACAAATTTCAGGTGAAAAGTTTTATACCCCCCACGAAAACTATATAATAAATTTAAGCCATTTCGGTGGGATATTGAGCCTACAACTATCAAAATTCCGAAAATCGGGGGGTACCGTGGAGCTATACTGAACAATTTCAGGTGGAAAGGTTTATACTTCCAACGAAGACCTAATGAAAATGTCAGACATTTCAGTGTGATGTTGAGGCCACAACCTTCAAAATATCGGTAATCGGAGAGTACCGTTCTATGGGAGCTATATGAAGACCTATATCGACAAATTTCAGGTGAAAAGTTTTGTACCCCCAACGAAGACTAAATACCAAATTTCTGTAATTTCGGTGGGATGTTGGGGCCACAACCTTCAAAATACCGAAAATCGGGAGGTACCGTTCTACAGGAGCTATATGAAGACGTAGACCTATACCCACAAATTTCTGGTGAAAAGTTTTATACTCCCTCACGAAGACTAAATAATAAATTTCAGTAATTTCGGTGGGATATTGAGGCTACAACTTTCAAAATACCGAACATCGGGAGGTACCGTTCTATGCGGGCTATAAGAAGACCTGGGCCTATACTGAAAAATTTTAGGTGGAAAGGTTTATACTTTCAATGAACACCTAATACAAAATGTCAGCCATTTCAGTGTGATGTTGAGGCCACAACCTTCAAAATATCGGAAATCGGGAGGTACCGGTTTATGGGGGCTATAGGAAGATGTGGACCTATGCGGACAAATTTTAGGTGTAAAGTTTTATACCCCTAACGAAGTCTTAATACCAAATTTCAGCCATTCCGGTGGGATATGTAGACCACAAACCCTTGTATATATTTTTGCATATGGGTTTGCATATGTTCATTTTATGCAAATATGTCAAAATATGCACGATATGCCTAATTCGTTTTATTTCGTGATAAAACGAGTTTCTGTCTAGTCAGATTTTCTCTACGACCATCGTAACCATATATGCATTTACATATGATTCCGCAGTCTACTTATTACTGTATTCTTTGAGAATAGCATCAAAAAAGAGAAAATTTAACAGGTTGATTTCGAGGTGAATTCAGGCAAAAGATAGGTGAAAGTAAAATATTGGTATCAAACTAATTGTACTGTATATTGACCAAACTGAATTGGAATATTGAAAAACAAGCCATTAACTTAATTTTTATGCAGTTTTGTGTTTGTTATTATTATTTTTTTTTTTGATTCATTATTGAATACGTGCTGAAGGACTATTGTAATGTCATTTCTTCAGTATAATTAAATTTCGTGTAAAGTTTGAGTTATGTTCCCCCTCTTTCCCCCAACAATTTTTTTTTAAAAGATTAGTAGTAGTCTAATGATTCTATTTTCAAAATATCAGCTGCATCTTTCCACAGCTTTGGAACTTGTTCCCATAATACTAAGGATACCTTTCAGGGTGTTTTTGTATTTTTTTTTCAAATGGGCAGGTGATACATTTCAGCTTTTTCAGTATATAGAGGCGACATTGTGCGGTTCAGTTATATGAGGGATACGTCAAAATGTGGTCCTCAATGTAAAAATTGTAAACTTTAGCCATTTTCATTGATTATTACGGCTAGAACCCTAAAAAAACTGAATATAGGGCGGTACCGATTTATGGGGACAACATCAAAGGGTGGACCTACATTAATCGACAATTTTCTGGGGGTAGTCTATCTCCAAGTATGATTACGTGGCATTTCAGCCATTTCGAAATAATAAAAAAATCGGGCGATACCATTATATGGGAGACATATCAAAATGTGGACCCAAATAAAAAAAAAAAAAAAATTGCAAGAAGGTTTTCTAAAAGTAGGGAATACCGATAGACAAATTTTAGCTAATTTCATTGAAAGATGTGGTCAAGACCCACAAAATGCCAGAAATCAGGGGGTAACGTTATATGGGGGCTACACCTAAAGTTGGACCTATCTTGATTTTTTGCTTTTTTCATTTGTGTTGCTAAACTAACCTTTACTGAAAATTTCGTATTGATATGTGCACAGTGTTACAGTTATTCCATTTGGACGATGCGTGTGCAAAAGACCGACCCAAATATACAAAAAAAAAAAGCAGTAAGAATGACTTTAAGTTCGGCCAGGCCGAACTTGTTATACCCTCCACCACGAGTAGTATTGAAGTAAAATGGAACAAATAGTTTCCTTTCGCTTATGAAGAAGACTACACAAATTTTAGAAAGTTCAGTAAAACAATGTGCTATGAAGGTTTCAGTGTCATCATGAAATAGAAATGGATGACATTTGGTACTTAGTCTTCGATGGGGGTATAAAACATTCCAGAAGAGAATTATCAGTATAGGTCCATATATTCATATAGCTCCCATAGAAGGGTATCTCCCGATTTTCGGTATTTTGAAGGTTTCAGCCACATTATCTTACCGAAATGGATGAAATTTGACTCTTAGAATTTCTTGGGGCTACAAAGCATTCCCCAAGAAATTGGTCAGTACAGGTACACCTTTTGATATACATACATACATACATATTTTCCCACAACATCCCTGAAGGGACAAGGGAGACTTCTCTCATATCAACGAGTGCACGCCGATTCATATTGGCTCAATGATATGGGACCTACAGTTTATCGCCGAGTCCGAACGGCGTGTCTTACGACACCACTTGTAGAGAAGTTCTTCATGGCTGAAATACTCAGGAAATGTCGCCAGCATTACTGAGGGGGAATTTTGCCACCGTTGTAAATTTGATGTTGCTTGGCCTGGGATTCGAACCGCAGACCTTATGAGTGCAAGGCGGACGTGCTAACCATTGCACCACGGTGGCCCCCATACACCTTTTGATATAGCCCCCATATAAAGGTGCCTCCAGATTTCTGGTATTTTGAAGGTTTATCTTACAAAAGCGCTATTTTGGGGCTATAAAACGTCCCTCCACACATTGACAGTATATGCAAACGTTTTAATATAGCACCCACTAGTGCAGTAAGAAAAATTTGGTTAGGGATATACAACATTCATATCGATATAGGTTTTGATTTAGCCCCCATAGAACGGTATTTCCCGATGGTATTTTGGATTCCAAAAGGGTAGAAAATCTCCATGCAGAAAATGATCAATATAGGTTCACCTTTCGGTATTTTACCAATATAATGATACCTCCAGATTTAACGTAGTTTGATGGTTGTACACTGGAGCGACCTAAAAAACAAAATTTGTTTAATTGGAACTCCTACCCCCTATTTTTTGCATTTGATCCAAAAGCCTTATATATGAAATTTTATTAAGATCGGTTAACCCGTGCCATCCGGCCGATCTTTATGGTCCAATCAATGAAAATTTTGTATCAGTTAATTTTTGTGGCTAAAAAACGAATCTTACAAAAAATTGTAAAAAAAAAGATTTCAATATAGCCATATAGGGCCCGAAATATCTAAAATCTTCCTACCGGAGCTATATAAAAATACGATCCGATTTTGAAGAACAATGAAATGTTAAAAAAATTTTATTTATTGGACCATAAATGCGACTTTTAGAAATTTTTAGTAAAAATGCACCTTTCGCCCCATACAAATTACTATGGAACCAAAGATCGCCCGGGTGGCACGGGTCAACGTTAACCGATCGTCATAAAATTTCATACATGGGTTTTTGGGTCGATTGAAAAAAAATGTAGGGGGTAGGAGTTCCAATAAATTTTTTTATACCCTTCACCATAATATGGAGGGTATAATAAAATTTGTCATTCAGTTTGTAATACATCGAAATATTCATCGGATACGCTATAAAGTATATGAAGATAAGACAAATTTTTTTAGTTTTCCATAACAAAAAAATTAAAAAAATTTTTTTAAGCTACATGAAAGATTTTTGGTACATAGATTGGGAAAAAAAATCCCATTCTTAAATCTGTTCGAGATACTAATTTTTGTTGTTGCGCGCAAAAGTTATGGCGGTTTCAATTCTGATAAAAAGAAAAAATCTTATAAAAACGTTCATTATATTGAGAAACAGTGTTAGTTTATGGCTTCCTACATACTATATGTTTACTGAGGTCCCATAACTTTAGTGAAAAAGTTGTAAATTTTCGCGGAAATTAAGAAAGAATTAAAAAAAAATTGCTTGTTTGCAACTTGTATTAATAAAATTTAAGCTGTTTATGCATCGGAAAAATATTTAAAAAATATGTACGTAATACACTCATACCTCTTTATACGGCCCCTCGTTTTACGGCATTTCGCTATAACGGCCTGTTTAAATTATGGAACACCTTCGCTTTACGGCGCTTTGTCCCTCGTTATACGGCCAGAAGAAATCGTTAATTTAAGAAGAACATCAGTGAAATGTTAAACGACAGACACTGGAGAAATTTTTTAAAGCTGTTTCATGAAAAACTTGATTTAAATTAAACTTATTAATTATTTAAGATATTTTTATACACACTATATGAATTGTTTTGGTTTTTAGTTATTATGCACACCCGCCTTACACGCTAAAGGTCGTGGGTTCGATTCCCCGGCCAGGCAACATCAACAATTTCAACGGTGGCAAAATACCCCTCAGCAATGTTGGCGACATTTCCTACCCATCTAACTCCAGTGGATCTATGGCTACATCCCATCGAAGCAGCCACTTTTCTTGAACTGGAGATAGACCCAGAGCCAGATTGAACAGAGGAACGAACAAATAAACATAACAAAAACTCTGTTACAACAACAACAACAACAACATTTTCTGAGTATTTCAGCCAAGTAAAAGTTCTCTACAAGCGGTGTCTTAGGACACACCGTTCGGACTCGGCAATAAACAGTTGGTCCCTTATCATTGAGCTAATATGAATATGGGTGCACTCATTGATATGAGAGAAGTCTCCCTTGTCCCGTATGGGATGTTTGTGGAACAATTATAATTATTACCTATTTAATTTTCATGCTTTACTTGTTTTTATTGCTTTACATATTCATTTTTATTAAAACCACGACGTAAAAGGCATATTTTTACTTCCACTGTGAATTCAAACCTTACTTTTACAATAAATCGGAACCGATCTCTTACTGTTAATATGGATTTGTATGAAATGTATTACCTCGCTTTACGGCGTTTCGCTTTACGGCCGACATTTTGGGAACGTATCTAGGCCGTATAAAGAGGTATGAGTGTATAAACATCGCGACGATTGAAATGAAACCATAAATGAATAAATCCGTTTAGCGGTTTGCATATTATAGCAAAAACAAACAAAATATATATTGAGGGAAGTTATAAAATTTTTGTAAGAGAAAATATTTTTTCAATTTTATTTTGTGAGTTAGTTGAAAAAATGTAAGACAATAGGTCGGAGTTATTCTTCTAATTCATTTTAATTTCACGCAAAAAATCAAATTTTTTATTCTAATCACTTCTCGTGTACACGCTAACATCTAGCGGAAGATATGGGTAACGTTCAAATAAATGTTGGGTTCCTTTGAATGGGGTATAATCTTCAAATAAAACTGTATCGGGTAATGTTCATTTTGAAATGCGTGTAAATCGCGAAATCCTTAAAATCACTTGTTGCGCATGCGGTTTATCAATACGGCGAATTCTTCTCTTTTAATTTGTACAAATTTGCCAGGATTTACTTTGGCGGCTAAGATGTAGCATCGCCTGCAGCGTAGTGTGCAAAAAACGGTATAACGCCTATAATTTGCACAAAGTGCATACACTTTTTATGCGCATCCGATTTCACTATCAACCGTGGAAAAATACATCGATCTACTCCTATTTCGATCAAATCCATTAAGAACCGTGGATGTAGCATCACACACTATTTTTGGGATAAATCGGATATAGCTCTCATGCCACTAAATTTTTTAAACCGCTGTTTTCGCAATCCGCGAGTGAGGTGTCAGTTTCTTCATTGACAAGGAAACGATCCACAGAAAACGCGATTAAATCCGCGATATTTTCAAAAACATTTTGGTTAGGGGCACAAACCTCGAAATACCTAAAATCGGCAGGTACCGTTCTATGGGAACTATATCAAAACGTGGACCGATATAGCCCATTTTCAGTAACAGACCAAATTTTAGAGCTCTATCTTAAATATTGCTAGCAGTGTCTTGATTTCAACACACAGACGGACGGACAGTCGTATATATTTTAAACGGAATTGCAAATATAATTATACCTTCTATATTACGATATCATGCTATTCATTGGAAACTCCATGCTTCCTGACATAATGGTTTGAAAGTTGAAAAAACCACCTAAAATGAGTGGTGGGTACCATAACTATCGCAAGGAGTAACTAACATTGGTCCAACCTTTGAACATTGTAATATTTCTCTAGCACTAAAATCAATTTCAAGATGGACTATATCGGGTAACACCCCCTCCCGAGCCTCCCTTACACAAATTTAAAATATTCGTTTAAGAACAGTTAAAGGTTAGTTCGAGGATTGTTTTGGTTATTTTCATTGAGAGTAAATCTTGCAATTCTTATAACAACGATACCCCTGATGTAACGTATTTCCCCACGGTTTCTGACCACTTATTTACTTAGTTGAACTTCTGCAGAACATTTGTCCCATTAGCAGAACTAAAAAAGATTTCCATTCTTCACTATTTTTATACACTTAGCATTTATGCTAATTGTGCCTCATCAAAATAATGGTATTAGACCCCAAGTATGTTTGGACAAAATCCGTTTCAGACAACATGGAGTCGATTTAGAAATGTCTACCTGTCTGTCTGGCTGAAGCGCACGATATTTGATCCAAAATTTGGCATTCGTAATATAGTTTAAATTCGAAGATGAGCCATATTGGCCCACTCCTTCTGGTACCTCCCCCACAAAAGTTCAACAATTTTCGGAAAAATTGTGCACACGATGACTCATGAAGGCAATAAATTCCCACTAGATGTAGACGAGGCAAGTCCATACTTCCTAAAAAAATGGCCCAAAAGCTGTGAAAAGACACCATGTGGCTGGAGCGAACGATAACTCTCGAACGTATGAACCGATTCGGTCCAAAATTTAGACATTGTAATATTTTGTCCAAACTAAATTTAAGTTAAGTTCATTTAAGTGGGCACAATCGTTGCTCACCTTCCGGTAAATTGGTACGAGATATATCTCTTGAAAAGTGCAACCGTCCAAACTGTAATAATAATTGTTCCACAAACATCCCATACGGGACAAGGGAGATTTCTCTCATATCAATGAGTGCACCCCGATTCATATTAGCTCAATGATATGGGACCTACAGTTTATCGCCGAGTCCGAACGGCGTGTTAAGACACCACTTTGTAGAGAAGTTTTACATGGCTGAAATACTCAGGAAATGTCGCCAATATTACTGAGGGGTATTTTGCCACCGTTGAAAATTTTGATGTTGACTGGCCGGGGAATCGAACCCACGACCTTCAGCGTGCAATGCGAGTGTGCATACCATTGCACCACGGTGGCACCCGTCCAAATTGTGGATCTTCTAATATTTTGTACAAATATAGTTTAACTTCTACAATGGTCAATATCGGGTATCTCCTCCACAGAGGTTCAAAATTTTTGTTTAAGTGACAAACTGAAATTAATGGTGGACGCAATATCTAGGAATGACTCCCAAAATAAGATCTACTTCCGCAAAACTTCAATCAGCAAGTTTATACGTCCAAAAGGGCCACAAGATCTGTGTAGCCGGTATTCGATTCGATATTGTCAATAGATGAAAGTTACAAATCACACTGTCTGAGGGTTTATGTATCTCTGTCGGCAAGCCGACTGATACTTTTTGAATTGTTCATTCCCGTCTTTACTCCATCGAAGCTTGGGCCTTCCTGTTCCGCATGTACCGCCATGCGGCCCATATTTATACGCCTTTTTATCGGGTTCATCATCGTTTTTACTTATGGCATGATCCTCACGACGTCGATATGTTTCGAAGAATTTTTGTCAAGCACTCCAAGCACTGCCTTATCTGCTTCCGGAAGTACCTAGGCCTCGGAACCATACACTAGCACGGGTAGTGTGCTTTGTAAAGTATTATTCTTGTTGTGGCTTTGTTTTGAAACTGCTTATATAAGCCTTCTATATATTTCACAACTGCTGCTGTTTGTTATGTTTATGGCGGTGCCGAGGTAGACAAAGTCTTTAACTACCTCAAAATTATAGGTATCAAATTCCATAGTTGGTCCGAGTTCTGTGAATACCATCAACCTGGTTTTGTCGCCGCTTACTGCCAGCCCCACTTTAGCAGATTCTCATTCGACCTCCTTAAAGGTATCAGTTACTTATATTACTGATCGACCCATGTTATCAATGTCGTCAGCATATGCAAGTAACCATTTCGAGCAGGATGTTGAAGAGCTTTCCAGTGGCCAAAAGAATTCTCCACTTAAAATTGTCAATACAGGTCCATGTTTTGGTAAAGCCTACAGATAATGGTACCTTTCGATTTTCAGAATTTTGCGTATTTATATACCTTTTTTGGACGAACTGTCTGTAATATGACATTTGAGGTTCCCAGTGGCCCTAAAACGTCTCCACCACAATTACATAGGCTAATGTCTTGGTATAGCCCCCATATAACGGTACCTCCCGATTTTCGGTATTTTGAGGATTTTAGCTTCCATTTTTAAACGAACTAACTGTAATTCGCCGTTTGAAGTTCCCAGTGGTCAAACAATTTTCCACCACAAATTGTAAACATACATAGGTCCATATTTTGGTATACCCCCAGATAACGGTACTGTTCGATCTTCGGAATTTTGAGGATTCTATCTGCATTTTTTGACCGAACTGATTACATGCATTAGGCATTTGAGATTCCCAATGATCACAAAACATCTCCACCACTAATTGTTAACATAGGACCATGGTACAGCACCCATATAACGGTACCTCCCGATTTTAGGTGTTTTAAGTAATTTGACATTTGAGGTTCTCAGTGGTCATATAACTATATAATATAAATAAATGTTCCACAAACTTCCCAGACATTCATATTAATGAATGCACCCCGATTCATATTAGTTCTATGATTTGGGACCTTTGGGAAAAGTTTTACATGGCTGTAATACTCAGGAAATGTGGACAACATTACTGAGGGGTATTTGTCACCGTTGAAAATTGTATGTTTTCTAGCCGGGGAATCGAACCCACGGTGGCATAACTTCCCCACCAAAATTGTTAACACAGCCCGATTGAAAACATTTTTGGATACATTTTCTGACCTAATTTAGGCATTTGGGGTGTCTGTGGTTATACACTATCCCGACCTAAAATTGTGTATAGTTCCGAATATTTCATGGTAGAGGGTATAACAAGTTCGCCCGGCAGAACTTACCGATTTTTTACTTGTTGTTACTGGTGGTGGGTCTACAGTGCTGTATGCACTAATATTGCAATAGATGGTTGTCCTGCAATATATCTCAAATATATATATATATACTAGCAAAATGCCCGCTACTTCGTATGCGGAAAGGATATAAAAAAACAAATAAACAATATATAATATGGAAATGACAAACACTGAAAATTTGGTCGCACTAATACCAATTTTAATCAATATTTATTTTTATCTTAGTACTGTACGTACCCCTTAAGTTCGATTTTCAAAAAGATCAGCCGTATCTCACCCATACACATTAACAGCGAGATCAACGTTGCACACCAATACACACCCTAACTCCAAAAAATAAAAATTCCAGCACTGTCCCTACACCCAAAAACAAATTGAGTACCATTAAGTAATTTTCGTATACTTATGGTACGTATTTCGACGACATATCTCAGCCATACACGGACATTAATACAAAATAATTACAGTAAATTCCATAATAATTACAGTAATTCCAAATCTCAAGATTCCAGCTGTATCCGTTCGTCCAATTCCAAATTGTACCAAACTTAGTATCAAGTCGAACTCTTCGTACCCATAAGTAAGATTTTCCAAAACTACTTCAATCCATCACTTTAGTAGTAATCTTACTTCCAAATTTCAGGATTCAAACTCTATCCGTTAAACCAAATTAAAATTGTACTAAATTTAGAACAATTTAGAATTTTCGTACCAATTTTCAAAACTTCCTCAACGCAACAGGGCTACAATAATCATACTTTCAAATTGCAGGATTCCACCGCTATCCGTTCACCTACATACAAATTGTATTAAATTTAGTACCATAAGTTTGCTTTTTCAAAACAACCTGAATCCTACTCTTCGACTGTAATCGTAATTCCAAATTTCAGGATTCCAGCTCTATTAATTCACCCGAATCCAAATTGTATCAAATTTAGTACCATTTCTTTCCCAAACAAAAATTTCAGGATTCCAGCTCTACCCGTTCACCCAAATCCATATTGTACCATATTTAGTACCATTTAGTACTTCTCATACCCATACGAACGACTTTTCAAAATTTCCTCAATACTACACTCCTACAGTAATCTTAATTCCTAATTCCAACACTATACGTTTACTAAAATTCAAATTGTACCAAATTTAGTGCTTTCTGTACCCATAAGTACGAATTTCCAAAACTACCTCAATTCAACTGTCCGGCAGGAATCTTAGTTCCAAATTTCAGAATTCCAGCTCTATCCGTTCATCCAAATCCAAATTGTACCAAATTTAGTACCATTTAGTACTTTTCGTACCCAAAGGCACGAATTTCCAGAACTATCTCAATCCTACACCCCTACAGTAATCTTAATTTAAAACTTTAGGATTCCAGCTCTATCCGTTCACCCAAATCCAAATTTAGTACTGCTCATAATCATAAATACGAACTTCCAAAACCATTTCCTTATTTCAACGCCATTTCCCAACCTTGATTCCCATACCAAATTTGAAGATTCTAGCTTTATCCATTAAAAATATACAATTGGTACCAAATTTAGAAACTTTTAGTACTTTTCGTACACTTATAGGTCGAGTTTCTAAATACTCTTTGGTACATCTTCCTAACTCTCCATCAATGACCACTCGTTCAAAATTTCAGATTTCTAGCTCTTCGCGTTTGCCTAATACAATGGATTCCATATTTAGTACACTTTAGCACTTTTCGTACCTTTCTACGACGAATTTCCAAGAACCCCTTTAAACAAAAACAAATTGTACAAAATTCTGTACAATTCGATTTTCCAAAACAACCTTAATCCTTCACTTCAACAGTAACCATAATTCCAAATAACAGCATTCCAGCGCTATCCGTGCACTCAAATCCAAGTTGTACCATTTGGTACATTTCGTACCCATAAGTACGTATAAAACTACTTCCATCTCAATCCTATACTCCAACAGCAGTCTGACCAAATTCCAGGATTCCAGCTCTATTCCCAAAATCCAAATTGTACCACAGGTAGTACCACTTAGTACTTTTCGTACCCTTACTACCTCAGTCCTACACTCCAATAGTAATCCTAATTTCAAATTTCAGGACTCAAACACTATCCGTCACCCAAATCCAAATTCTACCAACGGGTTGCAAATTCTAACTCTTTCCGTTTACTAAAATTCATACTTTAAATTAAAATAAATAAAATTAAAATACTTAAAATTCAGGATTCCAGTTCTATCCGTTCACCCAAATCCAAATTGTAATAAATTTAGTACCATTTAGTACTTTTCGTACAGATAAATATGAATTTCCAAAATTTCCCCAATCCTATGCTCCAACAGTAATCTCAATTTCAAATTTCAGGATTCCAGCTCTGTCACTTCACTCGAATCCCTATTGTACCAAATTTAGTACTTTTCGAACACATAAGTACGAATTTCCAAAACCACCCTCATATCTCAGTCCTACCCTTCACAGTAATCTTAATTCCAAATTTCAGGTTTCCAGCTACATACTTACGTTCACCCAAATCCAAATTGTACTAAATTTAGTACCATTTAGTACTTTTCGTACCCATAAGTACGAATTTTCCAAACTACCTCAATTCTACACTCCACCAGTAATCTCAATTCCAAATTTCGAGATTTCAACTATATCCGTTCACTCAAATCCCCATTGTCCCAAATTTAGTACCATTTAGTACTTTTCATTCACATAAGTAAGAATTTCCAAAACTTCCCCAGTCCTACACTCCAACAGTAATATCAATTCCAAATTTCAGGAATCCAGCTCTATCCGTTCACCCAAATCCAAATTGTACTAAATTTAGTACCATTTAGTACTTTTCGTACCCATAAGTACGAATTTTCCAAACTACCTCAATCCTACACCCCACCAGTAATCTCAATTCCAAATTTCGAGATTCCAGCTATTATCCGTTCACACAAATCCCCATTGTATCAAATTTAGTACCATTTAGTACTTTTCATACACATAAGTACGAATTTCCAAAAGTTCTTCAATCCTACACTCCAACAGTAATCTCAATTCCAAATATCAGGATTCCAGCTCTATCCGTTCACCCAAATCCCTATTGCACTAAATTTAGTACCATTTAGTACTTTTCGTACACATGATTGGTAATTTTCCAAACCATTTCCTTTTAGAAGCACCACTTCCCAACCTTGATTTCCATACCAAATTCCTATATTCCTGGGGCCTATTATAGATTTCATTAATTATTTAGCGATTTCTTCAAATTACAGATTTTGAAATTGAATAGTTATGACTGTACATCTCCATATACGATAAAATTCTTAATTGCAAATAAATCGTGGTAATATGCACAATTTTATTGCACTTTCATTGATTTGCAAACATTTAGTTATTACCAAAAAGTGAGGTCCATACAGTTTTTAGTTGTTGTTATTTCTGGCCGAGGGCCAACTAAGTGAATAAGTACGTAATAATAATGAAAAATAAGGATTTTTATTGTTGTTATTTTTTGTGGTTCCAGGACGAATTTTCTAAAACCCGGCCTTATCTCGCACATTTGCATTAACAGTGACCCACTGGTAAAATTTGAAGCACCTAGCTTTAGCCGTTTTGGCTGGGCGTTGATGATGAGTCAGTCAGTCAGTCAATCACTTATCACCAAGCTCATTTATATATATATATATATATATATATATATATATATATATATATATATATATATATATATATATATATATATGTAGGTTTGGTTACCTAGCAGTTCATAATTAAAACACTTTGGTGAATGTTTATATTATAAAATAGTTTTTTTATTATTATTAACGGTTCAGTTATTTAAATTAAATAAAGTAAGCAATTATATTATAAAATAGTATTTACACCAAACATAAAATAGTTCACAAAATATTCATCATTAAACTTATTACTTCACTTTTTAACATCAAAAATATTTGTAACTTCTAAACTTCTATGTGCACTTCTAAACACTTCAACTTCTAATTAGCGACTGTCCTCGATCGTCATGAGTGTGCACTCATTTTACTTTTTGTGACGTTCGCTTTCCTGTGATATGTGTTGTGTGTCGTCGTTGTCTTCGTTATGTGCTGTGTATTGTCTTCGTCTATGCTGGTTATTGTCTAATGCAGGCACACAAACGTGAGCATGCGTAACCCGTTCCTACATTCGGCCATCCTGATTGACATTCGACCGCGAATGTACTCTCCAAGGCCTCATGTACTCACACACCTCGGTACGATGTTGAAAACCCTCATAGTCGTATGTCCTCTCTACGGCGTACCTGACATGGTTTGGCTGCTGCACAGCTTTGTGTGGACCCACAATCTCCGGCCTCAACTTCTTATCAGTGCTGAATTGAGTTCGCTTAAAGGCTAACAATTCATTGCCGCGATATGAAGTTCTAGGCACACTTCGCCAACAATAATCTCTTAAATTCGTTCGAGGTACATTCCCAATAAGATTCTTCACTGCTTCTTCTATCGGCTCGCCCTCATCAATGACATTTCCTTCTTCTAACCTTGTAATCTTATTATCGTCTCTCAGTATCATATTCACCCCAGATAAGCCTCTTATACCAGTATTTTCTATTGTTCGTCGATCCACATTTTTGTTCATATTTCCCTTGGTTTGAATGTTCAGACTAGGTTTATTCCAATTATATTTCGCTGCTTCGCGTCTAATGTGTGCTCTATTCCTGTTTAAACTTCCTGTTTTTACATAATCATTGCCTAAATCATCAATTAAAGTTACTTGTAAAACACTTGTGAGCTGTTTCCTCAATTCCGGGGTAGGATTGGTGTCCTTTGGATATGAGGTTTTGTTCACAGAAGTTTTACGTTCCTTCCCATGTGTTTTCCTAACATTGGCTCTACTTATGAATCGTGCACCATTTTTATCAATAACAAGATCAACTAGAGCTAGCACATCATTACCTATAACGACTGGGAATCCTATCTCCGATTTCTCTATTATATGGAATGTGATGTCGAGTTCAGTATTGTCAACTTTTATTCTCGTTCTTACATTTCCACATGTATAAATTCTTTTCCCCCCTATGCCGTACAGAGATTTCCTCTTGGTATCAACGTCTAAATATTCTACCTCATCGAGTACATCCCTTCGTATCAGGCAAACGTCACTACCTGTGTCTATAAGAGCTGAAAACAGGTTGCCAAAAACTTCAACTTCTTTGAGAACCCTGTGACTAGACTGCGAAACCTCATCGGACACTACATTGTTTACTCTTTGTTTTTTATTGCCATCTGCTTTTTCATCTTTTACTATCTTCTCCGACTCCATCTTACACTCAAATGATTTGTGGCCTAATCCTTTGCATCGGAAGCACTTGGTTCCAGGGACCTTGCATTGATTTGACAAGTGTCCTTTTTCCCCACACTTGTAACAGCGGACGGACATTTTCTGAAGGTTACTTTCACTCTTGCATGCATTAGACTCTCTAGAGCTTGATGGCTCTTCAGTGCCTTGCATCTTCTCGTAAACCTTCAATTTCGTTTTTAAATCATTTAAGGTTTCTGCCTGGTACAAAACGCTCTTATTAAGTTTCGAGTCGGGTATGCCCTCTATGAAATAAGTAATTAGGCTTTCATCATCTAAACTAATGCCTTGACCAATCTCCATTAGGCTATATAGGTACTCTCGCAAGCTTTCTGTTTGTTTCTTCTTCCGGCTGGATAATTGCCTATGTACCTCTACTGCTGAAACTTTTGCACCAAATTCTTTTCTCAAAGCCTGCTTCAGAGACGACCAATCTTTTATGCAAGGTTGGCTCCTTACAAAAATTTTGGCCGCTCCTGTCAATAGCTGTTTCCCATAAATAAATTTCCTTAAATTATCCCAGCCCACCGTGCATGCGCAGTCTTCAAATTCTCTAAGCCATTGCTCGACATTCGGTAACTGGTCACCACTAAAACTCGAGACCGAATCTTGTATGTCCCTCAATGTAAACATCGCTCTACTATGCCCAATAGCTGATGCTGCTTCGCCATAGTCAGATCCGTCATCATCAGGTGTGGAATGACCGAAGTGTTCCAGGAGACGGGCCTGCAGTTCACTCTTGTTCCCAATTTTATTTAATTTGAGTTCGCCTAATTTGTCTTTCAGACCTTCCACCGTAAGTTTCTCAATGTCTTTTTTGTCCATGTCTATTTCTTGTCGTCAGCCGCTTTACAAACAAAACAAAATTCTTAAACTTCAAATGACTAATCAAATTCTATCAAGTTCAGTTTCAAATAAATACAACTAAATGACAACACTCAAAATTATTTTTCTAAAATTGCAATTTGCAAAAACAAAACGTACACCATAACGTTACTTCTTTTTTTACATCAATTTTCCCTCCGTTAGCTTAACCAAAATCAAAAATGTGTTCACTCAATCATCCTAAGCAAACATTAAAGTCCAAATTTAACTTCGTTTTTACAACAATAATGCATCCTAAATAAACAAGCTCTAAATCTATGCCGTTAATAAGCAACAACATTCTACACAATTGTCCCCTTCCAAAAATTTAATGCGTATTACTTCTAATGCACAAATTTACATACATACATCTAAACATACATACAAACTACTTATCAACTCATGATACCGTTGTTCTTGCATGTTTCAATCAGCTCCACTTCTCCTCAGGCAAAATTTGGGGTCGAAAAATTCTTATTGTTGTTGCGCACAATCAGCATTCATTGTTGTTGTCTTCTTGTTGTGCCCTTGTGTTGTAATGCGCACATTCAGCATTCATTGTTGTTGTGTCTTCTTATTGCGCACACTTAGCATTCACTGATTTGTTGTTGTCGTCGACTTCTCGTTATGCGTTGATGTTTGCATACACACTGCTTTCCCACACTGTTGTTGTTGTCTTGGCACCAAAATTGTGAACACCAACGGTACTATTTATGGTATCGTCACAACGATGTTGTTGTTTTTCTATTCAAGAACAGTTTTTTTTGTTGTAATTCTTCCACTTCTTACTAATGATCATTAACAAATTTTGTAAGTCGTAAACTGATCATTGTCCGCTTCGCAAATAGTTCACTTTTTTCTCGCGTATGGAAATTGTTTTATTTTGATTTGATGATCATTATAACATTTTCATTGGCAAGTTCATCATGTTAACTCTGATTTCTATTTTCTAGATGAGTTTCTCTTTGTCTCTTCGATAATCTTCAAAATGTTTCACATTTCGCATTTATTTAATTAGTTTTATGTCCACTTCAATTTTTAATATTCTCCAATTTTCTTCTTTTATTATTCACCACTCAAAATGTCATTTGCTTTTACTTTATTTAACTGAACCGGTCGAGCCCCCAAAATTGTAGGTTTGGTTACCTAGCAGTTCATAATTAAAACACTTTGGTGAATGTTTATATTATAAAATAGTTTTTTTATTATTATTAACGGTTCAGTTATTTAAATTAAATAAAGTAAGCAATTATATTATAAAATAGTATTTACACCAAACATAAAATAGTTCACAAAATATTCATCATTAAACTTATTACTTCACTTTTTAACATCAAAAATATTTGTAACTTCTAAACTTCTATGTGCACTTCTAAACACTTCAACTTCTAATTAGCGACTGTCCTCGATCGTCATGAGTGTGCACTCATTTTACTTTTTGTGACGTTCGCTTTCCTGTGATATGTGTTGTGTGTCGTCGTTGTCTTCGTTATGTGCTGTGTATTGTCTTCGTCTATGCTGGTTATTGTCTAATGCAGGCACACAAACGTGAGCATGCGTAACCCGTTCCTACATATATATATATATATATCAAATAATTAAAAAGTTATTTTATTTTTTCATTTCAGTTACAAGAACATATTGCAGATTTCAGTTTGGGCTCCTTTCGCTACACCTTGGAGAGATCACAGTTGATGACAGCTGCTTTGCCGTATTATCAAACATGGCAGATATATGGATTCTTACGGACTGCCCAACCGTATAGCTCGCTCGAAATTTTAGTTTTTGCCTTTGACGGCAAGACATGGTTTTGCCTTATTTTGAGTATCCTGATGGTAATGGCCATTAGTCACATTTTACAATTTCAATATAAGAATTTTCCATTTCTGCGAATAATTCTGGGACATCCGAGACCTGCTGGACCTGTTATAAATGTTGTTAGAATTTTTTTCGGCCAAGGTATAAGCATATTGCCGAGAACGAATTTTACACGATTTGTCCTTGTACTATGGGATGTTTTTGGCCTGTTGATGCGTACCGCTTATCAATCGTTGTTATTTCAATTGTTAAAGGGTAACCAGTATCATGAACCACCACAAAACCTGGGAGATTTAATAACAAAAAACTGCAAATTAGTTGCAACGGAAGGTACCTTCGATTCTGTTGACACTGTGCCGAGAATACAAGCGGGTCTAATTGATGTGGTTAAAATAAAAAATACATCCGAACAAAGTACATTTCACTATATGGAGGAGAATACAAAAAATGGCCAATGTTTTGCCGGCATCTCTCCTATGGATTTTTTAACGTATCATGCGACACAAGAAAATAAGCGGGGTGTATTTTTCGTCCTACCCGAAAAGATTTTCACACAACACATAACAATGTATTTCTCAAAACATTCATTTCTGATAAATCGTATTAATTTCTTGCTCATGAGTCTGCGTAGCATGGGTCTTATAGATTTCTGGGCCAAACATAGTCTGGATCAAAGTTATTTTGATGCACCCAATGATGTCCATTTTGAAGCAGTGGAATTTTCAAAAGTCGTTGGATTTTTTGGTACATATTTGGCTTTGATGTTACTGGCCTCAATTGTTTTTTGTTTGGAAATAATTTTATTTAATTTGAAGAGAATTTGTTACGTGTCCAGACGGACGAAATAAAAAACATGTAATTGATGGTTTTAGAAAGTTTTACTTTTTCAGTGGATACATATCTGAGCTTGTATCCATTAGACGATCAAAATTCGAGAAAAATTATCTCATTTCATAATACCATGTGCTGCTTAAAAGTTAAGGACGATGTGAAGTGATAAAAAAAGTGTCGAGAAATCCGTCAAATTGATGGACATATTGGAGGCACATCTTTCTGTAAAGACGGTGTAAGGAATCTAGTATTAGATACAGATACCTTGCTGAGGAAATTATGGACCTTTGTTCACAATTTGTGACCACTGGGCGTCTCAAATGTCAAATTACCGCTATTTCAGTTAAAAGAATTAGTTAAAATTCTCAAAATACCAAATATCGGGAGGTACCGCTGTATGGGGCCTATACCAAAATATGGACCTATGGTGGAACATATTCGTGACGGCAAAGAACTTCAAATATCAAAATAGAGCTAGATCGGTTAAAAATTGTGGGTTAAATCTCAAAATATCGGAAAAAGGGGAAAACATTGACCGAAAAAAAAATTGAAAATTTTCACTCTCAATTTCAAATGGCAAATTACAGCTAATTCGGTTAAGAATTGTACCGTTATATGGTGGATGTACCAAAACGTGGGCCGATATAACCTATCTTCGAACTTGACCTGCACATGAAAAAAATACACTCGGGTGCAAAAATATAGCCTTCTAGCTCAATTGACGGCCATGCCTAGATAGACTCAGAATTTTATCCTGATCAAACAAAAAAAGTAAAAAAGTATTAGACGGCTTTGGCGACAGAGATACCCCCTAGGTACCTCAATTTTAGAAGTTAAACTTAACTTGGACAAAATATTAGGAGATCCAAAGTTTGGACCAAATTTGTTCAAGATATATCGTGCATACCATTTAACTGAATTTGTTTTAAATATTCGGGGGAAGTACCGGAAGTTGTGGACCGGTATTGCCTATCTTCGAACTGAAAGTATGACAAAATATAGGGAAGGCCAAATTTTGGACAAAATCGGTGGTGCCATAGGGGTATTTTACACCTTTCGGGGTGTTTTCTCAAGAAGTATGAACTTGCCCCTGAAAAAAAACTTTTACTGTCGTAATTGAGACAGCGAATGCAAGTTTCTTCAAAAAAATCAAAGTCATTCGAGTGCAGGTTTTAAAGTAAACTTATCCGTAATTTTGTGTGATACGTACCCAAAGGAGTGGACAAACGTAGTTCATATTCGAACCTGATCCACATCTGGTAGATAAATTAGGATGTGTAAAGTATGGACCAAATCGATTACTCCCTTCAAGAGTTATCGTGTACACAATTTTTCCGAACACTTTTGAACAGTTGTGGGGGAGGTACTTGAAGGAGTGGACCGATATGGCTTATATTCAAACTTTAACTAAGTTTGGACAAAATATTAGGAAAGCCAAATATTGGACCGAATCGGCAGATCCGTTCGAGATTTATCTTGTGCTCCATCAACTACACATGGTGTCATAGGGTTTTTTTCTCCCTGATGAAACTTGTACCGTCGTATGGGGGGCTGTGAATACAAGTTGTTACAACAAAAAATCAAAGCGATTTCAGAGCTGGTCCTAAACTGAACTTTTCCAAAATTTTGTGTGGGAGTGGACCGATTCAGGCCATATTGGAACCTCATCTAAGTATGATAGAAATCTCAGGATGTGCAAAGCATGGACTAAATCGGTTACTCCCTTTGTGGGAGAGGTACCCAAAGGAGTACTTATACTAAGTTTAGCCAAGATATTAGGATATCCAAAATTTGGTTCTAATCGGTTAATCCGTTTGAGAGTTATCGTACGCGCCAGCCATACAGACAGACGGACGAACATTGCTAAATCGACTCCAATTTGTCTGAAACGGATTTCGTCCAAACATACTTGAGGTCTAAAACCATTATTTCGATGAGACACATTTTGCCCGTTTGAAAGTGTTAGCATAAATGCTGAGGGTATAATAAAGAGGGCTCGTGTCCAATGGTTGGAAACTATGAATATAAATACGGCTTTACTCATGATAAAAAACCCACATTTTGAAACTTGGAATATACTTTTACTAAGAAAATATGGTCAAACCAAACCATGTCATATCAGAATTTACGCCACTGCGCCACACAAAACGTAGGTGAGCCAAATCTACTTTGGTATGTAGAGGCAATCACATAAATAAGGGGTTTCTCCGAGGACCAAATTCATACGATAGGTGCTTGCGGCATCTTCGGCTTTATCTGTGTGAATGCTATTCAGTCCTGACTGACAGGTTTCATGATTTTGAGGTTCTCTGTTATAACGTAAGATCCCTCCTGATATGCCTGGGTTGGCGCTCCTGTACAAGGTATTCCATTGTGTTCCCATACGGGAAGAATCTTAGCCTCCCCATGTAGATAATCAACTAATTACGTTTGGAAGCACCATGTTGCAGTTATCAGGGTGGCGCTCTGTCATGTTTGAATGTCATTTCATCGCGTTACACTTATATTCGCGTACCGCAGACCGATCTATAGCCTTATATGTGGTCAACCGAAGTGCCAACGGCTAGGAACTTCAGGACTTTACTTCCTAATGTGACCCTGTGAAGACGGCTAGTTTTGCCTTTTACAAATGACATTAAGGAAGTTAGCCGACACAAAGAGCGTACAATCATCTGCATACGTAACGATATAAATACAATCTACAATGGGGAAGAGTGATCCGAATACCAATAATACATTTGTTCACACAGCCAATCCTCTTCAATTGGCATCCTCAGCCTCTGTCTACTTGTGACTTGGCGTCCTCTGTTCACGCAAACGAGGCTCGGGCGACCGATCATGGGCGGTATAACCCTCATCCATTGCATGGAAGAAATACCTGCAGCACTACCAAATGTCTGTAATAGCTCGAAGTACTTTGGGAATAGGGTCTACAGGTATTTGTGTTGTTATGGCGGATATAGGTCAACGGGGGCACCCACAGGCTTTCAAGATGTTTACACTCTTCCTTAGACGTTGTTTGAGTGCCACGCTCTCCAAGCTTTTCCTTGTGCTCACAAGCAAAGAAGAAATCCTGACGAATTTTGACATCAAAAACCTGAAAGAAATAACCAAAAAAATTTTAATCTTCCAGGAGGTCGCAGACATATGCCAAATCCTCCCGCAACTGCGGCAAGCGCCACGTTTTTCAAAAACATCTAGAAGCCCTATGCTCCTCAAAGAGTTACGTGGAAAAGAAGAAGACAATAGATGCAGCGAAATGGTTTGGTCCGATACAATTTTTTGAGCTACTTTAACAAAGTTGAAGTAGGAATTTATTGAGTCTTTTCACGAGTCATTAAAGCAAAATACAAACAAAAATTTGACATACTTAAAACTATAGTGTATTGCTTTAATAACGGTAAAGGAGATTCAACTCGTGCTTTTAATGATACGATAGACAATTTTTTAAATTGGAAAATAAGATGTAACACACTGGCTTATAGCGTTAACTTTGCAGGTAGAAAAAACACCGCTACTTTAACAAATTATTACGTTTTCTCTAAAATGATTTTTATTTTTGGAAATTTCAAATGAAAACATACATCGATCAAAAGTGTATGTACTGAAATGTACTTTATTAACAAGTTGTTTAAGAAATACATATTTAATTTTTTTGATGGAATACCCTTTTTGAGAGAAACTTCCAGTAAAATCTGAATTTCTTCTTTATGCAATGTCATTTCATAATAATAAAAAAAATAAAAAATAAATAATAAATTGTGTAATGAATATGAAGGTCTTGAAGCTTTCAGCTCATTCTGCATTAAAAAATACGAGTTCAGTATTGTGCGGATTAGAAGTGTATGACAACAATTGGACAAAAGGTACGATATAATAAGGGGTTTACATAGAGTATATCTCAAAAACCAATTAGAAAATTGTATGACTGCCTAAATGAAAATTTTGTATTCATATTTTATATTTAGATAAATAGTAGTAGTATTCATATTTAGATAAATAGTATGTAGTAGACAATAATGGAGAAAAATTTATTGTTGTGCGTCATAAAGTGCTAATAGCTGCTATAAGTAGCATACCCACCAGATTTTTTCCTTTCTTTAACAAAGTTGTAGCTAAAAACAAGTGAGCAAAGGCTATAGTCGGAATGGGCCCGATTACGTGATACCCCACACCACTATCCTTGTGCGTAAGCTTTTTACTCGTAAACATTTCTTTTAGATAGATATTAAAGTTTTCACTTATCTGGTTCTTATACCAAATGACTCTTAAGGCGAACTGAACCAAAATAATTAATATTTAATTTTATATTTATATTTGATGGACTGTCGACATCTACTTGATACTGATTGAGAGCTTTGTTGGTCTTCTTGATTAGCATTTAACGTGTTCTTAATACATCAAATAAAAGCAGAGGTATTTGTCATTAAAATAAAAAATTAATTAAAATTGTGATAGCTTAGCGCCTTTTTCATTATCAAGCTCTCTCCTTGGAATATGTCCAAGAAAAGCAGAAAAATGTGACATGGAAATAAAATTTCATAAAATGGAAATTGGGATATCCCAGCGTATTTTTCAACATAACCAGCATTTCACCCATTTTGGTAACGCAATTCGGAACATTTTAAAACTCAGAATGTCTTCATTGTTAAAACGCATCCATCCAAAGCTGAGATACTTTCACAAAACATAATAAATGTGACATTTTCTCCATCCATTGACGGGCTTTCCTTTTGGAAAACGCCTACTAAAATCGGAGATATTTGCATATTCCTATTGGTATACCCCTTATAGACGCTGAGATATTTGCCTAGGAATAAAACGTTGACTTTTTCTCCAAATAAGTTTTTTGCCCATTCCGACCCCTATATATTATCCGACCATCACCAAAATCATCCCTAATCAACACACAAAATTTGGTGACGATCCGATCAAAATTGCCATCTGTAGCCTGATTAAAAAGTTTAGATGGACAGACGGACGGAGACAATAATTTTGGTATACATAAGTATACCAAAGGTAAGGTCTACGACCATTATTTCGATGTGTTACAAACTTTTTGGCCAAAACCAACTTATAATACCCTCCCAACAATGTCTATGAGATTGAAAAATCATAATGGGTGTTTTTTTAAGCTAGATAGAACTTTAAATTGTAAAATAACACAAAAAATTAAATTTTGATGAAAAATTTTTTTATTTGTTTCAGTATACTCTGACAAATCATCATGAATAGACTCACGCTTGAACAACGCTACGAAATTATCCAAATTTACTTTGAAAATCAGTCGTCGATTCGCGCAACTTATAGACGACTTCGTCATTTGTATGGCGTACATAATCGTCCATCTGAACAAGCCATTCGTCGAACTCTGGATAGATTTCGTACCACATACTCTCTATAGGATGCAATAACACTCCATTACATCCAGAAAAATGCACCGTATGGTGCGGTTTTCACGCTGGTGGCATCATCGGACCTTATTTCTTCAAAAATGAGGCCGGAGCTCGCGTTACGGTCAATGGAGATCGTTACCGCACCATGATCAATGATTTTTTGTTTGAAAATATGGATGACATTGATCCGGAGGAGATGTGGTTTCAACAGGATGGCGCTACGTGCCATACGGCGAACGCAACCATCGACTTATTGAAATCAAAATTTGGCGATAAGTTGATTTCGAGAAGTGGACCTGTCAATTGGCCTCCAAGGTCGTGCGATTTGACACCTCTCTATTATTTCCTGTGGGGCTACGTGAAGTCACTGGTTTATGCTGATAAACCAGCAACAATTGATGCCTTGGAGGCCAGCATTGTTCGTGTTATTCGTGACATACGGCCAGCAGTGCTCGAAAAAGTGGCCAAAAATTGGACGTCCAGAATGCACTTCGTCAAGAACAGCCGCGGTGCCCATATGCCCGAAATCATTTTCAAATGTTAATGTCACGTATTGATCTTTCGAATAAAAAAAATTTTGATTACAATTTAATTTTTTGTGTTATTTTTTACAATTTCAAGTTCTATCGGGCTTAAAAAAACACCCTTTATTTTGTGCGAATATGTCTAGAAATCCGAATGTCACAAACAAACAAGATATGAATGACTTGCACGGTAACATTAGCACGTACTGCAACGGGAGCAAGTCGCTGTGTTGCCGTACGACCTCATCAATAGATGACATTTGAAGGCACTCTCTTGCTGTTCCATAGCCTTGCATTTAAATTCGCGGACCGCAGATCGATCAGTAGCGTAATATGTGGTCAACAAGGCTTCATTATTAGAATCTGAAGGCCAGGCATTTTAGGTCTTTTTTTTCATCTCAGCTTGTAGCAAAGATAGCAAGATATATCGAATGAAACCCTTGGAATAGGATAGTTAGTGGTTGGAGTACGGTTACCATCGACCTTATCACCGCATTCAATGTGTTAAATGGAGCAAAGTAATGAAAGGCGATCAAATCGTTGAAATAGATATTCAATCTTTTACGAATGACATTATGGAAGTTACCCGAAACCAAGATCGTACAATCATCCAAATATGTAACGCTATAAATACCATTTACAAGGGGTGGAATACGGAAAAGGTAGAGATAAAACAGTTCTCGAGATATCAACCCAACTTGGGTAATTGCCCGTTTCAATTTACGGGGATTCGCGTTCTTGTTCCTGAATTCCGCATACGACTGGGAAGGAGTAAAGCTTCAAGAGATTGTTCTATGGCCGATTAAAGCGAAATCGGTCTGAACCATTGCTAGCATTCTTGCTTGGCTTCAGTAGCGGGATAATGTTCACCACGATAACTCTTGAAGGGAGGAACCGATTTGGTCCATACTATACACATCCTAATATATCTATCAGATATAGATCAGGCTCGAATATGGACCACATTTGTCCATTTCTTCGAGTACCTCCCACACAAGTTCACGGATAAGTTCACTTTAAGACCTGCTCCTGACTAACTTAAATTTCTGTTGAAGCAACTTGCAATTTCTGTCTCAATTACGACGGTAAAAGTTTTTTCAGTGGCAAGTCCATACTTCTTGGGAAAACAGCCCGAAAGTTGTAAAAACCCCCTATGGCACCATATGTAGTAGCTGGAGAGCATGATAACTCTCGAACTGGTCAACCGAGTTGGTCCAAAATTTGGCCTTCGTCATAATTTGTCCAAACTTAGTTTAACGTCTAAAATGGCCCATATCGGTCCTCTCCTTAGGATACATCCCCACAAAAGTTCAACGTTCGTGTCTAATTCCAGTTTAGGGTCTGTTCGAAGATCCTTTGGAAATGTATACCGATGATGTTCTTTGTGATCTTGTTTACAGCCATATTATGTTTTCCGTGGACAAGTTCATTCTTCCTGGCATACTGGTCTAGAAGTTGTACTGTAACTAGACAGCGAAATCCTACGCAAATGCATATATGGTTAGGATGGTCGCAGAGAAAATATGATTAGACAGAAACTAGTTTTATCACAAAATAATACGAATTAGGCCCCTGAAATTTTTGCATATTTTGGCATATTTTTACATATTACAAGTATTTGTGGTCAAAAAATCCCCCCGAAATGGCTGAAATGTGGTATTAAGTCTTCGTTAGGTGTATGAAACTTTACACCTGAAATTTGTCCGCATGGGTCCACGTCTTCATAAAACCCCCATAGAAAGATACTTCCCGATTCCCGATATTTTGAAGGTTGTGGCCTCAACATCACATTTAAATGGCTGACATTTTGTATAAAGTCTTCGTTGGGAATATAAAACTTTTCACCTGAAATTTCTCGGTATAGGTCCACGTGTTCATATAGCCCCCATAGAACGGTACCTCCCGATTTTCGGTATTTTGAAAGTTGTAGCCTCAATATCCCACCGAAATCACAGACATTTGGTATTTAGTCTTCATTGGGGGGATACAATTTTCCAACTGAACTTTCTCGGTATAGGTGCACGTCTTCGTATAGCCCCCATAGAACGGTACCTCCGGATTTCTGGTATTTTGAAGGTTGTGGCCTCAATATCCCTTTGAAATGACTGACATTTGGTATTAAGTCTTCCTTGGGGGTATAAAACTTTCCACCTGAAATTTGTCCGTATAGGTCCACGTCTTCATATAGCCCCCATTGGACGGTACCTCCGGATTTCTGGTATTTTGAAAGATGTAGCCTTAATATCCCACCGAAATGACAGAAATTTGGTATTTAGTCTTCGTTTGGGGTATACAATTTTCCAACTGAAAATTTTCGGTTCACGTCTTCATATAGCCCCCATAGAACGGTATCTCCGGATTTCTGGTATTTTGAAGGTTGTGGCCTCAATATCCCTCTGAAATGACTGAAATTTGGTATTAAGTCTTTCTTGGGGGTATAAAACTTTCCACCTGAAATTTCTTGATGTACATAGCTCTTCATATAGCCCCCATAGTACGGTACCTCCCGATGTCCGGTATTTTGAAGGTTGTGGCCTCCTTATCCCGCCAAAATGGCTGAAATTTGGTATTAAGTCGTCCTTGGGGGTAAACAACTTTCCACCTAAAATTTGTCGATTTAGGTTCAGGCCTTAATATAGCACCCATAGAACGATACCTCCCGATTTTCGGTATTTTGAAGGTTGAGGCTGTGGTTATACATTTCTCTATTTTTTTGGCTTGTCTGAAAAGAATTTTAAACAGAAAATTTGTACATACAAACATTTTTGTACCTATTATTATGTTGGATAAGAAAATACGTAAAATGCATATATTTTGCATATGCAAAAAAAAAAAATATTTCGTTGATTTTGAACAAACGTAGAGATTCATTGAATAAATAAAAGTTTCATTAAATAACAATATTGAGTTTCTTCATTTTTCCAATGAAAATTCCTCAATTATGCAATGATACTTCTTTATTAAATTAATTAAGTATGAAACTTTCACATTAATACTATGAAACAATAATGAAAGTTATTTTATGAAACTCAATGAAACTTCTTCATTAATACAATGAAGTCTTACTTTGGTTCAAAATCAATGACAAATTTCATTGATACAACCTAATTTTCTTTCAATGATATCTATCGAAAAGATATGACTCTCAAAATAAGATCCACTTCCGTAATGCACTATGTCGGTCCATTTTCTCCTCCGCAACACTTTTAAACTTTAAGCATAATCCACATTTTTGTCGGCAAGTTCAAATGTCCAAAAAAGGCCAAGAAATTCTGAAAAGACCATAAATACATTCCTCTGTCCGTAGATGAAAGTTACAATGAGGGTATATCTCTCTCGCTAAAACCGACTGATACTTTTTTACTTGTTTAATACAATTTTTAAAATAACATATAACGTGTCGCAATAATATAAAATAAATTTCGTGGAAAACTAAAGCCCAGGAAAAGTGGTGTAGGGTATTGCATGGTCGGCCCCGTCCGATTATAGCCCTCCCTTGGTTGTTACTTTTATGTCTTTGTTTAAAATTTATTAATGGATGGAAACGTTGAATATAAATATTTTGCGGTTTGATATTTCACGCGGATCTTGAAAACGATCTTGTAAAGTGTCACAGTTGAAGGCCGAAACGTGTTATCGTTTTTAATTAAAAACTTTAATGAAACACAAGTGTCCGCATATCACGACTTCAATGCGGATATGGAGATTGTGCAATACAATTTAAATAGAATAAAACACTAGAGATGTATTCTTCTTAACTGCTTCTTTGCTAAATAGCTGATTTCTAAATCGCATTAAATTTAATATTCTATTTTAAGTGCAACTATCTGTAACAACATTTGCCCACTGCCTATTTAGAAACAACTTCCCAAAATTGTGTGTTGTTGAGGGCATCTTTTTTAATTGCTGCCACCAACCAAACATTACCGAAACTGTTTTCGAGTTGTACACTAACCCTAGGCGTAATGTATGTATGGACACAGCAATTATACCTAACCTAAAGCACAAAAATTTCCATGAACACACAAATGTCCACATTAGTACGGGAGCACACACACACATGATGGCTACTATATATTAGATACATTGGACGGTTAGCGTGCAAATACTCGTACAAATGTCAAACAACGTAATCCGGTATCACCACAAAATGCTTGTACAATTGTACATACATCCTACACACATGCATATTTAGATACAAATGTGATGAAGTTTCCACAGTCCAACTCTATCTTTGCTACACCAGAGTTTGATGTTGATGTTGTTCTTGTTGCTGTTGTTGTTTTTCGCAATACACATTCAAGCGGAAATGAAGAATTGCAAATCTTAAAACGTCAGGCATATTGGTAACATTTCCGGTCAATGAACATCATACAATCGTCATTGCTGCTCCTATGCTCACTGGTTGGCCTCTCTGGCTGATGATGATAGCGTAATGAATAATTCGGGAATTTTTGGAAACTGGAAATTAATTCCACAACCTGGTTGAATCGTTAGAATAGTAAGTGGGTAGCAAACATACAAACAAACGTATATTTCCCGGTTGCAAATGCGGCAGGGGATTTTTGATTCGAATTTTGGTACATGAATTAAATCAGCGCTGACATAAACCTACAGATATTGACATTCCAAATTTGTTTCATGTTGCACGGTTAGTTACGTTTTTTGCTATAATGTCGTATAGAGTAAAATAGAATGAGTAAAGAGGTATCAGTAGGTTTTGGCGATAGATAGATAGATATATACCCTCAGCCTGTGGCAAAATAAAAAGAAGCAAATCCAGAATAGGTTGTTCTTTCCCAATACGTTACTGTTATAATAAGTACTGAGAGAACTATCAAAAAAGAAGTAAAAAAGTGTCAATCGGCTTTGCCGACAGAGATATACCCTCAGCCAATGTGGCGTGAAACTTTCATATACGGAAAGATAGAATCTATTTAGGGTCTCTTCAAAATTTTGTGCCCTTTTTTGAAGATTTGAAGTTGCCGACAAAAATGTGGATTAGGAATTAACTGCAATAAAACACAAATGTTGAACATTTGTGGGGGAGGTACCCTTAGCGAGGACCGATATGGGCCATTTTAGAAGTTAAACTAAATGTTGACAAAATATTAGGAGAAGCAAAGTTTGGACCATATTGTTTGCTTCATTCAAGTGATATCGTCCTAGCATTTTAGTGACATTTTTTTAAATATTGGGGAAAAGTACAGGAATTTGTGGGCCGGTATTGCCCCATGAAACTGGGTTTCGATAAAGTATGCGGAAGACCAAATGTTGGAGTAAATCGGTTGAAGGGTTTGTGATTTAACGTGGCCGCCACATATGGTGACATAGGGTTTTTTTACACTTTTCGGGTTGTTTTCCCAAGCATTATGGACCTGCCCCTGAAAAAAACTTTTACCGTCGTAATGGAGGTAGCGAATGCAAATCGCTTCAACAAAGTGATTCGAGAGCAGGTCTTAAAGTGAACATATCCCAAATTTTGTGTGGGAGGTACCCGAAGGTGTAGACAATACAGTCCATATTCGAACCAAGTATGTACGCGAGTGTTATGTTAGGCACAACCAAGTTTAGTTAGTGCCGGCAAATTTTTTGGAGCTCCAGGGCCATTATCACAAAAGGTATGGACTTGTCCCCGAAACAGTATACACCGTCAGGAAAAAGAATACAAAGTCAAAATTTCGATTTTTAACAAAAATGAGCCGTTTATTGACCATTAATCGGTCAAAAAAATTTTAAGGAAAATTCTCTTATTTGAAGACAAAATTTTGATGTATTCAATAAACTCACAAAAATATATGAATACTAAACACCAAATTTCTATAATTTTGGATGGATAATGTGACTAAAACCTTAAAAAGCCGAAAATTGGGCGGTACCGTTCCACGGGGGTTATATCAAAACGTGAACCAATACCAACAATTCTCTGTAGAAATATTTCGCAAGACCTGGTGAAGAGTAAATACCAAGTATCAGCAACAACCAATGTAGTTTAATGTGGCTAAAACCTTGAAAATACCGAAAATCGGGCGATACCGTTCTATTGGAACTATATCAAAACGTGGACTTATGTATATAATTTTTATCAGAATAGTTTCTTGGACTATTGGGAACCCTCAACGCAAAATTTCGGCGTATTTGGGCTTGAAACATATGTAAAATTTTCAAAATTCCGAAAATCGGGAGGTACCGTTATATGGGATCTATATAAAAACGTGGACCTATGTACATACTTTTTATCGGAAAAGTGTTTTGTAAAGTAAAAACCCCGCATCTCAAAATTCAACCAATTTGGTTGATAAGTTTAGCTAAAATATTCAAAATACCGAAACATTAAGAAGTACCGGGGACTATCCCAAAACGTGGACCGACCTTCCCAATTTTTGCTCTCTACATTGTCAGTGAACTATAAGTATTTATAACAAAATTCATCTGACAACGCCAACTCCTTTTATATTTGGCCACCGTTTATTTGAACTCCCGACATAGTGCAGCGTTTTTTTTTTTAATTTATGCGCCATTACCTGGGGAGCTATGGACTTGCCATTGCAAAAAATTACAAAAAATTTCATAACGATTCATGAGGTCTCACTAAACTGCACTTATTTCAAATTTTGTGTGGGAGGTACCTGAAGGAGTGGACCGATATAATCCATATTCCAACCGGATGTATGCCTAATGGTAGTATTACCATATGCAAAGTTTGGTTCAATTCGGTTACTTCCTTCGAGAGTTATCGTGTGCACAAGTTTTGAACATTTGTTGGGGAGGTACCTGAAGGAGTGGACCTATATGGCCCATCTTTGAATTAAATCAAATCTGGACAAAATATTTCGATACCCAAAATTTAAACCAAATCGATTGATCCGTTCGACAGTTATCGTGCGCACACGCCAGCCAGGCAGACAGACGGACGGACATTGCTAGCTCTACTTAAAATTGTCTGAAACGGATATCGTACAAACATACTTGGGGTCTAAAACCATTATTTCGATGAGGCACATTTTGCCCGTATAAAGTGTATATACCCTCGCTAGCATAAATGCTGAGGGTATAAAAAGAAATGAATATGAACTTGTACGATTACATTGAAAAATTGATATCTAGCGAAGTCCTACACACACACATCAACCACTATGCGACGATCGTTTCGTTAGCTGGTTAGGCTAACATCATCAGGCATATTAGATGTTGTTGTTGTTGCTAGACAATGTTCGCCATTTGGAGCTCCTATTTATACATCCAAGATTGCAATTTTGCATTTGTGAAGTTCAAATTGAAGTTTTTTATTTCCAAAGACGACTCATTTGTCCCCCAATCCACTTAAAAAATCTTTCGATGTGAAAGACATACAGTTAGTCAACTTAATTATTGCAAAACCAAAATTATTACAAAATTTTAAATAAAACATCATTTTATTGGTATAAATAAATATAATTATTAATATTTTTGTTGACAGTTTAATTCTTACACATGTTTATTAATATAATAAAATAAAAAAGTAGCTAAATTTCACTAAACATTTTCTAAAATTAACAAAAATGAGTACAACTCATTATTTCCACTGTCAACTAAAAAATTGCAAAATTCACAACTTTTCAGTCTTTCACGGTATTTTTCGAAAAGTTGGTTCCAATATTTTGTATGCACACATTTGGCATCAAAAACAGCTTGTAAACGTATCTGAATTTAATAAATAAGTTTCGGAATGTCATATTCCAATGGTTTTTTAGCCATTATTCTTTATTGCATTTTTCTTCGTCCCCCAGTTTAGTGGGCGACCTATTCCCGACTTTTTCCTTCAGGTGTACCTATGAATTTTCGATGGGGTTAATATCTAGACACTGGAACGGGATGTATATGACTTTGGTACAGTTGTATAACAACCAAGTCCTACATAAATTAGATTTATGCGTAGGGTCGTTGTCTTGGTGGTACTTATATTGCAATTTGTTTGAATATTCAGGGCCAACAGACCCAAATTTCTTGACGCTTTTGGTTAAATCTTTTCTTAAAACATCTAAATAAACCTCCTATGTCATTGTGTCTTCCAAAATCAGGATTTTACTAACGTCAGTGCTTGGTATACAACCCCATACTATAACTGACAGTTTTCCGAACTTTACGGTATGTATTAAATTTTTGTTTTCCATGGCTTTCAAGGGGTTTCCCAATACTTTTTGAGGTCCATTGTGATAGTACAACAACATTTTAGTCGCATCAGAAAATATAACGCCATCCCAATACTAAAGATGGCATGAAAAGTTGTCTATAACAAGTCTGAATAGTTTCTATATATTGTGATGGGAGGCCAATGTTTTTACCTAGTCACTCGCGATGAGTGCTTGTTATTATGTTGCACTTTTCTGACTATTCCATGTGACACACTTACTCCAAAATCATTTTTAATTAGAAAAAGCTATTTTTTGGTGCTGCTTTGGGCTATTTCGTTAATTTCTTTAATCATTCTACAGTCAATTCGTGTGGTTACTGTTTTAGACCTGCCATGTAACGCTCTCAGTTTGAGACTGGCTTCTTTCTCGGTGCGGTATATGATGTTGTATACACTTCTCAGCTTACGAGGGGTGATTTTAGGGATTTCTCTTTCGGATTTAATTGGAATATACCAAATGTAGCATATTTTCCGAAACCGTTTACCTGACTTTCTCTTTTTCTGATTATACCGTCTATGTTACACACACAAAAATTAATTTATGATCAAAAATTATGGATCTACATGCCCACATACCATAAAAGTCTTAAAAATCCTTAAATGCAAAAAATCGCCGGCGAACCCCCACGATTTTATTGCACATTAATTCATTTTGCAATTATTTAGTTGACACCACAAAAACCAGGTGCCTATCCTGTTTGCCCGATGTTTTTGTTATTTCCCACCGATTTCTGGATTTATTGGCTTGATGTTGTCATTAACAGGTAAATCAACAGATATTTACAAAAAACCCAACATTATTGAAAGAATTTCTTGTAGTAATTCCTAATTAAACATCTAAAATTTTAAAAATTTATCGTTTGCAATAATATAGTTGACTAACTGTATATACAGTCTACGATGGAAAAAAGCCATCGACTGTAATATGAATGCAACATTGAAAAAAATGATTTCTTGTTGGCGTTTTTTATTGTTGGACTGCAGAATTTTACATCTTTGTGTTTATTTCAGCTTGAGTCCATATTTTGTTTTAATTCAATTGTTTGAATAACAACAAAATATTTTAAAGTGGATTGAAATTGATTAGTTGCGGGCGAAGGGTAGGGAATACTATATTGTTGTTGTTGTTGTATGATGTAAAATTGATTTCTGGAATAGAAGGGGGACAAATGATTCGTCTTTGGAAATAAAAAGCTTCAATTTGAACTTCACAAATGCAAAATTGCAATCTTGGATGTTTAAATAGGAGCTCCAAATGGCGAAAATTGTCTAGCAACAACAACAACATCTAATATGCCTGATGATGTTAGCCTAACCAGCTAACGAAACGATCGTCGCATAGTGGTTGATGTGTGTGTGTAGGACTTCGCTAGATATCAATTTTTCAATGTAATCTCCTTAGGTCATAAAAAGCTCGATTAATTAAATTAATTAAATCTCACAAATAATGGCCTTCGCCCCTAAAAAGGCAAAAACTTAAAAATAAATCACCTTATAATTAAAATTTAATCTAATCCAATCTTAGGTAAAGACTCATCATAATATGAAACAGGGAAAAAGTAAAGTAAAAAGTCATAAGGCCCTCGTTGCGTTGTAGCATTATAATACACGGTGTGCCTTAACCTTCCAAATGGAAGGTGCTTACACCTGGTAAGTTTTTGCAGATTCTGAAACTACAATGCTCATAGATGAGAAATATCAAGAAACAAAAAAAATCGCCGGAGGGATTTTCAAATAAATCGCGATTTAAGTTCACATTTTTAGGGGTTCTATAAGTTTTCATGATTTTGCTTGGAAACCGCCAGCCCTATGTAAATGGTCCTATATCCCAAAAAACGGTAAAACCTATGAAAATATCATAAAGGTCAATCTTGTGGAGAATTTTCACAGCTACAACATTTGTTGTAGGCACATTTACATAGGACTCGCGGTTTCCAAACAAAATCGTGAAAACCTAAAGAACCCCTAAAAATGTGAACTTAAATCGCGATTTATTTGAAAATCCCTCCGGCGATTTTTTTGTTTCTTGATATTTCTCATCTATGAGCATTGTAGTTTCAGAATCTGCAAAAACTTACCAGGAGTAAGCACCTTCCATTTGGATGGTTAAGGCACACCGTGAATAATAATATTAAGAAATTAGCAGACCGCATTAAGGTAATCAAGTAAGAAAAGCGTTAAGTTCGGTCGGGCCGAACTTTTTATACCCTCCACTACAAATTTCAGCCATTTCGGTGGATTAATGTGGCCATAACCTTTAAAAATACCGAAATTCGGAAGGTACCGTTCTATGGGGGCTATATGATGGCGTGGACCTATAACTACAAATTTCTGGGGGAAAGTTTTATATGCCTAAAGAAGACAAAATACCAAATTTCAGCCATCTCGGTGTGATAATAAGGCTAAAACTTTCAAAATATCGAAAATCGGGAGATACTGTATTATGGGGGCTATATCAACACGTGGATCTATATAAACATTTTATGGTAGAAATGTTTCTTAGCCTCTGGAAACACAAAATACAAAGTTACAACCGATTCTTTGGTTAAATGGGTCTAATACATTCAAAATGTATTAAAATGACGCGTACTTTATAAGGGGCCTTATGTGGGGACTATACCCAAATGTGGACCTATATAACCCAACTTTGGTAGGAATGTTTTCTGGCCTCTGAAGACACAAAATACCAAATTACAACCAATTCTGTGGTCAAATGGGTCTAATACATTCAAAATATATTAAAATGACGTGTACTTTATATGGGGACTTATATGGGGGCTATACCAAAACGTGAACCTATATAACATAACTTTGGTAGGAATATTTTTTGGCCTCTGGAGACACCAAATTACAACCAATTCGGTGGTAAAATGGGCCAAATATCTTAAAAATTCCTTAAAACGACGACGCGTCACGCGTCATTTTGAATGGGGGCTATACGAAAGCGTGGACCTACATAGCCCGCTCTCAATACCAAAAGTCCTACGTAAATATAACATATTTTCCCAAAATTTCATCAACCTACGTCAATCCGTTCGGACGCTAGAGTGATTTCCACAGACGGACAGACGGACGGACGCTGATCACGAATATATATACTTTGTGGGGTCTACAATGATTATTTCGAGTAGTTACAAACGTAGTGACAAACTTAATATACCCCCATCCTATGGTGGAGGGTATAAAAAAATCTCCATCTAAAATGCATGGTGGAAAGTAAAAAAGGTTCGCCCGGCGGAACTTATTATGCAGTTGGTTTTGTTTTTGGAAAAACATGATTTCGTGATTTTGAGTTTTGAGCTACATTGACGTCATATTTTCTCTATAAGCTACGTTTATACTTCAGTCGTGCATTTTTCCGTTCTGTGTCTCCAATCCATTTCTTGATTATCGCTTTTCCCGTAAACAGGCGATTTAACTCTATAATTACAGTATATCCTGACCATAATTGTTGGTGGTGACACTTAAGCGATAGGGGAGCAACTCTTTTACAAACACTGAACTCTTGTTGGCACTTATTAGCTAACCCCCCACACTATAAGTAATCAATCATATCTTCAATTATGTCAATTGACATAAAACTCAAAGATATTTTTAAAGTTGAAGTTAGTCGTATTCAAACCAATCGCTTAACATCTTCGTTATGTATTTCAAGCGCTACATGTGGATAGGCTTATTAATTGTCAGCATTGCGGCTGACAAGTTAAACGAAAACAATAAAAATCTCTTTTCAGCCATTACGGCCATTATTGAAGGAACCAATATTTCCAATAATTTATTGGTTTATGCCAACTATAATCAAACGTCGAAATATCTTTTTAATGATTTGATTGATAGTATTTTACATGAAGTAAATAATACTGGAGTGAAGGTTTTTCTACAATTTCAAAAAAAGTTTCGAAATCTTCAACATATTGAAGTGTTGCTTTTCGGTGATATTGAAGATGTTTAGTAAGAATTATATCATAAATTTTGTATTTTAATTTTAAAATTATTTTCTGCACTTTTCAGCTACTTTTTTGATAATGTAAAGCATAGCGGTTCATCAAATTTAGCCTACTCCGTTATGTACATTGCATCTGTGGAGACAGTGGAAGACGAAATCATATCAAAAGTCTTTAAATTTATATTCCAAATGAGTATACTGAATGTTGGTCTACTCATACCTCATTCAGAGGAAGGGATCATTATGGTCACCTATTTTCCATTTACAAGTTCAGAATGTTACAGCACTCAACCCGTGAAAGTGAACAGTTTCGATCCGGTGCGGCAACAATGGAGCCATCAAAATTATTTTCCTCCTAAACTACAAAATTTCCATAGATGCCCCCTGACCTGTGCAACATATGAGGATATGCCATATATGGGTTTGAGATATGATAAAAATACAAAGTTGGTGACCTTTTATAAAGGTCTTGAAGGACAACTTCTGCGCTATGCTGCCACAAATTTAAATTTCACCACAAAACTCTATTTGATGAGTGCAAAGGAGAGAAATGAATCGTTTAGTGAAACGGGATTAATTTTTCGAGAGGTAAGAGTTTTTTTAACAAGTAAAAAATGATCAGTCACCTTTGTCAAAAAAATGCAACAAAAATTTTCAAAATATGTAAAATCTGAGTTGTCGTTATATGGAAGCTATACCAAAACATGGACCTATATTGACCATTTTTGGTGGAGAAGTTTTGTGACCACAGGGAATTCCAAATACTTTATTTTAACTAACCCGGCCGGTTAAAAACTTGAAAATACCTGAAATCAGGCGGTACTGTTATATGGGCCCTATACCAAAATATGGGCCCTTGCCGACTAAGTTTGCTGGATAAGTTCGTTTTTTTTTGACAAAATACCTAAAATCAGTAGTGGAGAAGTTTTGTGAAAAGAAGAAGAAAACGATAAAATATTCTTCGGGAAGCTTAAATAAAGATGTTGTACACAGGCATTCTTTATAGAAGTGAAATATTTGTTATTTATTTTTGATTAAAATTATGTTTTGACAGCAAATAAAGACATTGGTATTACTGTACCAACTTCTTTCTCGCACCATGAGGACAAACAGAGCGCTTAGAAAAAACATATGACCGTTGTCCTGCCCATGACGTTAACATCTTTCTAGGCGATTTTAATGCCAAAATTGGAAAGGAGAATATATTTGGCCCAACAGTCGGAAAATTCAATCTCCATAGTGAAACGTCGAACAATGGAATGAGGCTGATAGACTTCGCAGCGGCAAAAAACATGGTAGTTAACAGTACCAGATATAACTATCTCGATATCCATAACGGCACCTGGCTGTCTCCAGATTCAAGAACAAGAAATCAAATAGAACACGTTGTGATTGATGGAAGACATTCATCGAGCGTGTTGGATGTGCGATCGTTCCGAGGAGCCAACATAGACCACCACCTTGTTGCACCAAATAAACCTCGGAAATTGGACATCGGTAAGCTGCAATCACAACATATTCCACTAAACAGGACCAATTGCTTAATGAAAGCACTCCTCGTCCCGACAACATATTTTTTTGCACAATGGCAAATTATTGTCCACTCCATGCAAACAACCGCCAAAATTCATACTTGAATTCCGGAGACCTCCACCAAGGAACCCATGTTATGGCCAGGAATGTCGTGCTGCTATTGAAGAGAAAATGCGGCATATAGGGCTACTCTACAATCAGCTACAACTAGAGAGATATCGGGAGAAAAGGGGAGAAGAGAGACGTATTTTCCGCAGGAAAAAAAGTGAGATGACGTAAATTCAACCAATGAGCGAAACAACAAAGTGATGACTTTGGTACAGGCACATCCTCCTGAAGGGATCGGCAAGGTAACTTGGTAACTGATGCAGATAGTGTGCTAAAGTTATGGAAAGAGCACTTTTCCAAACTATTGGTATACAATAGTACCGAAGACAACGAAGATACCACAGATCCAATCCCCTAAGATGGTGTGTTGAATGTATGCCAGGAGGTAAAGGTTTACCAGGAGGTAAAGACAGCAATAAACCGGCTAAAGAATAATAAGGCAGCAGGAGTCGATGGCCTACTAGCGGAGCTGTTCAAAACCGGAGGCGACACGCTGATAAGGTGTATACAATAGCTTGTTAGCACAATCTGGCAGGAAGAACGCGTACCCGACGATTGCAACCTAAGCATCCTGTGTCCCGTCCACAAGAAAGCAGATACGGCTGTATGCTCTAACTATAGGGGCATAAGTCGCGTTAAGTTCGGACGGGAAAAATTATTTTTTTTTAGTTCATGAAAGTACTAAGCTACTCCGCCACGGTGTCCGTACCAACACATTGCCGTGAATTAACAATTTTCAGAATAAAACTTTTTATACCCTCAGCATTTATGCCAACTAGCGTATATTCACTTTTATACGGCAAAAAGTGCCTTATCAAAATAATGGTTTTAGGCCCCAAGTATGTTTGGACGAAATGTGTTTCAGACAATTTGGAGTCGATTTAGCAATGTCCGTCCGTCTATCTGTGTGGCTGGTGGGCACGATAACTGTAGAACGGATCAACCGTATGGTTCAAAATTTGGTTATCGTAATATTGTATCCAAACAAAGTTTAAGTTCGAAGATAGGTCATATTGATCCACTCCTTCCATTATCTGTCACACAAAAGTTAACATTGTGCATTAAAATGGTGAGCACGATAACTCTCGAAAGGAGTTACCGAATAATTAATAACCTTGCAAAGGCCATATTATTTCCAGACATAGCTATGCATAGGTTTGAATATGGACTAAATCAATATACTCCTTCGTGTACGTCCCACACAAAATTTAAAAAGAGTACAGTTTAACAGCTAGACCGGAGCGTTTTGAAAATTTTTGCAACAAGTTATTCATGTGGACCTGTTACGACGATGCATTTTATTGCGGAAACAAGTCCACACTTCTCGAGATAATGACCCAAATGCTCAAAAAAAGCCTTCTGGTACCAACTAAACTAGGTAGTACCTAAAATAACACTCGAAGGGAGAAACAGATTTGGTCCAAAGATGGTACAGTAGGGTTTTGACTTTAATTCTGTATCATATTTTGATGAGTTTTTACCTAAGATTAGATAAAACCTTAATTATAAGGTGTTTCGATAAATAAGCTCACGTCCAAAGTCATTTGAAATGTGTCTATATGAGCTTGACAAACTTTTGAAATCACTATAAGCAGGTATATAACTGAAAATAAGTTTTGGAGCCACACGACATAACCACATATATATATCGCCTTTGTGTCTATTTTTAGATTCACTTTTCATATGTGGCTACGAGATTTTTTAAATGTTTCTGATGAATTCGCATTTAAACGAATTCATCGGTTACGTTTATTCTTGAGCTCTGGTCGTCATAAAATTGGGGAAAGTTCTTTGTTTCAATACAAAGAACTAAGAGAACTGATGAGTCCAAGTGGCGTTGGACGAAACTAGTATTCTTCTATTCAATTTTAACTACATCCCAATTTAAATAAATCTTGTTGTTTTAAAAATTTAAAAACAACGAAACCCGATATTAGGCTTATATCATTTTTTTTTTTAATTTTTGAGTCAAATTTTAAATTCTTTTAAAATTTTCAAGAAATATATAAATTATTGAACTACATTGGTATAATTATTGTCCAACATATTTGAAAGTATACAAATAATGAACACGTTACGCTTTTTGAGCAATTTTCTGCATAATTGTTGTTAAGTTTTAAGGTGTTGTTTGAGCATTTAATTGTAATTTTAGGCTGACTGTAAGTGTAACTGAGTTCAGAACAAGACGTTTAGTTGTATTTATTGAACGTTTGTAGCATATTACGGCCAATACTTTGGCTTATAAACAACATCAAGAAAAAACATTATTGCGATCTTTTTTTGTGAAATTTTTGATAAGAGCAATTCAACAATAAAAGATAAAATCGGTGCTTCAGGGATTTTTCTGCCGATTACTCATTGAATTGTATTTTGGGAAGTACTTTCAATGGATGCACATTTCTAGAAATGTTTCTTTTTCCTTCTTCGGCAAAGGATTTTGTGACGACAAACGAAATAAAAAAAACTGATCGGAAACAGTCGGCTTTGCGGACAGGACTATACTATGAGCCTGTGTGAACTGAAAGTTTCTTCTATAGACAGATCGAGTTGCGGCTACTCAACCAAAATCATTTAGGAGATTTTCAGAATTGTGTAGCCGTTTTCGGACGTATGAACTTGCCCACAAAAATGGATTTTATCATTGTTCGCAAGTATTGCGGAGGAGGTACCTGAAGAAATGGACCGGACCGACATGGTTATTTTGGGAGTCATTCCGTTTAAAAGATATTGCGCCCACGAGTGATTTCAGTTCGTCACGTATAATTTTCAGTTTTTTCATGAAATATGCACTTGTTCACCAAAAACATAATACCACTCTAAGCACAAGGATTACGCTGAAAACACATCCAACGTTTGGGTAAAGTTTTGTGTCGTTTTGGCCGTTTTTACACTGTTGGGCATGATGCCGAAAAACTCAAATTCATTTGAAATATATGTCGGCAAACAGATCAACGCTGGACTTTGGTGTCGGCGTTGCCCTGTTGTTGTTTTTTTTTCAACGCCCAACACAAAACTTTACTCAAACGTTGGATGTGTTTTCAGCTTTACCTTTAGTAAAAATTTCTAAGGATCCACGAGCAGACCTTAAACTGCATTAAACAAATATTTTGAAGGTTTGTGAGGTATGTACTCAGTATGGTCCATTTTCGAGTTAAAACTAAGTTTGGACAAAATATTACTAAATCCAAAGTTAGGACTAAATCTGTTGCTCCGTTCAAGAAAAATAGCGGGAAATGCCAGAAGGAGTAGACCGAAAATAATCATATTCGAACTTTATAAAGTGTGATCCATTTAGAAGTACCTAAAGAAAGAAAAAACACAGAAAAATCAAATTGAATGGGGAATGTTTATTACTATTTGAAAGAATATTCGATGACATTTATTCTTTGCAGATTATGTCTAACAAATATTGACTGAGGCTACGTCTCAGACGGTCCATCCGTTGAGTCCAATTTTCAATGACTCGTTCAAGCTTTTCGACTGGTAACTGGCGAATGGCACGTCTGATGTTATCCGCATACAATTTTGACTTTACATATTCTCATAGGAAAAAGTCTAACGGAGTGATATGAGACGATCTTGGTGGTCAATCGACTGGTTTAAAACGTGCTCAACGAAGTGTTCTTTCAATAAATCCATTGATTGATGCGATGTGTGGGAAGTGGTGCGGTTTTGTTGAAACCAAATGTCGCCGAGATTACGAGCTTCAATTTCAGACATCAAATAGTCGGTTAACACGGCGCAATAACGGTCGCCATGGACGATGAAATCCTAACCGACATCATTTGAATAAATAGGGTCCGACGATTCCACTGACCCACAAACCGTTATTTTTTCTGGATGAAGTGGCTAACGCGAATTTTCGTAATAAACTTGAATGATTTGTAAACGTTGTAGAGGCGTAAGCTTTTCCATAATAAAATACAGTACTAAACAAAAATAACATGAAAACGTGACACGATTCACGCATGATCTGCCAAAAAAGTGCTGCTGAAAAAAGTACCTCTTGTTGGATCACCCGGTTTAGGGCTTGCAGAAATATTCCGATAAACAAAGTTTCGACCAACGCAGTATCCGGTTCGAAAGTTGTGGTGTTCTTTACAGCATTCGGGCCATTTTCTCTGGAAGTATGGCCTTGCCCCTGAAGAAACTTGTACTGTAGTAACAGGGGCCCGAGAACACTTGTTGCAAATAAGCAAAGCCAAGAATAGCTTTTTATTTATTAATTTATTTATTTCATATTTTTTTATTTATAACTTATGACTACTTAGGTCGTAAGCTTACACACGTATATTTTCTAATTATCCAGAGAGGTCTTAAACTGCACTTCTCTGGCCATTTTTGAAATACTCTGTGGATGGTTACCGAAAGAGTGGAGCGATATGGTCCATGATCGAGGTTGATCAAAATTTGGACAAAATATCTCGAAGGCCAAATGTTGGACCGAATCGGTTGATCTGTTCGAAAATTATCGTGTTCTCCAGGCAGCCACCCAGATGGACGAACATAGCTAAGTTGACTCCAAGTTTCCTGAAACAGATTTCTTCCAAACACACTTTGACTCTAAAACCTGAGAGTATAAAAAAATGTAGATTGAAAAAAATAGTGTTTATGAATTTTTGCTAAAAGAATGTATTCATGTAAAGACCTTGGATTGGGCGCAGCATTTCATTCTAAAAGAATTCAAGACTAGTTGCCAGAGTTTTCCTAGTTCCTGATAAATATATGAGAAGATCCACGATAGAAAACTATAATTTCTATAAGAGAAGTCCGACGATTGGATGCCAAAATTAGTCTATTGACAGAGCGACAGAATGTGTCATTTACATACACGCGATTGGATGCTAGAATTTCATCATGTATAGACTCACTATTGCTCAACATTAGTTCTCTGTCAAGACAACCACTCTCGGCCTTCAGAATTTTGTTGTGATAAGATCTACGATTGGACACCAAAATATCTGTAGGGGAAATAACTACAATAGTTTCTTTATGACAATAACAACGATTGGACGCCTGAATTTCTGAAATTGAAAAATTGACCACCGCAACGAGATAAAATACAAAAAAAAGAGACACGTGTCTCGGGGTTTTTTCCTTTTTATACCCTCCACCATAGGATGGGGGTATATTAAGTTTGTCACTACGTTTGTAACTACTCGAAATAATCATTGTAGACCCCACAAAGTATATATATTCTTGATCAGCGTGCAATTCTACATCGATATAGCCATGTCCGTCCGTCTGTCCGTCTGTGGAAATCACTCTAGCGTCCGAACGGATTGACGTAGGTTGATGAAATTTTGGGAAAATATGTTATATTTACGTAGGACTTTTGGTATTGAAAGCGGGCTATGTAGGTCCACGCTTTCGTATAGCCCCCATACAAAATGACGCGTAACGCGTCGTCGTTTTAAGGATTTTTTAAGATATTTGGCCCATTTTACCACCGAATTGGTTGTTATTTGGTACTTTGTGTTTCCAGAGGCCAAAAAATATTCCTACCAAAGTTGGGTTATATAGGTCCACGTTTTGGTATAGCCCCCATATAAGGTCCCATATAAAGTACGCGCCATTTTAATATATTTTGAATGTATTAGACCCATTTGACCACAGAATTGGTTGTAGTTTGGTATTTTGTGTCTTCAGAGGCCAGAAAACATTCCTCCCAAAGTTGGGTTATATAGGTCCACGTTTTGGTATAGCCCCCACATTAGGCTCCTTATAAAGTACGTGTCATTTTAATATATTTTGAATGTATTAGACCTATTTGACCAAAGAATCGATTGTAACTTTGTATTTTGTGTTTCCAGAGGCTAAGAAACATTTCTACCATAAAATGTTTATATAGGTCCACGTGTTGATATAGCCCCCATAATACAATATCTCCCGATTTTCGATATTTTGAAGGTTTTAGCCTCATTATCACACCGAGATGGAATTTCCCCAGAAATTTGTAGGTATAGGTCCACGCCATCATATAGCCCCCATAGAACGGTACCTTCCGAATTTCGGTATTTTGAAGGTTGTGGCCACATTAATCCACCGAAATGGCTGAAATTTGTGGTGGAGGGTATAAAAAGTTCGGCCCGACCGAACTTAACGCTTTTCTTACTTGTTTTATATAACTCCTAAATTATACCTGTAAATATATAAAATACTAGTGGATAACGCCAAACGTTTCCTCTGCACAAATCAATTCTCTACTAATCCCATTTCCTTCCATAAATTACTCAATAATATTGGAGTGGAAAATTGAAGCCGTGATTTTGAACTTTTGTGAAGTAGGAAACAAAGGAAAGGTCCTCAACATTCCATGTAAACAAAAAAATTATTTTTAAGATATTTCTAAGGTTTTCCGATTGTATACTCTTTTTTTTGGTCTTACCGAAGTATTATAATTGAATTACATGACATTCACCCAAAAATATATGCGATTACTAGTATTAATATATCCATTGTTTTGAACATATATTAACTCTGTTATATTGTCAAAAAAGTTCTGAAAACAAGGGGAAATTGGCCAAGAAGTCTTACGTTATTTTAATTAAGAAATAGTAATATAAATTATTTCTTCAGTAATATAAGTCTAAAATAAGGTTTACTTCATAAGAAATTTTCGCTAACATGAACTTTCAAAATTTTGGAAATGAAATCCTGGCTACGTCCCTGGGTATAACCCCCACATAACGGAACCTCCCGATTTCCATATTTTGAAGATGTTAGCTACAATTTTTAACCCTACGATCCATAACCAACTGGACGAACAGGAGTCCATAACCAGGGTACCCGGGCACCCAAGTGAAGTTTTTTCGTTTATATTCAAATAAAATAATATTTATATGCACAGATTATTAAAAACGCTTAGTTTTTACATCTCAACTGTACAAGTTTCATGTTTGTAAGATAAAATTGGTTTCTATGAGCATTTTCTACCTGAAAGGCTCACAAAAAAGGACTGGTTTTGTGTTTTTAGGTAGAAAATGTTGGGTTTTTTTATTTGTGTACCCGGGTACCCTGGTTATGGACCCCCGTATACAAAAACTTTAAACTCATTTTTTAGTTAATATATTTAACCAAATTTGATAAAGTTTTTTCAGTCTCTAAGTTTAGCCGAAATCTTTGATGATCCGGAGTTTCATGTTGATATCTTCAATAATAAAGGAACAGCATCACTTTAAAGTTCAAAAAAGTACCCGGGTACCTGGTTATGGATCGTAGGGTTAACCGAGCTGGGTGCAAATTGTTTTGGTATATCCCCCATATAACGATACCCCCGATTTTAGATGTTTTGAGGGTTTAACAACAATTTTAAGTCGAACAACCTGTGATTTGACGTTTGAGGTTCTTAAGGGACACAACATTTGAGGTTCCCAGTGGTCAGAAAACTTTTCCACCAAAAATTGAACGAACTTCTAGTAATTTGACATGTGAGGTATCCAAAGATCTCCGCCAAGAATTGGTAATAAAGATACATATTTTGGTATAGACTCCATCCCGATTTTCGATTTTATTTAGAGGATTTTAGCTACAATTTTTAACCGAACTAGCAGCAATTGAACACTTGAAGTTCTTAACATGTCTTCACCAAAAATTGTCAACATACACGCAGAAAAATATATGTTAGGAATATTTGTAATATACAAATATTTGTTTGGGACTGATTGCAAACAAATATATGTTTGGATCCAAACAAATATTTGTTTGGGACTGATTGCAAACAAATTTATGTTTGGATCCAAACATAATTTGTTTGGGTCCAAACAAATATATGTTTGCAAAATTTTGTAACATATATCAATTTTATATGTTTGGTTACCAACATATTTTTCATGGGTGGAGAGATGATGTTTGTCAAAGAGAGTAACAACAGGGCTATCGCGGCTGTGGAACACCGGTTTATAATAAAGAGCTGTGTGGATGGTGTAACAGGAGACGGAGAAGTTTTGTGATGGGTATGCGTAAAACGCGTGTGTTTCGTGCTTTGTTGTTGTTAACGTAGCAAGCGAAGAGGAAAAGAAAAAAAATTCATTCAGTTTTTTCTTTTATTAAAGTCTGTTTTGTCTTTCCTTGAAATTTTTTATGTACCTATGTGTCTGCTGTGCTTTTGCATTTTTCTATGTCTTTCAATAAAACACCACCATTTATAAAAGTGCTAAGATCAAGTGAGCATACATTACAATGTTTTCCACACTGACATTTACGCTCGCTAGCTCTCAGAAAGCGCCCACTGGTTCATGTGTTTTTTTGTGGTTTTTGGGTTTGTATTTGTTTGCACCCAAACATATATTTGTTTGCAGGATCCAAACATATGTTATGTTTGGGACTGCTTACAACAGATATATATGTTTCGGACATATGTTAGAGAAGCCAATTTTTTCTGTGTGTAGGACCATGTTTTGGTTTAGCCCCGTATAACGGTACCTCTCCCTTTTAGGCATTATGAAAATAGTAACTAATTCTTTTAGTCCAAACTACATGTAATTTGACATTTGAGGTCCCCAGCACTCACGAAACTTCTTCACCAAAAACTGTCAACATAGGCAAATATTTTAGTATAGCCCCCCGATTGTCGGTATTTTGAAGGCTTTGCCTACATGTTTTGATCGAACTACCTGTTATTTGATATTTGAGGAACCCTGTGGTTACTAAACTTCCACATCAAAAAGTGTTGACATAAGTTCATGTTTTGGTATAGCCCCCATATAACAGTATCGCCTGATTTTATGTATTTTTAAGATTTTTGTCACATTTTTTACCTATCTACATGTTTCTCCACAAATAATCAAAATAAGTGTATATTTTTGTAAGCTTCCATATAACGGTACCTCCCGATTTTAGTTATTTTCAAGATGTTGACCGAACCACCTGTAATTTAACATTTGCTGTCAAAAACTTTTGAATTCGCCTTGGCTGAGGGTATAAAATATTTTCTAGTGTTCTCCATCTACAAAAGATCATGGTGCAAGAAAGAAGCTGATACAATAATACCAGCTGATGTCTTAATTTGCTGTCAAAACATATTTTTAATCATAAATAAATAAAAAAATGTTTCGCTTCTATAAATAATATCTGTGTGCAACATCTTTATTTAAGCTTCGCGTAGAATATTTTACCGTTTTCTTTTACCTTTTGTTGATATTTCGCGCAAAAAATGTTGACAGCAAATTAAGACTACGGCCTGAATTCGCCTTCCCAAATTCGCCTTGGCTGAGGGTATAAAATATTTCCAAATGCTCTCCATCAACAAAAGATATTCCATGTTTTCAAATTATTTCCTTTAAATTTAATTTTATTTCTTTCAGATCTTTTCCAAATCAGCTGACTTTGCCCTTGGCGGTTTCTACTATCGACCGAACTTAAATGAAACATCACCACACTCACAAACCCTCTACTATTACCTATCGCACACGTATTTGGTAACAAATGTCTTCAATGTCTACAGCACCTATGAAAAGATTGCCTATCCCTTCCATTTGGAGTTATGGTATCTGATTGGATTAATTTTAGCTCTAAGCTCATCGCTTATACTGGCATGTGTGTCGAGTCAACGTTGGCGGAAACAGCGCGACTTCATAATTGGTGAGAATAACAAAACGCCATACTATCATCTGCTTACATTGGCCGTGGGTGCTACGATATCCCAAACGCAACTGCCACGCTATAATTTTGCTCGTTTCCTGCTTACCTGCTGGTTGCTAACCACTCTGGTAATACGCAATGCCTATCAAACGGGCATGTATGAAATGTTGCGCGACAACAAGCATCGCAATCCTCCCAAAACAATTGCCGATGTCCTTAAGCAAAACTATGTTCTACTACTGAGCGGCTACCACAAGAGTCTGTTTAACGTTCTGCCAGATATGAAGAATGTACGCGACTTCAACGACAGCATGTTGGCGGCATTTCCGCTATTGGCCCAGGCCAGAGAGCGTACAGCCATTTTTACGCAGTATGAATATTTTGGCTATTTTGGAAAAACTAATTTGACTACCTGGCGGAAGTTGCATATGGTCAATGAACGTATCTTTACCCAACAGTTGGCCATGTATGTTCGCCTGCAATCGTATTTGGTGACTGAATTCAATGCACAAATTGCCAATGCCCAGTACTTTGGCTTTATCAACCATTGGGTGAATAAATACTATGGTCGTCCGGCCAGTGCCTTAAACAAGGATCATCAAAGCGAGGCGATTCAAACGAATATTCTGTCGATAAATGAATTGGGTGCTGTATTCATGATTTTGTTGTGGTTACATTTAGCAGCATTTGGTGTATTTGTAATCGAATTGTTATGGCATAGGTATGGCGGGAGAATACGACGGAATGTCATTAGAAAACGTTTTTGCGCTTCATTTGTTCTCACGAATTTATCCGAACATCAAAGTTAAATAACGTGTGTTTGTCTGTATGTGTGCGAAGAGGGAGATTTTGCACTTTTATTGGGCATTAGTGTGGCACATTACGTTACAAAACGACGGTTTTCATGTCATTTATGCATGCAATATTTGCTATGATGTCCATATCTATTCATTCTTCTAAATGGAAGTAAATAAAATCAGTTGTAAAATATTAATGATAAATATAGTTGAAAACTCAACAAAGTGTTTAATTTTATATTCACTCGCCATTTTAAAAATATAGATTCCTACTTTCTGAAAAGAATCAGTCGAATTTGCAGACAGATGAATAACCTCAGCCTATGTATAAAAGAAATTAAGAACGCCATTAAATTCGGCCGGACCGAACTTTTTATGCCCTCCATCATGAGATGTATTGAAGTAAAATGGAGCAATTAGTTAAACTCTCAGATTTGGTTCCAATTTTTGATATCATAATATTTTGTTCAAACTTAGTTTATGTTGTAAGATAGTAATTTCAAAATGACAAAAAGTTCACTAAAATGGTGTACGTGGAAAAGATTTGAGTATGGATAAAATCGGTATACCCTTGTATGTAGCTCCCACGCCAAATTTGGAAAAAGTACGGAACGTTTTGAAATTTTTGCAACGTGTTTTTCATGCGGTGCACTATTACGACAGCGCATTTTTTCGCACGCTAGTTCATACCTCCTGAGATAATTGCCCAAAAGCTCCAAAAAGCCTGCCGGCACCAACTAAACTAGGTAATACGTAAGATAACCCTCGAAGAAAGAAACAAATTTGGTCCAAACTTTGTACTACGTATTATTTCGTACAGATTTGGACAATTTCCGAATATTGACAACATCGGACCATATTGACATTTGGTACATCCCACACAAGACTTGCAAAGAATGCAGTTTAAGGATTGGCAAAATATTGCCAATGAGGCCCTAGTTAATACTGTGGATTTTTTCGGGGGTAAATCCATACTTCCTGTGAAATTGGCCCAAACACTCAAAAAACCCTGCTGACGCTTTTTACTTGTTTTACTATATAGATTTGTTCTATAAGCTAAACGATGGTAGAACAATATAAAGTAACACCAATACCCAGCTGACTGAACTATGCTGTAATGTTAGTGTCAAATTCTATACGACATTTATATATTTATTTATTTATATTTTCGAAGTATATTAGGGATATATATTTTTTGAGGAAAAGATATATAATTAAGAAAACAAGTGAGCCAAAGCTATAGTCGGGTCGGGGCCGACTATGTGATACCCTACACCACTACCCCTGTGCATAAGCTTTTGACTGGTAAAATTCAAAATATTAAAATTGGAATAGCTTAGCGCCCTTACTCTGAATGTCTTCATTGTTACAGGTCAATTTTGTTGAAACGCATTTAAGTGCATCGTCAGTACAACTCAAATAAAAAATGGTAAAGTGGGATGTACGCCAACCACCAATAGGCTTCTTTCTCTGTGAGACACCATCAACCTCCAAAATTTCGTGAGGAGCCGATTAAAATTCCGACCTGTAGTGGTCTTGTTTTTGATATACCCGTTATAGTAATATTCGCTATAAAATGAAACGTTGACTTTTTCTCCAAATAAGTTTTTGCCCATTCTGACCCCTGAATATTATCCGACTTCCTCTTTAGGACCCCCATTCACCCCCAAAAATTTCGGGACGATCCAATCAAAATTGTGACCTGTAGCGTGATTACAAAACAAGTAAAAAAGTATCAGTCGACTTTGCCGACAGAGATATACCCTCAGCCCTTTCAAGAGATATGGTGCGTAGCGTTTTAGTGGCATTTTTTTTTTAATTTTAGGAGGAAGTACTGGAAGTTGTTGACTGGTATTGCCTATCTCCGAACTGAAACTAAGTTGGGACAAAATATAACAATAGACTAAACTTTCAGGCTATTTTCTTAGGAAGTATGGGCTTGCCCCTGATGAAACTTGTACTGTCGTATGGAGGGCAGTGATTACAAGTTGTTACAACAAAAATCAAAACGATTCGACAGCAGGTCCTAAACTGAACTTTTCCGAAATTTTGTGTGGGAGGTGCCCAAGGAGTGGACCGGTTGAGTCCATATTAAAACCTAATCTAAGTCTGGTAGAAATTTCACGACGTGCAAAGTACGGACCAAATCGGTTACTGCCTTCAAGAGTTATCGTGAGCACTATCTTTCCGAACATTTTCGAACTTTTGTGGGGGAGGTACCGGAAGGTGTGGACCGATATAACCCATCTACGAACTTAAACTAAGTTTGGACAAAATATTACGAAATCCAAATTTTGGACCAAATCGGTTGATCGGTGTGCTCCAGCCAGCCAGACAGACGGACGGACATGGCTAAATCAACTCCAAATTATCTGAAACACATTTCGCCCAAACATACTTGGGGTCTAAAAGCATTATTTCGATGATGCACATTTTGTCCGTATGAATGTGTATATACCCTCGTTAGCATAAATGCTGAGGGTATAAAAATGGAAAGATGGGATGTATTAACGACTATTGCGATATCTCCGTTATTTGGCCACCTGCGCCAACCTGCATCATTGTTAAGATGGGATTTTCTACCTTCATATCCAGGCTTTGTTTTTTGAGGGTCCCCAACCAATGCTGTGATATTCGTTATTATTATTAAAATCGAAAAAATTTAAAGTTGACTTCTATTAGCGGCTATTGCGATGTCTTCGTTGTTTGACACTCAACGACAACCTACGTTCGCTTTGAACTAAAATTTTGACTTTTTCTCCAATAAAGTTGTTTTCCCAATCCGTCCCCTGAATATTATCCGACCAACACCGAAATCAATAGGTTTCTTCCCCTCCGGGACCTTCATTTGGTGCGATCGGATTAAAATTGCGACCAGATCGATTCAGCTCTTCGATACCATTATTTCGATGCGTTACAAACTTTTTGGTCATACCCTCCCCACATAGTTGTGTAGGGTATAAAAACTATTTCCCATGAAGACTTTTTCATATCAATGATATGTAACCTCATCCAAGTCCGAACGACGTGCCGCACACAAAAGCACAATATGTGTGGTATCTTTTTAAACTTGAAAATAAATAAAGCCCTAATAAGCATGTGCTCTTTTGAATTCAAAAACAAATGTTTGAAACAGCTTTTCCTTTTTCAAGGAATTTTTTGCGACCCAAAGTATATTCTGCGATAAATTATGCACTTAGTGGAATGATTCAAATTGAAAATGTAACGAATTTTCATTCACGTTTTTCAAAATATTCAGTCAAATGTGAAAAAATATTAGTTTTTTTTAAATTCCAATATTTTATAGACATTTACTTGTTTTTTTGCATATACCGGTAACACTAACATTACAAACAAAAACAAATTCCTATATGGTTGTTGTTGATTTGTATTTGTTGTAGTATTTACTTTACCTTATTTGTTCTACCATGAAGTCAAACTAAGAATAGATGCTGGTCGATTAAATACTTTTACCCCTCAAATTTTGAATACCACGTTTTGCGATATAATCTTTAACTTGGGTGTTCCATTGAAGTCTGGGCTTCCCCTAAGCGCTTGCATTAATTTGCATGGCATACATCTAGCTATGTATGTATGTCTATGTCGTGATTCATAAGTCACCAATATTCGTCGTTAACGCAAACTGACTCATATATTCTCCGAATTTGTATAGCCTCCACCCGAAACGCATTAAAATAATCATTTTAAATAATAATAACGTTATATTTTTGCACCCGAGTGCTTTTTTCCATAAGTGGCTTAATGCTCTGTTCAAGAACCTCCAAGAAGCTACAGTTTTTTTTATGTTATCATAAAAGAATAGTAAAAATTAGTATATTCTTGCAGTACTGGAACAGACCATAAGTTTGAAAATGGGCCACGTTTGCTAAAGCCTCCATATAACGCTACCTCCCGATTTTCGGTAATGCCAAGATTTTAGCTAATTTTTTTGACGAATTATATTCCCAGCGTTCATAAAACTTTTCTACAAAATTTTTTCAATATAGGTGTATTGTTTTGGTATAGTCCCGTTGCACGGGGCTATCGTACGGTACCTCCCCAGCGAAAAGTTTGCCTCCAAAGAGGCAGTTAAATGATATGTACAAGTGATTTGGAAGTGCATCAAATTATGCATTTTCACTCATGATTTTTACAAGGGAGTGACCCCGGAAAGAGGCACTCCATTGCACCGCATTTTAACTGACCCTTTGGCATTGCATTTTAACTGACCTTTTGGGGTAGAATAGGAGGCAGTCCAGAGCACGTGTTTTGAATAACAAAATAAAATGCATTTATTATTTGTGTAAAACAAAAATATTAATAACTTTATTAAATTAACACAAATTATGAAAATTCTCTATTGAATTCAATCGCAAACATGTGTGTTTCCTCCGCTCTTCATATAATCCAAGCTTAAGTGCTTTTGCTTCATCTGCTAAATGGGTTTGATATTGTCTTCCCATCACCAGTTAAGATTTCGACATGTACTCCAACAGCACTCCATTGGGAAATTTTCTTCTCGTGAGTTACCGGAAAAATGTTCACAAAATAAATATTATTTCGTTTGTATTAACAAATGTTTGGAAATGTTAACACGATTATCTCTTTTTGGACTGCTGACTGTAGAGATGTACAAACTGATTTATGTACATGTAGGGATCTCTAACAACTGCTAATAAAATGTAGTGAACGGAGTGCCTTTTTCACGACTCCGTTTGAACTGCATCCGGATGCTGTTAAATTGTGAGGAATTGGAGTGCCTTTTTCACGACTCCGTTGAACTGCCTCCGGATGTTATTAAAATGTGACAAATGGATGTGATTCTTTGGATTGCATCCAAATGCGGTTAAAATGTGAGGAATGGAGTGCCTTTTTCACGATTCCGTTTGAATTGCATAAAAACATGCCGTGAAGGAACTAGTCTACATTGCACTACTTCCAATTTATTTTGCTGGGTCCCGATTTTTTGGTATTTTAAAATATTAGCTAAAGTTTTTAGTCGAACTAGCTGCAATGGCACATTTGAGGATCAAAGTGGTCACAAAGCTTCTCCACCAAAAATTATTAACATAGGTCCATGTTTTTGTATAGCCCCCATATAGCAGTACCTCCCGATTTTAGGTATTTTGAAGACATTTTTTGACCGAACTTCCTGTAATTTCACATTCATGGTCTCCAGTGGTAAAAAACTTCAATATAGGCGCATATTTTGATACAGCCCACGTATAACGGTATCTTTCGAATTTCGATATTTTGTGGATTTTAGCAAGAATTTTTAAGCGAACTAGCTGTAATTTGAAGTTCGTGGTGGTTCCAACACTTCTCCACTCTGGGGCTACGGCATATAAGAGCTGAACTTCGCTTGGCTGTCTCCTCTTCCCGAAGTCGCAGTAAGAAGTGTAGGCAAGCAGGGCCTTTGCTTGGTGAAAATCAATCTGCTCGACTGCAAAGCAGAGGCTGCCGAACACCTTCTCTTCCTTACAAAATCCTCTTGGTTCAGGAACCCTATTTTTACAAAAATATGCTGTCTGGACTAAACGATGGGCGATAATCCCTATTCTATACGAAAAGTCAAAATTTTCTATTGTAGCGAAGAAAAGTTTAAATCTTATTTTACTCTAACGAGGCTGGAAGAAGGCTCTGAAAGGGCCTTGGTGCTAGCCTCGGTCTACATCCGTATGAAGTACCTGACCCACCAAGTCAATTGGTGCGCAAACTTGTGGATGAGACCTCGAGCAGTTGAAATTTAGTAATGGGCATTGATGCAAATATTCATCACTTTTACTGGGGAAGCAGTGACACCAACACGAGGGGTGAGTCCATATTCGATTTCATTTTAATTAATAGTCTACGAGTGTGAAGGTTAAGAGAGGAGGTAATAGATTTCACCCCTGCAAATATGGAGGATACTTTTATAACAGACTGGATGCTATCGGAGGAATGCTCCTTTTCGGATCATAGGACAATACACTTTCAAGTCTAGCATAGAAGTAAAAGGCAACCGTTTCATAGGAATCCCAGGAGAAACAAATGGAAGGAATTCAACACTCTAGCCTCTTCAAGACTGCGTTAAATTCCAGAACTTCACACAGAAAGAAGGAAGTTGACAGTCAAGTTAAAAATCTCACAAATGTTATCCTGGATTGCTATTAGATTGCTATTAATTTATTCAGGTAGGAGAACTCAGCCTGTTTGGTAAAATAAAGATCTGGTTAACCTCAGGAAAGCCAGCAAAAAGGTATACAAAAAGTCAAACAGGACCAAATTTAGTACGGATGGGGATGTATACAGGGATCGTTTCAATAAGTATAAAAACGAGGCCAGGAAAACTAATAGGAATTCTTGGATTAACTATAGGGAGCCAAAAGAGGGAGTTAATGCAGCGGCTAGATTTCGTAAGGTGATCTCAAAGGTCCCCAAAGCTATTGAGAGCATTAAACGAAGTGATGGCACGTGTATGAACTCCATTCTACAAACTCTAGACCTACTGGCAAATACCCTCTTTCCGGGATGCAAGGATGTTAATTCTTATGCTAGTCTAGATATGAAAAGAACCAACACTTCTCCTTTCTACTGAAGATTTTAGAAAGGTTTCTCGACTTGGAGATTATATCTTACATGAGTCGTGACCATATAAGCAAATGACTGAAATTTGGCATTTAGTCTTCGTTGACTGTATAAAATGTTCCAACAGAGAATTGTCGGTACAGGTCCACTTTTTGATATAGCCCCCATAGGACGATTTTTTTATATCCTTTATTTATTTCACTCGGGAACATAGGGCTTCTACAAAAGAATTCCATCTTACTTTATCGTTACAAATATGTTTTAAATTATCTATGTTTGTATTTTGCTTTTCAATTTCATGCAGGACCGTTCTTCGCCACGTGTTTCTTGGTCGCCCTACCGTGTGGGTTCCATTCCAAGGCCATTCTAGCTATGCTGTACTGTGGCTTCCGTAGTGTATGGCCTATCCATTTCCATTTTCTTCTTGTTATTTGGCGGATTATGGGTTCCTCGTTTGTCATTATCCATAGATCAGTGTTTGTGATTCGGTTTGGCCAGAATATGCGACAAATTATACGAAGGCATCTGTTCACGAATGTCTGAAGTCTTTGGATTATATGTACCGTAGTCTTCCACGTTTCGCTACCATAAAGTAGGGTGGTTTTTACACAACCGTTAAAAATTCGTAATTTGGTCTTCATTGAAATTTGTGTTGATCGCCATATTTTCTTTAGCCGACCGAAAGCGGCGCGCGCTTTGTTGAGTCGGTTTTTTAAATCATCATCGATTCCTCCATCCTCTGCCATTACGCTACCAAGGTAACAAAAAACCGATACGTATTCAATTTATTGGTTTTCAATGTGAATATGCATATTTATGGTGTTATTTACCCGCATTGCTTTTGTCTTGTCTATGTTGATTTCTAGACCCACATTTTTGGCCAGTTCGACGAGCTCATTGAGTTTTTCTTGCATATCGGTGAATTTGTGCGATAATAAGCAGATGTCATCTGCGAAGTCAAGATCCTCTAATTTTCGGTGCAAATTCCAGACGATTCCCCTTTTCTTCGTTTCAAGTTGTAGCACAATTTGATCCAATGTTACGGCGAATAGGAGTGGGGATAACGGACAACCTTGTTTAACACATGTATTTGTTTCAAATATATCACTTGTGGTTCTGTTGTGACGCACATGTAGTTTGTTGTTTGTATACATCGCTTGTATAATGTTTATTATTTTCTGTGGTACCCTCTTTTTCTTTAATGCCGACCAAATTGCACTTCGCCGTAAAGAGTCAAATGCTTTTTTGAAGTCGACGAATACGAAATAAAGAGGGGATCTCCATTCAACCGACTGTTCAATAATAATGCACAATGTATTTGTCTGGTCCACACAATTACGATGTGGTCTGAACCCAGCTTGTTCTTCCACCCAGTGTAGCCTGTTGTTTATGATTGTGGCTACTATTTTGTAGACTGTATTAAGCAGCGTGATGCCTCTCCAATTGTTACAGTCTTTGTAACAAAATAGTTATAATGGCGCCGTTTGTCCACTGGCTGGGAAATGTTTCGTTGGACCATGCCTCGAGTATATGAGGGAATAATAATTCAGCCGAAGCGATTGGGTTGGCCTGTAGAAGTTCCGGGGGTATCCCATCTTCCCCTGCGATTTGTTAGTTTTTAACTTTGTAATTACACTAGCGATCTCTTCTACGCTCGGATGTTCTATTGATATTCGATTATCCACTATAGCGTCCTCGCTTGGCGACGTAGGGGCTTCTGCATTATTCGCGTTTCCACAGTTACTTATTTCCATAAAGTGTTGTCTCCATCTGCGTGTTTGTTCAGCAGTGTCTGTCAAAAGATTACCATTTTTGTCTTTTATGGCATGGGATCGGCTTCCGGTTTTTTTGGAAATATGATTAATAATTTGATGCAATTCTTTCCTATTATTTGCACCTGCCGCTGCTTCTGCATCGCTAGCCATTAACTCCAAATATTTCCTTTTGTCATTTCTCGCAGCTCTTTAAACTCTTTTCGCTAAAGATGAGTAACTTGATTGAAAAGTGGGGTTGGTATTTTTTTGAATTTTCATGTTATTACGCTCGTTGATTAAATTCCATGTGTTTTCTGACATTCATACTTTCCGTTCCGTTTTCTCGGACGGACGATACCGCCCGATTATAGTAATTTTGCGATTTTAGCCGCATTATCCAACTGAAATGGCTGAAATTTTCACATTTAGTTTTTGTTGGTGGTAAAAAATATTCCGACAGAGAATTGTCGGTACATGTCAACTTTTTGATGTAGACTCCGTAGAACGGTACCGCCCGATTTTCGGTATTTTTAAAATGTTACCCATGCAATCGAAACGAAATGGCTAAATCAACTCCAAATTGTCTGAAACACAATTCTTCCAAACATACTTGGGGTCTAAAACCATTATTTCTTTGAGGCACATTTTGCCCGTATGAAAGTGTATATACCCTCGTTAGCATAAATGCTGAGGGTATAAAAACTGCATTAATTTGACTACTTCCACCTATATCGTGGGGACAGAAGGGCGGACTTTTTCATTTTGTATTTTCTTATCTATTATGCTGTGATCAATTCCAAGTGATATCTGATCTTATTTATCAAAAATTTTTCCATAATCGTAGATTTATTTGAACCAAACATAAAAAGCTTGCTTCAGGAATTGGCATATTTCCTAAGATTTGCTGTAAAACCGAAAATCGCAAGAAGTCTCTGGTAAAAATGCGAAATGTTATTCTAGACAAGATACATACAAAATTAAAGAAAAAAATCTAGGCGGAACACAATGGATTTCCATACTAAACGCTTATTTTAATCGAAGAAATTACAAAAAATGGACCTTACATTTATTTAGCCCAAAACATCTATATTAAAATAACTTATGGATTATAACATTATTTCATTTTATTAAATACCGTTACGGTATATCAAAAATATAAAAAATTCCACAATAATATGTTCACAGAATGCACACTAGGGATATAACTTTTTGCACCTTTTTGCAAATATCAAAAATACCACCACATAGCCGTGTAGAGCATGAAAAACTATTATGAAATACGGTGTCAATTTTTCTCTACCGCGAAAAAAGTTTCCGCACCAAATGCATTGAAGTTCTGTAATGCATTTTTTAATTTTATCTGTCATAACAACATATTTGCTTTTCATTAAAATTTTTATTTTTTTGTAATCTAATTTAAAATCATTATCAAAGCGTTCTGGACCAATTTGTTCTAAAATCGCGCCATTTCGGACCATATTAGGATTTTTTGACACTATTGCAATTTTTTGTTTTTCTTTATAAACTCGTGAATTTTATGTTTATAATTTTTTAACCAATCGGACAAGAGAATATGGAGTCATTTGCAACTAATTCGCGAAAGTTACAGGCTGTTTTTGTTGACTTTGCCTGTGAGAATTTTATTTTTTTCTACAAATATTTATTCAAACAAAGCAAATTTAAAAATTTTAAGTAGAAAAAATATCAAAAGCGTTTTAGTAATCACGGTCGGTGCTGAAACTTTTTTCATCGAATCGATCTTAGAAACGCGTTTTCATTATTAGGACAAAATTCCCCACATGGTACTGGTGTTGTATTTTTGTAGAAAACAAATACCATTCTCACAAGCAAAGTCAACAAAAACAGCCTGTAACTTTCGCGAATTCGTTTCAAATGACCCCATATTCCCTGGTCCGATAGGTTAAAAAAATATAGACATAAAATTCACGAGTTTATAAAGAAAAACCAAAAATTGCAATAGTGTCAAAAAATCCTAATGTGGTCCGAAATGGCGCGATTTGAGAAGAAATTGGTCCAGAACGCTTTGATAACGATTTTAAATTAGATTACAAAAAAATAAAAATTTTAATGAAAAGCAAATATGTTGTTATGACAGATAAAATTAAAAAATGCATTGCAGAACTTCAATGCATTTGGTGCGGAAACTTTTTTCGCGATAGAGAAAAATTGACTCCGTGTTTCATAATAGTTTTCCGTGCTCTACACGGCTATGTGGTGGTATTTTTTTGGTTATAGCCCTAATGCACACGTCTATCGCAATTTTACAGCTAAAAATGTCAACGTTATCATTGTTAAAATATCTATTTTAAATGTACCGTTATTCCGTTCTGACTAACTATTTCTCATTTTTATATATGCCGTTAAGTACAGTCAACACTCTAGTTCAACACTGTACTAACGTTTCATAGTTTCTTCCAAGTCCATTTTTTTATTTTCAGTACGCTTGATCGGCACTTTTTCCCACTGTGCGATGTACTCATTCTTATTAGTGGGAAATATTTGCCAACGCTATCTGAGCTGATGCAAGGTGCACTGGTAACACTCTATCGCTTATTTCACCATAATGGTCTTGGCGTGAATCCTGCAGAGGATAAATAAGTATTGCTGATTTTGTGCGGCAACTGTCTGTTATAGAGAGTTCTGAGATGTAAAAGGTTTCCATCAAGGCATATTATGGAAGGTAAATGCATGAATTACAACAACTAACAATATTACAAAAAATTTACTCTGTTGCAGAACGTGCAAGAAGCTACTATTTATACCCTCAGCATTTATGCTAACGAGGGTATATATACTTTCATACGGGCAAAATGTGCCTCATCTAAATAATGGTTTTAGACCCCAAGTATGTTTAGACGAAATGAGTTTCAGACAATTTGGAGTCGATTGAGCAATGTCCGTCCGTCCGTCTGTCTGTCTAGCTGGCTGGAGCGCACGATAACTCTCGAACGGATCAACCGATTCGATCCAAAATTTGGCTTTCGTAATATTTTTCCAAACTTAGTTTAAGTTGGAAGATGCGTTCTATCGGTCCACTCTTTCCGGTACCTCCCCCACAAAAGTTAAAAAATTTGCAAATCGTGAAATGTGTACCAGACTTAGAAGAGGTTTCAATATGGACTCAATCGGTCTACTACTTCCGTTACCTCCCACACAAAATTTCGGATAAGTTCAGATTAGGACCTGCTCTCGAATCGCTTTGATTTTTGTTTCAGCGACGTGTATTTACTGCCCCCCATAAGACGGTACAAGTTTCATCAGGGGCAAATCAACACTTCCTGAAAAAATAGCCTGAAATTTGCAAAAAAAAACCTATGACACCGTGTGAGGTGGTTGGAGCGCAAGATAACTCTCGAACGAATCTGCCTATTCGGTCCAAAATTTGGCCTTAGAAATATTTTGTCCAAACATAGTTTAAGTTCGAAGATAAGCCCTATCGGTCCAGTCCTTCAGGTACCTCCACACAAAAGTTCAAAAATGTTCGGAAAAATTGTTCGTACGGTAACTCTTGAAGGGAGTCGCCGAATTGGTCCATACTTTACACATCCTAATATATCTACCAGATATAGATCAGGTTCAAATATGGACTATATTTGTCCACTCCATCCGGTACATCCCACACAAAATTTCGGATAAGTTCAGTTTAAGACCTGCAATCGAATCATTTTGATTTTTGTTGTAGCAACTTGCATTCGCTGCCTCAATTACGATGGTAAAATTTTTTTCAGGGGCAAGTCCATACTTCTTGAGCAAACAGCCCGAAGGGTGCAAAAGCGCCCTATGGCACCATATGTAGTGGCTGGAGATCCACTTCCATAATGGTCAATGTCGATCCATTCCTTTAAGTATCTCCTCTGGAAAACTGTTGATCTTTAATCATAATCAACATTTTTGTCGGTTCATACAAGCAAATTTTTTAAAACCCCCTAAATACATACGTTTTTTGGGAAAATTGTTACAATATACACAGGCTGAGGGTATATCTCTGTCAGCAAAGCTGACTGATACTTTTTTACTTGTTTTTTTTTTTTAATATAACTTCCATAGGGCGGTAAATCTCGATTTATGATTTTCATAATTTTAGCCGCATTATTCAACTGGAATGACTGAAATTTGGCACTTAGTCATAGTTGAGGGTATAAAATATTCCGACAAAGAATTGTCGGTACATGCCCACTTTTTGATATAGCTCCCGTAGGAAGGTACCGCCCAATTTTGGTAACTTTGATGATTTTAGCCGCATTATCCAACTGAAATGGCTGAAATTTGACACTTAGTCTTCGTTGGGGGTACAAAATATTCCGACAGAGAACTATCGGTACAGGTCCATTTTTTGCTATAGCTTCCATAGAACGATACCTCCCGATTTTCGGTATTTTTTAAAATGTCAGTCACATCATCCAACCAAAATGGCGGAAATCTGATTTGAATATGAATAATTTATATGACCAGGCTAAAGAAAATTTTGTAGCTGTGAAAATTCTCCAGAGGATTGACTGTTATGATTTGTTCCTAGGTTTTACCATTTTTGAGATATAGAAGTTCAGGTCACATTTTTAGGTTTTTTGTTAGGTTTTCACGCATTGATTGAAAACGGTAAGTCTTATTGAAATGTGACTAGATAAAATCTTATAGCTGTGGGTTTCGTAATTTTTTCCTAGGTTGTACCATTTTGGAGATATATAAGTCCCAATTTACATTGGGCGAGTTTACTTGCGGCAATTGTCATTTTGTTGGAGAGAGAGGTGAGGCATATGGTAACCCTTTGCCTCTCAGCACCCTCTCTCACCTACAAACTGACAATTGCCGCAAGTAAACTCGCCTAATGTAAATTGGGACTAAGTTTATGTTGGCAATTGCAGTCATGACATTGTTTTATAAGGAGACGATACAGTCAGTAAATTGTCAAAATTGGAACTTCTATATCTCAAAAATGGTAATACCTACGAAAACATTATACAATATATTCTTGTAGAGATTTTTCACTGCTACAGCACTTTCTTTAATACCGTTTCGATAGGGATTGCGGTTTCCAACCAAAATCGTGAAAACCTTGAAAATCCCTTCGGCGATTTTTTTTATTTTTCTCATCTATGGTGTAAGTACCTTTCACTTCAATTTAGTTAAAAAAGTTAGTTAAATTTAAAAAAAGAAGTAATTTATGGCATGGTAGAACAATATAAGGTAACAGTAATTCCCAGCTGACGGAACTGGGCTGTAAAGTTAGTGTCAAATTCCATACGACATTCCGAAAAAAACTATTTAAATATAGAAACAGCTTCTCCTTTTCAACAAATTTCCAGCGATCCCAAACATTTTGCAAGAATTCTACTATTTGTGAGAAATGATGCATTTAGAGGAATGATTTGAAAACATTCAAATGAAAAATGTAACGAATTTTCATTCATGTTTTCCAAAATATTCAATCAAATGTGAACAATTATTAGTTTTTTTTTAAATCCAATAATTTAGAGACATTTCCTTATTTTGTTTACTTATACCGGTGACACTAACATTACACACAAAACATATTTCTATGTGGTTGTTGTTGAGTTTTATTTATTGTAGTATTTGTTCTACCTTAATTTTATTGTATCAAATTTCGAAATTTCATAAATAGACCCATGGGGCAAGAAAATTCGCCTTGAGTAGACCCTATCACATTTGAAAACCGAATTCACAAAAAGTAAAAATACAGCTGATTGTCACTTCTACCTTGTATAAATATGCCGTGGTTCCAATATGCCTCACCTCTTAAGCTAACATTTGACCCATTCAAAAATGCCTAATGTAAATTTGGACATATTTGGAAAAGTGCGGTAAATACATGTACATACAGTATTTCGAATAATATTTGTCGTTTTGAATACCTTACACGGTGTGCCTTAACAAATTTAAATGGAAGGTGCTTACACCTCGGAAGTTTTTGTTGATTCTGAAACTACAATGCTCATAGATGAGAAATATCAAGAAACAAAAAAAATCGCCGGAGGGATTTTAAAATAAATCGCGATTTAAGTTCACATTTTTAGGGGTTCTAAAGGTTTTCACGATTTTGCTTGGAAACCGCCAGTTCTATGTAAATGGGTTTAAAAAAAATGTTGTAGCAAAGAAAATTCTCCACAAGATTGGCCTTCACGATATTTTCGTAGGTTTTACCGTTTTTGAGATATGGAAGTTCAAATTGGGACAATGCACTGACTGCATCGTCCCCTTATAAAACAATATTATCCACAGTGCCCCTTAACTAACTTTTAATGGAAACCGCTTACACATGGGATGTTTTCGCGGATTCTGAAACAGCAATGTTCATAGATAAGAAAAATAAAAAAAAAAACAGAAAAAATCGCCGGAGGGATTTTTAAATAAATCGCGATCAAAATTCACAATTTTATGGTTTTTTTTAGGTTTTCACGATTTTGCTTGGAAACCGCAAGTCGTATCGAAATGAGTCTAAAGAAAATGTTGTACCTGTGAAAATTCTCTACAAGACTGACCGTTAGGTTTTTTCGTAGATTTTACCATTTTTGAGATATATAGGTTCAGTTCCAATTTTTAGGTTTTTATCTTAAGTCTTCAAGATTTTGCTTGAAAACCGCAAGTCATATCAAAATGGGACTAAAGAAAATGTTGATGCTGTTAAAAATCTCTACAAGGTAGGATGATTTATTTTTTCCTAGGTTGTACCATTTTCAAGATATATACGTTTAATTTGGGAAATTGCAGTAATGACATTGTTTTATAAGGAGGCGATACAGTCAGTGCATTGTCTAATTTGAACTTCTATATCTCAAAAAAGGTAAAACCTACGAAAATATCATAAAGGCCAATCTTGTGGAGAATTTACTCTGCTACAACATTTTCTTTAGACCCATTTACATAGAACTCGCGACTTCCAAGCAAAATCGTGAAAACCTTAAGAACCCCTAAAAATGTGAACTTAAATCGCGATTTATTTTAAAATCCCTCCAGCGATTTTTTTCTTGATATTTCTCATCTATGAGCATTGTAGCTTCAGAATAAGCAAAAACTTCCGAGGTGTAAGCACCTTCCATTTAAATTTGTTAAGGCACACCGTGCTTATTGTCGTTGTTAGACTTGTGCCAAAGGAACTATATGGAACTACCTAGTTCACTTCGCAGTTCCAAAGGCCCACATTTTTTCTATGAACAAACTGCGTATACTTAATATCACACGTTACAGTTCATGATGTTACTCATACGTTTTGGAACTAGTACAAGGAACTAGGAACTAGATTACCCAACTCTAGTCGTGGTAACACTTCCCATCGACTTATTTGACATTCCGTTTCTAAATAAAATTTTTGTAGTATTCAAAAATATCCAAATAAAGTTAAAATTGTAAAGCTTCTTCAAAATTCTAAGTGAAATTATAAACAAAAACTATGGATTCCGTTATTACTCCCGAACCACATTATATGCCAGGGTGAGCTCAGTTATTTGCTGAACAACACCGTTTTTTAATATTTGAATTTCTTCCTGCAGCTATACAGGACATTGTCCCCAATATCAATTTAGGCAAGGCAAAACTTTTGCCAAATTAACTCATCAGCTTCTATTGGATCCATGTTCAAAACATGCACCCGAATTGATATTGTCAAGTCCGGCAACACCCATCGAATCATCAGAAAGGCCATCTGGAAATGTGATGCAACTGCTAAAAGATCGTTCTTATTTCCTAGACTCAGTCTACAACCCACCCATCATACCAGGTTATGATGGTTTCGTACCGAATCTAAGCAATAAAATTGGAGAACGTTATTTGATGGCAGCCACGCAGGGAGTTGCTGAACACGAAGCCTTGGAGGAACGTTTGCGGTGCGAAAGTCGTTCTATGAAACATTGTGATCTATTGGAAAGTGGTACAGGGTTATTTGATGCTAAGTTAAGGGAGAGAATGGTAATATAGAGAACTGACTATAAATGGGATTTTGTCTAAAGCTTAATTTCACAGATGCCCATGACCAAATATCGTGCACCTTTGGTCCCGGTACGGATTAGGGGGCAAGCAGTTAAAAATGAGACTTGTAAGGATATGAAAATAGAAAAATTACCATATTCAAAATTTACCGTACCCCACTTTATGGAGGATGACGATGAAGAGAAATATATCATTAATGGTAAGTAAGAACACAAAATCGGGGTTTTAATCGATAATTTGGGATGGGCGAAAAACGATAGTTACACTTGTATTCATTGTCATAGATAAATTTTAAGGATATAAGTTTGCAATATAAGTTATGTTACGTAATGAGACAATATAATATTTTGCAGCGCTTCTTCGAAACATTTGAGTAATATTGTGTGCATTCCAGAATAGTTGTCTCATGTATAGGGTGATCCAACTAGAGGTTCCTAACCTTTTTAAAGAAAACAAGTAAAAACGAGTTAAGTTATTGTCGGGCCGAACTTGAACTAAAACGGAATAATTATTTTCTTTCCTCTCCACAATTTAAGGTGAAGATATTTTAGGACCACTGATACCTAAATAAGGTAAAAAATGCATATAAAAATATCTTCAATCGGGCTGCACCTTTATATGGGGCTATAATAAAGTGTGAACCTAAGTTGGCAATTATTGGTCGAAAAGTAATAAAATTTAGCTTAGGATAACATGCACTTGTATTGATAATTTTTACTCCACGGTTGCCACCGTGGTGCAATGGTATGCACACCCGCCTTGCCACTCAAGGTCGTGGGTTCGATTCCCCGGCCAGGCAACATCAAAAATTTCAACGGTGGCAAAATACCCCTCAGTGATGTTGGCGACATTTCCTGAGTATTTCAGCCTTGTAAAACTTCTCTACAAGTGGTGTCTTAGGACACGCTGTTCGGACTCCGCAATAAACAGTAGGTCCCTAATCATTATGCTAATATGAATCGGGGTGCACTCATTGGTATGAGAGAAGTCTCCCTTGTCCCGTATGGGATGTTTGTGGAACAATTATAATGATTTAGATATGTCATAAGTAAAATAAAGGAAACTCCTCCTAGGCAAATATCCTACACAAGTTCAAAATTTCATTGAAATCGGACATATATACCGTGTGTGGTGCATAAAATACAGGAAATCGACCGATAACACTTTGCAACAAAATGGAGCTCAAGGTCTGGGGGGTGGAAAATTCCTTTTGGGGTATATTCAGAACCCCAAAGAGCAGATCCGCCGTGAGTCGAACTTTTGAGTTATGGCGTGAGAAAGTAGCGGTATATCTTTATTCGCAGTTATATTAGCGTATTTTTAAGATGACATGTCTTCAGTCAAATCTAATGGTATTTTTTCGTAGAACATTTCGACCTTCTAACTCGATTCCTGTCATGTCCTTTATTTCAAGAACCGCAGTAAAAGTACCACAAAGTGACATTTTTTAGCTTCGAAATGTTGTGTAAAAATGTCGCTCAGAAAATTTTGGGTACGGCTCTCATTGACAACTAATCAATATTGTCGCATTTTCATAGTCCTTTTTGACATTTACCCTGTTTTTGTTCAGAAAAAAAAACTATATTTTGTTATTCTGTATATTCGTTTTTGTTGGTTGTTGGACACGGTGCTCTTGAATCAAATTTAAATGGAAGGTGCTTACACTTGGGAAGTTTTTGCGGATTCTGAAACTACAATGTTCATAAATGAGAAATATCAAAAAACAAAAAAACAAAAATCGCCGGAGCCCTTTTTAAATAAATCGCGATTCAAGTTGACATGTTTAGGGGTTGTTTAGGTTTTTGCGATTTTGCTTGGAAAACGCAAGTCCTATCAAAATGGGAATAAAGAAAATGTTGTTGCTATCTCTACAAGATCGACCTTAATGTATTTTCGTAGGTCTTACAACTTTTGAGATATAGAAGTTGAAATTGGGACAATTCAAATTCAAGTCAATTCTGTATCGTCTCCTTTTAAAACAATGTCATGACAGCAGTTTCCCAACATAAACTTATATATCTAAAAAAAATGGTACAACCTAGGAAAAATTACATAAGCTAGACCTGTAGAGAATTTTCACAGCTATAAGATATTCTCAGGTCCCATGCCGATAAGACTTGCCGTATTCAAGCAAAATCGCGAAACTTTAACAAAAAAACCTAAAAATGTAAACTGAGCTTCTTTATCTCAGAAATGGTACAGCCTGAGAACAAATCATAAACGTCAATCATGTAAAGAATTTTCACAGCTACAACATTTTCTATAGCTCCATTTCGATTGGACTTGCGGCTTCAAATGCAAAATCGTGAAAACCTAAAAAACATCTGAAAATGTGAATTTTGACCGTAGTTTATTTAAAAATCCCTACAGCGATTTTTTTTTGGTTTTTGGATTCTTCTCATCGTAAAATGTGGTCGTACAAGAATTGAAGATGAACCAAGTAGTGGACGTCCAAAAACAGCAACAACAACCGAAATTGTAGCCAAAGTGCATGATATGGTATTAAATGATCGACGAATAAAAGTGCGTGAAATTGCTAATATCATGGGCATCTCAAATGATCGAGTCCATTTAATTTTGCATGAAGAACTACAGATTAAAAAGCTTTCTGCAAGATGGGTGCCGCATTTGTTAACAGTCGATCAAAAACGCATAAGAATGAACATTTCTCAAGCTTGTTTGGATCGTTTTAAGCGAAATAAAATGGATTTTAAGCGTCGTTTCATAACTGTTGATGAGACATGGATCCACCACTATACTCCAGAGACAAAAGAACAATCCAAACAATGGACTGAAGCTGGAGGAAGTGCCCAAGGAAGGCAAAAACAATTCAATCGGCTGATAAGGTTATGGCAACGGTTTTTTGGGACTTCAAAGGTATTTTATTGATTGACTATCTGCAAAAGGTAAAGCAATAAATTGAGAGTACTATTGCAACCTTTTGGATCAATTAAATGTACAAATTCGAGAAAAACGTCTTGGCTTACAACACAAAAAAATAAATTTTCATCAAGACAACGCACCAGAGCACAAGAGTGTTTTAACAATGGCTAAAATCAACGAATTAAAGTACGAGTTGCTTGACCACCCACCTTATTCTCCTGATTTAGCTCCCAGTAACTTTTTACTTGTTCCCAAATCTAAAAAAATTCCTTGCTGGCAAGCGTTTTACCTCAAATAAAGATGCAATTACAGTTGTAAACCACAATTTTGAATACCTTGAGGAAAATTATTTGAATCAAGGGATTGAATTGCTAAAAAAGCGTTGGACTAAGTGTATTGAAGTTTCAGGAGATTATTGGTTTGTTCCAGTACTGCAAGAATCTACTAATTTTTACTATTTTTTCCGATAACATAAAGGAAAAAATGCTATCGTAGTAAAAAGTAGTAGCTTCTTGCAGGTTCTGGAACAAAGCATATATTGAAAAATAAAAATATTTTTGAAAAACTAACTATTCTCTTTCATTGATAGGCTAAGAAGTTTCCGAACCGCCCTCGTATATCTAAATCAGAAACGATTTCGATATAATTTGGCATATTTATTTATAGACAAAGTTCCGTCACACATTTCCAATTTTATTAAAATTGAAACAAATGCCCTGTTCCAGAACCTGCAAGAAGCTACAATTTTTTACTACGATAACAATTTTTCCTTTATGTTATCGAAAAAATAGTAAAAATTAGTAGATTCTTGCAGTTCTGGAACAGAACTATATATGAACTATCTGTAATTTGATATGAGAGGTTCCCAGTAGTCACAAAATATAGTCCCTATATAAAGGAACCACCCGTCTGAGGATATATGTATTCTAAATAAATTTTCTGACCTAATTTAGGCAATTCCGTATTATACAAACATTTTAGCCCGGGCAAATTTAACGATTTTTTTGTGGACTGTATTGATACCCAAGTTATACGTTTTTAATTTTCTTATACATTTTTTTAAGTTGAGAAGTTAAAGAGCCGATATATAAACTATTTACGTACCTGCATATTTATGCTGAACAACTTTTCTCGCGGCAATTGTCAGTTTGATGGAGAGAGAGGTAATACATATGGTAACTCTTTGGCTCTCAACACCCTATATCACCGGCAAACTGACAATTGTCGCAAGGAAAATTGCCTAATGTAAATATATTGGGTGCCACCGTGGTGCAATGGCATGTACACCCACCTTGCACGTTGAAGGTCGTAAGTTTGATTCCCCGGCAAGGCAATATCAAATTTTCAACGCTGACAAAAATAACCTTAGTAATGAAGACAACATCTCCTACAAGTGGTGTCTCGGAACACGCCGTTCGGACTCGGCGATAAATTGTAGGTCCCATATCATTGAGGTAATATGAATCGAGGTGCACTCATTGATATGAGAGCAGTCTCCCTTTTCCCGTCTGGGATGTTGGTGGAACAATTATTATAAGTATATGGACTAGGTTAAACAAAGAGGCCTTCGATAAAAACATCAATTGTATTTTATAACAAAACAAAAGTCGTCGAAAAATTACATTTAAAATTTTTTTAATCCAAAATCCTGAATTCATTTCCTGTGTTCTATTTTTCAAGACATATTTGAAAATCATTCCATTGATTTCATTCGCAGGTTACGCCGGTCACATACCAATGACAATGACACATTACGGTCAAAGCAACAAACAACTGACCAACAGTGCCCTCTGTGAGTTTACAAATAATTATCATCACCGTCAGAGTGCCGAATGGTGTCCCATGGAGTTGACGGGCATTGCCAGTACATGTCCCAGTGCGGGACAATTTGTCATCTATCAGCGTACAAATGGCATGATACCGAAATATGCAGGTCATGTGCCAGGTGAAGCCTTCACAATCGGTCGGACATATGGTAATGCAACAGTTAATGCTAAATCTTGGTTGGAATTGCACAAAGATTGATGTGGAAATGAGAGGAAGAGTGAGAGTGCGAATGAAAGTGAGTTGTGGTGTTAATTTTAATGTTAATGGCATTGCAGTGGTGTTGTTGTTGCGTGAACAAATCAAACAAAGGGAGTGCCTCACGATTTTGTTGCTGTTGCTTTAAATTTGTTGTTAATGGGAAATTTTGTTATGTTGTTTTTTAATTATGCTTTGTCGAGAAAAATAAAGTTTTATTAAGTACATACTTCTATGTGGTTTTATTGGAGGTCAGCCGAACTATTTAATCACCCGACATGTTGATTACTTCAGCAAAATTACTAAGTACAACCTGTGAAATGGCACAAGGAATGAAATCTTTGCAGAGCAGGTTAAGCTAAAAAAGTGAAACAAGTAAAAAAACATTAAGTTCGACCGAGTCGAACTTTTTTATCTTTTGGCAACACAGTATTAAGCAATCTTGGTTCGAAATTTTTGCAAAAAAGCCTCAAAATGCATTAAATTGGAAAATACCGGTAAGACTAAAACCCGGATATACATGAATAGTTTTTGCGTATAATTCGGTAGAAGAATGTGACTAAAAACCCTCTACAAAGCTTATGAGGCCTACACCAATAAGTCCGTATGTACTGTCGGCTGTTTGCAAGGGATGTTTTGTACCTTTAGCGAAGACTAAATAACAAATTTCAGTTATTCCTGTTGAATAATGTGGCTAAAGGTAGAGTTACATTAGGCAAATATTTGCTCCAGCGACCGGCAGTGTGCGCTTACTGAGAGCAAGGGAGCATAAATTCAATGTATTATTAACACTCACTTGATCTCAGTAAGCGTACAATGCCCGTCGCTGGAGCAAATATTTGCCTAATGTGACCTTACCTTAAAACTTTCAAAATACCGAAAAAGGAAAAATTAAGACGTGGGCCAATACCGACAGATTTCAGGTAGAAAGTTGTATACCCCCAACGAAGTCTAAATACAAAACTTCAGTCGTTTCGGTAGTATATTGAGGCAACTACCTTAAAAATACCGAAAATTGGGAGGTACGATTCTATTGAAGCTATATGAAGACGTGAACCTATACCGACAAATCTCAGGCATAAAGTGTTGTACCCCCAACGAAGACCAAATACCAAATTTCAGCCACATCGGTGGGATATTGTGGCCACAACCTTCAAAATACCGAAAATCGGGAGGTACCGTTATGAAGGCGTGGAGCTATACCGAAAATTTTCAGGCGGGAAGTTCCACACCCCCAACGAAGACTAAGTACCAAATTTCAGCCATTTCGGTGGGTTGTTGAGGCTTCCACCGTTAAAATACCGAAAATCGGGAGGTATCGTTCTGTGGAGGCAATGTGAAGACGTGGGTCTCTACAGACCGATTTCAGGTGGAAAGTTTTATATCCCCAACGAAGACTAAATACCTAATTTCAGCCACTTCGGTGGGATATGGAGGTCTAAACCTTCAAAATACCGAAAATCGGGAGGTACCGCTGTATGGGGGCTATATGAAGGCGTGGACAATATATAGGTGGAAAGTTTTATACCGCGTAGGAAGACGAAATACCAAATGTTAACCATTTCGGTGGGATATAAAGTACTCCACCGTCAAAATACCGGAAATCGGGAGCTACCGTTCTATGGGGGCAATATGAAAACGTTGATCTACAGAGACCAATTTCAGTTGGAAAGTTTTATACCCCCAACGAAGAATAAATGCCTAATGTCAGCCCCTTCGGTGGGATATTGTGGCCACAACCTTCACAATGTCTATAAATGTTTACAAATACAACTGGCAGTAACGTTACAAACAAAAACAAATTCCTTTGTGGTTGTTGTTCGAGTTGTATTTGTTGTAGTATTAACTTTACCTTATATTTGTTCTACCATGCACTTCGGTGGTATAATGTGGACACAACCTTCAAAATACCCATTCGAATAGGAGATACGATCATTTGTGGGCCCATATGAAGGCGTCGAGCTATACCGACAAATTTTAGGTTGAAAGTTTTATTCGGGACGTACCATTCTATGGGGGTAGTATGAAGACGTAGATCTATACAGATGAATTTCAGGTGGAAAGTTTTATACATACAACGAAGACCAAATATCAAACTTCAGCCTCTTCGCACTGTGGTCGAACTTGTATGGGAAGAGCGGCAAAAATACTTCCTGAGCAGATATATATTTATTCCTTTAAACTCCTATAAGGAGCATAGGGCCATAACAAAATTATGAAATCTATTTCTATCTAATGCTAATAATTTTATTTCACTGCATGTAACACCGCTTCTTTCATTTTTTTTTCAATTTTTCGCCTCCAGGTGTGTGCTGGGCGTCCTCTTCTTCGACTTCCCTGTGGATTCCATTCAATGGCTTGTCTTGTCCATATCCACTTCCATTTCCGTTTCATTATATTTATATAGATTGGCGTTTGACTCGTTAGCTCCCATAGCCTGTTGTTTGGTATTGTGTTGGGCCAAATTCTTAGCAAGCGTTTTAGGCAGCGATTGCCAAATTCTTAGCAAGCGTTTTAGGCAGCGATTGCTGAAGCTTTGCAGTCGCTGTATGAGGTGAGGCGCCGCGTTCCATGTTTCACCACCGTACAAAAGAACTGAAGTTACGTTTGAGTTGTAAATACGTATCTTGGTTTGAATGGAAAGAGATGTTGATGTCCTAATGTTCTTCAGTTGTCCAAAAGCTTGCTGTGCCTTTTTTATACGGTTCTCGATATCGTCAGCGCTTCCATCGGTGTTTGTAATAGTGCTACCTAGATATATAAAAGATTCCAAATTTTCCAGCGGTTTTCTGTTTAGAAGAAATGGATGATTGTTCGTTGTATTTAGTCGCATTGCTTTTTCAATGTTTATATGAAATCCGGCATTGGCGGCAATTGTAGCTACTGATTTAAGTTTGCGAGCCATATCATCATATGTGTGCGCAAGTAGACAGATATCGTCAGCATAGTCAAGATCTTGCAGGAATCCATGTAGTCCCCAGCTAATCCCTTTTTGGCTTTGGAGTGCTTGGTTCATAACAACATCTAGGACTATGTTGAATAGTGTTAGGGATAATATACAGCCTTGCCTTACTCCTACTTTGATGAAAACCTTATCACTAAGAACTCCCTCACGCAATATGCGGCAGTTTGCTCCGTTGTACAGGGGTCTAACAAGTTCTATAATTTTCTCGGGAAAACCTTGCACCGCATTGCAGCCCATATTGCCTTGTGGCGTAATTGGTCAAACGCTTTCTGAAAGTCGATGAAAATTAGGTATAACGGCGACCGATATTCGACACTTTGTTCAACTATTATGCGAAGACTCTGGATATGATCAACGCACGATTTGTGGGGGCAGAAGCCAGCTTGTTCTGCTCGACACAGCTCAGGGTATGCTATGTTGATTCGTTTGTTTATTATATAGGTTATAACTTTATTGATGGTGCATAATATTGTTATACCTCGCCAGTTTGAGCATCTTGACAAATCACCCTTTTTGGCAACTTTACTATTACACCTTCTTTAATTTCATCGTCTAAAGTACCATTTTCCCAGAAGTTTATCATTATAGGGTATAGGAGCTTTGCGCTCAATAAAGGGTCAACTTTTATCAACTCTGCAGCTATAATATCAACGCCAGCTGTCTTGTTATTTTTTAAAGCTGTTATAGCTTCAGCTATCTCATTTATGGAGGGAAAGTCGGTGTCCATATTTGGGTTTCCAATGTGTGTATGGCAGTTAAATTGAAACTCGACATCATTATCCGCTCCGTTTGATAGCAATTCTGTGTAAAAGTTCTTCCATACCGCAATTTGCCTGCTTTTTGCCGTGATCAGTGTACCATTGTCATCCCTGATAGGCTTAACAGATGTGAATGGTCGATTTGACAAAAGCTTTGTGGCTTTATATAAGTCACGGCTACGATTTGTTTCACTTGCTTGCTGGGCTTCTGTTGCAATACGATCAATGCATTTCCGTTTATCTGTGCGGGCACTTCTCTTTACCTCGCGGTTCAATCTATTGTATTGGTTACTTTTTTCCATCCTAGCATTCCTCGTTTTTGCTGCATTTATCGCTTCTTTAGCAAGTTTCCTGTTTTGTATTATGTCCCAAGTTTCATCGGAAATCCATGGCTTTCTTTTACTATGGGCGTATCCAATGTTGTTCTTGTCTGATGATAGATATATATGTATCACTGACAGTACTCCATGAGCTTCGTTGTTCAACGGGGATGTTGCTGAGGGCTCTCTTAAAGGTCGTCTAATTTTTAGACGATCTATATCAAACTTCCGTGAACACTTGGCTTCTTTCTTTATAGCAGCTATTTTTAATCGGACGGTTACAATATGAAGGTAGTGATCACTTCCTACATCCGCTCCCCTTTTGGTTCGTACGTCGAGTAATGAGCCTCTCCATATTTTACTTTCCTTCTGTGGGCGCATAGCATTGTATTATAGTAAAATTTCTGGCCTTCGTCCTGAACCGTGCTTCTGTAATGCGATCTGTGTGAGGTTTCCAGTCTAACATCGCTTTTTGTGCATACTTCGATAGTAAGATGCCAACTCCGCCGGCTCTAGGTTGATTTTTAGGTCTCCCCGAGAATAAAAGGAAAGAGTTGTTGTTTGTTCGGAACTCTCCTACCTCTGGCCACCGTGTTTCTGCTAGGCCCAAAATATCTATATTGTATTGTGAACATTCCTTACACACCTGTTATAGTTTTGATGTTTCCAAAAGCGTCCTTACATTCCATGTGCCAATTCGTATCCCTGATTTCATGCCAAAAGTCGTCATCTGATTGATCAATTGATTTCTATTTTTTGTTGTGGTTTCATTAATCATAGTAGTTTAAGATGAGCAGCAGATTAGGCTACCGCATCCGATTCTGATGCCAGGGCTGCTGGCTAGAGCAGATAACAATACGAAAATTTCAGTAAAGGCTAGTTTAGCAACATAAATAAAAAGAAGCACCAAAAAAAAAAAATACAATATAGGTCCAAGGCTAGGTATAGCTCCCATAGAACGGTACCCCCTGATTTCAGGCATTTTGGGGTCTTGACCACATCTTTCAGTGAAATTAGCTAAAATTTGGCTATCGGTATTCCCTAGTGTTAGAAAACCTTCTAGCAAAATTTTTTTGAACTGGGTCCACGTTTTGATAGGGTCCATATTATTGTACCGCCCGATTTTCGGAATTCTCAGGGTTTCATATAAGTTATTAAATCGAAATTGCCGGAATGCCACATAATCTTTCGTGGATGTAGGCTACCCCTAAAAAATTGTCGATTAATGCAGGTCCACCCTTTGATTTTGTCCCCATAAATAGGTACCGCCCAATATTCGGTATTTTTAGGGTTTTAGCCGTAATAATCAATCAAAATGGCTAAATTTTTCAAATTTTACATTAAGGACCACATTTTAACGTATCCTTCATATAACTGAACCTTACAATGCCTCTTCTTGATATTTAAAAAGCTGAAATGTATCACCTGCACATTTGAAAAAATGACAAAAATACACTGAAATGTACCCTTAGTATTTTGGGAACCTGTTCCAAAGATGCGGAAAAATGCAGCTGAAAGTTTGAAAAATATAATCCTTAGACTACTACTGATCTTTTAAAAAAATTTTCGTTAGGGGGAAAAAGGGGAAACATAATTAAAACTTTACATAAAATTGAATTATATTGAAGAAATGACATTAACAAGTAAAAAAGTATCAGTCGGCTTTGCCGACAGAGATATACCCTCAGCTTGTGTATATTGAAACAATTTTTTCTCAAAATACGTCTGTATTTAGGGGGTTTTAAAATTTTTGGGCGTTTGAACCGACAAAAATGTTGATTAGGATTAAAGATCAAAAAGGAATGGATCGACATTGACCGTTATGGAAGTGGATCTCCAGGCACAACATATGGTGCAATAGGGGGTTTTTACACTCTTCGGGCTGTTTGCTCAAGAAGTATGGACTTGCCCCTAAAAAAACTTTTACCATCGTAATTGAGGCAGCGAAAGCAAGTTGATTCAACAAAAGTCAAAGCGATTCGATAGCAGGTCTTAAAGTGAACTTATCCGCAATTTTGTGTGGGAGATACCGGAAGGGGTGGACAAATATAGTCCATATTTGAACCTGAATTATATCTGGTAGATATAGTAGGATGTGTAAAGTATAGACCAATTCGGCCACTTCCTTCAAGAGTTACCGTACGAACAATTTTTCCGAACATTTTTGATCTTTTGTTGGGGAGGTACCTGAAGGAGTGGACCGATATGGCTTATCTTCAAACTTAAACTATGTTTTGACAAAATATTACTAAGGCCCTATTTTAGACCGAATCGGCAGATCCGTTCGAGAGTTATCTTGCGCTCCAACCACCTCACAGGGTGTCATAGGTGTTTTTTGCAACTTTCATGCTATTTTCTCAGGAAGTATGGACTTGCCCCTGATGAAACTAGTACCGTCGTATGGAGGGCAGTGAATACAAGTTGCTGAAACAAAAATCAAAGCGATTCGGGAGATGGCCCTAAACTGAACTTTTCCGAAGTTTTGTGTGGCAGGTACCCGAAGGAGTGGACCTATTGAGACCATATTGGAACCTCATCTATGTCTGATAGAAAGTTCACGATGTGTAAAGTATGGAGCAGATCGGTTACTTACTTTAAGAGTTATCGTTAGCACAATTTTTCCAAACATTTTCGAACTTATGTGGGGGAGGTACCGGAAGGAGTGGACCGATATAACCCATCTTCGAACTTAAACTAAGTTTGGACAAAATATTACGAAAGCCAAAATTTGAACCGAATCGGTTCATCCGTTCGAGAGTTATCGTGCGCTCCAGCCAGCAGGACAGACAGACAGACAGACGGACGGACATAGCTAGATCGACTCCAAATTGTCTGAAACACATTTCGTCCAAACATACTTGGGGTCTAAAACCATTATTTCGATGAGGCACATTTTCATCGTATCAAAGTGTATATACCCTCCTTAGCCTAAAGGCTGAGGGTATAACAAAGTCCTTTAGTCAACACACGTATTCAATAATGAATCCCAAAAATTAACAAACACAAAACTGCATAAAAAGTAAGTTAATACATTGCTTTTCAATATTCGAATTAAGTTTGGTCAATATAGAGTTCATTTAGTTTGATATTTTACTTTCACCTAGATTTGCACTGAATTCACCTAGAAATCCAACCTGTTAAATTTTCTCTTTTTTGGTGCCATTCTCAAAGAGTACAGTAAGAAGTAATCCATAACAAATTTATTTTAGAGAAATTTACACTGTTAGTAGTAGATATGAACACATAAAATTAGACTTTAATTTTTTTTAATTTTGGCCAATGGCAGCGACTACTGTGCTTCAGTGGGATATTGTGGCCACAACCTTCAAAATACCGAAAATCTGGAGGTACCGTTATGAAGGGGCAATATGAAGACGTGTAACTATACCGACAAATTTCAGGCGGACAGTTCTGTACCCCCAAAGAAGACTAAATACCAAATTTCAGCCATTTCATTGGGATATTGTGGCTAAAACCTTCAAAATACCGAAAATCGGAAGGTACCGTTCTATGGTTGTTATATTAAAGCGTGGAGCTATATAGACAAATTTCAGGTGGAACGTTCCATAACCCCAACGAAAATTTAATACCTAATTTCAACTATTTCGGTGTGATAATGAGGCTAAAACCTTCACAATACCGAGGTACCGGAGGTACCGTTCTATCAAAACATGGATCGATATAGGTCATTTTCAATACCAAACAGCGTTGCAATACAAACTTCTACACCAATTTCAAAGCTATATTTTAAAAAAATTACGAGCTGTAACGGACGGACATGGTTATATCGACATAGAATTTTATGCTAATCAAGAAATTATGGCTTTATGGGGTCCTCGACGAATATTTAAATTATGTTGGAGGGTAAACAAAATTCGCGTGGTTGGAATAATATTTTTAAAAAATTCACGTGGTTAGAAAAATATTTATTTTATACAGCTACAATTGCTGCAGCATAACTTTATTTCATACCATTTTTATATATTAAAAAAATCAATTACTTTCTTCGCTCGCCGACATCTTTTCGTCAAAATTTCCATTGCGAAAACCAAACCACAAATTGCAAGTAAAAATCCATAGAGCCAATAGAGACCCATTAGTACATCCATTGACAAAGCAATATATTCACTTCTACGCTTCTCATCTTTCGAAGAGTCGTAAATATTGAATTTTACAAAACGTTTTATTAAACCCGATTGGACCATGCGCAGTATAAGGCCCATTGTATGTAGACGCAAGTAACTATGGCGTGGCATATAGAAGATAATCGGTGCAGACATAATCGGTTGTTTAAGAATTTGCACGCGTCGTGTTGGATTCATTTGATTGTAATATTTCACAGTTACATCGTAGAGGCAAAGAGCTATTTTATGCCGGCTATTCGGTTCACTTATTGTCTCCAGAAGCTTGTCCAACGAATTCACGTGATCATAATGTCGTATATCACCTCTGGGTTGAGCAAATTTCAGAACACTTTCCATAATTGCAGAGGCGTAGATGGTATAATTGTGGGCCACAACTTCATCTAAGGTTTTGAGATTATTTTTACCGCTACCATCTTGAAGAATTTGAAACAGAGCTCCCGAATAGGCAGATCGAAGAACAAACGTATACAACAACCACACGGTGAGTATATAACGTGCAAAATTTCTCTGTGGCAACTGGCCCTCGGCAACTCCACCAAACAGTGTACTCAGAAGATTGGTAAATGGTAAACGATTACCTTGACCATATATAAAAGACATTAGCTTCGATTTTCCCAGATATTTTACATAATATATGCAGATAATACCGAAGAGAAAGCTGGAACTAAAACAGGACCAAATGATGTAGCGAAATGGTTTGTAGAGCCGTTCAAATGGTGACAACGGCCTTCCCAGGGGCATGGCCAAAACGAACGTTAGCGTTAGATAACTTTCACTTGGCAACAATTTCGCTGAACGTTCAGGACTGAAGATAAAGGCCACGGCGGTAATGTTGGCTTCATGTTGTAATATCTGAAATGGAAAGAGAGTGTTAGAAAATAAAAATGTTTATTTTCATTGAAATTCTTATATTGGATTTAAGCAAGACTATTTGCCTAGGGTTTAAGCCTATATTCTCTCACCATTCATTCAGGTTTGTATACCGTCAGCCGTTAGGCTGTTTATATACCTTCTATACATTTTGATACGAAAAAATGTGCCTCATCGAAATAATGGTTTTAGACCCTAACTTTGTTTAGACGAAATTCGTTTCAGACAATTTGAAGTCGGTATAGCCCTGCCCGTCCGTCTGTCTTGCTGGCTGGTGCGCACGTTAACTCTCGAACGGTTAGTTTAAGTTGGAAGATGAGCTATATTGGTCCACTCCTTTGGGTACCTTCACCACAGATGTTCTAAATTTGTCTGTAAAATTGTGTGAACCATAACTCTCGAAGGTAGCAATCGATTTGGACTTTTTTTATCCTTGAAATACATAAAATTGGAAAATACCGGCAAGATATACATGAATAGTTTTTGCGAATAATTCCGTAGAAGAATGTGACTAGAAACCCTCTACAAAGCTTATGAGGGCTATACCAATACTTGGATGTCTACTGTCGTATTTTTGCAAGGGATGTTTTGTACCTTTAGCGAAGACTTAATAACAAATTTCAGTTATTCTGGTTGAATAATGTAACTAAAGCGTTCAAAATACAGAAAAAAAGGAAACATGAAGATGTGGACCAAAACCGATAAGTTTCAGGTAGACAATTTTATACCCCCATCGAAGACCAAATACCAAATTTCAGCCACTTCGGTGGAATATTGTACCCACAACCTTCAAAATACCGAAAATCGAGAGGTACCGTTCTATGGTGGCTATAAGAAGGCGTGGAGCTATACCGATAATTTTCAGGCGGGAAGTTCCATACCCCCAACGAAGACTAAGTACCAAATTTCAGCCATTTCGGTGGGTTGTTGAGGCTTCCACCGTTAAAATACCGAAAATAGGGAGGTATCGTTCTATGGAGGCAATATGAAGACGTGAATCTGATTTCAGGTGGAAAGTTCCATACCCCCATCGAAGCCAGAATACAAAATTTCAGCCAATTGAGAGGTACCGTTCTATGGGGGCTATATGAAGGCGTGAAGCTATACCGATAATTTTCAGGCGAGAAGTTCCATACGTAGGGTTTGGAAGATACCAAGGAACGGCCCTGACCGGCTTTAACATGGCAAAGCCCAGGATTTATCTTGGTCCCTCTTTCATCTCAAGTGGACACTGACCTCCCCGTGGTGTCACCTGGGGAACTGCCTTTAACACCCGTTAAAGGTAGTGAGTAAACATGTGCCGCCCATAATAACGATAAAAACTTGGGTTTGGGCGTCGGGTAAGTAACACTCCCCTAATAATAAGAAAAGAAAAACAAATCCCTCAAAAGTTGACGACCCCACAAACGTTTTAAGGACCATGATCTGCGAATCTGCACCTGGAATGTTCGCACTCTTTATAGAGAAGGTGCAGATTACGCTTTGGCAGATGTACTTGAAAAGTACAAGGCCGACATTACTGCCATACAGGAAATACGATGGAACGGGAAAGGCTGCCATGACGTAAAGCATGAGTTTGGTTGCGGATTCGTATTTAGTCGGATACTAAAACATCTGGTATCCAGCTTCACCCCAGAGAATGAAAGACTTGCTGCAATTCGAATAAAAGCTAAATTCTACAACATCAGCTTTATTTGCGCTCATGCTCCCACTGAAGAAAAGGACGAACAGACCAAAGATATATTTTATGAGCGCTTAGAAGAAACATATGACCGTTGTCCTGCCCATGACATTAAAATTACTCTAGGCGATTTTAATGCCAAAATTGGAAAGGAAAATATCTTTGGTCCAACAGTCGGAAAATTCAGTCTCTACAATGAAACATCTGACAATGGCATGAGGCGGATAGCCTTCGCAGCGGCAAAAAACATGGTAGTTAGCAGCACCAGATTTAAACATCTCGACATCCATAAGAGCACGTGGCTGTCTCTAGATCAGAAAACAAGAAATCAAATTGATCACGTTGTGATAGATGGAAGACATTCATCGAGCGTGTTGGCTGTGCGCTCGTTCCGGGGAGCAAACATAGACTCGGACCACTACCTAGTTGCAGCAAAGGTACGCACCCGGTTAAACGTAGCAAACAAAGTACGAACAGACACAACACGAAAGTTAGAGATCGGTAAGCTGCAATTACAACAGATAGCCACAGCATATTCCACTCAACTAGCCCAATTGCTAAATCAAAGCACTCCTCATCCCGATAATATATCAGCGCAATGGCAATGTATTGCCCACTCCATGCAAATAGCCGCAAAATCCATACTTGGATACCAGAGACCTCCACCGAGGAATCCATGGTATGATCAGGAGTGTCGTGCTGCTACCGAAGAGAAAAATGCGGCATATAGGGCTACTTTACAATCAGTAGCAACGCGTAGCGCACGAGAGAGATACCGGGAGAAAAGGAGAGATGAGAAACGCCTTTTCCGCAGGAAAATAAGAGAGATGGAAAAGCGGGAGTGTGAAAAATTCGAGATGTACCGGAGCCAGAATGAAGTCCGAAAATTCTACCAAAGGGTGAAACATCAAATTGATGGAGGTGGCTGTACCAAAGCCACCTCCTCTGTAGAGATCAGCAAGGTAATTTGGTAATTGATACAGATAGTGTGCTCAGGATATGGAAAGAACATTTTTCAAACCTGTTGGTATCCAGCGAAGACGACGATTATACCACAGATCCAATCCCAGAAGATGGTATTGAATGTATACCGCCCAGCCAAGATGAGGTAAAGACAACAATAAATAAACAATAATAAGGCAGCAGGAGCCGATGGTTTACCAGCCGAGCTGTTCAAAACCGCAGGCGACACGCTGATAAGGTGTATTCATCAGCTAGTTAGCACCATCTGGCAGGAAGAACGAGTACCCGACGATTCGAACCTGAGCATCCTGTGCCCCGTCCATAAGAAAGGAGATAAGACTGTATGCTCTAACTATAGGGGCATAAGTCTACTCCCGATTGCCTACAAGATCGTGTCAGGGATATTGGGCGAACGACTAAAGCCTATGGTCAACGAGATAATTGGGCCATACCAATGCGGCTTTAAACCTGGCAAGTCCACCATTGACCAGATATTTACCCTGCGGGAAATCCTGGAGAAGACCCAAGAGATGCAGATCGACACCTACCAACTTTTTGTCGATTATAAAGCAGCCTTCGACAGCACACTACGTTCAAAGGTATTCCAGGCTATGTCTGAATTTGGTATCCCCGCAAAGCTCATTCGGCTTTGTAAAATGACTTTTACTGATACGAGATCCTCAGTTAAAATAGGAAAGAACCTCTCCCAAGAATTTTGTACCAAAAGAGGTTTCAGGCAAGGAGACAGTCTCTCGTTTGATCCCTTCAACATCCTGCTGGAAAAGGTTATTCGAGAGGCAAACGTCAAAAGAAGTGGCACAATCTACACCAATAGCCACATGTTACTTGCTTATGCTGATGATATAGACATAATGGGACGATCAGTAAAAGAAGTAACAGATACTTTTATGAAGGTCGAAGAAGAATCTGCTAAAGTGGGTCTGGCGGTAAACGGCGGGAACACTAAGTTGATGGTGCCGACGCGCAATGCGTCCATAGAGATCGGGCCAACTGTTGAAGTTGGTTCCTATAATTTTGAGGTAGTAAAAGACTTCGTCTACCTCGGCACCGCCGTAAACACAACTAACGACATCAGTTGTGAAATAAAACGAAGAATTGTATTCTCTAACAGGTGCTATTTTGGCTTAAGTAAGCAGTTTAAAAACAAAGCCACATCTCGTCAAACAAAAATAACGCTTTATAAAACACTGATACTACCCGTGCTGATGTATGGTTCCGAAGCTTGGGTACTTGCGCAAGCAGATAAGGCAGTGCTTGGTGTGTTGACGGTGAATATCGACGTCGTATGAACCACGAGCTCTATCTGCTATACAACGACATCAATAGAGTTAAACGTATTGAGATGCAACGATTGCGTTGGCTAGGCCATATCATAAGAATGAGCGATGATGAACCCGCTAAAAAGGCGTATGAATACATGCCGCTTGGCGGTGCACACAGAATTGGCAGGCCAAAGAATAGATGGCGAAAACAAGTGGATGAAGAGATGACAAGGCGCGGTATTACAGAAGGAGAAGCAATAGACAGAGAGAAATGGAGATCTTTTCTTAGTTCGGCCTATAGAACAAATGTTCTGTAATGGGCCAGCTAAGTAAGTAAGTAAAATCTTAAATCTCTATCAGTGACCGTTATTTGAAATTTTTAGAATTCTAGTGCTTCCCGTTTGCCAAATACAAAGGTATCATATTTAGTACCTTTTGGTACTTAGAACAACCCACACTCTAAATGTCAAGCTTCTAGCTTTAGCCGTTTCGTCTGGGCGATGATCTGTCTGTCACTCACTCACTCACTCACTCACTCACTCACTACTATATTCTTTTATATATTAAGATATACTTTGGGGATGACCTTAAAAATGGCTGAAATTTCGTATTTAGTCTTCTTTTGGAATACAAAACATTTCCATAGAACGGTGCCCCTTGGTTTTCGATATTTTCAAGGTTTTAGTCACACGGCTTAAAATGTCTACATAGAATTGTCGGTACAAAACCACGATTTAATATAGCCTCCATGTAAAGCGCTATCAGACCATCTGTTTTTCGTATGATCTGTAGCTGTTTTTCTCATCTGTTATATGAGCTGTCACTTCTTTTATCCATTCGTCATTTCAAAAATGACTATGAAAACGCGACAAAATCGATTAGTTGTCAATGAGAGCCGTACCTAAAATTTTCTGAGCGACATTTTTGCAGAACATATCGAAGCTGAAAAACGTCATCTTGTGGTACTTTTATAGCGGTTCTTAAAATAAAGGACGAAAAGGGCATTGAAGGAAGCGAGTTTGAAGGTCGAAGTGCTCTACGAAAATAATCCTCATTGGATTTGACTGAAGACATTTCACCTCAAAAATAAGCTAAAGCAACAGTGAACAAAGATATAACGCTAATTCCTAATGCTTTACAGGGTCTCTAGCAACAACTTCATCACGTCATAACGTGGAAGTTCGACTCACAGCGGATCTGTCCTGCGGGGTTCTGAATATACTCACCAAGGGCTTTCGTCTCCAAAAGGAATTATTTCTTCCCCAGACTTTCACCTCCATTTTGTTGCACAGTGTTATAAACCTCCAAGAGGAAGAAGAAATAGAAGAAGAGTTTTTCGTAAAAGGATATGATTAGGTCTAAAATATATATACTAAGCTTTAAAATTATCACAAAAGATAGTGGAGTAGGCCTATAGGGGAAACCACGTTAAAAAAACGCGCCGAGTGCACTACCTCACAGGTGGTGTGGAAATGTGTGCATATCATGATTTGATTGACTCGTATCTCAAAAATAATAGATTTTATGTAGAATCTGCAAAGACCATAATTGTAGAGAATTTTCCATTCTACAACTTTTTCTTTAGTCACTTTTTAATCGAACCAAGCGTTTTTGAACTAAATGAAAAACAACTGCGTCATGTCAATTTCCTCTTAGGTGCCGTGGTAATGTGTGCATATTGTGTATTGATTGGCTTGTATCTTAGGAACGGTGACTCATATGCGGACATCGTAAGGAGCAAACTTATAGGAAATATTGTAGTTTAAAACTTTTTCTTTAAACATTTTTTGGTATGTTCTATGGTTTTCGAAATAAGTTTAAAATAATCATGAAAGGTCAACTAACGCACAGGTGCCGTAAAATTACTTAAAGTTTCTAAATTGCGTGACAAATATCTCAAGAACCGTAGGTCCTAGGTCAATGGTTTAAATATCATTTTTATAGAAAATTTTATTGTCTTCAAATCTCTTCTTCGCTTTGAAATGAAAGAACCTATAGTTTCTGAGTTATGACCAAAAAACCAAAAAAAGTCCCAAAATTTGACCTTTGACCCCGAATAACTTTTTTTGCACACATGGGATCGATGGGGACTTTTAGGACGACGCTTCTAATGGTCAACCCTAGCTCTCCACCAAAATTCAGCTTTGTGCGAATTTTTGCTATTTCCCCCTTATACGCATGTCTATTTTGACCGGACTATCAATGGTTTGGCTGTTATATGCCAAAATATCCAAAACACGCCAATAAAAAACTTAAAGTCAAAATCGGGAGGCTCGATTTTCGCCGTAGACATATGGTCCAGTGGACTTTTTTGCTCAGTTCAATCCCAGGAATGCGAAAGGCCCCTTAAGGCTTTCAAATCGCCCCGGCCTAACCCTCAGCCTGTTTGAGTTCAGACTTTTATCTATAGACAGATCGAATACGGGCTTCATAACCAATATCTCTGTCCTAAAAATTGTGTAGTCAGGGAGTTTCAGAATTTCGTGGTCTTTTTTGGACGTATACACTTTCCGACAAAAATATCGAAACATTTGGGTATAAAACTTTGCGAATGTGAGAGTTGAGAATAAATGTTTATGTTGTGGTCATAAATTTGACTTCGATAAGAGCGTAAAAGTTTTGCACTTTTGTGGAGAAGATACCAGAAAGAATGGTCCATTTTGGAAGTGGACCTAATTTTGGAAGTCATTGGTTTTGATAGTTATCGTGTCAAGCCGTCATTTTAGTTGGTTATGGTAAGATTTAGAGCTTTTGAACCGTTATGTCAGGAAGCATGGACTTACCCACGAAAAGAAAGACCGCAAGGAATAGCATTGGTCAAAATGCCCAATGGATTCTCGAACAGCCCTTATATTGCGCTTATATTGAAACTTTGTGTGGGAGGTACTCGAAGGAGTGGACCGATTGAGTCCATATTGGAACCTTTCGATTGGAACATTTTCGAACTTTTGTGGGGGAGGTACCGGAATTAGTGAACCGATACGAGTATAACCCACCTTCGAACTTAAACTAAGTTTGGACAAAATATTACGAAACCCAAATTTTGGACCGAATCGGTTGATCGAGAGTTATCATGCACTCCAGCCAAAATAAATCAACTCCAAATTGTCTGAAACACATTAAGCCCAAACATACTTGGGGTCTAAAACCATTATTTCGATGAGGCACATTTTGCCGTATGAAAGTGTATATACCCTCGTTAGCATAAATGCTGATATAAAATTAAGGCATTCCTCGGCTCTTTATTATTTGATAATGAAATTTTATGAGAAAAAGAAGTAGTTCAGATTTCACTGGAAGTTTTCTCAAAAAGAGTATTCAAACAAAAAAATTAAATATTTCTTAGACAACTTGTTCATAAAGTACATTTTTAGTAGATGACATTCAGAACAATCCAAGTTTTCATTTTAAAATTCTAAAAATAAAAATTATTTTAGTGAATAAACGTAATACCCGGGCCCGGGCCCCCAGTGCACCCCCCCCCCCCCTGCGTACGTCCCTGATTTCATATGACCACAAAATATAAATCACGCAAATAACACAATTTATATTGTTAAAAACTTTAATCGCACTCATATTTTCGTTTTCATTACCTATTTCCTTCGTTTTTTGGTAAAATTGTTTTCTTCTAACAATTAATTTCCCAACTGCATACGAAAAAACATGGCCGAATAGAGCGCTCCCTAAATGAAAAATGTACATATGAGTTGATCATCATTTTGATAGATGAAAATTTTCATAGTGGTCACACTATGTGTACAACATTCACAGGTAGCAAATTTGACATCTCATATTACATCCATAGATAATGTAAACACCCCTTTAGTTATACTCGTCGTGTGACATCTACGAAAATTGTGGTGAATCAAAATGATATGTCGATAAACATGTATTTTTCTTCGATTAGAGCGCACACTATTTTCGAATGTAAACATAAAGGGGACAGATGTTTGGTTTGTTTGGAAATGCAGTTGTTTACACTTTACCGTACATAAGGAATTACACGTGAATACCAAACGCTACAAAACAAACGAAAAAAGTAGATGCGCTGATAACAGCTTAAGGGTACCGCCCGATTTTGTTGTATTCGTGGGTTCTTAGTCAAATTTTATGGACCGAAATGTGGATACAAAAGATTTAATCGGAAAACAGTTAATACAGGGCAATGTTTCGGTAGGGACACGGTGGCGGAAGAACTTCGTTCTTTCATAAACCAAAGGACACTCATTATTCCATTTTGCTTCCATACAATTCGTTGTTGAGGGTATTCAACGAACTTAAAGCCGTTCTTACTTGTTTAACATAACATCTTCGTTTCAAAGTTTTATTCTTACCATTCCGAGAGCTCCCGTAGCTGTTCCATTGGGATATATATCTCCAGTCTCCAGGGGATCAGGTTGCTTTATTTGCATAGAAAAATTCATGCGTTGCGATAGAAATGCCAAAACAGAACCCTCAATACCACCTATCGATTTAACAGCTCCAGTTCGTTGATCTCGGTTCACCAATATAAACGGAGGATAATCCAAGGTTGCAATACTCAATGGACAGCCATTCATATTTTCGATTTTACTAGGAAATAGACCCTTTTCGATTTTAAACTTTGGATTTGATTCTATGCCACGAAATGAAAAAACAAATTCCGGTTGTGGTGAGTGGCATTTTCGTTTGGTAAATGGATAGTAGGTATAAACGTATGCGTATTTGCCCACAACCATAATGACATTGACATTAACTACATACAAATCGAATAGGCGACGAAATATTGTACGAATTGTGGTCAAACGTTCCGGTTCAAACCCCGTATAAATTATGAAGAAAAATCCATTACGATGATAGCCACCATTGTCTTTTAAGAGGGTTTGTTCAAATTCCCTAAGGGAGGGTTAAGGGCAAACATTAACACGATAAGCTAATTCTTTTGAAATTCTCTCACTTACATGTATGCCATTAGGCTATCCAAAAACCATATGGATTTCTCACGATTTGAATAAAATTTTAAAAATCTTTTTTTTGATTCCTCATCACTCATGGAATTATCGACCTCTTCGTGTGGACGTGTTTCACCTTCTACTAAATATTTTATAATGCCGTACGGGTTCATTGTGTCCCTAAGCACCCGATCAATCAATTCATTTTGAATATAACGACTACGTAGGCTAGAAGAATATTGACCAATTGTTATCGACGACACCGTATAGACGGCAAAATCATTTTTCACCAGCCAAACGGTGGCCAATATTAAAGGCAAAACTAATGGTGAAGGCTGACTGTTATTCAATGCCAATTTTTCCAAAGAAGACATAACAAACACTGAGAAATAACAATGCCGTCACTTTTACAATATCCTTGTATGACGACTTTTCGTTATTGACTAACATGTGGAATAACAGAACAATTTTTGTTTTTATTAAACGAATGAAGATGAGTACAAAAAACGTACACGAAACTTTATGGAAAATTATCCAAATGATGGTATTTATGCAAGAAAAAAAAAGTGAATCCACACTGGCGTTAAAATTCAAATGTCACGAACACGTGAAATGAAAATATTTTTGTTTGTTGGTTTTTGCTTACATTCCAATATTAAGCAACTAATTTTGAACTAATATTTCACTGAAAGGAAAATAAATACACCAAGACCTCGCTTTGCGTCGTTTCACTTTGCATTGTTTTCGAAGTTGCGTCGTTGTCCAATCAGTACCAATTTTTACTGTGCTTCGCTTAATTGTCGATGTTACGTTGTTTTGGGTTCACAGCGAGATTTTTTTTGGAAAATATGTGCTTAGTTGAGTTGAAAACTGCATAATTTGTAGAAAAAGTTCATCATTATCCTGCGGAATTTTTTGCAATCCCTATGTTTGGTCAGATACATGTCAAACTTTGGCGTTGGGCATATTTTTGGCTTCTGATTAAATTGCAATCGAAACATACGACATATGCAAAATTATGCAAAATGCATAAAAATTTGCATATGTTAAATTTATGCATTTTACATTTTTTCTTATGCAATAAAAATTTCAATTATACGCACAAAAATGTTTGTGTGTACAATTTGCCTGTTTAAAATTCTCTTGAGGCAAGTCAATAAAATAGACAAATGTATATCCACAGGCATAACCTTCAAAATACCGGAAGTGGGGAGGTATCGTTCTTTGAGGACTATATCAAGGGCTGGATCAATATCGACAAGTTTCAGGTGGAAAGTTTTATACCCCCAAAGAGGACTTAACACCAAATTTCAGCCACGTCAGATTTATATTGAGGCCACAACCTTCAAAATACCGAAAATCGGGAGGTACCGTTCTATGGGGGCTATATGAAGACGTGGACCTATACCGACAAATTTCAGGTGGAAAGTTTTGTAGACCCAATCAAGCCTAAATACCAAATGTCAGTCATTTCGGTGGGATATTGAGGCCACAACCTTCAAAATATCGAAAATCGGGAGGTACCGTTATATGGGGGCTATTTGAAAACGTGGACCTATACTGACGAAAACTAAATATAAAATTTCAGTCATTTCCGCGCGATATGGAGGCCACGACCTTCAAAATACCGAAAATCAGGAGGTACCGTTCTATGGGGGCAATATGAAGACGTGGACATATGCGGACAAATGTCAGGTGTAAAGTTGCAACCCCTAATGAAGACTTAATAACTAATTTCAGCCATTTCTGTGGGATATTTAGACCACAAATCCTTGTATATAGTTTCGCATATGGTTTTGCATATGCTCATTTTATGCAAATATGTAAAAATATGCACGATATGCAACATTTTCTGGGCCTAATTCGTTTTATTTTGTGATAAAACGAGTTTCTGTCTAATCAGATTTTCTCTACGACCATCCTAACCATATATGCATTTGCACAGGATTTCGCTGTCTATTCATCATTAAGAAAGTCATAACTTCTTTGCCAAATCATTTGAGATTTTTTAACTCTTCAATACATAGGGCCGGCAGGGTTTTCTGGAGCTTTTGTGCCATTATCTCTTGAAAAAATTATAGAGTTGTTATAGAGGCCGTGATGAAAAATATACTGCAAAACATATTAAATAGATCCGCGACGAGTCCTCAAACGACTTACTTACTTACTTAGCTGGCCCATTACAGAACATTTGTTCCATAGGCCGAACTAAGAAAAGATCTCCATTCCTCTCTATTTGTTGCTTCGCACTCTGGAATACCGCGCCTTTTCATCTCATCATCCACTTGTTTGCGCCATCTATTCCTTGGCCTGCCAATTCTGCGTGCACTGTCAAGCGGTCCGTATTTATATGCCTTTTTAGCGGGTTCATCATCGCTCATTCTTATGATATGGCCTAGCCAACGCAATCGCTGCATCTCGATACGTTTAACAATATTGATGTCGTTGTATAGCAGATACAGTTCGTGGTTCATGCGACGTCGATATTCACCGTCAACGCAGATTGGTCCGTAGATCTTTCGAAGAATTTTTCTCTCAAACACACCGAGCACTGCCATGTCTGCTGGCGCAAGTACCCAGGCTTCGGAGCCATACATCAGCACGGGTAGTATCAGTGTTTTGTAGAGCGTTATTTTTGTTTGACGAGATGTGGCTTTGTTTTTAAACTGCTTACTTAAACCAAAGTAGCATCTGTTGGCCAATACAATTCTTCTTTTTATTTCACAACTGATGTCGTTTGTTGTATTTACGGAGGTGCCGAGGTAGACGAAGTCTTTTACTACCTCAATATTATAGGAACCAACTTCCACAGTCGGTCCGAGCTCTATGGATGCATTGCGCGTCGACACCATCAACTTGGTCTTCTCACCGTTTACCGCCAGACCCACTTTAGCAGATTCTTCTTCGACCTTCATAAAGGTATCAGTTACTTCTTTTACTGATCGGCCCATGATGTCTATATCATCAGCATAAGCAAGTAACATGTAACTATTGGTGTAGATTGTGCCACTTCTTTTGACGTTTGCCTCTCGTATAGCCTTTGAAGAGATCACACGAAAGGCTGTCTCCTTGTCTGAAACCTCTTTTGGTACCAAAATCGTCGGAGAGGTTCTTTCCTTTTTTAACTGAGGGCCTCGTGTCAGTTAAAGTCATTTTACAAAGCCAGATGAGCTTTGCGGGGATACCATATTCAGACATGGCTTGGAATACCTTTGAACGCAGCGGGCTGTCGAAGGCTGCTTTATAATCGACAAAAAGGTGGTAGGTGTCGATCTGCATCTCTTGGGTCTTCTCCAGGATTTGCCGCAGGGTAAATATCTGGTCAATGGTGGACTTGCCAGGTCTAAAGCTACATTGCACAGTGGTTCAGAATCGTTTTTTCCTGGTCAAAGTTCTGTAACTTTTGAACGGATAGAGATATTTTCATAATTCTTTTTTTGTTAAACAGATAACACAATCAGCTATCAGACGAATTATAGGCGGTCAAAGTCGGTCTGGTAGTTGAAGAGAGATTCAAGGTCAACTTAAACTTTTGAGTTTTTTAACTATTTTTCATCAAAATATGACTGTTTTTGTGGTTTTTAAGTCTTCCTATGTATTAAAGATGGTCAAACACAAACAAATAAATAATAAAATTACCAAAAAAAAAACTAAAAAAAAAAATTTCGAAAAAAAATGTCAAATTTTTTTTTTTCAAAAATTTGTAATAAAATTTTTACAAAAAAAATTTAAATTTTTTTAAAAATTAAAAAAAAACTTTTTGGGTTTTCATTAAACTTATATAACTCGTATAAAAACTCTTATACTCAAAAAATGTTAATTTGTGTCAAAAATCTGTAATTCATATGGAAACAGTATAGAAAAACACACATTTTTACCCATGTAATTTTAATAAATTGAAAAAAGTGTTAAACGGACGGAACGGGACGGGTACAAAAGTATATATGGGCTGAAAGAGGAGACTTTTAGGCGTCAGAACTTTGTTCCATGTTGTTCCACAAAAGTTCTAGTCCGCTCAATTTGGGATTTCATAAAATTTAGTACCTAAGCAAAAATAAAATAGCTCATGTTGTATAAACGCTACGGTGATTTACTAAAACGATCTTTAAAGGCCACAATCCTAATTACCTTACAGAAAAACAATGAACACAATATATGTTATAGTTTCCATGAAATAGCTACGTCTTTCTTCAGAAATTTGCAAAAATTACGTATTTCCCAAAAATGGGGAAAATGTTCGTCTTTAGGGGTACACCACGCCCACACCTTCCAGTATTTTGACCTAATATTTTGGTTTACTTAGTTTCAATATGTTTACTGTAGAATCCCATATAGATATTAAATATCTTTGACGAACCAACATTTTGATTTTTGGCCAGGAAAATCGATTCCTGAACCATTGTGCATTGGTATGGTCCCATAATCTCGTTGACCATAGGCTTTAGTCGTTCGCACAATATCCCTGACACGATCTTGTAGGCAATAGGGAGTAGACTTATGCCCCTATAGTTAGAGCATACAGTCTTATCTCCCTTCTTGTGGACGGGGCACAGGATACTCAGGTTCCAACCGTCGGGTACTCGTTCTTCCTGCCAGATGGTGCTAACTAGCTGATGAATACACCTTATCAGCGTGTCGCCTCCGGTTTAGAACAGCTCGGCTGGTAAGCCATCGGCCCTTGCTGCCTTATTATTCTCCAGCCGATTTATTTCTGTCCTTACCTCATCTTGGCTGGGCGGTATACATTCAATACCATCTTCTAGGACTGTGGTATCTTCGTCGTCTTCGCTGCTATTGGATACCAACAGATTTGAAAAATGTTCTTTCGATATCCTGATATGTTATTGGGATGGGCTAGTTGAGTGGAATATGCTGTGGCTATCTGTTGTGATTGCAGCTTACCGATGTCTAACTTTCGTGTTGTGTCTGTTCGTACTTTGTTTGCTACGTTTAAGCGGGTGCGTACCTTTGCTGCAACAAGGTAGTGGTCCGAATCAATGTTTGCGCCTCGAAACGATCGTACATCCAACACGCTCGATGAATGTCTTCCATCTATCACAACATGATCAATTTGATTTCTTGTTTTCTGATCTGGAGACAGCCAGGTGCCCTTATGAATATCGAGATGATTAAATCTGGTACTGCTAACTACCATGATTTTTGCAGCTGCAAAGTCTATCAGCCTCATACCATTGTCAGATGTTTCACTGTGGAGACTGAATTTTCCGACTGTTGGGCCAAAGATATTCTCCTTTCCAATTTTGGCATTTAAATCGCTTAGAATGATTTTAATGTCATGGGCAGGGCTACGGTCATACGTTTCTTCTAAGCGCTCGTAAAATATATCTTTGGTCTGTTCATCCTTTTCTTCAGTGGGAGCATGATCGCAAATAAAGCTGATGTTGTAGAATTTAGCTTTTATTCGAATTGCAGCAAGTCTTTCGTTCACTGGGGTGAAGCTTGATACCAGATGTTTTAGCTTCCGACTAACTACGAATCCGCAACCAAACTCATGCTTTACGTCAGACAGCTATGATACAGTGCGTCACCTTTAGGTGTTGTTGTGACGCCTTTACCAATCCATCGTATTTCCTGTATGGCAGTAATATCGGCCTTGTACTTTTCAAGTACGTCTGCCAATGCGAAGACTGCACCTTCTCTATAAAGAGTGCGAACATTCCAGGTGCAGATTCGCTGATCATGGTCCTTAAAACGTTAGCGGGGTTCGTCAACTTTAGAGGGGTTTGTTTTTCTTTTCTTTCGTTTTTTCATAGTAGGCTGTTTTTTCTAGGGGAGGGTTACAAACCCGACGCCCAAACCCAAGTTTTTAACGTTCTTATGGGTAAACGCGCGGCACATGTTAGCTCACTACCTTTAACGGGTGTTAAAGGCAGTTCCCCAGGTGACACCACTTGAGATGAAAGAGGGACCAAGATAAATCGTGGGCTTTGCCATGTTAAAACCGGTCAGGGCCGTTGCTTGTCCTCAAACGACATTTTCCCAAATTTTGAGTGGGAAAAGTCCAAAGGACGGGACCGATATAGTCCATACTCGAACCCGAAGGAAGCAATAATACGATGGATGTATGGCTTTATGTATGGGCATAAATGATTGCTTAAAATAAATTTGGGCAAAATATTACGAAGTGCAAAATTTGGTTCGAATCGTTTTATATGCGATCAGGCACATTTTTGGTCTTATCACAGTGTAAATACCGTCGCACAGTGGTTAAGAATCGTTTTTTCCTGGTCGAAACTCTGTAAAATTTGAACGGATAGAGATTTTTTCAGAATTTTCGACAGATAACTTAATCAGCTTTTCTATGAATTAAAAACATTCAGTCTAGTAGTTGCAGAGGAATTTGAGAGATTCCATCATGAGGAAGAATATACTTATTGAGGCTAAGCTACAAATTATTTTCTAGTTTTAGGTGCACTTATAAATAAATCACTGAAACTTATTTTTTTAACTATTTTTTATTTTTAACTTGTTAGTAAATACATTTTTTGAACACTGTGTAGTCCATAACCGAATTAGGACAAACAAGTAAGAAAAGTCTATAGTCGGACGGAGCCGACCATGGAATACCCTATACCACTATCCCTGGACAATCGCTCTCCAGGGAACTTCTTTTCAATGATTGTGAAAATTTAATTATCAAATTTCAGAGATGTAATGTATAATACTTATGACCAAAACCAAAAAGTTATCTAGCATGACAGACATTTTTGTAGCAGGAAAGGAAAATTTAGTTCACACAAACTAAAATGTAATGGAACCTACTTATGTAGTGCTACTACTTCCGTTGTTTAACCGCTACGTTATTGAGATTTTTACCAATTTCACACAAAAGTTTCAGTCCATTTAACCCGCTAAGTATTATCTGAACATCACGTTGGGTTGTACGCTTTTTTTTCATCATAAACTCAAACTTTGTTTAAAATTTTGCGGGTTATTATTTTGACATACAGAGCCGCTACAAAATTGGTTAAAATTTTGTTTTTGGTCCATTTCATCCTCTGAACATTTCACGATCATCATCAAAAACTAATCATTTCTATTCCGGCCCGAACCCAATCTCCTTAAAAAATTCGTTAAAAACGGTCCATAATTGCGGCTTTAAGCTTGTTTACAATTTTTAATGGACGGACACACATCGCTAAGTCGCTTTATCGACCAAAAATAAAATTTTTATATTTTTCATACAAAAGTAATGGTCCATTTCACCCGGTAAAGAATATCAGATCATCATTCAAAATTGTAGGGATCTTTTTCGACCTATACTCTTAGCCGGTGCAAAATTTCGTGACTATTGATGTATAATTGCGACTTCTAGCGAGTTTATTATTACACTACAAACAAATAACGGAATATATTAGGCTGTAACTCTGTTATCTGATCATGCACACCAACATAATTGGCATCAATTGAAAGGTCAAGCGTTCCACTTTCAAGTATATCTCACTTGTCCGTAATGTTACTACCAGGAATTAAGATATAAGCTGTATATTAAAAATTTTCACAATTTTCACACAAAAGTTTTGGTCCATTTAACCCTCTAAATATTATCCGATCACCATCTCAAATTGCAAGCTTCTCCTTTGTGGTATACTCTTAAACACTGTTCCACAACATCCCATACGGGACAAGGGAGACTTCTCTCATATCAATGAGTGCACCCCGATTCATATTTAGCTCAATGATATGGGACCTACTGTTTATCGCCGAGTCCGAACGGCGTGTCCTAAGACACCACTTGTAGAGAAGTTTTTCAAGGCTGAAATACTCAGGAAATGTCGCCAACATTACTGAGGGGTATTTTGCCACCGTTGAAAAATGTTTGGTGTTGCCTGGCCGGGGAATCGAACCACCGACCTTCTGCGTGCAAGGCGGGCGTGCATACCATTGCACCACGGTGGTATACTCTTACCTTATTTAAAATTACGCGTTGATCGGACTATTATTGAGACCTACAGAGCCGCTAGAAAATTGGATAAATAGTATGTTTTTGGTCCATTTCACCCGCTAAATATTTCACGATCATCACCAATAAGAATAGGGATCTATTCTGATATGAACCCGACCTCTATACAAAATTTCGTGACGATCGGTCCATAATTCCGGCCTGGAGCGTGTTTACAATTTATAATGGACAGACGGACGGACGGACGGACACACATCTCAAAATCGCTTTATCTCGTCGAGATATGAAGATTGGTATACCACATTGGGGGTCTCCGACGAATAATTCGCGGTGTTACATGAATTTTTACCAAAACAAACTTATAATACCCTTTTCCACATTGCGGTATAGGGTATAAAAATGAAGGCAAAATCCTCAAACCACCTGAAAGCGGCTTAGGAAAAAATGGTCCCATATTGGTTTTGGTTTCATATTCATATATTCTCATCCAAATCTAAAAATTGTGCAAAGTTTCAGTTGGATTGGGCAACTGCAACTGTGTTAAAAATGAGTTTGAACTAAACGGACACCAATGCAAGGTAAATAAAACACTGTAAGAAAGTCAAATACCACTAAACAATAAATAAAACAAGTAAAAAAGTATCAGTCGGCTTTGCCGACAGAGATATACCCTCAGCCTGTGTATATTTAAACAATTTTTTTCCAAAAAACGCATGTATTTAGGGAGTTTTAAAAATTTTGGTCGTTTGAACTGACAAAAATGTTGATTAGGATTTAATATCAAAAGTTTTGCGGAGGAGATACTAAAAAGAATGGATCTCCAGCCACTACATATGGTATCATAGGGTTTTTTTAGAACTTCAGGGTTGTTTGCTCAAGAAGTATGAACTTGCCCCTGAAACAACTTTTACCATCGCAATTGAGGCAGCAATGCAAGTTGCTTCAACAAAAATCAAAGTGATTCGAAAGCAGGTCTTAAAGTGAACATGTATCCGAAATTTTGAGTGGGAGGTACCGGATGGAGTGGACAAATATAGTCCATATTTGATCCTGATCTAATCTGGTAGATATATTAGGATGTGTATGGACCAATTCGGCCACTCTCTTCAAGAGTTATCGTACGCACAATTTTTCCGAACATTTTTGAACTTTTGTGGGGGAGGTACCTGAAGGAGTGGACCGATATGGCTTATCTTCGAACTTAAACTATGTTTGGACAAAATATTACTAAGGCCAAACTTTGGACCGAATCGGCGGACCTGTTCGAGAGTTATTTTGCCCTCCAACCTCATCACACGGTGTCATAGGGGTTTTTTTGCAACTTGCAGGCTATTTTCTCAGGAAGTATGGACTTGCCCCTGATGAAACTTATACCGTCGTATGGAGGGCAGTGAATACAAGTTGCTAAAGCAAAAATCAAAGCGATTCGAGAGATGTTCCTAAACTGAACTTTTCCAAAATTTTGTGTGGGAGGTACCCGACGGACTGGACCGATTGAGTCCATATTAAAACCTGATCTAAGTCTGGTACACGCTCCACAATGGGCAAAGTATGGACCAAATCGGTTACACCCTTCAAGAGTTATCGTGCGTACAAATTTTCCGAACATTTTCCAACTTTTGTGGGGGAGGTACCGGAAGGAGTGGACCGATATAGCTCATCTTCGAACTTAAACTAAGTTTGGACAAAATATTACGAGAGCCAAAATTTGAACCGAATCGGTTCATCCCTTCGAGAGTTATCGTGCGCTCCAGCCAGCCAGACAGACAGACGGACGGACATTGCTCAATCGACTCCAAATTGTCTGAAACACATTTCGTCCAAACATACTTGTGGTCTAAAACCATTATTTCGATGAGGCACATTTCGCCCGTATGAAAGTGTATATACCCTTCATAGCCTAAAGGCTGAGGGTATAAAAACGAAAAATGCAAAAATATATTGTAATTAAAAAAAATTTTTTTTAATTTTTTAATGTTTTAATTTTTTTTCCAAGAGTAAAAAAATACCTCTTTTGGTTTTCATAAAACTCATAAAAACTCATACATTAAATAAAAGTCCATTTGTGTGAAAAAGCTACAATTTGTGTGGGAAACTGTATGGAAAAAACAAATTTTTACCCAGGTAATTTAAAAAAAAAAAATTAAAAAGGTGTTAAACGGCCGCTTATAATATTACAAATAGGCTGAAAGAGGACTCTCTCGGGCATCATTGTGTGAAAACAGAACTTTGTTCCAAGCTGTTCCCTAAAAGTTCTATCCCACTAAAGTTGGAATTTCAATAATACTTATTACCTGAGGGAAAATAAAATAGCTCACTTCGTGTAAACGCTACGGCAATTCATTTATTTTAACGGTTCTTAAAGACAAGAGTCCTACCTACCTAACAAAAAACAATGAACAGAATATCTATTATAGTTTGCGTGAAATAGCTCCAGAAATTTGCAAAAATGACTTATTTTCCAAAATTGCGAAAAATGGTTGTCTTTGGGAGCACTCACGCCCACATAATTCCTTGACCTATTTTTTTTGGTTTCCTTTGTTTTAATAACTTCACTATCGAAGCACTGTGCGTCGTTAGGCTAAATATATAAAAACAATGCTGACTGAGAAAGGAGTACCCCATGCGTTTTTTAGAAATATCAGTTGCTACAAGGACATTTTGCGTTGAGAATTACTGTTCAATACACATTTGACCAATATGTAATGAAAGAAAACCGTCGTACGAGTATTACAGTAATTTTTCTTTGTTGAAAAAGTTGCGTTTTCTTAACCCTGGAACCGATCTCCGAACTTTACATAGGTTTCCATTGAAAATCCTAATTCGCTTTGCGACGTTTCACTTTGAGTCGCGTTTTTTGGAACGCATTAACGACGAAAACGAGGTCTTGGTGTAATCCTTAGAGGCAAATGCAATAATCAATGAACAGCTAGGAAAGGTTCATTGTATGACTTTGGGCATTTTAAAGAGGGTTTCTAAATAGTACTTGTTAAGTGTGGCTACCATTGCAGCTGAATGTAGAAGGGATGGGTCCGCAGTTATTCTTACATATACAAAAGCTAAAGAGGAGTGTAGAAATTGAACAAAAATAAATAAATATAAGAAAAGGCTATAGTCGGACGGGACCTGCTGACAAAATTTGAACTTTTGCAAACAAAATGTCTAAAAAATTACAATTTACTTGCATCTATCTACGTCGGTGCAAAAACACTTTTGGGCACTAACTTTCCGCGGATAAAATTTGATTTTATAAAAGAAGTCCTTCCAAAAATGTGGGTTGAATAATCAGCCTTCTGCTAAATACTTATAAATTAAGGGTGAATGAAGTTAAGTCGGTTTTCTTTAATTTGCCCCTAATTATCGTCATTTTAACGGGTGACGTAGGGGATGAAAGATACCAAGGTCCTGACCGGCTTTAACATGGCAAAGGCCAGGATTTATCTTGGTGCCTCTTTCAAGTGGATACTTACCTCTTGTGGTGTCACCTGGGGAGCTGCCTCTAACACCCGTTAAAAGTAGTAAGCTAACATGTGCCGCGCGTTCACCCGTAAGAACGTAAAAAACATGGGTTTGGGCGTCCGGTTAGTAATACTCCCCTAGAAACAGCAATCTACTATGAAAAACAAAAGAAAAGAAAAACATTCCCCTCTAAACTTGACGACGCACGCAAACGTTTTAAGAACCATGATCTGCGAATCTGCACCTGGAATGTTCGCACTCTTTATAGAGAAGGTGTAAATTACGCATTGGCAGATGTACTTGAAAAGTACAAGGCCGACATTACAGCCATACAGGAAATACGGTGGATTGGGAACAGCGTCACAACAACACCTAAAGGTGACACACTGTTTTATAGCTGCCATGACACAAAGCATGAGTTTGGCTGCGGATTTGTAGTTAGGCGGAGGTTAAAATATCTGGTCTCCAGTTTCACTCCAGTGAATGAAAGACTTGCTACAATACGGATAAAAGCAAATTTCTTCAACATTATCTTTATCTGTGATCATCCTCCAACAGAAGACGAGGACGAACAGGCCAAAGATATATTCTACGTGCGCTCAGAAGAAACATACGACCGTTGTTCTGCCCCTGCCATTCAAATTATTCTAGGCTATTTTAATGCCAAAATTGGAAAGGAGAATACCTTTGACCCCACAGTCGGGAAATGTAGTCTCCACAGTGAAACATTTGACAACGGTATGGGGCTGATAGGCTATGCAGCGTCAAAAATCATGGTAGTTAGCAGCACCAGATTTAAGCATCTCGACATTCATAGGAGCTGTCTCCGGATCAGAAAACAAAAAATCAAATTGATCACATTGTGATAGATGGGGCACACTGATCGAGCGTGTTTGATGTACGTTTGTTCCGATGAGCTAACATAGACTCGAACCACTACCTTGTTGCAGCAAAAGGACGTAGCCGGTTAAACGTAGCGAATAAAGTACGAACAGACACTATACGAAATTTTGACATCGGTAAGCTGGAATCACAACAAATAGCCACAGCAGATTCCACTCAACTGGCCCAATTGCTTAGTCAAAGCACTCCTCGTCCAGACAACATATTAACATATTGCCCCAAATCCATACTTGGATACCAGAGACCTCTACAAAGGAATCCATGGAATGATCAGGAGTGTCGCGCTTCTACCGAAGAAAACAAAAATGCGGCATACAGGGCTAATTTACAATCAGTAACAAGGCGTAGCGCATAGAAAAGGAGAGAGGAGTAACATCTTGTCCGCAGGAAAAAGAGAGAAATGGAAATGCGGGAATGTGAAAATATCGAGATGTGCAGGAGACAGAATGAAGTTCGAAAGTTCTACCAAAAAGTGAAACATCAAACTGATGGCTTTGGTGCAGGTACATCCTCCTGTAGAGACCAGCAAGGTTATCTGGTAACTGATACAGATAGTGTGCTAAGGATATTGAAAGAACATTTTTCCTACTGTTGGTATCCAATAGTAGCGAAGTCGACGAAGATACCACAGATCCAATCTCAGAAGATGGTATTGAATATATACCGCCCATCCAAGATGGGATAAAGTCAGCAATAAACCGGCTAAATAAAAATAAGGCAGTAGGAGCCTATGGCTTACTAGCCGAGCTGTTCAAAACCGGAGGCGACATACCCGACGGGCGAACGCGTACCCGACGATTGCAACCTGAGCATCCTGTGCCCCGTCCACAAGAAGGGAGACAAAGTTGTACGCTCTAACTACAGGGTCATAAGTCTTCTCTCTATTGCCTACAAGATAGTGTCAGGGATATTATGAGAACGACTTAAGCCTAGGGTCAATGAAATAATTGGAACATACCAATACGGCTTTAGACCTGGCATTGACTAGATATTTACCCTGCAGAAAATCCCGGTGAAGACCCTAGATATGCAGATCGACACCTACCAACTTTTTGCCAATTATAAGCCAGCCTTCGACAGCCCCCTACGCCCAATATTATTCCAAGCCATGTCTGAATTTGGTATTCCAGCAAAGCTTTGTAAGATGACTTTAACTGATACTATGTCCTCAGTTAAAATAGGAAAGAATATCTTCGAATAATTTAGTACCAAAGAGGTTTCAGACAAAGAGACAACATTTCGTGTGACCTGTTCAACATTCATCTGGAAAAGGTTATACGAGATGCAAATGTCAAAAGAAATGGCACAATCTACAGCAAAAGCCACATTTTACTTGCGCATGCTGATGACATTGACACTATGAGACGATCAGTAAAGGAAGTAACTGATACCTTTGAGAGGGTGTAAGGGTCTGGCGTTAAACGGCGAAAAGGCAAAATTGATAATGTCGACGCGCAATGCGTCCATAGAGCTCGGACCAACAGTGGAAGTTGGTTCCTATAATTTTGAGGTAGTAAAAGACTTCGTCTACCTCGGCACCCCATAAACACAACAAACAACATTAGTTGTGAAATAAAGAGAAGAATTGTATTGGCCAACAAAACAAAACAAAATCCACATCTCGTCAAACAAAAACAACGCTTTACAAAACACTGGTGATGTATGGTTCCGAAGCCTGGATACTCGCGCAAGCAAATGAGGCAGTGCTTGGTGTGTTTGAGACAAAAATTCTTCGAAAGATCTACGTGCCAATCTGCGTTGACGGTGAGTATCGACGTCGTATTAACCACGAGCTGCAACGAGCTATATAACGCCATCAGTATAGATAAACGTATGGAGATGCAACGATTGCGATAGCTAGTTCATATCATAAGAATGAGCGATGGGGCCACATGGCGGTATACGCAGAACTGGCAGGCCAAGACATCGATGGGGCAAAGAAATGGAATGACGCGGTATTCCAAACAAATGTTCTGTAATGGGTCAGTTAAGGAAGTAAGTATCGTCATTTTATCCACTATATATTTTTTTGTTACTGGATCTCCAGAAAAAACACAGTTCCATTCTTCTTTGTGGGAATATAAAGTCAAGATATGCAAACGTCTTTAGAGTATACTCATAAATATCATATAGATCATGAAAAAGGTTGGCTCATAAAATATAAATGAAATCTGACAATGTAATACCCCACACCACACTGTGGGCCCAATCATAAGTTTTTGAGGTAACAAGTCACCGGAAGCAGCTGGACCTTTCAAATTTCGTTTCGATGCTTATAATAAGCATAAAAATACATGTGCAAAATTTGGTAGGAATCGGTTCAGATATAGATATAGCATATATGGATGCTCAACCTGATTTTATCGGATTTTATATTTAACCCGCAAAAGGGCCCAATTTGCATCCGATCGCTTTAAAATTTGATTTGATATTGTGTTTGTAGATTCGTTAGGTCTGAGAATAGATCATAAGGTAGTTTTGATATGTTACGATGTAGAATGTATATATGTTAGGATGTGTAAAGTAAGGACCAAATCGATCGCTCCCTTCAAGAGTTATCATGCGCACAATTTTTCCAACCATTTTTGAACTTTCGTTGGTGAAGTACCTGAAGGAGTGGACCGATATGGCTTATCTACGAACTTAAACAAGATATTACGAAGGCCAAATTTTGGACAGAATCGGCAGATCCATTCGAGAGTTAACTTGTGCTCCAACCACCACACGTTGTCATAGAGATTTTTTTGCAACTTCCAGGCTATTTTCTCAGGAAGTATGAACTTGCCCCTGATGAAAATTCTACCGTCGTATTGGGGTCAGTGAATACAAGTTGTTACAAAAAAAATCAAAGCGATTCGAAAGCAGGTTCTAAACTGAAATTTTCCGAAATTTTGTGTTTCAGGTATTCGAAGGAGTGGAACGATTGAATCCATATTGAAACCTCATCTAAGTCTGGCAGAAACTTCACGATGTGCAAAGTATGGACAGAATCGGTTACTCCATTCAAGAGTTATGGTGTGTACAAATTTGCCTTACATCATCGAACTTTTGGGGGGAGGTACCGGAAGCAGTGGACCGATATAACCCATCTTTTAACTTAAACTAAGTTTGGATGAGATATTACGAAAGCCAAATTTTGGACCGAATCGGTTGATCCGTTTGAGAGTTATCGTGCGCTCTAACCAGACATACATACGGACGGACGTACATGGCTAAATGAACTCCAAATTTCGTCCAAACATACTTGGGGTCTAAAACCATTATTTCGATGAGTCACTTTTAGCCCGTATGAAAGTGAATATACCCTCGTTAGGATAAATGCTGAAGTTATAAAAAGTTTTATTCGGAAAATTGTTAATTCAAGGTAATGTGTTGGTACGGACACGCTGGCTGAGGAACTTAGTACTTTCATAAATTAAACAAGTAAAAAGTCGTTAAGTTCGGCCGGGCCGAACTTTTTATACCCTCCACCATAAAATAGTCTTAATTTAAATGGAATAATTAGGGTCCTTTTACAATTTTAGGTGGAACAACTTGTCGACAATGGATATACTCCTTCTGTCTCCAACTATTGCTTAAATTACACGGTTGACACAAATGTTGGGGCAGAGATAATTCAATTTGGAGATGAAAGCCTTTGGTGTGTGTATATAAAAAACCCCGACGGACAGATGTGCCGTGAGTCGAACTTCCGCGTTATGGCGTGATGAAGTTTTTGCAAGAGACCCTGTAAGCCAACATGAATTAGCATTATATCTTTGTTGTTTTTGTAGAGCACTTAAGCAACAGTGAACAAAGATATAAAGCTAATTCCTGATGGCCCACAGGGTCTCTAACAAAAATTTCATCACGCCATAACGCGGAAGTTCGACTCACGGCGGATCTGTCCTTCGGGGTACATAGTATACTCACCAAGGCCTTTCTTCCCCAAGAGGAATTTTCCGTGCCCCAGACTTTCACCACCATTTTGTTGCACAGTGTTATCTAATCTAATCTAAAAAATGTGTACAGCTAGGTGAAAGGTACCACATATGGGGCTATATCAAAGAGTCAACCTATCTTTAAATTTTTTGGCGGAAAAGTTTTATAGCTGCAGGGAAATTCAAGAGTCAAATTGAGTGTAGTTTCATGAAAACAATGTGGACCCTCAAAAATGGACCCATGTTGACGAATTTTAGTGAAGAAATTTCGTGACCACTGAAAAATCCCGAAAATCGGGAGGTACAGTTATATGGGGGGATATACCAAAACATGGACCTATATTGACGATTATTTTTGAATAGACAAAATTGTAGCTAAAATTCTCAAAATACCGATCATTACAGCTAGTTCGGTTAAAAATTGCAGCTAAAATTCTCAAAATACCGAAAATCTTGAGATACCGTTATATGGGCGCTATACCAAAACATGGACCTATGTTGACGATGTTTCTTTGGAGATGTTTTATGACCGCTGAGAACTTCAAATTTCAAATTACAGCTATTTCGGTTAAAAACTGTAGCTAAAATTCTCAAAATACCGAAAATTGGGAGGTACCGTTATATGGGGGCTATACCAAAACATGGACCTATGTTGACGATGTTTGGTGGGGATGTTTCATGACCACTGAGAACCTTACATAGCAAATTACAGCTAGTTCGGTTAAAAATTGTAACTAAAATTCGCAAAATATCGAAAATCGGGAGGTACCGTTATATGGGGGCTATACCAAAACATGGACCTATGTTGACAATGTTTCGTGGAGATGTTTCATGACCACTGAGAACCACAAATGTCAAATTGCAGATAGTTCGTTTACAAATTGTGGCTAAAATTCTCAAAATACCGAAAATCGGGAGGTACCGTTATATGGGGGATATACCAAAACATGGACCTAGGTTGACGATGTTTAGTGGAGATGTTTCATGACCACTGAGAACCTCAAATGTCAAATTGCAGATAGTTCGGTTAAAAATTGTGGCTAAAATTCTCAAAATACCGAATATCGGAAGGTACCGTTATATGGGGACTATACCAAAACATGGACCTATGCCCATATCCTTTGGGATATAAGTTTGTTGATCACTAGGAACCCTAAGTGCCAAATTATAGCTAATTCTGTCTGCAAATGTGGCGAAGAACGTCAAAATACCTCAAATCCGGAGGTACCGTTATATGGGGGCTATACCAAAGAGTGAACCGATATAGCCCATCTTCGAACTTGACCTGCCTATGGAAAAAAGAACCTCGCGTGCAAAATTACAGCACTCTATCTCAATTATTGCAGACGCTAGAGTGATTACAACAGACGGACAGACGGAGATGGCTAGATCGTCTTAGAATTTTATCCTGATCAAGAATATATATACTTTATAGGGTCGCAAATGATTAGTTCGATGTGTTACAAACAGAATGACAAACTTAATATACCCTCCATACTATTGTGGAGGGTATAAAAACTAATTGTTCCCGATCGAACATAACGCGTTTTGTACTTGCTTCAATTATATCGATATACAAACTTACCATATTCATTGCTCCCGTAGCTGAACCATTGGGAAATATTTCACCAGGTTCTTTAGACTTGAGTTCCTTATAGTCAATTGTAAAATTCATTAGTTGCGCTAACAAATTTATGACCGATCCTTCTATTCCACGTAACGCTTCAAATTTTCCAGTTTTCATATTTTTGTCCACAAACATAAACGGGGGAAAAGTCCACGTAACAATACTCAATGGGCAACCCTGCATATTTGCCACTTTGGCAGAGTACAATCTTTTCGATATGGTAAAATTTGGATTCGTTTCAATGCCACGAAATGTAAGTAATTTTCTTGGTTGTGTTGATTGACAACGTCGTTTGGTGAATGGTACATAGGTATATACGTATGCATGGCGGCCAACCATCATCATGACATCGACATTTAAAACGTACAAGTGGTAAAGGCGGCGAAATATGATGCGAATTGTGGCAAGGCGATCTGTTTCCCGACCAGTGTAGATGAAAAAGAAAAAACCATGACGATGATAGTCTCGGTGGGGATTTAGTAGGTCATGTTCAAGTTTCCTAAAAAGAAAGAGAGCTATTTGTTAAGGATTAATGGCGTGTGATTTTTTTACTTACAGATATGCATCAAGGCTATCAAAAAACCATATTGACTTTTGCCGATTAGCATAGTATTTGAAAAATCTCTCCAAATTTTCTTTTTCACTATGGGTGCGGTTAAATTCTTCATATGGATGCATTTCACCTTCGACAAAATATTTAGTTATTCCATGTGGATTCATGGTATCCTTTAGAACTTTATCAATTAAATCATTTTGATGGTTACGATTTTGCTGGTTGCAGGCATATTGACCAAGGGTTATTGCCGATACTGTGTAAATGGCAAAATCATTTCTCACCATCCACACTGTGGCCAAAATTAAAGGTAAAACTGATGGTGAAATTTGAGTAGTGTTCAGTGTCAGAGTTTCCAATGGTGTCATAGCACAATTTAAGCACTACGCCGTTGCTTGCTTTTTAAAATATCCTTGTGTTATGACGTTTATTTATTGACTAACATTTAATTGAAATATTGCTAAGCGATTTTATTCATTGACAACAAATAACTTGGATGCGTAAACAATTGCACGAACTTATTGCAGAACAATTATCCTAATAATAGTGTTTATGCAAGGGAAAAACGCAATAGATATGCAACCAACGTCACGAACATATAAATGTCAGCAAAGTATTGAAGGCTGCGGTCAAGATAGGTGTTCATAAATCGTCACGATATACTAAAGTCCCTGAAGACTATAAAACTGCAGTCCCAATGTTATGAAAATCAGTACAGAACCTAAAACATTTAAATTCGTGCCAAGCTTAGCAGGTTCATCTTATATACCGATTTATTCGTTCAGCTATGTAAGTCCATATTTACATTAGGCAATTTACCTTGCGGCAATTGTCAGTTTGTTGGTAAGAGAGATTGTTGAGGAGCAAAAGGTTACCATTTGCCTCACCTCTCTCTCCATCAAACTGACAATTGCCGCAAGGAAAATTGCCTAATGTAAATATGGACTAATTGTTGCCTATACTATGCCTGGACTAGCTGCGCCCATAAATAATCAGGATGAATTTAAGTTAGTTGGACAGTTAAACAAATTCAGGGTTTTGTGCGGTCCCAATCCACACACAGAACATATTTTGGATATACTTACTTACTTAGCTGGCCCATTACAGAACATTTGTTCCATAGACCGAACTAAGAAAAGATCTCCAATCCTCTCTGTTTTTCGCTTCGCTTTTTGGAATACCGGGCCTTTTCATTTCTTCATCCACTTGTATGCTCCATCGAAGCTTAGGCCTGCCAATTCTTCGTGCACCGCCATGTGGCATGTATTCATACGCCTTTTTAGCGGGTTCATCATCGCTCATTCTTATGATATGGCCTAGCCAACTCAATCATTGCATCTCGATACGTTTAACTATATTCATGTCTTTGTATAGCTGATATAGCTCGTGGTTCATACGACGTCGATATTCACCGTTAACGCAAATCGGCCCGTAGATCTTTCGAAGAATTTTCCTCTCAAACACACCAAGCACTGCCTTATCTGCTTGCGCAAGTACCCAGGCTGCGGAACCATACATTAGCACGGGTAGTATCTGCGTTTTGTATAGTGTTATTTTTGTTTGACGAGGTGTGGCTTTGTTTTTAATTTGCTTACTTAAACCATAGTAGCATCTGCTGGCCAATACAATACTTCTTCTTATTTCACAACTGATGTTGTTTGTTGTGTTTATGGCAGTGCCGAGGTAGACGAAGTCTTTAACTACGTCAAAAATTTAGGTACCAACTTCCACAGTTGGTCCGAGCTCTATGGACGCTTTGCGCGTCAACACCATCAATTTGGTGTTTTCGCAGTTTACCGTCAGACCCACTTTCGCAGATTCTGCTTCGACCTTTCTAAAGGTATCAGTTACTTCCTTTACTGATCGTCCCATGATGTCTATGTCATCAGCATAAGCAAGTAACATGTGGCTATTGGTGTAAATTGTTCCATTTCTTTTGACATTTGCATCTCGTATTACCTTTTCCAGCAAAATGTTGAATAGGTCACACGAAAGGCTGTCTCCTTGTCTGAAACCTCCTTTGGTACTGAATTTTTCGGAAAGGTTCTTTCCAATTTTAACTGAGGACCTAGTATGAGTTAAAGTCATCTTACAAAGCCGGATGAGCTTTGCGGGGATACCAAATTCAGACATTGCATGGAATACCTTTGATCGGAGGGGACTGTCGAATGCTGCCTTATAATCGACAAAAAGGTGATATGTGTCGATCTGCATCTCTTGGGTCTTCTCCAGGATTTGCCGCAGGGTAAATATCTGGTCAATGGTGGACTTGCCAGGTCTAAAGCCACATTGGTATGGTCCAATTATTTCGCTGACCTTTGGCTTTAGTCGTTCGCACAATATCCCTGACACTATCTTATAGGCAAAAGGGAGACGACTTATGCGCCTATAGTTGGAGCATATAGCCTTATCTCCTTTCTTGTGGACGGGACACAGGATGTTCAGGTTCCAATCGTTGGGTACGCGTTCTTTCTGCCAGATGGTGCTAACTAGCTGATGCATACACCTTATCAGCGCGTCGCCTCCGGTTTTAAACAGCTCGGCTGGTAAGCCATCAGCTCCTGCTGCTTTATTATTCTTCAGCCGGTTGATTGCTGTTTTTACCTCATCTTGGCCGGGCGGTATACATTCTATAAAATCTTCTGGGATTGGATCTGCGGTATCACCGTCTTCGCTACTATTGGATACCAGCAGATTGGATAAATGTTCCTTCCATATCCTGAGCACACTATCTGTATTTGTTACCAGATTATCTTGCTGGTCTCTACAGGAGGATGTGCCTGTACCAAAGCCATCTGTTTGATGTTTCACCCTTTGGTAGAATTTTCCGACTTCATTCTGGCTCCTGTACATTTCGATTTTTTCACACTCTCGCTTTTCCATTTCTCTCTTTTTCTTTCTGAAAAGACGTTTCTCTTCTCTCCTTTTCTCCCGATATCTCACTCGTGCGCTACGCGTTGCTACTGATTGTAAATTAGCTCTATATGCCGCATTTTTCTCTTCGGTAGAAGCACGACACTTCTGGTCATACCATGAATTCCTTTGTGGAGGTCTCTGGAATCCAAGTATGGATTTTGCGGCTGTTTGCATGGAGTGGGCAATATTTTGCCATTGTGCTCTTATGTTATCGGGACAAGGAGTGCTCGCATTAAGCAATTAGGCTAGTTGAGTGGAATATGCTGTGGCTATCTGTTGTGTTTGCAGCCTATCGATGTCCAACTTCCGCGTTGTGGGTGTTCGTGCTTTATTTGCAACCTTTAGACGGGTACGTACCTTTGCTGCAACAAGGTAGTGGTACGAATCAATGTTTACGCCTCGGAACGATCCAACACGCTCGATGAATGTCTTCCATCTATCACAAAATGATCAATTTGATTACTCGTTCTTTGATCTGGAGACAGTCAGGTGCACTTATGAATATCGAGATGATTAAATCTGGTACTGGTAACTACCATGTTTTTTGCAGCTGCAAAGTCTATCAGCCTCATACCATTGTCAGATGTTTCACTGTGGAGACTGAATTTCCGACTGTTGGGCCAAAGATATTCTCCTTTCCAATTTTGGCATTAAAATCGCCTAGAATGATTTTAAAGTCATGGGCAGGGCAACGGTCATATGTTTCTTCTAAGCGCTCGTAAAATATACCTTTGGTCTGTTCTTCCTTTTCTTCAGTGGGAGCATGAGCGCAAATAAGGCTGATTTTGAAGAATTTGCTTTTATTCTAATTTCAGCAAGTCTTTCATTCACTGGGGCAGATGTTTTAGTCTCCGACTAACTACGAATCCGCAACCAAACTCATGCTTTACGTCATGGCAGCTATACAGTGCGTCATCTTTAGGTGTTGTTGTGACGACTTTCCGAATCCATCATAGTTCCTGTATGGCAGTAATAGCGGCTTTGTACTTTTAAAGTACGTCTGCCAATGCGAAGACTGTACCTTCTCTATAAAGAGTGCGAACATTCCAGGTGCAAGTGGTCCTTAAAACGTTTGCGGGGTTCGTCATCTTTAGAGGGGTTTGTTTTTCTTTTCTTTCGTTTTTTCATAGTAGGCTGTTTTTTCTAGGCGAGGGTTACTAACCCGACGCCCAAACCCAAGTTTTTAACGTTCTTATGGGTGAACGCGCGGCACATGTTAGCTCACTACCTTCAAGGGGTGTTCAAGGCAGTTCCCCAGGTGACACTACGGGCAGGTCAGTGTCCACTTGAGATGAAAGAGGGACCAAGATAAATTCTGGGCTTTGCCATGTTAAAACCGGTCAGGACCGTTCCTTGGTATCTTCCATCCCCTACGTGCTTTGGATATGGTGCTATCAATTCAGGCCCACAATAAGTCCATACTTCTTGAGAAAACAGCCCGAAAGGTGTAAAAATCTAATTGGCACCATATGTAGTGGCTGGAGAGGACGATAACTCTCGAACTCATTAACCGATTTGGTCCAAAATTTGGCCTTCGAAGATGGGCAATACCGGTCCACAGCTTCCGGTACTTTCCTCAATATTTGAAAAATGTTACTAAAATGGTATGCACTTCTTGAAAGGGTCAAGCAATTTGATCCAAACCTTAGATCTTCTAAAATTTTGTCCAAATTTAGTTAAACTTCTAAAATGCCCATATCGGTACTCTGCTTAGGATACGTCCCCCACAAAAGTTCAACATTTGTGTTCAAGTGCAGTTTAGGGTCTGTTTAAAGATCCGTTGGAAATGTATACCGATGCTATACTATATGGTCCTGTTTACAGCGATATTATGTTTTCCGTGGACAAGTTCATGCTTCCTGGCATACTGGCCCAAAAATTGTACGATGACCCACTGAAATTACTAGTGGGCGTGATATCTAGCGAAAAGATATCACTCCCAAAAAAGATCCATCTCGGTAATGGACTATGTCGGTCCATTCCTTTAAGTACCTCCTCCGCAACTCTTTTCAACTTTAATTCTAATTAACATTTTTGGCGATAAGTTCAATTGCCCAAAAGTGTTTTTACTTCACATGGGCTGAGGGTATATCTCTGTCGACAAAGCCGACTGATACTTGTTTACTTGTTATATTTTTGTGTTTTTTTAAGTACGCTCTTTTAGTGAATTAATTCTTTGGAATTCCCGCCTACATGAATTTTGTCATTTTAAAAATATGATGTTGTTTTGTTGTCTGTCTTGGGAATCGAACCCGAACCTTCAGTAAGCATGCTTACCACTGCACAACCAAGTCATATAATCTGATAGAAAAATGTCCCATATTTGTTCAAAGGTGTTCTTAAATAAATGTAAACAATTGACTTTTAAGTGACTCAGGCGTCACATAGAAGTGTCTGCTCTTCGCGATAAAAGATAACACTGTGCAACATTTTTAAAGTGATCTTGTGCAAACAATTCGAACTGAGGATTTTTTTAAAGTACAGGCCCAAACGATAAGAAACCCTAGTTGGGTTTTGTTGTGTCAGATCCAGCTCGGATTTTATGGATCCATCTAAACATGGTTAAATATTGAATTTTTAAAGAAATTCGGGGCTATATCTCTGAAACCAATGCGAATCTTCTTCTGACCTCTGAAGCAAATTCGTAGATAAGGACAAGAATAAAATATTTGGAGAAATAATGAACTCGAAAAACTACATTTTTTGCCTTAAATTTCAAAATATATGCAAAAGCTCCACAATTTTTTTACATTTCGCACCGTATCTCCAAAACCGTTCATTTTTCCTGAATATTTTCTTTTGGAAAAATATTCCCTGGAATGTAATACATAACTCTTCAGAAAATGACATTGTTGTAAAATGCCTCTATGCCGTTGTTTTCAGAACATTTTTCAACGACGATTTAATAAAAATGCCAATAATGCCACTTGTATGGAGAAAGTGGCCAAAAATATTTAGAGTGTAAAAATCAAGCCAATGCGCCGGTTACAGTTTTGTGCTGCTGCGAAGAGTGTTTTAAGAAACCACGAGCGTAACATTCTCCCCCCTTTCCCCTCTAGAGGGGGTATACGGCAAGAATTGTTTTATGCTGTTAATACAAAATGACTTGAACAAAGGTCCCGATTATCTTATGATGCAAAAATAGCCTTGGGGAAACAAAACAATATCCAAAACAACATAAAATCCAGCCAATTCAGCGGATTAAAAAAAAAAAAAACAATATTTTTGTCTGAAAATTGGTAAAATTTTTAATATAGATCTTATAGCGTTCTTCCTGGAAGGCACGTACCGCCAACGTAGGACTAATTTGGAAGAAGATTTCTTCATCTGGTTACTGATGCCAATTATGTTAATGTACCTGGTCTGATAACAGAGTTATACGATAATATATCCACAGAAACCCTATTCTAGGGCAGCTTTAGTCAGCGACCCACCATTTATAGTCTGGCACTAGATGGCAGCTGATTTTAATACTGAATAATCTTAAACCCATGACCTACTTTGAAAAATTATTCCCGAGGTGGGCACTGGTGGGCATCATGACTAAAACCTTAGGTCAAATTTAAGTAAACGATCGAATTGGCATTACAAAATACACTAAGAAAATATGCATCTAACTAGAATTCCACGTCACGCTGAAACGCTATTTTTTAATAAAAATTTAGCTGTGGTAATATCCTTCAAAATTCACCAAAATATTTTGCTATACACATTAGTTTCGCGATATTTTGAATATATTTACTTCCACTTAAAATATAGGTTGTACTCACAACAAAAAGTATTAGTCAAATGTTCCGACTTTTGAAGCTATTCTTAAGAAGATCGCGTTCGAATGAAGCTGTCAGTGTTGGCAGATGTTGTACCAAAATTTTGACATTAATTTTTTTATTTTTGGCCAATGTGTGGATCCACTGTGTAATGTAGTGAATTCCGAAATGCGAGAATAAACTGTTGGTGTGAACTGTGTGGAAACACGTGTTATAAAAGATATGATAAAAATACCGCTGAAACAACATGAAGTAAGCATTTTAGAGTTTCAGAATGTTCTAAAGAATTGTTGAGAACTTTATTTGGAAGATTTTTGCAAAAGGTTATTTGGTTCAACTCCCAATAGTTTAGCCGATACAGACCAGAATTTTAGCAATTATGTAAAATTTTGTATATTTTATAGATTTTGATGCCCTAGATGGAGTTTTTATTATGTGGTTTTTTCAAAAGATAAGTTCTATTATTTTAGGGCTACACAATTGCTAAAGACAGCAAGGCCAAATTCCTATTCGTTTCTGAGATAAGGGCCTGATAAATGCAAATAAGTGTAGATTTAGCCCGGTTTAGATGAGGCCATAAAATCAGAACTGGATCTGACATGACAAAACCCTACTAGGGTTTTTGTAGTCTATATATGTACTTTCAAAAAATGCATACTAAAAGTTGTTTGCATTTTCAGTGTTGCATAGAGTAATCATAATAATGATATAGGCATGGTTTGTGTAATTCACTAACGATCACCTTTTATCTTCCTCGGCGTGTCTCCGTAGTGACGTCTTAGGCGACGGAGTGAGAAGGGAGTGAAGAAGCGTCACTAAAAGAGTAACTGTACACAAATTCTTTACTGTCAGCGATTGGCTTTCATATACACATATCCATTCTCATTAAAATATGTTTGTCTCGTTTTTTTGCTTGTGTATCAAGACTTATCCTCTCTGTATGTTATTCTCAGTTGTTCTTTGTTATTTATTTCATTGTTGTTATGAAGTAAATTCCAGCTATGTGGTGTGAATGTGCATAGGACGTTTAACAAGCAGAAAAGACGATCGGGCAAATAACCCTTCTCCCTGTCGCAACAATAAGTGCTGCCTTAGGTTGATCAGCAAATTTTTAACAACATTGTTTTAGTTGACATTATAACCAGGGTTTCGGAGTCGATGTATTTTTGGCTTGACTCCTACTCTGACTCCAGACCAGTTTTTTTCACTACTCCGGCTCCGACTCCGGGTCGACCCCGAGTAAAAATTCCTATACCACTAAAAATTAATAAGATGTGTACAGTTTGTGTAAGTTTTAACTTTTTCCTATATTTGGGCCCATTTAGGCTAATCTGTTGGGGTTTCCTAACACATTCGTTCAAATATAATATATTGTATTTTTGAGGACTTATCAAGGACAGCAAAGACCAGTTCTTCATCGATCGATTGCGTAAAAAAATATTCGATTTTATGGATGTAATGGATAAAAAAGTCAAATTTTCAATTGTTGGCTTAAAATGGAAGTTTTTGGTCATAAACGGGCATACACAATAGATTTTCATTGAATCACATAATAATAAAGATTTTATTTAATCTTATGTAAAATCTCAACAAAATATGATATATGGTTGTAAAAATGACTACTGTGTTATGAATATCCGAATTTCATACTTAGTTAGCTCATACGAAATATACCGTAATACATAAACATACGGTTTTTTTAAAAAAAAACGGGTAAAACTGGGAGAGGACAATAAAACCGGGAAAATATCGATATCTTGGATGTGGGGAACCTACAACAAATATTCGGAGGAAATTTTTTGTAGAATTTGTTTCATGTAGTAAATCTGATCTTTTGTTACTTTTTCAATTGAAGAAAATAAGGATAAAGTTTTCTATAAAAAGATTTCTAATTCTATTTAACTGAAAACATGTTATATCTTTGTGTTTATTTCAGCTTGAGTCCATATTTTGTTGTAATTCAATTGTTCGAATAACAACAAAATATTTGTTGTTATTCAAACAATTGTATTACAACAAAATATGGACTCAAGCTGAAATAAACACAAAGATGTAAAATTCTGCAGTCCAACAATAAAAAACGCCAACAACAATAATAGGCATCAGCACGGCCTTGTTGACCAATGCGTAATGCAAAAACAACTTTCTTGTTGTTTTTACCCCCGCTTATTGAAGCAACACTCTTATGTTCGTATTCTTTGCGAAGCAAAGACGACATAAAAACAGTGGTGGATATGAAATTCTTTAGTTCGACTCAAATTGTAGGGTAAACAGCTTTAGGGCCATACAGCAAATTTCTCATTTTATTTAATTTGCTAGATGGCTTTATTGACATGTTTATCGATACAGAGTCGGCGAAAAAGGGAACTGATGAAGTTGTTTGGTGACAACTGAAACTATAGTATTCCCTACCCTTCGCCCGCAACTAATCAATTTCATATCCACTTTAAAATATTTTGTTGTTATTCAAACAATTGAATTACAACAAAATATGGACTCAAGCTGAAATAAACACAAAGATGTAAAATTCTGCAGTCCAACAATAAAAAACGCCAACAACGAAAACATGTTATCTTAAAATAATGAAACAATATCGCCAAACAAAGATATCTAAAAATCATTACGTCATAACTCAGAACCATCAGCTATGGGATCCTATGGGGTTCTTAATATACTCAATAGGGGCTTTCGTTCCCAAAGAGAATTTTACACCACCAGATGAAGACTTCCATTTAGTGTCACAGTGCAATTAGTAGGATTTCCCATAGAGACCACAATGTCTTTCATAGTGGGTCCAACAAGTCCTTTAGATAAGTCATCTTTGCTTTCTATTAAATGGCCTGTTGGACTCCTATGAAAGATATTACTTTTGCTTGCAACAAATTAAGGGATCAGTATAATAAATGCACCGTCACTCATTTTCATTTTCAATGGAACTCTTCTATTTGCACATATTCGCTTCGTCTTCCTTCTTGCGCCAAGACTGGAATTTTTCCGCTTCCCTACCGAACCATTATCAACGGTTTCTATCGTCAGCGCACAGACATTTATAGTGATATCGTCAGATTCTGTGCTAGAGCCGTGCCGACCTTTCTGCTCGTCGTAACCCAGATTTATAGGTATTTCGACATTGGACCAAGTCATCACGCGGTGCTTCACGTCCAAGCTGATGTCAAAGGCGATCATGAAGTCCGCACCAATTATAACTTCATCGACTATATCGCCCACTACGAACTCGAAACTTTTCGATTTGTCACTCATGTTTATCCTTTGGTAGACCTTTCCATGCACTGGAGTAGTCTCGCCTGTGGCCGTCCGCAATTTGACTCCAATTAGCGGCAGAACTTTTCCTTTTACCTAATCCGATCTAATTATGGACTTTGATGCACCAGTGTCCAATGTCAGAGTACGCATTCTTCTTCTTTATTTGCGCATCCGTGTTTCGGATATATGCGATCATATAATAATTACAGATTATTTGTTGGTTTACAATTTTTTTTTTATGTTTAACAAAAATGGATTTTTATAAATATGGATATCTGTTTTTGGCGGCATTCAATAAACTTCTTTCATTTTGATGTCCGGTCCATGTCAGAATATTTTTCAGCCAAGAAACTTCTTTTCTTCCTCTGCATGGTCTTCCATCAACTGATCCTTTGATAATTTTTTGTAATGAAACCTTTAACCGTTAAGTTGTGATTTTCCTGCTGAACTATCGCTATGGAGATTGTGTGGCCATCGTCAATTGTAATGGATGGATATTGTATCACCTCCTTACTGCTGTTTGATAGTGGTGGCGTCGGCGATCCGGCACGTATGCGCTTTGCTGTATCGACGTTCTTCAGTTCACATGGTGTCTCATTCTTCGGATTCTTGTTCAACAATTGTTCATCGCTGTCGGAAGACGGTGAAGCGGATCTGGCCCTTTTTCGTTCTGACCTGAAATGTGTCCCACTTTTCGGCAGTTATAGCATGTCCTCCTCTTCCTTCTGTTTTCTTGGTTTAACCTGCCTTAGGGCTCCCTTCACCAGATTGACAGCGGTCTGTGGATTGTTGTCCTCAATTTCTGGCCTCCTCACGTTGAACCAATGCAAATGACACGGATTCTTCAAATGTTCTCATCGGTGCCGTATATGTCGCATATTTTATCTCAGGGTCCCGTATACCATTCATAAAAGACTCAATTTTCATACGGTTCACCAATGGCTGGCTCTCTCCCGGATATGCCAACTGTGCCAACCGCTCAACTTCGGTAGCAAAGTCTTGTAGGGTTTCATTTGGCTTCTGGACTCTTCCCCTTAATTCCACTCTGTAGATCTCTTGCTTATGTTCGCCTCCGTACTTACGTTCAAGTGCGGCAATAATATCAGCATAGGTGTTTCGAGATGATTCTGGAATACTCTGTATTACATTTGCAGCCCCGCTTTTCAATGCAAGCAGGAGATATACAGCCTTGTCTTTGTCGTTCCACGAGCTTTTGGAAGCCACAGTCTCGATCTGTAATTTAAAGACATTGAATGGCGTAGTACCATCGAACTCAGGAGATTTGATTTGCACAGTGTTATCTATAACTCTTGTGGGAACACCATTGATTTCCAATTCTGACATTTTCTTCTCGACGTCCAGAAATTTCTTGTCGTGAGCCAACAATTTTTCATTCTGAGCCAGACATTTCTGATTAACGGACTGAATTTTATCGTCAACAGACTGAATTTTATCGTCAACGGAGTGAACTTTATTATCCAACTCATTTATCTGGCCTTCGACATATTCCACTCGCTTTTTAATAACTTTTGTAACATTTTCGAGCTTCTCGTTAATTATTCTAGAAGTTTTCTTTAATTTATCGTCGAATTTGGAAAAATTTTCATCTATGCTCCCCTTTAATTCCATTTTGAGAGTTTTAGAATTTGGCAAATTTCTCCTCCAAGCTCTTAGCAATTTCCTTCGCCTCTTTAGAATTTCTTCCAATTTATCGTCAAACTTGGAAAATTTATTGTCAAATTTGGAAAATTTCTCCTCAATGCTCTTAGCAATTTCCTTCTCCTCTTTAGAATTTTCTTCCAATTTGGCAAATTTATCGTCAAATTTGGCAAATTTCTCCTCCATGCTCTTTTAACTTTCTTCTAATTTAGAGCCCAATTCCACCTTCAAACTTTTGGCGTCTTCGTCCAGTTTCCTGGAGCTCTCATCCAATTTCTCATTTAATTGCAGCATTATCAATGCCAGCATTGCTTTGACATCACCTTTATCCGCAGCTGCCTCTAAGCCTGGCTCCCCAATGTCGAACTCATATGCGTCGATGTCCCTACCGAGGCGCTCGAACTCATCCAAATGTCGTTTCTGTAGCCCAACCTTATTTCCGGTAGTCGACAAGTCCAACTTGCGAAGCTCCTTTTTCAAGTCTTCCACTCGTAGATCCTTGAACTCCATTGTACGATTTTCGTAATCCCGCTTCTGACACCAATTATTACGGAATTAGGGTTTGAACTTAATACCTTGTAGACATTGTTTTATTCCCCGATACAATGTGTACCAAATAAAACAGGGTTCGTTTTGGATTACGATTTTACAAAGCTTTATTGACGTTATTCCACACAAGAATTTATTTTTCTACTAGCACACAGCTTCTCTCAAGTAAGCACAAAGCCTTACTCTATTCAGGTTACTTATAATGAAATAATGAAAGGCTTATTAAAAAATTACGTTACAATTCAAATTCTTAAATTAACAGAAATTCATCTAAATTAACTTAAATCTATCAGTTATTTTCGTAACAATATTGTTACGGAATTAGGGTTTGAACTTAATCCCGTGTAGAATTTGTTTTATTCCCCGATACGATTTGTACCAAATAAAACAGGGTTCGTTTTTGATTACGATTCTACAATGCTTTATTGACGTTATTCACTTCAGTTATTCACGCAAGACTTTATTTCTCTACTAGCACACAGCAAACTCTCCAGTAAGCACAAAGCTTTATCTGTTCAGGTTACTTGTTTACTCTTTACACTTTCGGTTTATAGCTCGCGGTTTAGATTAAAACTAACTCTCAGCTTTTCCTTTCCCTTATTTATATGTGCCCGCTGCTACATAGACTGTTCTAGTCTCCTTGATCTAGGAGCTTCTACAATGTTCAGGCGAATTGCTAACCAATTGGCAAATACACACATGTACGCACATACAAACAGACCGGTGAGTGTTTACAACTAGTGATGGGGCTGCTCAAATAAATAAGTGAGAGGAGAAGGGGTTAAAATGCAGAAGCATAATCCAATAGTCAAAGTAAATAAAAATAACGAGTACAACAACAATAGCTAAGTAAACAATGTAAATCAAGACTAAGCGATAATTCCATAATTGCAGTAATATTTGTTGTTGCAGAAATAAATAAGAGAGAGAACTAAAGACGTACAACAATAACAAGATCAAAGAAACAAATAATTCTTATAGAGCAATTATTGTTGTAAATTTGATTTAAATAAACTAAATGCTTAACGAAAATTTAAGTTACAATTCAAATTCTTAAATTAACAGAAATTCGTCTAAATTAACTTAAATCTACCAGTTACATTCGTAACAATATTAATGAAAGTATTTTATTGCATAAATGAAGAAGTTTCATTGCATTAATGAAGAGGTTTCCTTCCATTAATGAAGATGTTTCATTGCATCAATGAAGAAATTTAATTGCATTAATGAAGAGGTTTCATTGCATCTATGAAGGTGTTTTATTGCATTAATGAAGAAGTGTCATTGCATTATTGAACAAATTCGTTAATTTTACTTCAATGAAACTCAATTTTTTTTCGTTTTTTCAACGAAGATCTACTTTGGTTCAAAATCAATGACAAATTTCATTCGTTTATACTATGAAGTTTTTTCTTTCAGTGTAGGGTCTCTGTTTCTCACTAATGTAAAATTTTTGAGAACTTTCTTACTATATTTTAGAATGTAGTTTGGTTTGCGAATGTGGCACAGATGAAAGTCCAGTATTCACTGTAGATGAAAGAGGTATTAGCTTTATTATGGTCCAACCATTATTTATTGAAAATTAAATTAAATATTTAAAAAATCTATTATTTTTCCAATTCTATAGAAGTTCTGAGAAATAACTTCTAAAATAAATACACCGAAGGATAGCAATAATAATAAGCCGTATATGGCGAATAGGCCTAGTAATACATTTAGCTGTAAACAAATAAATTTCCCTTTTTCGTCCGTTAATAAATCAGGTTTTTGCCAATTGATGTAACGTTTTATCAGGCCTGCCCCGTATATATTCAGTATAAGAAAGTGTGTGGGCTTATTTAAATAGCTATGAGGTGGCATGTAAAACACCAGACTACCTGGCATTATTCTCTCTTTTAATATTTTAATACGGCGTGTAGGGTTCATTTGATTGTGATATTTAGAAGTTATTTCTAATACGGCAACAGCTTTCTTAACTCTGCTATTTGGTTTACTTATGGCATCCACAATGGCTGATTTTGAATTCTGTCCATCATCGTCGAATCGTCGAATTTTTGCCCGGGGTAGGGAAGATTTCAACATTTTCTCCAGAACTCCAAAAGTATAAATGGTATAGTTGTTAGCTACGACCTGCTCCAATGTTCGTAGATTATTTTTCATGCTACCATCTTGTAGAATTTTGAACAGCTCCCCGGTATAGCTTGTTCTTAGTACAAACGTATATAAAATCCAAATGCTTAGGATGACACGTGCAAAATTCTTTTGTGGTAAATTCTTGTGAATTGTTCCACCAAGAAGAATAGCTAAAAAATTGGTAAGGGGTGTGCGATTGCCCTGACCATAGACCACAAGCATTACTTTGGTTTTAGCCCATATACGTATATAAAATATGCAGATAAGACCAATAAAGAATGTTGATGAGAAACAAATCCAAACCATAAAATGAAATGGTTTAACCAATCTTTCAAATGCCGACAGTGGCCGGCCAAGTGGCATTGCCAAGGCAAGGTTTGTCGTAACGTAACTTGTACTGGCCTGCATACTCTTGGTACGTTCTGAAGCAGATATATAAGCCATAATTGATATGTTGGCTTCTTGTTGTAAAATCTGAAATTTAAAACCATAAAGTCAAACCATATCTTGCACATGCAATAATATAACTTCAAAAATATGTACTTACCATTCTGGATGCTCCCGTTGCTGTACCATTGGGAAAGATTTCCCCAGCCACCCTTGGTTGAGGTTCCTTAATACGTATCGTAAAATTCATCTTCTTCGAGAGCAAATCTATAACAGTACCCTCAATCCCAAATATGGATAACAGTTCTCCAGTGTCGGGATCTTTTTTTACATAAACATAGGGAGCATAGGTCCATGTTGCCACGGTTAATGGACATTTGTACATATTCGATACTTTTTCGGGAAATAATTCATGTGATATGGTGAAATTTGGATTCGAAACGATATCTTTAAATGAAATATAAAATCGCGGTCGAGGTGAATTGCAGGCGTATTTGCTAAACGGAAAATATGTGTATAGTTGAGCGTATTTTCCCCCAAATAACAGCAAAACATTGACATTCGTGACATACAAATTGAAAAGTCTGCTAAAAATATCCTTTAATATATCCATCCGTTCTGGTTGATCACCGGTATATATAAATAAATATAGGGCATGACGGTGATAACGACTAGTTTTACTAAGCAGCACCTCCTCGAATTTTCTGAAAGAAACACAATATGCAAATATCAAAAAAAAAAAACAACAATAAATGTTTGCAGGGAAGGCATTAAAACGTTTATACGACAGGTATATGGAGTAGTGGTCGTAAACATTGGAACATTTCGTAACCCATATCTAAGTAATACGTTTTGGCTTCCCTAGAAAGAAAATTATCTTGCAGACAGGATCACAGAAACTGCCATCTAGTAAAATGTCCGCACGACTACTAATCTGACGGCCAACCCAAGTTTTTGTCGTCCTTAAAGAGGAAAGGGCGGCACTCGTTACCTCACTAGTTTTAAGGGGTATTAAACCCGTGACAGCACGGAGAAGTCAGTGTCCACTTGAGACTAACACAGAAAAAAAGACACCCCGAAAATTTGATTAAAAGCTTCATCACCATATTTTTGTTGAATGTCGATAAAATATTTCAAAAATCTTGGGAAAATATTTATCAAACATGAAAATGTACAAAAAAGCGACCTATAACGAGTTCAAACAAATAATTCATTGAAATTTGTTTAAGTTTTTTAATCAATATTTGTTGTTATAATGGCTTTCAACTTTTGTCACATGTTCTCTCTCTCAAGGGTGAGGAAAAATAACTTTTTATGGCACGGAGAGATTTTCCGGTACAACGCTGTGTTTGTGTGTGTCGTTCCTATGTTTATTTCAAAGCATGGGTATGAAATTTTTGCGGCATGGAGGGAATGTGTGTGGCGTTTAGTTTATTTATCTACTTGTTGCCACAGCGAATGCTTGTAAGTATACTAAAACTTTGGTTTGTTGTATTTATTAACCTAACAAAAGAAGAGGGAAAGAAAAAATTTGTTGTTCGCAAGAAGCATTTATTTTGTAACCAACAGCTTAGTGGCGGTTTGTTTAAGTCGTTTGCTGTTATCAGGTCGAAAAGTGTGGAACTGAATCAGTGTTTATGTGTAAATAATGGTGCTTATACATTTTATGATTGGAACCAAATTTTGTGATTGAATGCAAGGATCGGAAAAAGGAGAATGGGAATATTTTATTGGACGAAGTAGCAATCGCACGGTAATACTATTTTATATATTTGAAATATGATGTAGCTATTTATTACATTTTATTCCAGATGCCGATTTTCCGCTTACTTACTTAGCTGACCCATTATAGAACATTTGTTCCATAGACCGAACTAAGAAAAGATCTCCAATTCTCTCTGTTTAGTGCTTCGCTTTCTGGAATACCGCGCCTTGTCATCTCTTCATCCACTTGTTTGCGCCATCTATTCTTTGGCCTGCCAATTCTGCGTGCACCGCCATGTGGCCCGTATTTATACGCCTTTTTAGCGGGTTCATCATCGCTCATTCTTATTATGTGGCCTAGCAAACGCAATCGCTGCATCTAGATACGTTTAACTATATTGATGTCGTTGTATGGCAGATACAGCTCGTGGTTCATACGACGTCGGTATTCACCGTCATCGCAGATTGGTCCATAGATCTTTCGAAGAATTTTTCTCTCAAACACGCCAAGCACTGCCTTATATGCTTGCGCAAGTACCCAGGCTTCGGAACCATACATCAGCACGGGTAGTATCAGTGTTTTCTAAAGCGTTATTTTTGTTTGACGAGTTGTAGCTTTGCGTTTGAAGTGCTTACTTAAGCCAAAGTAGCATCTGTTGGCCAATACAATTCTTCTTTTTATTTCACAACTGATGTCGCTTGTTTTGTTTACGGCGGTGCCGAGGTATACGAAGTCTTTTACTACCTCAAAATTATAGGAACCAACTTCAACAGTTGGTCCAATCTCAATGGACGCATTGCGCGTCGACACCATCAACTTGGTCTTCTCGCCGTTTCATAAAGGTATCGGTTACTTCTTTTACTGATCGTCCCATGATGTCTATATCATCAGCATAAGCAAGTAACATGTGGCTATTGAGTAGATTGTGCCACTTCTTTTGACGTTTGCCTCTCGTATAACCTTTTCTAGCAGGATGTTGAAAATATCACACGAAAGGCTGTCTCCTTGCCTGAAACCTTCTTGCCAGGTCCAAAGCCGCATTGGTATGGTCCAATTATTTCGATGACCATGGACCTTAGTCGTTCGCACAATATCCCTGACACTATCTTGTAGGCGATAGGGAGAAGACTTATGCGTCTATAGTTGAAGCATTAAGTCTTATCTCCTTTCTTATGGACGGGACACAGGATGCTCAGGTTCCAATCGTCGGGTACGCGTTCTTCCTGCCAGATGGAGCTAACTAGCTGATGCATACATCTTATCAGCGTGTCGCCTCCGGTTTTAAACAGCTCGGCTGGTAGGCCATAAGCTCCTGCTGCCTTATTATTCTTCAGCCGGTTTAGTGCTGTCTTTACCTCATCTTGGCCGGGTGGTATATATTCAATACCATCTTCTGGGATTGGATCTGTAGTATCTTTGTCGACTTCGCTACTATTAGATACCAACAGTTTGGAAAAATGCTCTTTCCATATCCTTTGCACAGGTGCCCGGACATAACTCCCACGGACATAACTCCCAAAATGATTTTGGGCGTTATGTCCGCTGCCCTTTGCGGACATAACTCCCAAAATTCGTTGGGAGTTATGTCCGTGAAGTAAAGCGGACATAACTCCCAACGAGTTTTTCTTAATTAATAAATTATTTCTTTGCTTAATTTTGAAATTTATAGTTATACATTTTTTTAAATTTTAGAGTAGAAGTTAGAACGTAAGCGGAATTATACATTTGAGAAGGCCTAAGTGCCAACCAATACCGAAGTATCCACAAAATCCTCCTGATTTCATAAAATTAGTTAAAAACGAATTTATGCCCGAAATTATGTAAGTAGCAGTTAGGAGAAGTTTTAAATTGTAAAAATATTTGTTAAGAAAATCGCGATATTTATTCAAAAATATTTTCGTTTTTCAGAAAGTATTTGAATATTTGTACAAACACTATTTATCTTCTTAAATTGTGAACATATTTTTCTAAAAAATCGCGCGATTTTTTTAGAAATGTTATCGACTCTTTACCTCCTTAAATTGTGAAAATATTTTTGAATATTTTTACAAAAGCTTTTTATTTTCTTAAATTGTGAAAATATTTTCGTAAAAAATTGCGAATATTTTTACAAAAACTTTTTATCTTCTTAAATTGTGAAAATATTTTTGTAAAAATGCTCGCAATTTTTTAAATATTTTTGCCTGCGGCGCACAGTGGTTCAGAATCGTTTTTTCCTGGTCAAAATTCTGTAACTTTTGAACGGATAGAGATATATTCATACTTCTTTTTTTTGTTAGACAGATAACACAATCAGCTTTCAGACGAATTACAAGCGGTCAAGTTCGGTCTGGTAGTTGCAGAGAAATTCAAGGTCAAAGTTAATCTTTTGAGTTTTTTATATATTTTTCATCAAAATATGAGTGTTTTTGTGGTTTTTGTATCTTCCTATGTATTAAAGATGGTCAAACACTAACAAATAAACAAAATAATTTCCAAAAAAAACTAAAAAAAAAAATTCGAAAAAATGTCGAAAATTTTTTTTTTCAAAAATTTGTAAAAAAAAAATTTTTACAAACAAATTTAAATTTTTTCAAAAATTAAAAAATTCTCCTTGGGTTTTAATAAAACTTATATAACTCGTATAAAAACTCATATACTCAAAAAAGTTGCAATTTGTGTCAAAAAACTGTAATTCATATGGAAACAGTATAGAAAAATACATATTTTTACACATAAAATTTAGTACCCGAGGAAAAATAAAATAGATCATGTTGGGTAAACGCTACGGTAATTTACTAAAACCATTTTTAAAGACCACAATCCCACCTACCTTACAAAAAAACAATGAACACAATAACTGTTATAGTTTCAGAGAAATAGCTTCGTCTTTCTCCAGAAATTTGCAAAAATTACGTATTTCCCAAAAATGGGGAAAATGCTCGTTTTAGGGGCACGCCACGCCCACACCTTCCAATATTTGGGCCTAATTTTTTGTTTCCTTAGTTTCAATATGTTTACTATTGGATCCCATATAGAAATTAAATATCTTTGACAAAACAAAATTCTGATTTTTGGCCAAGAAACTCGATTCCTGAACCATTGTGCGGCGCTATTCGTTTTTCAGAAATCGCGCGATTTTTTACAAAAATATTTTCGCCTGCGGCGCTTTTCGTTTTTCAAAAAGTGTTTGAATATCTTTACAAAAACTTTTTATTTTCTTAAGTTGTGAAAATATTTTTGTAAAAACTCGCGCGATTTTTTAAAAATATTTTCGCCAGCGGCGCTTATCTTTTTTCAGAAAGTATCAGCGAATTGTAACAAAAACTTTTCATTTTCCTGTAGGCAGCATTTTTCGCTTAGGTTTGAGGGCAAATTTTGAATATAGTTCGATTTGAGATGGCCACAACTTATTTTGTACTTATTTTTCTTAAAAAATTTAAATCAATTATAAATTATTTTATGAAATGAAAAATGCATATGAACTTAAAGTTAATTTTTAATTTTTTTCTTATACATTTGAAATAAAAATTGTATTTAAATAAAAATCACTTAAATTTTAAAAACGGAGATAACTCCCATTGGGACTTATGTCCGCTAAGGGGGGTCGGACATAGCTCCCAAAAAATTTGGGAGTTATGTCCGCCTTGGTTTTGGGAGTTATGTCCGTTGGGAGTTATGTCACGGCACCCTTTGCACACTATCTGTATCAGTTACCAGATTACCTTGCTGGTCTCTACAAGTGGATGTGCCAGTTCCAAAAGCACGAGTTTGATGTTTCACTCTTTGGTAGAATTTTCGCACTTCATTCTGTCTCCTGTACATCTCGATTTGTTCACACTCCCGCTTTTCCATCTCTCTCTTCCTCCTGCGGAAAAGACGTTTCTCCTATCTCCTTTTCTCCCAATACCTCTGTCGTGCGCTACGCGTTGCTACTGATTTTAAAGTAGCATTCTTCTCTTCGGTAGCAGCACGACACTCCTGGTCATACCATGGATTCCTTGGTGGAGGTCTCTGGTATCCAAGTACTGATTTTGCGATTGTTTGCATGGAGAGGGCAATGAATTGCCATTGCGCAGATATGTTATCGGGATGAGGAGTGCTTTGATTAAGCAATTGGGCTAGTTGAGTGGAATATGCTGTGGCTATCAGTTGTGATTGCAGCTTACCGATGTCTAACTTTCGTGTTGTATCTGTTCGTACTTTGTTTGCTACGTTTAGCGGGTGCGTACCTTTGCTGCAACAAGGTAGTGGTCCGAATCAATGTTTGCGCCTCGGAACGATCGTACATCCAACACGCTCGATGAATGTCTTCCATCTATCACAACATGATCAATTTGATTTCTTGTTTTCTGATCTGGAGACAGCCAGGTGCCCTTATGAATATCGAGATGATGAAATCTGGTACTGTTAACTACCATGTTTTTTGCATCTGCTAAGTCTATCAGCCTCATACCATTGTCAGATGTTTCACTGTGGAGACTGAATTTCCCGACTGTTGGGCCAAAGATATTCTCCTTTCCAATTTTGGCTTTAAAATCGCCTAGAATGATTTTAATGTCATGGGCAGGGCAACGGTCATGTGTTTCTTCTAAGCGCTCGTAAAATATATCTTTGGTCTGTTTGTCCTTGTCTTCAGTGGGAGCATGAGCGCAAATAAAGCTGATGTTGAAGAATTTAGCTTTTATTCGAATTTCAGCAAGTCTTTCATTCACTGGGGTGAAGCTGGATACCAGATGGTTTAGTCCCCGACTAACTACGAATCCGCAACCATACTCATGCTTTACGTCATGGCAGCTATAATACAGTGCGTCACCTTTAGGTGTTGTTGTGACGCCTTTCCCAATCCATCGTATTTCCTGTATGGCAGTAATATCGTCCTTGTACTTTTCAAGTACGTCTGCCAATGCGAAGACTGCACCTTCTCTATAAAGAGTGCGAACATTCCAGGTGCAGATTCGCAGATCATGGTCCTTAAACCGTTTGCGGGGTTCGTCAACTTTAGAGGGGTTTGTTTTTCTTTTATTTCGTTTCATCATAGTAGGCTGTTTTTTCTAGGGGAGGGTTACTAACCCGACGCCCAAACCCAAGTTTTTAACGTTCTTATGGCACATGTTAGTTAGCTCACTTCCTTTAACGGGTGTTAAAGGCAGTTCCCCAGGTGACACTACGCGGAGGTCAGTGTCCACTTGAGATGAAAGAGGGACCAAGATAAATCCTGGGCTTTGCCATGATAAAACCGGTCAGGACCGTTCCTTGGTATCTTCCATCCCCTACGTCTTTGATAGGGGTATGAAATAATCCACCTGAAATTTGTTGGTATAGGTCCAGGCTTTCATGTAGCCCCCTAAGAAAGGTATCTCCCGACTTTGGGTATTATGAAGGTTGTTGCCTCAATATCCCACCAAAATGGCTGAAATTAAAGTTTGGATTTTACAACTTTCCACCTGAAATTTGTCGGCATAGGTCGACGTCCTAAAATAGCCCCCATAGAACGGTAACTCCTGATTTTCGGTATTTTGAATGATGTGGCCACACATACCTATCGGTTTTCGGTATTTTGACAGCTGTGGCCTCTGTACACCACCTATATGAATGTCATTTGTATTTAGACTGATATTTAGCTCCCATAGATTTTCGGTATTTTGAAGGTTGTGCCCATAGAAGGGTCCCTCCCAATTTTCGGTATATTGAAATTTTTAGCCACATTATTCAACCCCCTGTTTTTGTAACTATTATTTGTTCGTTCGTCTATATTCGTAATAATTTGGGCATCCATAGCGCAGCCCCTAGATGACATAGAGACCTAATTCTTCGTAGACACGTTCTATATATAGTTAAGAATTCCTCATTTAAAAATCAGCGTTCCACATTTGCGCTAAGGCGAGTAAATCGATCTACAAAATTTGACAATTCGTGTGAGAACAATAAAATTTGTTACAAAAACAGGGGGTTAGTCTTCGCTGGAGTTACGAAACTTTCCTCCAGAAATTTATTGGTACAGGTCAGCGTTATATACATCCTCCATAGAACGGTGCTCCCGATGTTTGTTAACTATCCAAATCCATTTCTACCAATATTCGGACATTATTGTCCATGTTTTGGAAAGAACAACGATGATGCCCCATATGAGCTTATTTGAAGGGAGTATTGGGATGTACATATGTACTATTCCTGCAATAAAAGGAAGAGTTTAGTACTTTCATAACTTTCACTTCAATACAATTCATAGTGGAGTGTATAAAAAGTTCGGTCCGACCAAACTTAGCGCCGTTTTTACTTGTTTTAATTTAAGCTATAGCTCCATCATCTGACCACATACATCATGATTGTAAACTTTTTCTATTTTCAAAGCTCAAGTCTCTTTCTAAATTGCGGATTATAATTTTTGTTGTAGAGCCCCAGCAAAATGAGGCCATCATAAGACCCTCGCCATATTGTGGTGTAGTGTATGTAAATATAAACACATCATATTTTTTTATAATTTTGAAAATAATTGAAACTATTCACGTGAGTGGCTGTGTATGTATGTACGTTGTTTTATAAGAATGTCGTTAATTTTTTTTTTGCAAAACAGTGTTGTTGTTGGATATCATTGTGGAATTTTCCTCCTTTTGAGTACCAACCGAAAGAAAAATTTTGCGAATCACAGATTATTCCAGAATTAATACATTAAAACATAGCTATTTAATTGGCAAAGTTGTAGGCCAGTCAGACCAATGTAGATATCTATTATATTTTCTGCATATACAGCTGTGAAATAAACCTACGTATTATATAATACATATAACCACATTGAATTTACACTTAGTATCGAAAAAAACATTTCATTACTTTCATCAACTTACATGTACGACTCCATGCTATCCAAGAACCATATAGTTTTTGCACGATTTGAATAATATTTGTAAAATCTGCGTAATTTTTCCGCCTCATCCCATGGATCGCCCAAAACGTTACTCTCGTACGTTTCACCTTCTACCATGTATTTTATTATGGCTTGGGGGGTCATGATGTCGCGAAGAACTTCATCCAGAATGTCAGATTGAATTTGACGATATTTACGATTTTCGGCGAATTGACCAATTGTCAGTGTTGAAACCGTGTTGTTGGCAAAATGATTTCGAATAATCCAAATTGTAGCCAATATCAAAGGTAAATTAGTTGAAGATTGATTGTTATTTAGGGTAATTTCTTCCAGCGGAGTCATATGGAAACTGCTTTGACTTCAGTTTCAAATATGTGATTGTGTTCTTTGCAACGCTCAATTGGCAACTAACTGCAGGCTAGACAATTTTTGCAAAAATAGTTTTATGTTTCCTCTGTTTTCAAGTGTTAAGTACTAAAGTGCTTGTAAATATTTTGGTACTTCAAATTAATTTCAATTGTCACGAAATTTTAAATTATAAACAATTAATACGTCGACGAATGTAAACAACTTACCATGACCTGGGAGAATGCTGTCGATGGGTGATTGTTGTTTTTGTTTTTTTTTACTCTCAAAGAAATTGTTTGGTATTAATAGATGGGGGTGTGTCATAGTCGGTAGAAGAAAATAAATGTTTGTATGCCCATAGCTTGGATAATAACACTGTTCGACAAAAAAATGGCAGGAAAATTGAGCAGATTATGAAAGTAGAGCTACAAATATGAGAAGTTTGTATCGGCGTATTTTAAGTTTACGTCGGGAAGTATCCCTCGAAATATTCGAGATATCTTGGAACCATTGCATTCTAGGTATATAGTGTCTTTGGCAACTTTACTGAGAAGGATGTGGTTAAGTTTTTTGTTAAAAAAAAAACAAGTAAAAAAATATCGAACGGCCTTGCCAACAGAGATATACCCTCAGCCTGTGTTTTTAAAAATTTTGGGCATTTGAGCCGACAAAAATGTTCATTAGGATTAGAGATCAAAAGTTTTGCGGAGGAAATACTAAAAGGAATGGATCTACATTGATCACTATGGAAGTGGATCTCTAGCCAGTACATATGGTGCCATGGGGGGTTTTTACACCCTTCGGGATGTTTGCCCAAGAAGTATGAACTTGCCCCTGAAAAAACGTTTACCATCGTAATTGAGGCAGCGAATGCAAGTTGCTTCAACAAAAACCAAAGTGATTAGATAGCAGGTCTTAAAGTGAACTTATCCGAAATTTTGTGTGGGAAGTCCGGATGGAGTGGACAAATATAGTCCATATTTTAACCTGATCTATATCTAGCAGATATATTAGGATGTGTACAGTATGGACCAATTCGGCCACTCCCTTCAAGAGTTACCGTATGAACAAATTTTCCGAAAATTTTTGAACTTTTGTGGTACCTGAAGGAGTGGACCGATATGGCTTATCTTCAAACTTAAACTATGTTTGGACAAAATATTACTAAGGCCAAATTTTGTACCGAATCGGAGGATCCGACCGAGAGTTATCTTGCGCTCCAACCACCTCACACGGTGTCATAGGGTTTTTTGCAACTTTCAGGCTATTTTCTCAGGAAGTATTGACTTGGCCCTAATGAAACTTGTACCGTCGTATGGAGGGCAGTCAATACAAGTTGCTAAAACAAAAATCAGAGCGATTCGTGTGGGAGGTACACGAAAGAGTGAACCGATTGAGCCTATATTGAAACATTATCTAAGTTTACGATGGGCAAAGTATGGACCAACTCGGTTACTCCCTTCAAGAGTTATCGTGCGCACAAATTTTCCGAACATTTTCGAACTTTTGTGGGGGAGGTACCGGAAGGAGTGGTCCGTATAGCCCATCTTCGAACTTAAACTAAGTTTGGGCAAAATATTACGAAAGCCAAAATCGGTTCATCCGTTCGAGAGTTATCGTGCGCACCAGCCAGCCAGACAGACGGACGGACATTGCTCAATTGACTCCAAATTGTCTGAAACACATTTCGTCCAAACATACTTGGGGTCTAAAACCATTATTTCGATGAGGCACATTTTGCCCTTATGAAAGTGTATAACCCTCGTTAGCATAAATGCCGAGGGTATAATTAACCATCATGCGGTTCATCAAAGGGGTCTTTTTCGTCCCTTTTTAAATCGTTTAAAACCTCCTTTAAAATGTGATCGCTCGAAACATTCTACAAAATTGTTTGCATTAAAATTTTACTGTACGTTAGGGTTATGACTTTTTCACCTTTTTTCTCAAAAATGATTTCCTGTAGCAGAAATGAATGAACTTTCGCCTATTAATGCCAATGGTAACGTTCATTCCATTTAATTAGTTTTATAAACCCAAAACGTAAAAAAATTGAAAATTGTTATTACTCCCACGAAAAGCCACATAACCTATGAACGAAATGAAAGATTGATCATAAAAATCTATGAACATCTCACGTTGTTTTTTTTTACAATTAAGTGAAGTTATCACATGTTGAATCGAATGCATCTCTCGGGAAAAAACGTTGACGATTTTTTATGATTCTCACAATTTGCAAATTAGTGAAAAAATGATAACTCATTTTTATGATTGCGGTAGGGAACTAATAAACTCTCGTAAATTTATGACTATTTGCTCTACTGGTTCATTTATGGGAGTTACTCCTTCACATTCAATGTATGAAGGAAGGGATTTGCATTTTTTTATTGGCGTGTGCTTTTCCGTTGACTACAGAAGCCACATTTATTAGCCTTATTTTTTTTGGAAATTTTTCAAAATTTTACAACGCACACGTGCTGAATCAGTTAGAATGCCACCATAAATAAGCCCATTTATAAAAAAAATCTTGTATACATAGGTTTTCATTGATTGTTTTGTGTCATTCAACAAGTGTCGAAAACCCCGAAAAGAACAAATATAAAAAGTGAATAGTGAAAGTGAAGTGAAAAGTGAATTATAACATGCCATTCAAGAAGAGTGCTTCCAACGAGAAGAATAAGAAGGAAACCTGGACAAAGAACTTAGTCCAGTTTCAAGCGCCATTAAGAAGAGGCATTCTGGCAATTGTGGAAAGAGCACTGAGTGAACGGAGTCGCATGCCCCTGAAGATACACATCGTTGGTCGCATCAAATTTCTTCAGTCTACAGCGAAAGGACGGACAGTGAGGATCGCTATTATTGATGTAGAGCTTAAGGTTCTATGGAGTAAAATATTGAACTTCCCGTATATATCCGACCAAAAAATTCAGACAAGACTAAGAACTCTTCTGAAAGGCTGCGAGCGCTGCAGATGAAAATGAAACTTTGATCCCATGAGGGAACTGTTTGACATCACGAATGGAAAGGGCGATTGGATATGCAAAGAAGACGAGAAACTCTTACTTAGCTGGCCCATTACAGAACATTTGTTCCATAGACCGAACTAAGAAAAGATCTCAAATTCTCTCTATTTGTTGCTTCGCACTCTGGAATACCGCGCCTTTTCATCTCATCATCCACTTGTTTGCGCCATCTATTCCTTGGCCTGCCAATTCTGTGTGCACCGCCAAGCGGTCCGTATATAGACGCCTTTTTAGCGGGTTCATCATCGCTCATTCTTATGATATGGCCTAGCCAACGCAATCGCTGCATCTCGATACTTTTAACAATATTGATGTCGTTGTATAGCAGATACAGCTCGTGGTTCATGCGACGTCGATATTCACCGTCAACGCAGATTGGTCCGTAGATCTTTCGAAGAATTTTTCTCTCAAACACACCAAGCACTGCCATGTCTGCTTGCGCAAGTACCCAGGCTTCGGATCCATACATCAGCACGGGTAGTATCAGTGTTTTGTAGAGCGTTATTTTTGTTTGGCGAGATGTGGCTTTGTTATACCCTACACCACTATGTGGGGAGGGTATTATAAGTTGGTTTTGGGCAAAAAGTTTGTAACGCATCGAAATAATGGTCGTCGACCCATACTTATATATACCAAAATGAATGTCTCGATGAGCTGATTCGATCTGGCTATGTGTGTCTGTCCGTCTGTCCGTCTGTCCATCTACACCTTTTAATCACGCTACAGGTCGCAATTTTGATTGGATCGAAATCACGAAATTTTGGATGTTGATGGGGGGTCAGAAAGGGCAAAAACCTTAGGTGGATAAAAAGACAACGTTTTTTCCAAAGCTAATATCTCAGCTTCTGTATGGGGTATACCAAAAGCAAAACCTGACAATGAAAGTAGAAAATATCACCTTTCTAATGATGTAAAGTAGGTGCTCGTAGGTGATCAAACAACGAAGATATCACAATAGTAGCAAATAAACCCCCAATTTTCATTTTTGCGATTTTCATTATATTGACGAATATCACAGCTTTAGTTGAAAATTTTCCAAAAGCAAAGACTGACTATGAAAGTAGAAGATCCCATATTTACAATGATGCAAACTAGGTCTGCGTAGGTAACCAAATAACGGAGATATCGCAATAGTCGTTAATACATCCCATTTTTCTATTTTTTTTTTTTGGAAATCACGCTACAGATCGCAATTTTGATCGGATCGTCACGAAGATTTGAGGGTTAATGGGGGTCTCACAGATTAAGAAGCCTATTGATTTTGGTGATGGTCGGATAATATTTAGGGGTCGGAATGGGCAAACAACTATTTGGAGAAAAGTCAACATTTTATTTCAAAGCCAATATCTCTGTTTCTTTAAGAGGTATATCAAAAGCAAAACCTGGCCAGGAATGTACAAAATATCACCTTTAGAACGATGTAAGGTAGGTTGTCGTGGTCAAATAGCAGATATATGGCAATAGTCGATAATGCATCCCATTTTCCGATTTTTTTTAATTACGCCACAGGTCGCAATTTTGATCGGATCGTCACGAAATTTTAGGGGTTAATGGGGGTTCCACAGAGGAAGAAGCCTACTGATTTTAATTATTCAGGGGTCGGAATTATCGACATTTTCCGATTTTTTGTATTCACGCCACAGGTCGCAATTTTGATCGGATCGTCACGAATTTTTTGGGAGTTGATGCGGGTCCCACAGAGGAAGAAGCCTATTTAGTTTGGTGATGGTCGGATAATAATCAGGAGTCGGAATAAGCGAAAAGCTTATGTGGAGAAAAGTCAAAGTTTTTTTCTTATGCGAATATCTCCGCTTCTGGTTGGAGTAGCCCAAAAGGAATACCCGTCAATGGAAGAAAAAAAGATCTCGAGATATTGCAAAATTCAGTAATATAGCCAATTTTTCCATTTTTTGTACTTACGCTACAAGTTTGAATTTTGACCGGATAGTGACGAAATTTTGGGGGGTAGATGGGGGCCCCATAGAGGAAGAAGCCTATTGATTTTGGTGATAGTCGGATTCGGGAAAAACTCATTTGGAGACAAATTCAAAGTTTTATTCTTTGTGAATATATCGGCTTCTAGTAGGGGTATTCCAACGGCAAAGCCACAATAGTTGATAATGCATTCAATTCTTCCATTTTTTGCAATCAAGCTACAGGTCGTAATTTTGATCGGCTGGTCTCGAAATTTTGGTTGCTTATGGGGGTCCCAGAGAGGAAGAGGCATATTATTTTCGGTGGTAGTCGGATTATATTCCATAAAAGAAATGTTTACCAGTGAAAAGCTTATGCACAGGGGTAGTGGTGTAGGGTATCACATGGTCGGCCCCGTCCCGACTATAGCCTTTGTTCACTTGTTTTTAAACTGCTTACTTAAACCAAAGTAGCATCTGTTGGCCAATACAATTCTTCTTTTTATTTCACCACTGATGTCGTTTGTTGTGTTTACGAAGGTGCCGAGGTAGACGAAGTCTTTTACTACCTCAATATTATAGCAACCAACCTCCACAGTCGGTCCGAGCTCAATGGACGCATTGCGCGTCGAAACCATCAACTTGGTCTTCTTACCGTTTACCGCCAGACCCACTTTAGCAGATTCTCTTTCGCCTTTCATAAAGGTATCAGTTACTTCTTTTACTTATCGTCCCATGATGTCTGTATCATCAGCATAAGCAAGTAACATGTGGCTATTGGTGTAAATTGTGCCACTGCCTTTGACGTTTGCCTCTCGTATAACCTTTTCCAGCAGGATGTTGAAGAGATCACGCGAAAGGCTGTCTCCCTGCCTGAAACCTCTTTTGGTACAAAACTCTTCGGAGAGGTTCTTTCCTATTTTAACTGACGATCGAGTATCAGTTAATGTCATACTACAAAGCCGGATGAGCTTTGCAGGGATACCAAATTCAGACATGACTTGGAATACCTTTGAACGTAGGGGGATGTCGAAGGCTCCTTTGTAATCAACAAAAAGGTAGTAAGTGTCGATCTGCATCTCTTGGGTCTTTTCCAGGATTTGCCGCAGGGTAAATATCTGGTCAATGGTGGATTTGCCACGTCTTAAAACCGCATTGGTGTGGCCCAATTATTTCATTGACCATAGGCTTTAGTCGTTCGCACATTTTTCCTGACACTATCTTGTAGGCAATAGGGAGAAGACATAATGTTTTATCTCCTTTCTTGTGGACAGGGCACAGGATGCTCAGGTTCCAATCGTCGGGTACTCGTTCTTCCTGCCAGATGGAGCTAACCAGCTGATGAATAAACCTTATCAGCGTGTCGCCTCCGGTTTTGAACAGCTCGGCTTGTAAGCCATCGGCTCCTGCTGCCTTATTATTCTTCAGCCGACTTATTGCTGTCTTTACCATCTTGGCTGGGTGGTATACATTCAATACCATCTTCTGGGATTGGATCTGTGGTATTTCCACCGTCTTCGCTACTATCGGATACCAACAGGTTTGAAACATTTCCTTTCCATATCCTGAGCACACTATCTGTATCAGTTACCAACTTACCTTGCTGGTCTCTACAGGAGAATGTCATTCTGGCTCCTGTACATCTCGATTTTTCACACTCCCGCTTTTCCATCTCTTTCATCTTCCTGCGGAAAAGGCGTTTTTCCTCTCTCTTTTTCTCCCATGCGCTACGCGTTGCTACGGATTGTAAAGTAGCCTTATATGCCGCATTTTTCTCTTCGGTGGCAGCACGACACTCCTCATCATACCATGGATTCCTTGGTGGAGGTCTCTGGTATCCAAGTATGGATTTTGCGGCTGTTTGCATGGAGTGGGCAATGCTTTGCCATTGCGCTGATATGTTATCGGGATGAGAAGTGCTTTGATTAAGCAATTGGGCTAGTTGAGTGGAATATGCTGTGGCTATCTGTTGTGATTGCAGCTTACTGATGTCTAACTTTCGTGTTGTGTCTGTTCGTACTTTGTTTGCTACATTTAAGCGGGTGCGTACCTTTGCTGCAACAAGGTAGTGGTCCGAATCAATGTTTGCGCCTCGGAACGATCGTACATCAAACACGCTCGATGAATGTCTTCCATCTATCACAACATGATCAATTTGGTTTCTTGTTTTCTAATTTGGAGACAGCCAGGTGCCCTTATGAATATCGAGATGATTAAATCTGGTACTGCTAACTACCATGTTTTTTGCAGCTGCAAAGTCTATCAGCCTCGTACCATTGTCAGATGTTTCACTGTGGAGACTGAATGTCCCGACTGTTGGGCCAAAGATATTCTCCTTTCCAATTTTGGCATTAAAATCGCCTAGAATAATTTTAATGTCGTGGGCAGAGCAACGATCATATGTTTCTTCTAAGCGCTCGTAAAATATATCTTTGGTCTGTTCGTCCTTTTCTTCAGTACGAGCATGAGCGCAAATAAAGCTGATGTTGAAGAATTTAGCTTTTATTCGAATTGCAGCTAGTCTTTCATTCACTGGGGTGAAGCTGGATACCAGATGTTTTAGTCTCCGACTAACTACGAATCCACAATCAAATTCATGCTTTACGTCATGGTAGCTATAATGCAGTGCGTCACCTTTAGGTGTTGTTGTGACGCCTTTCCCAATCCATCGTATTTCCTGTATGGCAGTAATATCGGTCTTGTACTTTTCAAGTACGTCTGCCAATGCGAAGACTGCACCTTCTCTATAAAGAGTGCGAACATTCCAGGTGCAGATTCGCAGATCATGGTCCTTAAAACGTTTGCGGGGTTCGTCAGCTTTAGAGGGATTTGTTTTTCTTTTCTTTCGTTTTTTCATAGTAGGCTGTTTTTTCTAGGGGAGGGTTACTAACCCGTCGCCCAAACCCAAGTTTTTAACGTTCTTACGGGTGAACGCGCGGCACATGTTAGCTCACTACCTTTAACGGGTGTTAAAGGCAGTTCCCCAGGTGACACCACGGGGAGGTTAGTGTCCACTTGAGATGAAAGAGGGACCAAGATAAATCCTGGGCTTTGCCATGTTAAAACCGGTCAGGACCGTTGCTTGGTATCTTCCATCCCCTACGTCACCCGCATTTTGGCGTTACCTGACCAAATATCTGTTTAAGCAAATTATTCTCTAGATTCCGTTCAATATATTATGTTTTAGTGCACATTCGTTAGCTGAATTTTCGGCATAGCTGCATCAAAATTTTGGTGATATTACTTCAATTTGGCTGTAAAAGTTACATATATCTGCACAAGAAAATAATTTAAATTTTTTGCGAACTCAAAACATGTATAAAATTCAACCACTCTGATTTTGTACTGATAAGAAGTGTGCAAAACAAATACAACACAAGAAAAAATAATGAATTGTAAAAGATTGTTTCGTTTTCTCTCCCGAACTTGAAATGTCTCTCACTTTATTATTTCAACATTGCTTATAGCTGCACATCATATGCACGTAAGTAATATTGAAGATATCGGCCTTGTTGGGCACGTAAGCGAATTTAAGCTTCCTGCATTTTGGGGATTGCTGCACAAAAAGTCGTGCAATTTTTGATTGTGCAGGTAAGCAAAAAATACTGTATATCGAAATATTTTGTGCAGATTCGATTTAAGTTCAAAGATGGGCCATGTAGGACCACTCCTTCAGGTACCTCGCAAAACTTGTGCGCACGATAACTCTTGTAGGGAATAACCAATTTGTTCTATACTTTGCGTATCGTGTAATTTCTACCAAACTTAGATGTGGTTCCAATATGGACTCAATCGGTCCACTCCACAGTGTTCGATTTTCGAAAAAACCTGGCCAAAAATCGAAAAAAAAAATGTATCAATTTACACTAAAAAGGGTCAGATATTGTTAATAGGATCCCAGGGCGTGTAGTTATACAAAAATATAAACATTTCTTGTTTAATAAGTGGGTATAAAACCAGGTCAAAGTGACCCTATTTGGATTTTTTTTTTATATATGTAAGATATTTATAAATCTATGATAATATGCGAAATAAACAACGGTCATTAAAAAATTTCTTTTCGTAATTGTCGAGATTTTAAAGATTTGTGGAAAAAGGGACAAAAAGGACCCCTTTTATGACTCGCACGAGGGTTAATTTTTTTAGGAAATATATTCCTCGCATTCTTGTCAGTATAGTTACTAAAGACATTATGCACCTAAAGTGCAAGGATTCCAAGTGATCTTAACTCAAGTATTTCCAAAACTGTAGAAATGGTGGAAGCTTGCAACCCTATTTCAGTTTCTTGATTTTTTTGGCAAAATTGATACCGATATTTTCTTAGTATGTAATGCAAATAGAGATTTCTTTTCTTTGGTAACTTATAGTGAAATTTAGCAGAGAACATTTTTGTCTTTGACGGCATTCTTCTAAAATGATGCTTTGTATGACAATTTTGCCAAAACTCACATGAAGTACGCCCATGAAGCAAAGGAAAGATATAGAGTTTTGGTGTATTCTAGGACCTATACTAAAAATTGATGTCGAACAAATTTCTAGAATATTTTGATCCGATAAGATCACATTTAATAGGAGGAGGGACCAAAATGACCCCTTAAATGACCACTTGAGGGTTAAATGATATAAAAAATGAAACCAGCGAGCTGAAAAACATAAAACCCAAGGTTTGGCCGAGATCCATCTATTTTTAGAGTTTTGGCCAGGTTTTTTCGAAAATCGAACACTGTGCACTCCTTCGGGTACCTCCACACAAAATTTCGGAAAAGTTCAGTATAGGACCTGGTCTCTAATCGCTTTGATTTTTGTTTACGCAAGTTGTATTCGCTGTCCTCTATACGACGCTGTAAGTTTCATTAGGGGCAAGTCCATACTTCCTGAGAAAATAGCCTGAAAGTTACAAAAAACCCCTATGACACCGTGTGTAGTGGTTGGAGCGCAAGATAACTCTCGAACGGATCTGCCGATTCGATCCAAAATTTGGCTTTCGTAATATTTTGTCCAAACTTAGTTCAAGTTCAAAGATGGATTATATCGGTCCACTCCTTCCGGTACCTCCCCCACAAAAGTTCGAAAATGTTCAGAAAATGTGTGCGTACGATAACTCTTGAAGGGAGTAACCGATTTGGTCCCTACTTTGCATATTATGAAATTTCTACCAGACTTAGATCAGGTTCCAATATGGACTCAATCGGTAAACTCCTTCGAGTACTTCCCACACACAATTTTGGATAAGTTCACTTTAAGACCTGCTATTGAATCACTTTGATTTTTGTTGAAGCAACTTACATTCACAGCCTCAATTACGATGGTAAAAGTTGTTTCAGAGGCAAGTCCATACTTCCTGAGAAAACAGCCCGATGGATGTAAAAACCCCCTATGCACCTCCATGGTCTATGTCAGTCCATTCCTTTAAGTACCTTTTCGGCAAAATTTTGGAACTTTAGTCCTAATCAACATTTTTGTCGGTTCATACGACCAAAATTTCGAAACCCACTAAAAACATCAGTTTTTTGTGAAAAAAGTGTTTCAATTTGCACAGGCTGAGGGTATATCTCTGTCGGCAAAGCCGACTGATACTTTGTTTTGTGAACGCTGATATCAGGCTACACAATTTTGATCTGATCAGGTCTATTCATTTAGTGATATGCATCTTCATTTTATATATTGTTTTTTTTAAATATACTCGTTTTCATCAACTTTTACTATTCCTACTTTTCTACTTTTTTGCAACACACAGAAATCATCAAAATTACCTTCTCCGTTAATTGTTTACTAATCAATGGTATCGATAATCACTTGGTCAATTTGACATTACCAACAAGGACAATAGAAAAGAGAGAAAAAAAGAAAAGTTGACAATTTGTTATATAACTACTACATACATACACACATCGCTTTGCTGAAATACCTCAACAATTATATACGTGCCAACAATATTTTAAATACTTGTACTCGTCGTACGATGTTGCTATTGGTGTCATATTAAAGAGGAGAGTACAGGCTTTATATAATGATAATCAATTAGTGCATTCCAGGATAAAAAGGACATCAAAAATATGCTTGAAAAATTAAGTCAAAAGTGAGCATTTTGGTAGGTATATCTTCTAAACCGCGAAGAATTTTAATTTGTTCATGGTGCGCACGATAACTCTCGAAGGGAGTAACCGACAAAGTAAGGACTATGTCGAACCACTTATTGGCATAAATGCAGTTTAGGGATCCTGGTCGTCATGAAATTTTAATAATATGTTCTTCGGGCGTAAGTCCATATTTCCTGATATATATCTGATAAACCGTACTACAAAATTTCAGTCATTTCGGTGTGACCCCACAAATTTCAAAATAACGAAAACCGGGGATACCTTACTATAGGCCGACAAATTTCTGGTGGAAAGTTGTACACCACCAACGAAGACCAAATACCAAATTTCAGCCACTTTGGTGGAATATTGAGGCCACAACCTTAAAAATATAGAAAATCGGGTGGTCCCCTTCTATGGGCGCTATAGCAAAACGGTGACCTATACCGACTAATTTCAGGTGGAAAGTTGTTACCCCAACTAAGACTAAATACCAGATTTCAGCCATTCCAGTGGGATACTGAGGGCACAACCTTCAAAATACCGAAATGGGAAGGCACCGTTCTATAGGGTCTACGAGTATATGAGGACGTGGACCTATTCCGACAAAATTGATTTGGAAAATTGTATTAACCACAACGAAGACTAAATACCAAATTTCAGCCATTTCAGTAGGATGTTGTTGAAGTTTGTGGCCTCAACCTTCAAAATACTGAAAATCGGGAGGGAGCCTTCTATGGGGGCTATATGAAGGCGAAGAACTGTACCAATAAATTCCAGGTTGAATGTTGTATACCCCCAAAGAAGAAAAAAACCAAATTTCAGCCATTTCGATGGGAGATTGATGTCACAACTTCTTACCAAATTATAAAGCTCTATTTTAAAAATTACAATTTGTGTCTGGATTTCAACAGACACGCAGATTAATGGGCATACGGACATGCCTATATGGACTTAGAATTTTATGCTGATCAAAAATATATATGGGGATTTCTGAGTGAAATCGGACACTTTTTCAAGATGAGGTTTTTGATTTCCTTTATATTTTGCTGTGGCGATGCTGCTGATTAACAAAACATTTTAGTATATTTTCAAATTTTTTGACTAACGGTTCTAGAGATATCACGCCTTGAAAAAGTCAAATTCTGTAAAAATTACATGCAAAGAAATACTCATTACTTCTTTAATATTGGTCCAAATGGCACCATCTTTTTTTGATTTGTTTGTTTTTTTATCAGCTATCGAAAGAAATATTTAAAAGAAAAATGTACAGTGGGCTTCAATGCAATTTTCGGGATTTAATATTTAAAATAAATTTTTAAACATGATTGCACCCTTCGGTTTTTTAAAAAAAAAAAAATTATGTTAAACTACGTTCAATTACAAAAATTGTAAGCCCTATGTGGTAATGGGATTCGGACGATTACTATTTTTTCTGAATTTTTTAAAATTTGTCAATACAATTTTTCCTTAATACCTTTGTGCAAAATTTGTATTTCCTGTATTTTTGAAGCTAAGAGTACATATTTATCATTATATATTATATATTTATCATAAAAAATAGAAAAAAAATCCACAGTGCACTTTAATGGAATCTTCGTTGATGCATTTTCAAAATCAAAAATGACGCAGTTTTTAAGATGTTTGAGATAAATTCATAAATATAAAATCAAAACAAATATTTATAAATGAAACGTTTAATTTTTTAAATAAAATAATACATTTTTGGACAAAGGTATAAAGGAAAAATTGTATTGACAAATTTTTAAAAATTCAGAAAAAATAGTAATCGTCCGAATCCCATTACCACATAGAGCTTAAAATTTTTGTAATTGAACGTAGTTTAACATAATTTTTTTTTGAAAAAATCGAAGGGTGCAATCATGTTTAAATCCCGAAAATTGCATCGACGCCCACTCTGTATTTTTCTTTTACACATTTCTTTCGATAGCTGATAAAAAAACAAACAAATCAAAAAAAGATAGTCCCATTTGGACCAATATTAAAGAAGTTATGAGTATTTCTTTGCATGTAGTTTTTACAGAATTTGACTTTTTCAAGGCGCGATATCTCTGGAACCGTTAGTCAAAAAAAAAAAAAAAATTTAAAATATGCTAAAATGTTTTGTTAATCAGCAGCATCGCCACAGCAAAAAAAAATTGGAAATCAAAAACCTCATCTTGAAAAAGGGTCTGATTTCACTCAGAAATCCCCATATACTTTATGGGGTATCTGACGACTATTTCGATGTGTTACAAATAAAAGAAGTAAAACAGGGTTATGTTCAGCCTGGCTGAACTTTTTATACCCTCCACCATAAAATATTCTGAACTGAATCGGAATAATTATATTCCGTCCACAACTGCAGTATTCCCTACCCTCCGCCCGCAACTAATCAATTTCATATCCACTGTAAAACATTTTGTTGTTATTCAAATACTTGAATACAACAAAATATGGACTAAAGCTGAAATAAACACAAAGATGTAAAAGTCCGTCCACAATTGTAAACGGAGATATTTTGTGATCACTGATACCTAAATAAGGTAAAAAGCATACAAAATTAGAGTTGGACAATCTCGTTCAATTGAACGATCCGGATCACTGTCCTCATTCAAAGACCAATAAGTAATATCATAAAAACCAACGTGTGAAATTAAGTGTACGCAGTTTTACCAAAGATATTACCGGTGTCCATTGAACGAGAAAGTGATCCGGATCGTTCAATTGAACGAGATTGGCCAACTCCTAAAAAAAGGAAATTAATTGGTAGGGAACCTAATATGGGGCTATATCATAGAGAAAATCGGGAGGTACAGTTACATATATAGGGGGCTATACCTAAACATGTATCTCTGTTGACGGTTTTTAGTGAAGATATTTTGTGACCACTGAAAACTCCCAACGTGAAATTATGGGTAGTTCGTTCAAAAAATGTAGTTAAAACCCACAAAATACCGAAAATCGGGAGGTACCGTTAAATGGGGGCTATACCTATGTCGACAGTTTTTAGTGGAGAAGTCTTGTGATTACTAGGAACCTCAACTGTCAAATTACAGTTAGTTCTATCAAAAATTTTAGCTAAAATCCTCAAAATACGGAAAATCGGGAGGTACGGTCTTAGAATTTTATCCTGACCAAGAATATATATGTATACTTTATTTGGTCGCAAATGATTAGTTCGATGTGTTACAAAGAGAAAAACAAACTTAATATACCCTCCATACTATGGTGGAGGGTATAAAAATATCATTCGGCTTTCTTTTGTGTGAATTGGAACTTCCATCTATTGACAATAACAAATTTAATACCGGCTACACAGATTTTTGGCCCTATTCGGAAGTATGAACTTGCGGACAAAACAAGTAAGAAAGTATCAGTCGACTTTGTCGACAGAGATATACCTTCAGGCTAATTGCAACTTTGAACTTTTGTGTGGGAGTTACCCTAAGGGCCATTTTATAAGTTAAACTAAATTTGGTCAAAATATTAAGAGATCCAAATTTTGGACCAAATTGGTTGCCCCGTTCAAGAGATATCGTAATATCAGGCTGTTTTCTCAAAAAGTATGGGCTTGCCTGGTAGATATATTAGGATGTGTACATTGTGAACCAGAGAAGTCTCCCTTGTCCCTTATGGAATGCTTGTGGAACAATTATATTATATATAAATTATATATAAAGTGTGAACCAAACCGGTCACTGCCTTTAAGAGTTATCGTGTGCACATTTTTGAACTTTTGTGGAGGAGGTACCTGAAGGAGTGGATCGATATGGCGCATCTACGAACTTAAAGTAAGTTTGGACAAAATATTACGAAGGTCAAATTTTAGACCGAATCGGTAGATTCGTTCGGGTGTTAACTTGCGCTTTTGTCACATTTAGGGTTATTTTCTCATGAAGTACGGACTTGCCCCAGACAAAACTTTTACCTCGTATGGGGGGCGGTGAGTACAAGTTGCTACAGCAAAATAAAAGCGATTCAAGAGCTGGTCTGGTACCGGTCTGGTAGAATCTTCATGATGTGCAAAGTATGGACCAAATCGGTTGCTCCTTTCAAGAGTTATCGTGCGCACAAATTTTTCCGAACATTTTCGAACTTTTGTGGGGGAGGTAACGGAAAGAGTGGGCCGATATAACCCATCTTCGAACTTAAACTAAGTTTCGAAAAAATATTACGAAAGCAAAATTTTGGACCGAATCGGTGGATGCGTTCGAAAGTTACCGTGCGCTCCAGCCACACAGACAGACGGACGGACATGGCTAAATCAACTCCAAGTTAACTGAAACGGGTTTCGTACAAACATACTTGGGTTCAAAAACCATATTTTCGTTGAGGCAGATGTTGCTCGTATGAAACTGTATATACACTCGTTAGCATAAATGCTGAGGGTATAAAAATATATTTGGTTTGAAGCTCAAAAGTCTTGAGGAGGATGTACTTGAAGGAATGGACCAACATAGTGCGTTTCGGAAGTGGATTTTGTTATGGAAGTTATTCCTTTCGATAGACATTATGCCCACCAGTAATTTCAATTGGTCACCGTATAATTTAGAGCTTTTGGACCAATATGTCAGGAAGTATGGGCTTGCCCACGAAAACCATAATATCGCTTAAACAGGACACAAAGGTTAGCATCGTCATAATTTTCCAAACAATCTTAAAACTGATGTTAAACTGTACTTAAACAAAATTTTTGATCTTTTGTGGGATATGTACCTTATAGGAATACCGATACGGACCATTTCTGAAGTAAAACTACATTTGAACAAAATATTAGGAGATCAAAAATTTGGACCATTTTAGTGACATTTTTGTAACGTTTAGGGAGAGGTACTGACAGATGTGCACCGATAGTGCCCTTCTTCGAACTTAAACTAAGATTGGGAAAAATATTACGAAGGCCAAATTTTAAACCAAAACGGCTGATTATTTCAGGAGTTATGGTGCGCGTCAGGCACTAAAAATGGTGCCATAGGGGTTTTTACAGCTTTCGGACTATTTTCTCAGAAAGTAAGGACCTACCCCTGAAAAACTTGTACCTTCAGCAGCGAATACAAGTTGTTACAACAAGGATCAAAGCGATTCGGGAGCAGACCTTAAAATGTATTTTCGGAAGGAGTTGACATACATATATATTCGAACCTAATCTATGTCTCGTAGAAATATTACGATGTGCAAAGTATGGACTAAATCGGTTGCTACCTGCAAGAGTTATCGTGTGCACCATTTTAGTGAAACGGTTTGAACTTTTATAAGGAAGGTGGGGACCTATATACATAGTTCATCTTCCATCTTCCATTCGGGAGCAGACCTTAAAATGTATTTTCGGAAGGAGTTGACATACATATATATTCGAACCTAATCTATGTCTCGTAGAAATATTACGATGTGCAAAGTATGGACTAAATCGGTTGCTATCTGCAAGAGTTATCATGTGCACCATTTTAGTGAAACGGTTTGAACTTTTATAAGGAAGGTGGGGACCTATATACATAGTTCATCTTCCATCTTCCATTCGGGCGGACGGACATTGCTAAGTCAACCCCAAATTTTCTGAAACGGATTTCGTCCAGACATACTTGTGGTCTAAATCTATTATTTCGTTAGCATAAATATTTTGGAATTAATTCCGTAGCTTTCTGACACTATTGTGTCGAGAGGTTTTAATCCAATAATGGTCCCATGGTAAAAGTCTGATAGTCTTTCCCTGCAAAAATACTTACCGTAGGTCAAAATCAATGACAAATTTCATTGACGTAACGTGAGCTTTAATTCTTTTTGTGAAGAGTTCCTTTTTTATTCCAAATAAAACTTCCTTTTTATTAACTATTCAAAAAGTCAACTACCTTCTTTATTCGTTTATATTTTATGGATAAAATTTCCAAAAGAAACACCACAAAACATATTGACAAAAGAAAGGCGTAAAACGAAAATATTCCAACTAACACACTCAGTGACAAATCGACAGTTTCGGGTTGTCGATCTGGTGAAATTGGCGTGAACAAATTCAAAGATGTATAAAGACGTACCAATCCCGACTCGACTATTCTCAGTAAAATTCTACTTGTCTCACCACGCAGAAAGCTGTAACGTGGCATATAGAAAACCAAGGGAGCCGTTATTACACGTTCCTTGAGAACATGAACTCGCCGCGTTGGATTATTTTGATTGTGATAGTTTATCGATGAATCCAACAATGTCAGAGCGATTTTATGTCGGCTGTCCGGTTCACTTATAGTTTTAAGAACGTTTGTTAATGTGTTTTCTTTATCAAATGTTTGTATATTCCCTCCGGGAATTGCAGTTCTGATGATATTTTGTAAAACTCCATATGTAAAGATTGTATAATTATTGGCAACAACTTCTCTCAATGTTTGTAAAGTATTTTGTCCGGTGCCATCCTGTTGAATATTGAACAGTTCTCCAGAGTAGGCAGATCGTAAGACAAAGGTGTATAGCATCCATACCGCCAGAAGATAACGAGCAAAGTTCTTTTGTGGTATATTACGCGAACTCATTACTCCACCAAATAAGGTGTTCAACAGGTTTGTGAAAGGTGTCCGATTACCTTGGCCAAAAACAAAATTCATTAGGTGTGATTTTCCCAATATTTTTATGTAGAAGATGCAAACAAGAGCTAAGCACAAACTTATATTGAAACAGGACCAAACTGCACTATTGAATGGTTTTATTAGACGTTCAAATGGCGTTAGCGGCCGGCCAAGTGGCATTGCCAATACATAGAATTGCCGTAAGTAACTGCGACTAGGTTGTAATCTCTTGGAACGTTCTGAATAGATCATAAAGGACATAACGGTGATGTTGGCTTCTTGTTCTAAAATCTGAAAGTGAAAAATTTGAAATCAATTATTATAAGTTTATATTTATTATTATTAATTTTTACTTCCAATACAGGCAACTTTTTTTCCCAAAAAGATACCAAGCAACCGACTTCAACAAAACAAAACCCAGGACTTATCTTGATCCTGTGTTGTCACCTAGGGAGCTGCATTTAATATCCATTAAAGTTAGTGAGCTAACATGTACCACGTTTTCAACAATAAAAACGTTAAAACCTTGAGATGGACATTGTTCCAGTAATCCAAACTTACAAAAAAAAAACATCGAAAAAACAAAGAAAACGAAAAACAAACCCATCTAAAGTTGACGACCACTGCAATCGTTGTAAGGGCCATGATCTGCTAATCTGCACTTGGAATGTTCACACTCTTTATAGAGGAAATACGAAGGAATGAGGAAGATGACGCCCTGCATTGTAGCTACTATGACACGTAGCATGATTTTAGTTGTGGGTTTGTAGGTGGTCGTAGGTTAAAACATCTGGTCTTCAGCTTCATCCCAGTGAATGAAAGACTTAGTACAATAACAGAAATATTTTACGAGCACTTAGAAGAAACATGTAACCGTTGTTCTGCGCATGACATTAAAATTATTCTAGTCGGGAAATTCAGTGTCCACAGTAAAACACCTGAAAACGGAATGAGGCTTGTAGACTTCGCAGCGGCATCTGGATATTCATAAGTAGACTGCGGAATCCTATGCAAATGCATATATGGTTAGAATGGTCGTAGAGAAAACCTTATTAGACAGAAACTCGTTTTATTACAAATTAAGACGAATTAGGCCCAGAAATTTTCGCATATTTTGCATATCGTGCATATTTTGACATATTTGTGCATATCTGCATAAAATGAGCATATGCAAAACCATATGCAAAAATATATTCAAGGATTTGTGGTATAAATATCACACCGAAATGGCTGAAATTTAGTATTAAGTTTTCGTTAGGGGTATGTAACTTTACAACTGAAATTTGTCGGTATAGGTTCACGTCTTCATATAGCCCCCATAGAATGGCACCTCCTGATCTTCGGTATTATGAAGGTTGTGGCCTCAATATCCCACCGAAATGAATGAATTTTGGTATTTAGTCTCCGTTGGGGATATAAAACTTTCCACCTGAAATTTGTCGGTATAGGTCCACGTCTTCATATAGCCCACATATAACGGTACCTCCCGATTTTCGGTGTTTTTAAGGTTGTAGCCTCAATATCCCACCGAAATGACTGAAATTTGGTATTTATTCTTCGTTGGGGGTACAAAACATTTCTGGTATTTTGAAGGCTGTGGCCTCAATATACCGCTGAAATGGCTGAAAGTTGGTATTAAGTCTTCCTTGGGGGTAAAAACTTTCCACCTAAAATTTGTCGGCTTAGGTTCAGACCTTCATATAGAACGATACCTCCCAATTTTCGGTATTTTTACGGTTGTGGCTGAGTTTTGTTTTTTTTTTTCAATTTATTTATTTCCAATTAATTTCTTTAACAATGTTCTCTTAGAGACTAAAAATTATTATAGTAACTTATCCCAACAGAATGATTTTTTTCTAGGAATATAAAATTTTATGTTTAAAAGATAGAGGGAAGGCCAGCCCATTTGACATTTTTGATTTTAATTTTGACTTTGTCATTCATTTTATTAGTAGATTTTGCAAGAAAATTGAATAAAAACTTGATATGCATAGGCTGTGGTTATACATTTCTATATTTTATTGACTTGTCTGAAGAGAATTTTGAACAGAACAAGTAAAAAAGTATCAGTCGGCTTTGCCGACAGAGATATACCCTCAGCCTGTGTATATTGAAAGAATTTTTTTCCAAAAAACGCATGTATTTAGGGAGTTTTAAAAATTTTGGGCGTTTGAACTGACAAAAATGTTGATTAGGATTTAATATCAAAAGTTTTGCGGAGGAGATACTAAAAAGAATGGATCTCCAGCCACTACATATGGTACCATAGGGGTTTTTTAGAACTTCAGGGATGTTTGCTCAAGAAGTATGAACTTGTCCCTGAAACAACTTTTACCGTCGCAATTGAGGCAGCAATGCAAGTTGCTTCAACAAAAATCAAAGTGATTCGAAAGCAGGTCTTAAAGTGAACATGTATCCGAAATTTTGAGTGGGAGGTACCGGATAGAGTGGACAAATATAGTCCATATTTGAACCTGATCTATATCTGGTAGATATATTAGGATGTGTAAAGTATGGACCAATTCGGCCACTCTCTTCAAGAGTTATAGGACTTGCCCCTGATGAAACTTATACCGTCGTATGGAGGGCAGTGAATACAAGTTGCTAAAGCAAAAATCAAAGCGATTCGAGAGATGTTTCTAAACTGAACTTTTCCAAAATTTTGTGTGGGAGGTACCCGACGGAGTGGACCGATTGAGTCCATATTAAAACCTGATCTAAGTCTGGTACACGCTCCACGATGGGCAAAGTATGGACCAAATCGGTTACACCCTTCAAGAGTTATCGTGCGTACAAATTTTCCGAACATTTTCGAACTTTTGTGGGGGAGGTACCGGAAGGAGTGGACCGATATAGCTCATCTTCGAACTTAAACTAAGTTTGGACAAAATATTACGAAAGCCAAAATTTGAACCGAATCGGTTCATCCCTTCGAGAGTTATCGTGCGCTCCAGCCAGCCAGACAGACAGACAGACGGACGGACATTGCTCAATCGACTCCAAATTGTCTGAAACACATTTCGTCCAAACATACTTGGGGTCTAAAACCATTATTTCGATGAGGCACATTTTGCCCGTATGAAAGTGTATATCACGAATATTGTCAATTATTTCATATTCCATTTCAGAAAAAAAGGATACTTTTTTTCGCGCTACATCAATGATTTTTGATATGTAGGTTAAGAAAAAAATTCGCATTACGAATCTGGTCGCGAGCCAATTTTTGGTTGTTGGGGACAATAGTTATGGCGCTTTTATTTCGCGTTCTAAGAAAGAAAATATTATAAAAACGCTAATTATTTTAATGAGCACAATTGTTACAAAAAAGCTCTCTCGAAGTGACTTCAACGAGTAGATTGCATAATACCTGCAAAATGTTACACAGAATTCGCGGAATGTACATAAAATTGATACATTATTGAATATAAGTCAACTTTTTTCAAAATGAAGGCCCATTTAGTGGTCATAAAATTACATAAAAATTTTTTGTGTATCAAAACTTCACGGCGAATCAAATGAGACTACAATCATACAGATTGGTGTTATAGTTTCGATGTTACAGCAAAAATAAGCACAGATTTTGGTCAAAAAAGTAATTTTTTTGTTTGAAAAATATTTTTTTCCATGCATTATGTAGTAGAAAATATTGTAAAAATCTATAGGAATACTTCCTTCATTTTGCTTAAATCTCCCAATAAAATAGACGGATTTTGCTTTATTGACATTCGTATTAAAGCTTTCCCATTAGGGAAGGTAATTGGGTTGATAAGGATATATCTCGAAGCTTCTGAAATGGAAATAGAGGTCAAATAACCCATTTTAATTTATATGCATTTTAAAATACGTGTAAATCGCGTAAATATCAAAATCATTTTGTCCGCATGTGATTTTCATGTACAGCAAGACCATATCTTTTAATTTGTAAATATTTTTCGAAATTTAATTTGGAGGCTAGGATGTAGCATCGGCTGCATCTTAGCACTAAAAAACCTATAAAATATCGCTAATTTGCGCAAAGTGCATACAACTTTTGTCCGCATCCGATTTCAGTGTCCACCATAAACATCTACATCGATATATATCTATTTCAAGGCGGTCAACTAAGAACCGTGGATGTAGCATCACACACTATTTTTTGGGATAAAATGAATGTAGTTCCCTTATCAGTGAAGTTTTCAAATCTCTGTTTCCGCTAAAACGAAGATGCTGTATTATTTGTTTCATTGCAGTGGAAACGAACCGCAGAAAACGCGATAAAATACAAGTACGAGGAAATCGAATGAAAATTGTAAAAATTAGGCCCGAATAATATGATTTTTAGAAAAATATTCACACAAAATTTCGTCATTTCGATACATATTTCTGTGAAGCTGTGGAGGCTACATTCACGATATACGTATCAAAAAGCTCAGAATCGCAAGTACTATAATCCTATTAAAGCCTTTTTGAAAAATCTGTTTGCGGAAAGCGACTAGAAGAAAATGTCCAAAAAACACTGTAAATTTGGCTTCAAAATGTCAGCGTCATTTAATGGTAGACGCAGATGAAATTTTGAAAAGTTATACATTAGTGAGATTATCCTTATTTAGTTGGCTTCTACTTTTACTTTGACAGGAAAATCGTGAGAAGTGTGGTTTGCTCACAAATCGAGAGAAAACAAAAAAAGACACGTTGGCTTCAACCCATTTTTACCCATTTTCTAACATAAATATAGCCACAGCTTCCACGCAAATTAACTTTTGAGGCCAATATTTTTTGCCACGTCCAAAAACATTTCATTTTATCCATAAACATTTAATTTGTATAATATACAATCACAAGTCGCGTGTTCTAAAAGGGTAAACCTTGGCTCCAGCTATGTTAAATTTTCAAAAATATTGGTGATATACCCTTCATAGCCTAAAGGCTGAGGGTATAAAAACACGTTGGAATTCAACATACATATGTACTTGAGAGCATATACCAAGTCCAGAGTCAGATTATGAGTATTTTGCTACAAAAGAATGAGTTGGATCGTATATCTGACTTAAAGTTTTCATTGCTAGAACTTCTATTGGGTTTCCATAAAATATTCTCGGAAAAGTACCCTACTATGCACATTTTTGCCCTTTTGGTCTAAAAAACTTTTGAAAGTCTGCTCAATTGATACCATTGACTCTCAATTCATGAAAGATTTGAAAGCTAAAACTAAACCATCATTGCTTAAACGCTTTGTACCAACAATGACACATCTTTTAGGGATGTTTTTATTTCCGCCCTTTAATAGCTCATTTGGACTAGCCATAAATCCTCATCTGGATTTAATAAATCCAGTACAAATCTCATTGCATTTATATATACCTTTTCGAGGTTTTAAATTTCAATCAGCTGATTTTTGTTCATACCACAATTACCAAGGTAGATGCACCAGCCCATCCGATCGGATTTGAAACGTCAGAAGAAGTTGTTGTAAATTGAACTCGTCTCAAAAAACATACGGCAAATAACAAATTTATTTTTTAATATTGAAAATGTTAGCTTATTATGCTACTAATGCGAACTAATGAGCAAATAAAGAATTATTTTATCGTTTAAACATTGCAAATATTTGTCTTGGTATCAAATCAAATTTATTTTTTTCGTATCGTTTACAAACTTTGACATTTTAAATTATTTTTGTAATAGCAATTTACCGATGCATCTACCTTGATTCGTGTCCCAGCTCGCAACTTTTTGTATTTTCTAGCAACATGTTGCAAAAACAGAGTTGTATACGAGGATTTATGCCGGATTTAAAATAAATCCACCCAATACGAGGATTTATTTTTGTATGGGAAATCTGGTAGATTTTGACCGGACTTAGCAAATAAAACCTGATAATGCACTAAATCCGGCTAATGAAGTCATATCTAAATGATCTATAAGAAGACGATTTTATTGGCTAATGTAAAAGCAATGTTACATGATATACAACGTGAGAACATATGATGAGCAGGAATTTACAATGCCACATTTACAAAAAGACGAAAAATGAAAAAGTCTCCACTTGATACAGAAATTGATACATATTATCGAGTGCCGTATGTAGCCCGACTGATGTTTTAAACTTTTGGAAACAGTCTAATCTAAAATATTTAGAACAATTAGCCAGGAAATTTTTTGCTATACCCGTCAGCTCAGCAACTAGCGAGAGATTTTTTCCACATCTGGTAATATTGTCAACGAAAGGCGTTCTAGACTTTTGAGTTCTAACTTGGGCAAAATCGTGTTTTTATTTAAAAAGAAGAAAAATAGCATTGTAACCATGGCACAATTACCCAAGTAGTGGTATCGTAAAATTTTGAGTATGTTATGTCAAAATGTTATTTATGTTGTTGGGGAAATTACAACAAAAACAAAAAAGGCAAGGCTATAGTCGGATGGGGCCGACCATGTGATACCCTACAACTTTACCACTGGGAATTAGCTTTTCACAAATCAAAAATATTTTTTGTATTTTTCATGCAAAAGTAATGGTCCATTTCACCCACAAAATAATATCAGATCATCATTCGAAATTGTAAGCATCTTCTTCTACCTAAACTTTTACCTCGTACAAAATTTCGTGATTATTGAGTTATAATTGCAAACTCAAGCGTGTTTATGATAACTCTACTACCAAATAACTGCGTATATTAGGCTCTAACTCTGTTATCTTATCATGTACACCAACCAGGGTTTCGGAGTCGAGGTATTTTTGGCTTGACTCCGACTCCGACTCCAGACGAATTTTTTTCACGACTCCGGCTCCGACTCCGACTCCGAGTCGACTCCGAGAGTGAATTCCTATACCACTAAAAAGGAATAAAATGTGCAAAATTTTTTAACTTTTTCCTATATTTTGGCCTATATAGGCTAATGTGTTAGTTTTTCTTACATATTCATTAGAAAGGACATTCGTTCGAATACATTCGATCATATCAATATCGTTTCGGCCGAATCTTACGAAAGTTTCTGTCGGTTTTCCTTTTTTGGACGAGTATATTCTGGACGGAATTCTTCCGCGTGAGAAAATCTTAAAGCTTGCAAAATATGTGAAAATGAAGGGGCAATAAAAATCATAAGGACAGTGTACATGCAACAAAAATTATAAGCAATTCATGACCAAGTTTCAAACTGGATGTAAACCAACATTTTAGTGTACTTAGTCTTAAAAGGAGAACCCCAGTTGTAAAGCTCAATAAAATCAATTTTTTATGATTTTTTCCGAGAACACTACGTAACTTTGTGGCAGATTTTTTCTCCATCTGAAAGAGAAAAATATTAAAAAATAAAGGACAATGAAAACGTGACAATATAGATTTCTTGGATATGGGAAAAATTTCATTTTGTTTTACTTTTTGAGTTCAAGAACAAAAAGGACATCGAAGGAACTGAGGTAGAAGGACAGCATACTCGACAGGAAGGTTCCTCATTCTATTTAACTGAAAACATGACATCTAACAATGATGAAACAATATCTCGAAACAGAGATAAAAAGCTATTTTCTCAATCATTGATGGGGGTCAATCAAAAAATTCATTATGTCATAACTCGGAAATTTCAGCTATGGGATCCTTTGGGTTTTTCAATTGGGGTTTTCATCCCGAAAAGGAATTTTTCCACCCCCAGATCTTGACTTCCATTTTGTGTCACAGGGTATTCAGTAAGATTTCCCATAGAGACCACAATGTCTTTAATAGAAGACAAGGATAACTTCTCATAAAAACAAAAAAATATGAGAATACCAATAGAACTTTGTGAGAATACCAGTAAGACTTCTGACGAAAGAAGTTAAAGGTCCAATCTTAATTCGATTGTCATAGAACTTTACTTTTGTTTGCAAAAATGTAAAAAATCAATTGGATCAATAAAATAGGGATGAATAGACTACACTTCAGGGGATAGTAAATATCCTGTGAAATTTCCTTTAACTTAGTATAATATACCGTTTGCATATATGTTTTCTTATACCTTCCTTTTAAAAAAATAATAATTTTAAAAAACTGTTCTTGTTGCAAATTTAATATTATATTTCTATAACGAGTTATTTTTTTCGACTCAGACTCCGACTCCAGCAAAATAGCTCGACTCCGACTCGTAGACTCCGACTCCGAAACCGTGACACCAACACAATTGAAATCAATAGAAAGGTCAAGCGATTCTCTTCCAAGTATAGCTTACTTGCCCGGAATGTCTCTTCCAGGAAAAAAGATATAAGCTGTATTAAAAAATGTCACCATTTTTGGAGTTTGATTATAATTTATAATGGACAGACGGACACACATCTCAAAATCGCTTTATCTCGCCGAGATATGAAGATTGGTATACCATATTGCGGGCCTCCGACGAATATTTCGCGGTGCTACATGAATTTTTACCAAAACAAACTTATAATACCCTTTCTACATAGTGGTGTAGGAAATAATGATTTTTTATACCCTACACCACTATGTGGGGAGGGTATTATAAGTTGGTTTTGGCCAAAAAGTTTGTAACGCATCGAAATAATGGTCGTAGACCCATACTTATATATACCAAAATGAATGTCTCAACGAGCTGAGCCGATCTGGCTATGTGTCCGTCAGTCCGTCCGTATGTCTATCTAAACCTTGTAATCACGCTACATGTCGCAATTTTGATAGGATCGTCACGAAATTTCGGATGTTGATGAGGGTACCGGAGGGGAAGAAGCCTATTGTTTTTGGTGATGGTCGGATAATATTTAGGGTTCGGAATGGGCAAAAAACTTATGTGGATAAAAAGACAACGTTTTTTTTTTCTTCCAAAGTGAATATCTCAGCTTCTGTATGGGGTATACTAAGTACAACCTGACAATGAAAGTAGAAAATATCACCTTTCCAATGATGTAAAGTAGGTTCTCTAGGTGATCAAACTACGAAAATATGACAATAGTCGCAAATAAAACCCAAATTTTCAGTTTTGCGATTTTAATTATAATGACGAATATCGCAGCTATGGTTGAGGACTTTCCAAAAGCAAAGCCTGACTATGAAAGTAGAAGATTTTATCTTTACAATGATGCTAACTAGGTCGGCGTAGGTGACCAAATAACGGGGATATCGCAATAGTCGGTAATACATCACATTTATCTTTTTTTTGGAAATCACGCTACAGGTCGCAATTTTGATCGGATAGTCACGAAATGATGAGGTTTAATGGGGGTCTCGCAGAGGAAGAAGCCTATTGATTTTGGTGATGGTCGGATAATATTTAGGACCAGAATGGGTAAACAACTTATTTGGATAAAAATACAACGTTTTTTCCAAAGCGAATATCTCAGCTTCTATATGGAGTATACCAAAAGCAAAACCTGACAATGAAAGTAGAAAATTATGTGAAGTAGGTTCCCGTAGGTGATCGAACAAACAAGATATCACAATAGTCGCAAATAAACCCCAACATTTAATGTTTGCGATTTTAATAATAATGACGGATATCACATCTAAAAACAAAGCCTGACTGAGAAAGAAGAAAATCCCATCTTGAAAATTATCTAAAGTAGGTTGGCGTAGGTGGTAAAATGATAGAGATATCGCAATAGTCGGTAATACATCCCTTTTTTCCACTTTTTGTGCAATCACACTACAGGCCTGAATTTTGATCGGATCATCACGAAATTTTCTCACAGAGATAGAAGCATATTGATGTTGGTGATGTCGATAGTAGTCAAATATAAAATTAAATATTAATTATTTTGGTTCAGTTCGCCTTAAGTCATTTGGTATAAAAGCCAGAAAGGTGAAAACTTTCGTATCTCCCTAAAAGAAATGTTTTCGAGTGAAAAGATAATGCACAGAGGTAGTAGTATCACATAGTCGGCCCCGTACCGAATATAGCCTTTTCTCACTTGTTTTAAAAAGGTTTTGACATTTCATATTCGAACAGCTGCTGTGATACCACTACCTTGGTAATTGTGCCATGATTTTAACTAAGTAATTTAATATTTTTTCACATTGTTTACAAATTTTGATACTAAATTTTGTTGTTGCAGCAATTGACCATCTACATTGTTTATTCGATACGTGAAAAGTGTTGCAACTTTTGGTACTTTTTTAGACAAAAACAGGGTTGTTTATCATATGTACTGCGATTTCGATGTTGATTTCGGTGAAATCACAAAATGAGATGATATCATTTTTATATGCGAAATCATGATAAATTTTGCTTGATTCCGCGCGAAATCACGAAACGGTTTCGAAATCACGAAACGACGCCGAATGTAAACAAAGCATAAGATTGAATAAAATCTTTATTATAAAGTGATTCGATAAAAAAATATTCCGCAAAAAAAGCTTTTAAAGTTTTTATTTTTCAGAATTTTTGAAAATTTTTTAAAGTCACTGTTAGCAGATATTTAACTGAAAACAAGGTATAGGGGCACACGACATGACAAAAATTACATAACCGTTTATTTATCACTAATTTTATCATCGTATTATAACATATATATCATTTTATATTATATAACTTTATTTCATATATACTAAAAATTAGAAGAATTAGAAAGGTCCCACACCTTTTCTAATGTTTAAATGGAATAAAAGTTATTCGCGCATCAGAAAATATTTTTTTGACAAAAAATTGTTTTTTATTTCATAGCATTTTTAAAAACATTTTTTCAAAGTTGTTTTTTTTTAGGGAACCTCTTTTTATAATAAAATGGAATGAATGTTATTTTAAGCATTAATAGGCAAAAGTTCATTCATTCTCACGACAGGAAATCATTTTTAAGAAAAAATTTCAAAAAGTCGTAGCCCTAATATTCATACTACATTATTACAAAATCGTTTAGTAGTCTTTACGAAGATTCGTAAGGTACCTCCGATTTACATACGACATTTTTTCGAAATCGTTCAGAAATCTGTACAAGAATTCGAAACAAAAAATTCGCCTTTCGAATTTCCGATTTAGTTCCGAATTCTGACCGAAATCTATGCGATTTCGCTCCGACATTCCATTTCGAAATTATGTCAGCCAATTCATATAACATTCCTTAAGAAATCGTTATGATTTCGGATCCGACATCGGGCGTAGCGTCCGAATTTTGTTCCGATTTCGATACGATGTCGGTACGATTGGTTTGCTGGGTTGCGTTACTTTTAAATTGCATTCACTGTAGCTATTTCCTAAGCGTTATTGAGATGTTTCTTTATGGTGCAGGATGTATAAAGTCCGATAAAATACTTACCATTCGTGTTGCTCCCGTGGCTGTGCCATTTGGAAAAATTTCACCTGCGTCTTTCCGTTCGGGCTGCTTTATAACAATTGTAAAATTCATGTGTCGCGCCAACAATGTTATTATAGACCCTTCGATACCAGATAACGCAATAAAAGCCCCCGTCTTAGGATTGCGTTTTACATACGTATATGGTTTATTTGTCCAGGTGATCACACTGACTGGGCAGCCATGCATATGGGTTACCTTATTGGGAAATAATCCACCCTGTGGTAGAGTGACATTTTCATTTGACTCGATATCCTCATAGGACATAACATATTCTGGTTGTGGTGAATGGCAACGATTCGGTGTAAAGGGATAATACGTGTAAATGTAGGCATATTCTTCGACCATCATTATTACATTGACATTTGTTATGTAGAGATAGTAGAGGTGGGTAAATATATTTCTTATTGTGAAAAATCTTTTCGATTCCTGTCCTGTATACACCAATATAAATAAACCATTGCGTTGATAACGATACAGGGGGTTTTTTAGAGTTTTCTCTAATTTCCTGGAAATAAAGAAAACAATCCTCATTTTGGGACTTTTAAAAGGTTATGGGTCAATACATTGCACACATCGACACATTCTTGATATAGACCATCAATTTTAGAAGTTCGCAGTTAATCACTCTCTAATCATCATTTAAATTTAATATGTGTAACACATGCACCCCTTTTAAGACTTACATAAAAGCCTCCATACTATCCAGAAACCATACGGAACGTTCTCGATAAATAAACTCATAATAAAATTGTCGCATTTTCTCTTCATCGTAGACACTATGGGTTTCACTTTCCACCCAACATTTGATAACGGCTTGAGGATTCATAGTTCCTTTAAGTACTTCATCAATTAAATCATTTTGAAGTTGGCGTGTGTGTTTCGTCATGGCATACTGGCCAATTGTCACCGTCGATGCCATACGCACATCAAAATCATTTCTTACAATCCAAACTGTGGCCAAAATTAAGGGTAAATTTACTGACGGCGAACTCTGATTGTACAGATCAGGTAATTTTATAAACGGAGCCATGACTTTGTAGTTTGAGTTGTATTTGTTCACTGACCATATATACCATTGGCAAATATAATTGTATTTTCATGTGAAGTATGTCTCGGTAATTTATCTTAATTAAACATCAAGTGTCACGGAAGTTAATTTGCACAATTTATACGCCGTTTGAAATTGACAATGACTCTAAAAATGATTTGCAATAATTTGCATAGTCTCAAAGAATATTGTCAGGTCAGAGTTACATTAGAGACGGTTTGTTTCATCAATTAAAACATGAATACGAAAAAAACATGCATCATTCACTTATTTTTGAAAATTTTGCTGTTAGGGCGAAAATCATTTATACATTAATGTTAATTAAATTATCGTTTGTGTTGAGCTTTAAGATCGGTGTTGTTCATTCACGATATCCGGTATTTTTTGCTTACCTGCACATTCAAAAATTTCAAGACTTCTTGTGCAGGAATGTCGAAAATGCAGAAAGCTTAAATTCGCTTACCTGCGCATCAACGCAGATATCTTTAATATTACTTATGTGCCTATGATATGCAGCTATAAGCAATGTTGAAATAAATTGAGAGTTATTTTATGCTCGGAAGAGAAAATGTTTATTTTTTTACTTTGAATTATCTTTTATTGTTTTGTCTTTGCTTTGCGCACTTCTTTCAATACAAAATCAGATTGGTGAAAATTTTGTGCTTGTTTTAAGTTCACAAAAAATTTTCTAATTTTTTTCTTGTGCAGCTATATACAAATTCTACAACCAAATTAGAACAAAATCGCCAAAATGTTGATGCAGCTATGTCCAAAATGCTGCTATTGAATGTGCAGTAAAACATAATATATTAGCATTGTTCCTTTACTTTTTTAATGGTAAGAGTGGTAAAAAAGAAATGTGTCAAAATTGTTCAAAATTGCTCTCTCATGAACATTTTTTTACCAGAAAAGTAAAGGAACGGAAAAATGGTAGGTCTGGCAGCAATGTTAGAAAAAACATAAAAAATCATTTTTCGTCTGTTATTTCACAGTTTTTAATTTAGTGTTGTCAGTGTTCGACTATTTCTTCGGTTTTTCGTCCATTTTGTGAAATAATCGTCAAACAAAAGTCGAAAAATCAGTTCTCTCTCTCCCTCTCACTCTCTCTCTCCCCTCTCACTCTCTTAAAAATTGCTTCCAGTTTTGCCACTTTTCGGGGTTAAGGAACGTTTTGCAGGTTAAAAATGGTAACAAATGGTTAAAATGGTAACCTCAGGTAAGTAAAGGAACACAGCTATTGAAAGGAATCTAGAGAATAGTTGCCTAAAAAATAACTTTTGCTCAGGAAACGCCAAAATACAGGTATGAATGATGCAGGTAACCAGAAATTACTGTATTATGTTTACAGATGATAAGAGAGTTTTTGGCATGTCACTCATCGAAATAATAGTTGTACACCCACATATATTTGTACGAAGTCATTTGCAGACTATTCAGAGTCGATTTAGCCATGCTTGTCTGTCAGGCTACCTGATACGCACGATTACTCTCGAAGGAATCAACCGAATTGGTCAACATTTAATAAGTCAACTCGTTCGGGTACCTCCCAAAAATTACAAACATGTTTGCAAAAGTGCAGTTTAAGGATCGTTTTAAAGTTTCAGGATGTCTTCGCGGTCCTATAACAAAATTACATTTCACGGTGCTCTTGAAGCAACTTTAAATAGAAGGCGCATACACCTGGGAAGTTTTTGCGGACTCTGAAACTACAATGTTCGCAGATGAGAAAATTTTTAAAAACAAAGCAAGTAAGAAAACGTTAAGTTCGGCCGGACCGAACTTTTTATACCCTCCACCAAAATTAAATTGAAAGAGAATGTAACGTTTCCTTTCATCTACGAAAGTACTTCGCTCCGCCTAATTACCAGATTTCAACCATTTTGGTGGGATAATGAATCTAAAACCTTCAAAATACCGAATATCGGGAGGTACCGTTCTATGGAGGCTATATTAATGCGTGGACCTATACCAACACATTTTAGGTGGAACATTTTATATCCTCAATGAAGACTAATTACCAAATTTCAACCATTTTGGTGGGATAATGAAGCTAGAACCTTCAAAATACCGAATATTGGTAGTTACCGTTCTATGGGGGTTATATGAAGGCATGAACCAACAAATTTCAGGTTGAAAGTTCTATACACCCAACGATAACTAAATACAAAATGTCAGCCATTTTGGTGGGATAATGAAGCTAAAACCTTTAAAATATCGAATATCTGGAGGTAGCGTTCAATGGGGGCTATATGAAGACGTGAACCTATACCAACAAATTTCAGGTGGAACGTTTTATATCCTCAACGAAGACTAATTACCAAATTTCATCCATTTTGATGGGATAATGAAGCTAAAGTCTTCAAAATACCGAATATCGGGACATACTGTTTTATGGGGGCTATATGAAGACGTGAACCTATACCAACAAATTTCAGGTGAAACGTTTTATATCCTCAACGAAGACTAATTACCAAATTTGAGCCATTTTGGTGGGACAATGAAGCTAAAACCTTCAAAATACCGAATATCGGGAGGTATCGTTCTATGGGGGCTATATGAATGCGTGGACTTATACCAACAAATTTCAGGTGGAAAGTTCTATACACCCAACGATAACTAAATACGAAATTCCAGCCATTTTGGTGGGATAATGAAGCTAAAACCTCCAAAATACCGAATATCGGGAAGTACCGTTCTATGGGGGCTATATGAATGTGTGGACTTATACCAACATATTTCAGGTGGAACGTTTTATACACCCAACTATAACTTAATACCAAATTTCAGCCATTTTGAATAATGAAGCTACAACCTTAAAAATACCGAAAATCGGGAGGTACCGTTCTATGGGGCTATATCAAAACGTGGACCGATATATCCCGTTCTATGGGGGCTATATGAAGACGTGAACCTATGCCAACACATTTTAGGTGGAACGTTTTATATCCTCAACGAAGACGAATTACCAAATTTCAACCATTTTGGTGGGATACAGAAGCTATAACCTTCAAAATACCGAATATCGGGAGGTATCGTTCTATGGGGGCTATATGAATGCGTGGACTTATACCAACAAACTTCAGGTGGAAAGTTCTATACACCCAACGATAACTAAATACGAAATTTCAGTCATTTTGGTGGGATAATGAAGCTAAAACCTCCAAAATACCGAATATCGGGAGGTACCGGTCTATGGGGCCTATATGAATGTGTGGACTTATACCAAGAAATTTCAGGTGGAACGATACCAATAACTTAATACGATACGATAACTTAATACCAAATTTCAGCCATTTTGGTAGGATAATCAAGCTACAACCTTAAAAATACCGAAAATCGGGAGGTACCGTTCTATGGGGCTATATCAAAACGTGGAGCGATATATCCCGTTTTCGATACCAACCATCCTGCAATCAATAAAAACTTCTGTACCAAATATTGATTCTCTATCTTTAAAATTGCGAGCTGTATCTTGATTTCAACAGACAGACAGACATGGTCAAATCGACATAGAATTTTATGCTGATCAATAATATATATACTTTATAGGGTCTCTGACGAATATTTCGATGTGTTACAAACGGAATGACAAATTTAATTATACCCTCCATATGGTGGAGGGTATAAAAATCGCTGGAGCGCTTTTTAAATAAATCGCGATTCAGGTTGACATTTTTAGGGGTTTTCACGGTTTTGCTTGGAAACAGAAAGCCCTGTCGGAAGAGGACTAACGGAAATATTGTAGCTATGAAAACTCTCTACAAGATTGATCTTTTTGGTATTTTAGTAAGTCTTATCGTTTTTTATATATAGAAGCTCAAATTGGGATAATGCGATGACTGTATCGTCTTCTTATAAAAAAGTGTAATGACTACAATTTCCCAACTTAAACCTATATATCTCAAAAATGGTACAACCTAGGAAAAAGATACTAAAGCCAATCTTGTAGAGAATTTTCACAGCTACAACATATTTTTTAGTGCAATTCCGATAGGACTTGCGGTTTTCAAGCTAAGTCCTGAAGACGCGAAAAAAATCTGAATGATTTATCTGAACTTCTATATCTCAAAAATGGTAAAACATACGAAAATATTATGCAAGTTAATCTTGTACAGAATTTTCACTGCTACAACATTTTCTTTAGTCCCATTTCTCATCTATGAACATTGCAGATTCAGAATCCGGAAAAACTTCCCAGGTTTAAGCAACTTCCATTTAAAGTTGCTTCAAGAGCACCCTGATTTTTTCTGGGATCCAAAAGCTTTGAAAACTCTGCCGCTCTGTGGAAGGATCGCACAAGAAGCGGGGGATGAGGACTTGCCTTCCTAACGCACCAGTCTGTCCAGTACAGACCTATCTCGCTTGAGCTGGACTCTAGTCGCAAACGGAATGTATGGGGGTAGCAGTAAAGTGTGGTACTTTCGATATAGATCTGCTTAATGTGTAAATACCGCCGATGAATAGCTGTATCCGACGTTATATGCCCGATATTAGTTTGCTTTTAGAGGACAATGACCGTCTGGTGCTAGGGGACTTCAATGCTCATCATGACCTTTGGCATTCCGTCCTAGGTAATTACCAGAGGGGTATAGCGCTGACCGAGGAAATTTATAGCTCCATGTTTTGCACGGTGAATGACGATGCTCTTACGAGGATTAGAGGAGATTTCCACAGCTCGCCGGACATCACAATTGTGGCACCAGGTCTGATAAATTACGTATTCTGGAAACCCGTCACTTCCCTTGGCTCGGATCACCTCCCCATAATCGTCTCCGTTAACATACCACAATATTTCATAACCTCTAGACGCCGTACTTTGCAGAACTATGAGAATGCTGATTTGCAAGAGTTCAGAACATATTGGTCTATGGTTTACTGTTTCCGAACACGAACCACCCTTATATATTAGGTTAACGTTCGATAGCATGTCCTTTTTTCCGAGCAAGCCACAGCTTGGTGTTCTGACAAAGATCTCCATGATCTAGAGAGAGGTAGAGGTCTAAAGTTAAAAACGAGAACCTCTGGACAAAGAAGCCTATCAGGCCCTGCACTCAAACTGAAAATACCGAAAATCGGGTGGTACCGAGACCGCTGGGAATCTAAAAATACCGAAAATCGGGAGGTGATGTTAGGTGGAGGCTATACCAAAACGTGGGTCAATTAAAAAAAAAACAAGCGAAAGGTATTAGTCGGCTTTGCCAACAGAGATAAACCCTTAGCCTATTTGAATTGAAACTTTAATCGACGGACAGATCGAATTCTGACTACAAATCCAAAATCCCTTTCCCCAAAAATAATGTATTAAGGAGGGAGGGTTTCAGAATTTGGTTGTCCTTTTTAGACATTACATCTTGCAGACAAAAATGTGGAATTGGATTAATGTTCAAAAGTACTGCGGAGGAGGTGCATGAAGGAATTGATCGACAAAGTCCATTTTGGAAGTGGATCTTATTTTGGGAATCATTTCTTTTCAATATATGTCGCGCCCAACTGTCATTTCAGTTAACCATTTTCGTATAACTTAACCATTTTCGAATATGGACAAGATATTAGGAGATTCAAAGTTTGGACGAAATCGGTGGCATCCTTCAACAGATATAGCGTGTACTATTTACATGATATTTTTTTTTAATTTTTGAGGGAAGCTACCGGATTTTTTGGACCAATATTGCTCATCTCCGAAATTAAACTAAGTTTGGACAAAGTAATACGAAGGCCAAACTTTTTACCAAATCAGTTGATCAGTTCGAGAGTTATGGTGCGGTATGGTACCATAGGGGTTTTTACAACTTTCCTTCTATTTTCTCAGTAGTATGGACTTGCCCTAGAAAAACAAATTTCTACCATTGTAATGGGGACAGGTACCTGAAGGAGTGTCCCGATATGGCTCATCTTCAAACTTAAACTAAGTTTTGGCAAAATCTTACCAAGGTCATCCATGTGGGGCTAGCTAGATCCTTCATCGGGACACACCCATTGGCGAATTGGAAATGCCCTTTCCGAAAAGTGGGGCACCAAGAAATAAAATACCAGGGGTGACCGAAATCAAGAATAAGGAACGACAGCTGTATCCTTAATATATTTGGATGGCGGAGGTTGAGTCAACCGGTACGGGAATCACCCAGGAACAATCGGTGCACACAAAATTAAGAGGCGGTGATTGTACAGCGAAAAGCGGCCGTCTGTCTTGGTTCAAGCGATTCGCTATGCAAATGTGTTTACCCTAAATACGGGATGGTGTCTTTAGTTGGCAGCCCCAACACCATCATAGGATACAGAGAGCCGATCACCCACTTATCTGACACTCAACGAAAATGATAACCCAACCTGATGACGAACATTGGAACACGAACACTGCTACGAATAGGACAATGAAACGCCAGGACACTACGAGAAACGTTGAGGCTCGCTCAGCTGGAGGGCCCAAATCAAAAAATTTAACATTGATATTCTGGGTATAAGCGAATGAGATGGCATGAAAACGTCTAAAGCCGCATTGATATGGTCCAATTATTTCGTTGACCATGGGCTTTAGTCGTTCGCAAAATATTCCTGACACTATCTTGTAGGCGATAGGGAGAAGATTTATGCCCCTATAGTTGGAGCATAAATTCTTATCCCAATTCTTATGGACGGGACAAAGGATGCTCAGGATCCAATCGTCCGGTACGCGTTCTTCCTGCCAGATGGAGCTAACTAGTTGATGCATACACCTTATCAGGGTGTTGCGTCCGGTCTTGAACAGCTCGGCTGGTAGGCCCTCTGCTCCTGCTGCCTTATTATTCTTCAGCCGGTTTACTGCTGTCTTTACGTCATCTTGGATGGGTTGTACCATATTCTGGGATTGTGGTATCTTCGTCGACTTCGCTACTATTGGATACCAACAGTTTGGAAAAATGCACTTTCCATATCCTTAGCACACTATCTGTATCAGTTATCAGATTACCTTGCTGGTCTCTACAGAAGGATGTGCCAGTTCCAAATCCATCAGTTTGATGTTTCACTCTTTGGTAGAATTTTCGGACTTCATTTCGTCTCCTGTACATCTCGATTTGTACACACTCCCGCTTTTCCATCTTTCTCTTTTTGCTGCGAAAAAGACGTTTCTCTTCTCTCCTTTTCTCCCGATACTTCTCTCGTGCGTTAAAGTAGTCCTATATGTCGCATTTTTCTCTTCGGTAGCAGCACGACACTCCGGGTCATACCATGGATTCCTTGGTGGAAGTCTCTGGTATCCAAGTACTAATTTTGCGGCTGTTTGTATGGAGTGTGCAATGTTTTGCCATTGTCCTGATATGTTATCGGGACGAGGAGTGCTTTGATTAAGCAGTGGTGCCAGTTGAGTGGAAAATGCTGGGGCTATCTGTTGTGATTGCAGCTTACCGATGTCCAATTTCCGTGTTGTGACTGTTTAATCTTGGGTGCCACCGTGGTGCAATGGTATGCACGCCCGCCTTGCACGCAGAAGGTCGTGGGTTCGATTCCCCGGCCAAGCAACATCAAACATTTTTCAACGGTGGCAAAATACCCCACATTAATGTTGGCGACATTTCCTGAGTATTTCAGCCTTGAAAAACTTCTCCATAAGTGGTGTCTTAAGGCACGCCGTTCGAACTCTGCGATAAACAGTAGGTCCCATATCATTGAGCTAAATATGAATCGGGGTGCACTCATTGATAAGAGAGAAGTCACCCTTGTTCCGTATGGGATGTTGTGGAACAATGTTTTTTGTTGTTTGTGTTGTCTGTTTAATCTGGTAGGTACCTTTGTGCAACAAGTCCGAGTCTATGTTTGCACCTCGGAACGATCGTACATCCAACACGCTTGTTGCATGTCTTCCATCTATCACAACGTGATGAATTTGATTTCTTGTTCTTTGATCTGGCGACAGCCAGTTGCCCTTATGAGTATCGAGATGCTTAAATCTGGTACTGCTAACTACCATGTTTCTTGCAGCTGCAAAGTCTATCAGTCTCATACCATTATCAGATGTTTCGCTGTGTAGACTGAATTTCCCGACTGTTGGGCCAAAGATATTTTCGTTTCCAATTTTGGCATTAAAATCGCCTAGTATAACTTTAATGTCATGGGCAGGGTAACGGTCATAAGTTTCTTCTAAGCACTCGTAAAAAATATCTTTGTTCTATTCGTCCTTGTCTTCAGTGGGGCATGAGCGCAAATAAAGCTGATGTTGAAGAATTTTGCTTTTAATCGAATTGCAGCGAGTTTTTCATTCACTGGGATGAAGCTGGAGACAAGATGTTTTAACCTCCGACCAACTACAAATCCGCAACCAAACTCATGCTTTGTGTCATGGCAGCTATAATACAGTGCCTCACCTTTAGGTGTTGTTATGATGCCTCTCCCGTTCCATCGTATTTCCTGTATGGCATTAATGTCGGCCTTGAACTTTTCAGGAACATCTGCCAATGCATAAGCATAAGCACAGCACCTTTTCTATAAAGAGTGCGAACATTCCAGGTGCAGATTCGCAAATCATGTTCTTTAAAACGTTTGCGGGGTTCGTCAACTTTAGAGGGGTTTGTTTTTCTTTTCTTTCGTTTTTTCATAGTAGGATGTTTTTTTCTAGGGGAGGGCTACTAACCCGACGCCCAAAACCAAGTTTTTAACGTTCTTATGGGAGAACGCGCGGTACATGTTAGTTCACTACCTTTAACGAGTGTCAAAGGCAGTGACACCACGGGGAGGTCAGTGTCCACTTGAGATGAAAGAGGGACCAAGATAAATCCTGGGCTTTTCCATGTTAAAGCCGGTCAGGACCGTTCCTTGGTATCTTCCATCCTCTACGTCACCCTTGCACAAAATATTACGAAGACCAAACAGTGGACCGAATCGGCAGATCCGTTCCAGAGTTATCTTGCGCTCCAACCACCACACACGGTGTCATAGTGCTTTTTTGTATCTGTTAGGCTATTTTCTCAGGAAGTATGGACTTGCCCTGATGAAACTTATACCGTTATATGGGAGGCAGTGAATACAAGTGGCTACAACAAAAATCAAAGCGATTCGAGAGCAGGTCTTAAACTTAACTTTTCCGATTTTTTTTGTGAGGTACCCGAAAGATTGGACCGATAGAATCCATGTTGGAACCTTATCTATGTCTTGTAGCAATTTCACTATGTGCAAAGTATGAACCAATGCGGTTACTTCCTTTAGGAGTTATCGTGAGCACAATTATTCGGAATTTTTTTCAATCTTTTGTGGTGGAGTGGACCTTTGTGGTTCATTTTTGAACTTAAACTAAATTTGGACAAAATATTACGAATGCTCGGATAAGAAGAAATTGAGAGGAAATCATGGATCTTTCAGAAGGGGAAAAGTGTGCGGAGACAGGAAGGAGCCCATATCCAAAACATACACCCCTCACACCATCGTTACATACACACAGTAATGTTTACGAGTAAATTAAGAAAATCCTACGTTATAGTTCAGCCCACTCGTATTGCTCGGTTCATATGAATCCCAAATTGTTGCTACGAAGATTTATCAAAAAAAATAACGTTTTATCTACATGATGCCATTGGAAAATCACATATTACCCAATAAAATATAAAAATAGAAAATTTTAAATTCTATATTAATATTTATTCTACATATTTAGGAAATCTATAATTACCGCAAAAAAATAAAATCTCTTCGATAGGATCTCCATAATTAAAACAAAGCCGCTAAAAACTAAACACCCACCATAGATCCAAAATATACCACGCAACAAATGAAATGATAGCTCAACTGGTTCAGCTAGTTCGGAGTTCACTTTTGTTGTCGAATATAAAATCATTCGTCGGTAACGTTTGATAAGGCCAGACTCCACAAGATTTAATATTAGATTAGTGGTACGCAGCCTCATATAACTGTGGCGTGGCATATAAAAAATAAGCGGTGCCGCCATTACAGGTTGTCGCAGAATACGAACTCTATTTTGGGGAAATAATTGATTGTAATATTGTATGGTAAGATCAAGAGAACAGAGAACAATTTTATCATTCTCACTTCCTTTACTTATTCTCATTAGCAATTCTTCTTCTGTAGTATTAACCATTTGAACATTTGCCTCAGGCATTGATTCTTTTATCACCTGTTCCAATGTTGCAAAGGCATAAATTGTATAATTGTTGTAGACAACATCTTCCAAAGTGTTCATGATATTACGGGAAGTGCGATCTTGAAGAATTTTGAACAGCTCTCCAGAATATGCTGACCTTAAAACAAAGGTGTAGAGCATCCATACCGTTAGAAGATAGCGAGAAAAATTCCTGTATGGCAATTTATTAACAAGTCCCACACCAAAAAGTACAGCAATAAGATTTGTAAAGGGCCTACGATTACCATGACCATATATGAAATCCATTATCTCGCATCTGCCCAGCAGTCGCACAAAATATATGACCAGAATTGCGAACAGTACACTGGAACTAAAACACGACCATATTATATAACGAAATGGTTTGCTAAGACGTTCAATCGGGGTCATTGGTCGGCCGTCTGGTATTGCCAAAACAAAACTGGAGGAGTGGTAACTGGTGCTGGCCAGCATTACATCCGCTCGGGCTGCATTATACGTATAGGCTGATACTGAGATATTGACTTCTCGATCTATAATCTGAAATTGGAAGGAAAATCAGGTTTAGAATTATTTCAATTGTCATTATAATTGGGGATATTTTTGCATGGGATTTATATCATGTATCCACACAAAAAACTTTGACATTTCGGAGCAATTATGTTTGGTGATTTAGTGTCTAGTTATACCGGACGTATAAATTATTACCTTTACTTAGAATTTCCTTAAGATAAAAAACCTAAATTCCCTGAAAATTATTCATTACATTTGTCCTAACACCAATTTCATCCAATTTACTTCAATTATTCAAATTTATTGGGTGTACAGTAAATGTTGGAGGCATGTCCGCCATGGTGGTTGGTCATTAGTCGAAGTTAATTGCTTCATACAGTTGGAAGTCATTACCCTACTAACGTTAGTTACTGACAGTTATTGAAAGCGTAAACAAGATAATTTACTCCGTTGTTTTTGTTCTCTAACCGTGGCAATAGTAAGTGATATTTCTATGGAACTGCAATGGATTGAAACGTCTATGGGCGAAAGGAAATCACCACGCATGTATGCAAATAAAACGCTTTTTGTTGACTTTTGAATTTTAATGATTCTTTTTTCTAGTAACAGTTGAGTGTTCCGCAAGGGATGTGAAAATGTTGATCCAGCAAGGGCTACGCACAGAACTGACCGAAGAATATTTTAAAGTTGGCAAGGAAGCAATTGTTCTGGGTATTACTGACTTAACTGGAAAGTGACTTTGATATACAAATAAAATCGACTAATAACTGTCAAACTCATGCAAAAATATGAAGGTCATCTGAGTGGCGAATTTACGAACATTCAAAGCCATGACTCACACAGCATCCGAATGTGGTGGTAAAGGAGAGTTCAGCCTCGAAGCAGTTGTGATTTCCATAAGGAAACTTTATCACTAAATTAATCTAAACAATTATAAAATGGTCGGCTTTTTCTTATCCGAAATGGATCTGACAGGACGAAACCCAATTTGGTTTTCAGTAGTCTCAATGTACTTAAAACAAGTAAGAGAAAAGTAAGTAAGAACGGTGTTAAGTTCGACTGACCCGATATTTTTATACCATCCACCACCACCCTATTGAAGTCAATAAGAGCAATTAGTAACAACTAAGCTCTTTTTTTACGTTAAGTATAATTCCTTGGATGAGAATAATATCTTAACTGATGATAATCACTTTATGCAGATAATGTTATGTATGGTCTCCATATTAGTCCAACCCCCATGGACCGGTATTGTCCAATTTTATATATTTCGAGAGGTTTTTGTCAAATTTTCGAACGGAGATTACTTTAATTTAGTATTGTGTTTAGTCGGAGGATGAAAAACAACAACGATGAGCTCTGTTAAAGAGTGTTGCAAAATTTTCCTTCTGAAGAAATTTGACAAAAACCCCTCGAAATACATGAAATTGGGCAACAGCGGTCCATGAAGGTTAGAGGAAGTTTTCTGTCTTCAACACACAAAATTCTAATTAACAACCAATTCAGTAGGAAAATTTGACTAACGAAATAATTTATTTATTTATTAATTTAATTTGTTTATTCCTACACAACAAGATATGGATCTTATAAATTACAGTGAAGGAATTGTAAATTATTTATAATATCCAACTTACACTAATACAAATTTTACATATTAATGCAGTTAATACATATAAGACAAAAAGAAAAAAATAGAAAGTTAACAAAATTGGAAAATGGAATATTGTTTACATATAAAATTTAATGTGTTTACATTTCAGTGACCATTTCAATATGTAAAAAAAAAATTTAAAAAGACTTGTTTTAAAAGTACGGGAGTTGCTGATGCCTTGTAATTCAAAGGAAAGAGCGTTCCATAGGCGTATAGAGCCAATAAAGAATTGCCACTTTCAAACAAGACTCTGACGTTTTAATGGTTTAAGTTGTTTTCCTCTGTCGGATCTGCTAAATGTAAGTCTCTGAAATAGGTACTTTGGGGTTTGCTTATAAATAAGCTTGAGTAGAAAAAGTAACGAATTAGTTTTTAAGAGGGAACTGCAACTTATCCCGTATAGAGATTTAGAAAAAGGGGTAACATGTTGCATTCTTCTCAAGCCGTAAACATAGCTTTGTGTATCGCAATAAGAAAAAAACCGCAACCATATGTGAGTCCAGGTATAAAACAGGTTTTAGCTAATAGTTCTCTAATATGTTGTGGAGTAAATGAGTGTGAGAGCCATAAAGTACGTAATTTAGAGTAAGTTTGTCCAACAGCCATGGTTATGTGGGTATTCCAGTTTAACGCCTAAGTTTTTTGCACTGTTGACGAGAGCAATGTTTTCTTGGTTAATAAAAATGTCAAAATTGTCCATGGAGAAATGTTTTTTTTTTTGTGAATATGCATACACTTTGATTTGTGAGGGTTTACACAAAGACCGTTAGCTATAGCCCACTTACCTACCCGATCAAGATCTTCATTAAGCTTTTGCATACATAACATAATTTGATCAATGGGGCAGTTTATGTATATTTGTACGTCATCAGCATACATGTGTATTTTGCTGTGTACAAGTTGTAGAGGTGGTCGGTTGCGTACAAAGAGAAAAGAAGAGGCCCAATTATGGAACCCTGTGGAACTCCTTTCCCAACCGATAAAACTTTCGATTTTAAGTTCCCGGAATAAACTGATTGTGTTCTATCGGACAAATAAGTTTTTATAAGTTTTGTAGCAGTGTTTGAAAAATTGAAAAATTGATGATTATGATCCACGGTATCGAAGGCTTTGGAATGATCGAGGACTACAAGTAAACATACCTCATTGCCATTAATGGCAGTCCTAATCGACTCCGAAACTTCTACCAAAGCGCTAATACAACTATGACCAGCACGGAAACCCGACTGAGCCGCAGTAAGCAATGATTCACGTTGTATGTAATCAGACATCTGTTTATGTATTAATTTCTCGAAAAATTTAGAGAGATATGATAAAATTGCCACTGGCCGATAATCTACGTTCGTTTTCGGAAAAGGAATTATTTTTGCGTGTTTCCAGAGTCAAAATTGTATTGAAATGTAAAGAAAGGCAACAACCATGGAAGAAGTACGCGGATAAACCTGGGATCAATTTCATCAGTACCAATGGCATTCGATTTTATCTGTTTAAAAGCATTTATAACATCTACATTGGTGATCCATCGAAATTCAAATTTACCTTCACTAGATACGTCATTGAAATCTTCTTGAGATGTACTTTAGAACGAAGGATCAACTTGCACTGATGGCATGTTTGTAAATGTTTCATTGAATTCATCCACAACAACATTATAGGATCTTGAAGAATTTGATCTTCCCACACCAATGTCTCGGATAACTTTCCATCTGCTTTTAGCATCTAGAGCGGAGCTAAACCTTGAAAAATAATATTCAGTTTTGGCTGACCTAATTTGACTATTTACTGAGATTCGTGCCAAGCGATAAGCTTCGTGGAGCTCCGGCGTTTTATAACGTTTCCATCTAAAATAAGCGTTGTCTCTCTTTGCTATGGATGATTTTATAGAGGGGCTAAGCCATGGTTTTGTATTGGAGCGGATTCTTATGTTTTTAATGGGAACTGTCGCATTGTACAAATAAAGTATATTGTTTTGAAGAAATTCAAGTTGTTCGTCTACCGAGATACATATCAACGAGGAGAACGTGGAAAGGATCGTTGACGAAAAATAAATCAAGGAGTGTGCTAGAAGTCAATGAAAAGTGAGTTGGAATTTGAATGTTGGTTGGAGACAGGCCCAAGGATGCCATCATATTTGTCAGAGAATTATCAACAAGGACATTCGAATTAAAATCTCCAGCAATTACGACTTTAGTGTACCCCATTGTAATGCTCCCTAGGATATCTTGCAGTTTATGAAGGTCAAGGGCCGGTAAATGCATCCAATCAGCATTTTCTCATTTCCAGCGTAAAGTTCAATAAATATATGTTCAACGTCATCGCCCACGGCAGATCTGATACGAAACCTAGCTTTAATACTACTTTTAACATAAATAGCAACTCCGCCTCCTCGACTTTCTCTATCTGATCTGTAAACAGAGTATCCACGTAATTGGGCTATACCAATTCGGCTTTAGACCTGGCAAGTAACCCATTGAGCAGATATTTACCCTGCGGCAAATCCGCAGACCCAAGATATGCAGATCGACACCTACCACCTTTTTTCGATTATGAAGCAGCCTTCGGCAGCCCCCTACGCCCGAAGATATTCCAAGCCATATCTGAATTTGGTATCCCCGCAGAACTCATTTGACGCTCAATGCGTCCATAGAACTCGGACCAACTGTTGAACTTGATTTTGAGGTAGTAAAAGATTTCGTCTACCTCGACACCGCCGTAAACACAACAAACAACATCAGTTGTGAAATTAAAAGAAGAATAGTTGTGGGTAACAGGTGATACTTTGGCTCTAGTAAGTGGTTTAAAAACTAAGCCACATCTCGTCAAACCAAAATAACACCCTACAAAACACTGATACTATCCGTGCTAATGTATGGTTCCGCAGCCTGGGTACTTGAACATACAGATAAGGCAGAACTTGGTATACTTGTGAACTCGCTAAAAAGGCATATAAATATGTACGTGCCAAATTGAAAACGAACAAGTAGGAAAAGCATTCGGTCGGGCCGAACTTTGTATACCCTCCACCACAAATTTCAGCTACAACCTTCAAAATACCGAAAATCGGAAGGTACCGTTCTATGGGGGCTATATGATGGCGTGGACCTATACCTAAAAATTTCTGGGGGAAAGTTTTATACCCGGAACGAAGACTAAATACCAAATTTCAGCCATCTCGGTGTGATAATGAATACCAAAAATCGGGAGATTTCTCCTATGGCGGCTATATCAAAACGTGGACCTATAAAAGATTTTATGGTGGAAATGTTTCTTAGCCTCTGGAAACACAAAATACAAAGTTACAACCGATTCTGTTGTCTAATGGGACGTTATATGGGGGCTATACCAAAAAGTGGACCTATATAAACAACTTTGGTAGGAATGTTGTTTGGCCTCTGGAGACACAAAATACCAAATTACAACTAATTCGGTGGTAAAATGGGACAAATATCTTAAAATTTTTTTAAAACGACGACGCGTCACTCTTCATGGGGGCTACAATACCAAATACCACAAGTCCTACGTACATACATATATAAGATTTTCCCAAAATTTCATCCACCTACGTCAATCCGTTCGGACGCTAGAGTGATTTCCACAGACGGACAGACGGACATGGCTACATCGATGTAGAATTGCACGCTGATCAAGAATATATATAGTTTGTGGGGTCTACAATGATTATTTCGAGTACTTACAAACGGAATGACAAACTCAATATATCCCCCATCCTATGGTGGAGGGTATAAAGACAACAAATAGAGAGGAGAGGAAATCTGTGCTTAGTTCGGCTTACAAGACACATGATCTGTAGGGGGCTACCCAAGTATGTAAGTCCCTCGGTGTGTCCGTCTGGCTGGTTGTAGTGCACGATAATTCTCAAACAAATCAACCAATTTGTGCCCCCTAAATATACCATGCGTACGCCCTTTCCAAATGTACCTCTTACACAACATTAAAAAAATTCCCAGTAGTATAATTTAAGGGCATGTTTCGGATCGTTTTGAGTTTTCCCTCGCTGCCCGTACTACATTGATGCAATTTTTGGGAGCAAGGCCATACATCCTGATATTATAGAAATAAAGCTCTGAAAAGACATTGATGACACCAACTAAAATTACTGATGAGAGGAATTACTTACGAGTTGAGATTTTTAACGATAATGTGGACATGAACAAGTTAGTTCTAAATGTATATTAAAGTCTATCGGACAACTCTTTCGTGTTCAAAATATTCACTTAAGTGCATTTTCCAACCATCCATTTTAGTGTCATTCAACTAAAATGGGTAGTTGGAATGGCTCTAAAATTAAGATCCACTTGGTTCATTCCTCCAGGTATCTCCAACGTAAAAGTTCAACACTTTTGCGCTTTAAGGCGTAATGGCCACTTATTGAGCACGAAAAATAAAATTCTTCATGAATTTTTTACAAGAAACTTTTTTAGAAGACCTACCATCGATTTTTTTTTTGGTTGAAAAATATTGTTCAGTTTTCTGACGAATTGCAGCCTACGAAACACTGTTTTTAGTAAAGCAGCATAGGACCCGAATATAAAATATCCGTTTTTAATAAAATTCTGAAATGCCAAACTCAAAATTTCGCCATAAATCAATCAAAAACTTTTTTTTAAAAAAGTCCTTCCTAAGTATAATCTTTTTATTATATAATAATCCCACAAAAACATATGAAGATCGGATCATCCGTTTTCGAGCTACAGTGGGCTTCGCATTCAACAATGCCATTTCCAGAAACCCGAATTTAAATGATGTTACATACAAATCACAATGAATTTTCTCTTTTTTACGCTTATATCTCAGCTAATTTTTGTCTGATCGACCCTAATTTTTTTGCAACATAATGAGCCAATAAAAATTTCCATTTTTAAATTTGTAAGTAACCATAACCCCTCAAAAATATATGCCAAAGCCTTTACATTCTCCAGAAATATATAAAATCTGAATCAAGAAATTCAGTTGCAAATATTTGAAGCAATATTGTATATATCTACCTAGTGCAGTTCGCTTAGAAATTTTTAAAAGTTAACAAGTAAAAGAATGCTATAGTCGGACGGTCTTCCATGTTTCTTCAAAGAATTAAAATTTGTATTAGGAAAATTAGAAATTACCAAAGGCATTATAACTTGCTTTCGGTAATTTTAATTGAACATGGTGCCCCTGAACTAAATTTAAATGAAAATTGCTTACACCTAGGAAATCTTTGCGGATTCTGAAACTACAATGTTTTTAAATAAATCGCGATCGGAGTTCACATTTTCAGGGTTTTCACGATTTTGCTTGGAAACCGCAAGTCCTATCAAAATGGGATAAGGGATCGTACTGTTGTTGTGAAAATTCTGACCTTTATGACTTTTTTAGGATTTACCATTTTTGAGATTGAGTTCAAATTGGAACAATGCACGATGTGGCCAATGACAGGTTTTCGAGGCAACAAATCACTGGGGCAAGCTAGACCTTCCAAATTTTGTACAGACGTTTATAATGGGCTTAGAAACTAATATGCTAAATTTGGTTCATATCGGTTCATATATACATATAGCTGCCGTATATATGTTCGCCCGATTTCAAGCAATTGATGGACCAAACACGTAAATTCTGCCCAATTTTTATGCGATTTGGAAAATATCACGGAATTAGGACTACAAATAAGTTTGCCAAGTTATATTGAAATCGGTTCAGATTTTGATATTGCTCCAATATATATATTTCGGTCGATTTTAGGTATTTGGTGCACCAATCCCGCTATGTATGTCCAATCTTGATGAAATTTCAAATGTGTGATGGATTTTGGTCTAGAAACATTTTTGGCAAATCATATTGAAATCGGTTCAGAATTGGATATAGCTCCATTATATATGTTCTCCAGATTTCAGGAATATGATTGACCAAGCATGCAAATTCCATCAAATTACAATAAAATTTGGAAAATGTTACGGAATTCGGAGTACAAATAAGTTTGTCAAGTTATATTCAAATCAGTTCAGATATATAAATAGCTCCCCTATATACATATGTTCAAATTGCATGGTTTTGTCTGTGTTTTGTTATAAGTTAATAAAAAAAAGGTTCCAAATTTAGTAAAAATCGGCTAAGATTCCGCCACAAAAGCCAAAGTTTGCGATATCTTTGAAATTATATATTATTACTAGCTGACCCGGTCCGCGTTGCTGGCCCGTTTTTGGGTTGCCGGGTAAACATTAATAACCTATGTACATATTTATCTATATAGACCTTTTTCAGATGTGAAACGAAGCATTTTATTTGTAACTAGCTGACCCGGTCCGCGTTGCTGGCCCGTTTTTGGGTTGCCGGGTAAACATTAATAACCTATGTACATATTTATCTATATAGACCTTTTTTCAGATGTGAAACGAAGCATTTTATTTGTAATTATAAAATTCCATTTGCAATTCGTAACATCTTTTGATTCGATATATTATTCGAATTATTATAGTTGTATTGTCCCATTTGTAATACGAATTGAAATATTACATTTTTAATTCTAACATTTTTTTTTAATTCGAAAAACTAAAAATAAGACTATGCAACCAATTTTTTAATTTTTATTTTTCTACTTTCAACTTAAATTTTTCGAATTACAAATGGATTAATACAAAATTCAAATGGAATAATTGGATTTGCAAATGAAATAATTAGAATACAAATGGAATAATGCGAATTACGAGTGAAACGTAGCGAATTACAACTGGAATGTTTCGAATTACATCTCCAAAAGATATAGTATTGATACCTCCCTCTAGATTTTCGAACCTAATTGACGATTGATAGTTATGCATTCGTCTTGAAACTTCATGAAATAATTTGATATTTTAGCACAACTATCATGTAATGGGTCTCCAGATTTAAATTAAAAAATGTCTATCATTATACCCTCCACCATAAGATGTAGGGTATACCTAGCAAAATTTAAAGGTAGGGTTTCCATGCGTGCTTTCATGGCATCTTTTGCATTGGTTCAAACAAAGTCGTGAAAGATCCGATCTTTTCATTAGCATTTGAACCCATGCAAAGGAAGTCGTGAAAGATCCGATCTTTTCATCAGCATATGAACCCATTCCATCGATCAAATAGAGATGAATTTTGTGTTTCTATTTATACCAATTGTTCTAAATATATAAGAATAATTATTTACAATAGGCTTGATGTTGTTGGATACACGAATCACAATCAACGCTGTTAAAACTCTCGTCGTAATAATAATGTCATTGCAAGGGGTTTGTGAAAATGATATGTCAAAGCATTGGTGAAAATACATGTCAAAGCATTTGTGTAAATGACATGCTTTGGATCAAAAATAAACATAATTTTTTGGGGTCCACGCTCATATAAAATTAATTGATGAAGATGCTAAAAAGATGACATGCCAGATCACCTGAACCAATGATTGAATAGTATCTTTGACATCAAACAATTTGCTGGGTAACTAACTTGTTGATTCCGTTTGTAACACTTCGAAATAAAATAAGTCAATATAGCGATGTTCTTCAGCTGAAATCAAGATACAGCTCGCAATATTTAACATAGAACATTCTAATTTCGTTATATTTAAGGTTTTAGCGGCATTATCGTACCGAAGTGACCTAAATTCGGTGTTTAGTGTAAATTGGAGATATGTTCGCATAGAGAGATATGTACGGTACCTTGGGTACCTCCCGGTTTTCGGCAAAGGGTACCAGAAGACTACTTTTACTTTTATTCTCTTAAACATAAACTCTTCAGCAATTCATATAAAATTACCTTTGAATGCAAGTTGGAATTATCGAGACTTCACTGTATTTAAAGATGTCGTCTTGTTCGAGCACTAAATTTAGGAATCTTTTTTGAAATTATAAAGTTTTAAAAAATCTAACGCGATCGCGGATTTTTACTACCAAAACACCACCTAATGGCCACAATTACCAATATCGACTACTACCCGTTATTCTATGAGATTTTGCATTGAAAGCTGCTATTTGGATATTTTGAAGAACTCTGGCTGATTACCCAATCGATTTTTTTGGAAATTCGATCAAGTGACAATTAACATTATCGGGGTTGTACTGTATTCCAGAATGTGGGGTTGATCGGGCTTTCTCTTTTATAGAAGCCAGTGTTTATAGCGTTTTTGCAGTCGCGCTTATTAAAATTAAAGATATTATCTATGATTATACATTTTTGAAAAATCGAGCTGACCGCGACATTTTACTTCCGAGATGACCATTCGGTATCACGACAGTTATTATCATTTTTATTGCAAGCAATTTTAAAGCAACACGTCCAAAAATATCATAGATTTCACGTTTCCTTAAAAATTTTGTGGGGGTGGTACCCTGGTCACTTCAATAGCTAAAAACCTATTCTCAAGCCTAAAAACTCCACATACAAAATTTCATCGAATTAGGTCCAGCAGTTTCGGAAGTTTAATCTAGAACATCACGACTGTTTTAAAAACAAATCACATTGTTGGCCCATAGTTTTAGTGACCAATGCACAATTTGTAGACGTTATTGCTATTTGACCATCTTTGAAATTAGGTGTTGCCTGATTTCTCTATCGATTTTTAGGAATTTATGTACAGTGACATTTTACATTATCGGGGTTGTACTGTATTCCAAATTTGGGGTTGATCGCGCTTTCCCACTTATTAAAGCCAGTGTTTTTATTTGGTTTTTGTTGTCACGCTTACTACTGGTTTCACGTTTTCTTAAAGAATTTTGTGGGGGAAGTACCCTGGTCACTCCACTGACCAATAGAAAAAATAGCTAAAAACCTGTTCTCAGACCTAAAAACTCCACATACAAAATTTCATCGAATTCGGTGCAGCCGTTTCGGAGGAGTTTAATTTCGAACATCATGGCAGACTCGAAGAATTTTATATATATATGGATTATTATATACGTCTATTAAATTTTTCCGAAATCCAATTGGTAACATTAATGGGTTTCCGATTATTCGCCAACCAAAACATAAAAATGTCCATATTTTTAAGTATTACGACATCTGAAATCAGATTTTTATGAAAAGGCGCAGATAGGCGCAGCTAATTTTTTCACAAAATGATAGTACACATTAATACCTTTCACCACATATATATAATATCCTAGATCTACCTAGATCTCAAAAGTTATACTCCAGAGAACACATGGATAACAAAGCAAAATACTTCAAAAAAGACATAACATCTTAACTCAAAAATACATTTACCACACATAACATGTTTATTATTTGTTAACACTATCTTATTTTACATACCCATTGAAGAGCTTTCCATGTTTAAAAAATATAAAAATGTTGAACTGTTCTTTTTGGCGCCTAAAATGCTTTCACCACTTATTTATAATGAATGTCGGAAAATGATGCATAAGAAAATATGTCACCATTGCCAGATCAGTATGTCGCTATGTGATGTTACCAGATTGATTTATTTTTTTATTTTTAGTGATTCAGAGTGTTGGCAATCGAAATCCGTTATTATTTTTTTCAAATTGTTCACTTCAAAAATTGACTTTTTGCCTCGAAAACCTGCTATTGACCCCATCGTGCAATGCACTGACTGTATCGCCTCCCTATAAAACAACGTCAACAACGTCCGCTTACACCTGGAAAGTTTTTGGAATGTCCATAGATGAGAAAAATCTAAAAACAAGAAAAAATCGTTGGAGGGATTCTTAAATAAATCGCCGTCTAAATTCACATTTTTGTACCCTCAACCATAATATGGAGGGTATAATAAATTTGCCATTCCGTTTGCGACATATCGAAATATTCATTGGAGACCCTATCATGGTAAAACTCTAAGTCGATATAACAATGTCCGTCTCTCCGTCCGTCCGTCTGATAAAATCAAGATATAACTCGCAATTCTTAACATAGACCTTTGTAATTTGGTATAGCAGTTTCTATTACTCCTAGGATGTTTGTTATTGAAAATGGGCGATATTGCCCCCATAGAACGGTACCTCCCGATTTGCGGTATTTTGAAGGCTGAAATTTGGTATGTAGTCTTCATTTCGGTACAAAACTTTCCATATAAAATTTGTTGGTATAAGTCCACGCCTTCATATAGGCTCCATAGAACAGTTCCTCCAGATTTTCGGTAGTTTGAAGGTTGTGGTCTCAATATCCGTCCGAAAAGGCTGAATGTTGGTATTAGTCTGCATTTGCGGGACAAAACTTTTCATATAAAATTTGCCGGTATAGGTCCACGCCTTCATATAGGCTCCATAGAACGGTACCTCCCGATTTTCGGTATTTTGAAGGTTGTGGCCTCAATATTCCTCGGAAATGGCTGAAATTTTGTATTTAGTCTTCGTTGGGGGTGCAAAACTTTCCACCGGAAAATTGTAGGTATAGGTCCACGCCTTCATATTGCCTCCATAGAAGTGCACCTTCCGATTTTCCGTATTTTGAAGGTTGTGGCTTCAATATTCCACCGAAGTGACTGAAATTTGGTATTTAGTATTCATTGGGGGTATTCAATTTTCCCCTCTAAATTTGTCGGTATAGTCCACGCCTTCATATAGCCCCCATAGAACGGCACCTCCTTGTTTTAGGTATTTCGAAGGTTGTGGCCTCAACATTCCAACGAAATGGCTGGAATTTGGTATTCAGGTTCGTTGGGGGTGCAAAACGTTCGTCTTGAAATGTGTCCGTACAAGTCCTTACCTTCATTTAACGCACATAACAACATAACACCCCCTAATTTCGGTATAGTTTTATCGAAATTGCTGGAATGTAGTATTTAGTCTTCTTCATAAACGAATGGAAACATAACACCTTTTTACATGTCAGGTTTTCGCGAATTTTCTTCGAAATCGCAAGTCCTAGCAAAATGGGACTAAAGAAACTGTTGTTGCTTTGAAAATTTTCTAGAGGATTGAGCGTTATGAAGTGTTCCTATGTTTTACTATTTTTGAGATATAGAAGTTCAGGTTACATTTTTAGGTCTTTATTTAGGTTTCCACGATTTACGTTAAAACGGTTAGTCTTAAAGAAATGGGACTAGAGAAAATCTTATAGCTGTGAAAATTCTCTACAAGATTGGCTTGTATAATTTTTTTCCTTGCTTGTACCATTTTTGAGATATATAAGTTTAAATTGGGGAATTGCAGTCACAAGTAGACGATACAGTCAATGAACTAATTTGAACTTATATATCCCAAAAACAAGTGAGCAACGGCTATAGTCGGGATGAGGCCGATCATGTGATACCCTACACCACTACCCCTGTGCGTAAGCTTTTCACTGGTAAACATTTCTTTTAGGGAATATAATCTGACTACCACCAAAAATAATATGCCTCTTTCTCTCTGGGACCCCCATAAGCAACCAAAATTTTGTGACCACTGACTTCGTGACTAAATAGGCTTCTTTCTCTGTGGTACCCGCATCCACTCCCAAAAAAATTGTGACGATCAGATCAAAATTGCGACCTGTAGCGTGATTACAAACAAATCAGAAAATGGGATGCATTACCGACTATTGCGATATCTCTGTTGTTTGAGCAGCTACGACAACCTACTTTACATCGTTGTAAAGGTGATATTTTCTACTTTCCTTGCTTTTGATATACCTCTTAAAGATACAGAGATATTGTCTTTGAAATAAAACATAGACCTTTTCTCCAAATAAGTTTTTACCCATTCCGACCCCTGAATAGTATCCGACCATCATTAAAATCAGTAGGCTTCTTCCTCTGTGGGACCCCCATTAACCCCCAAAATTTCGTGACGATCCGATCAAAATTGCGACCTGTAACGTGATTTCCAAAAAAATAGAAAAATGGGATGTATTATCGTCTATTGCGATATCTCCGTCATTTGGTTACCTACGACGACCTAGTTTGCAACATTAAAGACGGGATCTTCCACTTTCATCGTCAGGGTTTGCTTTTGGAAAGTTTACAACTAAAGCTGTCATATACGTCAATATAATTAAAATCGCAAAAATGAAAATTGGCGTTTTATTTGCTACTATTGTGATATCTTCGTGGTTTTATCACCTACGAGCACCTACTTTACATCATTAGAAAGGTGATATTTTCTACTTTAATAGTCAGGTTTTGCTTTTGGTATATCCCATATGGAAGCTGAGATATTCGCTTTGGAAAAAAACGTTGTCTTTTTATCCACCTAAGTTTTTTGCCCTTTCCGACCCCTAAATATTATCCGACCATCACCAAAATCAATAGGGTTCTTCCCCTCCGGGACCCCCATCAACATGCAAAATTTCCTGACGATCCGATCAAAATTGCGACCTGTAGCGTGATTACAAGGTTTAGATGGACAGACCGACAGCGGACGGACGGACGGACTGACGGACGGACACACATAGCCAGATCGACTCAGCTCGTCGAGACATTCATTTTGGTATATATAAGTATGGGTCTGCGACCATTATTTCGATGCGTTACAAACTTTTTGGGCAAAACCAACTTATAATACCCTCCCCACATAGTGGTGTAGGGTATAATGATAAAAACCTACGAAAATATCATAAAGGAAAGTTTTGTTGAGACTTTTCACTGCTACAACAGTTTCCTTAGTTCCACTTTATTAGGTCTTGCGGTTTCTCAGCAAAATCGTGAAAACCTAAAAAACCGCTAACAGTGTAAACCCTGACCGCGATTTATTTAAAAAAACGCTAAGGCATTTTTTTTTATTTTCTCATCTATGTGCACTTTAGTTTCAGAGTCCGCAAAAACTTCCCAGGTGTAAGCACTTTCCATTTAATGTTGGTTCATGAGCACCGTGATATAAAATCTGAATCAAGAAATTCTGTTGCATATATTGGTCTAAATATTTGTATTGTACGAGTATGTATAGTTGGTTTAGAAATTTTTAAATGGTAACAATGATTTAGTTATATATGTTATACTGGATGGGTGCCACCGTGTTGCAATGGCATGCACACCCGCCCTGCACGATGAAGGTCGTGCGTCGATTCCCCGGCCAGGCAGCATCAAATTTTCAACGGTGCCAAAATAACCCTCAGTAATATAGGCGACAGTTACTGAGTATTTCAACCATGTAAAACTTCTCTACAAATGGTGTCTTAAGACACGCCTTTCGGACTCGGCGCACAGTGGTTCAGAATCGTTTTCCCTGGTACTTTTCTGTACTTTCCTGTAACTTTTGAACGGATAGAGATATATTCATAAGTGTTTTTTTTTTGTTAGACACATAACACAATCAGCTTTCAGACGAATTGTAAGCGGTAAAGTTCGGTCCGGTAGTTGCAGAGAAATTCAAGGTCAAAGTTAAACTTTTGAGTTTTTTAACTATTTTTCATCAAAGTATGAGTGTTTTTGTGGTTTTTATATCTTCCTATGTATTAAAGATGGTCAAACACCAACAAATAAACAAAATAATTAGCAAAAAACTAAAAAAAAAATCGAAAAAATTTCGAAAAAAAAATTTTGCAAAAATTTGTAAAAAAAATTTACAAAAAAAAATTAAAATTTTTTCAAAAATTAAAAAAAAATCTCCTTGGGTTTTAATAAAACTTATATAACTCGTATAAAAACTCATATACTCAAAAAAGTTGTAATTTGTGTCAAAAAACTGTAATTCATATGGAAACAGTATAAAAAGACACACATTTTTACCCATGTAATTCCAATAAATTGAAAAAAGTGTTAAACAGACGGAACGGGACGGTTACAAAAATATATATGGGCTGAAGGAGGAGACTTTCCGGCATCTTTCTGTAAAAACAGAACTTTGTTTCATGTTGTTCCACAAAAGTTCTAGTCCACTAAATTTGGAATTTCATAAAATTTAGTACCCGAGGAAAAATAAAATAGATCATGTTGTGTAAACGCTACGGTAATTTACTACGGTAATTTACAATAACTGTTATAGTTTCAGAGAAATAGCTTCGTCTTTCTCCAGAAATTTGCAAAAGTTACCTATTTCCCAAAAATGAGAAAATGCTCGTCTTTAGTGGCACGCCAAGCCCACACCTTCCAATATTTGGGCATAATTTTTTGGTTTCCTTAGTTTCAATATGTTTACTATCGAATCCCATATAGAAATTAAATATCTTTGACAAAACAAAATTTTGATTTTTGGCCAGGAAAATCGATTCCTGAACCATTGTGCGGCGACAAGCAGTAGGTCCCATATAATTGAATTAATCTCCCTTGTCTCGTCTGGGATGTTTGTTGAACAATTATTTATATATCACGGTACGCCTTAACTAATTTTAAATGGAAGGTGCTTACACCTGGGAAGTTTTTGCAGATTCTGAAACTACAATGCTCATAGATGAGAAATATCAAGTCCTATGTAAATGGGCCTGAAGAAAATGTTGTAGCTGTTAAAATTCGCCGCAAGATTGCCATTTATGATATTTTCGTAAGTTTTACCGTTTTTGAGATATAGAAGTTCAAATTGAGACAATTCACTGGCTGTATCGCCTCCTTATAAAACAAACTTCGCAGGTGTAAGCACCTTCCATTTAAAATTGGTTAAGGCCCACCGTGTCCTATGTGTTACCATTTTTGAGATATAGAAGTTCAGGTCACATTTTTAGGTGTTTATTTAGGTTTCCATCATTTACTTTAAAAGGGTAACGAGATGGGACTAGAGAAATTCTTATAGCTATAGATAGTGTCTAAAAGATTAGTTTTCGTAATTTTTTTCCTAGCTTGTATCATTCTTAACATTTATAAGTTTAAGTTGGGAAATTGCAGTCATGACATTGTTTTATAAGCAGACGATACAGTCAGTGAATTGTCCCATTTTAAACTTATATATGAATGTATATCAAAAATGGCAAAATCTACGAAAATATCATAAAGGACAGTCTTGTAGAGAATATTCACTGCTACAACAGTTTCTTCAGTTCCACTTTATTAGGTCTTGCGGGTTCCCAGCAAAATGTGAAAAAACCCCTAACAATGTGAACTTTGACCCCGATTTATTTAAAAAGCGCTAAGGAGTTTTTTTTTTTGATTTTCTCATCTATGAACACTTTAGTTTCAGAATCCGCAAAAACTTCCAAGGTGTAAGCACATTCCATATAAAGTTGATTCATGAGCACCGTGATGAAAAATCTGAACCAAGAAATTCAGTTGTAAATGTTTGGAACCGTGCTGTATGTACAGTTCGTTTAGAGATTTTTAAAAGTTAACAACGATTTAGTTAAATATGTTTTACTGGATAGGTGCTACTGTGGTGCAATGGAATGCACACCCGCCTTGCACGATGAAGGTCGTGGGTTCGATTCCCCGGCCAGCCAACATCAAATTTTCAACGGTAGCAAAATAACCCTCAGTAATATAGGCGACATTTACTGAGTATTGAAGCCATGTAAAACTTTTCTACAAGTGGTGTCTTAAGACACGCCATTCGGACTCAGCGATAAGCAGTAGGTCCCATATCCTTGAGTTAATATAAATCGGGGTGCACTCATTGATATTATAGAAGTCTCCCTTGTCTCGTCTGGGATGTTTGTTGAACAATTTTTATAAATTTTATACTGGATTTTAGGAGCCTAGTAATAAATTTATGTACCGCAATAATTGATTTTATGCAAATAATCACATCTTGTTGTATTGTATTTACTCTACAACTTACCATCTTAGCGGCTAATGTTGCAGTACCATTCGGATAAACGGCTCCCCTCCCGATAGGGCTAGGTTGTTTAATTGCTATTGAAAAATTCATTCGATCAGCCAACAGTGTGATGACAAATCCTTCAATACCACGTAAAGTTGTTAATTTCCTTGTCTTTTCAAAATCGTTCAAAAATATATACGGAGGGAAATTCCATGCGGTCACGGTTAATTTACAACGGTTCATATTTTTGACTTTACTGGGGAAGAGGGCGGTACGTGTTGTAAAATTTGGATTTTTTTCGATGTCATAGAAAGACATCAGAAATTCCGGTTGTGAGGAATGACATTTGCCAGCGGCAAAAGGATAATAGGTATAGACGAATGGATGTTTACCAACCATCATAAGGATATCGACATTGGTGATATAAAGTCAAAACAGGCGACGAAATATTTTTTTGATATTTGACAAGCGGGTGGTTTCGCTGCCCGTATAGATGAGAATAAAATAACCGTTGCGGTGATAATGGTGATTGGGATTTAAGAGATTTGCTTCGAATTTCCTAAAAGGGATTTTAAAAATGATGAATTGTAAATCATTTTTAAAAAGTTCATAATGTTTGTTTTACTTGTAGGCCTCCAGGCTATCCAAAAACCATATCGACTTCTCTGGATTTGAATAATATCTAAAGAATTTCTCTCTTATTTCATCTTTGGTCATTGTTGCCTCGCTATTTTCTGCTGGATACGTTTCGCCCTCCACCAAATATTTTGCAATTGCCTCCGGGTTGGAGGTTAATTTGATTATTTCATCCACAATATCACCTTGAATTTGACGCATTCGAGCATTAATGGCATACTGACCGATTATGATGGCCGACACCGTGTATGTGGCAAAATATTCCTTGATTATCCAGACCGTGGCCAGAACTAGTGGAACATTTTTATTTGACTGACTGTTATTCAAGGTTAGTTCCATTAATGGATTCATGACACGTTACGTTAGGCTTTACGAAAATCTGAAATTCTGCCTGTTCGCTGTGAATACTTTTGGATGACTGGCAGAAGAGTTGGAAGTTATGAAAAATATATTGACATATCATTTTGTTAATTTTGCACGTTGTGTTAAATAGGTTATGAGGTCTGAAGGTGCTAATGGCATGTGACACGTAATCAGAATTAGCAGCCATAAATGACAGTTATGACGTTAACCCGCTTACACGAACGTCTGCTAATTTAGATATATTTTATATTTTTATTTCCGTTTAAATTTAATCAATTTGCATATATTTGTTTTTTCTTTCTTCTTTCTATTTTTAGGTTTTATGGTGGTATAGCCAAAGCTATTCCCTATACGTTGTTGGTGACAATTCATTAACAAAAGCTACCTTTTAGTATTCGAATAAAGCGTCCATCAAGGATTTTTTGATTAAATATTCAAATGTATTTAAATACCAAATAATCGACTCCCTCAAATATTTTCACACCATCCCTTTCCCTTGCAATTTTCTATAATCCAAACAAGTTTCCAATATTTGTTTTCAGAAGGAAAATACACTTAATCATGTTGAGCCTTAATAAACGCTTGTGTTGCATTTTATCTCTATCGAAGTTTTCGCATAAATGTCTTTAACACTTTAACCTTTTTTCTTCTTCTTCAATGGCGCCTAGAGAGGGTGCAGCAGTACTGAAGACAAAATCATTATTCTCTTTCATGCCATTAGTTTTCAATGGTCTTTCAATTGAATGCATTATCGAAAAGAAGAAGAAGAAAAAAATCACCCACACTTGAACCCTGTAAGAAGATGATCACTCTAGTGAAGGGAATGAGTGTATATGGCAAAAGCAAGTAGGCAGAGGACACAAGGCTTCGATGCAAGTCGATTTGAAACGAAAGTAAGAGAAATTATTGTCATTCTTTAGATGTTAAGTTGCTGTAGCTAGTGATTTGTCTTTGTTCTTTCAAACATTAAAGCTATCCCGATTATTGTCACTTATGTGAGTAAATGTTGGGGCATGCATACGATTGTTCTTTTCGGAGTTGAATATGAGACATTGCAGAATTTTGTTCACTGCTACTTAAATTACACTGTACAGCAAAATTGAACTTTTTTAAAATTACAAGAAACTCCGCACAGATTATGAAAGAGGACCGAAAAAGAGGAGACACGTGTATCGGCATTTTGAAAGTTTACGTCGGGAAGTAACCTAAATAGGTGTGGCAAGTTCCGCCCATTTCTACAGGTTTTGAAATGTTCGACATCAGATTTCTTGGAATCCTTGCATTTTAGGTATAAAGTGTCTTTGGCAATATTACTGACAACAATGCGGGTTATCTTTCTATGAAAAAATTAACCCTCATGCGAGTGACTAAACGGGTCTTTTTGGTCTCTTTTTTCAAAAACCTTTAAAAACTCCTTTAAAATGTCATCTTTTCAAATCAAAATATTCTACAAAATTATCTGTCATAAATTTAACTATAGGTCTTTGAATGCACCATAACTCTTAATCGTACCTAAACCGCAGGAATCTGCCAAAAGTAAAATCACGTTTAAGTTTTGTCCCACAAAACTTCATTCCAGATAGAAGACGTCAAAGACAAAAATATTCTCCATCAAATTTCAATATATGTAGCCGAATAAATGAAATATGTATTACAATATATATCAAGAAAATATTTTGTCAGAGCAGGAGTAGCTGCCATCATTACAGTATTTAGAGCTATTTCAAAATCATGGATGTTAGGACTCGTATGCAAGATATATTCAATGGACAATAGCCGTAGACTATTCCCGAATTTTCACATACAATATCAGGAACCCATGACTTATTTTGATGACGTTATTTTAGTTTATAGTACTAAACTACGTAATTTTAAAAAGCCCGATCTGGGTTTTCAATATTTTCCCTATATATATTCACCATAGATATTCCAAACACAGTTTTGATCGAGCTCACATAATCTTCTGAAATAATTTATTATGAAAAACATCAATAAAATATATTTTGTGACCGCAGATAACGAAAATGTGAATAAAAACGGTAGAATATGGTCCTAAATCATATATAAGGTGCGAAAGCTTCTGGAGATGTTAAATACTATAGTTACAAATTTCTTTTGTTCAGAGGCACATAATGAAATTTGATTTGGAACATGTCTTCTTTTGATACAATCCCCAAAAATTTAAGTATTTAGGAGATTTTGACTCAGTCTGGAATAAATTTTAAATAAGAGTCTAAAAGTTTAACAAATAACTTCCACCTATAATATCTAATTTTGTAACGTCATTTTCTTAACAAAGTATTTTACTTAGATGTCTAGTTTGTTCTGGGACTTACAGTGAAATTTTTTGTAGAATATTTATTCTTTTAACACCTTTTCTCTAAAACGAAAATTTAAGGTTACTTTTATGCATCAACTCGAAAAAAGAACAAAACAAATTTATTCTAAAAATAAAAAAAATAAAATTTTCTTGATATACATATATTGTAAATACATATTCAATTATTCCGCGACTTATATTATAATTTTATGGAGAATTTTTTTGTCTTTGACGTCTTCTATCTAGAATGAAGTTTTGTGGGACAAAACATAATAAACTCAGATAAAGTACAACATTAACCCTAAAACGTGATTCTACTTCTGGCAGATTCCTGACGTTTAGGTACTATTAAAATTGTTGGTGTATTCGGATACCTATAGTAAAATTTTATGACAAATAATTTTGTAGAATATTTTGATCTGGTACGATCAGATTTTAAAGGAGTTTTTAAACGTTTTTGAAAAAAGGGACCAAAAAGACCCGTTTAGTGACTCGCATGAGGGTTAAGTTTTTTCATAAAAAGATACCCCGCATTGTTGTCAGTAATATTGCCAAAGACACTTTATACCTAAAATGCAAGGTTTACTAGGAATCGGATCTCGAATATTTCAAAACTTGTAGAAATGGGCGGAACTTGCCACGCCTATTTAGGTTATTTCCCGACGTAAACTTTCAAAACGCTGACACGTGTGTCTTCTTTTTTTCGGTCCTCTTTCATAATCTGGCCGAAGTATCTTGTAATTATTTTTTGTGTTGTACACTGTTATTACATTTTTTTGGGTTGAATCTGCAGTTAATAATCATTTTATTAATATTACATTTTGCATACTGTACATTTTGCATACTCTATATATCCGATTTGGGTGACGTAGGGGATGAATGATATCAAGCAACGGTCTTGACCGGCTTTAACATGGCAAAGCCCAGGATTTATCTTGGTCCCTCTTTCATCTCAAGTGGACACTGACCTCCCCGTGGTGTCACCTGGGGAACTGCCTTTAACACCCGTTAAAGGTAGTGAGCTAACATGTGCCGCGCGTTCGCCCATAAGAACGGTAAAAACTCGGGTTTGGGCGTCGGCTTAGTAACCCTCCCCTAGAAAAAACATCCTACTATGAAAAAACGAAAGAAAAGAAAAACAAACCCCTCTAAAGTTGACGAACCCCGCAAACGTTTTAAGGACCATGATCTGCGAATCTGCACCTGGAATGTTCACACTCTTTATAGAGAAGGTGCAGTTTACGCATTGACAGATATACTTGAAAAGTACAAGGCCGATATTACTGCCATACAGGAAATACGATGGATTGGGAAAGGCGTCACAACAACACCTAAACGTGACGCACTGTATTATAGCTGCCATGACGTAAAGCATGAGTTTGGTTGCGGATTCGTAGTTAGTCGGAGACTAAAACATCTGACATCCAGCTTCACCCCAGTGAATGAAAGACTTGCTGCAATCCGAATAAAAGCTAAATTCTTCAACATCAGCTTTATTTGCGCTCATGCTCCCACTGAAGAAAAGGACGAACAGACCAAAGATATATTTTACGAGCGCTTAGAAGAAACATATGACAGTTGCCCTGCCCATGACATTAAAATCATTCTAGGCGATTTTAATGCCAAAATTGGAAAGGATAATATCTTTGGCCCAACAGTCGGGAAATTCAGTCTACACAGTGAAACATCTGACAATGGTATGAGGCTGATAGTCTTTGCAGCTGCAAAAAACATGGTAGTTAGCAGTACCAGATTTAATCATCTCGATATTCATAAGGACACCTGGCTGTCTCCAAATCAAAGAACAAGTAATCAAATTGATCATGTTGTGATAGATGGAAGACATTCATCCAGCATGTTGGATGTACGATCGTTCCGAGGCGCAAACATTGATTCGGACCACTACCTTGTTGCAGCAAAGGTACGTACCCGTCTAAACGTTGCAAATAAATCAAGAACAGACACAACGCGGAAGTTAGACATCGATAGGCTGCAAACACAACAGATAGCCACAGCATATTCCACTCAACTAGCCCAATTGCTTAACGCGAGCACTCATTGTCCCGATAACATAACAACACAATGGCAACATATTGCCCACTCCATGCAAACAGCCGCAAAATCCATACTTGGATTCCAGAGACCTCCGCAAAGGAATTCATGGTATGACCAGGAGTGTTGTGCTGCCACCGAAGAGAAAAATGCGGTATATAGAGCTACTTTACAATCAGTAGCAACGCGTAGCGCACGAGAGAGATATCGGGAGAAAAGGAGAGAAGAGAAACGTCTTTTCCGCAAGAAAAAGAGAGAAATGGAAAAGCGGGAGTGTGAAAAAATCGAAATGTACAGGAGCCAGAATGAAGTACGAAAATTCTACCAAAGAGTGAAGCATCAAACAGATGGCTTTGATACAGGCACATCCTCCTGTAGAGACCATCAAGGTAATCTGGTAACAGATACAGATAGCGTGCTCAGGATATGGAAGGAACATTTCTCCAATCTGCTGGTATCCAATAGTAGTGAAGACGATGATACCACAGATCCAATTCCAGAAGATGGTATAGAATGTATACCGCCCGGCCAAGATGAGGTAAAAACAGCAATCAACTGGCTGAAGAATAATAAAGCAGCAGGAGCCGATGGCTTACCAGCCGAGCTGTTTAAAACCGGAGGCGACGCGCTGATAAGGTGTATACATCAGCTAGTTAGCACCATCTGGCAGGAAGAACGCGTACCCGACGATTGGAACCTGTGCATCCTATGTCCCGTCCACAAGAAAGGATATAAGACTGTATGCTCCAACTATAGGGGCATAAGTCTTCTCCCTATTGCCTATAAGATAGTGTCAGGGATATTGTGCGAACGACTAAAGCCAATAGTCAACGAAATAATTGGACTATACCAATGTGGCTTTAGACCTGGCAAGTCCACCATTGACCAGATATTTACCCTGCGGCAAATCCTAGAGAAGACCCAAGAGATGCAGATTGACACATTTCACCTTTTTGTCGATTATAAAGCAGCATTCGACAGTCCCCTCCGATCAAAGGTATTCCACGCAATGTCTGAATTTGGTATCCCCGCAAAGCTCATCCGGCTTTGTAAGATGACATTAACTGATACTAGGTCCTCAGTTAAAATTGGAAAGAACCTCTCCGAAGAATTTTGTACCAAAAGAGGTTTCAGACAAGGAGACAGCCTTTCGTGTGATCTTTTCAACATTTTGCTGGAAAAGGTAATACGAGATGCAAATGTCAAAAGAAATGGCACAATTTACACCAATAGCCACATGTTACTTGCCTATGCTGATGACATAGACATCATGGGACGATCAGTAAAGGAAGTAACTGATACCTTTATGAAGGTCGAAGCAGAATCTGCGAAAGTGGGTCTGGCGGTAAACGGCGAAAAGACCAAATTGATGGGGTCGACGCGCAAAGCGTCCATAGAGCTCGGACCAACCGTGGAAGTTGGTACCTACAATTTTGAGGTAGTTAAAGACTTCGTCTACCTCGCCACTGCCATAAACACAACAAACAACATCAGTAGTGAAATAATAAGAAGAATTGTATTGGCCAACAGATGCTACTATGGTCTAAGTAAGCAATTTAAAAACAAAGCCACATCTCGTCAAACAAAAATAACACTATACAAAACGCTGATACTACCCGTGCTAATGTATGGCTCCGAAGCATGGGTACTTGCGCAAGCAGATAAGGCAGTGCTTGGTGTGTTTGAGAGGAAAATTCTTCGAAAGATCTACGGGCCGATTTGCGTTGACGGTGAATATCGACGTCGTATGACCCACGAGCTATATAAGCTATACAAAGACATGAATATAGTTAAACGTATCGAGATGCAACGATTGCGTTGGCTAGGCCATATCATGAGAATGAGCGATGATGAACCCGCTAAAAAGGCGTATGAATACATGCCACATGGCGGTGCACGCAGAATCGGCAGGCCTAAGCTTCGATGGAGCATACAAGTGGATGAAGAAATGAAAAGGCGCGGTATTCCAAAAAGTCAAGCGAAAAACAGAGAGGAATGGAGATCTTTTCTTAGTTCGGTCTATGGAACAAATGTTCTGTAATGGGCCAACTAAGTAAGTAAGTAATATATCCGATTACACTATGTAACACGAAAATAACACTGCTCAACAAAATTGAAAAATTTGAATGTTTCAGACGAAGTTGCAGTTGTTTATAGATGAAATCGACGAGTTATTTTCAAATCCGGTGCCGGTTTTTCTCCATCAGCTCTTGTTTTTGAGATATAGCTCAAAATCGGTTTTTACGAGTTTAACCCAGACTTTCGTTATTTTCGGATACAAACAAATATTTTTTGTGGGTTTTTCGACATTAATATATTAAGGAGATGTTGTACGCTCGATACAAATCGTTTTTGAAATAGTTATGGTGAGTATATATCAAAAAAATATAGAAAATATACGACGGACCTTGTAAAAATTGCTTATTTTGAGTACTTTAAGCTATAATTACGTCATCGGGGGAAGTCATAGGATCTTCATATGGCAATGCGTATATGCTTAGGGTGTCTACTATATAGTCCAGTATTCAAATATATAATATAAAGTTCATACCGCCCATGATTCGACCATAACCTAAAAATCATCATGGATGATGGAGAAAAACCGCGACCGAATTTGAAAATAACTCGCCGATTTCATCTAGAAACAACTGCAATTTCGGTTGAAACAAAATTCCTGTTGACCAGTGTAATTAACCATATTCTGACACCGCAGCGTGATAGAAGACCAAAAATAAGAAGACACGTGTCTCGCCGTTTCTCCCTATCTCATCAACTTTCACGGTTATGGACCCCCAAAATTCAAGAAAAAAATCAACCACCATAATGCAGCAAAGATATCACTAAACAACATTCCGGATCATACGAACTATCTATGAACAGTCCTTAATGGTGAAAATAGCAAATAAACTTTTTAAAGTATTCGATTTTTATACTTTTTTCTTTTTCTCCGAATCTGGTCCACAGATTTCAAAGTTCAAAATTCGATTATTTTAGATCATTCTTTCATGTTCATGTTTAAAGAGATCTAAGCTCAATTTTTGTTGTTGACTGTTTGCTTCAACTTTGATCGGTTTGATATCTGTAGACTAAAATCCGAGAAAAAATTATAAGGGAAAGTTGACCTTGGCGATTTGGATGAGGTTCGATGGATTTTATGTGTTCACAACATAAAACACATTAAGACGAGATCTACAACTTTGCTTCCACGAGTAAATTCTTAGCGGTTTAGAAGATATGAGCCTGACAAAATGATCCCTTTTAAAATCAAGGCCTCAGGTCCTTGGGGGTCCATAACCGCGAAAGTTAATGAGATGGGAAAAAACGGCGAGACACGTGTCTTCTTATTTTTGGTCTTCTATCACGCTGCAGTATCAGAATATGGTTAATAAACTATGACCCGAAAAATGACACACAGTTTTATTCATATTTTGATGATCTGTTAGGATATTTCAATATAAGGGGGTAAGAACATTATCATATATTTTTACATTCCAATATACTTTAAAATTATTATATAACTCATTCCGTTGTTCTTCTACTTGTTTACTTGTTTTAAGTTAATTACAATTCTGAGTTCATTGATATGCAAATGAATCGATAATCTGCATGTACTGTCATTTCGTTATAATTATCTGTTGTGTCAATTAATTACCTTATTTGCGACCGCAATAACGTCGAAGAGAAGATATGTAGTACATCTGCTGCGTAGGTGGTAATGTGACAACATTCAAAAATATTTTTTCAACTTTATAACTTTAATGATATGCATTTAAAATGTGAATTTGAGCACCCTTTCTCCACACACAAATTATAAGAATGCATTACGTTACCTAAATTGCATTAGGGTTATAATTTTTTTATAACCTCTTATCCCTGTATCATGTTTTGGTGGGTTTTTACCTAAGACTAGAAAAAATCCTAATTATAAGGAAGATAAAAAAACATACGATTCAAAAAAAGCTCACGCACAAAGTCATTTGAACATTTTTCTATATAAGTTTTTTGACAAACTTTTGAATTCACTATAAGCAGATATATAACTGAAAATAACCTTTGGAGCCGCACAACATAATCAAAATGCCATAACCTTTTGTTTCTCACTAAATTGGCCATCATATATCACATATAACACATATAATGTAAAACCCGAAAATATTTTACAATTGATGAATCCGAGTTTCACCCTTTCAGAATTCGAGATTTGTTGACATATTCTATATAATATACACCGGTTCATCTAAATAGAACCAACAAACATTTGTCTTCTTACTTACTTGCTTAGCTGGCCCATTACAGAACATTTGTTCCATAGACCGAACTAAGAAAAGATCTCCAATTCTATCCGTTTCGTGCTCCGCATTTTGGAATACCGCGCCTTGTCATCTCTTCATCCACTTGTTTGCGCCATCTTTTCATTGGCTTGCCAATTCTGCATGCACCGCCATGTGTCTCGAATTTATACGCCTTTTTAGCGGTTCATCATCGCTCGTTCTTATTATATGAGCCGCTCAGTGCATTTTAGTGTCAAAGCCTTTGATATAGCCATATCTATTTTTGATTATTATATCTTTCCTGAATAATAAAGATGAGCACCTTAAAATAACAAGTTTTTTTTGACCACTGAATAATGTGCAATTTTTTTCAGTGCACACTTCGATTATCTCCACATTCAAATGTAGCTTTGCTCGCAACGTGTACATTTTTACATTCAATGCTCTTTGGGCTTTTATTGGATCCATAGATGGTCTTTAGGAAATTATGACGTATATGACATACATTTTTGACGTATATTACATACGTCCGAAACGTCGTAAACATAGCCAAAACAAGGTTTTCGACAAAATAAACAAAATCACTTTGTAGGCAGATGCAACACGCGTAAAGTAGTGGAAGTGTGCAGATTGTACGGTAGATGGCGCGCGTCATCCAATTTATTGTTCAATTATTTCAGTTATTTAAAAAAATTATGAAAATTAACATTTGAGTTTTTTATTATGCATTTTCATATAAAAACAAGTTTTTGCAATTAGTTTGAAGTAAAAAATGTCTTGATAAGTAACATTTTTGAGGTTTATGACCTTTACTACTTTTTATACGTTTTCTACTGGTATATGATGTTTTTGACGTTTACAACTTTGTGGCCGTCGAAAACCTAAAAAAGCAGAGCATCTCTGGTTGAAACACAAATAAGTCAATATTATTATTAGACAATTTTCCTTGCGGAAAAAATTCAAGCCCTAACTTTAATACTTTTTTCAGTGCACACTTCGATTAACTCCACTATTACCACAACATTACTAACGATTGTTTGTTGTCTATTTATTTATTTTATTTTATATACCGTTAGATGAAAGCTATACCTCCTATTATGCATTCTACATTATATATTTGAATCCATATTATCAGGGGCATTTTAAAAAACAATATACACTTCATCATTGCTTTTCTCAACTTTTTGTTTTATGGAGTTAGTCGAAGTGTGCTCTGAACGCCTCATATGGCCTAGCCAACGCAATCGCTGTATCTCTATACGTTTAACAATATTGATGTCGTTGTGTAGCACATACAGCTTGTGCTTCATACGACGTCGATATTCACCGTCAACGCAGATCGATACGTAGATCTTTCGACGAATTTTTCTCTCAAACACGACAAGCACTGCCTTATCTGCTTGCGCAAGTACCCAGGCTTCGGAACCATACATCAGCGCGGGTAGTATCAGTGTTTTGTAAAGCGTTATTTTTGTTTGACGAGTTGTGGCTTTGTTTTTAAAGTGCATACTTAAGCCAAAGTAGCATCTGTTGGCCAATACTATTCTTCTTTTTATTTCACAACTGATGTCGTTTGTTGTGTTTACGGCGGTGCCGAGGTATACAAAGTCTTTTACTACTTCACAATTATAGGAACCAACTTCAACAGTTGTTCCGATCTCAATAGGAGCATTGCGCGTCGACACCATCAGCTTGGTCTTCTCGTCGTTTACCGCCAGACCCACTTTAGCAGATTCTCCTTCGACCTTCAAAAAGGTATCGGTTACTTCTTTTAATGATCATCCCATGATGTCTATATCATCAGCATAAGAAGTAACATGTGGTTATTGGTATAGATTGTGCCAGTTCTTTTGACGTTTGCCTCTCGTATAACCTTTTCTAACAGGATGTTGAAAAGATCACACGAAAGGCTGTCTCCTTGCCTGAAACCTCTTTTGGTACAAAACTCTTCGGAGAGGTTCTTTCCTATTTTAACTGAAGATTTTGTGTCAGTTAGAGTCATTTTACAAAGCCGAATGAGCTTTGCGGGGATACGAAATTCAGACTTTGCTTGGAATACCTTTGAACGTAGCGGGCTGTCGAAGGCTGCTTTATAAGCGACAAAAAGGTGGTATGTGTCGATCTGCATCTCTTGGGTCTTCTCCAGGATTTGCCGCAGGGTAAATATCTGTTCAATGGTGGACTTGCCAGGTCTAAAGCCGCATTGGTATGGTCCAAATATTTCGTTGACCATGGGCTTTAGTCGTTCGCACAATATACCTGACTCTATCTTGTAGGTGGTAGGGAGAAGACGTATGCCCCTATAGTTGGACCATAAAGTCTTATCTTCTTTCTTATGGACGGGTCACATGATGCTCAGGTTCCAATCGTCGGGTACGCGTTCTTCCTGCCAGATGGAGCTAACTAGCTGATGCATACACCTTATCAGCGTGTCGCGTCCGGTTTTAAACAGCTTGGCTTGTAGGCCATCAGCTCCTGCTGCCTCATTATTCTTCAGCCGGTTTATAGCTGTCTTTACCTCATTTTGACCTGGTGGTATACATTCAATACCATCTTCTGGTATTGGATCTGTGGTATCTTCGTCGACTTCGCAACTATTGGATACCAACAGTTTGGAAAAATGCTCTTTCCGTATCCTTAGCACACTATCTGCAACAATTACCAGATTACCTTGCTGGTCTCTACAGGAGGATGTGCCAGGTCCAAAGCCATCAGTTTGATGTTTCACTCTTTGGTAGAACTTTCGGACTTCATTCTGTCTCCTGTACATATCGATTTGTTCACACTCCCGCTTTTCGATCTCTCTCTTTTTTCCTGCGGAAAAGACGTTTCTCCTCTCTCCTTTTCTCACGATACCTCTCCCGTGCGCAACGCGTAGCTACTGATTGTAAAGTAGCCCTATATGCCGCATTTTTCTCTTCGTTAGCAGCGCGATACTCCTGGTCATACCATAGATTCCTTGGTGGAGGTCTCTGGTATCCAAGTACTGAATTTGCGGCTATTTGCATGGAGTGGACAATGTTATCGGGACGAGGAGTGCTTTGATTAAGCAGTTGGGTCAGTTGAGTGGCCGTTGACCGATGTCCAACTTCCGTGTTGGGTCTGTTCGCACTTTGTTTGCTACGTTTAATCTGGTACGTACCTTTGCTGCAACACGCTTGATGCTTGTCTTCCATCTATCACAACGTGATCAATTTGATTTCTTTCTCTGGCGATAGCCAGGTGCCCTTATGAATATCGAGATGCTTAAATCTGGTACTGCTAACTACCATGTTTTTGCAGCTGCAAAGTCTATCAGCCTCATATCATTGTCAGATGTTTCACCATGGAGACTGAATTTCCGACTGTTGGGCCAAAGATATTCTCCTTTCCAATTTTGGCATTCAAATTGCTTAGTATAATTTTAATGTCATGGGCAGGGCAACGGTCATAAGTTTCTTCTAAGCGCTCGTAAAATATATCTTTGGTTTGTTCGTCCTTGTCTTCAGTGGTTGCATGAGCGCAAATAAAGCTGATGTTGAAGAATTTCGCTTTTAATCGAATTGCTGCGAGTCTTTCATTCACTGCGGTGAAGCTGGAGACCAGATGTTTTAACCTCCGACCAACTACAAATCCGCAGCCAAATTCTTGCTTTGTGTCATGTCAGATATAATACAGTGCGTCACCTTTAGGTGTTGTTGTGACGCCTTTCCCGTTCCATCGTATTTCCTGTATGGCAGTAATATCGGCCTTGTACTTTTCAAGTATATCTGTCAATGCGTAAACTGCACCTTCTCTATAAAGAGTGTGAACATTCCAGGTGCAGATTCGCAGATCATGGTCCTTAAAACGTTTGCGGGGGTCGTCAATTTTTGAGGGATTTGTTTTTCTTTTCTTTCGTTTTTTCATAGTAGGCTGTTTTTTCTAGGGGAGGGTTACAAACCCAAGTTTTTAACGTTCTTATGGGTGAACGCGCGGCACATGTTAGCTCACTACCTTTAACGGGTGTTAAAGGCAGTTCCCCAGGTCACACCACGGGGAGGTCAGTGTCCACTTGAGATGAAAGTGGGACCAAGATAAATCCTGGGCTTTGCCATGTTTCTTGGTATCTACCATCCCCTACGTCACCCAACATTTGCCTACAAATACCGTAATATCTGAGGAGAGGAATTGTAAATTATATTTTTGTGGACATGTAGAGTAATAGTAGCCGATATTTTCAATACCTAATGTGTTTGACATATGCGTTATAACGATACTTTACGCGCCGACAGAGATATGCCCTCAGCATATGTGAATTAAGACTTTCATCTACGGACAGATCGACACAATTGTTGAACTTTTTTGGGGGAGCTAACATAAAGAGAAGATCGATATCGGCCATTTTAGAAGTTAAATTAAATTTGGAAAAAATATTAGGAGATCCAACGTTTGGATAAATTTGCTTGCCCCGTTCAAGGGATATCGTGCATACCATTTTAGTGAAATTTTTATACCCTACACCACTGTGTGGGGAGGGTATTATAATTTGGTTTTGGCCAAAAAGTTTGAAACGCATCGAAATAATGGTCGTAGATCCATAGATATATGTATATACCAAAATAAATGTATCGACGAGCTGAGTCGATCTGGCTATGTGTGTCCGTCCGTCTTTCCATCTAAACTTTGTAATTACGCTACAGGTCGCAATTTTGATCGGATCGTCAGCAAATTTGTGGGTGTTGATGAGGGTCCCGGAGGGGAAGAAGCATATTGATTTTGGTGATGGTCGGATAATATTCAGGGGTCGGAATGGGTACAAAGCTTAATCGGAAAAAAAGTCAACATTTTATTTCAAAGCTAATATCTCTGCTTCTATAAAACCTGCTAATAAAAACAAAACCTGCTAATAAAAAAACGAAAATATCACATTTGAACGATGTAACGCTGGTTGGTGTAGGTGGTCAAACAACGAAGATATAACAATAGCCGCTAATAGAACACAACTTCTCATTTTTGCGATTTTAATAATAATGACGAATATCACAGGTTTGGTTGGACTTTCCTGAAGCAAAGTCTGACTATGAAAGCAAAAATGCCATAATTACAGTGTTGCAAAGTAGGTTGGCGTAGGTGTCCAAATAACGGAGATATAGCAATAGTCGGTAATACATCCTATTTTTAAATTTTTTTCAAAAACGTGCTACAGTTTGCAATTTTGATTGGATCGTCACGAAATTTTTGGAGTTAATGGGGTTCCACAGAGGAAGAAGGCTATTAATTTTGATGATGGTCCGATAATATTCAGGGGTCGGAATGGGCAAAAACTTAGTTGGAGAAAAGGTCAACATTTTATTTCAAAGCCACTAGCTCTTTTTCTTTAAGAGGTATATCAAAAGCAAAACCTGGCAAGGAAAGTAGAAGATATCACCTTTACAGCGATGTAAAGTAGGCTGTTGTAGGTGGTCAAACAGCAGAGATATCGCAATGGTCGGTAATGCATCCCATTTTCCGATTATTTTGTAATCAGGCTACAGGTCGCAATTTTGATCGGATCGTCTTGAATTTTTTGGTAAGTTTAGTGATGGTCGGATAATATTCAGGAGTCGGAATAAGCAAAAAGCTTATGTGGAGAAAAGTCAACTTGTGTTCTTATGCAATTATCTCCGCTTCTGGTAGGAGTATTTCAAAAGCCCGCCAATGGATGAAGAAAAAATTTCCTTTATATTGATGCAAAGTATGTTGGCGTAAGTGGGCAAACAACCGAGATATCGCAAAAGTCAGTAATATATCCAATTTTTTTTTTTCATTTTTTGTAATCACGCTACAGGTTGGAATTTTGATCGGATAGTCACGAAATTTTGGGGGTTGATTGGGGCCCCACAGGGGGAAAATTGGGAAAAACTCATGTGGAGACAAATTCAGAGTTTTATTCTTTGTGAATATATCGGCTTCTTGTACGGACATTCCAACGGCAAAGCCTGTCAATGGAAGAAGAAAATACTACCATTACATTGGTGTAAAGTAGGTTGGCGTAGGCGGTCAAACAAGAGAGATGCCACAATAGTCGGTAATGCATCCAATTCTTTCATTTTTTGCAATCACGCTGCAGTTCGCAATTTTGATCGGATGGTCACGAAATTTTGGTTGCTTATGGGAGTCCCAGAGTGAAAGAGTCATATTATTTTTAATGGTAGTAGGATTATATTACTTAAAAAAAATGTTTACCAGTGAAAAGCTTATGCACAAGGGTAGTGGTGTAGGGTATCACATGGTCGGCCCCGTCCCTAGCCTTTGCTCACTTGTTTTTATTTAGCTGAGAGGTCAAAGGAAAACCCTAAGCTGTTAACATCTCGTTTAATGAATGCTGTCAATAATTACAGGTCTTTTAAGACTAATGTAATTATTATGCCGGGGACTGTAAGTTGGCATAGGATGCCAATTAACGGAGATATCGCAATGGTCGGTAATACATCCCAGTTTTTATTTTTTTTGAAATCACGCGCACACGTCGCAATTTTGACGGAATCGTCACGAAATTTTGGGTGTTAATGGGGGTCCCACAGTGGAAAAAAAACAGTTGATTTTGGTAATGGTCGGATATTATTCAGAGGTCGGAATGTAAAAAAGAACTTATTTGGAGAAAAGGCCAACGTTTTATTTCAAAGTGAATATCTCTCTTCTGTAAGAGGTATATCGAAACAAAACCTTACAAGCAAAGTAGAAAATATTACCATTACAGCGATGTGAAGTAGGTTGTCATAGGTGGTCAAACAACAGAGATATCCTAATGGTCGGTAATGCATCCCTTTTTCCATTTTTCCTGCAATTACACTACAGGTCGGAATTTTGATCGGGTCCTCACGAAACTTTGGTGGTTGATGGGGGTCTCACATGGAGCTGGCAAACCATCGATAGTCGAACTATCGTTTTGATCACTGACGTAAAGCTTCGTTTATATCAGACTCAGAAGTGTCTCAAATGACTTGTTTTGGTGGTCGACGTAATTTTTGTTTTACGACAGCAATCAAAACTATAGTCGGACGATCGATAGTTTGCCAGCTCTAGTCTCACATAGAAAGAAAGCTATGGATGGTTGGCGTATATCCCACTTTTCCATTTTTTGATTGCAGTTGTACTGACGATGCACTTACTTACTTACTTAGCTGGCCCATTACAGAACATTTGTTCTATAGGCCGAACTAAGAAGAGATCTCCATTCCTCTCTATTTGTTGCTTTGCACTCTGGAATACCGCGCCTTTTCATCTCATCATCCACTTGTTTGCGCCATCTATTCCTTGGCCTGCCAATTCTGCCTGCACCGCCATGTGGCATGTATTCATACGCCTTTTTAGCGGGTTCATCATCGCTCATTCTTATAATATGGCCTAGCCAACGCAATCGCTGCATCTCGATACGTTTAACTAATATTGATGTCGTTGTATAGCAGATACAGCTCGTCGTTCATGCGACGTCGATATTCACCGTCAAGAATTTTTCTCTCAAACACACCAAGCACTGCCATGTCTGCTTGCGCAAGTACCCAGGCTTCGGAGCCATACATCAGCACGGGTAGTATCAGTGTTTTGTAGAGCGTTATTTTTGTTTGACGAGATGTGGCTTTGTTTATAAACTGCTTACTTAAACCAAAGTAGCATCTGTTGGCCAATACAATTCTTCTTTTTATTTCACAACTTATGTCGTTTGTTGTGTTTACGGAGGTGCCGAGGCATACGAAGTCCTTTACTACCTCAAAATTATAGGAACCAACTTCAACAGTTGGTCCGATCTCAATGGACGCATTGCGCGTCGACACCATCAACTTGGTCTTCTCACCGTTTACCGCCAGACCCACCTTAGCAGATTCTCCTTCGACCTTTATAAAGGTATCAGTTACTTCTTTTAATGATCGGCCCATGATGTCTATATCATCAGCATAAGCAAGTAACATGTGACTGTTGGTGTAGATTGTGCCACTTCTTTTGACGTTTGCCTCTCGTATAACCTTTTCTAGCGGGATGTTGAAGGGGTCACACGAAAGGCTGTCTCCTTGTCTGAAACCTCTTTTGGTACCAAACTCTTCGGAGAGGTTCTTTCCTATTTTAACTGAGGACCTCGTGTCAGTTAAAGTCATTTTACAAAGCCGGATGAGCTTTGGGGGGATGCCAAATTCAGACATGGCTTGGAATACCTTGGAACGCAGCGGGCTGTCAAAGGCTGCTTTATAATCGACAAAAAGGTGGTAGGTGTCGATCTGCATATCTTGGGTCTTCTCCAGGATTTGCCACATGGTAAATATCTGGTCAATGGTGGACTTGCCAGGTCTAAAGTCGCATTGGTATGGTCCAATTATCTCGTTGACCATAGGCTTTAGTCGTTCGCACAATATCCCTGACACGATCTTGTAGGCAATAGGGAGTAGACTTATGCCCCTATAGTTAGAGCATAGTCTTATCTCCCTTCTCGTGGACGGGGAGCAGGATACTCAGGTTCCAATCGTCGGGTACTCGTTCTTCCTGCCAGATGGTGCTAACTAGCAGATGAATACACCTTATCAGCGTGTCGCCTCCGGTTTTGAACGGTTCGGCTGGTAAGCCCGCGGCTCTTGCTGTCTTATTATTCTTCAGCCGATTTATTGTTGTCTTTACATCATCTTGGTCGGGTGGTATACATTCAATACCATCTTCTGGGATTGGGACTGTGGTATCTTCGTCATCTTCGCTGCTATTGGATACCAACAGATTTGAAAAATGTTCTTTCCATATCTTGAGTACACTATCTATATCAGTTACCAAATTACCTTGCTGGTCTCTACAGGAGGATGTGCCTGTACCAAAGCCATCAGTTTGATGCTTGACTCTTTGGTAGAATTTTCGGACTTCATTCTGGCTCCTGTACATCTCGAATTTTTTCACACTCCCGCTTTTCCATCTCTCTCTTTTTCCTGCGGAAAAGACGTTTCTCCTCTCTCCTTTTCTCCCTGTATCTCTCTCGTGCGCTACGCGTTGCTACGGATTGTAAAATAGCCCTATATGCCGCATTTTTCTCTTCGGTGGCAGCACGACACTCCTCATCATACCATGAATTCCTTGGTGGAGGTCTCTGGTATCCAAGTATGGATTTTGCGGCTGTTTGCATGGAGTGGGCAATGCTTTGCCATTGCGCTGATATGTTATCGGGATGAGGAGTGCTTTGATTAAGCAATTGGGCTAGTTGAGTGGAATATGCTGTGGCTATCTGTTGAGATTGTAGCTTACCGATGTCTAACTTTCGTTTTGTGTCTGTTCATACTTTGTTTGCTACGTTTAAGCGGGTGCGTACCTTTGCTGCAACAAGGTAGTGGTCCGAATCAATGTTTGCGCCTCGGAACGATCGTACATCCAACACGCTCGATGAATGTCTTCCATCTATCACAACATGATCAATTTGGTTTCTTGTTTTTTGATCTGTAGACATTCAGGTGCCCTTATGAATATCGAGATGATTAAATCTGGTACTGCTAACTACTATGTTTTTGAAGCTGCAAAGACTATCAGTCTCATACCATTGTCAGATGTTTCACTGTGGAAACTGAATTTCCCGACTGTTGGGTCAAAGATATTCTCTTTTCCAATTTTGGCATTAAAATCGCCTAGAATGATTTTAATGTCATGGGCGGGCCAACGGTCATATGTTTCTTCTAAGCGCTCGTAAAATATATCTTTGGTCTGTTCGTCCTTTTCTTCAGTGGGAGCATGAGTGCAAATAAAGCTGATGTTGAAGAATTTAGCTTTTATCCGAATTGCAGCAAGTCTTTCATTCACTGGAGTGAGGCTGGATACCAGATGTTTTAGTCTCCGACTAACAACGAATCCACAACCAAACTCATGCTTTACGTCATGGCAGCTATAATACAGTGCGTCACCTTTAGGTGTTGTTGCGACGCCTTTCCCAATCCATCGTATTTCCTGTATGGCAGTAATATCGGCCTTGTACTTTTCAAGTACGTCTGCCAATGCGAAGACTGCACCTTCTCTATAAAGAGTGCGAACATTCCAGGTACAGATTCGCAGATCATGGTCCTTAAAACGTTAGCGGGGTTCGTCAACTTTAGAGGGGTTTGTTTTTCTTTTCTTTCGTTTTTTCATAGTAGGCTGTTTTTTCTAGGGCAGGGTTACTAACCCGACGCCCAACCCCAAGTTTTTAACGTTCTTATGGCTGAACGCGCGGCACATGTTAGCTCACTACCTTTAACGGATGTTAAAGGCAGTTCCCCAGGTGACACCACGGGGAGGTCAGTGTCCACTTGGGATGAAAGAGGGACCAAGATAAATCCTGGGCTTTGCCATGTTAAAACCGATCAGGACCGTTGCCTGGTATCTTCCATCCCCTACGTCACCTTAAATGCATTTCAACAAAATTGATCTGTATTAATGAAGACATTCAGAGCAAAGACGCTAAGCTATCCCAATTTCTATATTTTGAATTTTACCAGTCAAAAGCTTATGCACAGGGATAGTGGTGTAGGGTATCACATAGTCGGCCCCGAGCTTCCTGACATACTGGTCCAAAAGTTATACGATGACCCCCTGAAATGACTAGTGGGTGCGATATCTATCGAAAAGGTATGACTCCCAAAACAAGATTCACTTCCATAATGGATTATGTCAGTCAATTCCTTCCTCCTCAACAATATTGAACTTTACTCCTAATTCAAATTTTTGTCGGCAAGTTAAGATATCCAAAAAGGGCTAAAAAAAAAAAAAAAATATGAAAATACCCTAAATACAATCGATCTGACCGTAGATGAAAATTTCAATTCACATAAGCTGAGGGTAAATCTCTGTTGGCAAAGCTGGGTGATAGTTTTTTACTTGTTATACCTTTCACCATAATATGGAATGTATAATTAAATTTGTCATTCCGTTTGTAACACACCGAAATATTCATCGGGGGCGCTATAAAGTATATATATTCTTTATCAGGGTAAAATTCTAAGTCGATTTAACTATGCCGGTCTGTCTGTCCGTCCGTCTGTTGAAATCATAATTCGATATAAAATTTTATATTACTCCTAGGATGTTTGCTATTTCAAATGGGCTTTATCGGTCTACGTTTTCATATAGGGTCGATAGTATGGTACCACCCGATTTTCGGTATTTTGAAGGTTTTAGCTTCATTATCACACCGAACTAGCTGAAATTTAGTTTAGAGTCGTCGTTGGAGGAATACAACTTCCCCCAGAATTCAGTTGGTATGGGTCCACGCCTTCGGTATTTTGAAGGAGGTGGCCTCAATATTCTTTTAAAATGGCTGAAATTTGGTATTTAGTCTTTGTTAGGGTTATTCAACTTTACCCTTCATATAACCCCCATAGAACGGTACCTCCCGAATTAGGTGATATTTGGTATTTAGTCTACGTTGGAAGTAAAATCCTTCCCGAGTGAATTTCGTCGGTATAGGTTTACGTTTCGATATAGCCCCTATAGAACGGTAGATCCCGATTTTCGTAATTGTAAAAGATGTGACGTCAATATCCCACCGAAATTACTGAAAAAAAATTATCAGTATAGATGCGTACCTCTTCAGGGACGTACGCAGGGGGGGGGCACGGGGGGCCCGGGCCCCCCCCGAAATGGTTTGGTCCGACAAAAATTTTTGAGCTACTTTAACAAATTATTACGATGTTTTCTCTAGAATAATTTTTGTTTTTGAAATTTCAAATGAAAACTGATATTGTTCTGAAGGTTCTGTACTGAAAATGTACTTTATCAACAAGCAGTCTGAAGAAATATTTAAAATTTTTTGTTTGAATACGCTCTTTGAGAGAAACTTCCAGTAAAACTGAATTCCTTCCTTATGCCATGCCTGCGTTTTGGAATTCGTATTCAAAAGGATTACAAATTCATTATCGTGCGGATTAGAAGTACATAAAATGAACTGTCTATTGGACAATATGTGCGACATATCAAGGGTTTTCCGTGGAGTATATCTCGAAAACCAATTAGAAAATTGATTTACTGCCTTAATCCATATTTTGTATTCCAATTTTTTATTAACTTACTGCTAAATAGTGGGAGAAAATAATGGAGAAAAAGTTATTGTTGTGAATCATAAAGTGATAATATCTGCTATAAATAGCATGCCCATCTGAATTTTTACCTATCAGTATTTGTAGCTGAAAACAACCGTAAACGAAATTAATGCTCAAACTTTGGTTATTTGGTATTGTATTAAAATCTGCTATTATTTGTATTGTATATCACGGTGCTCTTGAAACAACTTTAAACGAATGAAGCTTACACCTGGGTTCATTGACGAAAAAAATAAAAAAACGCATTTTTAGGATATTTCAGGTTTTGACCGTTTTGCTGAAAACCACAAGCCCTATTCAAATGGAACTAAAGAAAATGTTGTAGCAGTGAAAATTCTTGTTCTCTTATGATATTTTCCTATGTTTTACTGTTTTTGAGATATAGAAATTCGAATTGGGATAATTCACTGACTGTATCGTCTCCTTATAAAATAATGTCATGACTGCAATTTTCCAAACGATTGTAACTCTCGAACAAATCTACAGATTTTGTCCAAAATTTGGATCTCGCAATATTTTGGACACTTCCCCTGCCAGACTTCAAACTATTTCTCTAAAATCTTGAGCACAGTCCAATTCGATTTTTTCGAGACCTACTGGTTCGAATATAGGTCGATTTACTTGAGGTCTTGTTTACAGCGATATTGAATTTTTCGTGGGTGAGTCAATGGTTATATCAGGATCGGTGTAAAAGCTTTAAATTTTACGCCGACCAACTATTTTGACTTCCAAAATTAGGTCCACTTCCAAAATGGACTATATCAGTCTATTCTTTCAGGTATCGTCTGTACAAAAGTGCAAAACTTTTGCCTTTCATCGAAGTCACATTTTTGGTCATACCCAGCAAAATGTTTGTAGCCAAGGAAGTAGTTGAATCATGAGTGCAAGTGATTTCCGACTACATCTTTTTACGTGAAAGAAGTCTTGATTTTTACAAGGGCATGGCGCAGTGAGGGTGCCACTGTGCCTTGCACGCAGAAGGTCGGTGGTTCGATTCCCCGGCCAGGCAACACCAACAATTTTTCAACGGTGGCAAAATACCCCTCAGTAATGTTGGCGACATTTCCTGAGTATTTCAGCCTTGAAAAACTTCTCTACAAGTGGTGTCTTAGGACACGCCGTTCGGACTCGGCGATAAACAGTAGGTCCCATATCATTGAGCTAAATATGAATCGGGTTGCACTCATTGATATGAGAGAAGTCTCCCTTGTCCCGTATGGGATGTTGTGGAACAATGTTTGTTTTGTTGGTGCAGTGAGGATACTGTCTAATTTGCTTCTTCAGCACACATTTTGCATTAGTTCTTTGTAGTGAATAAATATACATTCCATGGAATGTATTTTGAATTGATTTTTCGATTAATTTAAAAATTGATTCGAAAGCATGAATTTTGGGGATATGGGAGAAGTTAAAATATTATTAAGAGCAATCTTGAGGAGAATTTTCACAGCTACAACATTTTCCTTAGGCCCATTTACATAGGATTCGCGGTTTCCAAGCAAAATTGTGAAAACATAAAGAACCCCTAAAAATGTGAACTTAAATCGCGATTTATTCGAAAATCCCTCCGGAGATTTTTTTGTTTCTTGATATTTCTCATCTATGAGCATTGTAGTTTCAGAATCTGCAAAAACTTTCCAGGTGTAAGCACCTTTCATTTAAATTTGGTTAAGGCACACCGTGTAGTCTTAATGAAATTGAAATATAATGAATATAAAACAATGAAATATCTCAAATAAATCATTTTAAAAAGCGACTGAGTGCAACTAAAAATCAAATAATTTTATTCTAAAAACTTAGTTTTTATTACTTAAAAATACCCAAAAACATCTTAAAACGCTTCTTGCATAGAATCGTGCAAAATAAGTGATAAACATCTAAAATTGATTGCATCCTAGCTGCACCATGCCCTTGTAAAAATCATGACTTCTTTCACTTAAAAAGACATAGTTACTTGCACTCATGATTTAACCATTTTTTGGCTACAAACAAATATGCTGTCTGATATTTCTTGCACCTATGATTATCTTTTTGGATATAAGCATTTTGCTGAGTAAATAAAATACCATGCAATAAATCGCTTCTTGTGTTCTTGAGAATTTTCTTTACAAAAAGTTATTATAAATGTAAACATTGCTAAAATGTGAAAATTTTATGAAATGGATTCAAATCCGACATTGTCAAAATGTGAAGAACGGAATGCATTTTTAATGACTCTGCGTAGACTGCTTCTAAAAAAGCTATTCAATCACTACTTCACATAGAACAACTTCAAATAAATTTTGCTGGGTAACGCCGATAATAGAGAAGTTGTACATCCGAAATATTTCGAAGTTATTGTCGGAAAATTTATACGTCCAAAAATGGAGACGAAATTCGGAAACTTAGTGGCTTTACAATTTACAGAACACAAATTGGCTATGTAGTCCGTATTCTATATGTCTATGTATGTAGACAAACCCGACTGCTACTTTTTCTTGTTTTCCAGAAATCAAAAATTTTTAATTTTCATAAGTGATTGGTTGTTGGAAACCAATGATGTATCAGATGGAGTTTTTCGACTCAACCTATTTTTTCAGGATATAGCTAAAAGGTTGCCAAGTTTGTTTTAAATTTTTTTTTTCTATCATGTTTTTGTGAAGCCTCAAATAGTTCTACGAGTTGGAATCGCAGTCTATGAGTCGTAGATTGCATCGCCCAGCTCCTGATATTTTTTTTAATGTAACTTTCTGAATGTTTAGTTGGCTTTCATTGACTCTATCGCTTCTGGTAAAATAGTAAAGCTGTGGCGTTTTTAAGCAATTAAAGAACATTATTTTCTAACAATAATACAAAACTTTTTTAATGGCACTGAAATTAGTGTGTAATATATGCACTTTAAAGAAGAAACGGCGTTATGTTCGGGTCAAACTGTTTACATCCTGCAAACACTGTATATATCTATTCGACATATTCGCACTTTTTGCATGGAAGTTCTTTCACTAAAAGGATTTCCAAAATCCATATTAGTGACGATATTTTTAAAACTTATGCTAATAGCCTCAACAACACAACACATGGTCGTATGTCAAACTGTCCAGAGTATGCTGAGGCTAAAAACTGACAAACTTTCCAAAAAAAAAAAAAAATGTCAAATGACGCCTGCCGACACTACGTGTTGCCTAGTCCAGAAGGTTTTTAGTACCCCTCGTGAATAAAGTCATCAAAACCCCTTTAAAATAGCTTTACGTAACGATACATAACATTTTTAATTTTCATGATTTTTGGTCAAGCTGGCCCCCCCCCGAAATGAAATCCTGCGTAAGTCCCTGTACCTCTTGATTTACGATATTTTTGGGTTTTAACCACATTATCTATTGAAATATTTTACGCCAGAAATTTTTCGGTATATATCGACGTTTTGATATAGCCTCCATAGAACCTTACCTCCCGAATTTGGGTATTTTGAAGGTCAGCGACATTGTTTTAACGAAATTGCTGAAATTTGGTATAAATTCTTCTTCAAAAACGAAAGGAAACTTATTGTTCCATTTTACTTAAATACCACTCGTGGTGGAGGGTATAACAAGTTCGTCCGGGACGATTTTAAAACTGTTCTTACTTGCTTTTTATACCCTCAGCCTTTAGGCTAAAGAGGGTATTTACACTTTGATACGACCAAAAATGTGCCTAATCAAAATAATGGTTTTAGACCCCAAATATGTTTGCACGATATCCGTTTCAGACAATTTTGAGTAGATCTAGCAATATCCGTCCGTCTGTCTGTCTGGCTGGTGCGCACGATAACTCTCGAACGGATCAATCGATTCGGTTCAAATTTTGGGTATCGAAATATTTTGTCCAGATTCGATTTAAGTTCAAAGATGGGCCATATAGGTCCACTCCTTCAGGTACCTCCCCCACAATGGTTCAAAAATTGTCGCAAAACTTGTGCGCACGATAACTCTTGTGGGGAATAACCGATTTGGTCCATTCCTTCGGGTACCTCCCACACAAAATTTCGGAAAAGTTCAGTTTAGGACCTGGTCTCGAATCGCTTTGATTTTTGTTTACGCAAATTGTATTCGCTGTTCTCTATACGACGTTGTAAGCTTCATTAGGGGCAAGTCCATACTTCCTGAGAAAATAGCCTTAAAGTTACAAAAAACCCTATGACACCGTGTGTAGTGGTTGAAGCGCAAGATAACTCTCGATCGGATCTGCCGATTCGCTCCAAAATTTGGCTTTCATAACATATTGTCCAAACTTAGTTTAAGTCCAAAGATGGATTATATCGGTTCACTCCTTCCGGTACCTCCCCCACAAATGTTCGAAAATGTTCGGAAAATTTGTGCGTACGATAACTCTTGAAGGGAGTGACCGATTTGATCCATACTTTGCATATTATGAAATTTCTACCAGACTTAGATCAGGTTCCAATATGGACTCAATCGGTAAACTCCTTCGAGTACCTCACACACAAAATTTCGGAAAAGTTCAGTTTAGGACCTGCTCTTGAATCGCCTTGGTTTTTGTTGTAACATCTTGTATTCACTGTCCCCCATACGAAGGTACACGTTTTCTCAGGGGCAAGTCCATACTTCCTGAAAGTTGAAAAACAAAGCCTATGACACCATGTTTATGAGTGGAAGCGCCAGATAATTCTCGAACGGAAATGCCGATTCTGGCAAAATTTGGTCTTCGTAATATTGTTCCCTAACTAACTTTAAGTTTGTAGATAAGCCATATCGGTCCACTCCTTCAGGTACCAACCCCACAAAATTTCAAAAATATTCGGAAAAATTGTTCGCACGATAACTCTTGATAAGTTTTGATAAGTTCACTTTAAGACCTGCTATTGAATCACTTTGATTTGTGTTGAAGCAACTTACATTCGCTGCCTCAATTACGATGGTAAAAGTTGTTTCAGGGACAAGTCCATACTTCTTGAGAAAACAGCCCGATGGGTGTAAAAACCCCCTATGGAACCCCCATGGTCTATGTCGGTCCATTCCTTTAAGTAGCTTTTCCGCAAAATTTTTGAACTCTTATCCTAATCAACATTTTTGTCGGTTCATACGACCAAAATTTTGAAACCCCCTAAATACATACGTTTTTTGTGAAAAAAGTGTTTCAATTTGCACAAGCTGAGGGTATATCTCTGTCGGCAAAGCCGACTGAAACTTTTTTAGTTGTTTACATAGAATTGTTTCATTTCATAGAATTTTTCAAAAATATAATGTTTTAAAGTGTTTTAATTTTACTTAAATAGAATAAACGTTATTTTAGTCATTAGTAGCCAAAAGTTCCTTCATTTGCGCTACAGGAAATCATTTTTGAGAAAGTCAAAAGGTCAAAAAGTCATTACCCTAATATACATATATGCAAAATATCTGTATATCATAAGTATATTGATTTGTGTATAATCCCGAATCAATGATGTCACAGTATGCATAATTATAAATATATATACCTATGTATGGGTACATGTATGTGTATGTTATGCAATTTTATTCAAAGACTCACTTCATAAATTGTCTTAGAATGAAGAAGTCAATAAATTATAATTTACAAAATTATAAAAGGATATAATGCAGAGGATAACACATTCCTAAGGAAACCACAAAATTGTAGTTTCAAATCCCCTTACATTAGGGGATGCAGATGTCTGCATTTATAATCACTTGTATGTATATATACATGCACCGCTTGCATGTAATACATAGCGGAAGTATGTCAATTAAGGCATAAATTATATTACAGATTTCACTTTTACACACGAATACCTTGTGGTATTTAATGCACCTTTATATTTATATATATTATATTAAGGTGTATTAAAGACTTAATGCAGTTATGGGATTTAGGCAATTTGAAATTCAGGAAATGAGCTTAAATAGAAGATTACGTAAGTTCTTTAAACCATAGCATACGCATTTGGTAATTATGGTTTGTTAATTTAAGAAAATCTGTGTCCATTTCATTGTGGCATAAAAATTCAGTTAAATTAAATATGTGAGAAAGGATATATGTATTCCTTTCAAACAAATCTAAAACACCATTCACCCCTTATAAATATTGATATACTTTCCGAATGTACTTTCAAAATAATAATCCCCTTTTATCTGTTTTTTATTCCAATATAAACAATCTGTACTTACTTAACACTCGAGGAAATGTAAAGTAAGAACCTCTTTTTGTGCAATGGCATCTCAAACAGTCAAAAAGGCAGTTAGTTCTCCATGTCACACAAAGCTGCATGGATGCATTGCCAAAGGAACAAATACCCACCCAACCGAAGATTTCATAGGGCATGGCACTCAACAACACAGAAGCACTTTCCTTGTCAAGATATTGAATGCATAACAAAAAAGTGGGATATGCATAAAAACACGCGATAATTCCAACAGAGGAAGATGAATATTCTGGCAATTGAATTGATTTGTATGAAGATATGTGTACTGGAACGCCGTTTTTCGTTTCGTTATTCTTCTTTTTCCTTCAAGGATTATGCATAAGGCGGATTTGTTCAATAATAAAAAAAACTATTGCTCAGTGAGCAGGCAGAAAAGGATTTTCCAAATACTTACGTATCGGATGAAGAAAAGTACTTTATGTTTTCAAGTATTTATGAGTTGAAGATGCGTAATACTCATTGTTAAAACGCCATAACGAAAATAATATGTTAAATATATTGCAATTGTTCTGGAACATTGAAAATATATAACAAACAAACAGTAGGGGATGGAAGGTACCAAGCAACGGCTCTGGCCGGATATAACATGGCAAAGCTCTAAACCATTCCTAAAATCGCAAAATGAAGACGTTTTTAAGATATTTAAGATAAATTTATAAATAAAAGCAAATGTTAAAAAATTTAGTTTTGTATTTTTTCTTTATAAAATAAGAAATGTTTTACACTTGTATAAAGGAAAAACGCAATTGACAAATTAAAAAAAAAAAAAAAATAATAAGAAAAAATAGTAATCATTCGAATTCAACAGCCAAATAGGAATTAAAATTTTGTATTTAATCGCAGTTTAAAACAAATTATTGTTAAAAATTTATTTAAAATATTAAATTAAATTAAATTTTTATTAAATACAACAAAACATACAAACAAGATTTTTTCAAATTGAACCAATATTAATGCATTTATGTGTATTTCATTGCATATAGTTTTTACAGAATTCGACTAGATATAACATTTAAATAAAATATAAAAACAAAAAACCGACTCAACACGTAAATATGTATGTATGTATCCCTCAAGAAGCTAGCACCATTTCCAGGTGATTCCCCAATTATCACCTACCAAGAAAAAGCAGACGTGACTGGTGAACGCTTGAACACAAATCGATATTCAATTACCTTCAATTAACTTTATTTTAATTATTTGTTATTAAACATATTAGGAATAATAAGTAGTGGAAATTTAAAGTAGCCAGGTAGACCTCAGATTTTTTTTCCTTTATTTATTCCTCGTGGGAACATAGGGCATCAACAATACATTTATACAATGATCTATTATGCACAATTGTTTTTATATAATCCCATGATTTATCGATATTTGCCAATTGCTTGAGTACTGTTCTTCTACAGGACATTTTTGGGCGACCCTGTCTTCTACTGCCCTGCGGATTCCAATCTAGGGCCATTCTCGAGATTGTATTATGCGTCTTCCTCAAAGTGTGGCCAATCCAGTTCCATTTCTTTCTTTTTATCTGCATTGCAATAGGTGTTTCATCGGCTAATCTCCATAAGCATTCATTAGAAATAGTATTTGGCCAAAATATACCACATATGAATCGGAGACATTTGTTGATGAAAGTCTGAAGTCTCTGTATAATTTGCTCGTTATAGAACCAAGTTTCGCTGCCATATAACAATGTAGATTTTACGCATGCTTTGAAAATTCTCAACTTCGTAGCTCTTGTTATCTGTGTGTTTTTCCACGTTTTTCTCAGCCGACCAAATGCGCTTCTTGTCTTATTAAGTCTGTTTGAGACATCTTCATCGATACTGCCAGCTATGTTCACAATGCTTCCTAAATAGCAGAATGATTCAACGTAAGGAATCGGTTGATTGTCAATTTTGATCGCATCGTCGTTGCGGTTGTTAAGTCGCATTGCATACGTTTTTTTAATGTTGAATTCTAGTCCAACTTCTCTTGCTAGTCGAACTAGATCATTTATTTTGTCCTGCATGTCGCAGGCCTTGTGTGACAGTAGACAGATATCATCTGCATATGCTAGGTCCTCGAGCTGCCTATTCAGACCCCATGTTATGCCTCGCCTCTTCCGGCACAACTTTAACATTATGTCATCCAACACTATTGCAAAAAGTAGTGGTGATAATGGACAACCTTGATGTACACCAACGTTTGTTTTGAATGGGATACTTAGTGTCCCATTATGAAGTACTTGTAAGTCGGCGTTGGCGTACATAGCCTTTATTATTGCTATTAATTTGTTCGGAATACCCCGTTTTTCTAGCGATCTCCATATAGCTGCTCTTTTGATAGTGTCGAAGACCTTTTTAAAGTCGACGAAGAGCAAGTATAAGGGTGTCCGCCATTCCACAGACTGCTCGATAATTACTCTTAACGTGTTTGATTGTGTAGGCAGCTGCGGTGTGGTCGAAAACCAGCCTGTTCATCTCTAAGCTTGTCTTCGACGTTAGCTAGTCTCGTCAGAATTACTGTTGCTAGTACTTTGTATACGCTGTTTAGCAGTGTGATTCCTCTCCAGTTTTCGCAAGAACGAAGGTCGTCTTTTTTCGGGATTTTGACAATTATTCCTTTTGTCCATGCAGCGTCCACGTATTCCTCGCTCCAAAATTTTGAGGTGTAGAAGTGGATGATGTTAGCGGTCACTTCAATGTCCACTAAGAGTAGTTCTGGGGGTATGTTGTCCTCTCCGGCTGCTTTATTTTTCTTTAGTTCAGCTATCATTACTTCCTCTTTGGTCGGGGCTTCAGCATTGACTTCCTCGCTTCTTTCTGTGTCATTAACATTGTCAAACGCAGTGGGTTCGTCAGCATCTTCGGTATTCGTAAGTCCTTCAAAATATTCCCTCCATCTGTTGAGTTGCGCTTCTGGAGTTGTCAGTAGAGTTCCATCTCCGTCCCGCACTGGTTGATGTGTATTTTGTTTTTTATTGTTGATTTTATTTTTAAGTTGATGCAATTCTCTTGTGTTGTTTGCACTCGCAGCGGCTTCTGCTTCTTTTGCCAAATTTTCCATATACTTTCTTTTGTCTTTTCTTGCCGATAGCTTTATCAAAATCCAGGTTTCTTCGCTTATCCATGGTTTTCTGTTTGACTTTTGGATGGGTCCAAGTGTTTCCATTGCAATTTCGTTTACTAAAGCTCCGGTTTCTTCCCACTTTTCTGATATGTTATTTAGGATACGCTCTTTCATATTTGTGCTGAATTCCGTTAATGTTTCTGACCACTTGTGTTTGCCAGTGTTCCATCGTTTAGTTTTTTTTTTTTTAATTTTGTGCGAGTTCCTGTGGGCTCTTAGTTTAATTTGTATTTTCGCAGTGAGCAATTCGTGGTCGCTATCGATGTCCGCGCCTCTCTTTGTACGCACATCTAACAGGCTTGTCCTCCACCTTTTACTTATACAAATGTGATCTATTTGGTTTCTCGTCTTTCCATTAGGGGAGGTCCAGGTGTATTTGTGTATATCCTTATGTGGGAATATCGTTCCACCTATTATCAACTCAAATGTCTGGCACAGATTCACTAAACGCTCGCCGTTGTTATCCCTGATGCCTAGCCCATGTGAACCAATGACGTGGTGCAGCCCCATGTTCGCGCACCCTACTTTCGCATTGAAGTCGCCCATTAATACCATTACGTCTTTTCTGGCTGTAGAGCTGCATATTTTTGTCAATTGCTCATAGAACACATCCTTATCGGTATCATCGGCTTCCTCCGTAGGCGCATAGCATTGTATGATTGTGATGTAAGTTTTTTTAATAGCACTACTTAATCGGGCAGTTATGATCCTGTCATTAACGGGACACCATGATATAAGGGCATTTTTCATTCGTTTGGCTATTATTATTCCCAAACCTTTTTCGTGCATATTCATGTGACCACTGTGGATGATTAAATTGCCATTTGCAGAAGTTGTTTGGTTGCTGTACGTCCATCTCATCTCACTCACCCCAATGACGTCGATGTTAAATTTGTCTATCTGTTTCTCAAGTTGAGCCAGCCGGGTACAATCGTTTAGGGTTCTAACGTTCCATTGTGCAAAGCAAGTCCTTTTTCGTTTAGCAGGTTTCGTCATCAGATTTTGATCCGTAGTATTATTTGTATTTGTTTCTGTTTCGTAAATCATGAAGTTTTCAGATGAATAGGTGATTGGTCTATTGCATCCTATTCTGATGCTGGGGCTGCCAGCTTGTTGCCTCCAGACCGGCAATTGTAGTTCGAAAAGGCCGCCTCTGACATGAGGAACCGACGCCTTAGGTATAATACAGCCGCCCCTAACCTGGGAGTACAGACGCTGACCCTAGAGCCGCTCGCTCCGAAACAGACGCTCTAAGGATTCACATAGGGTCCGCGGGGTCGTTAAGCCCGTCATCCTTTTTTTATGGGATGCCCCTCCGGGGCAGATAACCAATAATAATGAATAACAGATGTTTGTTACCAGCTAACCATTTATTTACAAAAGCAATAAGTAAAATGTGGTTTATTAGAAAATTATAATAACAACTGCCGAATGTTTTATTACCCTCAAGTCGTATTATAGAAATGTTACAGATTCGCATAGATTTGTCATCCATTTGATTATTCATTAGGTTCGCATTCGAGGCCAATTGAGGTTATTCAAAGTTAGGTCAAAGTTGGCGTTGAAACAATAGCAATAGCGGTTCTTCTACCGGGTTCGTCACCATCGGATGATAAGGGGAGATGGATGGTCATACTATTCTGCCCTTAACGATGCAAATCATTTAGTTACATGGTCAGTCTGGGTTGGAGTTGTACGATCACTTGCTTCTAGAAACTTCGAGTTTCCCGTGTTCCCTGCATCAAAAAAAAAAAAAAAAAAAAAAACAAATGGATCGTGAGCAACCATCTCACACAGGTCAAAGTTCGCGTTGAAAAAAATAGCAAGTAAAAAAGCACTCTGCACCCCGAGGGTGTTTTTCGGTTCTCCTACCGGGTTCGTCACCATCGGCTGTTAAGGGGAGATGGATGCTGATACTATTCTGCCCTTAGCGATGAAAATCACTTAGTGACATGGCCATTCTGGGGTAGATTGGTACGATCACCTGCCTCTAGAAACCGCGAGGGTCCGGTGTTCCCCTGCACGGAACAAATACGGAAGAAGGAAAGGACCAGTGATCTGCCTGTGAGTCACACCTCATAAATCGATCGTGAGCATCTCCCACAGATTTCGGCGCCATTGCATCTATGATTGAAGGTAATGCCATAAGCACACAAGTGTAAGGGGAAAGGGAAGAGGGGACAGGAAAGCTTGAAAGGGGACATAGACCTTGACATCAGAAACAGTAAAATAAACACCACCGTTGTGAAAAACCCCAAGAGGAGGCCGACAAGATGGTAGGTGAAAAAAGCGAAAGTATGACAAAACTTACAACGAAAAGGGTTTAAGGCTCAACGACAAAAGTTTAACAAGAGATCAGCGGGATTCTCCAATAGAAGTCAACAAGGCTCCCTCCACTTCCTCGTCAGCAGTGAAAAGGATAATATCTCCTGAGGAACAGAATACCGCTAAACATGGAAGGAAGAAGAGCTTCCCAACTTCAAATGCCCCGAGTAACAATGGGTGACATAGGGGATGAAATATACCAAGTGACGGTCCTGACCGCCTTTAACATGGCAAGGTCCTGGATTTATCTTGGTCCGTCTCTCATCGCAAGAGGACACTGACCTTCCCGTGGTGTCACCTGCGCAGCTGCTTTTAACACACGTTAGGGAAAACTGTTGGTCAATACAATTCTTTTTATTTCACAAATGATGTTGTTTGTTGTGTTTACGGACGTGCCGAGATAGACGAAGTCTTTTACTACCTCAAAACACGCATCGACACCATCAACTTGGTCTTCTCACCGTTTACCGCCAGACCCACATTAGCAGATTCTCCTTCGACCTTCATAAATGTATCATTTACTTCTTTTACTGATCGTCCTATGATGTATATATCATAAGCAAGTAATATGTGGTTATTGGTGTAGATTGTGCCACTTCTTTTGACGTTTGCCTCTCGTATAACCTTTTCTAGCTGGATGTTGAAAAGATCACACGAAAGGCTGTCTCCTTGCCTGAAACCTCTTTTGGTACAAAACTCTTCGGAGAGGTTCTTTCCTATTTTAACTGAAGATCTTGTGTCAGTTATAGTCATTTTACAAAGCCGGATGAGCTTTGCAGAGATACCAAATTCAGACATGGCTTGGAATACTTTTGAATGCAGCGGGCTGTCGAAGGCTGCTTTATAATCGACAAAAAGGTGGTAGGTGTCGATCTGCATCTCTTGGGATTTGCCGCAGGGTAAATATCTGGTCAATGGTATACTTGCCAGGTCTAAAGCAGCATTGGTATGGTCCAATTATCTCGTTGACCATAGGCTTTAGTCGTTCGCACAATATCCCTGACACGATCTTGTAGGCAATAGGGAGTAGACTTATGCCCCTACAGTTAGACCATACAGTCTTATCTCCTTTCTTGTGGACGAGGCACAGGATACTCATGTTCCAATCATCGGGTACGCGTTCTTCCTGCCAGATGGTGCAAACTAGCTGATGAATACACCATATCAGCGTGTCGCCTCCGGTTGTGAACAGCTCGGCTGGTAATACATCGGCGCCTGCTGCCTTATTATTCTTCAACCGGTTTATTGCTGTCTTTACCTCATCATGGCTGGGCGGTATACATATAATACCATCTCTTGGGATTGGGTCTGTGGTATCTTCGTCGTCGTCGCTGCTATTGGATACAGATTTGAAAAATGTTCTTTCAATATCCTGATCACACTATCTGTATCAGTTATCAAATTACCTTGCTGGTCTCTACAGAAGGATGTGCCTGTACCAAAGCCATTTGATGCTTGACTATTTGAAAGAATTTTCGCACTTCATTCTGGTTCCTGTACATCTCGATCTTTTCACACTCCCGCTGTTCCATCTCCCTCTTTTTCCTGCGGAAAAGACGTTTCTCCTCTCTCCTTTTCTCCCGATATCTCTCTCGTGCGCTACGTGTTGCTACGGATTGTAAAGTATCCCTATAAACCGCATTTTTCTCTCCGGTAGCAGCACGATACTCCTGATCATACCATGGATTTCTTGGTGGAGGTCTCTGGTTTCCAATTATGAATTTTGCGGCTGTTTGAATGGAGTTGGCAATACTTTGACATTGCGCTGATATGTTATCGGGATGAAGAGTGCTTTGATTAAGCAATTGGGCTAGCTTACCGATGTCTAACTTTCGTGTTGTGTCTGTTCGTACTTTGTTTGCTACGTTTAACCTGGTGTGTACCTTTGCTGCGACAAGGTAGTGGCCCGATTCTATGTTTGCTCCTCGGAACGAACGCACATCCAACACACTCGATGAATGTCTTCCATCAATCACAACGAGATCAATTTGATTTCTTGTTTTCTGATCTGGAGACAGCCAAGTGCCCTTGCGGATGTCGAGATGATGAAATCTGGTGCTGCTAACTACCATGTTTTTGCCGCTGCGAAGCTATCAGCCTCATACCATTGTCAGATGTTTCACTGTGGAGACAGCCAAGTGCCCTTGTGGATGTCGAGATGATGAAATCTGGTGCTGCTAACTACCATGTTTTTGTCGCTGCGATGCCTATCAGCCTCATACCATTGTCAGATGTTTCACTGTGGAGACTAAATTTTACCGACAGTTGGGCCAAAGATATTTTCCTTTCCAATGTTGGCATTAAAATCGTCTAGAATAATTTCAGTATCATGGGCAGGACAACGGTCATATGTTTCTTCTAAGCGCTCATAAAATATATCTTTGGTCAGTTCGTCCTTGTCTTCAGTGGGAGCATGAACGCAAATAAAGCTGATGTTGAAGAATTTTGCTTTTGTTCGCAATGTAGCAAGTCTTTCATTCACTGGTGTGAAGCTGGAGACCAGGTGTCTTAACCAACTACGACCAACTACAAATCCGCAACCAAACTCTTGCTTTATGTTATGGCAGCTATAATAAAGGGCGTCACCTTTAGGTGTTGTTGCGACGCCTTTCCCAATCCATCGTATTTCCTGTATGGCAGTAATGTCTGCCTTGTACTTTTCAAGTACATCAATACGTAAACTGCACCTTCTCTATAAAGAGTGCGAACATTCCAGGTGCAGATACGCAGATCATGGTCAACTTTGAGGGATTTGTTTTTTCATAGTAGGCTGTTTTTTCTGGGGGAGGGTTACTAACCCTGCGCCCAAACCCAATCTTATATATCAACTTTTGTATTATCGGACGGTAATCATGTTTATATTGTGGAATTCTAAAATTCATCGAATCACCTACAAAAATCGTTAAAATTAATATTAAATTTTTTCTGTAAGATAGCGACCAAAATATAGTAGTTCTTAAGTCCTACTGACATCAAGAATGCTGTCAAGCTTAATTAAACTTGTCATTAGTTTTTATTTTTCCGATCTTTGTTGTTAACTCAAAAAATGAGTTACGGAGTTCCACTACTAAACAGCTTTGTGTATCTTTGAATAAAACTTCGTTTTCCTATTAATAAAAATCAAAGACATCCACAAAGATGTCTATATTCAACAAAATTGTATCTTAAACTATTTGGACAAAATTCCAACGAAGTGAATTGTATTTTATTAGCATTTACTCACTTTAACAAGAGTCTTCCACCACCCTTTATGGAAATAAGAAACATTTTTGTTATACAGCAGCACAACTTCGCTGTCCCTATGTCATTGGCATATGTTGGGTCTTCAGTTTCTGTCAACTGAAGACTATGTCTTAGCCAGTTATGCATAAATTAACGATGTGAAACGCATGCAGCGCACACATATTGCAGTTGAAGCGACAATGTGTCAACCATAATTAAATTTCATGTCGTGAACCGAAAAACACACACGCACGCACTAACACATTCACATTAAGAGAAAATATCTTTACAGTAAACTTAATTAGTATATAGTTTCATACATACAAATGTATGTAAAAGAATATTTATTTTCACATATGCAAAGTGTACAACATAAAATTTATTTACATATAAACAAGTAGTAACTTAATAATTTCTGTGAATGATATAGTTATGTTAGTTTATTTCTTATTTGTAAACGCAACTAAGAAAGTTGTTGAAATAAATGAATATATACTGAAGTTACCAGTGGAAAATAAATTGAAAAATTGCTAAATTAAATCAGGTTTGAAAAATGAAATAGAAGTTGATCTAAGTAGGTTTATATTGCATGTGGTATTTTAATTTAGCTTTGAATTAAATTATACGACTGATTTTATTTGAATATACAAAATACGACTTTGTTAGGCAAATTTATTTTTCAATTACTTTAACAATAATTTTGGAGAATTTTAAATTACTTACACTTATGGCTTTAGCATAACTTTGGTCCTTGAAGCTGAACTCGTCGTAGACATCCCCGAGTTAGAATTCTAATTTCTGTTTCCACTAATTTATTAAAACATGACTTGGGCAGCGTTAATAGCCCTAACATCTCATATAATATATACTTCCACATTCTCTGATAGTTTTCATTTCACCACAAAGTCGAATTTATAGACGACTAAAATGTCGTCTTTATATGCGACCAAAAAGCTTCCTTATAGATAACCGAAATGCGACTCTAAAGACGACTACAACATTGTTTCTTCAGACAACCACAAAGTAGACCTGAAGGGCCTCTTCATAGACGCCCTGAAGGGCCTCTTCATAGACATGGACGACCTGAAGGGCCTCTTCATAAACATTGAAGATCTGAAAGGCGTCTTCATAGACATTGACGACCTGAAGGGCGTCTTCATAGACGACCTGAAGGACGTCTTTATAGGCGACCTGAAGGGCGTCTTTATAGATGACCTGAAGGGCGTCTTTATAGACGACCTGAAAGGCGTCTTTCTAGACGACGTGAAGGGCGTTTTTATAGACGATCTCAAGGGCGTTTTTATAGGCGACCTCAAGGGCGTTTTTATCGACGAGCTCAAGGGCGCCTTTATAGACGACTTCAAGGGCGTCTTTATAGTCGACTTCAAGGGCCTCCTTATAGACGACCTCAAGTGCGTCTTTATAGACGACCTCAAGGGCGTCTTTATAGACGACCTCAAGGGCGTCTTTATAGACGATCTCAAGGGCGTTTTTATAGACGACATCAAGAACTTTTTTATAGACGACCTCAAGGGCGTCTTTATAGACGACCTCAAGGGCCTCTTTATATGAAGATCGTCTATATAGACGACTTGAAGGGCGTCTTTATAGGCGACTTGAAGGGCGTCTTTATAGACGACCAGAAGGTCGTCTTTATAGACAACCTCAAGGGCCTCTTTATAGACGACCTCAAGGGCGTCTTCATAGACATAGACGAACGGAAGAGCGTCTTTATAGATAAATAAATCTTTATAGACCACCTGAAGGGCGTCTTTATAGACGACCTCAAGGGCGTCTTTATAGACGACCTCAAGGGCGTCTTTATAGACGACCTCAAGGGCGTCTTTATAGACGACCTCAAGGGCGTCTTTATAGACGACCTCAAGGGCGTCTTTATAGACGACCTCAAGGGCGTCTTTATAGACGACCTCAAGGGCGTCTTTATAGACGACCTCAAGGGCGTCTTTATAGACGACCTCAAGGGCGTCTTTATAGACGACCTCAAGGGCGTCTTTATAGACGACCTCAAGGGCGTCGTTATAGACGACCTCAAGGGCGTCTTTATAGACGACCTCAAGGGCGTCGTTATAGACGACCTCAAGGGCGTCTTTATAGACGACCTCAAGGGCGTCTTTATAGACGACCTCAAGGGCGTCTTTATAGACGACCTCAAGGGCGTCTTTATAGACGACCTCAAGGGCCTCTTTATAGACGACCTCATGGGCGTGTTTATAGACGACCGCACGGGCGTCTTTATAGACGACCTTAAGTGCGCCTTTATAGACGACCTGAAGGGCGTCTTTATAGACGACCTGAAGGGTGTCTTTATAGACGACCTGAAGAGCGTTTTTATAGACGACCTCAAGGGCGTCTTTATAGACGACCTCAAGGGCGTCTTTATAGACGACCTCAAGGGCGTCTTTATAGACGACCTGAAGGGCATCTTTATAGACGACCTGAAGGGCGTCTTTATAGACGACCTGAAGGGCGTCTTTATAGACGACCTCAAGGGCGTCTTTATAGAAGACTTCAAGGGCGTCTTGATAGACGACCTGAAGGGCGTCTTTATAGACGACCTCAAGGGCGACTTTATAGACGACCTCAAGGGCGACTTTATAGACGAGCTGAAGGGCGTCTTTATAGACGACCTCATGGGCGTCTTTATAGACGACCTCAAGGGTGTGTTTATAGACGACCGCACGGGCGTCTTTATAGACGACCTCAAGGGCGTCTTTATAGACGACCTCAAGGGCGTCTTTATAGACGAGCTGAAGGGCGTCTTTATAGACGAGCTGAAGGGCGTCTTTATAGACGACCTCAAGGGCGTCTTCATAGACGACCTCAAGGGTGTCTTTATAGACGACCTGAAGGGCGTCTTTATAGACGACCTCAAGGGCGTCTTTATAGACGACTTCAAAGGCGTATTTATAGACGACCTCAAGGGGACCTCAAGGGCGGGCATATTTTGAGACGACCTCAAGGGCGTCTTTTTTGACGACCTCAAGGGCGTCTTTATAGACTACTTCAAGGGCGTATTTATAGACGACCTCAAGGGCATTTTCATAGACGACATGAAGGCGTCTTTATAGACGACCTGAAGGGCGTCTTTATAGACGACCTCAAGGGGGTATTTATAGACGACCTCAAGGGGGTATTTATAGACGACCTCAAGGGCGTAATTATAGACGACCTAAAGGGCGTCTTTATAGACGACTTCAAGGGCGTATTTAGAGATGACCTCAAGGGGACCTCATTGGCGTCTTTATATACGACCTCAAGGGGACCTCAAGGGCGGGCGTATTTTGAGACGACCTCAAGGGCGTCTTTATAGACGACTTCAAGGGCGTATTTATAGACGACCTCAGGGGCGTCTTTAGAGACGACCTTAAGGGCGTCTTTATAGACGACTTCAAGGGCGTATTTATAGTCGACTTCAAGGGCGTATTTATAGACGACCTCAAGGGGACCTCATTGGCGTCTTTATAGACGACCTCAAGGAGACCTCATTGGCGTCTTTATAGACGACCTCAAGGGGACCTCAAGGGCGGGCATATTTTGAGACGACCTCAAGGGCGTCTTTATAGACGACTTCAAGGGCGTATTTATAGACGACCTCAAGGGCGTCTTTAGAGACGACCTGAAGGGCGTCTTTATAGACGACCTGAAGGGCGTCTTTATAGACGACCTGAAGGGCGTCTTTATAGACGACCTGAAGGGCGTCTTTATAGACGACCTGAAGGGCGTCTTTATAGACGACCTGAAGGGCGTCTTTATAGACGACCTGAAGGGCGTCTTTATAGACGACCTGAAGGGCGTCTTTATAGACGACCTGAAGGGCGTCTTTATAGACGACCTGAAGGGCGTCTTTATAGACGACCTGAAGGGCGTCTTTTTAGACGACCTGAAGGGCGTCTTTATAGACGACCTGAAGGGCGTCTTTATAGACGACCTGAAGGGCGTCTTTATAGACGACCTCAAGGGGGTATGTATAGACGACCTCAAGGGCGTAATTATAGACGACCTGAAGGGCGTCTTTATAGACGACTTCAAGGGCGTATTTATAGACGACCTCAAGGGCGTCTTTAGAGACGACCTTAAGGGTGTCTTTATAGACGACTTCAAGGGCGTATTTATAGACGACCTCAAGGGGACCTCATTGGCGTCTTTATATACGACCTCAAGGGGACCTAAAGGGCGGGCGTATTTTGAGACGACCTCAAGGGCGTCTTTTTAGACGACCTCAAGGGCGTCTTTAGACGACCTCAGGGACGACCTGAAGGGCGTCTTTATAGACGACCTGTAGAGCGTCTTTATAGACGACCTGTAGAGCGTCTTTGTAGGCGATCTGTAGAGCGTCTTTGTAGGCGATCTGAAGGGCGCCTTTATAGACGACCTGAAGGGCGCCTTTATAGACAACCTAAAGGGCGCCTTTATAGACGACCTGAAGGGCGTCTTCATAGACGACCTCATGGGCGTCTTCATAGACGACCTCAAGGGCGTCTTCTGCACTTCTTGCAATTCTCCTATTAGATGTCGTAATATACACAAACTTTTTAGGAGTACATATCAATATCAAATATTTCAACTAACAACATAAATTCTATTTAATTTCAAATTAAAGTTACAAAAATCAATATCAGCACTCTTCAATTGTTGCAATGCAAAAATGTCTTATCCTTCCTTTTCAATCATTCAATCACACCGATGCCAACTATCAAAACATACGCTAATCATAAACATGACACGTTTTCATGTTTTGCAACTACACCAAAACATCAATATCGAGAATAGTAACAACTTTTGAACCATAAAATCGATGCGTTACATCAGTATATCCTTGTGTTGTACATTTCTGTATATTTGGTATAGTGTGTCGATTTACAAACACAACCATACCCTACCATAGTAGGCTCAACGCTACATTGCCAATAAAAGTATGACGGAATTCATTAACAACTTAAACAAACTGTGGGAAAGGGGGACGAAACAACATTTCATTGTCAGTTTGTAACATTCGTATGAATTTTGAGTTGTTTCCATTAGTTTGCTTTTTTCCCAGCTTCTAGTGATAACACACATCGTTACTAGTGATAGTGATATACATGGCGTAACAACCGACATGGCCTTTGTTGGATGGAAAATTGTAAAACCACATCTATCAGCCGAAATAATATTAACAGGAACAGAACACACAAAAAACATTAACTGTTAGTAAATATTTACATAGGAAACTACAGTGTGGCACTTGTGTATGTTACATATTTTAATAGTAATAACATTGTAGTATTGGAAAGTATTGGCGCCAACAATCTGGGTATTTAATTTAAGAGGGATAAAACGGTTTTACCCGATTTCTCGGAATTTTGAGGATTTGTTTGAATCGTAATATTTATGTTTTCAGCTAGGGAAGGACAACCTGTTCCGGATTACTAAGATATAATATTTTATGAGCTCTAAAAATGCTACAGTGAACACTAGGGTTATGACTTTTTTACAACCTCTTATCCCTGTATGATATTTTGATTAGTTTTTACCTAAGATTACATATAATCTTAATTTTAAAGTCATTCGATGAAAAAAGCTTTCACACAAAAAGCTTTTAAAGTTATTGTTTTTCAGAACTTTTGACAATTTTAAAAGTCACTGTAAGCAGATAGATGACGTTGGGATGCAAGATACCAAGGAACGGTCCTGACCGGCTTTAACGTGGCAAAGCCCAGGATTTATCTTGGTCCCTCTTTCATCTCAAGTGGACAATGACGACGCACTGTATTATAGCTGCCATGACGTAAAGCTTGAGTTTGGTTGCGGATTTGTAGTTGGTCGGAGGTTAAAACATCTGGTCTCCAGCTTCACCCCAGTGAATGAAAGACTCGCTGCAATTCGATGAAAAGCAAAATTCTTCAACATCAGCTTTATTTGCGCTCATGCTCCTGCTGAAGGCAAGGACGAGCAGACCAAAGATATATTTTACGAGCGCTTCGAATAAACTTATGACCGTTGCCCTACCCATGACATTAAAATATACTAGGCGATTTTAATAGCAAAATTGGAAAGGAGAATATCCAACAGTCGGGAAATTCAGTCTCCACAGTGAAACATCTGACAATGGTATGAGACTGATAGACTTTGCAGCTGCAAGAAACATGGTAGTTTGCAGTACCAGATTTAAGCATCTCGATATTCATAAGGGCACCTGGCGCTGTCCAGATCAAAGAAAGATAAATCAAATTGATCACGTTGTGATAGATGGAAGACATGTATCGAGCGTATTGGATGTACGATCGTTTCGAGGTACAAACATAGACTCGGACCACTACCTTGTTGCAGCAAAGGCACGTACCAGATTAAACGTTGCAAACAAAGTGCGAACAGCAACAACAGGGAAGTTGGACATCGGTAAGCTGCACTCACAACAGATAGCCACAGCATATTCCACTCAACAGGCCCAATTGCTTAATCAAAGCACTCCTCGTCCCGATAACATATCAGAACAATGGCAAAACATTGCCCACTCCATGCAAACAGCCGCAAAATCAGTACTTGGATACCAGAGACCTCCACCAAGGAATCTATGGTATGACCAGGAGTGTCGTGCTGCTACCGTAGAGAAAAATGTGGCATATAAGGCTACTTTACAATCCGTAGCAACGCGTAGCGATCGAGAGAGATATCGGGAGAAAAGGAGAGAGGAGTAACGTCTTTTCCACAGGAAAAAGAGAGAGATGGAAAAGCGGGAGTATGAACAAATCGAGAAGTACAGAAGACAGAATGAAGTGCGAAAATTCTACCAAAGAGTGAAACATCAAACTGATGGCCTTGGAGCTGGCACATCCTCCTGTAGAGACCAGCAAGGTAATCTGGTAACTGATACAGATAGTGTGCTAAGGATATGGAAAGAGCATTTTTCCAAACTGTTGGCATCCAATAGTAGCGAAGTCGACGAAGATACCAGAGATCCAATCCCAGAATATGCTATTGAATGTATACCACCCGGCCAAGATGAGGTAAATACAGCAATAAACCGGCTGAAGAATTATAAGGCAGCCGGAGCAGATGGCCTACCAGCCGAGCTGTTTAAAACCGGAGACGACACGCTGTATGCATCAGCAAGTTAGCTCCATCTGGCAGGAAGAACGCGTACCCGACGATTAGAACCTGAACATCCTGTGTCCCGTCAAAAAGAAAGGAGATAAGACTTTATGCTCCAACTATAGGGGCATAAGTCTTCTCCTTATCGCCTACACGATAGTGTCAGGGATATTGTGCGAATGACTAAAGAACATGGTCAATGAAATAATTGGACCATACCAATGCGGCTTTAGACCTGACAAATCCACCATTGACCAGATATTTACCCTGCGCCAAATCCTGGAGAAGACCCAAGAGATGCAGATCACACACCTACCATCTTTTTGTCGATTATAAAGCAGCCTTCGACAGCCCGCTAGGTTCAAAGGTATTCCAAGCAATGTCTGAATTTTGTATCTCTGCAAAGCTCAGTCGGCTTTGTAAAATGACTCTAACTGACACAAGATCTTCAGTTAAAATAGGGAAGAACCTCTCCGAAGAGTTTTGTACCAAAAGAGTGATATTTTCAACATTCCGCTAGAAAAGGTTATACGAGAGGCAAACGTCAAAAGAAGTGGCACAATCTACACCAATAGCCACATGTTACTTGCTTATGCTGATGATATAGACATCATGGGACGATCAGTAAAAGAAGTAAACGATACCTTTATGAAAGTCGAAGGAGAATCTGCTAACGTGGGTCTGGCGGTAAACGGCGAGAAGCCAAGCTGATGGTGTCTACGCGCAATGCGTCCATTGAGATCGGACCAACCGTTGAAATTGGTTCCTATAGTTTTGAGGTAGGAAAAAACTTAGTATACCTCGGCACCGCCGTAAACACAACAAACGACATCAGTTGTGAAATAAAAAGAAGAATTGTATTGGTCAACAGATGCTGCTTTGGCTTAAGTAAGCACTTTAAAAACAAAGCAACATCTCGTCAAACAAAAATAACACTATACAAAACGCTGATACTGCCCGTGCTAATGTATGGCTCCGAAGCATGGGTACTTGCACAAGCAGATAAGGCAGTACCTGGTGTGTTTGAGAGGAAAATTCTTCGAAAGATCTACGGACCAATCTGCGTTGACGGTGAATATCGACGTCGTATGAACCACGAGCTATATAAGCTATACAAAGACATGAATATAGTTAAACGTATCGAGATGCAACGATTGCGTTGGCTAGGCCATATCATAAGAATGAACGATGATGAACCCAATAAAAAGGCGTATGAATACATACACATGGCACGCACAATCGGGAGGCCTAAGCTTCGATGGAGCATACAAGTGGATGAAGAAATGAGAAGGCGCGGTATTCCAAAAAGCGAAGCGAAAATCAGAGAGAATTGGAGATCTTTTCTTAGTTCGGTCTATGGAACAAATGTTCTGTAATGGGCCAGCTAAGTAAGTAAGTCCGTCCATCCGTCTGTCCATTATAAATTGTAATCAAACTCCAGGCCGCAATTATGGACCAATCGTTACGAAATTTTGCGTGGAGGTCGGATTCAGACCAGAATATTTATATTTAAAATAATTATTTTCGATTGTTTGAGTGGAGTATTCCCCCATTGGCTCAACTTCATTTATTACACTCTATTACAGAGAGTAATGTTTTTCAAAACGAACTGACAGTGTTGCAAAATTTTACTGATCGCTATCAATATCATGATTTCATCCCGGCGAAGGGAATTATCAATTGGCTTCTCAGTTTTTGAAATGATGCCTTTTTAGCGAAAACCCGAACTCTTTAAGTGTCTAGTATTCTCATATGAATGAGAATCACACTCACTTTTCAAGAGATTTTTGTTGTTAAATCACCTTGCTCAGAATTTGTTTCAGCATTATCGTTCTCCTCATTATTATTAGACAACAGAGGAACAGGAAGTAGATGAAGCATTCGACGGAGGCAACTGAGCAGCATTTCGGCTTGGTTTCGCATTCATAGCCTTTTTAGCAACAACAACTTTTGACGAAGAGTGGGAAGGAGCAGCATTGACAGCAGTCACATCACGGTACGACGAAACATCAGATAAATGAGGCGGCACCAAAACATAGCCGATCAAGAAGAGCGAGCGCTTAAATTGTTTATGTGTGGGTAAAATTACACTGACAGAACAGAACAGGGTGATGATTTTCATATTGAGTATGAAATGAAAAACACAGGAAAAAAGTTGTCACGGCGTGTTGGCGTTCAGAGCCAAACATAGTGGTGGGTGTGTGGGTTCGAATCGTCGGCTTTCCTTTTTCATTTGCATTATAGATCATAAAAAAGCTCGACTAATAAATTAAAAAAAAAAAATAATACCAAAAATGATCTTCGCCTAAAAAGGCAAAATTTTCAAATAGAAAAAATATATTGTTGGCGCGTTCGCTTTGTATGACTAAAATTAAAAATAATATACAGTGAATCACAGTCAAAAGTATCCACTTCAGTTTCTTTTATTAAAACTGCGATTGCTAAGAGTTAATTAATGATAGCGATTTCAACTTTAAAATTTCTTCAAATGCATTGAACAAATTGTCTACGGTTCTAATATAAATTAGCATTTGACTTGTGTCCCTTATATCAGTGCTTTCATCAAAGCAAACAGATACATATACCGCATTTCGAATCCTCTCCTTTGTTTATATACATTTTTTATTGTTGCATTGCAGACGAGGCATTCTGCGTCATTAAAAATATTAATACAAAACAAAAAATCATTTTCAAATTCTTCCCTCCACATATTTGCTGTACAACTGCAAAATCTTTTCAGTGTACCCAAAAAAACAAATAAAGCGGCATCAACCTGCTTGCATGACATTCAGTACAAGACTGAAGTAAAAAACTCAAAACATTTGCTCTCTTACTTTGCGTTCGGGTCGCGTGTTTGTGATTTGCCGAAAAACTTCGTAACCATATCAATACCTACGAACGGGTTTGCACCAAAACCGGTTTTGAGATTGACAATGGTTTTCTCCAGGGATGCCAACTGTTCCGAGGTTAAAATCGCTTCAGCCAAATACGCACCATAGGTCTGTAGCGATTTTTACCTTAAAACTGTTGATATTCCTGCTTAAACAGTGGTTTTGTACGCCAAAAATCACCACAAGTAGCGGGAAAACCACCACCTTGGCACCCCTGGTTTTCTCATTGCCTACTTTCTCATTATCAGTTTTATTAATAATTTCTTTCAGCATATTCTTTAGCTCTTTGACTTCAAAAGAGAGCATGGATACCGATGAAACCAACTCCCGCAAAATAGTAATGCATTCATTGCAGTTATAAAATATATTTTTTGTTTTCTTCACAACATCAAATATATTTACATTATCAACTTCAGTGCAGATATAATGAAAACGACATCCACAAATATTGCATCTAATAAATTTTTCACCATTCAATGGTTTATAGCACTTAAGACATAATGATTTAGGTGGCAACGAAGCCATTGCGAATGAGCACGTCCGTATACATTAAAGGCTACATAGACACATATTGTTATTGATGCTGATCGTGAAATGGACTAAAAATATAATTTGTATCCAATTTTGTTGCGGCTCTGTAGGTCGCAATAATAGTCCGATCAACGCGAAATTTTAAATAAGGTAAGGGTATATGACGAAGAAAAAGCTTGCAATTTGAGATGATGATCACATAATATTTAGAGGGTTAAATGGACCACAACTTTTGTGTGAAAATTGTGAAAATTTGTAATATACATCTTATATCTTTACTTCTGGAAGACACACTCAGGTTAAGTAAGCTGTACTTAGAAAATTAACTTTTGAACTTTCTATTGATGCCAATTGTGTTGGTGTACATGATTATTAGCTGTAGCCCTAATATATCCAGTTATTTGTTTGTAGTATAATCATAAACACGCTAGAGGTCGCAGTTATAGCTTAATAGTCACTAAATTTTGCAAAAGGTAAGAGTTTAGGTGGAAAAGATGCCTGAAATTTTGGGTAATGATCCAATAAAATTTAGCGAGTGAAATGGAATGGAAATGGACCGACCATGTGATACCCTACACCACTGGTAAACATTTCTTTTAGGGAATATAATCCGACTACCACCAAACATAATATGCTTCTTTCTCGCTGGGACCCCCATAAGCAACCAAACTTTCGTGACCATCCGATCAAAATTACGACATGCAGCGTGATTGCAAAAAATTGAAGAATTGGATCATTACCGACTATTGTGGTATCTCCTTTCTTTGACCGTCTTCGCCAATCCACTTTACACTATTGTAAAGGTAATATTTTCTTCTTTTGAACCGCGATTTATTTAAAAAGCTCTCAGTTGATTTTTTGTTTTTTGATTTTTCTCATCTATGAACATTGTAATTTCAGAACCCGCAAAACTTCCCAGGTGTTAGTTTTTTTTCACGTTCCCGAGAAGGTTGTTATTGTTTGGGTGAAGTGTAGGAGTAGTGGTTTTATTCTTTGTGGGAATTTTAATTTTAACCCACTGCTCATACCAGCACATAGGAGGATTTGTTTGTAGTTTATTTGATTACAGAGATCCGACATTTTCGCCTACAAAACACACACATCCACACAGCTAGAATTCCTGTACCATTTAAAATGTTGTTAAAGCAATTTTCCATTTCGATTTCCGTTGTTATTTCCGGTTTAACAATAACTTTCAATGTTAGACCTGTTGTTGTTACATGGACCAACATAGAGAAAGACAGAATGTGAAACCAAATTTATCCCTTGAATTCATTGTCAAAATAGCAAAGCAACTACAATAACAAACAATTTTTGGATCATGTTTCGTTTTGTATTTAAATTTGTTGGGTCGTTTTTGCTCATACAAAGCTATTCTGAATTTTGGGTTTCGTTTTGATTATATTCTTTAGTAGGTAGCTGCAGGTAGTTTTCAGGATTTTTTATTTGTTGATGTTTTGGTTTTGTACTTATTGTTGTTGCTTCCTAATCCTTGCGGCCACGATTGTCATGCAATCATATTAATCCTGGTATCAGTTGATTAGCTTACTTGGATGTGGATAGCCAGGATGGGTTACAATGCAATGAAAAATCTGGCTTAACAAAAATGTGTATTAGAATATGAACATCTAATTTAGGTATAGCTGATGGCCATAGTAGCCAATGCTATCTTACGAGTATATTAACATTGTATTTACTACATGTTAATACAATAAATAAATAATAATTTAAGTAATTTTTGTTAACTGCACCATAGGAAAATGGTTCCAATAAAAGGGATGAATGTCGTGGAAGCCGAATGAAAATCAATGTATAGAAAGAAACTTTAAATTTAAACACTTTTTCGATAATCCCTCACATGGTAAACTTAACATTTTTAATTGATGAAAATACACATAATCTCACTTATTTAAAATTTCTAAAAAATCCCCTTGTTTAAAGTTCGATTGTAAAAAATTCAGAACTATTCTAATGCTTTTGTAATTCTCTACTAATTTTAAGCAAGCTTTACATTGTCACTCTGTTCTTTTCAATCTTATCCTCTAAATCAAATTTGAACTGAATGTGCCTGTCGACATTGGACAATGTTCAACATATCAGTGACACGTCCGAATGCAAAACAATAAACCGTTGTTGTCTCCTCCCCAGAAAAAAGTGTATGCTTTCTTTATGGTAGATGCTTCTTCTTTTCATTTTGTCATTTGGCCACAACTAACCTGGACCGGATTGTAGACATCAACGGCATAGGCCACGTACATGGATTTCTAGTTTCATTTTGAGGCCAATTTAATCACACATTCATCCGGCTATGACTGTGGGCACACTTCAGAACACACAGCTAGCTAGTCGTTGGTCACACACACATACGCAAATCTATTCAAGCAATACAACGACAATCATTCACTCAAATGTACACTACACCACCAAAACCGACTGAACGACATACACACACTCTCACAAAGCCACCTTTATTCAACTTCACTAAAACAAAAAGCTTCATCTGCACGAACAAAAAAATGTTTTGAGATTTCAAATTCGAAAAAACAGCTCAGGATGATAAAGGACAATAACTGCCACAGAAATTAACAGACACTCACACACTCAGTCATTCACTCACTCACTTACGACCATACAGATCAAGGATGAATAGAAACAGACAAAAAATGGATGCCACAAATGCGATGACGGTTGATGCCTGCAGTTGACATGAAATTGGTTGACACTTTTCAGGCGCAACAATTGTAGACTTGTGATTTACCTATGAACAGAAATTATAAAAATGGGGAACATCAGCATATGAATGTGTTAGATGGGCTCGACAAAGTGGAAGGGAAATAGAGAGTGTGAACTAAAAATGTGGTACCAAGTACCTGACTATTGATCGGTGGAATTGTGGCTACTGAACAGATGCACCGATGACTCTTAACAGTCGATGTACGAGTGGTCACTGTCAATTGATTATTGACCAGATAGGTCAATGACCATTGATCAGTATAAAGACAATGGTGATCGGAGAGGTCAATGACTATTGGCCAGAGTGGTCAATTACTATTTACCAATGTGGTCAATGACTATTGACCAGAGTGGTCAATGACTATTAACCAGAGTGGTCAATGACTGTGATCCAATGTCATCAATGATTTTTGACCAGAGTGGTCAATGACTATTGACCGGAGTGCTTAATGATTATTGACCTGAGTGGTCAACGATTATTATCCAATGTGATCAATAACTATTGACCAGAGTGGTCAATGACTACTGACCAGAGTCTTCAATTACTATTGACCAGAGTCTTCAATGACTACTGGCCAGAGTGGTCAATGACGATTGACCAGAGTGGTCAATGACTATTGACCAGAGTGGTCAATGACTATTGACCTGAGTGGTCAATGACTATTGACCTGAGTGGTCAATCACTATTGACCTGAGTGGTCAATGACTATTGACCTGAGTGGTCAATGACTATTGACCTGAGTGGTCAATGACTATTGACCTGAGTGGTCAATGACTATTGACCTGAGTGGTCAATGACTATTGACCAGAGTGGTCAATGACTATTGACCAGAGTGGTCAATACCTACTGACCAGAGAGATCAATGACTATTATCCAATGTTATGATTGACTTTTGACCAGAGTGTTCAATTATTATTATCCAATGTGACTATTGACCAGAGTGGTCAATGACTATTAACCAGAGTGGACAATGACTATCGACCAGAGTGGTCAATGATTATTGACCAGAGTGGTCAATGACTATTGACCAGAGTGGTCAATGACTATTGACCAACGACTATTGGTCAACTGTAAACCAAAGTGGTCAATGTCTTTTGACCAGGGTGATCAATGTCTTTTGACCAGAGTGATCAATGACTATTGACCTGAGTGGTCATTGAATATTGACCAGAGTTATCAATGACTCTTGACCAGAGTGTTTAATGACTATCGACCAGATTGATCAGTGACAATTGACCAGAGTGGCCAATGAATATTAGCCAAAGTGATCTATGACTATTGACCTGAGCGGTTAATGACTCTTGACCGGAATTGTCAATGATCATTGAATAGAGTGGACCAGAGCGATGTATGCCTCTGTTTTTTTAAAAGTGGTCAATGACTAGCCTTCTATGTAACAATTGCTATTAATTTCCCCCAATTTTCACAATGATCTTCCCTATTATACTACATATCTCATTTACATATAAATCTTTCATACCATTCATCAGAACTGCTTGGCCGAAAGCAAGCAAGGCAGCCAGCCAGCAAATGTCTACATCTGGATGACTGACAACAGAATGCTTCTATGTCAGATGTTAACTTTGCGTAAAGGAACGTTATACATATGGAAATATGCGTCTGGCTGAGTATCTTTACTGTGTGTGCTCTGCTCAGCTTCCAGTCATTTGAGGTTCACCTCAACCGTTCAGTAATGTATGCACCACGATAATGTACGGATTCAAGTAGTAGTACATACAATAATTAAGCGTGCATACAAATGTTTTTGGCGTTCTTCCATTCAACACAAAACATCATACGCCGATGTACAGGCAACATAGATGTTGCCTATTTTGCCACTGTACATTGTTCGTTCGTTTTTCATGCTCTTGGTATTAATATGTTTTGTGTACAGATCTGTCTTGGATAAGCTAACATACAAGGCCTAAAGCATAATGCATAGCTACTTTTGGATGTATTACGAAAGACAATGCAATGGAATTCAAGATGCATTTTTGGGGAAAGTGTACAAAGTGTATGTTGCTATTGGATGCTCTGGAACACGTTTGTTTATTTAATAGATATGTTATGAATCCAATTCATTGCAGTTAACTTTTACGCGGTAGTCGCGGCCACTGACGGAAAAATTGAAAATAAATTGAAAATTTTTGGTTTAAAATGAGCTGTTTTTGTTTGCTATTGGAATCAATGTGCAAAGGGGAAATTAACCTACACAAACTTTTTATAAAAATTCGCAGGAGAGAGAAATCCTTTGGGAGAGTGACAATGCTCCATCAACGAGCAAAAGGAAGGATAACCCAATTGGCGTTGCAAGCGCAGGAACGGTGTGCCACTAGCTGGAGCGCACGATAACTCTCGAATGGATAAACAGATTTGGTGCAAAAATTGGCTTTCGTAGTATTTTTTGCAAACTTAGTTTAAGATCGAAGCTGGGCCATATCGGTCCACTTCCCCCAAAAGTTAAAATTCTTTCGCAAAAATGATGTGCACGATAACTCTCGAAGAGACTAACCGATTTGGTCTATACTTGGCACATCGTTATATTTCTTTCAGACATAAATTAAGTTCGAGTATGGACTATATCACTCCTTCGGGTACCGCTCACACAAAATTTTGGAAAAGAGCAGTTTAATACCTCCAGATGAATTCTTTTGATTTTTGTTGTAACAACTTGCATTCTCTGCCCCCATTACGACGGTGCAAGCTTTTTCAGGGGCAAGTCCATACTTCTTAAGAAAAGGGCCCGAAAGCTGTAAAAACTCGCTCTGGCACCATGTGTTGTGGGTGGAGCGCGCTGTAACGGATAAACCGATTCGTTCCAATGTTTGGCAATCCTAATATTTTGCCCAAAGTTAAATCAAGTTCATAGATGGGCCTTATCGGTCCATTCCTTTGGATACCTCCACCACAAAAGATCAAAACTCTCGAAGGCAGTAACCGATTTGGTCTATACTTTGGACATCGTAATATTTCTACGAGATACAGATCAGGTTAAAATATTGTCTATATATGTGAACTCCTTCGGATACTTCCCATATCAAATTTCGGAAAAGTGCAGGTTAGGACCTTCTCTCTAATCGTTTTTATTTTTCTTGCAACAGGTTGCACTCAAGACCCCTATTACGATGGTCCAAGTTTTTTTCAATGGCAAGTCCATACTTCTTGAGAAAATTACCCGAAAACTGTAAAAAACACCTACTACCAGCATGTGTAGTGGCTGGTGCGCATGAAAACTCCCGAACCGAATACTGCGTTGGTCCACACTTTGCAAATAGAAATAATTCTTCAAATATTAGGTGAAACCTGAAGATGGTGCTTATAAGTCCACTCCTTTCGGTACCTCCTCCACAAAAGTTCGAACATTTTCGCTAAAATGGCAAGCGCAGGCCAAACTTTGGATCTCGAAATATTTTGTCCAAACTTAGTTTATGTGGGTCCAATCCCACAATGATCAACATTTTTGTTAAAGTGCGGTTAAGGGTTTGTGCCAGAATCCTTTTGAAATGTTTGCCGAAGGTTCTCTTAGTAACTCTGTTTATAGCGATATCATGTTTTCGTCCTATCTAGAGGAATGATTCCCAAAATAAGACACACTTCCAAAATGGACTATGTCCATTCCTTTAGGTATCTCCTCCGCAAAAATTTTGAGATTTTATCCTATTCCATATCATTGTCAGCAATTTCATACGCCCAAAATCCTGTCTGCAAAGCTGACTGATACTGTTTTATGTATGGCATATATCATTTCTAGAATATGGCATAGACGAAAGATTTGATCTATAGTAAATTTGTTATGACCAAAAATTTCATTGACCTTAGGTTTAAGCCGTTCACACAATACGCTCGATAGTGTAGGAGACATATGATTCTGTATTGGTTCTTATGTACAAGACATATGAGACTGAGGTGGGATATGCGTTCCTCCAGTCAAGTTTTGCAAATAAACGCTCCTTATCAGCGTCTCGCCAACGGTATTGAAGAATAAGCACCGGTTGTATGTATCTACGTGTTCGTATAGCCCCCATATAACCGTACCGTAACCGATTTTAGGTATTTTGAGGACATTTGCTACATTTTTAACATTTCAAGTTCAGCGAGGGCCATGTTTTGGTGTAGCCCTCGTGTAGCGGTACCTACCGATTATAGGTTTTCTCGAAAATTTTTTGACCAAACTATCTATAATTTGACATTCGAGGTTCGTAGAGGTCACAAAAATTATTATTTTTCAGAACTTTTGACAATTTTTTTGAAATCACAGTAAGCCACTAGACAGTAAAGGCACCAGGGTTATGACTATTTTACAACCTCATATCCCTGTATCATACTTTGATGAACTTTTGCCAAAGATTAGATAAAATCTTAATTATAAGTTAATTCGACAAAAAAGCTCACGAAAGCCCGAAGAAAATATGGGTTAGGACTAAAGTTCAAAAGTATTGCAGAGGAAGTACTTAAATGAATGGACCGACATAGTCCATTATGGAAGTGGATCTTATTTTGGGAGTCCTATCTTTTCGATAGATGTCGCGCCCACTAGTCCTTTCAGTGAGTCATCGTATAACTTATGAACCAGAATGCCAGGAATCATGGACTTGTCCACGGAAAACATATTACCGCTGTAAGTGGAACAACAACGAACAGCATAGGTATATATTTCCAAAGGATCTTCGAACAGACCTTAAACTGTACTTAGACACAAATGTTGAACTTTTGTGGAGGAAGTACCATAAGGTACCTCAATTTTAGAAGTTAAACTAAATTTGGACCAAATATTAGGAGATCCAAATTTTGGACCAAATTTGTTCAAATATTCGGGGGAAGTACTGGAATTTGTGGACCGGTATTGTCTATCTTCGAACTGAAGGTGTTGGCAAAATATGAGGAAGGCCAAATTTTGGACCAAATCGATTCATTTGTTCGAGAGTTATCGTGCTCTCCAGCCACATGTGGTGCCATAGGGGTTGCTTTTACATTTTTCGGGCTTTTTTTCAAGAAGTATGGACTTGACCCTGAAAACCCTTTTACCGCCATAATTGAGGCAGCGAATTCAAGTTGCTTCAAAAAAATCAAAGTGATCCGAAAGCAGATCTTAAAATTAACTTATCCGTAATTTTGTGTTATAGGTACCCGAAGGAGTGTACAAACATAGTCCATATTCGAAACTGATCTATATCCAGTAGATATATTAGAATGTGTAAAGTATGGACCAAGTCGGTCACTCCCTTCAAGAGTTATTGTGCGAACAATTTTTCCGAACATTTTTTAACTTTTGTGGGGGACGTACCTGATGGAGTGGACCGATAAGGCTTATGTTCGACCTTAGAATATATTTGAACAAAATTTAACGGAGGCATATCGGTTCATCCGTTCGAGGGCTATCTTGCGCTCAAACCACACGGTGCCATATGGTTTTTTGCATCTTTCCGGCTATTTTCTCAGGAAGTACGGACTTGCCCCTAATGAGACATGTACCGCCGTAAGCGGGTCAGTGAATACAATTCGCTACAACAAAAATCAAAGAGATTCGAGTACAGGTCCTAAAATGAACTTTTCCGAAATTTTGTGTAAGATGTACCCAAAGGAGTGGACCGATTGAGTCCATACCAGTCCATACCTCATCTATGGACCAAATCGGATACTCCCTTCAAGAGTTATAGTGCGCTCAAATTTTCCGAACATTTCCAAACTTTTGTGAGGGAGGTACCAGAACGAGAGGACCGATATAACCCATCTTCGAACTTAAACTAAGTTTGGACAAAATATTTCGAAAGCCAAATTTTTGGACCAAATCGTTTCATTTGTTCGAGAGTTATCGTGCGCACCAGCCAGCCAGGACGGAAATTCCTAAATCGACTCCACATTTTCTGAAACGTATTTCATCCAAACATACTTGGCGTCTACAACCATTAATTCGATGAGGCACATTTTGCCCGTATGAAAGTGTATATACCCTCGTTAGCATAAATGCTGAGCAAAAAAAAAAAAAAAAAAACCAAAAAAAACGAAAAACAAATTCAAAGTGGTTTGTGCGGAACATTTTTACCCTACACCACAAAGTGAAAAAGGTATTATAAGTTTGTTTTTCGAAAAAATTTATGTTTGTCGTACATCCGCAATGTGGTATAACAAAATTCATATCTCGACGAGATAAAGCGATTTTGAGATGTGTGTCCGTCCGTCCATCCATTAAAAAACCTATATACCAAATGGACGGACGGACGGACACAAATCTCAAAATAACTTTATCTCTGTTGAGATATGAATTTTGTTATACAAACATGAATTTTTCGAAAAACAAAACCTATATTGGTAATTTATAGTGGAAACCCTTTTTGGTCATTGGGAACCTCAAATGTCAAATTTCAGCTAATTCGGTCAAAAATGGAGTTAAAAGACTCAAAATACCTTAAATCGGGAGGTACTGTTTTATGGGACCTATACCAAAACGTGGACCTATCTTCACCATTTTTAATGCAATAGTTTTTTGATCTCTTGAAACTCCAAGTGCCAAATTGGAACCAATTTGGGAGGAGCTACATTTCCTCAAAATACCTTAAATCGGGTGGTACCGTTATATGGGGTCTATAGCAAAACGTGGACCTATCGTGACATTTCTTAATGGAGAAGTTTTTAGTCCATTAAGAATCTCAAATGTCAAATTTCAGCTAGTTTGGTAGAAAAAGTTAGATATAATCCACAAAATACCTTAAATCGGGTGGTAACGTTATATGGGGCTATACCAAAACATGGACCTATATAGTCCATCTTCGAACTTATCCTGTCTATGAAAAAAACATTAGGGTGCAATGTTTTAGCGTTCTATCTCAATTATTGCGGACGCTAGAGTGGTTACAAAAGACGGACAGACGGACGTTGCTGGCTAGATAGTCTTAGAATTTTATCCTGATCAAGAAAATATATCAAGCTTTTTGTAGAAAATTAACTTATGTTGAAACTGAGGTATGGGGTATTGTAACTCGCGATCAGTTTTACTATACCATAGCTTTTGACCGCATTTCGGCAAAATAAACTGTTTTAGCCCGATTCACCGAGGGGTTTCTTAAAATAATAATTTGAGCGGAAGCTGTGGTCGTACTAATGTAAAAAATCGGAAAAAATCGTTGAAATAAACGAGTTTCATTATGTTATTTTCCAATTAGTGGTTTTACAACACAATGTAGAGCTTAATGCTCAAAGAAAAAGTTAAAGAGCACACTTCAGAGTTGAAGTTTCTAATGTATGTTTTTTTAATATATCCACTGGATCTACCTCAAACGGATGCTGACATTTTGAAACCTGAAAAATGGGGTTTTTTGAATTTTTGCTCTAATCGGGACGCGCAGCAGGATTTCCCTAAAAGCTTATTATTGGATTGTAGTAATCGCGATTTCGCATTTTTTAATGTATAACATGAGGGTGTAGCCCTCACAGGATCACAGTAATCTGCGCCTAAACACGAAATTTTTGTGCGTAAATTTTTCTCAAAAACCTATTTTTTTGGTTTAAAATTTACAAACGTCATTAGATTTCCGTGGAAACCCGCGTAAATTTAGTTTTTTTACGTTCTGAATCTAACAAGCCACGACGCGTAAAAATCCACCCACTAGATCGTCGGATATGATACCCATCAAATTTCGAAAATTTGCAAAAAATTATTTTGAAAATATCGCATATTAAAACGCGTTTTGGATGTGTCAGTTCTACTTAAATAAATAGATCGATACGCGTGTTTAAACTTTGCTAAAACAGATATTTAAAAACTCTCGTAAATCCAGAGATATAATAGATTTTTTCTAAAAATTGAGTGCGATGCTACATCCACGGTTCTTGATGGATCGCATTAAAACGGCATAGAATGATGTATTTTTTAATGGTGATTATTGAAATCGGATGCGCATAAAATGTAAATGAACTTCGCGGAAATTATGACCATTTTACTGTATTTTGCACCCTTAAATGCAGCAGATGCTACATCGTGGCCGCCAAATAGAATTTGACAAACTGTACATCAAATAAAAGGGAGTGATTCGCTGTGTTGGAAAATCGGATGCGCATCATGTCATTTTCATAATTACGCGGTTTATATGCGTCTCAAATGTTGCAATATTCAATATAACATTATTTTAACGTTATGCCACAATTAGAATTCCTTGTGATTTAATATAAGGTTGTAATAATATTAACCAATAGGAAAACTGTAAGCGAAAAATTTGTTACAATGGAATATCATCATTATTGCGTGAAATTTTGACGAAAATGCCGAAGAACTCAAACATTTTTTCTCCAACTTTTCCTATAAAACCATAAAAAAATAAAATTAGAATAATATGATTTTAAGTTTTTCGTAATATTTTCTTCGTATTTTTGCAAATAACATGAATACTATAGCTCCAACTTTCACAACTTAGGTTTCATTTTATTCCTCAAAATGTCTGGATGCTGTTATAATTTTTTTTATATATTTTTTGTAACTATGGGCGCTATTTTTTCGAAAATATGTTTGTAAATACATGCATTTTTTAACAAATTTGATTTTTCGCGAATCCATTGAGACTTTGCGATTATTTTTTGCATCATCGCAAAGGGTACGAATTCAGTTAACGATAATGTGATATAACAGCTAACTATATTAAACCGCGATTTTTTTAGAATTTTTTCTTATTATCATAATTAAAACGGTCATATCTTTTGCGCGCAACGATCAAAGTTAGTAACGAAAACAGATTTGGAATGCTGATTTTTTTCTTAATCTATGTACCAAAAATCATTGATGTAGTATCAAAAAATTTTTTTGATTTTTTTGAAATGGAAAAGACAATTTTAGACATTTTTCCTGATATACTTTATAGGGTCGCAAATGATTAGTTCGATGTTCGGTACAAACAGAAAAACAAATTTAATATAACCTTAATACTATGGTGGAGGGTATAAAAAGATTGTATTTACGCGAGAGACTTAACAAAAATCTACGGATTATGACGAAAAAACTATCCATTTTTATACCCTCAGCCTTTAGGCTAAAGAGGGTATTTACATTTTGATACGACCAAAAATGTGCCTCATCGAAATAATGGTTTTAGACCGCAAGTATGTTTGTACGATATCGGTTTCAAACAATTTTGAGTAGATCTAGGAATGTCCGTCCGTCTGTCTGTCTGTCGGTCTGTCTGGCTGGCTGGTGCGCACGATAATTCTCGAACGGATCAATCGATTTGGTTCAAATTTTGGGTATCAAAATATTTTGTCCAGATTCGATTTAAGTTCGAAGATGGGCCATATAGGTCCACTCCTTCAGATACCTCCCCCACAAATGTTCAAAAATTGTCGCAAAACTTGTGGGGAATAACCGATTTGGTCCATACTTTACACATCGTGTAATTTCTACCAAGCTTAGATTAGGTTCCAATATGGACTCAATCGGTCCACTCCATCGGGTACCTCCCACACAAAATTTCGGAAAAGTTCAGTTTAGGACCTGGTCTCGAATCGCTTTGATTTTTGTTTACGCAAGTTGTATTCGCTGTCCTCTATACGACGCTTTAAGTTTCATTAGGGGCAAGTCCATACTTCCTGAGAAAATAGCCTGAAAGTTACAAAAAACCCTATGACACCGTGTGTAGTGGTTGCAGCGCAAGATAACTCTCGAACGGATCTGCCGATTCCGTCCAAAATTTGGCTTTCGTAATATTTTGTTCAAAGTTAGTTCAAGTTCAAAGATGGATTATATCGGTCCACTCCTTCCGGTACCTCCCCCACAGAAGTTCGAAAATGTTCGGAAAATTTGTGCGTACGATAACTCTTGAAGGGAGTAACCGATTTGGTCCATACTTTGCACATTATGAAATTTCTACCAGATGTAGATGAGGTTCCAATATGGACTCAATCGGTAAACTCCTTCGAGTACCTCCCACACAAAATTTCGGAAAAGTTCAGTTTAGGACCTGCTCTCGAATCGCCTTGGTTTTTGTTGTAACATCTTGTATTCACTGTCCCCTATACGAAGGTACAAGTTTCCTCAGGGGCAAGTCCATACTTCCTGAAAAAATAGCCTGAAAGTTGAAAAACAAACCCTATGACACCATGTTTATGGGTGGAAGCGCAAGATAATTCTCGAACGGAAATGCCGGTTCCGGCCAAAATTTGGCCTTCGAAATATTGTTTCCAAACTTAGTTTAAGTTCGTAGATAAGCCATATCGGTCCTCTCCTTCAGGTACCTACGCCACAAAAGTTCAAAAATATTCGGAAAAATTGTGGGCACGATAACTCTTGATGGGTGTGACCGATTTGGTCCATACTTTACACAATCTCATAATATCTACCAGATATAGATCAGGTTCGAATATGCACTATATTTGTCCACTCCATCCCGTACCTCCCACACAAAATTGTGGATAAGTTCACTTTAAGACCTGCTATTGAATCACTTTGATTTCTGTTGAAGCAACTTACATTCGCTGCCTCAATTACGATGGTAAAAGTTGTTTCAGGGGCAAGTCCATACTTCTTGAGAAAACAGCCCGAAGGGTGTAAAAACCCCCTATAGCACCCCCATGATCTATGTCGGTACATTCCTTTAAGTACCTTTTCAGCAAAATTTTTGAACTTTAATCCTAATCAACATTTCTGTCGGTTCATACGAGACCAAGATTTTGAAACCCCCTAAATACATAAGTTTATTGTGAAAAAAGTGTTTCAATTTGCACAGGCTGAGGGTATATCTCTGTCGGCAAAGCCGACTCATACTTTTTTACTTGTTTTAGTTAAAATGGAAATTTTGACTAACATTTCACAATTTTTTTAATGGATATTTTTTAATTCCGTTGCGCTTAATTACAAAATTAATACAGTGGGCACCGCCAACTGCTTTAGTACAATAGTGATTCGTATGCGCCATTTGTCAGAACTTTGTGCAATATTTTTCCACAAGAAAATTCCGAAAGTAGCTCAAGATGTGACCTATCAGATGAATATAAAATCTTCTAAAAAAAATGGTAGATTTCTTGTAAAAAATGTATGAAAATTTTAATTTTTTCTGCTCAATAAGTGGCCATAACCCCTTAAAATGCCAAAAATTGGATTCATTGTCTTATTGAAAAACTAGTTTACCACACATATTGATGCTTTTCATTATGGCAAAAGTTTCGCTTTATAACTCTCCACCACAGCCTCAAACCAAACATGGTTGGAGAAACTATCAATTATCAATTAAATATCAATAATTTGCTAAAAATTACAACAGCAATAACAACAACAGCAGCAATGCAAAACAGTTTTGTTAGTTGCAACCCAGTAATGCACAATTCCAACCAACAAAACCTCCCCGAAAAAAATTCTGACCAAAGTATGGCAATCGGACTGGTTCTGTGGTAGAACACTTATTGCACAACATGAAATATCAATTAGGCTTTACCAACCAAAATTCAATTTTGGCCATTGGTAATTTTTTTGAGAAATGAGTAATTGATGTTGTGCTGATGAGGAAGAACAAACAGAAACAGACACAGCCAAATGAACTGCATACGAAGAGAAGTAATTGAAAATAGGCAGGACATTTTTATTTCCGCAAAAAAAAAAACAAATAGAACGAATTGAAACAAAAAACTTTTGTAAAGTTTTGCAAGAAGAAATTCCTTTTAAAACTATTTTCTTGTTCGAGATAGGAAATTAGTTTTGTTAAGATTGTCAATTAACTATAGGGTTCAATGAGCGGACAAACACATTTGGAATAAGTTGGAAGAAAAACAAGTATGAACGCCGTTAAGTTCGGCCGGGCCGAATTTTGTATACCCTCCACCACGAACTGTATTGAAGTGAATAGTTAATTAGTTTAATTTCGTTTATGAAAGTCCAAAACTCTTCCTTCTATTGCAGGGATAGTACATATATCCCAACTGATGATACTCCCTTCAGAACAGCTGGGCAAATCCGACTAGACTTAAACCTGGATATTCTGGATTTGGAAAAAAAAACTTCAAAATTTTGGGCGTATGAACGGGGATATCAATGATAGAGCTTTTTTATCAAACTATCCTACGAAAAACAAAATATCGCTGTAAACAGGGCCACTACGAAAATCTTCGGTAAAAATGTCCAAAGGATCCTCGAACAAACCCTAACCACACAAAAAAGTTGAACATTTGTGTGTGTGGTATCACAAGGATTAGACAGATAGGGCACAAATTTCAACATAAACTAAGTTTTGACAATATTTAGAGATTAAAAGTTTGGACCAAATCGGTTGCTACGTCTATGAGAAATTACGCGTACCATTTTAGCGAATATTTTCGAACTTTTGTGGGGGAGTAAACTGAAGGAGTAGACCGATATGGCCCATCTTCGAACTTAAACTAACTTTGGACTAATATTACGAACTCCAAATTTTTTACCAAATCGGCTCATCCGTTCGAAAGTTATCGTGAGCACCAGCCAGACAGACATACGGACGGACATTGCTAAATCGACTCCAAATTATCTTAAACACATTTCGTCCAAACATACTTGGGGTCTAAAACCCTCGTTAGCATAAATGCTGAGGGTATACAAAATACCACGCCAGTATCATTTGCGGAATATTGTCCTGATAACGAAAACCCGTGTTTAGGTTCGATTCGGTGAAAAAAGTTTCCGCACCGAATGCTATAATTAACACCCGGTTTTTGTAACTCAAATTTTCCGATTCGTTCGTGTCTGCACACACAAAAACACATTTTGGTTTTTGTATCCAATGCTGTTTGTATGTGTGTGAAAATCAAAAGAAACTTTTGATTTCCCTCATACATGTATTTGGTTTTCATAACAAAAAAATACAAACGAAAACGTCTGAAAAAGACGATAGAAAGAGACCCAACGTTTTGAGCTAAAATTTTGCTGTTTGTTGCAGAATTTCGCTGAAAACGCACGCATATGATGGGAAATTGATCTAGAGAAATTTTTAGATACTCATACATGTAAAAATCCGCCATACGGGCCAAATATCATCATCTTTCCGAAAATGTATTTTGACATTTTATGAAAATTGTTTCCAAAATTTGTCTGTATATTGAATATTTTTTGGGATTGCCACAAGGAACATATTTCTCAATGAGAACAATTCAAAAAATTTTAAAAATATACATAATGGAAACAGTGATATACAAAGCTTTTCGGAATCAAACGAATGCTTTTACATTTTTTATAAAAACCAAATTTTAAGAGTACCATCGGCAAAAATTTCAAAAGGATTCTCGCACAGACCCTTATCCGCACTTAAACAAACATTTTGATCATTTGTGTGGGATTGGACCCAATCTTGTACTTAATTTGAGTTTGGACAAAATATTTCGAGATCCAAAGTTTTGCTTGCGCTTACCATTTTAGCGAATATTTTCGAACTTTTAAGCACATAATCTAATATTCGAAGCAAAATTACAATATCCAAAGTGTTGACGAACGCAGTATTCGGCTCGAGCTCTCCAGCCACTTATACTTCTCAAGAAGTATGGACTTGCCCCTGAAAAAACTTTTACTGTCGCAATTGAGGCAGCGAATGCAATTTGCTTCAACAAAAACTAAAGTGATTCGAGAGCAGGTCTTAAAGTGAATTTATCCAACATTTTGGGTGGGAGGTACCCGAAGGAGTGGTCAAATATAGTCCATATTCGAACCTGATCTACATATATCTGGTAGATATATTAGGACGTGTAAAGTATGGACCAAATCGGTTACTCCCATCAAGAGTTATCGTGCGCACAATTTTTCCGACCATTTTTGACCAAGTCGGTTAATTCCTTCAAGAGTAGTCGTGCACACAAAGTGTCCGAATATTTCCGATCTTTTGTGGGGAAGGTACCAGGAGAAGTGGACCGATATAACCCATCTTCGAACTTAAACTAAGTTTGGACATACTATTACGAAAGCCACATTTTGGACCGATTTTTGGACCGATTCGCTTGATCCATTCGAGAGTGGTCGTGCGCTCCAGCCAGTCAGACGGACGGTCATTTCTAAATCAACTCCAAATTGCCTGAAACACATTTTGACCAAACATACTTGGGGTCTAAAACCACTTTTTCAATGAGGCACATTTTTCCCGCATGAATATGGTAATATTCAAAAAAGTTTTGCAATCGTTGAAGTTGAGGTTTACCATTTAATAAATCGCGAACTGTAAATATATTTTATAAAATATGAATATATGTCTGTTGATTGAAGTGTTTTAGCTACGATCTCATAATATGGACCATAAAAAAGCTGTGTTGGTTGAAGTAAACAAGTTTTTTGTGTTCGTTCTTGATTTCTGGCCAAACGACGCTACATTCAGACTTTTCGATATAAACACTGCAAACCCACAAAAATCTATGCTGACATTTTGAAGTTTTGATTTTGGCTTTTTTTTTGAATTTTTTTTTTATAATTAGAGGGCGCAACAAGATAATGACATAAACAATTCATATGATTGTAGAACTCCTGATTCCACGTTATTTGATGTATATCTAATGAATGTGCTCTGTATAGCCTCCTTGTAATAGGAGTCCAAAGAGAAAATTTAGTGCGTAAATTTTGTTTAAAATTAGTTTACATAAATGGAATCCTTTAAACGTGATTATAATATTTGGCAATAGGACTTGTCATGAATTACAGAGGTTCGGGAGTAATATTCGCATTTAATCAAAAATAGAATGTGGTGGCATATCCGCGGTTCTTGACGAATCTGTTTAAAATTTGTTATATTGACGTATTTTTAATAGGCGGTCACTGAAATCGATTGCGCTTTAAGATCATATGCACATCGCGAAATTTTTACCCATTTAAATAGTTTTTGAATGGTAAGATACAACTTACGGCACACTTTGACCGCTGAATGAAACATGGATAAATGCATACATATTGATTAGTTGCACTCGCATTATCCGAAAAGCGCATGCGACTTAACTGATTTTAAAGGATTCGCGAATTACACGCTTTTTAACTTTTGTGTTTTTTCTTTGGTTGTAATTTCAATATTACTCTCTACTTCTTAAATCTATTCTTTATCATAGAAAGCAAATATACTTTCACGATGATAAACTATTTTCCTTGCAGAAGTTTTATAAAAATAGCTCAGGTTTTGAATGGAAATTTAGCGAAATAATAGAATAACTTCCAAAAAAAACTCTCAGACGTTTCGTATTAAACCAATGGTAGGCAACATTTTTTTCTATTGCATACTTTAGGGGGTGTCATTGTGTGAGATCAAAATATAAGCAGAATCAGAAAATATACTTTTGAAATATTATTCCAACACACATTTTTGTCTTTTGTTGTTGCTGTAATATTCAAGTTATAAACTCAATCTTTATAATTTTGGTCTCACATTTTTCGACGCATTGTCTATATTCTGCACGTATTTTTAATTTATTTTTTGAGATTTTTATAGACTCTGAGTTAGAACAAATAAAATTTACTCCAAGATTTCTTCAACATTATTTTATTTTCCGCGAAAATAAAAATAAATTTAGCAACTATTGAAGCATCTACGGATATACATGAAATGCTATTGACGATTTATATATACATTTTCTTATTACAACACAAAGGGTATTTTTATATTTTTTCTTTATAAGGTAATAAACCCCCCATAACTTTTGAGCGCAGCATCCAATTTTGTGAACGAGAACAGATTTCAAACCACGATTTTTATCGTAACCCATATATCAAAAATCGCGGATGTGCTAGCAAACAAAATTTTATTTTTTTTCAATGGAATTGTAAAGGAAATTTGAAATTTACCATATACCCTCGATAGCATATTAAACAAGTAAAAAGTCGTTAAATTCGGCAGGGCCAAACTTTTTATAAGGGTGATGTAGGGGATGAATGATACCAAGCAACGGTCTAGACCGGCTTTAACATGTCAAAGCCCAGGATTTATCTTGGTCCCTCTTTCATCTCAAGTGGACACTGACCTCCCCGTGGTGTCACCTGGGGAACTGCCTTTAACACCCGTTAAAGGTAGTGAGCTAACATGTGCCGCGCGTTCACCCATAAGAACGTTGAAAACTTGGGTTTGGGCGTCGGGTTAGTAACCCTCCCCTAGAAAAAACATCCTACTATGAAAAAACGAAAGAAAAGAAAAACAAACCCCTCTAAAGTTGATGAACCCCACAAACATTTTAAGGACCATGATCTGCGAATCTCCACCTGGAATGTTCACACTCTTTATAGAGAAGGTGCAGTCTTCGCATTGGCAGACGTACTTGAAAAGTACAAGGCCGATATTACTGCCATACAGGAAATACGATGGATTGGGAAATGCGTCACAACAACACCTAAAGGTGACGCACTGTATTATAGCTGCCATGACGTAGTAACCCTCCCCTAGAAAAAACATCCTACTATGAAAAAACGAAAGAAAAGAAAAACAAACCCCTCTAAAGTTGATGAACCCCACAAACGTTTTAAGGACCATGATCTGCGAATCTGCACCTGGAATGTTCACACTCTTTATAGAGAAGGTGCAGTCTTCGCATTGGCAGACGTACTTGAAAAGTACAAGGCCGATATTACTGCCATACAGGAAATACGATGGATTGGGAAAGGCGTCACAACAACACCTAAAGGTGACGCATTGTATTATAGCTGCCATGACGTAAAGCATGAGTTTGGTTGCGGATTCGTAGTTAGTCGGAGACAAAAACATCTGGTATCCAGCTTCACCCCAGTGAATGAAAGACTTGCTGCAATTCGATTAAAAGCTAAATTCTTCAACATCAGCTTTATTTGCGCTCATGCTCCCACTGAAGAAAAGGACGAACAGACCAAAGATATATTTTACGAGCGCTTAGAAGAAACATATGATCGTTGCCCTGCCCACGACATTAAAATCATTCTAGGCGATTTTAATGCCAAAATTGGAAAGGAGAATATCTTTGGCCCAACAGTCGGGAAATTCAGTCTCCACAGTGAAACATCTGACAATGGTATGAGGCTGATAGACTTTGCAGCTGCAAAAAACATGGTAGTTAGCAGTACCAGATTTAATCATCTCGATATTCATAAGGGCACCTGGCTGTCTCCAGATCAAAGAACAAGTAATCAAATTGATCATGTTGTAATAGATGGAAGACATTCATCCAGCGTGTTGGATGTACGATCGTTCCGAGGCGCAAATATTGATTCGGACCACTACCTTGTTGCAGCAAAGGTACGTACCCGTCTAAACGTTGCAAATAAAACACGAACAGACACAACGCGGAAGTTGGACATCGATAGGCTGCAAACACAACAGATAGCCACAGCATATTCCACTCAACTAACCCAATTGCTTAACGCGAGCACTCCTTGTCCCGATAACATAACAACACAATGGCAACATATTGCCACTCCATGCAAACAGCCGCAAAATCCATATTTGGATTCCAGAGACCTCCTCCGAAGAGAAAAATGCGGCATATAGAGCTACTTTACAATCAGTAGCAACGCGTAGCGCACGAGAGAGATATCGGGAGAAAAGGAGAGAAGAGAAACGTCTTTTCCGCAAGAAAAAGAGAGAAATGGAAAAGGGGGAGTGTGAAAAAATCGAGATGTACAGGGGCCAGAATGAAGTCCGAAAATTCTACCAAAGAGTGAAATATCAAACAGATGGCTTTGGTACAGGCACATTCTCCTGTAGAGACCAGCAAGGTAATCTGGTAACAGATACAGATAGCGTGCTCAGGATATGGAAGGAACGTTTCTCCAATCTGCTGGTATCCAATAGTAGCGAAGACGATGATACCACAGATCCAATCCCAGAAGATGGTATAGGATGTATACCGCCCGGCCAAGATGAGGTAAAAACAGCAATCAACCGGCTGAAGAATAAGAAAGCAGCAGGAGCCGGTGGCTTACCAGCCGAGCTGTTTAAAACCGGAAGCGACGCGCTGATAAGGTGTATGCATCAGCTAATTAGCACCATCTGGCAGGAAGAACGCGTACCCGACGATTGGAACCTGAGCATCCTATGTCACGTCCAGAAGAAAGGAGATAAGGCTGTATGCTCCAACTATAGGGGCATAAGTTTTCTCCCTATTGCCTATAAGATAGTGTCAGGGATATTGTGCGAACGACTAAAGCCAATGGTCAACGAAATAATTGGACCATACCAATGTGGCTTTAGACCTGGCAAGTCCACCATTGACCAGATATTTACCCACCCAGCGGCAAATCCTAGAGAAGACCCAAGAGATACAGATCGACACATTTCACCTTTTTGTCGATTGTAAAGCAGCATTCGACAGTCCCCTCCGATCAAGGGTATTCCACGCAATGTCTGAATTTGGTATCCCCGCAAAGCTCATCCGGCTTTGTAAGATGACTTTAACTGATACTAGGTTCTCAGTTAAAATTGGAAAGAACCTCTCCGAAGAATTTTGTACCAAAAGAGGTTTCAGACAAGGAGACAGGCTTTCGTGTGACCTATTCAACATTTTGCTGGAAAAGGTAATACAGATGCAAATGTCAAAAGAAATGGCACAATTTACACCAATAGCCACTTGCCTATGCTGATGACATAGATATCATGGCACGATCAGTAAAGGAAGTAACTGATACCTTTAGGAAGGTCGAAGCAGAATCTGCGAAAGTGGGTCTGGCGGTAAACGGCGAAAAGACCAAATTGATGGTGTCGACGCGCAAAGCGTCCATAGAGCTCGGATCAAATGTGAAAGTTAGTACCTACAATTTTGAGGTAGTTATAGACTTCGTCTACCTCGGCACTGCCATAAACACAACAAACAATATCAGTTGTGAAATAAGAAGAAGAATTGTATTGGCCAACAGATGCTACTATGGTCTAAGTAAGCAATTTAAAAACAAAGCCACATCTCGTCAAACAAAAATAACACTATACACTGATACTACCCATGCTAATGTATGGCTCCGAAGCATGATAGGGCAGTGCTTGGTGTGTTTGAGAGGAAAATTCTTCGAAAGATCTACTGGCCGATTTGCGTTGACGGTGAATATCGACGTCGTATGAACCACGAGCTATATAAGCTATACAAAGACATGCATATAGTTAAACGTATTGAAATGCAACGATTGCGTTGGCTAGGCCATATCATGAGAATGAGCGATGATGAACCCGCTAAAAAGGCATATGAATACATGCCACATGGCGGTGCACGCAGAATCGGTAGGCCTAAGCTTCGATGGAGCATACAAGTGGATGAAGAAATGAAAAGGCGCGGTATTCCAAAAAGTCAAGCGAACAAGTAAAAAAGAATCAGTCGGCTTTGCCGACAGAGATATACCCTCAGCCTGTGTATATTGAAACAATTTTTTCCCAAAATACGTATGTATTTAGTGGGGTTTAAAAGTTTTGGGCGTTTGAACCGACAAAAATGTTGATTAGGATTAAAGATCAAAAGTTTTGCGGAGGAGATACTAAAAGGAATGGATCGACATTGACCGTTATGGAAGTGGATCCCCAGCCACAACATATGGTGCCATAGGGGGTTTTTACATTCTTCGGGCTGTTTGCTCAAGAAGTATGGACTTGCCCCTAAAAAAACCGTTGCCTTCGTAATTGAGGCAGCGAATGCAAGTTGCTTCAACAAAAATCAAAGTGATTCGATATTAGGTCTTAAAGTGAACTTATCGGAAATTTTGTCTGGGAGGTACGGGTGGAGTGGACAAATATAGTCCATATTTGAACCTGATCTATATCTGGTAGATATATTAGGATGTGTAAAGTATAGACCAATTCGGCCACTCCCTTCAATAGTTACCGTACGAACAATTTTTCCGCACATTTTTGAACTTTTGTGGAGGAGGTACCTGAAGGAGTGGACCGATATGGCTTAACTTAAAACTTAACCTATGTTTGGACAAAATATTCCTAAGGCCATATTTTGGACCGAATCGGCAGATCCGATCGAGAGTTATCTTGAGCTCCAACCACCTCACACGGTGTCATAGGGTTTATTTTTCCAACTTTCATGCTTTTTTCTCAGGAAGTATGGACTTGCCCCTGATGGTACTTGTACCGTCGTATGGAGGGCAGTGAATACAAGTTTTTAAAACAAAAATCAAAGCGATTCGAGAGATGGCCCTAAACTGAACTTTTCCGAAATTTTGTGTGGGAGGTACCCAAAGGAGTGGACCTATTGATACCATATTGCAACCTCATATTACCCTGGTAGAAAGTTTACGCTATACAAAGTATGGACCAAATCGGTCACTCCCTTGAAGAGTTATCGTGCGCACAAACTTTCCGAACATTTTCGAACTTTTGTGGGGGAGGTACCGGAAGGAGTGGACCGATATAGCCCATCTTAGAACTTAAACTAAGTTGGGGCAAAATATTACGAAAGCCAAAATTTGAACCGAATCGGTTTATCCGTTCGTGAGTTATCGTGCGCTCCAGCCAGCAGGACAGACAGACAGACAGACAGACGGACGGACATGGCTAGATCCAAATTGTCTGAAACACATTTGGTCCAAACATACTTGGGGTCTAAAACCATTATTTCGATGAGGCACATTTTCATCGTATCAAAGTGTATATACCCTCCATAGCCTAAAGGCTGAGGGTATAAAAACAGAGAGGAATGGAGATCTTTTCTTAGTTCGGTCTATGGAGCAAATGTCCTGTAATGGGCCAACTAAGTAAGTAAAGTAAGTAAGAACTTTTTATACCCTCCATCATAAAACATTTTTAACTAAAATTGAATAATTAGTTTCCTTTCCTGTCCACAATTTCGGTGCATACATTTTTTGACAACGGATAACCCAAATGCGTAAGCCTCTATATGGAGACTATATCAAAGTGTAGAACTAGATTGACAATTTTTGATGGAAAAGTTTTGTGAAACCTAAAATGTCAAATTACGGGTACTTCGGTCAAACAGTGCGTTGTGGATGCGCCCAACGACAAAAATCAAAAAATCATTATTCTAAAAATCTAAATTTTTTCAAAACTCAATTATTTTTGCCATTTTTCGCGGTTCATTTGGGGAAAAGGGCTTACAAACCTGAGTAATTATGGAGACAAAATTTATTTTAAAACGAGAAAAAAATGTTATATTACAAGCGAATTTCTGAAACAGAAGACAGAAGAAGGATTTAGTCAATTTCTTAAGCTTCGTTTTCCAACTTATAACAATTCCTCTATTTTGCAAGGGTTACCAAAAATATTAGTTATATTTAATCGTTGCCTAATTAGGACGAAGTTTATTTAGTTGTGAGAGTTTTTATGCATGAAGGAAAAACACCTTCGATTTGTATATATGTATGTGTCTTTATTGAAGAATGATACTAGGAAGACCAAGGATACTAACTTGATAGTAAAAAGGACACTTTTGCAAAACGAGTCTTTTGATTTCTTTTATTTTTTGCTGTGGTGATACCGCTCATCAGCAAAACATTTCAGTATATTTTCATATTTTTTGTATTAAATTTTTTGTATTAAACTACGACATTGAAGGAAGCGAGTTAGAAGGTCAAAGTGCTCTACGAAAATAATACTCATTCGAATTGACTGAAGACATGTCATCTCAAAAATAAGCTAAAACAACAGTGAACAAAGATATAACGCCAATTACTGATGGCTTAAAGGCCTTTCTTAACCAAGAAGAATTTTTGGTGCCCCAGACTTTCACCTCCATTTTGTTGCACAGTCTTATAGCTAAGACCATCAAAATACCGAAAATCAGGAGGTACCGTTATATGGGGGCTATACCAAAACATGGGCCTATGTCGGTTTTTTTTGGTGGAGTACACTGAAAGAAAAATGCTTCGTTGTATCAATGAATTATTTTTCATTGATGCTATGAAACGTTCCATTAATACAATGAAATGTTTCTTTCATGCTATGAAACTGTACGTTATTTAAAATTTAATGATTTTTGGTTTCATTGTATAAACGAAACGGATTTCATTGATGTAATGAAACTTTTATTTTTTGTATAGTTAAGAAAAATATGTATGTTTTGAACTCAAACTACATACAATGGGTATAAAAAACTAGTACGCAAAACATTTTTTTTTTAAATGGCGAAAAGATACATATATTCGACGTTTTTGGTTGCTCCAAAAATTAATGAAAGAGTTTCATTAAATAAATAAAACAGTTTCGTTAAATAAATGAAACATGTTTGAAATCCCTAATACACCCGTATCTAATATTATCTTATGTGTAGGTATTATTACCCTTTTCGCATTTGTATTCTTTGTAAATCTGTTTATTTATAACATTTGTCTTCTAATTATTTTGTTTTTTTTTTTAATTATATTTTTAACACAAAAAGAGCACATATATTGGCTACATACATATGTATGGAGACACATACATAAATATGTATGTATTCATGAATATTTACAAAAACTAGCAAAAGTGCCACCAACTGTACACAAATTCGCTACTGTCAACGATTGGCGTGGGTATACATAAATTTTCATTCGACAACGCCCAATACTATCATTAATGTGGTTAATACCTGATGAATTAAAAATACCTTGTTGTATTCATGGTCAACACTAATTGCAATAAAACGAAATAAACATGTTTAGCATTGACTTCATTTTTTTTCATTACGTGAGTATGAAATGACTTCATAACATGAATGAAATCTTACGTTACATCAATGAAATGTGTTATTGATTTTGAGCCAACGTAAGGCTTCATTGCATAAATGAAGAAGTTTCATTACAACAATGAAAGTATTTAATTGTATTAATGAAAAAGTTTCATTGCATCAATGAAGGATTTGCATAGCATTAATGAAAAACTTGCATTGCATCAATGAAGAAGTTTTTTATTGCATAAATGAATTAGTGTTTTCATTGCGTTAATGAAAAAGTTTCATTGCATTAACGAAAAAGTTTCATTGCATCAATGAAAAAATTTCATTGCACCAATAAAAAAGTTTCATTGAATCAATGAAGGAGTTTCATTGCATTAATTAACGAATTCGTTAATTTTACTTCAATGAAGCACAATGAAACTTTTTTCATTTATTCAATGAAGCTCTACGTTGGCTCAAAATCAATGACAAATTTCATTGATACAACGTAGAATTTCATTCATATTACGTAGCTTTTTCTTTCAGTGTAGTGTTGTGGCACCTAAGAATCTGAAATGTCAAATTACAGCTAGTTCGGTTAAATATTGTAGATAAAACCCTCAAAATACCGAAAATCTGGAGGTACCGCTGTATGGGGCCTAAACATGGACCGATATGAATGTATATATGGGGTTTTCAAAAATTTGGGAGTATGAACCGACAAAAATATGGATTTGGATTAAAGCACAAAAGACCTGCGAGGGAGGCACCTAAAGGAATGGACCGACACCTGTCATTTCAGTTTGCCACCATATAATTTAGAGCTTTTGCACCATTATATCAGGAAACATGCGCTTGCCTACAAAAAAAAACATAATATCGCGGTAAACAGTGCCACTGGGAGTACCTTCGGAAAAATGAAGATGGTACCCCAAGGAGTAGACGGATAGGGCCCACCTTTGAACATAAACTAAGTTTGGACAAAATATTTCAGGATTAAAAGTTTCGACCAAATTAGTTGCTTGAGAAATCACGCGTTCCAATTTAGCGAATATTTTAGAATTTTTGTGCGGGTGGTAACGAAAGGAGAGGACCCATAAGCACCACCTTCGAATTTCATTTAATATTCGAAGAAATATTTCTCAGGAAGTATGGACTTGCCGCTGGAAAAAGCTCTACCGTTGTACAGGGGGCGTCGAATACAAGTTGTTACAAGAAAAATTAAAACGATTCGAGAGGAGGCCTTAAACTGCACTTTTCCAAAATTTTATGTGGGAGGTACCCAAGGGAGTGGACCGATTTAATCCATATTGAAACTTTATCTATGTTTGGTAGAAATATAACGATGTGCAAAGTATGGATCAAATCGATAAGTCCCTGTCGTGTTCATAATTGTTGCTCAAAACTTTGGTGGGGGAGGTAACCGAGGAAGTGGACCGATATGGCCCATCTTTGAACTTAAAATAAGTTAGAACAAAATATTACGAAAACCAAATTTTCCGGCTATCCGTTCGAGAGGTATCGTGGGCTCCAGCCAGACATACAGACGGACGGACATTACTAAATCTACTCCAAATTGTCTGAAACGGATTTCGTCCAACCATACTTGGGGTATAAAAACATTATTACGATGAGGCACATTTTGCTCGTATGAAAGTGTATATGGTAATATTCAAAAAAGTTTTACAATCGTTGAAGTTGAGGTTCACCATTTAATAAGTCGCGAACTGTTAATATATTTTATAAAATATGAATATATTTATATTAATTGAAGTGTTTTAGCCACGATCTCATAATGTGGACCATAACAAATAATTTTCGTGGAAGCTGCGTTGGTGGTAATATAAAAAAATGGGAAAAATGTGTTGAAGTTTACAAGTTTTTTTGTGTTCTTTCTTGATTTCTGGCCAAACCAAGCAAACCTCAAACCTGTGCTCAAAGAGAGAACTAAAGAATACCCCTTGGGCAACATGGTTCTAGTGTATGACTTTTGGATATATACACTGCATCCCCCTAAAATCGATGCTGACATTTTGAAGTTTTGATTTCAGTGTTTTTCGAATTTTTCTTATAATTAGATGGTGCAACTAGATAATAATCGAAACTAGTTTATAGGATTGTAGAACTAACGATTCCACGTCGTTCGATGTATATCTCATGAGTGTGCTCTGTACAGCTTCCTAGTAATAGGAGTCAAAAGGCGAAAATTTGGTGCGTAAATTTTCTGAAAAAACCTCTTTTTTGGCTTTAAAATTTACAACTGTCGTACAGGTAACCCTGAACCCCGCGTGATTTTAGTTTTTTTACGTGCCGGATCTAATGAGCCCTTCCGCGTTTGAATCCATCCACTAAAACGCCGGATATAGATACCTTGAAAGTAGGAAAATCTGCAAAAATATATTTTGACAATTCCGCGAATTGAACCGCGATTTTCTTGAATATTTTTACATAAATGTAATACTTTATACGCGATTATTATATTTGCCAAAAAGGTGTGTCACAGATTACAAAGATTCGGGAGTAATATCCCTATTTATCCCAAAATAGAATGTGGTGGCACATTCGCAGTTCTTGACGAATCTGTCTAAAATAATTTATATTGACGTATTTTTAATAGGCGGCCATTGAAATCGGATGCACCTTATAATCATATGCACATCGCGTAATTTTTGCCCACTTTAAAGTTTTTTGAATAGTAAGATGCAACTGATGGCACACTTTGGCCGCTGAATGAAACATGAGAAAATCTATGCATATTGATAGACATGGACTCCCTGTAACCGAAAAGCACATGCACCTCAACTGATTTAAACGGATTCGCGAATTACACGCTTTTTAATTTTTGTGTTTTTTCTTTGGTTGTAATTTCATTATAACTCTCTACTACTTATTTCTATTGCTCATCAAAGAAAGCAAATATACTTTCACGATGACTAATTACTTTTCTCGTAGAAGTTTAAGCAAGATACTTCAGGATTTGGATCGAAATTTAGCGAAATAATAGAATAACTCCCAACATTTATTTTTAAAATTTTTCGTATTTAACCAAAAATATATTATTGAAATAATTTCCAACAATAAGTTTCCGTTCTTTGTTGTTGCTGTAATATGCAAGTTATAAACGCGATCTTTATAATTTTGGTCTCACATTTTTCTACGCGTTGTCTAGATTATGTACGTATTTTAAATTAATTTTTTTGGTGATTTTTTGGACTCTGATTTAGAATAAATAAAATTTATTCCAAGATTTCTTCAATAGTTTTTGATTTTCCGCGAAAATGAAAACAAATTTAGCAACTATTTTAGCATCTACGGATAGATATCAAATGGTGCTAACGATTCATATATACATGTTCTTATTACAATACAATAGGAATTTTTAAATATTTTTTCTTTACAAGAGAGTAAAACCGCATATAACTTTTGAGTGCAGCATCCAATTTTGTGAACGCGAACAGATTTGAAACCACGATTTTTTTCGTAACCCATGTACCAAAAATGGCGGATGTGCTCGCCAAAAAAGTTTTTAATTTTTTTTCTATGTAATTGCAAAGGAAATTTGAAATTTACCATATGTATACCGTCGTCAGTATAAATGCTGAGGGTATAAAAACTTTGTACATAGTATTCAGCCCCTGTATATCCATATTAAGTATCAAGCATGCAGAGATGCTTTGAGGCGCAGAAAGCTAATTATGTGGATTTTCTAACGGCTTGGGTATACACACATTCTGTAATGGATACGTAGCCAGGTTGGACTACGTGACAGAAATCTAATACAAACCCCAACTACGGACTTCGATATAACTGACTTCATCATCGATGATAGGATGCTTTTCCCCATTACGACGGTACATGTTTTTTTCTGGGACATGTCCTTACATCCTGAGAAAAGCTCCAGAAAAGCCGGCCTGCATGAACTAAACTCCGTAGTGCGTAAGATAACCCTCGAAGGGAGAAACCGATTGAGTCCAAACATTGTACATCGTATTATATTTACGTCAGAAGTATTGTGTATTACATCTTTTCGTTAGGTCCGAGGCTGAAGGTATATCTTTGTTGGTCAAGCCTAGTGATACTTTTTAACTTGTTGTAAGTTCATTTGGAACCGTAGGCATATGTGACGATTTTTTTAAGAAGGTTTTTATCCCTTTGTTCAAATACCATAAATATATTGACCGCTGTTGATGTTTTGGGGTAAAATACGGACGATTTTTCGGATATTCGAACTAAAGGGGTACAAAAAGTACTTAACTGAAATTAAATATAAATTAACAACTAAATTTTCATACTTCAACATTTCCATATCAAATATTGTTTATTAATTTTCCGCTTATGAAGTAGAGGACATTTTGCTGGTAGATAACAAATGATGATGTATTCGCATTCCATGAACTATAAGTTATAGTTTTAATTTTCACATTTAATCACATCTTCTAACAAATCAATCACACATACAGACATAGCAACTTACCGTTCACAGGGCGATGACTAGCGGGTATTTTGAGTCTATCATTCGCCCATCACCACATGTACATGTTTCCAACCAATCAACTACCAACGAAGTAGATTATTTTCTAAGAAAAGATTATTCCACCTATGTTCATATAACAAAAATTAAAGAGGTAAGAACAGCATTCATCAGCATACGAAGATTACAACTTTATAATGAGAGAATATATAAGGGTAGACATTCCAATTGCTTCAGTATGACAACTGGAACAAAACAAAAAATTAATTGTTTTCTTCTTTTTTACTTAAGTTCTTGCAATGTTGTAAGAGGGGTTGCCAATGGAATAACAAAATAATATCAAAACTTGGTGGAATTTTCAACCAACAAATAAATATGGGTCTAAAATGTAATGCCAACATGAAAGAACGTCGTTAAGTTCGGCCGAGCCGAACTTGTTATACCCTCCACCACGATTTGTACCGACAAATTTCTAGTGGAAAGTTTTATACCCCCAAAGAAGACTTGGACCTGTACCGACAAATTTCTGGGGGAAAGTTTTATACCCCCAAAGAAGACTAAGTACCAAAATTCAGCCATTTCGATGGATTATACCGTTCTATAGGGGCTATATGAAGGCGTGGATCTATACAGACACATTTCTGTGGGAAAGTTTTAAACCCCCAGCGAAGACTAATTTCAGCCATTTTGGATTGCTAATGAGGCTAAAACCTTCAAAATACCGAAAATCGGGTGGAACTGTTCTATGGGGGCTATAACAATACCATTTACAATACCACACACCCTAGGAGTAATAGAAACTTCCATATCAAATTACAAAGCTCTATCTTAAAGACGGACATGGTTATATCGACTTAGAATTTTACCCTGATCAGGAATATATATACTTTATAGGGCCTCCGATAAATATATCGATGTGTTACAAACGGAATGACAAATTTAATTATATCCTCCATATTATGGTGGAGGGTATAAAAATGGAACAGACAATATCTTTGGTCCAACTGTCAACAAAGTCGGTCTCCACAATTAAACATCTCAAAAGAGATTTAGGCTGATATATTTTGCAGCGTCAAAATAACATAGTATTTAATAGCCTTGGATTTGGACATATTGCTATTCATAACGTCACGTAGTTGTCACCAAATCAAAGAACAACAAGGTATGGCCCTCCCAGCAGTCGGATCTATGCTCCGGGACCGACGCAAGAATCAACTTGCCCAAGGCCTGCTTCCCCCTCAACACAGGAACCAACGTATGTATACGTCTACCCCTTTAATTTCCCTACACTTTCCCCCCACTTTCCTATCATTTTTCTCCTAACTGAGCAGGTAACACCGGCCTGCCTGCTCAGCTTCCTTCTCCTATGCGCCGGTGACATTGAAAGTAATCCGGGTCCAGCAGATGATGTGTGCCCAGGTTGCGCTAAGCGGATCTCTGAGAGAGTAACTCAGTGACGTGCAACAGATGCCACCAATGGCTACACCTGAGATGCTCGGGCATAAGGGTACGAGAGTACACTTCCAACTATCAGTGCCGATCCTGTACCAACCTCGCTTCACTGACCTCACCCAACACAACTCCCCCACCATCCCAGGATTAAAAAACTAAGGCCAAACTTCCCGTCAGAAGCCTCAAAGCTGGCGGACCAAAGAGATGTCATACGGAGAGCAAACCCAGCCAAAGAATCCAACCCCTCATCAAGGAGATTGACAGGTTAGTGTCCACCCACAAAAGAGATACATGGCTTAAGCTCCTCGAAGAATCCGATCTAGGCACCAAAAAACTGTGGAAAACAGTTAAAAACCTATCAAATCCCAGGCGCTCTGACAGTGTGTAACCTTCGGAGTCCGGACACCCAAGAATGCTGCTCATATGGCCGCTGCCTTCCGCAGGCAATTCTGGAACACTGAAGGTTTTAATAGTAAGCGGCCCAACACACGCACAATACTTGTGGCACTGGACCTATCGAAAGCCTTCGACACGGTTAGTCACACCACCCACTTAAGAGAAGTTACTCCCTAACAATCTTAAGAGGTGGTTGACTAATTACATGGCCGGTAGGCAATCCTATGTGAAATTTAGAGGACACAAATCCCCCCAAGGAAAAATAAACAAGGTGCGCCCCAAGGGGGCGTCCTCTCCCCTCTACTTTCCAACTTCTACGTGTCCAAAGCCCACATATCACCCACCCACACAAAACTAGTGTCCTACGCTGACGACTGCACAGTCATGTCCACCGGCAGAGACGTTAAGGCACTAGAAAGCAACATAAATAACTACCTCCCCCTTCTGAAAGACTTCTTTTCTAAACGAAACCTACAACTCTTAGTCCCTAAATCTACGGCAACAATTATAACCTCGCGGACAAAAGAAGTAAACATAAACCTTGACATACATATTGATGAACAAATCATCCCATCCATAAAAAACCCTAAAATCCTAGGTGTTACGTTCGACAACCTGCAATACTTCTGTAAACATGTTGAGAAGATACCTGAGAATGCGAGAATTCTCAAGGCATTAGCAGGTAGCACTTGGGGGAAGGACAAAGAAACAATACTCACCACCTACAAAGTCATTGGGCGTCCTCTAATGGACTATGCGGCACCAGTCTGGGCCGCAAGCATCAGTGATACCCAGTGGAAAAATCTACAAACAATTCGAAACAATGCATTGAGAATAGCTTCCGGTTGCCACTCAAAGGCACCCAAAACCACCTTCACCATGAGACTAAGATGCTCCCGGTCAAAGAGCACTGCACTCTGCTCACAAGACAACACGCAATCAAATGTCAACACCATAACCACCCAAGCATCTTAGCTCTAAAAACCCACCTAGCGAGAGGACCAAGCACATAAGGCAAGACTACCGCTCCGAAATTAAAAACATCCCCCATATCCCCCAGACCCGTCCCCCGAAGATATTGAACAAGCCATGAAGCAGGTCCATACAGAGATGGTACATAATTATACCTCATAGTACACCAGCAGTATCGGGCTTGGTGGAAGGCCACCACCCATTAGTGAGGATGAAAGGTCACTACCCAGAGATACCAGATCGGTATTATCCCAACTCCGATCTGGCATCTCCAGGTAAATAAATAGCTACCTCTCTACCCTGAACCCGGACATCTCGGATGTTTGCCCTAAATGCGGAGGTACCCCACACATCACCTCTTCGCATGTCCAGCTAACCCGACTAACCTCACACCGGAATCGTTATGGACACATCCAGTCGAGGCAGCTCGCTCCCTTGGACTGGATGTGGATGCTTAATGCCCCTCTAACCTTATTTTATTTTCTTTCTTTTTTCTCTCTTTCTTTTCCAACACAATACGTATACATACCGTAGGCTACAACAACAACAACGTACGGTAAATTTGAGGTGCAATCAACGACTCGGATCAGTATGAATAGACATATTTTAAAGCTACAATCACAACAGCCTCGCCATATTGGACTCATCTTACTCAGATAATTGCATAAAACGGCAAAAATTCTATACTTGGGTATCAGAGGTCTCTACCAAATACTATAGTCTTTGAGACAAATTAATTCCAGTCATTATCTTCAGCCACAGCGAGCTAGCCCCACCAACCGATTGCAACTGCATAAAAGTTGCTTCCAAAAATCCATCGATATAAGTTCTCAAACTCACACTCAATTTTAGGACTTTTCCGACCAATTCTCATTCTTAATACCAGCAACAATACGACTGTTCATTTTGCCTGTAAGCTCACATGAAAAGAAGCAACAGTATGTTGTTGTTCAACAACAATTCTAGGTTTTCTACTGATTTCTTTTTGTCATGTCCTACCAAAATGAACTAAAACCCATGGTATTGCTTGCACTCCCCACATACACATCCATACATATGTATATATAACACACATCAATATTGGTATTGACAACAAGACTCTAATCGAAATCGTGTGGAAATCTTTGGCTGTTGCATATGATTTTGAAATGGATGAATGTTCGATATGTTCTTTGGGTTTCTTCTCCGATAACCATTTACAGTGATTCAATCATAGTTATTCGTAGACGACAGGTTAGGTTAGGTGGAGATGGTAGTACTCGTAATTGTGGTTGTAGACATGAATAATAAGAAAATGTATTGATGTGTGTTTGTAATGATTCTGTACGTGTTAAGGATGATCACAGTATTGTGTAGGTTGGTGATTATTTGTAAATCATTGAGATATTGAATGTATTCCATACCATTTGGTTTTCATGTCCCATTGATAATACTTACCTTTAAAAAAATCCACAAACATTTATTTAAATATTTTTCTAATAAAGAAATAAGGCCACATGTGAGAAAATGTGTAACGTTGCTTGACAGAACTTTGTTAAAATGCTACATAATACTATTTCGTACAGTTTAGTAGTTTGTTAGTTTGGATAACTGACCCTTCTCCGTGGTGTCATCTGGAGATCTGGCATATGCGTTCACACATAAGAATGATAAACATTTGGTCGGCGCATTTGGCTAGTAACACATCCCTCCAAATATGAACATTCTATGAAAACAAACAAAGAAAAACAAGTAAGAACGGCGTTAAGTTAGGCCGGGCCCACCTTTTTGTACTCTCCACCACGAACTGTATTGATGTGAATAGGAACAATTTTATGAAAGCCCTTTATTCTTTCTTTCTTCTTTATTATGATGAGTATTCTGTTTTGATTGGAGTAGTTTAACAGCCTTTCCTTATTAAGTTTAAGCTACTATATTAAGTCATGCAATTTGTTATTTTAAATTCAAATGTAGTATACAGCCCTAAGGTTGAAAGACTGGGCATTATAAAATGGAAATAAATTGAAATTTCATTGCAGGAGTAGTACATATATCACAACTGATAACACTTACAACAAGTGGTTTTGTCTAAGGCTGAGGCAGGCACAGTCGTCTCCAGGGTCAACTCAAGGACCCACAAACCTTAAGTGATAACAAGAGTTATATAAGTTTAATTCTTTATTTAACTCTTGGGTGTTAATTAAAATTAATACTATGTAAGTGGAATTTCAGATATAGTTGGATATTTCAGATATAATGCAGATAAGATATACTTATGTGTTTATGCGATGGTACAAATGTGGTGAAAAATCGGACCCTCGGTTCCTCTGCTTCAGTACACGGGTGCGTCCAAGGAATTCAGACGGGTGCTGTTGACTAGGCTGGTTATGTAGTAATAAGCGAGTAGCTGGCTACGAGCGAGTAGTTGGCTACAAGCGTTGTTGAGCGGTGGGCGAGTAGCTGGTCACAAGCGTTGGCGGTGCTGAGCGGTGAATTGGTTATAGGCGAGCAGCGGGTTACGGGCGTCGACTGGTGGACGAGTAGCTGACTGCTAGCGTTGACGAAGCTGAGCAGTGAATTGGTTATAGGCGAGCAGCGGGCTACGGGCGTTGACTGGTAGATGAGTAGCTGACTGCAAGTGTTGACGAGGCTGAGCGGTGAATTGGTTACGGGCGAGCGGAGGGCTACGGCGTTGACTGGTAGGCGAGTAGCTGACTGCAAGCGTTGAGGAAGATGAGCGGTGAATTGGTTATAGGCGAGCAGCGGGCTACGGGCGTTGACTGGTTGACGAGTAGCTGACTGCAAGCGTTAACGAAGGTGAGCGGTGAATTGACTGCGAGCTGCTGAGCGTGTATCAATGTCCAGGCGATGAGCGAGTGGCTGGCTACGACGTCGCTGATTCGGGGCGCTGAGCGGACTGCGTGTTGCTGAGAAGGTAGCTGGCTGCGGCGTCGCTGATTCGGAGAGGTGAGCGGAATGCGAGCTGTTTAGCGTGTAGCTATGTCCAGGCACTGAGCGGGTAGCTGGCTACAGCGTCGCTAATTCGTAGCGGTGAGCGGACTGCGAGCTGCTGAGCAGGCAGCTATGTCCAGGCGCTGAGCGGGTAGCTGGCGGCGGCGTCGCTGATTCGATGCGGTGAGGCAACTGTGAGCTGCTGAGCGTGTAGCTATGCGCTGGGCGGTTTGCAAGCGGGAAGCGGCGTACAGGTACTGAGCGAGTAGGGGCGTGGACGAAAGGCTGGCTTTGAGCAGGCTGGTTACGGGCGTTGGGTGTTGAGCAAGTAGCCGGGTTCGTTAGGGGCTGGCACAGAGCGGGTGAGCTGGCAAAGAGCAGGGGCGCTGGCAAAGAGCAGGGTCGAGTAACACAAGATCACTAACAGACTGCGGACAAGACACACATCACTTCACTTGTTTCACGGTTGGCTCTCGACCAACTCAATGGTGAAATTCTGAACATCTTATATGTATATGCGTTTGTAAAGTGAATGCGAAGCACTTGTCGAGCGAGTTGTTAAAAAATGCAGCAGAATCAATGTGTACATGGTGGCTGCAGTATGAATGGTGGTGCGAAATTAAAATGCGTTGTCAACAAGAGTGATGTGTGGTGTGCATATGTATGGATAGTGGATAGTGTTGACGAATGGACAACTACTTAATGTTTGTTGCTATTGGCACAAGTGTGATGTGTTGTGTGCGGTTCTGTCTGCAGTACGAATATTAGGATGGGAAGTGTTAGTGGGTGAGTTTAAGTAAAGTAAAATAAAACCAGTATTCGTTTTATTTTTATTTTAATAAACCGTATTGGCTGGTTGAATATTTAATAAAAAGAAAACGGGAGTATAAGTAGATCGTTCGTAAAGGTCACATTACACACTATGGAATGCTGAAAATGCAAATAACTTCTAGTATGTATTTTTTGAAAGTATATATTGAGACTATCTTCTTCTTCTTTATTTGCGCATCCGTGTTTCGGAAATATGCGATCATATAATAATTACAGATTATTTGTTGATTTACAATTTTTCTTATGTTTAGCAAAAATGGATTTTTATAAATATAGATATCTGTTTTTGGCGGCATTCAATAAACTTCTTTCATTTTGATGTCCGGTCCAGCCAAGAAACTTCTTTTCTTCCTCTGCACGGTCTTCCATCAGCTGATCCTTTGATAATTTTCTGCAGAAGAATATATTTATCATTTCTCATGATATGTCCCAGGTATGACACTTTTCTGGTTTTAACTGTTTTTAGGAGTTGGCGATCTTGATTCATTCTTCTTAGTACCTCGTCATTTCTTATGCGATCTGTCCACGGTATTTTAAGTACTTTTCGGTATATCCAAATTTTAAATGATTCCAGTTTTCTTTCATCTATCGCCTTTATCGTCCATGTTTCTGATGCATATAATAAAACAGTCCAGATGTAGCATTTGATGAATCTGGTTTTAGTTTGTATACCGACGTCATGACTTGTCAGTATCTTGTTGTATCTGTAAAATGCATCCCTTGCCATTTCTATACGACAAGTTATTTCTTTCGAAACATCCCATTGTTCATTTATGGTAACTCCTAAATATTTATAGTTTTTTACTTTTTCTATTACGGTGTTTTGTATTTTCAACGTACTGTTGTTATACGTATTTTTTCGGCTGACGGTCATGTATTTTGTTTTCTTTTTGTTGATTTTCAATCCATACGATTCACTTACATCTGTGAGTTTGTCAATAAGTTTTTGTAGACCGGATATGGTGCTAGCGAATATTGTTGTATCGTCCGCGTATCTGATATTGTTGATAATCATCCCATGTATTTGTACTCCTATTCTTTGGTGCTCTATAGCATCCATAAATATTCGTTGGGAGTATATATTAAATAACAACGGCGAAAGGATACATCCTTGTCGTACCCCCTTTGAAATCATTACTTCTTCCGTCATTTCTCCGTTTATATCGATGTATGCCGCCTGTTTCCAATATAAATTTCGTATACATCGTATTTCCTTGTCGCTTATGTTAATCGTTTTCAAAATTTCTATTAGCTTATCATGACGAACTGTGTCGAAAGCTTTTTCGTAGTCAACGAAACATATAAATATATCCTTTTGTACTTCTCGGCATTTCTCAACTAGTACCTGTAAGCTAAGCAGTGCTTCTCGAGTACCCATTCCTTGTTTAAATCCGAACTGTGATGTGCCCATATACTTTTCACATTGGGGATATATTCGGCTATGGATTACTCTTAGAAAAAGTTTTAATGCATGACTCATGATACTAATCAATCTATATTCTTCACATTTTGTGCGTTGTTCTTCTTTGGTATCGGTATGAATTTTGAAATGAGCCAATCTGGTGGATATTTCCCCGTGTCATATACGTGGTTAGAGAGTATTACGAGTAGTTCCACATTTTCATCATCTATAAGTTTTAATACTTCAGCTGGAATATCATCAGGTCCTGTTGCTTTCATATCTTTCAGTGTTTTTATTGCCTGCTCTACTTCGCACTTCGTTATTGGGTTTCCAGTCAGATTGTCTTCTGTTTCTTCGTAAGGGGTTCTTTCGGCATCAGTGAATAATTTTGCTACATATTCTTTCCATATTCGTTTTTTCTCCGCTAATTCAAATATAGCTTTGTTATTTTCATCTAACAGAGTGGCTGGCGCTGTTTTTTTATATACTCCTGCTGCTTCCTTTAACTTCTTATGAAGGTTGAAGGTCGTGTAGGTTCTGTAGAGTTTCAATTTCTTGGCATTTTTTATTAAGTAAATTATTTTTTGCTGCTCTTGTCAAGGTTCTGATTTCTTTATTTATCTCCCAGTATCTTTCGAAATTTCTATTTTTCTGTTGGCTTCTTAGGATTCGTAATTGTTTTATTTCCTCAGTGACCAATTCATCATCTCTCGATGCAGGAGAGTTTTGTAGGCACATATTCGTGGTGGAGTTTATCTTTGTTTTGAGATTATGCCATATATTTTCCACATCCTCCTTGTTTACTCCTTCAAGTTTGGAAATAATCTCTGCTTTAATTTCACATTTAATAGTTGGATCTTTCATCATCTGCAGATTTAGTCTGGGTGTCCTCTTCTTTTTTCGGGTAATTGTTAATTTGATCCTGATTTTAGAAAGTAGCAGGTTATGATCAGATGGGACGTCCGCACCGGGGCAAGTTGAGCTCTTCATCACACATGAAGAGTATCGTTTGTTGATAATTATGTAATCAATTTGATTTCTTATGATGTTTGCTGGGTTATCATGAGGAGATCTCTACGTATAAAGTCTTCTGGGATGTAATTGAAACATTGTATTTGTAACTTTCATTTTATGTTCTTGGCAGAATTGTACCAATCTATCCCCTCTATCATTGCGTTGTCCTAGTCCATATTTTCCAGTGACTCCATTTACTTCATCTCTTCCCACCTTTGCGTTAAAATCTCCTTGTATAATAGTAATTTCATGAGATTTGGTGTTTTTGAGTAACTCTTCGATTTCTGCATAGAATTCCTCGACTTCGTCATTACTTGAGTCAGATGTGGGAGCGTAAACTTGGATAATGTTCATATTAATAGGTTTTTTATTAATTTTTATCATCATTGTTCTGTCAGAATGTGGGATGAATCCTGTTACACATTCTGCAATATAACTCTTCACTATTATTGCCACACCCTTTCTGTGCTTTCCTTCTTGATTTCCTGAGTGAAATACTCGAGTATTTTCCGATCTAAAATCTCCGCTTTCCGTCCACCACGTTTCACTTATTCCGAGAATGTCTATATTTAGTCTGTTAATTTCGCTTATAGTGTTATTGAGCTTTCCAGCTTCGTATAAGCTTCTAACATTCCACGTTCCTATTTTTAATACCTTTTTTGTTTTACCTCCGGGGATTCTTAGCACCCCCTTATTGCCGGAGACTGCGGGCCGTGTTTCTTCTGTTGTTTCCACATTAATTATTATATGATTTGCAAGGGATTGTACTTCAGTGGTTTCCCGTTCCCTTCTGAAGGGTTTGTAGTTTTCCATCTATGTTTGCAGCCGCTCCACGGGAGTTCAGACGCTGTTCACAGCCGCCCAATTTGGGAACAGACGCTGTGGTAGTATTCATTCGCTGTTCGGAAGCCGTTTTAAACTTAGGCTAGTTTTTGGTCACCCCCGAGTATTTTATTTCCTCGGTACCCCACTTGAGACTATAAAGTCCCAAGTTGGGTTTTGTCTTGTCTGATCCAGTTCAGATTTAATGCCTTAATCTAAACCGGGCCAAAATTACATTTTTTCAATTTATCGGCAATTTATCTCTTATAGAAAAAAATAAAAAAATTTAAATAAATTCTGGAATTCTGGTCGGTATCAGCTTAAACCAAGTAACCTGTTGCAAAAATCTTCCAAATAATGTTCCCAGCAATTCTTCTGAACATTTTTACAACACTTGTTTCGACACATAGTTCACACGAATTTATAGATATATTATAACATTTGAGGCAGTTGATGCAGTTTTTCGAATTCATTATTTCTCCAAATTTTTAGATGGACCCAAGAAATCCCAGCTGGATCTGGTTCTGTACTTTCAAAAAATCCTCTGTTCAAATTGTTTGCACAAGATTACTTTAAAAATTATGCACAGTGTAATACTTCCTTCACACTTTTGGTATTTCCAACATGGACCAATATTTACAATATTCCGAATTGGGCGAAATACATAAAATTGGTCAATGCCGACTAGACATAAAACTGGATATTCTGGATTTGGATAAGTAAAATTGCCTAATGTAAATATTGGCAATATAATGGCACAACCTTCAAAATACGGAAATAACGGGAAATACGCTAATATGGGGGCTATTTGAAGACATGAACTGATACTGATAATTCTCTGTATGCAATATTTTATACACCCATGGCAGTTTAAATACTGAATTTCAGTCATAGCGGTGGTAATTGGGATGTAGAATTGGGATAGAATTGGGAAGCGAAAATTGGGATGTATCGTTCTGTCGGAGGTACATCAAAATGTGGACCGATACCGGTAAATATTTGTGGGAAAGTTTTTTTAGCCCCAAAACGACTAAATACCAAATTTCATCCTCTTCGAAATACCGAAAATCGGCATGTACGGTTCTATCAAAACGTGGACCTATACCGACAAATATATATAATATAATTGTTCCACAAACATCCCAGAAGGGACAGGGGAGACTTCTCTCATATCAATGAGTGCACCCCGATTCATATTAGCTCAATGATATGGGACCTACTGTTTATCGCCGAGTCCGAACGGCGTGTCTTACGACACCACTTTATAGAGAAGTTTTACATGGCTGAAATACTCAGGAAATGTCGCCAACATTACTTTACTGAGGGGTATTTTGCCACCGTTGAAAATGTTGATGTTGCCTGGCCGGGGAATCGAACCCACGACCTTCTACGTGCAAGGCGGGTGTGCATGCCATTGCACCACGGTAGCACCCATACCGACAAATATCAGAGGAAAATTTTTGTAGCCCAGAAAAAGGCTAAATGCCAAATTTCAGTCACTTCGGTGAAATAATGGGGCTAAAACCCTCAAATATACCGTTCTATGAATTAACGGCTTATTGGTCTAAAGTATTTAGAATTTTCGTGACTAAGTTTTTCTTTTTACCTGTCCACAACTCATTGCTATGGAGCTTCCCTTGAGTGGACCATACAACAAGAGGCAATAAGGAACTGCTTACTGCTTTCCAGCTCCATTCTTGCCGAGGTGAATTCTATTGTGCTAAACTGGGGACATAGGAATGCATTTATGCTGTTTTAGCACTTCAACATGATCTAGACTTAACGTTACCCTTGCTTAACGTTATCATTTCCTATTATCCCAACCCTTTACTTCGGTTTCGTAAACGTAAGACTCCTGTATGATGCCTATGTTAGATCCTCCTAAACCAGAAGGGTCTATAAGTTATTTGAAGCAATTCAGGGGTACTATATATTGGTTCCGCACGACTTAAGGTATCAATTTTATTGATCGAAAATGTGGATGACTCTTTTAGAGGCATACTGACTAGGAACATCCCGGCATCGTCGATGTCATCCTCATCTTCTTCTTTATCACGGTGCTCTTGAAGCAACTTTAAATGGAAGGTGCTTACACATACATTGACTGTATCGCTATCTTTTAAAACAATTTCATACATGGTGCGACTTAACTAACTTTAAGTGAAAATCGCTTATATCTGGGAAGTTTTTGCGGATTTTGAGGCAGCAATATTCATAGGTGAGAAAAATCCAAAAACAAAAGAATCGCTGGAGGGATTTTTGAATAAATCGCGGTCAAAGTGCCCATTTTAAGGTTGTTTTAGGTTTTCACGATTTTGCTTGGAAACCGCCAGTCCTATCCATATGGAAGTAAAGAAAATGTTGTAGCAGTGGAAATTCTGTACAAGATTGATCTGCATAATATATTCGTAGGTTTTACCGTTTTTTGTGATATAGAAGTTCAGATCAATCATTCAGATTTTTTTCTCAGATCTTCAGAATTTTGTCTAAAAACCGCAAGTCCTATCGGAATGGGAATAAAGAAAATTTTGTTTGGTACCTTTTTCCTAGGTTGTACTATTTTTGAGATATATAAGTATAATTTGGGAAATAACTGTTTTATAAGGAGTCGATACAGTCAGTGCATTGTCCCAATTTGAACTTCAATATCTCAAAAAACGGTAAAACCTACGGATATACCATACAAGTCAATCTTGTAGAGAATTTTCATAGCTACAACATTTCTTTTGTCCTATTTCGTAAAAACCTAAAAAACCTTTAAAAATGGCAACTTAAATCGCGATTATTTATAAAGCGCTCCGGCGTTTTTTATTTTTTTCTCATCTATGAACATTGTAGTTTAAGAATCCGCAAAAACATACCAGGTGTAAGCACCTTCCATTTAAAGTTGCTTCAAGAGCACCGTGTTATTCGTACACTTCTATAGGTACACCGACCATTAGCTTAACCATAACAATTTTATTAACGGGTCGTTTTGTTTTGTTTAAACTTCTTTTTTGCGATTTTGGTTTTCACAAAATCCTCAAAAATGTTTGTGTATTTGAGCTTGTCCGCTTTATCCTGTTCGTGCACTGTACCGTTAGAAACATTCTTGGCTATCTTGCTGAGAATAAACTTTACCTTTGAGACGGGGCCTTCTATAGTTACTTTTTTGTGTTTTGTTGAAGATGAGAGTCAGAGCTGTTTATAGTGCCGACTACAATTAGTTGGTTGGCTACCAGATACAGGCCGGAGGTTAAGAATTTATCCTCGGGACAGTTGCCAGAGTCTTGTTTTGGTTTTCTATGTGTTTGTTGTATTTGTTTCCATATGTTGTTCCCACGAGTGTGCCGTAAGGGGATAGATCATCGTGCGTAGTTACTACTGGCGCAGACTAGGCTATTTATAAATACCCCCTACCCGTACCCTGGCGTCGATGGGGAATTCCAATGGCACTACTCCTTCACTACCTCGATCTTAAACGTCTATGTATGTATCGCTTACCTACAGTTTTACTGTGGAATAGTCAGTCCACCTGCTTGACTCTCAACAAGACCCTTCTCATTTTTCAATATTTTCTACTGTTGCAACTCAAATGGGCGGCGAGTGTACAGATTTGCGTATACGTCACTGTTTGCAGTAAAGTATAGCGTATACGTTACGGGTACTAGGGGAAAAGTCCCGAGACAATAGACTCAAGAAATAAATAACACGCTCAACAAAATTAAATGGAAATTATTCAATGTGGAGTATTGATTTCATAGTCTACTTTGAAATATTTCGAGCAAAGTTGTTGAAAATCGCTAGTATAATAATATTTTAATTTATAATTAATATTTTAACAGAACCTGTATAATGCCCATATCTTGAGTTTCAGGCATCTGAATTCATATTCTGATTTTAATCTCCAAAAAACTTCCATTTAACTTCATAATTTCCTACCGCATATAACACAAATTACCATTATCCTTAGTAATGGTTGTATTTTCTATTTGAATACAATTGCAAACCCAATATTAATCAGTTTCAGTATGTTGTTGCTGTTGTTAGTGTTTGGTTTCGTATTGAATACTATAAAAATTATGTTCATGTGGTATGGCGGTTAAATGAACGGGACTTACTGTTGCAAGCAAGCAAACACTTTCCACCTGCAACAAAATTTGTTGTGGGAGTAAGAAGAAGCCACAAAAATAAAACCGAAAATAATTACCATCCGAACTCGACACCAGAACCCAAATAACAAAATCATGTTGCACACACACACACTCGGACAGTTACCACAGAGCAAACGCACACATCCACACTCGGTGGCAGGGTGTATTATCATCACTGTAACCAATAACACCAACACCACCATCACCACAATCTATTCAATCAATACAGCCAGCAAGGATACCGCCAAAAACATGAACACCTTTATTGACCATCCGCATAAAATTTTAAATTTTTATATTAAATTTCAACAATGAAAGCCACATTGAATAAAAGAATGGGCTAAAATTGACACACAGAGAAAATTGATGTATTTTTGTTGTTGGTAGTGGGTGTCTGTATTGGTGCATGGCATGAAAAACTGTTGCAAATTTTTCCATTGATATGGATGTTCTACCATAAAATGGCTTTAGAGTTAACGTTTTGAGATTTTTGACCAAAATGAGGGAACAATTTTGAAAATTTGAAAGTAAACTCTTGTTTAGTTAATCCATTATTTTAGAGATTAGGTACATAAATGTGGTTCGAGTTATATTGAAAAATTTAGGAATTTTCTCTGTTCTTCTTTCTGGTAGAGTATTTTTAAAACTAATTGGTAGGTAATAGTAGGTTATTTGTTCTTCCAGGCTTGGATTTTCATTTGGTCGATTTGTACTAAAAGCTCTCACGCATACACAGAAATGGTATCACTGTCTTCTGCCCTGTCTGCATACGAAAATCTGTAAACGGACACAACATTTCTGGTTAGGGTAGAGATGAGACATCGGATGTATGTGGCGGTAAACTAATTAAAATGTATTTCAAAAAGGTGTTAATCGTTGCAATTTGATGTAAAAATATTTTCATGCATTAAAGTGTTTACTTCATACATTCACAAATGGAGGGTGTCGTTCTCCGAAGTCAATTATATTTCGAAGTAGTAAAAGTGAAGGGAGTGAAATTAATTGAAATATTATTAAAGGAAATTCAAATATATTAAAATTGTAGCAAAATTAATTTGACAGTATCACGACTTAATGGTCCACATATAATCCATCGGAAAAAGGAATAGGAAAATATACATGGATAAACCACAGTCACACCTTTCACAACATAGAAAATTAAATGAAGCCTCCAGAACATTTTCGTATCTGTTACTCCTAGTGATTCAGGAAGTCCTTAGAGCAGCAAGTCTATCAAGCAGAAACGGTGCAACAGTATCTTCGAACTTAAACTATGTTTGGACAAAATATTACGATGGCCAAATTTTGGAGCGAATCGGCAGATCCGTTCGAGATTTATAATGCGCAACTACACACGGTGTCATATGGGTTTTTTGCAACTTTCAGGTTATTTTTTCAGGATGTATGGACTTGCCCCTGATGAAGCTTTTACAGTCGTATGGAGGGCTGTGAATAAAAGTTGTCACAACGCACATCAAAGCGATTCGAGAGCAGGTTACTTACTTACTTACTTAGCTGGTCCATTACAGAACAATTGTTCCATAGACCGAACTAAGAATAGATCTCCAATTCTCTCTGTTTAGTGCTTCGCTTTTTGGAATACCACGCCTTGTCATCTCTTCATCCACTTGTTTGCGCCATCTATTTTTTTGCCTGCCAATTCTGTGGCTCGAATTTATACGCCTTTTTATCGATACGTTTAACTATATTGATGTCATTGTATAGCAGATACAGCTCGTGGTTCATACGACGTCGATATTCACCGTCAACGGAGATCGGTCCGTAGATCTTTCCAAGAATTTTTCTCTCAAACACGCCAAGCACTGCCTTATGTGCTTGCGCAAGTACCCAGGCTTCAGAACCATACATCAGCACGGGTAGTATCAGTGTTTTGTAAAGCGTTATTTTTGTTTAACGAGTTGTGGCTTTGTTTTTAAAGTGCTTATTCAAGCCAAAGTAGCATCTGTTGGCCAATACAATTCTTCTTTTTATTTCACCACTGATGTCGTTTGTTGTTTTTACGGCGGTGCCGAGGTATAAGAAGTCTTTTACTACCTCAAAATTATAGGAACAAACTTCAACAGTTGGTCCGATCTCAATGGACGCATTGCGCGTCGACAACATCAGTTTGGTCTTCTAGCCGTTTACCGCCAGACCCACTTTAGCAGATTCTCCATTGATATTCATAAAGGTATCAGTTACTTATTTTACTGATCGGCCCATGAGCGTAGATTGTGCCACTTCTTTTGACGTTTGCCTCTCGTATAACCTTTTCTAGCAGGATGTTGAAAAGATGACACGAAAGGCTGTCTCCTAGCCTTAAACCTCTTTTGGTACAAAACTCTTCGGAGAGGTTCTTTCCTATTTTAACTGAAGATATTGTGTCAGTTAGAGTCATTTTACAAAGCCGAATGAGCTTTGCGGGGATACCAAATTCAGACATGGCCTGGAATACCTTTGAACGTAGCGGGCTGTCGAACTTCTTTATAATCGACAAAAGGTGGTAGGTGTCGATCTGCATCTCTTGGGTCTTCTCCAGGATTTGCCGCAGGGTAAATATATGGTCAATGGTGGACTTGCCAGGTGTAAAACCGCATTAGTATGGTCCAATTATATCGTTGACCATAGGCTTTAGTCGTTCGCACAATATCCCTGACACAATCTTGTAGGCAATAGGGAGTAGACTTATGCCCCTATAGTTAGAGCATACAGTCTTATCTCCTTTCTTGTGGACGGGGCAAAGGATGCTCAGGTTCCAATCGTCGGGTACCCGTTCTTCCTGCCAGATGGAGCTAACTAGCTGATGCATACACCTTATCAGCGTGTCGTCTCCGGTTTTAAACAGCTCGGCTGATAGGCCACCAGCTCCTGCTGCCTTATTATTCTTCAGTCGATTTATTGCTGTCTTTACCTCATCTGGTCTGGGCGGTATACATTCAATACCGTCTTCTGTCATTGTGTCTGTGGTATCTTCGTCGTCTTCGCTGCTATTGGATACCAACAGTTTTGAAAAATGTTATTTCCATATCCTGAGTACACTATCTGTATCAGTTACCAAATTACCTTGCTGGTCTCTACAGGAGAATGTGCCTGTACCAAAGCCATCAGTTTGAAGCTTGACTCTTTGGTAGAATTTTCGGACTTCATTCTGATTCCTGTACGTCTCGATTTTTTCACACTCCCGCTTTTCCATCTCTCTCTTTTTCCTGCGAAAAGGACGTTTCTCCTCTCTCCTTTTCTCCCGATACCTCTCTCGTGCGCTATGCGTTGCTACTGATTGTAAGGTAGCCCTGTACACGCCCAAACCCATGTTTTTAACGTTCTTATGGGTGAACGCGCTAGACGGTTCTTAAAGGTCAAAATAACAAAGCAAATGGGATTTTGATCCTGTTTTCTCTGGTTTTGGCTCACAGATACTAAACCGTTCAATATTCAAGAAAACAACCAACTGCAATAATGTAGCAAAGACATCAATGAACAACTTTCTGGAACATGCGAAATGTCTATGAACGGTTCATAAAAGTGAATAGGTGAAAACATTTGAAAATATCAATCAATTTTTACACTTTTTTCTGTGATTCTGGTTCAAAGATACCCAACCGCCCAAATCTAATTTCCAAAAAACCTTTGGTACATCTTTCTAACTCTCCATTACCCTCATTCGAAATTTCAGAATCCTACCTCTTCCCGTTTGCCTAATACAAAGGGTTCCATATTTAGAACCTTTTAGTACTTTTCGTACCCTTCCAGTTCGAATTTTCAAAAACCCGTATCCAAAAGTACGAATTTCCAAAACATTTTCAATCCTACACTCCCATAGTAATCTTAATTCCAAATTTCAGGATTCGAGCTTTATCCGTTCGTTCACCCATATCCAAATTGTACCAAATTTAGTACCATTTAGTATTTACCTCCATATCTGAATCCTATCTATACTCCAACAGTAATCTTAATTCCAAATATTAGGTTTCCATGATCTGCGAATTTGCACCTGGAATGTTCGCACTCTTTATAGAGAAGGTGCAGTTTACGCATTGGCAGAAGTACTTGAAAGTACAAGGCCGACATTACTGACATACAGGAAATACGATGGAATGGGAAAGGCGTCACAATAACACCTAAAGGTGACGCACTGTATTATAGCCGCCATGACATAAAGCATGAGTTTGGTTGCGGATTTGTAGTTGGTCGGAGGTTAAAACACCTGGTTCCCAGCATCAAACCCATGAATGAAAGACTTGCTACAATTCGAATAAAAGCAAAGTTCTTCAACATCAGCTTTATTTGCGCTCAGGCTCCCACTGAAGACAAGGACGAACAGACCAAAGATTTATTTTATGAAGAAACATATGACCGTTGTCCTGCCCATGACATTAAAATTATTCTAGGCGATTTTAATGCCGAAATTGGAAAGGAAAATATCTTTGGCCCAACAGTCGGAAAACTCAGTCTCCACAATGAAACATCTGATAATGGCATGAGGCTGATAGACTTCACAGCGGCAAAAACATGGTAGTTAGCAGCACCGGATTTAAACATCTCGATATTCATAAGGGCACCTGGCTGTCTCCAGATCAGAAAACAAGAAATCAAATTGATCACGTTGTGATAGATGGAAGACACTCATCGAGCGTGTTGGATGTGCGCTCGTTTCGGGGAGCAAACATAGACTCGGACCACTAACTAGTTGCAGCAAAGGTACGCACCCGGTTAAACGTAGCAAACAAATTACGAACAGACACAACACGAAAGTTAGACATCGGTAAGCTGCAATCACAACAGATATCCACAGCAATTCCACTCAACTAGCCCAATTGCTTAATCAAGGCACTACTCACCCGATAGCATATCAGCGCAATGGCAAAGCATTGTCCACTCCTTGCAAACAGCCGCAAAATCCATATTTGGATACCAAAGACCTCAACCAAGGAATCCATGGTATGGTCAGGAGTGTCGTGCTCCTACCGAAGAAAAAAATGCGGCTTATAGGGCTACTTTACAATCCGTAGAAACGCGTAGCGCACGAGAAAGGTATCGGGAGAAATGGAGAGAGGAGAAACGTCTTTTTCGCAGGAAAAAAAGGGAGATGGAAAAGCGGGAGTGTGAAAAAATCGAAATGTACAGGAGCCAGAATGAAGTCCGGAAATTCTTCCAAACTTTGCTTTGGTACAGGCATCTCCTCCTATAGAGACCAGCAAGGTAATTTGGTGACTGATACAGATAGTGTGCTCAGGATATGGAAAGAACATTTTTATACCCTCCACCATAGCACGATGGGGCCGATGATATGTTTTTGAGGCAAAAAATTACAGGGGCAAGCTAGACCTTCAAAATTTCGTGCGGATGTTTATAATCGGCCTAGAAGCTAATCTGCCAAATTTGGTTGATATCGGTTCATATATAGATATAGCTCTCATATATATGTTCGCCCGATTTCGAGTAATTGATGGACCAAACACGAAAATTCTGTCCAATTATGATGATATTTGTAATATGTTGCGGAATTCGGACCGGAAATAAGTTTGCCAAGTTATTTTGAAATCGGTTCAGATTTGGATATAGCTCCCTTATATATTTTCGCCCGATTTGAGGTATTTCGTGCAACAAACACGCAATTTCTGTCCAATTTCGAAGAAATTTGAAACGTGTGACAGGAATTCTGTCCAATTTTGATGAAATTTAAAATGTGTGACGAAATTACGTCTAGAAAAAAAGTATGCCAAATTATATCGAAATCGGTTCAGATTTGGATATAGCTCCCATATATATTTTCACCCGATTTTAGGTATTTCGTGCAGCAATCACGCTATATATGTCCAATTGTGATGAAATTTAAAGTGTGTGACGGAATTTGGTCTAGAAAACATTATTGAGACATCATATTGAAGTCGGTTCAGATTTGTTTTCTTAATTTAGTTGGTTGATACCGAACTTCCTTGAGAACATAGTTTAAATATTTTTCTTTTGACAAATTGGCCGAAACAGAGGCGGCATGAATCAAGGGTTTGGTACTGTTGCCGTGTTCATAGCAGACTTCCGAAGCAAGTTTTCTTCCTTCACTATAATCCACATTAGGGCGCCCTCTCATCTTTTTTTTATTATTACCTTGTTCTAGCGTAAATACTGTGTCGCTAGCTAACCATAAGCTTTCAAATTGTAATACACGACTTTTTGACCTCCAATTTTTTATCCTTTTTTGGTTAAGGCGTGCACAAATATTATAAATTTGCTTTTTAACTTCCGTCATGAAGTTGTCTTTGACACCTCGATTAAATTTTGCAGAAATCCATTCTATAAGGAGGTTAGGTTTTCGCAGATTTTCCTACCAAAAATTAAAAATATCCAAGTTTTTAAGTTTTACAAAATCTGGAAGTTGATAATTTTTTTATTCGCAAGTATACGCAAAAATTCTTTTCAAAAACTGTTAGCCGACATTGTCACCTTTCACCAGATACATATTTTTACGAGAAAGCACCCTGAAGTCGAAAGTTCTACTCCAAAGAACACATGGACGATACCACAGACTACATCAAAAACCATCACTTACTAACACAACAAATTATTGACCACATCTAATATTACATTTACAGTTTTAATAATAATCCTAATTTACATACCATTACCCGTATTTTCCATTTTTAAAAAGCAGATAATATCAACAGATCAGGTTTTAGCGCCAAAATACTTAAATTGTTTAATTGCGACTGAATGTCAGAAATAAACGGAATCATAATTATGACATCTTTGACAGCTTGGCATGTCGCCGTGGGTCGTTGCCAGATTGTAATTTTTTGGTTTTGGAGGTTTGAAAGTGTTAAGAATATAATTCCGTTATTTTTTGATTTCAATCGCTGACTTGAAAAAATGACTTTTTGCCTCAAAAACCTGCCATTGGCCCCATCGTGCATAGTATGGAGGGTATATTAAGTTTGTTTTTCCGTTTGTAACGCATTGAAATACTCATTTGCGACCCTATAAAGTATATATATTCTTGATCAGGGTAAAATTCTAAGTCGATATGAGCACGTCCGTCCGTCCGTCCGTCTGTGGTAATCACTCTAGCATCCACAAAAATGGAGATAGGACGCTGAAATTTTGGGAAAATGCGACTTTTGTTTGCAGGCATCAAGTTCGATGATGGGCTATATCGGTCCACGTTTTGGTATAGCCCCCATATAACGGTACCACCCGATTTGCGGTATTTTGACGTTTTTAGCTAAATTTTTAGACCGATTTAGCTATAGTTTGACATTTAGGGTTCTTAAGTATCAATAAACTTATATAACAGAAGTTGTGGACATAGGTCCACGTTTTGGTATAGCCCCCATATAACGGTACCCCCCAATATACGGTATTTTGACGTTTTTAGCTACATTTTCATACCGATTTGGCTATATTTTGACATTTAGGGTTCCTAAGTGTCAATAAACATATATAACAAAACTTGTGGACATAGGTCCACGTTTTGGTATAACCCCCATATAACGGTACCCCCCGATTTACGGTATTTTGACGGTTTTAGCTACATTCTCAGACCGATTTAGCTATAATTTGACATTTAGGGTTTTTAAGTATCAATAAACTTATATAACAAAAGTTGTGGACATAGGTCCACGTTTTGGTATAGCCCCCATATAACGGTACCCCCCGATATACGGTATTTTGACGTTTTTAGCTACATTTTCAGACCGATTTGGCTATATTTTGACATTTAGGGTTCCTAAGTGTCAATAAACATATATAACAAAACTTGTGGACATAGGTCCACGTTTTGGTATAGCCCCCATATAACGGTACCCCCCGATTTACGTTATTTTGACGGTTTTAGCTACATTCTCAGACCGATTTAGCTATCAATTGACATTTAGGGTTCTTAAATGTCAATAAACTTATATAACTAGTGGACATAGATCCATGTTTTGAAATAGCCCCCATATAAAGTTACCGCCCGATTTCAGGTATTTTGAGAATTTTACCAACAAGTTTTAACCGAATTATCTGTAATTTGAACATTTGACATTTGAAATTCTTAGTGGTCACCACACCTCTCCACCAAAAATTGTCAAGAAAGCCCCCATATAACGGTACCTCCCGATTTTCAGTAATTTGATGATTTTAGCTACAATATTAAACCGAAGTAGCAGTAATTTGACATTTGAAGTTCTTAGTGGTCACAACACCTCTCCATCAAAAATTGTCAACATAGGATATAGCTCCCATGTCACGGTACCTCCCAATTTTCAGTAATTTGTCAATTTTAACTAAAATTTTTAACAGAACTAACTGTAATTTGACATTTGAAGGTTAGAGTGGTCACCACACATCTACATCAACAATTTTCAACATAGCCCCAATATAACGATACTTCCCGATTTTCGGTACTTTAAGGATTTTACTTAAAATGTTTAACCGAACGTAGGTCCATGTTTTTGTATAGCCCCAAAACAAACCTCCCGATTTTCCGTACCTTAGCTTTATTTTTTGGACGAACTTTCTGTAATTTGAAATTTAAAAGTCAACATAAATTCTGCAACAAAAATTCATTTAAGTTCATATTTTCGTATAGCCCAGATACCTCCGGACTAGCTGTTAATGACATTTGAAGTTCCCACGTTATGTACCGAGTTTCGATATTTTGAGGATTTTTAACCGAATTAGGAGTTATTTGACATTAAAGGCTCCCATCAAAAACTGTCAACATAGGCCCATGTTTTATTATAACCCCTATATAACAGTACCTCCCAATTTCTAGCCCACCAAAATTTGTCAACAGTTAGATATAGGAACCATAAAAAAGGGCCTCCCGAATGAAGCATTTTATGTACATTATCTGACATTTTAACGTACTCACTCAAAGTTGGGGACAGGAATAAATATTTTATGGTGGAGGGTATGAAAAGTTCAGCCCGGCCGAACTTAATGCTTTTTTACTTGTTCAAACCTGTTGGTATCCAGCGAAGACCACGAAGATACCACAGATCCAATCCCAGAAGATGGTATTGAATGTATATCGCCCAGCCAAGATGAGGTAAAGACAGCAATAAACCGGCTTGAAAATAATAAGGCAGCAGGAGCCGATGGCTTACCAGCCGAGCTGTTCAAAACCGGAGACTACACGCTGATAAGGTGTATTCATCAGCTAGTTAGCACCATCTGGCAGTAAGAACGAGTAACCGACGATTGGAACCTGAGTATCCTGTGCCCTGTCCATAAGAAAGGAGATAAGACTGAATGCTCTATCTATAGGGGCATAAGTCTACTCCCGATTGCGAACGACTAAAGCCTATGCGAACGACTAAAGCCTATGGTCAACGAGATAATTGGACCATGCAAATGCGGCTTTAGACCTGGCAAGTCCACTATTGACCAGATATTTACCCTGCGGCAAATACTACCCGTGCTGATGTATGGTTCCGAAGCCTGGGTACTTGCCCAAGCAGATAAGGCAGTGATTGGTGTGTTTGAGAGAAAAATTCTTCGAAAGACCTACGGACCGATTTGCGTTGACGGTGAATATCGACGTCGTATGAACTACGAGCTGTATCTGCTATACAACGACATCAATATAGTTAAACGTATCGAGATGCAGAGATTGCGTTGGCTAGGCCATATAATAAGAATGAACGCTAAAAAAGCGTATAAATAAGAGCCACATTGCGGTGCGCGCAGAATCGGCAGGCCAAAGAATAGCTGGCACAAACAAGTAGATGAAGAGGTGACAAGGCGCGGTATTCCAGAAGGCGAAGCACTAAACTGGAGAATTGGAGATCTTAGTTTTTCTTAGTTAATAGGCCAGCTGAGTAACTAAGTAAGCTCTTCCCGTTTGGCTAATACAAAGGGTACCATATTAAGTACCTTTTAATACTTTTCGTACCTTTCCAGTTCGAATTTCCAAAAACCCAGCCTTAACTCACCCCTACATACAAACAGAAACCCACACTCAAAATATCAAGCTTGTAACTTCAGCCGTTCCGTCACTCACTCACTCATCATTATGCTCTTGTATATAATAAGATAAAATTAATTATGCCATTCAATCACTCAATTTTCACGAAGCTATGATTGTTAAACTTTGTGTTTAAAAAAATTAACACTGCATTGCATCTTTATAAATTATGCCCGTTGTTGCTGTCCTCATTTTACATTCCGAAATCCGTAACATTTAACAATAAATATAAGCCATCACATTTCAATTCATTTCCGTTTCCCCTTTTCACATTTCTCTAAATTTTAATTATTGTGTTAACTTTCCCCCTAACTTAAACCTCTACCAACGGTCAGAAAAAACCATCAAAATGAAAAGGAAACTATATTTTCATTTTGTATAATTCAAGCTGTGTGTGTGTTTGTTTGGTTTAAGAAACCCCTCTACCCAAATTTATGACCATTTATAGGTTACTGTTGCTTACTTACTTTTTATCAGATATTGCACAACTACCAGCAGCAGGAACAGCAGCAGCAAGTCTTATGCAGTTCATTTCTGGTTAATGGATATGTATTGAGAAGAACAAGACCATGAACACATGCAAGAGCTGCTTATAGTTCCTTGGGGAGGTAGATTGTTGAAAGAAAACTTTACCATAACGACTCTATTTGAAATACGTGACCGAAAAAATATATTTGACTTTGGAGTACAGGCAAATGGCAAAATGCTGAAACATGGTAAACAGGAGCAAACGGAGCAGAAAAGAACACAAACATACTCACTTGTACATACAGCTTGTATACATATCCCAAACAGAAATCCAAAATTAACCCAAAGTCAACTTTTAGGCTTCATAAAACAACAATAACAAACACGTTTTAAAAAATTTCCCTGGCCTAACAAGAACTCATGTTTTTGTTTCATGTGGTTAGGGGCGTGAGAATGTGCTGGTATAAGATTTTAAATTTGGTGCAGGATATGTGTGGGAGATTCCATGTACAGTGCTGAAAATTGAGATATTTCTGGGGGGAAATTTAAGATATAATTTTTGTTATGTGATTGTTTAAAAAACTTGGAACTTGACCAGGGTACGATTCTCAGGTCAGACAACATGACATTTTTCAGCGATGGCAAGAAATCCCCTCAGCTTAATGTAGTTGTAAATACCGTCGTTAAACATATCGTTCCCACTCGAAGATAAAAAGGAAGTCCCATAAACATAATATTCAAACTTAAAAAAAAAAAAAACAACAAATAGGGAGCAGTCGAAATCTAGCCTTAGTTCGCCCTATGGGACCAATGTTCTTTATCGGGTCTATATTTCTATGCAAATACCCATATATACCAAAAACTAAAGTACCCGAATTTTTCTACATTTAATATGGAGGAGTCGAAATCTATCCTTAGTTCGGCTTATGGGACTAATGTTCTTTAACGGGTCTATATTTCTATACAAATACCCATATATACCAAAAACTAAAGCCCCCGAATTTTCCTACATTTAATATGTCTTGTTATTTTATTTTATTTTATTGTATTTCTTTTCTATGACCCTTGGAAAGAACCAAAATTCATTTGTATCTTTGTATCTGGAGGAGGGAGAGAGAGTAACAACGGTTTAACTGTTGCCAAATTGTACAAAAATACAACATAAATTGTACATTTACTACAACAGCAATTTAACTATAAACTATGACCGTAGCACTCACACACACACACACGGTCTGCCAAAACTTTCAAACGCTCGCACTCACATACAACAATAAAACGAAATAAAAATGCATTTTTGTTTTTATATATGTACTTATGTGTGTGTGTATGTTGGCTAGTAATTGTACTTGTTACACACTCACATGAATCCCTTTGTGTTCGTTGGAAAATTATTTTAAAATATTTTTGGTGTGCCCTCTTGTATGCTTGGCTCTCGTTTGATGGCATTTTGAAGGCGTTCACAACATGAATAAAGGACTTTTTATGGAATTTTTCAACATTTTGGAGGTCAAACAACAATAAAATCTGTTACTAGTTGTGGGTGTTTCGAGTTTTTACAATTGCTGTTAAATATAAATACAGGAAGCAGATAAATACCAAAAGTTTTACAAACTTTATTATTATTACTCCTAGACGTTGGGAATAGAAGGCGTAAAATTTATTATCCATGGGTTTGGTTTATGAGTTTTGAATTAGTTTGGAGGGCACTTTTATTGGTTTGAGTTTTATGGGTTGTAAAAATTAGTAAGATAATGCAGATGGATGTTTCTTAATGAGATTTAAAATGAATTTTAGTACTCAATGTGCACAGTGGATCCACTTGTATGGAGATAGTGGCCAAAAATATGTAGAGTGTAAAAATCAAGCCACTTCGCCGGTTACAGCTTTGTGCTGCTGCGAAGAGTGTTTTAAGAAACCACGAGCGTGGTAAGCGTATACGGTAAGAATTGTTTTATGCTGTTAATACAAAATGACATGAACAAAACAACACAAAATCCACCCAATTTAGCGTATTAAAAAAACCAAAATTTTTGTCTGAAAATTGGTAAAATTTTTAATATAGATCTTATAGCGTTCTTTCTGGAAGGCACGTACCGCCAACGTAAGTCTAATTTTGAAGAAGATTTCTTCATCTTGCCACTGATGCCAATAATGTTAATGTACGTGGTCAGATAAAAGAGTTTTACGCTAATATATCCATAGAAATTTTATCGAATTGGCATTACAAAATGCACTAAGAAAATATTCAGCTAACTAGAATTCCACAACACACTAAAACACTATTTTTTTTTATAAAAACTAAGCGTTTACCTCCTCCTTCAAAACCCACTATAATATTTTGCTATACCTTTTAGTTTCGCGATATTTTGAATATATTTATTTGCACTTAAAGTATATGTTGCATTCACAAAAAATAAGTACTCACAAAAATATTAGTCATATATTCCGGCTTTTGAAGCTATTCTTAAAAAGATCGCGTTCGAATAAAACAAAAATTAATATATTTTTAAAAAGGGTGCTTACACAAGCCATCAATGTCATATGACCCGAAAAAAAACATTCCACGTCTACCCATACAGACAATATGGAGACGTAATTTCACTTCGTAATTGCACGTAATTTCAACGGCGTAAGCAACATACCCAATATTGCATACATTAGCGACTTAATAACGATGGAAATTTTCAGGTCATATGACATTTCAATTTCAATATTTCATGTAAAGTGGTCATTGACCAAGTAGGGATTAATTTAGCTAGATGGCTTTATTGCCTTTTAAAAGTAGAGTCCAAAAATTTGCCGCGCAAATAGTAATACTAAGCGTTGGCGCAAAATTTAGCATGTCCGCATACAGAAAATTGTAAGTTCGAATATCTGGAAAGACAGCATGGAAAGAGAGATGATCTGTCAAAAAATGTGAAGTATATGACATATTTTTCCGAGTATAATACAAATGTCGTATGCCCATGATAATCAGTAGCTATTTGACAAAAGCAAAATTCTGGAAGATTAAGAGGTTTCAGATGAAGGGAGGATATTTTAACTTTATTGGAAAGGAAATATTTCTGGGGTTTTCAAACAAAACGACATAAGTCGACTTATGTAAATTTTGAGTTATTAATAAGAGTTTTCTATATCACATTTCCGTTTTTTAGCAAACATTTTCCGTTACTGATACATTTTTGGAAAAACTACGTAACTCGGCCATTTCATAAAATAATTTTCCTAATAAACGTTTTATCTTGATATAAGCAGCAATAAATTTCGGACGTTGTCAAAAAAAAGACACAAGACGACATAGGTTATATTGGATACGGTGCCGTGACATAACTCCCAACGGACATAACTCCCAAAACGATTTTGTGAGTCATATCCGCCTTGGTTTTCGGACATAACTCCCAAATTTTTTGGGAGCTATGTCTGACCCCCCTTTGCGGACATAAGTCCAATTTTCACATTTTAAGACGATAAAAAGTTGTTGTAAAAATATTCAAATGCTTTCTGAAAAACGAAAAGCGCCGCAGGTAAAAAAAATTATTGAAAAAATCGCGCGATTTTTTACAAAAATATTTTCACAATTTAAGAAAATAAAAAGTTTTTGTAAAAATATTAAAATACTTTCTGAAAATTGAAAAGCGCCGTAGGTGAAAATATTTTTGAAACAAGTAAGAAAGTATCAGTCAGCTTTGCTGACAGAGATATACCCTCACCCTGTGTATATTGAAACAATTTTTTCCCAAAAAACGAATGTATTTAGGGGGGTTTAAAAATGTTGGTGAATGAACCGACAAAAATGTTGGTTAGGATTAAAGATCAAAAGTTTTGCGGAGGAGATATTTAAGGAATGGATCGATATTGACCATTATGGAAGTGGTGCCATAGGGGGTTTTTACACCCTTCGGGCTGTTTGCTCTAGAAGTATGGACTTGCCCCTGAAACAACTTTTACCATCGTAATTGAGGCAGCGGATGTTAGTTGCTTTAACAAAAATCAAATTGATTCAATAGCAGGTCTTAAAGTGAGCTTACCCAAAATTTTGTGTGGGAGGTACGGGATGGAGTGGATAAATATAGTCCATATTCGAACCTGATCGATATCTGGTATATATTATGAGAATGTGTAAAGTATGGACCAAATCGGTCACTCCCATCAATAGTTATCGTGCGCACAATTTTTCCGAATATTTTTGAACTTTTGTGGGGTAGGTACCTGAAGGAGTGGACCGATATGGCTTATATACGAACTTAAAGTAAGTTTGGAAACAATATTACGAAGGCCAAATTTTGGCCTGAATCGGCATTTCCGTGTCATAGGGTTTGTTTTTCAACTTTCAGGCTATTTTTTCAGGAAGTATTGACTTGCCCCTGAGGAAACTTGTACCTTCGTATAGGGGACAGTGAATACAAGATGTTACAACAAAAACCATGGCGATTCGAGAGCAGGTCCTAAACTGAACTTTTCCGAAATTTTGTGTGGGAGTTACTCGAAGGAGTTTACCGATTTAGTCCATATGGGAACCTCATCTAAGTCTGGTAGAAATTTCATAATGTGCAAAGTATGGACCAAATCGGTTACTCCCTTCAAGAGTTATCGTACGCACAAATTTTCCGAACATTTTCGAACTTTTGTGGGGGAGGTACCGGAAGGAGTGGACCGATATAATCCATCTTTGAACTTGAACTAAGTTTGGACAAAATATTACGAAAGCCAAATTTTGGACCGAATCGGCAGATGCGTTCGAGAGTTATCTTGCGCTCCAACCACTAACACGGTGTCATAGGGTTTTTTGTAACTTTCAGGCCCATTTTCTCAGGAAGTATGGACTTGCCCCTAATGAAACTTACAGCGTCGTATAGAGGAAAGCGAATACAACTTGCGTAAACAAAAATCAAAGCGATTCGAGACCAGGTCCTAAACTGAACTTTTCCGAGATTTTGTGTGGGAGGTACCCGAAGGAGAGGACCGATTGTGTCCATATTGGGACCTCATCTAAGTTTGGTTGAAATTACACGATGTGCAAAGAATGGACCAAATCAGTTATTCCCTACAGTTATCGTACGCACAAGTTTTGGTACAATTTTTGAACATTTGTGGGGGAGGTACCTGAAGGAGTGGACCTATATGGCCCATCTTCGAACTTAAATCAAATCTGGACAAAATATTTCGATACCCAAAATTTGAACCGAATCGATTAATCCGTTCGAGAGTTATCGTGCGCACCAGCCTGCCAGACAGAAGACTGACAGACAGACGGACGGACATTGCTAGATCTACTCAAAATTGTCTGAAACGGATATCGTACAAACTACTTGGGGTCTCAAACCATTATTTCGATGAGACACATTTTTGGTCGTATCAAAGTGTAAATACCCTCCTTAGCTTAAAGGCTGAAGGTATAATTATGGGAACCAACTTCCACAGTTGGTCCTAGTTCAAAGGACGCGCGTCGACACCATCGACTTGGTCCTTTCGCCGTTTACCGCCAAACCCACTTTAAAAGATTCTCCCTCGACCTTCATAAAGGTATCGGTTACTTCTTTTACTGATCGGCCCATGATGTCTATATCATCAGCATAAGCAAGCAACATGTGGCTATTGGTGTAGATTGTGCCACATCTTTTGACGTTTGCCTCTCGTATAACCTTTTCTAGCAGGATGTTGAAAATATCACACGAAAGGCTGTCTCCTTGCCTGAAAACTCTTTTGGTAGAAAACTTTTCGGAGAGGTTCTTTCCTGTTTTAACTGAAGATCTTGTGTCAGTTAGAGTCATTTTACAAAGCCAAATGAGTTTTGCGGGGATACCAAATTCAGACATTGCTTGGAATACTATTGAACGCAGCGGGCTGTCGAAGGCTGCTTTATAATCCACAAAAAGGTGGTAGGTGTCAATCTGCATCTCTTGGGTCTTCTCGAGGATTTGCCGCAGGGTAAATATCTGGTCAATGGTGGACTTGCCAGATCTAAAGCCGCATTGGTATGGACCAATTATCTCGTTGACCATAGGCTTTAGGTGTTCGCACAATATCCCTGACACGATCTTGTAGGCAATAGGGAGTAGACTTATGTCTCTATAGTTGGAGCATAAAGTCTTATCTCCTTTCTTATGGATGGGACACAGGATGCTCAGGTTCCAATCGTCGGGTACGCGTTCTTCCTGCCAGATGGAGCTAACTAGCTGATGCATACACCTTATCAGCGTATCGCCTCTGGTTTTAAACAGCTCGGCTGGTAGGCCATCAGCTCCTGCTGTCTTATTATTCTTCAGCCGGTTTATTGCTGTCTTTACCTTATCTTGGCCGGGTGGTATACATTCAATACCATCTTCTGGGATTGGATCTGTGGTATCTTCGTCGACTTCGCCACTATTGGATACCAACAGTTTGGAAAAATGCTCTTCCCATATCCTTTGCACACTATCTGTATCAGTTACCAAATTACCGTGCTGGTCTCTACAGGAGGATGTGCCAGTGCCAAAGCCATCAGTTTGATGTTTCACTCTTTGGTAGAATTTTCGGACTTTATTCTGTCTCCTGTACATCTCGATTTTTTCACACTCCCGCTTTTTTATCTCTCTCTCTTCTTCGTGCCCAAAAGACGTTTCTACTCTCTCCTTTTCTCCCGATACCTCTCTCGTGCGCTACGCGTTGTTACTGATTGTAAAGTAGCCCTATATGCCGCATTTTTCTCTTTGGTAGCAGCACGACACTCCTGGTCATACCATGGATTCCTTTTGGGAGGTCTCTGGTATCCAAGTACTGATTTTGCGGCTGTTTGCATGGAGTTGGCAATGTTTTGCCATTGTCCTGATATGTTATGGGGGCGAGGAGTGCTTTGGTTAAGCAATTGGGCCAGTTGAGTGGAATGTGCTGTGGATATCTCTTGTGATTGCAGCTTACCGATGTCCAACTTCCATATTGTCTCTGTTCGTACTTTGTTTGCCACGTTTAATCTGGTACCTTTGCTGCAACAAGGTAGTGGTCCGGGTCTATGTTTGCACCTCGAAACGGTCGTACATCCAACACGCTCGATACATGTCTTCCATCTATCACAACGTGATCAATTTGATTTCATGTTCTTTGATCTGGCGACAGCCAGGTGCCCTTATTAATATTGAGATGCTTAAATCTGGTACTGCTAACCACCATGTTTTTTGAAGCTGCAAAGTCATTCAGCCTCATACCATTGTCAAATGTTTCGCTGTGAAGACTGAATTTCTCGACTGTTGGGCCAAAGATATTCGGCATTTCAATTTTGGCATTAAACTTGCCTAGTATAACTTTAATGTCATGTGTAGGGCAACGGTCATAAGTTTCTTCTAAGAGATCGTAAAATATATCTTTGGTCTGTTCATCCTTGTCTTCAGTGGGAGCATGAGCGCAAATAAAGCTGATTTTGAAGAATTTTGCTTTTATTCGAATTGCAGCAAGTCTTTCATTCACTGGGGTGAAGCTTTAGACCAGATGTTTTAAACTCCGACAAACTACAAATCCGCAACCAAACTCATGACACAAAGCATGGCAGCTATAATACAGTGCGTCACCTGTAGGTGTTGTTGTGACGTCTTTCCCGTTCCATCGTATTTCCTGTATGGCGTAATGTCGGCCTTGTACTTTTCAACTACATCTGCCAATGCGTAAACTGCAGCTTCTATATATAGAGTGCGAACATTCCAGTTGCAGATTCGCAGATCTTGGTCCTTAAAACGTTTGCGGGCTTCGTCAACTTTAGAGGGATTTGTTTTTCTCTTCTTTCGTTTTTTCATAGTAGGCTGCTTTTTTCTAGGGGATGGTTACTAACCCGACGCCCAAACCCAAGTTTTTAACGTTCTTATGGGTAAACGCGCGGCACATTTTAACTCACTACCTTTAACGGGTGTTAAAAGCAGCTACACCATGTGACACCACGGGGAGGTCAGTGTCCACTTCAGATGATAGAGGGACCAAGATAAGTCCTGGGCTTTGCCATGTTAAAGCCGGTCAAAACCGTTCCTTGGTATCATTCATCCCCTACGTCACCCAGGAACTGAGTTAGAATGACAAAATATTCTATAAGAAGATCCCTGATTCTATTTAATTGAAAACATGTTATCTCAAAATGATGAAACAATATCGCAAAACAAAGATATCTAAAAACCAATGCGTCATAACTCAGAACCATCAGCTATGAGATCCTTTGGAGTTCTTAATATACACAATAGGGGCTTTGGTTCCCAAAGGGAATTTTACACCAGCAGAGACTTATATTTTGTGTAATAGTGCAATCAGCAGGATTTCCCATACCACAATGTCTTTCGTAGGAGTCCAACAGGTCCTTTAGAGAAGTCATATTAAACGACATTTTGGACTCCTATAAAAGACAGTGTGGTCTCTACGGGAAATCCTTCTGATTACATTGTAACACAAAATGGAAGTCAATGTCTTTGTGAGAAGGCCAGAAGGTATTCTGGCAGAATACTTGTAGGACTTATATACATAGATGACGTTAAATTTCCAATTATTGTTCGATTATCATAGAACTTTACTTGCAAAAAATTAAGTGATCAGTTGGACCAACAATTTTCTACCGTTTTTTATGGCTTCTTTTTAAAAAAGAAATGATTTCTATTTTGTTTTTCAAAATAGTCAGGCTTAATCCCATAGTCGTTGTTTTAATATTTTTTTAAAACAAGTAAGAAAGTATCAGTCAGCTGAGCCGACAGAGATATACCCTCAGCCTGTGCAAATTGAAACACTTTTTTCACAAAAAACTTATGTATTTAGGGGGTTTCAAAATTTTGGTCGTATGAACCGACAAAACTGTTGATTAGGATTAAAGTTTACAAATTTTGAGGAAAAGGTACTTAAAGGAATGGACCGACATATACCATGGGGGTGCCATAGGGAGTTTTTACACCCTACGAGCTGTTTTCTCAAGAAGTATGGACTTGCCCCTGAAACAACTTTTACCATCGTAATTGAGGCAGCGAATGTAAGTTGCTTCAACATAAATCAAAGTGATTCAATAGCAGGACTTAAAGTGAACTTATCAAAAATCTTGTGTGGGAGGTACGGGATGGAGTGGACAAATATAGTCCATATTCGAATTTGATCTATATCTGGTAGACATTATGAGAATGTGTAAAGTATGGACCAAATCGGTCACTCCCATCAAGAGTTATCGTGCGCACAATTTTTCCGAATATTTTTGAACTTTTGTGGGGTAGGTACCTGAAGGAGTGGACCGATATGACTTATCTACGAACTTAAACTAAGTTTGGAAACAATATTACGAAGGCCAAATTTTCGCCGGAAATGGCATTCCCGTTCGAGAATTATCTTGCGCTTCCACCCATACACATGGTGTCAAAGGGTTTGTTTTTCAACTTTCAAGCTATTTTTTCAGGAAGTATGGACTTGCCCCTGAGGAAACTTGTACCTTCGTATAGGGAACATTGAATACAAGATGTTACAACAAAAACCATGGCGATTCGAGAGCAGGTCCTAAACTGAACTTTTTCCGAAATTTTGTGTGGGAGGTACTCGAAGGAATTTACCCATTGAGTCCATATCGGAACCTCATCTAAGGAGGAAACTTGTACCTTCGTATAGGGAACAGTGAATACAAGATGTTACAACAAAAACCATGGCGATTCGAGAGCAGGTCCTAAACTGAACTTTTCCGAAATTTTGTGTTGGAGGTACTCGAAGGAATTTACCCATTGAGTCCATATCGGAACCTCATCTAAGTCTGGTAGAAATTTCATAATGTACTAAGTATGGACCAAATCGGTTACTCCCTTCAAGAGTTATCATTATCCGAACATTTTCGAACTTTTGTGGGGGAGGTACCGGAAGGAGTGAACCGATATAATCCATCTTTGAACAAGAACTAAGTTTGGACAAAATATTACGACAGCCAAATTTTGGACCGAATCGGCAGATCCGTTCGAGAGTTATCTTGCGCTCCAACCACTACACACGGTGTCATAGGGTTTTTTGTAACTTTCAGGTTATTTTCTCAGGAAGTATGGACTTGCCCCTAATGAAACTTACAGCGTCGTATAGAGGACAGCGAATACAACTTGTGTAGCGATTCGAGACCAGGTCCTAAATCGAACTTTTCCGAAATTTTGTGTGGGAGGTACCCGAAGGAATGGACCGATTGAGTCCATATTGGAACCTCTTCTAAGTTTGGTAGAAATACACGATGTGCAAAGTATGGACCAAATCGGTTATTCCCTGCAAGAGTTATCGTGCGCACAAGTTTTGCGACAATTTTTGAACATTTGTGTGGGAGATACCTGAATGAGTGGACCAATATGGCCCATCTTCGAACTTAAATCGAATATGGACAAAATATTTCGATACCCAAAATTTGAACCGAATCGATTGCTCCGTTCGAGAGTTATCGTGCACACCAGCCAGCCAGACAGACCGACAGACAGACAGACGGACGGACATTGCTAGATCTACTCAAAATTGTCTGAAACGGATATCGTACAAACATACTTGGGGTCTAAAACCATTATTTCGATGAGGCACATTTTTGGTCATATCAAAGTGTAAATACCCTCTTTAGCCTAAAGGCTGAGGGTATAAAAAATATCGGAAATGGGGAGGAACCGTTCTATGGGGGGTATATGAAAAAGTGGAAGTTTCATACCCCTAACGAAGACTTAATACCAAATTTCAGCCATTTCGGTGGAATTATTATACTACAAATCCTTGTATATATTTTTGCAAATTTTATGCAAATATGCAAAAATATGTAAAAATATGTAAAAAATTCTGAGCATAATTCGTTTTATTTTGTGATAAAACGAGTTTATGTCTAATCAGATTTCCTCTACGACCATCCTAACCATATATGCATTTGCATAGGATGCCGTTGTCTAGTTATGAGGCATCTTTAGCACTCCTTTAAATATTAAACAGACCACCCAGATTTTATACATAATCATCTGGTAAATTTTTCGGATTTCTATCTAACCTCAAAACATCTCGAATTTCTCACTATCACTTAGGAATACGCTGTTCCATTTCTCCTGTTACTTTGCGCAGATATTTCGTATTGATGCTAACTGCGTGGTCGCCCTGTATACTTCCCTCTTTCTACACACCAGCGCCTACTATAAAATTCTACGTCGTGATTTTTAATTAGGTTTAGCCGCATTTTGGATGTACCCTCCTCTGGACAAAGAGTGTGCTTAGCTGTAGAAACAACTTGACCAAAAATCATGAAAAATTCAAATGTTGTGAAGCGTTACGTAAAGCTATTTTAAGGGGTTATGGCCACTTATAAGCATGAGAAAAGCCATTTTCATGCATTTTTTAAAAAAAAATTTATTAAACCTTAAGTTACCTTCTATTTTTTTTTTTTTTTTTTTTGAAAAATCTTACTTTCAATTGCCCGCTTATAAAGCACTGTTTTTACTAAAGCAGTTTGCGGTACCCACTTTAGTTTGAAAAAGAATAAACCGATCAGCATACAGTTAGTCAACTATATTATTGCAAACGATGAATTTTTAAGAATTTAGACGTTTAATTAGGAATTACTACAAGAAATTGTTTCAATAATGTTGGGCTTGATTAACCTGTTAATGACAACATCAAGCCAATAAATCCAGAAATCGGTTGGAAATAACAAAAACAACGGGCAAAAAGGATAGGTACCTGGTTTTTGTGGTGTCAACTAAATAATTGCAAAATGAATAAACGTGCAATAAAATCGGGGAGTTTGCCCGCGATTTTTTGCATTTAAGGATTTTTAAGATTTTTATGGTATGTGGACATGTAGATCTATAATTTTTGATCATAAATTAATTTTTGTGTGTGGAACATAGACGGTATATTCAGAAAAAGAGGAAGTCAGGTTAACGGTTTCGGAAAATATGCTATATTTTGTCTATTCCAATTATAATAATGGTAAATCCCAAAGAGAAGTCCCTAAAATCACCTCTCGTAAGCTAAGAAGTGTATACAACATCATATACCGCACCGAGAAAGAAGCCAGGTTCAAACTGAGGGCGATACAGGGCAGGTCCAAAATAGTAAGCTCACGAATTGGCTGTAGAATGATTAAGGAAATTAACGAAATAGCCCAAAGCAGCACCAGAAAATAGCTTTTTCTAATTAAAAATGATTTTGGAGTAAGTGTGTCACATGGAAAAGTCAGAAAAGTGGTACATAATAACAAACACTCATCACGAGAGACTAGGTAAAAACCATTGCCCTCCTATCACAATATATAGAAACTATTCCGACTTGTTATAGACAACTTTTCACGCCATCTTTAGTATTGGGATGGTGTTATATTTTCTGATGAGACTAAAATTATGTTGCCCTATCACAATGGGCTTCAAAAAGTATTGGGAAAACCCTTGAAAGCCATGGAAAACAAAAATTTAATACATACCGTAAAGTTCGGAAAACTGTCACTTACGGTATGGGGTTATATACCAAGCAGTGACCTTGGTAAAATCTTGATTTTGGAAGAAACAATGACATAGGAGGTTTATTTAGATGCTTTAAGAAAATATTTAATCAAAAGCGTCAAGAAATTTGGGCCTGCTGACCCTGAAAATTTAAACAAATTGCAATATAAGTACTACCAAGACAACGACCCTAAGCATAAATCTAATTTATGTAAGACTTGGTTGTTATACAACTGTACCAAAGTCATTTACACCCCGTTCCAGTGTCTAGATATTAACCCCATCGAAAATTCATAGGTACACCTGAAGGAAAAAGTCGGGAATAGGTCGCCCACTTACCTGGGGAATAAATAAAATTCAATAAAGAAGAATGGCTAAAAAATGCCATTGGAATATGACATTCCGAAACTTATTTATTAAATTCAGATACGTTTACAAGCTGTTTTCGATGCCAAATGTGGGAATACGAAATATTAGAACCAACTTTTCGAAAAATACCGTGAAAGACTGAAAAGTTGTGAATTTTGCAATTCTTTAGTTGACAGTGCAAATAATGAGTTGTACTCATTTTTGTTAATTTTAAGAAAATGTTTAGTAAAATTTAGCTACTTTTTATTTTATTATATTAATAAACATGTGTAAGAATTGCATTGTTAACAAATATAATGATAATGATATTTATTTATACCAATAAAATTATGTTTTATTTAAAATTTTGTAATAATTTTGGTTTTGCAATAATTAAGTTGACTAACTGTATATTTTTGTGGGATCATTACGAACCTAATAATCTTGTCGATTATCGAAAAGGAATTAAAAAAACCAATTTTTAAAAATTTTGAACAGTTAAAATCAAAATTTCGATTTTAACAAAAACAAAACAGTGTACAAAATTGATATTTTTTCTGACTCCATCAGCAGTTTTTTTAAAGACTCTCTCGGTTAAGCACATGATTTATGTGTACAATAGTCCCACAAAAACATATAAAATGCCACTTCGAGGAAAAGACGTTTTTAGTTTCTATGCTACATACAAAACACAATAAATGTTTCCCTTGGAAAGCTCATATCTCGGTAAATTTTTGTCCGATGGACTGGAAATTTTGGCACATATTCTATATTTTATATGAAATAATGGTACAAAGTATATAAATTCAATAGAAAAATTCATAATATTTAGTCCCAATTTACATTAGGCGAGTTTACTTGCGGCAAGTCTCAGTTTGTAGGAGAGACACGTAAGGGGTACGGAAGTGGAAAAAAATTGCTCGTACTTTGGGTCTGTACTTTCAAAAAATCTTCACTTAAAATTATTTGCACAAGATTACATTAAAAATGTTGCACAGCGTTATTATTATATTATTATATAGAGATAGATTCTGATACCAGGATTATTTTTACTTTTAATATTATGTTACAAAAGAAGCGTTATAATTTGTTTTCTTAATTGTACGATTAGAAGTTTTTGGACTCGATGACAAACACTTTGATGGACTTAGTTCTATATAGTTTTGACAAATAACAATCGATCCTTATTGAACCCCACATAATTATTCACTAATAATTATTTGAGAGACACTCCTCTCGATAGTTACCGCGCCCATAAGCTTTTTAGTTGGCCACCGTACTATTTAGAGCTTTGTCAGGAAGCATAAACTTGTCCACAAAAAGTAGGATATCGCTGTAAACAAGACTACAAAATGTCCAAAGAATCATCGAACAGTCTTTAAACTGCAGTTATGATAGACTTGTATAAGAGACCTGAAGATGTTGTCCAAACATATTCTCTTGGACCTTGATGTACTTTTGGAAGTAATCTTGCGAACCATATTAGGTTCGATTTCAGACCGTTCGACCATTTTAGTGAACATTTTTGAACTTTTATGGCGGAGGTACCGATATGACTTAAATTTAATTTGGACAGAACATTACGAGATCCATAACTTGGACCGAGAGTTATCATGAGTTCCAACCTGCCAGACAAACAGAGATACAGACGGACGGACGGTGGTAAGTACTTCCATCTTGGCTGAAACGAATATCGTCCAAACATATGTGAAGTCTTAAATCATTATTTTGATAAAATCTATACGATACAATCCTAGTGTATATAATCTCGTAATCTAAAGTCTGAGGTTACAATTATACTTCGGTGATGATAAGTAAAAACCAAGTGACGCACAAAATTTATTTGTCTTCATTATTTTCTCATACTGTTTAGCAGCAAATTTGTCTAAAACAGAATAACAAAATTTTGGCGATGGCAATAAAACAAATTTCTAATTGGCTTTCAATATGTAGTCCACGAAGGACCGACCCTTCATACATTTTATTCAATAGATTTTTTTATATATTTCCATTCCCACAATACTGAACTCTTTATTTTTGTTTTAACCGAATGTGTTTTAAGCCTCGAGAGCTCTATACAGTTCGAATAAATAATAGACATGGAGTATATTCATTAAGGAATTAGAAGATTTCATTGGAAGTTTCTCTCAAAAACAGCTTACAAACAAAAATTTTTAAAATATTTTCTTACAAAACTTGTTAATGATGTACATTTTCTGTTCAGAAACTTAAGAAAATGTAAGTTTTAATTTGAAATCTTCAAATATACAAACATTTTATGAGAAAAAAATATAATAACTAGTTACAGTAGCTTAAAAAAATTTGTTCGACGAAACCATTTCGGGGGGGGCCCGGGAACCCGGTCCACGTTTCGATATAGCCCCCATAGTACGGTTCCACTCGATTTTCGGTATTTTGAAAGTTTTAGCTTTATTATCACACCGAAATTGCTGAAATTTGGTACTTAGTCTTTGTTGGGGGTGTAAGACTTTCCCCCTGAATTTTGTCGGTTAGGTTCACGGCTTCATATAGCCCCCATAGAACGGTACTCCCAATTTGCAGTATTTTGAAGGTCGTGGCCTCAGTATTCCGCCGAAATGGCTGAAAGTTGGTATTTAGTCTTCATTTGGGGTATTAAATATTCCATATGAAATTTGTCGCTATAGGTCCACTCCTTCTTATAGACCCCATTAAACGGTACCTCCCGATTTCCAGTATTTTTAAAGTTGTGGCCCCAATAATTCACCGAAATGGCTGAAAGTGTTTATTAAATCTTAATTAATACCCAAATTAAACATTCCACATAAAATTTTTCGGTATAGGTCCACGCCTTCATGTAGCCCCCATATCACGGTACATCCCAATTTTCGGTATTTTGAAGTTTGTGGTCTCAATATTCCACCGAAATTTCTGAAATTTGGTATTTGGTCTTCGATGGTGGTATTAAACTTCCCACCTGAAATTTGTCCGTACAGGTCGATGCCTTCATATAACCCCCATAGAACTGTACCTCCCGATTTCCCGTATTTTTAAGGTTGTGTCCACAACAACTCACCGAAATGACTAAAATTTGGTATTTGGTCAACATTAGAGGTAAAAACTTCTCCGACTGAAATTTGTCGGTGTAGGTCCACATTTCAATGCAGCCACATAGAATAGTACCTCCTGATTTTCGTAATTTTCAAGGTTGTGAATTCAATATCCCATAGTCTTCCATGGAGTTATAGATCCGTGTCCTTCTATATCCCCCATTGAAGCGTACCTCTTGATGTTTGGTATCTTTAGATTTTAGCCACATTATCTTACCGAAATTTTGTATTTAGTCTTCTTTCCGCCGGAAATTTGTCGATATAGATCGACGTGTTGATGTAGCCTCCATAGAACAGTACCTCCCGAATTTCTTTATTTTGAGGGTTAGCCATATTGTTTCACCGAAATTTCTGAAATTCGGTATTAAGTCTTCTTCATAAACGAAGGGAAACTAATTGTTCCATTTTACTTCAATACAACTCGCCGTTCTTACTTGTATATTATTGCCTTATTAAGGCGAAGGTCATTTTATAGTGATATTTGAATTAATTCTCTTAATAAGGCAAAAATAAAATACTTTCAGTATGAGACATTGTTGCCGACGTCTCTAGGCCACCATCAACTTGTCAAAGCTTCCGATGACAAACATTGATGATCAAATCTTCTGATACATAAGGACAAATACATATAAAGGTGGAAAAAAGCTGTCATAGTATTTGTAATAAAGCATTTGAAAAATAGGGTTGCCAGCCAAGTTGAACTATTGAAAAACTTTGGAATTAAATAAGTGACATTAGTTCGTATTTACAATTTTCGAATGCTTTACATATAAATGCTAATTTCGAAGCTTAGCCTTCGTTCAGTCAAGAAACTAATATTCATATACCTGATGAACGTATTTAACCATCCACGAAGCTTAGCATAATGGTTGCACCTTATTTTTTAAGCACAAAACACACTATTTATATCCAATTAAAAAAAAAATGGAATGTGTGACGAAATTTGCTCTAGAAAAAAATGTGTCAAATTATATCTAAATCGGTTCAGATTTGGATATAGCTCCCATATATTTTAGGCCGATTTCCTGTATTTTATGCACCAAACACGCTAAGTACGTCTTCGAACCGTCTTAGTGAAACAGTTTATTAATTTATTTCACTCAGGTAGATTTAAATCCAATCTGTCGAAATAAAGATAAATTAATAGTGTACGATTATATAATCTACGTAGGAATACTTATAGTCGAAAACGCTTTAGGAGGAGTATTACCTCCGGAAACATAAAAAATCCCGTAGTATGTATTACATATACATATACATATGTATATGTTTTTTTAATTTATTTAATCTATGTATATGAATATTTAATATCTAAGAAAAGTTTTTCCTTCTCTATTTTATGTTGTTCTCATTTATCAGAGTAAATGTAATTGTCGATTTTTTAAAGATACTTTAATAAATAAGAAACATATGTTCAATTTAATCGCCTTAACTTTGCAACAAAATATTTATTTTCAGAATTTAAACAATTTATAAGTGAGTTAAATTGTTTTAATATCATCAACAATTGTAATAATAAAAACACAGGTTTTTCAGTAATTGTTACAAACTTAACTACTTTAACATTGACTACATATTACAAAATCCAATAAATATTTGTAATTGTGTAGGTGGGGTATTTACTATGAAGAACGCAGATTGATGCACATACTAACATACATATTTACGTACATCCAAACAGATAGTAATTATTTTCATTTCCGTTCACATGCTTTCATAATTGTGAAAATTATTTTCAATTTTGTATGAATTTGTTTTTACTAAATTGTAAACAAACAATTGGAGCGAATGACCGTTAGTCGATCCTTTTCATAAATATCCAAATGTATTTTGTATGCATGTGTGTGTGTATGTTGATATAACAGACTTATGCAGTGTTAAGTAAATGCCATAATTCTGAATAATGCATAAATGTTTATGTGACCGTCATATGTAGGTGTGTATGTATGAAGTTTTAAAATATGCAATTTTAATTTCCGCTTAACAAAACCGACACTTACACACGAATAAACACACATACCCAATCCGCGAAACAAACACCAATAAAAATTAAAATATAAAATGAAAAGAATTGAAACAATTTAAACGTAGAAAATATTTCAAAAATGTTTTTATTGTTTTTTAATGTATGGTAAGTAATTGTAGTTGGAGCGAGTAAACTATATGAAATGAAAAACGATATGAAATATTACTAATATTTTGAGAATCCAATTAGGAAAATAGTGAAGGATATGCAAGTTATATATTATTACTTTATATTAATACAATTATTGTATAATTCGTATCGCTCACAAAATTACAGAATGTTCTATCAAGTAATAATTTTTGCTGAAAATGCATTGAAGTCAAAAAAAGTTTTAGTATATCGATATTAAAAAGTGTTATTTTGGGCAGGGCCGAACTTGTATACACTCCACCATGAAATATTATTAACTAGATTAAAACTACAAAATACCTGAAATCAGGCGGTGTGGTTATATGTGTGCTTATTCTATGTCCAAAATTTTAGGTGGAACAGTTTTTTGACCATTGGAAACCCCAAACGCCAAATAATGGCTATTATGGTCAAAAACACCACAATATGTACATGAAATCGAGAGGTGCCGTTTTGGATCACTGGGAGCCCTAGCGGTTCCTCCCCACATAGTTGTAGGGTATAAATATAGATTCATAATACTTCAATACCACAATTAGCGCAGGGAAACTACAAAAGGTCTGGAATCATTATGTACCGTTATATGGGGGCCATTCAAAAATGTGGACCTATGTCCACAGTTTCTGGTGGAGAAGTTTTTTGACCACTACTTACTTACTTAGCTGGAGGAGAAACCACCACAGTTTACAATGGATGATGTTGCCAATGCCATCAGGAACGCTAAATCATCCAAAGCGTTGGGCCCTGATGGAATCTCCATGGTAATGCTGAAGCAGCTGGATGAGCCGGTAGTGGAGTATCTCACTAAAGTTCTCAACTTGTCGCTATCCACCCTGATTGTTCGCGAAGTCTGGAAAATGGGCAGGGTGGTCCCACTACGGAAGCTAGGCAAGGATGCCAGCAAAAGTGAATCGTACAGGCCGATTTCGCTTTTGTCGCCCGTAGCTAACACCCTTGAGGTCTTAGTCCTCTCCAGTATCAGAAATAGCTATCAAGTTGCCGATCATCAACATGGATTCCGTAAGCAGTACATCACGACAACTGCGCTGCACGCCATTACCACACATATTTGTCGAGGACTCAACCAGAGACGGCCGTGCGATAGAACAGTGATGGTGGCGCTTGACTTATCAAAAGCCTTTGATACAGTCAGGCACTCCACGCTGTTTGAGGATATTGAGCAGACAACCCTCCGGCCAAGCTTGAAACGTTGGATAGTCAATTATATGTGTGGACGCCAGTCGTACGTGGAATTCAGGAACAATAAGTCCAAACCACGTAGAGTGGAACAGGGAGTTGCCCAAGGTGGTGTGATATCTCCGGAACGGTTTAACCACTACCTCTCCTGTATTTCGCCCCACCAGACGGCATCGAGATCGTAACGTATGCGGATGATTGCACGATCCTTACGACGGGTACCTATCCTGATGACATCTGTGAGAGACTGAGCAACTATATAACCGATCTTACCACCTTTTTCCATTCGAGGAATATGCAGATTTCCGCCAGAAAATCAACAGCCACTCTGTTCACCACATGGACAGCTCAGTTTGGAAGAGAATTGAATGTCGTGGTCGACGGTAGCAGAATTCCGACCACAAACTGCCCCAAAATCTTAGGGGTCACATTCGACACTACTTTCACATCGTGCGCGCACGCCGAAGCTATCTGCGACAAACTGAAAAGTACGAACAAGGTCCTCAAGTCCCTAGTCGGCAGCACTTGGGGTGCAGATAAAGAAACCTTGTTGACTACATATAACGCGATAGGTCAGTCTGTGGTAAGCTATGCGGCGCCAGTCTGGTCCCCGAGATTATTTGATACGAATTGGTAAAAGATTCAAACTTGCCAGAACTTCCCGCCCTGAGAACAGCAACAGAGTGCCTCCTCAAATCTTCAGTAGACCACCTACACGAGGAGGCAAAGATTCTTCCAGTAAAGCAACACAATGAGATGCTTTCGTTGCAGTACATGCTTGGATGTTACCGTGTGAGCCATCCCAATCACCATCTTGTGGGTAGGCCCGCCACATTCAGGCAGATCAGGAAGGATATCCATGCTCTAGAGGGAAAGGTCCAACGATACAGGAGAGAACCCCTAGATCAACAAGCATATCAAGCAGGTTTAAATAGTATTCACACGGATGCAGTTGCCAAGGCCTTAAGCAATTATAGTGTGAATAAAGCCCTCGAAATACATCCCCGATCTATTGCAGCTGAGAAGCGTCAGCTGCCACGACAAACTAGAGTAGTTTGGCTCAACTACGTTCGGGATATTGCAGTCGCCTAAATTCTTATTGGGCGAAAATCGACCGCGCCGTGCAAGACATCTGCCCAGTATGTTGCATGTGCCTGCACTACACAAAACACTTTTTCAACTGCCCAGCCAAACCTACTCATCTAACTCCAGTGGATATGTGGTTACATCCCATCGAATCAGCCACTTTCCTGGAACTGGAGATAGACCCAAAGCCAGATTGAACAGAAGAACGAACATAAAAGATAATAACAAACACTGTTACATAAACAACTTAGCTGGCTTTTTACAGAACATTTGTTCCATAAGCCGAACTAAGAAAAGATCTCCAATTCTCTCTGTTTGCTGTTGTATTTTCACAATCTGGGATATGTAACATTCTGATGTTTTGTTTCACTTGTTCGCTGCAACGAAGCTTTGCTTTCCTTGGTATTTGTACGCCTTTTTAGCGGGTTCATCGTCAGTCATCATCATAGCTATCGCAATCGTTGCATTTCGATACGTTTAACTATACTGATGTCGTTGTATTGTTGATACAGCTCATTTAACATACGACACCGATATTCGCCGTCAACGAAGATTGGCCCGTAGATCTTTCGAAGAATTTTTCTCTCGAACACACCAAGCACTGCTTTATCAGAGTGCGCAAGAACCGATGCTTCGGAACCATACATTAGCACGGGCAGTATCAGTGTTTTATAAAATGTTACTTTTGATTGACGAGATGTGGCTTTATTCTTAAACTGCTTACTTAGCCCAAATTAGCATCTGTTGAACAACACTATTCTTCTTCGTATATCACAACTGATGTTGTTTGTTGTATTAATGGCGGTGCCGAGGTAGACGAAGTCCTTTACTACCTCAAAATTATAGGTACCAACATTCACAGATGCTGCGAGACCTGTGGACGTATTACACGTCAATACCATCAACATGATGGTATCGCCGTTAAATGCCAGACCGACTTAAGCAGATTCACTACCTTTAATGGATATTAAATACTGCTAGCCAGGTGACTCCATGGGAGGTCAGTGTCCACTTGAGATACAAGAAGGACCCTGGTAAATCCTGGGCTTTGTCATGTTAAAGCCGTTCAGGGTCGTTGTTTGTAATCTTTCATCCCCGACGTCCAACATGACCATCGCACTAATAAGGCTAAAATTACAAGAAATCAGTTTCCTTTTATCTGTTACAGACAAAGCCTCTTAAACCTAAATAGTAAATTTTAACTGCATTTTGTCGAATCTTTACAATTGTATCGTTTTATGTGGATAACAAGTTATTAAATCAATTGCACATTTTGAAAGTCAAAATGCACACAATTTCATTCACTTCCTAAATATTCCCACTTGTTTTATATTTATTTATATTTTACTAGCAAGGTGCCCGCTACTTCGTATGCGGAAAGGATATAAAAAACAAATAAACAATATATAATATGAAATGGCGAACACAGAATTTTTTTTTTTTGTACTTATACCAATTTCAATTAATATTTATTGTTATTTTAGTACTGTTCGTACCGCTTTAGTTCGATTTTCAAAAAGATCAGCCGTATCTCACCCTTACATGTTAACAGCTAGACCAACATTGTACACCAATAATCACACAAAATCCAACAAATACAGATTCCAGCACTGTCCCTACACCCAATAGTACGATTTTCCAAAACAACCTCAATTCTTCACTTCACCAGTAACCTTAATTCCAAAAAAAAAATCCAGGATTCCAGCGCTATCGGTGCAAATTGTACCATTTGGTACATTTCGTGGCCATAAGTACGAATTTCAAAAACTACCTCCATGTCTCAATCCTACACTCCAATCGTAGTCTTACCAAATTCCAGGATTCCAGCTCTATAAGTTTCCCAAAATACGCTCTGTACCAAATTTAGTACCATTTAGTACTTTTCGTACCCATAAGTACGAATTTCCAAAACTACCTTTATCCTATACTCCAACAGTAATCTCAATTCCAGATTTAAGGATTCCAGGTCTAATCGTTCACTCAAATCCAAATTGTACCAAATTTAATACCATTTAGTACTTTTCGTACCCATAAGTACGAATTTCCAAAACTACCTCAATCCTACACTTCAACAATAATCTCAATTCCAAATTTCAGGATTCCAGATTCCAAATCCCAATTGTACCAAATTTCATACTTTTCGTTCCCATAAGTACGAATTTCCAAAACTACCAAAATCCTACACTCCAACAGAAATCTAAATTCCACATTACAGAATTCTAAGTCTATCCGTTGACCCACATCCAAATTATACCAAATTTAGTGCTTTTCGTATCCACAAGTACGAATTTCCAAACTACCTTAATCCTACACTTCAACATTAATCTCAGTTACGAATTTAAGGTTTACAGCTCTATTCGTTTACCCAAATCCAAACTGTACCAAATTGAGTATTTTTCTTAACCGTAAGTAAGAATTTGCAAAACTAACTCTATCTTACATCCCAACAGCAAGCATAATTTCAAATTTCATTATTCCAGCTCTGTTCGTTCACCCAAAACCAAATTTGGTACTTTTTGTATCCATAAGTACGAATTTTCAAAAATTTTCACACTACAAATGTAGCCTACGAAGTACGAATTTCCAAATTATCTCAATCCCATACTCTAACATCAATATTAATTCGAAATTTCAGGGCTACAGCTCTACCCGTTCACACTAAATCTAAATTGTACCAAATTTAGTACCACTTAGTACTTTTCGTAACCTTAAGTACGAATTTAAGTACGAATTTTCTAAACAACTTCCATTCTACAATCCAACAGTAGCCAATCTTATACTCCAGCAGCAATTTTTATTCCAAATTTCAGAAGTTCAGCTCTATCTGATGACCCAAATCTTAATTGTACCAAATTTATTACTTTTCATAACCCATAAGTACGAATTTCCAAACTATCTCCATCCCATACTACAACATCAATCTTAATTGAAAATTTCAGGATTCCAGCTCTATCCGTTCGATCTAAATCCAAATTGTATAAAATGTAGTACCATTTAGTACTTGTCGTACCCATATGTACGAATTTTCAAAACTGCGTCCATTCCACTCTCTAATAGCAGCCTTAATTAAATTTTCAGGATTCAAACTCTATCCGTTCGCCCAAATCGTCATTGTACCATTTAGTACTTTTCGTACCCATAAGTACGAATTTTCAAAACTACTTCCGTTCTACTCTCCCACAGTAGCCTTAGTTCAAAATTGCAGGATTCCAGCTCCATCCGTTCGCCCAATTGTACCAAATTTAGTACCATTTAGTACTTTTCGTACCCATAAGTACGAGTTTTCAAAACTACTTCCATTCTACCTTCCAACTGCTGCCTTAATTCAAAATTTCAGGATTCCAGCTCTATCCGCTCAACCTAAATCCAAATTGTACAAAATTTAGTACCATTTGTACTTGTCGTACCCATAAGTACGAATTTTCAAAACTGATTCCATTCTACTCTCTAATTCAAATTTCAGGATCCCAGCTCTGTCCGTTCGCCCAAATCGTAATTGTACCAAATGTAGTACCATTTAGTACTTTTCGTACCCATAAGTACGAATTTTCAAAACTACTTCCATTCTACTCTCTAACATCAGCCTAATTCAAATTTCAGGATTCCAGCTCTATCCGTTCGCCCAAATCGTCATTGTACCATATTTAGTACCATTTAGTACTTTTCGTACCCATAAGTACGAATTTTCAAAACTGCGTCCATTCTACTCTCTAATAGCAGCCTTAATTCAATTTTCAGGATTCCAGCTCTATCCGTTCGCCCAAATCGTCGTTGTACCAAATTTAGTACCATTTAGTACTTTTCGTACCCATAAGTACAAATTTTTAAAACTACTTCCGTTCTACTCTCCATCAGTAGCCTTAGTTCAAAATTTCAGGATTCCAGCTCCATCCGTTCGCCAAAATCGTAATTGTACAACATTTAGTACCATTTAGTACTTTTCGTACCCATAAGTACGAGTTTTCAAAACTACTTCCATTCTACCCTCCAACTGCAGCCTTAATTCAAAATTTCAGAATTCCAGCTCTATCCGCTCAACCTAAATCCAAATTGTACAAAATTTAGTACCATTTAGTACTTGTCGTACCCATAAGTACGAATTTTAAAAACTGCTTCCATTCAACTCTCTAACAGCAGCCTTAATTCAAATTTCAGGTTTCCAGCTCTATCCGTTCGCCCAAATCGTAATTGTACCAAATTTAGTACCATTTAGTACTTTTCGTACCCATAAGTACGAGTTTTCAAAACTACTTCCACTACTACAGCCCTCCACCTGCAGCCTTAATTCAAAATTTCAGGATTCCAGCTCTATCCGCTCAAACTAAATCCAAATTGTACAAAATTTAGTACCATTTAGTACTTTTCGTACCCATAAGTACGAATTTTCAAAACTACTTCCGTTCTACTCTCCAACAGTAGCCTTAGTTCAAAATTTCAGGATTCCAGCTCCAAATCGTAATTTTTCCAAATTTAGTACCACTTAGTACTTTTCGTACCCATAAGTACGAGTTTTCAAAACTACTTCCATTCTACCCTTCAACTGTAGCCTCAATTCACAATTTCAGGATTCCAGGTCTATCCGTTCGACTTAAATCCAAATTGTACAAAATTTAGTACTTGTCGTACCCATAAGAACGAATTTTCAAAACTACTTAAATTCTAATCTCTAACAGCAGCCCTAATTCAGCTCCATCCGTTCGCCCAAATCGTAATTGTACCAAATTTAGTACCATTTAGTACTTTTCGTACCCATAAGTACGAATTTTCAAAACTACTTCCATTCTAATCTCTAACAGCAGCCGTAATTCAAATTTCAGGATTCCAGCTCTATCCGTTCGCCCAAATCGTAATTGTACCAAATTTAGTACCATTTAGTACTTTTCGTACCCATAAGTACGAATTTTAAAAACTCATCCATTTTACTCTTTAACAGTAGCCTTAGTTCAAATTTTCAGGATTCCAGCTCTATCCGTTCGCCCAAATCATAATTGTACCAAATTTAGTACCATTTAGTACTTTTCGTACACATGTGTACACTTTTCTTAAACCACCTCCTTATGTCAACAGTACCTTTTAACCTTGATTCTCACACGAAATTTGAACCTTTAACCTTTATCCGTTCACAAAATACGAATTGGTACCAAATTTAGTACACTTTAGTACTTTTCGTACACTTATAGTTCGAATTTCTAAAAACCCTTTAGCACATCTTTCCTACACTCTATCAGTAACCTTCATTCCAAATTTCAAAGTTCTAGCTCTACCGGTTCGCCAAATACAAACGGTACCATATTTAGTACCTTTTAGTACTTTTCGTACCCTTCCAGTTCGAATTTCCAAAAACCCAGCCTTATCTGACACCTTCAGACCAAGACTGACCCTCACCCAAAATTTCAAGATTCTAGCTTCAGCCGTTTGGTCTGGGCGTTGATGAATCATTAAGTCAGTCAGTCAGTCAGTCAATCACTTTACTCTTTTATTAATATAGATAATTTTATTTTTCGATTAAACCATAATTATACTCATTGCTATATATTATACCTTTAATATAACATAATTTAACCCAACAAATATTTATTTTGAAGTGAACATTTTATTTATCTTATATCAATTTAATTGTCTGTTTAGTTGCTAAATAATTATTTTCTCTTTCGCTGTGTGTGGAGAGCAAAAAAAAACCCCAAAAACAAAAATAAACCCCAAAAGTGTAGTAATTAAAATTTAAACCCTTTAGGCCAACGACCAATGTGGCAAAAATAACTAATTACGCTAAACGCTTTGCATAAAAACCGCATTGAAACCAAGTATTTAGTGGTGGCTAACAACATTGCTTGCCAAAATCGACACACGTTCCAATTGTTTGATGTTGTTGTTGTCGTTGTCATGTGGATTCAAGCACAAAAGCTTTTGCCCAAAACATTTCAGTTAACCAATCAATTTTCCTATTGAATAATTTTCTATTGTTTCGAAAACATTGTTGAAATTTTAAATTTTGCAAAAAAATTAGGAAATAAATATATGCAATTGTTGTGTGGATGAGAAGAACTAGATGAAGTGTCCAATGCTATGGAAAATTTTTTTCTTACATTATCTATATATATAAAAGAGCTTAGTGATGACTGAGTGAGTGAGTGAGTGACTGACTGACTGACTGGCATATCATCGCCCAGACGAAACCGCTGAAGCTAGAAAGCTGAAATTTTGACTGTGCGTTGCTGTTGGTGTGTAGGCGTGAGATAAGGCTGGGTTTTTGGAAATTCGACCTAGAAGGGTACGAAAAGTACTAAAAGGTACTAAATATGGTACCCTTTGTATTAGGCAAACGAGAAGAGCTAGAATTCTGAAATTTGGAATGAGGGTAACTGATGGAGAGTTAGAAAGATGTACCAAAGGGTTTTTGGAAATTCGACCTCTAAGTGTACGAAAATGTCTAAAAGTTACAAAATTTAGTACCAGTTGTATATTTTGAACGGATTTAGCTAGAAACTTTGAATTTGGTATGTAAATGAAGGTTGGGAAGTGGTGTTTATAAAAGGAAATGGTTTAGGAAATTCATACTCATGTGTACGAAAAGTACTAAATGGTACTAAATTTAGTACAACTTGGATTTGGGTGAAAGGATAGAGCTGGAAACCTGAAATTTGGAATTAAGATTACTGACGGAGTATAGGATTGAGATATGGGGGTAGTTTTGGAAATTCGTACTTATGTGTACGAAAAGTACTAAATGGTACTAAATTTAGTACAACTTGGATTTGGGTGAAAGGATAAAGTTCGAAACCTGAAATTTGGAATTAAGATTACTGTTAGAGTGTAGAATTGAGATAGGTTTGGAAATTCGTAAATTATGTGAACGAAAAGTACTAAATGGTACTATATTTAGTACAACTTGGATTTGGGTTAACGGAAATAGCTGGAAACCTGAAATTTGGAATTAAGATTACTGACGGAGTATAGGATTGAGATATTGGGGTAGTTTTGGAAATGCGAACTTATGTATACGAAAAGTACTAAATGGTACTAAATTTAGTACAACTTGGATTTGGGTGAACGGATAAAGTTCGACACCTGAAATTTGAAATAAAGATTACTGTTGGAGTGTAGAATTGAGATAGGTTTGGAAATTCGTAAATTATGTGAACGAAAAGTACTATATTTAGTACAACTTGGATTTGGGTTGTAAATGAAGGTTGGGAAGTGGTGTTTATAAAAGGAAGTAATATTAAATACTAAATACTAAATAATAAATGATAAATAATAAATAATAAATAATAAATAATAAATAATAAATAATAAATAATAAATAATAAATAATAAATAATAAATAATAAATAATAAATAATAAATAATAAATAATAAATAATAAATAATAAATAATAAATAATAAATAATAAATAATAAATAATAAATAATAAATAATAAATAATAAATAATAAATAATAAATAATAAATAATAAATAATAAATAATAAATAATAAATAATAAATAATAAATAATAAATAATAAATAATAAATAATAAATAATAAATAATAAATAATAAATAATAAATAATAAATAATAAATAATAAATAATAAATAATAAATAATAAATAATAAATAATAAATAATAAATAATAAATAATAAATAATAAATAATAAATAATAAATAATAAATAATAAATAATAAATAATAAATAATAAATAATAAATAATAAATAATAAATAATAAATAATAAATAATAAATAATAAATAATAAATAATAAATAATAAATAATAAATAATAAATAATAAATAATAAATAATAAATAATAAATAATAAATAATAAATAATAAATAATAAATAATAAATAATAAATAATAAATAATAAATAATAAATAATAAATAATAAATAATAAATAATAAATAATAAATAATAAATAATAAATAATAAATAATAAATAATAAATAATAAATAATAAATAATAAATAATAAATAATAAATAATAAATAATAAATAATAAATAATAAATAATAAATAATAAATAATAAATAATAAATAATAAATAATAAATAATAAATAATAAATAATAAATAATAAATAATAAATAATAAATAATAAATAATAAATAATAAATAATAAATAATAAATAATAAATAATAAATAATAAATAATAAATAATAAATAATAAATAATAAATAATAAATAATAAATAATAAATAATAAATAATAAATAATAAATAATAAATAATAAATAATAAATAATAAATAATAAATAATAAATAATAAATAATAAATAATAAATAATAAATAATAAATAATAAATAATAAATAATAAATAATAAATAATAAATAATAAATAATAAATAATAAATAATAAATAATAAATAATAAATAATAAATAATAAATAATAAATAATAAATAATAAATAATAAATAATAAATAATAAATAATAAATAATAAATAATAAATAATAAATAATAAATAATAAATAATAAATAATAAATAATAAATAATAAATAATAAATAATAAATAATAAATAATAAATAATAAATAATAAATAATAAATAATAAATAATAAATAATAAATAATAAATAATAAATAATAAATAATAAATAATAAATAATAAATAATAAATAATAAATAATAAATAATAAATAATAAATAATAAATAATAAATAATAAATAATAAATAATAAATAATAAATAATAAATAATAAATAATAAATAATAAATAATAAATAATAAATAATAAATAATAAATAATAAATAATAAATAATAAATAATAAATAATAAATAATAAATAATAAATAATAAATAATAAATAATAAATAATAAATAATAAATAATAAATAATAAATAATAAATAATAAATAATAAATAATAAATAATAAATAATAAATAATAAATAATAAATAATAAATAATAAATAATAAATAATAAATAATAAATAATAAATAATAAATAATAAATAATAAATAATAAATAATAAATAATAAATAATAAATAATAAATAATAAATAATAAATAATAAATAATAAATAATAAATAATAAATAATAAATAATAAATAATAAATAATAAATAATAAATAATAAATAATAAATAATAAATAATAAATAATAAATAATAAATAATAAATAATAAATAATAAATAATAAATAATAAATAATAAATAATAAATAATAAATAATAAATAATAAATAATAAATAATAAATAATAAATAATAAATAATAAATAATAAATAATAAATAATAAATAATAAATAATAAATAATAAATAATAAATAATAAATAATAAATAATAAATAATAAATAATAAATAATAAATAATAAATAATAAATAATAAATAATAAATAATAAATAATAAATAATAAATAATAAATAATAAATAATAAATAATAAATAATAAATAATAAATAATAAATAATAAATAATAAATAATAAATAATAAATAATAAATAATAAATAATAAATAATCTATATATATAAAAGAGCTTAGTGATGACTGAGTGAGTGAGTGAGTGAGTGACTGTCTGACTGACTGGCATATCATCGCCCAGACGAAACCGCTGAAGCTAGAAAGCTGAAATTTTGACTGTGCGTTGCTGTTGGTGTGTAGGCGTGAGATAAGGCTGGGTTTTTGGAAATTCGACCTAGAAGGGTACGAAAAGTACTAAAAGGTACTAAATATGGTACCCTTTGTATTAGGCAAACGAGAAGAGATGAAAGATGTACCAAAGGGTTTTTGGAAATTCGACCTCTAAGTGTACGAAAATGTCTAAAAGTTACAAAATTTAGTACCAGTTGTATATTTTGAACGGATTTAGCTAGAAACTTTGAATTTGGTATGTAAATGAAGGTTGGGAAGTGGTGTTTATAAAAGGAAATGGTTTAGGAAATTCATACTCATGTGTACGAAAAGTACTAAATGGTACTAAATTTAGTACAATTTGGATTTGGGTGAAAGGATAGAGCTGGAAACCTGAAATTTGGAATTAAGATTACTGACGGAGTATAGGATTGAGATTTGAGATATGGGGGTAGTTTTGGAAATTCGTACTTATGTGTACGAAAAGTACTAAATGGTACTAAATTTAGTACAACTTGGATTTGGGTGAAAGGATAAAGTTCGAAACCTGAAATTTGGAATTAAGATTACTGTTAGAGTGTAGAATTGAGATAGGTTTGGAAATTCGTAAATTATGTGAACGAAAAGTACTAAATGGTACTATATTTAGTACAACTTGGATTTGGGTTAACGGAAATAGCTGGAAACCTGAAATTTGGAATTAAGATTACTGACGGAGTATAGGATTGAGATATTGGGGTAGTTTTGGAAATGCGAACTTATGTATACGAAAAGTACTAAATGGTACTAAATTTAGTACAACTTGGATTTGGGTGAACGGATAAAGTTCGACACCTGAAATTTGAAATAAAGATTACTGTTGGAGTGTAGAATTGAGATAGGTTTGGAAATTCGTAAATTATGTGAACGAAAAGTACTATATTTAGTACAACTTGGATTTGGGTTGTAAATGAAGGTTGGGAAGTGGTGTTTATAAAAGGAAGTAATATTAAATACTAAATACTAAATAATAAATGATAAATAATAAATAATAAATAATAAATAATAAATAATAAATAATAAATAATAAATAATAAATAATAAATAATAAATAATAAATAATAAATAATAAATAATAAATAATAAATAATAAATAATAAATAATAAATAATAAATAATAAATAATAAATAATAAATAATAAATAATAAATAATAAATAATAAATAATAAATAATAAATAATAAATAATAAATAATAAATAATAAATAATAAATAATAAATAATAAATAATAAATAATAAATAATAAATAATAAATAATAAATAATAAATAATAAATAATAAATAATAAATAATAAATAATAAATAATAAATAATAAATAATAAATAATAAATAATAAATAATAAATAATAAATAATAAATAATAAATAATAAATAATAAATAATAAATAATAAATAATAAATAATAAATAATAAATAATAAATAATAAATAATAAATAATAAAAGTTAACACACTACCGTCGCCCCAAACCACTGTGCCAAGCTATTTCTCTATTACACGTGCCGCATAATCAGCATTTACCATATATTGCGAAACTGCAATACGATATGTTCTCATGGACACTGAACCTGCATTCAGCACTTTCAATATATTGCGAAATTGGAATATGATACCTTCCCACAGACACTCAACCTCAACACGAGTCGCACCGTCAACATATTGCATTTATGGGAAACATATTTGGCAGCATAATTACGGCATCGCTGCCAACAACTGGAGGCTTGAAGCCAAGAACAGCACAAGGCAGAATTCAGTGGGAGTTCGGGAGTGAATCGTGATAGTGTTCCATTTAAACATAATCTACTTAAATTAGTGAAATAGTGTTAAATAAGTTTAATTGAAATAAACTAGTGTAAAATCAAAAAATATCTTTAAGTGTCAATTATTACCGTCTGTTGACGGTGTGTTTTTTTTATTTTAATTTACAAGGACGAGAGTCCTTAACTGGCGCCCGAGCAGCAGGGACCCGCTAAAAACAAGATTAGCGGTATCCTTATATAAAATTATTCACAAAATAAAAAAAATTAAAAAGTTCAATTTTTATGACAGTGTGGAGTGTGGATAAAAAATTCGAAAATCAAAAAAGTGCGGTAAAAGAATATCAAATAAATTTAACCAAGTGAAGGTCCTTGAAAGGAAAGAATATAAAAATAAATCAATCAAATAAGAAGTGATTTAAATTAAAGAACGGAAGGAAATAAAAGAAAAAAGTGGCTTAAAATTAAGACGAAAAAGAAAAATTAAAAGAAAATTATGAAACTTAATAAAAAATAATTAAAAATGGAAATTAAAAAATTTTAAAGAAAAAAGGGAAAAAATGGCAAAGGAAAAATGATAAAAAATTATTAATTGAAAATAAAAAAAGAGTTTAAGAATTAAAAAAAAAATATGTTTTAAGAAAAGCATTAAAATGATTAACCAGTTAATTTTTGGAGATCACCTAGAAAAAGAAAGTTTTATCAAAAAAAAAAAAAAAAAAAATATCCAAAAAAAGAGAAGAAAGAAAATTAAATTTTGCAGTTTAAATGATTATAATGAAGCGGCAAAATTAAAAAAGAAACTGAGATAAGACAAAAAAGAGAAGTATAATTGCAATAGAAAGAAGTACCAAAATTAAGTTATTAAGAAAAATAAGTTTTATTCTTGTAAATAAATTGCTTGTGAAAAGGGAAAAAAATAAAGTTATTTTTGAAAAAAAAAAATATCCTAGTGAAAAAATATAACGAACTTTCAAAATTACTTGTGAGAAAAATAATAAAACTCATTTGAAAAGTGAAAACATTCTTGTTAAGAAAGAAATAATAATAAAATTCCTTTGAAAAAAGGAAGAAAAAATATAGTAGTAACATTGATTGTGAAAGAAAACATAACTCCTTGATGATCCTCATGTAAGTTATTTTTTATTCCATTACTTGCATATTTATGGAAGAATTTAGGCCGGATTGATGTACAAGACGATAAAAATGAATGTGGTCACCGATGCACTCTCCCGTCCAAGAACGGAAGTGAACGCACTCACTGACCCATCGTCGCTCAATAATAATTGTAATAACTATACTCGAGCAGTTACTTACCAAACACTCAGTACTAAGATATTGATATTTTAAAATAAAATATTTTTACTCACAACAGTAACATGTAGTGGTTCAATTCGCAATTTATTTCTGATCAGCCCTTGGGCTTAGAATTGCAATCTATTAAAAGAAATAAAGTAATTTAATACAGCATGTGGAGTCACCGATAAATGTGTTCGAAAATAAAGCAATCCTTCAACATGGGGGTGAGTTTTGAGTATAGTGAAGAGCCGCATAAGGTCTAAAAGAGATTTTTCGTGACTTACTAATATGCTGAAGAAAATTTTAAATCCTAACATCATAAATTGAACTCAATTCCAGAGTTATCTATTCCCACTTTACAAGTTGTTTATATCAATAATTTTTACAGATTTTCGAGAATGTTACGTTAGCCGATAGAGTATTCAACATAATAGAACGGGAACATAAAACTTGCCCATCGTAATGCTCGCGAGAATCATTAAGAAATATTATTTCTTAGCTACATATGCAAATTCGAGAATATATTAACCATTATGAGACGTTTAAAATAAATAAGTACCAGAAACGTCCCTCAAAATCACATATGCAGCCAACTCCAATTCCAAGTTATCCTTGTGAAATACTTCATATTGAACTATTTGATATAGATAAATTTAAATATCTAATTTCTATAGACAAATTTGCTTAACTTGCAATGTTATTGCCAATAAAAGTCAGACATCCAGACATTTAAAAATGAAATTAACTATTGCTGTTCATTATTTTACTGCTCCATGCGGTTCGGTTAGAAGTAACGACAGTGGAGTTTTAACCCTATAGATGAATTAAGAACAAACAAGTATAACCACTTATTCGTATTCTTTACTGGAACTTGTAACCATTTATATGGATTGTGTATTAATGCAATCCACAAATTTATTCTCCTTGAGAACACGAATATTTTAAATGTTTCGTTTCTCCAAATAAAGTTGCATATGTCAAATCGAATTTTTCCACTTAATAGACCTTCGCCATCTTGAAACGGAGTTTGAAACCTAGAACGATTTATTATATTCATAGCTATTGTCGACCGTTTGAACATAGCATTTCTACCTCTGGATGCATATGTTGCATTATGGGTAAGGCGAGTCAATCAAAAAAGGCCGCTAATGATATAAGTGAAACAATTTTAAGGAGTTATTAATATCATATTTTCGCATCCGATGAATTGATTATCTCGGATTTTTAATCGTTTCATACCTACATTAAAGAATTAGATTGTTTATACAAATTTAAAGGGATGGAATTCACGAATAGAGGAAACAATCACAAACTAGATAAATCAAATTATGTGAAAAAGTACTTCAAAAATATTTTAAAATTTTCATGACAAATTATTAAAGTGAAACATATTGACAGAGAGAGAGGTTGCATTCCACACTAATCGAAATATATCGGTGTCTTTGTAAAGATCTCCCTAGATTGACACCTAAGGAGCTTGTAGCTATAACCGTGGATAGGTACAATAATACCATACATTCTGTTACAAAACGAAAACCCGCTGATGTTTTCTTTAATAGAACTGCTAGAATAAATTACCAGGAGATGGCAAACTTTAGAGAACACACATTCGAAGATATTAAGGCTCTTTTACTACACGAACAAGAAACGCCCGAAATAACAAAACTCGCTCGCCCCCTCGCGATTTCGCTAATGGAGATGAATTATTCATTTCCAACAAACAAATAAAAAGCAAAGAAAAACCCTTATATAAAAAAGAAACTGTTTCTCAAGATAGAAACATCACTATTATTACACAAAGTGGAAAGAAATTCCACAAATCAGACATTAAAAATGTTTAAACCACAAAAGCGATTACTGGTCAAGAGGTAAGATGGCTCATGCATAGATATCTAGCCCTGGCGGTCTGGGTGCAAATTGTCCAATATTTGTATTCGATCCATCGCATTGGTTCAATTCCAGTTAACTCGGTGGTCCGAGAGGTGGTATTCGAAGTGGTTCAACTCCACCGGGATTCTATGGCTTTAATTGACGGTGAAGGTACTCATGCCATGAGTAGGCTATAGCAATGGCTAAAGGCTATGGCTAAAAGGGATCAACATGGGCCTTCCTATGTCATCTGAGTTCACGCCTGCATTCCAAAAGTAATCGCCAAATATAAAATATTACAACTAAAAGGAACCCATTGGGTCAAAAAACACAAAATATTACAAATAAAAGGAACCCATTGGGTCACAAATATAAAATATTAAAAATAAAAGGAACCCATTGGGTCAAAAATACAAAATATTACAAATAAAAGGAACCCATTGGGTCAACAAATATAAAATATTAAAAATAAAAGGAACCCATTGGGTCAACAAATATTAAAAATAAAAGGAACCCATTGGGTCAACAAATATTAAAAATAAAAGGAACCCATTGGGTCAAAAAATACAAAATATTACAAATAAAAGGAACCCATTGGGTCACAAATATAAAATATTAAAAATAAAAGGAACCCATTGGGTCAAAAATACAAAATATTACAAATAAAAGGAACCCATTGGGTCACAATACAAAATATTAAATATAAAAGGAACCCATTGGGTCAAAAATACAAAATATTACAAATAAAAGGAACCCATTGGGTCAAAAATACAAAATATTACGAACAAAAGAAACCCATTGGGTCACAGATAAAAAAAAAACTAAAAGGAACCCAAAGGGTCATAAATAAAAAAAAGAAAGCCCGTACTAATCATTACTAATTAAAACAAATATCCCACTTTCCTGTTATTTGTTTCATCTAATGGAAACTACTCCGTCTCCCCGAACTCCTCTCACTCCATTAAACTAACACTCTACTACTAACCCATTAGAATAAGAAGATTTCGATAATTATCTTTTACAATTTAAATTTGATAAAAATTAAGAAAGTGTAAAAAATTCGGCATTAACATTTGGCATTGTTATCGAATGTTTAGAATAAATAGTTTTAGCACTGCATAATTACATAACAGTAATAATTACTACATAATTATTCAATCACTTTCGAAATTTTAAATTATTTGTTACAATTTTGGTTCAATATCTATGAAATAAGAATTATTTTACATTTACATTTTTTTATCATAAACAACTGCTATGTTTTAATACACTTGATAGACTTAAGCCACTAGACTATAATTGTTTCTTAGGTTGTGCCTCTGTGCATCTGCACAAGCATATGTTGTATTTAATCTGGACTCCCCAATCTTGACGATTCGTGATGACTATGGCTGGATGATCAATGGACACTTCAAATTAATTCACAGTATCGACTTACAACGCTACGAGAACATATTGAATCGATTGACGGATGAAAACAACATGATGAACGAAACCAGCGGTATCAAGGATGTTATTAAGTTTCAGCTGGAAAAAAATCAAATTCAACTCGACGAACTGAAGGGACCCAAAGTCGAGAGACGCAGACGCTCAATTAACTGGATTGGGTCAGCCTGGAAATGGTTAGCTGGCTCGCCTGATGCTTCAGATTGGGATGAGATTCTGCGAAGTCAGTCTACACTAATTTCTAATAACAATCAGCAATACAAGATAAACTCTGAAATTTCCACAAAAACTCAGGAGATCTTGCGAACTCTTAATGGAGCCGTTACTGCAACAAATGATATCCTGGGACACAACATTCAAGCAAAGTTTTCACAAGAGATACAACACAAGGTGATGATTCTAAAAGACGAAGTAGGAGAATTAGTCTTAGCGTGCCAAATGGCCAAGGCTAAAATTGTAAATAGTAACCTCTTGAACAAAGAAGAGATAAATAAATTAATAGGCGAAATAGAAGTCCTTCCATACAGCAATTTCATCGAAGCCATCGAATATAGCGAACCTTCTATTTACTCGAATGGCACCCGCCTGCTCTACATATTGTCGATGCCAAAGGTAGAGGAAACCAAATTCAATCACCTGATTGTACGAGCAGTTTTCAAAAAGGGTCAAAAAGTGGATTTGGGTTATAAAACGATACTTATGAACAAGGACGAAACATATGGTATTAAGGACAAATGCCTTCGTCTAAGCACTGCCATGGTATGTAAAAAGGACACGCTTGATCTGTTGTCAGAGGAAGATTGCCTGCCACGACTTTTGAAGGGTGGCCAAACAGCTTGCCGCTACATAACTAGTTCAGAATCGAAGGTTGAACTACTTAAGGAGGACACATTATTTTTGGACAACTTTAACGGTAGCATTTGGTCCAACAAGACGTCTCGCCACCTCGATGGCTCCTTCATTCGACAAATGGAAAACGAATCCTTGACGATCAACAATAAAATGTATTGGAGTATTACCAGTTCTGGAATGCAAGTTCTCCCACCTGTGTTAGCCACCATCACGAATAAAAGCTTGTCTGTAAACCTTAATCTCATTCCCGAAATGGCTTCAACGAATATACGGCTTTTGGGTTACCTAAAGGAGAAAACGACATGGTTCATGACGACAGGATCATTGGGCCTGTTCCTACTAATGGGTCTAATTCTAATAATCTGGAGGAAATTGACATCAAAGAAAAAACTTCCTAAACTTAACCTGTCAAAATACGCCCTCACATCCTGATCTGCGGGACGCAGATTTTTAGGGGGGGAAGAGTTAACACACTACCGTCGCCCCAAACCACTGTGCCAAGCTATTTCTCTATTACACGTGCCGCATAATCAGCATTTACCATATATTGCGAAACTGCAATACGATATGTTCTCATGGACACTGAACCTGCATTCAGCACTTTCAATATATTGCGAAATTGGAATATGATACCTTCCCACAGACACTCAACCTCAACACGAGTCGCACCGTCAACATATTGCATTTATGGGAAACATATTTGGCAGCATAATTACGGCATCGCTGCCAACAACTGGAGGCTTGAAGCCAAGAACAGCACAAGGCAGAATTCAGTGGGAGTTCGGGAGTGAATCGTGATAGTGTTCCATTTAAACATAATCTACTTAAATTAGTGAAATAGTGTTAAATAAGTTTAATTGAAATAAACTAGTGTAAAATCAAAAAATATCTTTAAGTGTCAATTATTACCGTCTGTTGACGGTGTGTTTTTTTTATTTTAATTTACAAGGACGAGAGTCCTTAACTTAAATAATAAATAATAAATAATAAATAATAAATAATAAATAATAAATAATAAATAATAAATAATAAATAATAAATAATAAATAATAAATAATAAATAATAAATAATAAATAATAAATAATAAATAATAAATAATAAATAATAAATAATAAATAATAAATAATAAATAATAAATAATAAATAATAAATAATAAATAATAAATAATAAATAATCTATATATATAAAAGAGCTCAGTGAGTGAGTGAGTGAGTGAGTGACTGAGTGACTGACATATCATCGCCCAGACGAAACCGCTGAAGCTAGAAAGCTGAAATTTTCACTGTGGGTTGCTGTCGGTGTGTAGGGGTGAGATAAGGCTGGGTTTTTGGAAATTCGACCTAGAAGGGTACGAAAAGTACTAAAAGGTACTAAATATGGTACCCTTTGTATTAGGCAAACGGGAAGAGCTAGAATTCTGAAATTTGGAATGAGAGTAACTGATGGAGAGTTAGAAAGATGTACCAAAGGGTTTTTGGAAATTCGACCTATAAGTGTACGAAAAGTTACTAAATTTGGTACCAATTGTATATTTTGAGCGGATATAGCTACAATCTTCATATTTGGTATGGGAATCAAGGTTGGGAAGTTGTGTTGATATAAGAAAATGATTTTGGAAGTTCGTACGTATGTGTACGAGTAGTACTAAATTGTACTAAATTTGGTACAATTTGGATTTGGGTGAACGGATAGAGCTAAAAACCTGAAATTTGGAATTTAGATTACCGTTGAAGTGTACGATTGAGATATTGGGGTAGTTTTGGAAATTCATATTTATGTGTACGAAAAGTACTAAATGGTACCAAATTTGGTACAATTTGGATTTAGATAGACATGGAAACCTGAAATTTGGAATTAATATTACTGATGGAGTGAAGGATTTAGGTAGTTTTGGAAATTCTTACTTATGGGTACAAAAAGTAGTAAACGGTACTAAATTTGGTACAAATTATATTTGGGTGAACGGATAGAGCTGGAATCCTGAAATTTGGAATTTAATTACTTTTGGAGTGTAGGATTGAGTTAGTCTTGGAAATTCGTACTTATGGGTGCGGGAAGTGCTAAATGGTACTAAATTTGGTACAATTTAAATTTAGTTGAACGGATAGAGTTTAAATCCTGAAATTTCGAATTAAGGTTACTGATGGAGTGTAGGATTGAGGTAGTTTTGGAAATTCATACTTATTGGTATGGAAAGTACAAAATGTACTAAATTTGGTACATTTTATATTTGGGTGAACGGATAGAGTTGGAATCCTGAAATTTGGAATAAGGATCACTGATGGAGTGTAGGATTGAGGTAGTCTTGGAAATTCATACCTATGGGTACGGAAAGTACAAATTGTACTAAATTTGGTACAATTTATATTTGGGTGAACGGATAGAGTTGGAATCCTGAAATTTGGAATTAAGATTACTGATGGAGTGTATGATTGAGGTAGTTTTGGAAATTCATACTTATGGGTACGGAAAGTACTAAATGTACTAAATTTGGTACAATTTATATTTGGGTGAACGGATAGAGTTGGAATCTTGAAATTTCGAATTAAGGTTACTGTTGGAGTGTAGGATTGAGGAAGTTTTTTGAAATTCGTACTTATAGGTACGAAAAGTACTAAATTTGGTACAATTTGGGGGAACGAATAGAGCTGGGATTCTGAAATTTGGAATTATGATTACTGTTGGATTGACTTAGTCTTGAAAATTCGGAAAGTACTAAATGGTACTAATTATGGTACAATTAAATTTAGGTGGACGGATAGAGCTGGAATCCCGAAATTTGGAATTATGATTACTTATGGAGTGTAGGATTGAGGTAGTTTCGGAAATTCGTACTTATGGGTACGGAAAGTACTAAATGGTACTAAGTTTGGTACATTTTGGATTTGGGTGTACAGATAGAGCTGGAATCGTGAAATTTATAATTAAGATTACTTATGAAGTGTTGCATTGAGGTAGCTTTGGAAATTCGTACTTATGGGTACGAAAATTAATAAATGGTACTAAATTTGGTAAAATTTTGATTTGGGTGGACGGGTAGAGGTGGAATCCTGAAATTCGCAATTACTGTTGGAGATAGTTATCGAAATTGGTACTTTCATACGAAAAGTATTAATGGTATTATAAATAGAAGTGGAATTCGGAAATTTTGTATTATAGCCGCTGTTGGTGTGTATGGTTGAAATATGGATGTGGTTGTGGATATACATACAATAAGTGTACGAAAATTACTAAATGGCACAGAATTTGGTCCAAATCGTTATTTTTTAAAGGGGTAGAGCTGAAATTGTGAAATTCGGTATTAGTATAGCAGTTGACGTTTAGAGTGGAGATAGAGAGGAAGTTTTGGGAATTCGTACTAATGTATACGAAAAATACTAAATCGCGGTTTGGATATAGTTTTGGATAAAAGGAAGTAATTTTTGGAATTTATACATACTATAAGTACTAAATTTGGTACCAGTTTGGTGTTGCATGATGGGATATAGGTGGAATTTCGAATTGTTGTATGAGGGATTGTGTTGGTGTTTAGATGCATACAAATTCTAAATTAGGCTGAGGCTGGTTAATTTATTGAGAAATACGAAATGTACTAAATGCTATTAAATTTGGCGTTGAGTGTAGCAATGAAGATGGAATTATATCATTAGTGCGTGAAAAGTATAAAATTGCAATAAATTTGGTATAGAAGTGAAATTCTGATATATTATTGATTTGTCAGGTTCATTGTTAGAGGTGATCGTACAATAAGTGTACTAGAAGTATGTATTAAATAATACTAAATATTGAAGCACTGGTACTGGGTGAATCGATAAATGAAATTTGTTATGAGGATAACTGTTGAGATTGGATCAGAATGTTTATTTAAATCCCCCTTTAAATGTATGAAAGGTTTCTACATGTAATACATTGACATTGGGTGAACAAGTAGAGCTAAAACTGTAGCAATTGAGCTAAGGTCCTGGATTTTAAAAATTGTACTGAATAATGTACTATTGTTTCTAGGTTAACACGAATTCAGTTTCTAAATAATGTACTGAAATCAAAAAGTCAAACGTACCTTTTCAACAAAATTGTTTTTATCTTTGTTGTCTATTTTAAACGTTATTGTAAGTTCATTTGAAAATGTAGATCTATGCGGCTAATGTTTTACAAGAAGGTTTTTACATTCTGAGAAAAAAGGCTTAAAATAAAATGTCTCAAAAATTAACTGTTATATAGGGTAACATCTTCTGAATAATGGTTTTCTACATTTTGATATCACAAATTCCAAAATTCGGTTGGAAAATGTGGATAAAATTTTCAAAATACCCACACCGTTCTAATAAAACATGGACTGGAATTTAAAATGTAGGCCGCTGTTAAAGTGTAGAGGTCTTTTTTTGAAATTCGAACAAAACGTATACGAGCAGTACTTGAAAGAAATTAAATATCAATTCAAATAAGTATTAGTACATCAACATTTTCAGTGTTCTCCATATTAAATATTGTTTATTTGTATATTATTCCTTTTCCGCTTACGAAGTGGCGGGCATTTTGCTAGTTTAAAATAAATCAAAAGTAAATTATCTGTAAAATTAGATGGTTTTGTGGGTGGGAAAATTTAACCAAGATAAAATATAATTAAGAAAATATGTACATATGTTTCTATAGAGACTTGGACCTTTCAGATTTATTTACATATTTATATTTTTTTACATAAACGTTACACATTAACTAATAAATATTTTTTCATAAGTATGTATGTATATCCTAACATTAGAATATATAGAACATATTAACTGTCAAAGTTAAATGACTACGTTTATAAATATTATATTTAAAATATACATATTTAAAATAAAATACAAACAGGTAAAAAGTATCAGACGACTTTGCGACAGAGGTATACCCAGTGCTGGTGTGAGTGTCAATTCACCTTTTCCCAAAAAAATTATGTTTAAGGGCGTTTTAGGCGTATGAATTTGTCAATAATTATGTGTTTGTGTTCGTGTATTTTTTCACCATGGGAGCGGCAATTTATCCCGGAATGCCTGCTCCGAGCTCTTCTGGTCCGTGCCGGGATAGAAATTAACCCCGGGCCAGTATGGATCTGTTCCGTTTGCCAGATCCGCATCCACCACATGTCAACAATGGTGAGATGTAATGGATGTATGGAATGGGTGCATTTTCGTGGGTGCTCTGGCCTTAGTAGCACCCGGGATTACAGCGACAGGTATGTTGCTGCTTGCTGCGTCAGCGCATCACCCAGTGCGTCTTCTACGTCGTCGTCTGACTCTTCGTCGTCGTCGGAATACGAGACGCCCCCGCAGTCTCCCCAACAACAACAAATACAGCATCTAACACCACATGTTGTTGTTCAACGGCCGGGAAATGCATCATTCCTGCAATTCAATTGCAACGGTCTCCGCAATAAGGTCAGTGAAATTGTGGACTTTATGAGTCGGAAAAACATCATTTTCGCCGCGATCCAGGAAACAAAGCTCACCGCCACCTGTAGCTTACGTTGTGATGGTTACAACGTTTTGCGGAAGGATCGCTCAAAAAGCGGAGGAGGAGGACTTGCCTTCCTAATACACCAGTCTGTCCAGTACAGACCTATCTCGCTTGAGCTTGGCTCTAGTGACCCATACATGGAGTGCATGGGGGTAGCAGTAAAGTGTGGTACTACCGAGGTAGAGCTAATTAATGTGTACATACCGCTGATGAATATTATATACCCAATATTAGTTCGCTGTTAGAGGGCGATAACCGTCTGGTGCTAGGGGACTTCAATGCTCATCATGAGCTTTGGCACTCCGTCCTAGGCAATGACCAGCGGGTTACAGCGCTGGCAGAGAAAATCGATAGCTCCACGTTTTGCACGGTGAATGAAGACGCTCCTACGAGGATTAGATGAAACTACCACAGCTCACCAGATATCACCATTGTGGCACCAGGTCTTATAAATGACGTAACCTGGCAATCCGTCATTTCCCTTAGTTCGGACCACCTCCCTATCATCGTCTCCGTAAACAGACCACCCGACTTCAAAACCTCTGAACGCCGTACTTTCCTGAACCATGGGAAAGCTGATTGGCAAGGTTTCAGAGAATATCGATGGTAATGCTTAAGCAGCTGGATGAACCTGGAGTTGAGTATTTAACAAGTGGTCTCAACCTATCGTTAGCCACCCATGTTGTACCGGATGCCTGGAAAGTTGGCAGGGTGGTCCCGCTAATGAAGCCTGGCAAGGATGCCAGCAGAGGTGAATCGTACAGGCCGATTTCACTCCTGTCGCCAGTAGCAAAGATCCTAGAGGCGCTACTCCTCCCCACGATGAGAAGGTGTTTTCCGGTTGCCCAACATCAACATGGATTTCGGAAAATGCATAGTACTACAACAGCATTAGACGCCATATCCACACATATCAGTAGATGACTGAACCAGAAAAGGCCGTGCGACCGAACAGTCATGGTGGCTCTTGACCTATCGAAGGGTTCGATACCGTCAACCATGCCAAGCTGTTCGAGGATATAGAGAAAACTAATCTCCAGCCATGTTTAAAACGTTGGGTAATCAACAATATGTGTGGACGCCAGTCGTTTGTAGAATTCAGAAACAAGAAGTCCAAAACCCGTAGAGTGAAACAGGGAGTTCCCCAAGGAGGGGTGATATCTCCGGAACTGTTTAACCTCTACCTTTCTGAAATTCCACACCCTCCAGACGGCATAGAGATCGTGATGTATGCGGATGATTGTACGATCTTGGCGTCGGGTCCTATCGTCGATGACATATGTGATAGGTTAAATGTCTACATAGCTGACCTAGTGCAGTTCTTCTATCTGAGGAATATGAAAATATCCGCCGCTAAATCCACAGCCACGCTGTTCACCAAATGGACGGCTGAGATGAGGCTCCCACTGAACATAGTGGTCGATGGTGCACTGATTCCGACCACTAACTACCCTAAAATACTGGGTGTAACGTTCGATAGCATGTTCAAGTCGTCCGCGCATGCCACAGCTATTTGCAATAAGATCAGAAGTAGGAACAAGGTTCTCAAGTCGCTGGCCGGCAGCACTTGGGGTGCTGATAAAGAAACCTTGTTGACCACCTACAATGCAATAGGCCGGTCTGTGGTAAGCTATGCGGCGCCAGCGTGGTCCGCAAAGGTTAGCGCATCGCAGTGGAAGAAGATTCAAACCTGCCAGAATGCCGCCTTGAGGACTGCAACAGGGTGCCTCCTCATGACACCAGTGGACCATCTTCATGAGGAGGCGAAGGTTTTACCGGTGCGGTAGCACAATAAGATGTTGTCGATGCAGTACCTGCTTGGGTGTTACCGCAGTGAGCATCCCTGTCACGATTTAATGGACAGGCGTCTCCACCCAGGCACGTCAGGAGAGACCTTCATGATCTAGAGAGAGAGGTCTAAAGGTATAAAAGAGAACCGCTAGATCAACGAGCCTATCAGGCAGGCTTGAATCGCATTCACACCAACATGGTTGCGCAAGCAGTACGAAGATACAGTGTGAATGCCGTACTTGGAAACCATCCCCCATCCATCGCAGCAGAAGAACGACAGCTGCCAAGGCAAACACGAGTGGTTTTAGCTCAGTTAAGATCCGGACGATGCAGCCGCCTCAATTCGTATTGGGCCAGAATTGACGCCACGATACCCAACATATGCCCAGCATGTGGATTGGGACCACACGATACTCTGCATTTATTCAACTGCCCAGCTAACCCCACTCACCTGTCTCCTCATTCTTTATGGACGCAACCAGTCCAGCTTGCAGAATTCTTGAGTCTGGATACAGAGGAACTTGATAACTGAAATAATACACGGACGAACATATATGCGTTGCTACAACAACAACCGATATTCTACATACATAATTTAGAGCTTTTGGAGCATTATATCAGGAAACATGGACTTGCCTACGATATACTTAATATCACTGTAAACAGGGCCACTAGGAGTACCTTCGGTAATAATATCCAAAGGATCCAATTTATAGTGTATTTTCCAACTTTTGGTGGGGTAGGTACTGGAAGAATTGAACCTAAAAGCACCACCTTAGAATTTCGTATAATATTCATGACATGATGTCTCTTGCCACTCAAAAAACTTGTACCATCATAATATGGGCCTTGAGTGCAACCTGTGGAAAAATCAAAATCAAAACGATTCGAGAGATGGTCCTAAACTGCACTTTTCCGAAATCTTTTGTGGGAGGTACCCGAAGGAGTGTACATTAGGGTGGTTTTAAAAAATCTATGTCGGACTTTTGTATGCGGTACCATCCTAAAGTGTTTGGTTTTGTTAGATTTGAGCAAAATCGGAACATGTTAACACGTGCCACTGGAAGCCTCATAGTTTCCTTAGTAATTTGTATGGAGCCAAAGGTGAATATACGCCTTTGTTTTTGGGCCTAAGGCGAATTTTCAGGAAATATACCAGTTCATTGTTGTGGCTAAAAGAACGAATTTTACAAAAATTCTAAAAACAAAAACAAGTAAAGAAGTATTAGTCGGTTTTGCCGACAGAGATATATCCTCAGCCTGAATCTACGGATTACGGATTTTGTAGCCCTTTTTGAAATTTGCCGACAAAAATATATTTCTTTTGAAGCTCAAAAGCGTTGCGGAAGTTGGAATTGAAGGAATGGTACGACATAGTCAATTTTGAAAGTGGATCTTATTTAGGGATTCATTCCTTTTTATAGATTTTGTGCCCACCAGTCATTCCAGTTGGTCATCGTATAACATAGAGTTTTTGGGCCACGATGCCAGGAAGAATGGGCTTGCCCACGAAAAACATTAAATCACTTAAACATGATCACAAAGAATAGCATCGGTATAATTTACCAAAGGTTCTTCAAACACATCCTTAACTCCGCTTAAACAAAAATGTTGAACTTTGTGTATTATTATAGTGACGCTTTTAATTTTTGGGGCTGGGGAGAGGTACCGGAAGGTGCGCACCGATGGTGCCAATCTTCAAACAAACATAGTTTGGATTAAATATTACGAAGGCAAAATTTTGGACCGAATCGGCTGATCCGTTCGAGAGTTATCGTACGCATAGTGCCATAGGGATTTTTACAGCTTTCGGGCTATTTTCTCGTGAAGTATGGACTTGCCCCTGAAAAAACTTGCGTCGTAATGGGGGCAGCGAATACAAGTTGTTACAATAAAGTTAAAAGCGATTCGAAAGCAAGCCTTAATGTGAATTTTTCCCAAATTTTGTGTGGGAGATACCTGAAGGAGTTTATATAAGTAAACCATATTCAAGCCTGATATATGTCTCGTATTACGACGTGCAAAGTATGGAATCTATCCGTTACTGCCTTCAAAAGTTATCGTGGGTACAATTCTTAAGAACAATTTGAAACTTTTCTGGGAGAGTTACCTGAAGGAGTGGAACGATATGAACTTAAACTATCTGTGGTCAAAATATTATAGGGCCAAATTTTAGACCGGATCGGCAGATCCGTTCGAGAGTTATCGTGCGCTCCAACCAATAGACAATGTGCCATAGGAGATTTTTACAACTTTCTGGCTATTTTCTCAGGAAGTATGGACTTGCCCCTTATAAGACTTATACCTTCGTAATGGTGGCAGCGAATACAACTAGCTACAACAAAAATTAAAACAATCCGAGAGCAGGTCCTAAACTGAACATTACCGAAATTTTGTGTGGGAGGTGCCCGAAGGAGTGGACCGATAGAGTCCATATCGGAGCCTCATCTATATCTGGTAGAAATTTAACGATGTGCAAAGTATGGACCAAATCCATTACTCCCTTCAAGAGTTATCGTGAGCACAAATTTTCCGAACATTTTCGAACTTTTTTGGGGGAGGTACCTGAAGGAGTGGGGCGATATGACCCATCTTCGAACTTTAACTAAGTTTGGACATAATATTACGAAAGCCAAATTTTGGACCAAATCGGCTTATCCGTTCGAGTGTTATCGTGCGCACCAGCCAGACAGACAGACGGACGGACATTGCTAAATCGACTCCAAATTGTCTGAAACGGCTTTCGTCCAAACATACTTGGGGTCTAAAACCATTATTTCGATGTGGCACATTTTGCCCGTATGAAAGTGTATATACCATCGTTATCATAAATGCTGAGGGTATAAATATATGAAAATCCTAAAAATTCGCTTTTGGCCTCCTAGACATAGAACTATTGAAATAAAGATCGGTCAGGTGGCACGGATTATCGTTAACCGACCGTCATAAATTTTGTAGATGTTGTTTTTTAGCCACAACAATGAACTGGTAAAGTTGTTCATCGATTGGATCATAATTGCTGCCTTTAGAGCAAATTCGTGAAAATGCACCCCATAATAATTACTATGGAAACTTTGAGGCCCCCAGTACACTGTGGCCGAAAAACCTAGCCAAAAGTCTAAAAATTAATGGATTTAGACATAACCTTGGGTTCTTATGTTTTTCGGGTCGCTAATTTAATTTTTTCATTTCGTATTTTTTAACCCTCAGACGGTCATTATAGAATGTGATCGTATCAGATCAAAATATTGTACAAATTTGTTCGCCATCAATGTTTACTATAGGTCCTAGAATACACCAAAACTATATATCTTACTTAAACTCCAGAGATATGCAAAATTAAACACACATTTTAGGGTTAAGGTCGTACTTCATGTGAGTTTTGGCAAAATTTGCAAACAAAACATCATTTTAGAAGAATGGCGTCAAGGGAAAACATGTTCTCCGCTAAATTCCACTATAAGTCTCCAAAAAAGGAAATCTCTAATTGCATTACATACCAAGGAAATATCGGTATCAATTTTGCCAAACAAAAAAACAAGGAAGTAAAATAGGGGTGCAAGTTTCTACCACTTCTACAGTTTTGGAAATATTTGAGTTAAGATTACTTGGAATCCTTGCACTTTAGGTATATATATGGTGTCTTTGGCAACTTTACTGACAAGTATGTGAGGAATATTTTTCCTAAAAAATAACCATTTCACACAAATCTTTAAAATCTCTTATAATATGTGATCGTATCCGATCAAAATATTCTAGAAATTTGTTCGCCGAAAAATTTGGCTATGGGTCGTAGAATACATAAAAACTCTAAATTGTACCTAAACGCCAGGAAGTTATCCTGTACTATATTCTGACATTCTGAATCAACGGAAATATGTACGAGTATAAATCTGAAGACAAAATAACACATCAAAACCAAAAGTGCAAACATGTGCAGGATGTTTCGATGGAAATTGGTAAAACACTCTTCCCCTTTAATGAAATGTAAATTTGATCTTGAAAAAAATCAACAAGGACGGACATCATTACACTATGCAACACTGAAAATGCAAACAACTTCTGGTATGAATTTTTTGAAAGTACATATTTAGTCTCCCTTGTCCCATCTGGGATGTTTGTGGAACAATTATTATTATTATATTTAGACTACAAAAACCCTGGTTGGGTTTTGTCCTGTCAGATCCAGTTCAGATTTTATGGCCTCATCTAAACCGGGCTAAAACTACACTTTTTTGCATTTATCAGGCCTTTATCTCAGAAACGAATATGAATTTGGCCTTGCTGTCCTTAGCAATATTGTAGCCCTAAACTCGTAGAACTTATCTTTTGAAAAAACCACATAGGAAAAACTCCATCTAGGGCATCAAAATCTATAAAATATAGATATTTTACATAATTGCTGAAATTCTGGTCAGTATTGGCTAAACTATTGGGAGTTGAACCAAGTAACCTTTTGCAAAAATCTTCCAAATAAAGTTCTCAACAATTCTTTAGAACATTCTGAAACTCTAAAATGCTTACTTCATGTTGTTTCAGCGGTATTTTGCATCACATCTTTTACAACACGTATTTCAAACACAGTTCACACCAACAGTTTATTCTCGCATTTCGGATTTCACTACATTATTGACATTTTTATTAAATAGTCGTTGAAAAATGTACTGAAAACAATGGCATAGAGGCACTTTACAACAATGACTTGTTCCGAAGAGTTGTGTATCACATTCCTGGGAATATTTTTCCAAAAGAAAATATTCAGAAAAAATTAACGGTTTTGGAGATACGGTGCGAAATGTATACAAATTGTGGAATTTTTGCATATATTTTGAAATTTGAGGCACTAAATGTAGTTTTTCGAGTCCATTATTTCTCCAAATATTTTGTTCTTGTCCTTATCTACAAATTTGCTTCAGAGGTCAGAAGAAGATTCGCATTGGTTTCAGAGATATAGCCCCGAATTTCTTTAAAAACTCTATATTTAACCATATTTAAATGGGGCCATAAAATCCGAGCTGGATCTGACACAACAAAACCCAACTAGGGGTTTTTGTCCTTTGGGTCTGTACTTTCAAAAAATCCTCAGTTCGAATTGTTTGCACAAGATCACCTTAAAAATGTTGCACAGTGTTATTAAACAAGTAAAAAAAGTATCAGTCGGCTTTGCCGACAGAGATATACCCTCAGCATATGTGAATTGAAACTTTCATCTACGGACAGATCGACACAATTGTTGAACTTTTGTGGGGGAGGTACCATAAAGAGAAGATCGATATCGGTCATTTTAGAAGTTAAACTAAATTTGGACAACATAATAGGAGACCAACGTTTGCACTTATTTGGTTGCCCCGTTCAAGGGATATCGTGAATACGATTTAAGTGACATTTTTTTAAATATGGGATGGAGGTACAGGAAGTTGTTGCCAATTTTCGAACTGAAACTAAGTTTGGACACTTTTGGGCTGTTTTCTCAAGAAGTATGGACCTGCCCCCGAAAAAGCATTTACCGTAGTAATTGAGGCAGCAAATGCAAGTTGCTTCAACAGAAATTTTGTGTGGTAGGTACTCGAAGGAGTGGACAAATATAGTCCATATTCGAACCTGATCTATATCTGGTAGATATATTACGATGTGTAAAGTATGGACCAAATCGGTCACTCCCATCAAAAGTTATCATGCGCACAATTTTTCCGAACATTTTTGAACTTTTGAGGGGAAGGTACCTGAAGGAGTGGACCGATATGGCTTATCTACGAACTTAAACTAAGTTTGGAAACAATATTTGGCCGGAACCGGCATTTCCGTTCGAGAATTATCTTGCGCTTCCACCCATAAACATGGTGTCATATGGTTTGTCTTTCAACTTTCAGGCTATTTTTTCAGGAAGTATGGACTTGCCCCTGAGGAAACTTGTACCTTCGTATAGGGGACGGTGAATACAAGATGGTACAACAAAAACCAAGGCGATTCGAGAGCAGGTCCTAAACTGAACTTTTCCGAAATTTGGTGTGGGAGGTACTCGAAGGAGTTTACCCATTGAGTCCATATTGGAACCTCATCTAAGTCTGGTAGAAATTTTATAATGTGCAAAGTATGGAACAAATCTGTTACTCCCTTCAAGAGTTTTCGTACGCACAAATTTTCCGAACATTTTCGAACTTTTGTGGGGGAGGTACCGAAAGGAGTGGACCGATATAATCCATCTTTGAACTTGAACTAAGTTTGGACAAAATATTACGAAAGCCAAATTTTGGATCGAATCGGCAGATCCGTTCGAGAGTTATCTTGCGCTCCAACCACTGGAGTGGACCTATATGGCCCACCTTCGAACTTACATCGAACCTCATCTAAGTTTGGTAGAAATTACACGATGTGCAAAGTATGGACCAAATCGGTTATTCCCTACAAGAGTTATCGTGCGCACAAGTTTTGCGACAATTTTTGAACATTTGTGGGGGAGGTACCTAAAGGAGTGGACCTATATGGCCCATCTTCGAACTTACATCGAATCTGGACAAAATATTTCCATACCCAAAATTTGAACCGAATCGATTGATCCGTTCGAGAGTTATCGTGCGCACCAGCTTGCCAGACAGACAGACGGACGGACATTGCTAGATCTACTCAAAATTGTCTGAAACGGATATCGTACAAACATACTTGGGGTCTAAAACCATTAATTCGATGAGGCACATTTTTGGTCGTATCAACCCAGCAAACCAATTGTACCGACATCGTAACGAAATCGGAACAAAATTCGGACGCTACGTCCGATATCTGATCCGAAATCGTAACGATATCTTAACGAAAGTTGTATGAAGTGGTTGACATAACTTCGGAACGAAATGTCGGAGCGAAATCGGATCGATTTCGGTCAGAATTCGGAACGAAATCGGAAGAAAATCCTTGGGAAATTCGGAATGCGAATTTTTCCTCCGAATTTTCGTACAGATTTCTGAACGATTTCGGAATAATGCCGTATGAAAATCTGAGGTACCTTCCGAACTTTCGTAAAGATTTCTTAACGATTTTGGAATAATTTCGTATGATTTCCGACGAAAAAAATTTTCTCTTATGCCTCTTTTTTATTGATCATTTTTTTTGTTATGTTTTTTATTGGAAGATTATAATTTCAAAGGTATTTAATGATTTTCACTGTTGTTATCATTTTGTATTTGTAGTAGAACAATGTAAACTTTGTGTACAAATATGTGTGTCTATCAACACTACCTTGAATTATTATATGTTGCATTTATAATTAAAATATTTAAAAACTGTATTGCGAATTTTATAACCAACCATTTTGTTTTTCAACAACAATCTAAAATGTTGCTTGTTAGATATATACAAAAGGTGGTTGTTGTGCGAAGGGAAATTTGTTTCCGACATATCGATCCGAATTCGTAACGAAATCGGAAGAAAAACATTAGCATATTCGAAGGGAAATTTACTTCCGACATTTTCTCCTAAATCGGAATGAAATCTGAACGAATTCACCCTACGAAAAATCGTATAGAAATCGAAACGAAATCTGTATAGGAATTCTGTAACTTTTATCGATTCAAAAGTTGTTAAAATTTCTTTTGTTTTTGTAACAACTACAAAACAAACAAATGAATTTGTTGTAAAATAAACAATGAGTAAAGTTGTTAAAAAGTTACTGAATAGGGGGGCTGAACGATTTTGCTTCCGAAATTGTTCCGATATGTCTGACATCCGACATTTGGTTCCTGGGAAAGTGTAAATACCCTCTTTAGCCTAAGGGCTGAGGGTATAATTATGGACATAAGTCCATTTTCGGCTTAAATTGACAAAACTTTTGTTCTCAGTGGTCAAAAAAAAAAATATATTTACTAAAAAGTTAAAAATAAAAAGTAATTTAAAATATTAAGTTTCAGTGTTCAGTGCATGCATACACTTAAAACTAGAAAATAATTTGTCGCTTAGCCTCAATAAATATATTCTTTCTCATGATGGAATCTCTCAAATAAAACGCTTGCATTTAAATTAAAAATGGTGGCAAAATTAAACGGCAAGCGTTTTTTGAGAGATTTCATCAAGAGAAAGTATATGAAGAAAAGACAATTTTTTTTAGTTTTCCATAAAAAAAAATAGAAATTTTTTTTAAGCTACATGAAAGATTTTTGGTACATAGATTGGGAAAAAAATCCCATTCTTAAATCTGTTCGAGATACTAATTTTGGTTGTTGCGCGCAAAAGTTATGGCGGTTTCAATTCTGATTACAAGAAAAAATCTTATAAAAACGCTATTCATTATATTGAGAAACAGTGTTCATTTATGGCTTCCTACATACTATATGTTTACTGAGGTCCCATAACTTTAGTGAAAAAGTTTTAAATTTTCGCGGAAATTAAGAAAGAATTCAAAAAATTGCTTGCTTGCAACTTGTTTAAGTAAAATTTAAGCTGTTTATGCATCGGAAAAATATTTTAAAAATATGTACGTAATCTAAACATCGCGACGATTCGAATGAACCCAAAAATATACAAATCTGTTTAGCGGTTTGCATATTATAGCAAAAACAAAAAAAAAATATATTGAGGGAAGTTATAAAATTTTTGTAAGAGAAAATATTTTTTCAAATTTATTTTGTGAGTTAGTTGAAGAAAATGTAAGAACACTAGGTCGGAGTTATTCTTCTATTTCAGTTAAATTTCACGCAAAAAATCACATTTTTTATTCTAATCACTTCTCGAGTATGCGCTAACATCTATCGGAAGATATAGGTAACGTTCAACTAAATGTTGGGTTCCTTTGAATGGTATATAATCTTCAAATAAAACTGTATCGGGTAATGTTCATTTTGAAATGCGTGTAAATCGCGAAATCCTCAAAATCACTTGATGCGCATGCGGTTTATCAATACGGCGAATTCTTCTCTTTTAATTTATACACATTTGCCAGGATTTACTTTGGCGGCTAAGATGTAGCATCGCCTGCAGCGTAGTGTGCAAAAAACGGTATAACGCTTATAATTTGCACAAAGCGCATACACTTTTTATGCGCATCCGATTTCACTATCAACCGTGAAAAAATACATCGATCTAAACATATTTCAATAAAATCCATCAAGAACCGTGGATGTACATTAACACTCAATTTTTGGGATAAATCGGATACAGCTTATTTACCGCTAAACTTTGTAAACCTCTGTTTCCGCGAAAACGTGAGTGATGTGTCGATTTTTTAAGTAAAGAGAAAACGATCCATAGAAAACGCGAATTAATCAGCGATATTTTCAAAAACATTTTTCCCAAATTTTTCAATTTTTGCAGTAGCCATTTCCGCCGTTCTAGTAGATGAATTTTTACGATCTGTGATTTATATGATCCGGATCGTCGAAAAACTAAAATATCGCGGGGTACCAGCACACTCAAAAGGATATTGTAAATACTGTACCCAAAAAATAGGTTTTTTAGAAAAAATATCGCACTAAATTTTGGCCTTTGGCAGTAGATTAATCTGCTGCTGTGTGGGCTACATACTCAATATACATATCAGATTATGCGAAATCGCGAGTTCTTTAATCCTATAATTGGTTTTTTGAAATATCCGAATGCGCGTCCCAGTTACATAAAAAATACAAAAAACACCTGAAATCCGGCTTCAAAATGTCAGCATCCATAAAAGGTGGATGCAGTGAAAATTTTGGAAAGTATATTAAGAAAGTATATTAGAAATGTAATCTTCATTTTGTATTCTCCTACTTTTACTTTGGACAGATGTCCGTCATTTGAATGGTTTAATCAGAAATCGAATAGCAATGTAAAAAACCTGTTTAGCTTCAACGTGTTTTTACCTATGTTTTTTCCTTTACGCGGTCGTAACTACCACGTAAATTAAATTTTTTTGCTAAATTTTTGAGCTTTGTACAAAAACATCTAAATTAATCCAGCAATAGTCATAGTTACTGGTAAACTTCAATAGTTCGCGTATTATAATAGTGCAAACCTAGGCTTCATGGAAACTAAAAAATTTTGACTTTTCCTCATATATTTATTGAGTCTAAGCGACAAATTATTTTCTAGTTTCGGTCCACGCCTTCGGGTACCTCCCACACAAAATTTCGGAAAAGTTCAGTTTAGGACCTGCTCTCGAATCGTTTTGATTTTTGTTGTAGCATCTTGTATTCACGGCCACCCATATGGCGGTAAAAGTTTCATCAGGGGCAAAACCCTACTTCTTGAGAAAATAGCCTGAAAGGTTCAAAAATCCCCTATGACACCGTGTGTAGTGGTTGGAGCGCAAGATAACTCTCGAACGGATCTGTCGATTCGATCCAAAATTTGGCCTTCATAATATTTTGTCCAAACTTAGTTTAAGTTCGAATTTAAGCCATATCGATCAGATTTGAATATGGACTATATTTGCCCATTCCTTCGGGTACCTCCCACACAAAATTTCGCATAAGTTCACTTTAGGACCTGCTCTTGACTAACTTTGATTTCTGTTGAACAACTTGCAATCGCTGTCTCAATTACAACGGTAAAAGTTTTTTCAGTGGCAAGTCCATACTTTTTGGGAAAACAGCTCGAAAGTTGTAAAAAACCCGTATGACACCAGATAGAGAGCACAATAACTCTCGAACTGATAGACTGATTTGGTCCAAAATTTGGCCTTCGTCATATTTTGTCCAAACTTTGTTTAACTTCTAAAATGGTCCTAACGGTCCTCTCCTTAGGAGAGGATGTACAGCCATATTATGTTTTCCGTGGACAAGTCCATGCTTCCTGAAATGACTAGTGGGCGCGATATCTATCGAATAGATATAACTCTCAAAATAAGATCAACTTCCATAATGCACTATGTCGGTCCATTCCCTCCTCCGCAAAACTTTTGAACTTTAATCCTAATCCACATTTTTGTCGGCAAGTTCGAATGTTCAAAAAGTGCCACAAAATCCTGAAAAAACCCTAAGTATATCTCTGTCGGCAAAGCCGACTGATACTTTTTACTTGCTTTAAATTATTTTTTATAATTTGTAAAAAAACAAACAGTCCAATGAAATTCCCATGAACTAATTCTAATAACATTTTTTCAAAGCGGTTTTCATTTCAATTATTTTCAAAATTCAATTCTAACTGTCATAGTTCAATGCGGAGAAATCATCTCCATGTCGCTGTTTATATTGTTGTGTTTATATTCAGCGCAGGACATGCCAACAAAATAGTTTGAATTTAGTTTCAGTTGATCTGAAATATAAACAACAAAGTAAGCGCTTTTGTATTTTCTCTCGACTAATATAAATATTTATAAATAAAATGAAATATTGATGTTGTCAAAATAAATATTTAATTTCACACAGAACAATATAACGAACAAACATATGTACGGACTCTGTGTATGCATGTTTGGACATGCATATTTATATATGTATACATATGCAAATAAAGTGGCCAATCTGAAATATTAAAGTGAGTACTGGAAAAAATTTTTAAAATATTATAAACATATTTCTGTGCACTTTTTACAGGAAATGACATTTAAACAACATCATCGAACATATAATTACATAGAAAAGGATTTAAGCTAGACTTATTCTAAATTGGTGTCAATTATGTACATCGAATGATCCTTAAACCATGTATGTATAAAACATTATTAATCACCAAATTATTAGTTTTATATATATGTATGTACATCTGTCCCTAATAAACATGTTCACACACACACACTTCTAAACAATGGCGCTTATACTGGGACAGTATGCCGACTTCCTTCCTTCCTGCATAGAACACAATATGTATGCGACAAACGCATTAAACTGTATAGGCGTCCATATTTCATTTAATGGCGTTTCACAAATTGAATTTTATTTGAAATTATTTCTAGTGTTTTAGATTAAAAACACATACATTTATATATTCATATTTAACGACAGAATTGATATTTTGGAAAAATTAATTACCCAATAGCGATTGGCTATGCTTCCGTTGCAGCAAAATTATTGATTGCTAAACATCATTTGTTGTTATTTGGTATGCAAAATAAAAAGTGAAAACAAATTTTATTGCTGGCGTTAGAGGTTATGTCAATAACAACTTTGAAGTGTGAAAATTTTACAAAAGCAGACAAAATTAAGAAAAATAATGTTGAAATTTTTGCATTGCGATCTAAACTTGACAATATCATATAAATTTCTCTACTAAACAAGGCGAATTCACCTATAATTCTTCTAGAGTTGTCAAAAAGTTTCTTGAGAAGAATCATCAGCTACATTCCACACAAAATTTTAATAATTTTTTCGCACAAATGCAATTTAAAGGTATATCTCTGAGCGATGTTTGTTGTCAAAAGTATTCTGAATGTCCGACCTTGTGTTGGCCTTGGGTCTTTCGGATGTTGCAGTGGTAAAATTTTGTTTGTGGAAAAGCCCATACTTCCTGAGACTTGAATGACCCAAAAGCTCTAAGAAAATAGCTGGCACCAACTAACTTATATTTTTATTCACTCAGTCTTTAGGCTAGGAAGGGTACATACACTTTCAAACGTGCCTCATCGAAATAATGGTTTTAGACCCCAAGTATGTTTGGACGAAATGTGTTTCAGACAATATGGAGTCGATTTAGCAATGTCAAGTTTTATCAGAGGCAAGTCCATACTTTCTGAGAAAATAGCCTGAAAGGTGCAAAAACGCCCAATGACCTCCCCCACAAAAGTTCAAAAATGTTCCGAAAAATTGTGCGTACGATAACTCTTGATGGGAGTGACAGATTTGGTTCATACTTTACACACCCTAATATATCTACTAGGTATAGGCCAGGTTCGAATATGGGCTATATTTGTCCTCTCCGCACACATTTTTGGATAACTTCACTTTAAGACTTGCTCTCTGATCACTTTGATTTTTATTTGAAAATTTTGCCTATTATTATTTTTATTGAAGCAACTTGCATTCGCTGTCTCAATTACGACAGTAAAAGTTTTTTTCAAGGGCAAGTCCATACTTCTTGAGAAAAAAGCCCGAAAGTTGTAAAAACCCCCTATGGCACCATATGTAGTGACTGGAGAGCTCGAACCGAATACTGCGTTCGTCTACACTTTGGATATCGTAATATTTCTTCAAATATTAGATGAAATTCGAAGGTGGAAGGAGTGGACCTTCCGATACCTCCCCCACAAAAGTTCGAAAATATTCGCTAAAATGGTACTCTAAATATTGTCGAAACTCAGTTTAAAAAAAGCCCTATCTATCGATATCCCCGCAATTTTTTGCCCTTTAATCCTAGCTCCCTGGAGAAAAAAAGTATTTCAATCCACAGAGGCTGAGGGTATATCTCTGTCGGCAATGTCGACTGATACTTTTTTAGTTGTTTCTGTTTTAACAACTGTTTATTTACCTCTCTGGTCCCTGCTCGGGCTCTACTTTAACGACAAGTTACCTCCAGTTACTGGAATAGGCTCGCGGGCCGTCTTACATGAACTGACATTTTCAATACTAAGATATTGTTGTTTCATTCAAGACATTCGCAAATACTAAGCCGAATCATGCGCATCACATTTATAAGCCGGTTCACGTAAGACATTGTGTGATGGCTTGAATAGACTTGACCACATCGACAACAAGCTTGTTTGACTGTAAGTGGCAACATGCCATTTTCAAGCTTGTGCTAACTTGTGCGTTTTAATGTGGTCATTGTGGTCGCTTGTGCGTATATTGTGAATTCTGAGTGAAATCAGACTCTTTGAAAAAATGAGTTCTTTAATTTCCTTTATTTGTTGCTTTGTTGATGCTACTCCTCAGTAAAACAATTCAGTATGTACATCTATAGACTTTTTTGGCTGTCGGTTGCTTAGATATGAGGAAAAGTTAAAATTTTTTTAGTTTTCCAAAAAAAATCTTAAAATGTTTTTTAAAGCTACATGAAGGATTTTTGATGCATGGATTGAGACAAAATTCCCATTCTCAAATCTGTTCGAGATACTAATTTTAGTTATTGCGCTGAAAAGTTATGGTGGTTTCAATTCTGATTATAAGAATAAAATCTTTCAAATTTATTTTGTGAGTTAGTTGAAGAAATTTTAGGAAAATATTTCGGAGTTATTCTTCAGTTTTAGTTTATTTTCAAGCAAAAACGCACATATGTTATTTTAATGAATTCTCGAATACATATTAACATCTTGCGGAAGATATGTAAGATGTTGAAACAAATTTTGGGTTTATTTGAATGGGCAATAATTTTGAAATAAAACGGTATCGGGTTATATACATTTTGAAATACGTGTAAATCGCGAAAGCCTCAAAATCACATGATGCGTATGCTTTTAGCCAAAACAACGAATTCTTTTCTTTTCATTTGTATACATTTACCAAGATTTCAGTCTGCAGTTTAGTGCTCAAAAACAGTATAACACTCATTTGCACAATGTTTTGTTGTTGTAGTCCTCGGTTGTTGATGGTAGAAAGTGGTCGTGTTACATGCAGGGATGCCAACTGTTCCGAGGCAAAAATCGCTACAGAAAAGTTGTGTTAAAAACCACCACAAATCTCCACTGACTAAGACCAAAAAGCACTACGAAATAGTATAAAAACGGCAGAAATTATCAACTGTTACACAGAAAGAGAGAAATTTAAACAAGTAATAAAAGCGTTAAGTTCGGCCAGGCCGAACTTTTTATACCCTCCACCATGAACTGCATTGAAGTAAATGGGAACAATTAGTTTTATTTCGTTTATGAAAGTACTAAACTATTCCTTTTATTGCAGGAGTAGTACATATATCTCAACTGATAATACTCCCCTCAAAACACTTCATATGGGGCGACATTTTTGTTCTTTCCAAAACATGGACCAATATTTACAATTTTCCGAATTGAGCGAAATACATAAAATTGGGCAATACCGACTAGACCTAAACCTGGATATTCTGGATTTGGATAGTTAACAACATCGGGAGCACCGTTCTATGGGGGATGTATAAAACGTTGACATGTACCGATAAATTTCTGGAGGAAAGTTTCGTAACACCAGCGAAGACTAAATACCAAATTCCCGTTGAATAATGTGGCTAAAACTTTCAAAATACCGAAAATTGGGAGGGACCTTTCTATGGGGGTTATAAAAACCTGGAACAATACCGGAAAATTTCAGGTGGAAAGTTTTATACCACCAACGGACTATTAAATATCATCCGTTTCGATGGGATATTGATGACACAACCTTCGAAACACCGAAAATCAGGAGGTACCGTTCTATGGGGGCTATATGAAAACGTGGACCTATACCGACAAATTTCCGCTGGAAAGTTGTATACCCCCAACGGTAATTACCGCCAAATAGGAAATTACCGTTCTAAGGGGGCTATACTAAGGCGTGGACCTGTACCGAAAAGTTTCTGGGGGAAAGTTTTATACCCGCAACCAAGACTAAATACCAAATTTTAGCCATTATGGTGGATTGTGTAATAACTTCGGTGGAGAATATCCTCAAACAAGAAACAAGTGAACTGATGTGATCCTGTAGCGAGGATCGAAACTAGTCTTACCCCTTAGCGAACAATATCAAACTAATAAATTAGTTGTTTTAGAATATTAAAACAATAACAATGGGATTAAGCCGGACTATTTTGAAAAAAAAAAAACAAAAAGCTATCCCAATAAAAACACCACCAATACTCTGTTTGAAAAAAAATTATCAGGAGTCGGCGACACAAACTAAGATTCACAGACTCCGAATCCAACTCGCAGTACTGTTTGAGACTACGCAAAACATGGTCGAAAAATATCTCTAAAAAAAGCTCGGCAACATTTTAGCTGAGTCCTGAAAAAATAGGTTAAGTCGAAAAAACTCCATTTGATGCCTTAATCGTTGTTGTTCCCGCTTATTTCTATCTTAATTGTACGAATAGATGTTTATGGACTCGATGAAATTGAAGACTTTCCAAGGACTATGCCCAAAGACCAATATAATCTGTCGGCACAGCGGAGGCTAACTTATGAAAATTAATAACTTTTGTTTTTTTTGAAAGTAACTAAAAAAGTATCAGTCGAGTTTTCCGACAGAGATATAACCTCATCCTGTGTGAGTCTGTCGAGAGATCGAATACGGGATACATAACCAAAATCTTTTTCCTTAAAACTGTGTAGTCAGGGAATTTCAGAATTTCATGGTCTTTTTTGAACGTATAATATTTCCGACAAAAATATCGAAACATTTTAGGTATATAACTTCACGATTGTGGGCGTTGCGAATAAATGATTATGTTGTGCTCATAAATTTGACTTCGATAAAAGGGCAAAATTTTTACACTTTTTTACAGAAGATACCAGAAAGAATCGACCGATAGGGGACCTAATTTTGGAAATCATTCCTTCCATTCAAGCCGTCATTTTAGTTGGTCACCGTAAGATATAGAGCTTTTGAACCATTCCTGACATAACCATGGACTTACCCACGATAAATAGAATATCACTGTAAACGAGACCGCAAGGAGAACTATTGGTCAAAATGTGCAATGGATGTATCCGAAGATGTTGTCCCAAATAGACACTCTTGGTACTAGATATATGTAAGTCTGGAAGTACTTGTATGATGTTCAAAATTTCTGTCAAATCGGATAATTGAAATTTTGTGTTGGAGGTACCTGAAGGAGTGAATCGATTCGAACTTAACCTATGTCTCGAAAAAATAGATTTGGACTTTCGAGCGTTATTGTGCGCAAGATTTTAAGATTTTCGAGGGTATCGAACTATTATTGCCTTGCAGACTTAGGGTCGTGGGTTCGATTCCCCGGCTAGGTAAAATCAAAACTTTTCAATGGTGGCAAAATACCTCTTAGTAATGTATTTAGCGGGTGAAATTGACCCTAACTTACGTGGGAAAAAATCAAAATTATTTTTTGGCGGATGAAAGACTGACTGAAATTCTGATATGCATTTTTCACAGAAAAAAGATAATGGACAATCGTTAGAGTAAATAATCGAAATTAAAGAAGTCAGACGAATGAAGTCCTAAAATTTTACCAAAGAGTGGAACATCAAAGATCTTGAAACTAAATATATTTTCTGAAGATCAGACAATATTTAGGGCAATCTTGACGAAAAATGGATGAGAAAAAAAACTTAAGATTATAATTGATCGACGTTTGAAAGTGGTTTACGCCACATTTTCATCTAAAGTAAAGCTCCGTCCAGTTCCGACTATAGTAATTTCTTAAATGTTTTTAGATACAGCTCCCCAAAAAATAAATAAAAATACATGTTATTTATTTTTAATATATTTTTTATTATTTTTGTATATTTTTTGCATTATTTTCTTTTAGCGTTGTTATTTTCTTTTTTGTTTAATATTCAACATATTTGTTTCCATATTTTCTTTCTGCTTTCTTTCGTTTACTTGTCATATACAACAAATTTGTGTCTGTTTCTTTCATTCTAATAGTTAATACTTTGTTGCGGTTTTTTTTGTTTTTTCATATTTTTTGTTTTATAAATAGTAACTTATATCCAATAGTTAATAATTTTGTTTATAATTTCTAAGTTTTGCATTTTATACAAAGTGTCTACACATTTCTAGGTAATAGATTTCTTTTCAAGGGAGAGCTCCACCACCTCTAGATGTAGATGTACATCTCATTTATAATTTTTTGGATTTTTTCCTTACTTGTAAGCGTTTCAACTTAAATATTAACATAATTTTAATGGCACCTAATTTTTTGCTTTTGTTTTGGTTTTCAAATACAAACAATAATTGCACAAATATATATCTATATTTTTTATATAAATAACTATAGTTTAACTAACGATTTGTTTAATAATATTTTTTTATGTTTTTATATTGTTTTATAATTAACTTATTTAATAAATATTTATATTTTATAACTATAAATTAGTTTGTCTTATGTTCGTTTTTTTGTAAGAAAATATTAACATAAATTTGAAAATGGAAATGAAAAGTTTTATTATTACAATAGTTGTTGATTTTTGAGGAAACTTGGAATGTAATTACAAAATCAATAGGTATTTATTGTAGAGAAAATTAGTTCACAATAGAAGTGGTAGGAGAAAAGCAATCATAGAATTGCAAAATAACGGCGAAAAAGCTCATATGTTCTTAATGCTTAAATTTAGGAAACAACATGCTCGATTTTTATTATACCCACCCAAAGTTTTATTGGAATAATGGTTTTACATCGCACATATGCTCGACCTGTAGGACCTAGAAGTTCCACAATTCGTCTTCTAGAAAATCTCTTAGAAGACCTATTTGATATACATGAACCCCTATGAAGGATTCGCTGTCTTCTTTGATAAATCATGCGAACCTTCAATGATCTCAAATGGAATATATTCTCACAAACATCCCCAAAGCGACAAGGGCGACAAGGGCGTTTCCTATTACCTCACTGATATGGGGCCTACTTTCCATAGCCTATGCCAAAGGGCGTGCCTTAAGACACCACTTGAAGAGAATTTTTACATGGCTGAAATATTCAGAAGATGTTGCAATTATTACGCTGAGAAATAGTTTTGCCTCCGTTTTAAATGCGTTATTTGTTGGCCTGGAAATCGAACCCGTATGTCCAGCGTGCAAGGCATAAGGGCTTACCATGAGACCACGGTGACGCCACTTTAGTGGATATACTGACTATAAAAGGCCTTCTGGTCGTTTATAGAAGTTTTATTAATCTCCTATAAGAAGTCCTACTTAATTTCTATGAGGACGGCCAATCCAACTTTAAAGCTTTACATAAGAAAACTATCTGGTCTTCTAAAGGACCTATTACTTACTTACTTAGCTGGCCCATTAAAAAACATTTGTTACATAGACCGAACTAAAAGATCTCCAATTCTCTCTGTTTAGTGCTTCGCTTTCTGGAATACCGCGCCTTGTCATCTCTTCATCCACTTGTTTGCGCCATCTATTCTTTGGCCTGCCAATTCTGCGTGCACCGCCATATGCCTCGAATTTATACGCCTTTTTAGCGGGTTTATCATCGCTCATTCTTATGATATGGCCTAGCCAACACAATCGCTGCAGCTCGATACGCTTAACTATAGCTTTGTTCCTTTACTTTTTTAATGGTAAAAGAGAAAAGTGTCAACATTTCTCAAAATTGCTCTTTCATGAACATTTTTTCCAGAAAAGTAAAGGAAGGGAAAAATGGTAGATCTGGTAGCAATGTCAAAAAGAAACATAAAAAAACAATTTTCGTCTTTTATTTCACAGTTTTTAATTTAGTTTTGTCAGCGTTCGACTTATTCTTCTGTTTTTCGTCCATTTTTTTCTTCATTGTGAAATAATCGTCAAACAAAAGTCGAAAAATCAGTTTTATCATTTTTTACCTGCAGAAATTTTGCTGGCAGCCTGTTGTAGAAGAGAAAGTCATATGTGCTCACTCTCCTCTCTCGCTCTCTTAAAAATTGCTGCCAGTTTTACCACTTTTTGGGGTTAAGGAACGCTTTGCAGGTTAAAAATGGTAACAAATGGTAGAAATGGTAACCTAAGGTAAGTAAAGGAACACATCTTATATTGATGTCGTTGTATAGCAGCAGTGGTTCATACGACGTCGATATTCACCGTCAACGCAGATTGGTCCGTAGATCTTTCGAAGAATTTTTCTCTTAAACACGCCAAGCACTGCCTTATCTGCTTGCGCAAGTACCAAGGCTTTGGAACCATACATTAGCACGGGTAGTATCAGTATTTTGTAAAGCGTTATTTTTGTTTAAAGAGTTGTGGCTTTGTTTTTAAAGTGCTTACTTAAGCAAAGTAGCATCTTTTGGCCAATACAATTCTTCGTTTTATTTCACAACTGATGTCGTTTGTTGTGTTTACGCTGGAGCCAAGGTATACGAAGTCTTTTACTACTTCAAAATTATAGTAACCAACTTCAACAGTTGGACCAATCTCAATGGACGCATTGGTCTTCTCGCCGTTTACCGCCAGACTCACTTTAGCAGATTCTCCTTCGCCCTTCATAAAGATAGCGGTTACTTCTTTTACTGATCGTCCCATGATGTCTATATCATCAGCATAAGCAAGTAACATGTGGCTATTGGTGTAGATTGTGCCACTTCATTTGACGTTTGCCTCTCGTATAACCTTTTATAGCAGGATGTTGAAAAGATTACACGAAAGCTCTCTACTTGCCTGAAACCTCTTTTGGTACAAAACTTTCCTATTTTAACTGAAGATCTCATGTCAGTTAGAGTCATTTTACAAAGCCGAATGAACTTTGCGGGGATAAAAAAATTCAGACATGACTTGGAATAATTTTGAACGTAGCGCGCTGTCGAAGGCTGCTTTATAATCGACAAAAAGGTGGTAGGTGTCTATCTGCATCTCTTGGGTCTTCTCCAGGATTTGCCGCAGGGTACATATCTGGTCAATGGTGGACTTGTCAGGTCTAAAGCCGCATTGGTATGGTCCAATTATTTCGTTGACCATGGGCTTTAGTCGTTCGCACAATATCCATGACACTATCTTGTAGGCGATAGGGAGAAGACTTATGCCTCTATAGTTGAAGCAAAAAGTCTTATCTCCTTTCTTATGGACGGGACACATGATGCTCAGGTTCCAATGTTGGCTACGCGTTTTTCCGGCCACAAGGAACTAACTAGCTGATGCATACACCTTATCAGCGTGTCGGCTCCGGTTTTAAACAGCTCGGCTGGTAGGCCATCAGCTCCTGCTGCCTTATTATTCTTCAGCCGGTTTATTGCTGTCTTCAGCTCATCTTGGCCGGGTGGTATACATTTAAAACCATCTGCTGGGATTGGATCTGTGGTATCATCGTCGACTTAGCTACTATTGGATACCAACAGTTTGGTACTCGGAACTCGGTCTGTGTTTGCAACTCGGAACGATCGTACATCCAACACGCTTGATGCATGTCTTCCATCTATAACAACGCGATCAATTTGATTTCTTGTTCTTTGATCTGGCGACAGCCAGGTGCCCTTATGAATATCGAGATGCTTAAACCTGGTACTGCTAACTACCATGTTTCTTGCAGCTGCAAAGTCTATCAGCCTCATACCATTGTCAGATGTTTCGCTGTGGAGACTGAATTACCCGACTGTTGAGCCATAGATATTCTCCTTTCCAATTTTGGCATTAAAATCGTCTAGTATAATTTTAATGTCATGGACAGGGCAACGGTCATAAGTTTCTTCTAAGCGCTTGTAAAATAAATCTTTGGTCTGTTCGCTCTTGTCTTTAGTGGGATCATGAGCGCAAATAAAGCTCATGTTGAAGAATTTTGCTTTTAGTCGAATTGCAGCGAGTCTTTCATTCACTGGGGTGAAGCTGGAGACCAGATGTTTTAACCTCCGACCAACTACAAATCCGCAACCAAACTCATGCTTTGTTTCATGGCAGCTATAATGGAGTGCGTCACCTTTAGGTGTTGTTGCGACGCCATTCCCGTTCCATCGTATTTCCTGTATGGCAGTAATGTCGGTCTTGCACTTTTCAAGTACATCTGCCATTGCGTAAACTGCACCTTCTCTATAAAGAGTGCGAACATTCCAGGTGCAGATTCGCAGATCATGGTCCTTAAAACGTTTGCGGGGGTCGTCAACTTTAGAGGGGGTTGTTTTTCTTTTCTTTCGTTTTTCATAGTAGGGTGACGCCCAAACCCAAGTTATTAACGTTCTTATGGGTGAACGCGCGGCTCATATTGGCTCACTACCTTTAACGGGTGTTAAAAGCAGTTCCCCAGGTGACACCACGGCGAGGTCAGTGTCCACTTGAGATGAAAGAGGGACCAAGATAAATCCTGGGCTTTGCCATGCCGGTCAGGACCGTTGCTTGGTATCTTCCATCCCTACGTCTAAAATACCTATAAAGGACTAATTTTAAAAGAGGATATGAGAAACCCACTAGTATACTTTATACAAAACTACGGACATTTTTGTCAGTTTTTTTTTTCTTCTTCTAGAAAAGTCCTACTTTATTGAGAAGGCCAACTGGTATTCTATGAGATATCCTGTTGTACATCAATGTTAAGTTCACAGGTCTTCTATATAAGTCTTACAGTAAAAAAAATATAGATGAGCATTTATCGTATTGGAAGTCGCTGAAGCAATGTCCGTCAGGCTATCAGTGTGCTTTTTGAGTAACTGATAAACTTCGAATAATTTATTAAATCGTTTCAAGATCAGATTAAGGCCTATTAACCACATTGAGTCATCGTAGTCTCTAATTCATCTGACTGGGTTGGGGTGGTAGTCTAGGTCGGCTCGTTAATGAAACGAACACCAATTAAATGTGAATATGCACGGTGCTCTAGAAACAATTTTAAATGGAAGGTGCTTACACCTCGAAAGTTTTTGCGGATTCTGAAACTACAATGTTTATAGATGAGAAAAATCAAAAAACAAAAAAATCGCCGGAGCGCTTTTTAAATAAATCGCGATTTAAGTTGAAATTTTTAGGGTTTGTTTAGGTTTTCGCGATTTTGCTTAGAAACCGCAAGCCCTATCAAAATGGCACTAAAACAAATGTTGTAGCTATGAAAATTCTCCACAAGATTGGCCTTTAGGGTATACTCGTCGGTTTTAACGTTTTTGAGATATAGAAGTTCAAATTGGGACAATTCAAATTCAATTCAATTCTGTATCGCCCCCTTATAAAACAATGTCATGACTGCAAATTCCCAACTTAAACTTATATATCTAAAAAAATGTTATAACTTAGTATAAGTTACTTAAGCCAGTCTTGTAGAGAATTTTCACAGCTTTAAGATTTTCTCAGGTCCCATATCGATAAGACTTACCGTATTCAAGTAACATCGCGAAACCCTAACAAAAAAGCCTAAAAATGGTACAGCCTGAGAACAAATCATAAACGTCAATCCTCTATAGAATTTTCAAAGCTGCAACATTTTCTTTAGCTCCATTTCGATTGGACTTGCGGTGTCCAAGCAAAATCATAAAAACCTAAAAAACACCTAAAAATGTGAATTTTGACCGCGATTTATTTAAAAATCCCTACAGCGATTTTTTCTTGTTTTTGGATTTTTCTCATCTATGAACATTGCTGTTTCAGAATTCACAAAAACGTCCCCTGTGTAAGCGGTTTTTATTAAAAGTTAGTTAAGGCACCCTTCATGACATTGTTTTATAAGGGGGCGATACAGTCAGTGCATTGTCCCAATTTGAACTTCTATATCTCAAAAATGGTAAAAACTACGAAAATACCATAAAGGTCGATCTTGTAGAGAATTTTCATAGCAACAACATTTTCTTTAGTCCTATTTTGATAGGGCTTGCGGTTTCTAAGCAAAATCGTGAAAACCTAAACAACCCCTAAAAATGTCAAATTGAATCGCGATTTATTTAAAAAGCGCTCCGGCGATTTTTTTTTGTTTTTTGATTTTTATCATCTACGAACATTTTAGTTTCAGAATCCGCAAAAACTTCCAAGGTGTAAGCACCTTCCATTTAAAATTGTTTCAAGAGCACCGAGTATGTTTTTGAAGGGTATAGCTGCCGGCTTCCTTTGATTTGGTCTATGCATGTGAATTGTGCTTTACTAAAGAAAATTATATTCTGTCAATTTTACACCTGAAAATATATGTTATTCCAATGCCCACTTCTTTATCAGACCACTAGAATTTTGAATATAAAAATCAGTTTAAAAATTAAAACCAAAAGATGTTAACCTGCTTAATTTTCTAATTTAATTTCAAACTTTTATGGCCAACAATAACATGTATTTTAAAGCTTAAACCAATAGACAAATAGATTTAAGAAATCTTTATCGATATACACTCAAAGTAAATAATAAATAAAAAAAAAACTCTTAAACTATTTTCATAAACATTATTTAATCTTTTTTTCGCTTAATTTACAATATACAAGACTTTACTTAATGATTACACTTTAAACAATGATTTAAACAAAACATTAGCGAATAAATCAAATGGAAATTTAAACAAGTTTAAACACTTTACACTTAATCGCAATGAAATTAAAAAAAAAAAAACGTATATAAAAATCTCAGTGTTTTTTCTTCGTTTTCAGGATAACAATTTATTTTTGATTAAATACATGTTGTTTAATGCGATTTCAATGTTATTTTTGCAATGGATTAATAATAATGATAATAATAGTAGCTATTTTTTTTATTTATTGGTATGTATAGTTATGTTTGTAGTTGAGTGTATACATATAAATTGGTAGGTATGATTTGGGACTGTATATTGGTATGTACATAGAAATTGTAGAAGGATTAAAATTTTTTTGGTGTATATTTTCAATAATTTTTTTTAAAACTTTTAACAAATTGTCAATTTTCTTTTCCTATTGGTCGAATATAAAAAGGATTACTTTAATTTAAAATAATTGAAATGTTATAATTGTGTTTAACAACTCCAACGAATAAATTGTCAACTTAATTAAATGAGTGTATTATTGCAATTTTTACTCATTGAAGGAATTTTCAAGCATTGATATTGCTTCTTAAGAACTTTTCTGAAGAATAAGACATATGATTACAACAAATTTCACTTCGGGGTTAATCGTGCGCACCAAATATATATGTATGGATATGGCTTAATCAACGCAAAATGTCTTTCAATTTTTTAAAGTTCAAAAGTGTTGCGGAGGAAGTACTTGAAGGAATGGATCGACTAATGGACTATTAGTGCATCTTATTTTGGAGGTCATATCTTTTCGATATATCGCACTCACTAGTCATTTCAGTGGGTCATCCGATAACACTTAGACCAGTATGCCATGAAGCATGAACTTGTCCACGGAAAACATAATATCGCTGTAAACAGAACCACAACGAATAGCATCGGTATACATTTCCAAAAGATCTTCGAACAGACCTTAAACTGCACTTAAATAAAAATGTTGAACTTTTGCAGTGAAGGACCAATATGGGCCATTTTAGAAGTTAAATTTGGACAAAATATTAGAAAATCCAAAGTTTGGACCAAATTGGTTACCCCGTTCAAGAAAGTGTATCGTACATACCATTTCAGTGAAATTTTTTAACTTTTGGGTGGGGAAAGTACAGGATGTTGTGTTGTCCCACACAAAATTTGAAATAAGTGCAGTTTAGTGACACCTCACGAATCGTTATGAATTTTTTTGTAACAGGATGTTCGTGCGGCCCCCGTTACGTCATTGTAATTCTTTTCGAGGGCAAGTCCGCATAACCTCAAAAAAACGCTGCACTATGTCGCTAGTTCAAATAAACGGTGGCCAAATATAAAAGGAGTTGGCGTTGGCAGATGAATTTTTGTATAAATACTTATAGTTCACACAAAGTCGAGAGCAAAAAATTGGGAAGGTCGGTCCACGTTTGGGATAGTCCCCATGCAACGGTACTTCTTAACGTTTCGGTCTTTTGAATATTTTAGCTAAACTTATCAACCAAATTGGTTAAATTTTGAGATGCGGAGTTTTCACTTTACAAAAAACTTTTCCGATAAAAATTATGGACATAGGTCCACGTTTTGATATAGACCCCTTATAACGGTACCTCGCGATTTTCGGAATTTTGAAGATTTTACATATGTTTCACGCCGAAATTTTGCACTGAGGGTTCCCAGTGGACCAAAACACTTTTCTGATAAAAATTATGTATATAGGTCCACGTTTTAATATAGCTCCAATAGAACGGTATCGCCCGATTTTCGGTATTTTCAAGGTTTTAGCCACATTAAACGACCAATGTAGCTGATATTTGGTATTTAGTCTTCGCGAGTTCTTGCGAAATATTATTACAGAGAATTGTTGGTATTGCTTCACGTTTTGATATAACCCCCGTGGAACGGTACCGCCCAATTTTCGGGTTTTTAAGGTTTTAGGCACATTATCCACAATTACAGAAATTTGGTGTTCAGTCTTCATATATTTTTGTGAGCTTATTGAATACATCAAAATGTTGTCTTCAAATACACTGCCCGTCACTTGAATAGGACACCCTACAATTTTTTTCCAACCTTAATTTTTTCCGGAATTATGCAAAATATGAAGTGTTGAAGATTTTTTATATTTAGTTTTAAGTGTTTGGAGTAAACTTAGTCATTCATTTGTATTCATATCTGATTTATATAAGAATTATACGACGAAAGGAAAATAAAGTCAAAAATTCATGTAAAAAAATTGCGTCATTTGAATAGGACCCCCCCTAAAAACTTGGGTATACATAAAGATTGTAGTAGAATATCGACGCACATTCACTCTATATTAAAAACGAAATAATTTCAGTAATATTCAGTAAAAGTATATCCCTCTAGATTAAGGATACACCCCTATGTCCTGCTTTGGCAAGGAATCGCACAATTTCCTTTCATAATCACGTGTAATGCTTAACAATGCTTGCACTATTTCTTTAATAAGTTTATTTTTGGAAGCGTACTGTCTGTCAGAGTCGTAGATTTTACACATAAGTCTTTCCTATACATTTTAGAGAATATTTACCACCACAAAATATTGGCGGTCCCTTCAGGATATCCCAATTTCTTCTGAGAAATGCTAGTATTCGCTGCTCGAAGTGTTTAAAATGGACCAATATCGTGATGAAATTACCACTCCTGACATCCGAAAATGCTTTCCACTACTGGAAAAGACTTTTTTAGGATACCTTTGTAAGATATCGTACTCATTTAGGGTGAAAGGAATTGACGCCAAAGTCCTTCAAATGACGCAATTTTTTTACATGAATTTTTGACTTTATTTTCCTTTCGTCGTATAATTCTTATATAAATCAGATATGAATACAAATGAATGACTAAGTTTACTCCAAACACTTAAAACTAACTATAAAAAATCTTCAACACTTCATATTTTGCATAATTCCGGAAAAAATTAAGGTTGGAAAAAAATTTGTAGGGTGTCCTATTCAAGTGACGGGCAGTGTAAGAGAATTTTCCTTAAATTTTTTTTGACGGATTAATGGTCAATAAACGGCACATTTTTTGTTAAAAATCGAAATTTTGACTTTGTATTTTTTCCTTGACGGTGTATTCTTTTTCGGGGACAAGTCCATACTTTTTGGACTAATGGCCCTGGAGCTCCAAAAAATCTGCCGGCACTAACTAAACTTGGTTGTGCCTAACATACCACTCGCGTACATACTTGGATTACGTCCAAATATGGAACGTACATCGTACCACTCCCACACAAAATTTCAGACAATTTGGAGTCGATTTAGCAATGTCCGTCTGTCTGTCTGGCTGGCTGGTGCACACGATGACTCTCGAACGGATGAACCGATTTGGTTCAAAAGTTGGCTATCGCAATATTTTGTCCAAACTTAATTTAAGTTCGAAGATGGGTTATATTGGTCCATCCTTCCGGTACCTGCCCCACAAAAGTTCGAAAATGTTCGGAAAATTTGTGCGCACGATAAATCTTGAAGGGAATAACCGACTTGGTCCATACTTATCACATCGTGATATTTCTACCAAACGTAGATGAGGTTCCAATATGGACTCAATCGGTCCACGCCTTCGGGTACCTCCCACACACAATTTCGGAAAAGTTCGGTTTAGGACCTGCTCTCGAATCGCTTTGATTTTTGTTGCAACAACTTGTATTCACTGCCCCCATACGACGTTACAAGTTTTATCAGGGGCAAGTCCAATTAGAAGATAAGCCATATCGGTTACCTCCCCCACAAAAGTTGAAAAATGATCGGAAAAATTGTGTGCACGATAACTTTTGACGGGAGTGACCGATGTAATCCATACTTTGCACATCCTAATATATCTACCAGATATAGATCAGGTTCGAATAAGGACTATATTGGTACCTCCTTTTGGTACCTCTCACACAAAATTTCGGATAAGTTCACTTTAAGACCTGCTCTCGAATCACTTTTATTTGTGTTGAAGCGATTTGCATTCGCTACCTCCACTAGACCCTAAACGTTTTTTCAGGGGCGAGTCCATATTTGTTGGGAAAATAGCCCGCCATATGTGTCGGTCAGAGAACGATAACACTCGAACTGTTCAACCGATTTGGTCCAACATTTGGTCTTCGTCATATTATATCCAAACTTAGTTTCATGGGGCAATACCGGTCTACAACTTCCGGTACTTCTTCCAAATATTTAAAAAATGTCACTAAAATGCTAGGACGATATCACTGAATGGGGCAACTAATTTGGTCCAAACTTTGAATGTCCTAATATTTTGTCAACATTTAGTTTAACTTCTAAAATGGCCCATATCGGTCCTCCCTAAGGGTACCTCCCCCACAAGAGTTCAACATTTGTGTCTTGGTGCAGTTAATTCCTAATCCACATTTTTGTCGACGAGTTCAAATGGCCAAAAAGGGCCACAGAATTCAGAAGAGATCTTAAATACATTCGATCTGTCCGTAGGTGAAGGTTTCACTTCACATTGGCTGAGGGTATATATCTGTCGGCAAAGCCGACTGACACTTTTTCACTTGTTAATTTTGCTATCTATACCGCATAATAATTGAAACCCATTGTCTTTGGTTAAGGTTATATCAGGGGCTCTAAAAAAGTTTAGCCCGAGAACCCAAAGCCATTATGGGGTTTTAGTCTAATAACCGAATACTATGTACATCCATAACCTGGAATTTCCCACACACCAGGTTGGCTGTTGCACAGTGTTATTGATAACAATTGTAAATGAAGATGTCTCTAGTGCAACAATATATTCGATAAAGGAATGTGACCAGAACCAGTCTTTAGACATCTCATCATGACAAGGCTGTCACCAGATCAAAAAAACAAGAAGATCGTGCAGTAGTGCGATGGATCCTAGAAGCAAACATGGACTCAACTCACTCGATGCAGCAAAGAAACGTACCCGATTAGACGCAATCAAACGCGGAAGTTGGACATCGGTAAGCTGCAATCACCAATTTCGTAATAAAACACGTAAGAAAGTATCAGTCAGCTGAGTCGACTGAGAATCAAACACAATACTTCTGACATATAAATGTGTTTTTTGAGAATTTATGGATTTGCTCCAGAAAAAAAATTGTACCATCTTAACTAGGGCTGTATACAGAACATGTTACCAAACATTTAAAAACGACCTTAAACTGCGCTCTTTCCAAATTTTGTTTGGGAGGTACCCAAAAGAGTGGTCCTATGTAGTCAATAGTCGAACATAATTCGATCCGGTAGGAAATAATACGGTGTACAACGTTTGAACGATATCGGTTTCTCTTATAGAGGGTTATCTTAGGTACTACCCAGTGTAGTTGGTGCCGGCAGTATTTTTTCGTAAAAACGTTTTGCAAAAAAAATCAAAACGATCAGCTATTGAAGTGCTCGGGACCAATATAGCCCATATTACGACCTGATACATGACTAGATGAAATAATACGATGTGCAAAGTTTGGACCAATCAGAATCTCCCTGCGAGAGTAATATTGCGGATTTGTCATTTTAGTTGGTGCCGTCAAGGTTTCTTGGAGCTTTTAGGCCTTTATCTCAGGAAAAAATTGTACAGTCGCAAAGGGAGCCGCAAGGACAACCTGCTGAAAAAAATTCAAAATAATACGAGAGGAGCTCTTAAAAATCACTTTATCCGAAGTTTGTGTGGGAGGTACCCGAAGAAGTAGACCGATGTAGTGCATATTCAAATCTGATACATGACTGGATGAAATAATATGATGTGCCAATTCTGCACCAATCAGAAACTCCCTGCGAGAATTATCTTGCGGATTTGTCATTTTGGGTGGTGCCGTCAGGGTTTCTTGAAACATTGGGGCCAATATCTCAGGAAGTAGGGACTTGCGCAAGAAAAAAATTGTACCGTCGTAAAGGGAGCCGCAAGGACAACTTACTGAAATAAATTTCAAAACGATCCGAGAGGATCTCTTAAACAGCACTTTATCCGAAATTAGGAAGGAGTGGACCGATATAGTCAATATTCGAACACGATCTATATCTCGAAGGAATAATACGATGTGCAAAGTTTCGACCAAATCGATTTCTCCCTTCGAGAGTTATCGGTCACACCATTTCACAGAAAAATTTTGAACTTTTTTGGGGGAGGTACCCGAAGGAGTGAACCGATGTGGCCCCTCTTCGAACTTAAACTAAGTTTGGACAAAATCTTACGATACCCAACATTTGATTTTAGAGTTATGGTGCGCACCAGCTAGCCAGACAGACAGAATGACATACAGACGGACGGACATGGCTAAATCGACTCTAAACATACTTGGGGTCTAAAACCGTTATTTCGATGAGTCACGTTTTTGGTCGTATCAAAGTGTATATACCCTCGTTATCCTAAAGGCAGAGGGTATAATCATTCATCGTTCCGATAACATATCAGCGCAGTGACCAAGTATTGCCCATTTCATGCAAACTGCCGGAAAATCCATACTTGGATACCATAAGCCTCTACCAACGAACCAATAGTATGACCAGGAATGTGCCACCGAAGACTAAAATTCTCTGTGTAGGGCTACTCTGCAATTTGTAACACAGTGTATGACCACCATAGAGGTGTCGGGAGAAAAGGATAGAGTATAAAATTAATTTCCACAAAAAAAATGAGAGAACTAGAAAAGTGACAGAGTGAATTCGACATGCATACGAACCAAAATTCTAATGAAACTTATGATTTGTATACAGGCGCATTATCTTTTAAAGACGAGCAAGGTAATATGGTAACGTATAGTTACATTGGTGGTATCCAATACTACGAACACGACGAGGATACTGCAGATGCAATCTAAGAAGATGTTATTGGGTATATCGACGCACCAAACACAAAATTAGACAGATATTTTGATTAATTTGGAAAATGCTACCCAATTTTTCTAGAAGAATTTCACCAAATTATTTGAAATCGCAGTGCTGTAAACTTTGGTCTTTTCTTTACTGGTATTTACATAATACATATAATTTTGGGATAATATTTTAGGCCTCTTCCAACATCATGTCTTTTTATCGAAAGGTATTTAATTAATATAATATCACAATTCGTATGGTAAACTTTGGCTTCAGGTATTGTAATTTTCAAAAATATTTGCAATATACCCTCGTTAGCCTAAAGGCCTGGCTACATAAGCTGCCTCGCCTTATTGTCTTACTTGCTTCTGATAAAATAGGGGCAACTCAGTTCGAAAGGCTGAGCCTTCTTTATTATTTTATTTTTATTATGTCAGAAATGAAGCAGGAATGCAAGGTAAGCAGGCGAGGCAGCTTATGTACCCAGACCATGAAGGCTGAATTTATAATAGGCATTGAGCCTACGGCACACCCATTGAAAATTAGGTGTAAAAGGTGTACTCGGATTTCCAAAAAGACCACGGTTCCACTTATTAAGGGTTTTCATTTGCGGAGCCAACTTAAAAACGCTGAATACTGAAAACATTATTTCAATGCGACACTTTTTTTCAATATTCCTTTATAGCACATATGTTGCCTGTCACACATTTCAAAGGGGGGAACTTTTTGATTTGAATTTAATTCTAAGATAATCGGAAATAAACCTCTTCCTTAACTAAGAATCAATCATTTTTTGCTTTAAAAAATGTAAATTATTTCAATAAATTTGTCTGTACATTCCAATATACAATCTTTTTCTATGTAAATATTTGTAGTTTTTTTTTGTTTAGTTTAACTATAGCAGTTTAAATTATCATTTAGTGGGAGTTTTTCTTCTATAAATATTTGATTAATTTATGTATAGCAAGTTGTTATTTCAGTAATTGTTTCCTTTCTATAGTTTTTGTTGTTATTATTTTTTTATTATATATGTCTTTCCATTCTATATAAATTACGTTTTTATGCCTTGCTAACGTTACTATTTTTTTATTAATAATATTTTGTATTTCTTGTTATTTTATATAGGTTATGTTAAAGTTATTGTCCACCCATCCAGTTTTGTGTTTTCTCTGCATTTCATTTATTTTTGTAAGGTTTTTTGTTTTTTTTTACTTTTTGTTCTTTGTTAATTGTATATTTTGTTGTTGTTTTATAGTTTAATAATTAATTTATACTACTGCTGTGGTTTTTTTTTCAGTTTTTGGTTTTTCATAGAGAGGGAGAGTGATGATGAAAAGAATGAAAAATTATATGAAAATATATGTATATGCATAACATTGTAATAAAAACCTATTTAAAGAGCAGCATGAACATATTATAATAGGGTATAGTGGGACAGGGTTACAAGAGAAATTTTTGGATTTTTTTAACATCAATGATTTTAGATTATAACTAAAGTCATCATATCAGGAATCTAAAACAGAAATCCAAACACATTTATATAACATAAAGTTGTTAACCATTTTTCACTATAACCCTACCCCACTGTATTAAATTAATTTGATTAATTCTGTCCCTTTTGTCGTTCAATACTTAAATAAAAGACCTGAGTCTATGGTTGTATAATCATTGTAATTGTTATTAAATTTAAAATCATTATAAACCCTTGCTGCGTCACCGCCAACACCAATGTGGTGGTCGGCATCACCATTACCAACAACGCCAGCATCAACATTGACATCATTATTAAAGCCAACACCATCAGCATCTATGTCATCCTCGGAGCCATCATCGTCATCAACAACATCAACGTGCCGGTCATCGTCACCGTCATCATCACCGCCATGAATATGGGACAAATTATTAGCATTGGCTTCATTGTCATTATCGACATTATTATAATTATTATTGTTGTTGTTGATGTTGTCTTCGATGTTGTTGTTGCTGTTTGTTTGATGCGGAAAATATAATGGTAAATTAAATTTAAATGCAACATCCGGTGTTGTTGACATGATGGATGTCGTTGTCATGTCGGCTGGATGAAATGTTGAAGGTGACAAAGATGACGAGGACGATGTTGTCCAAAATGTTAATGAAGGATATGATGAGAAGTTTCCAATTGTTGTTGACATTCTTTTAGCACCATTTGTTGTAAATATTGTTGTTGTTGCTGTTTCCTTTTCAACAAGACTACCTTTTCCTGAACCAGCAATTATTTCCTCTTCATCTTCCGCAATTTGTTTGCTTGTTTGTCTTCCTTCGTTAGTCGTTGTTGTCGCTGTTTGTGTAATTGTAGCCAATTTTAATTTCATATTTTTCCGATGTCCATAATTGTTGTTTTTGTCACTTTTTTGACGACCACGTTTCTTACTGTTGTAGTTCTTGTTTTTGTCATTGCTGCTGCTGTTGACCATCTCAATGATGTCATAGCTATCATTTTCATTATTATCGTACAGAATGGGTCAACGAACCAGCAGACCCGTATCAGGTGACCATCGATTCGCTCTATAATACATATCCTTATACATTGTAGGACAGGCATTTTGATTCTGTAAAGAAAGAGAAACAGATGAAATGAAACAGGAGAAATGTGTTAAGATAATTGTACATATTGGGCAAGATAAGTAGGATATTGTTACATTTAACAATAGAGAAATATTTATTTTTAAATATTTGAATTAATCGAGCTAACATGACCTAAGGAGTTTGTATTGAAAATGAGAATTCTTGCGAAGTCCCACAAATCCAAGCAATAGGCTACGATGAGCTAAATTAATTTAGCTCATCAGACATATCGCATGTGAATGGCTAGAAAATAAAGGCTGAGTTTGATATCTTCTATTTATACAAACATTATTACAAATTTGCAGATATGAAGTATTTTAGAAGCTTTTTTCTTATCAAGTCAACCTAGTGTCTTTGTCTAGAATAATTTCTCAATACATACACATGTACAACCGAAAGGGGTTTTCCTTCATGAATTGTAAAGCCTTCCATTTCTGAAGTTTGATATAATAGATTGGCAGTGGCTTAGAACGCCAAGACCTCGACAACATTGTCGGTTTGTTGGAGAGGACCCTGGTTCAAACCTCAGGCGGGACAGCCGGCTGTGAATCTCTTTTATAGTTGTCTTATTTGGACGAAGAAAAAGAAGAGTGTATCAGAATCATATGTCAGACTTTATTATCATACAACTGTTGTTGCCTAGTAAAATGCATTGAAAATTGTACAAAATATACGTCTTGTCCAAAAAGGCTAAAAATATTCTTGAATATATTCTGGAAACCTAAGGTACATCTTGAGGTCCTGATTACAGCGATATAATTTCTTACTAAACAAATCCATGCTACTTGGTTTAAAAGCTTTAAGAACTTCTATCCCCATGGAAAAATATTTTTGTGTAACCTCCAAGCTATACTAACAGATAATCTAGTATTGTGAGTTGGTTTATATTGTTGTTGGTCAATTTTTATACCCTCGGCATTTATGCGAACGAGGGTATATACACTTTTATACGGGCAAAATGTGCCTCATCGAAATAATGGTTTTAGACCTCAAGTATGTTTGGACGAAATGTGTTTCAGACAATTTGGAGTTGATTTAGCCATGTCCGTCCGTCTGTCTGTCTGGATTCGGTCCAAAATTTGGCTTTCGTAATATTTTACCCAAACTTAGTTTAAGTTCGAAGATGGGTTATATCGGTCCACTCTTTCCGGTACCTCCCCCACAGAAGTTCGAAAATGTTCGGAACATTTGTGCGCACGATAACTCGTGAAGGGAGTAACGGATTTGATACATACTTTGCATATCGTGAAATTCCTACCTGACTTAGATGAGGCTTCAATATGGAGTCAATCGGTTCACACCTGCGGTTACCTCCCACACAAAATTTCGAAAAAGTTTTGTTTAGCAACTTCTATTCACTACCCCCCATACGACGGTACAAGTTTCATCAGGGCAAGTGCATACTTCCAGAGAAAATAGCCTTAAATGTGCAAAAAAACCCTTATGGCACCGTGGGTAGTGGTTGGAGCGCAAGATAACTCTCGAACGGGTACCTCCCACACAAAATTTCGGAAAAAATCAGTTCGGGTCCTGCACTCGAATCGCTTTGATGTTTGTTCTAGCAACTTCTATTCACAGCCCCCCATACGACGGTACAACTTTCATCAGGGCAAGTCCATACATCCCGAGAAAATTGCCTTAAATGTGCGAAACAAAGCCCTACGACACCATGTGTAGTGGTTGGAGCACAAGATAACTCTCGAACGGATCCGATTTGGTCCATACTTTACACATCCTAATATATTTATCAGATATAGATCAAGTTCGAATATGGACTATATTTGTTTTGTTCGCTCCTTCGGGTACTTTCCACCCAAAATTTCGGATAAGTTTACTTTAAGACCTCCTCTCGAATCACTTTGATTTTTGCTGAAGCGACTTGCATTCGCTTCTGCCATTACGACGGTAAAAGTATTTTCAGGGGCAAGTCCATATTTCTTGCGAAAACATCCCGAAAGGTGTAAAAACCCCCTATGTCACTATGGCCAGAAAAAATTTGGCCCTCGTCGTATTCTGTCCAAACATTGTTTCGTGGGGCAATACCGGTCACCAACTGCCGATACTTCTCCCCAATATTTAAAAAAAAAATGTCACTAAAATGGTAGGACGATATCTCTTAAATGGGGTAACCAATTTGGTCCAAACTTTAGATCTCCTCATATTTTATCAAAATTTAGTTTAATTTCTAAAATCGCCCATATCGGTCCTTCCTAAGGGTACCTCCCCCACAAAAGTTCTACATTTGTGTCTTAGTGCATTTAATTTCTTATCCACATTTTTGTAGGCAATTTCAAATGTCCAAAAAGGGCCACAAAATTCTGAGAAGACCGTAAATACATTCGATCTGTCCGTAGATGAAAGTTTCAATTCACATTGGCTGAGGGTATATCTCTGTCGGCAAACCCGACTGACACTTTTTTACTTGTTTGGTATGATTTGGCATCTCTAATTCTCTGACGATAGGCAATATCCTTATCAAACTTATTGGCAAAGGTCCGCATTTATTGTCGACAAAATACGTAATAATGTATCAGTCGGCTTTGCCGATAGAGGTATATCCTCTGCCTGTGTGAATTAAAACATCTTTCCCAAAAACGTATGTATTAAATCGCTGTAAACAGGGCTACTATGAGTACCTCCGTACCTTCCAAAGGATTTTTGCACAGACCCTTAACCGCAAATTAAACAAAAATGTTGATCATTTGTGTGGGTGCTACCCTAAGGAATGGACCGATAGGGCTAACGTTTGAACATTAATTAAGTTTGGACAAAATATTTCAAGATCCAGTTTGGACCTAATCGCTTGCCCTTACAATTTTAGAGAATATTTTCGAGCATTTGTGGGGGAGGTACCTGCAGGAGTGGACCCATAAGCATCATCCTCGAATTTAATCTAATATTCTAAGAAATGTCACATTGTGCAAAGTGTGGACCAACGCAGTATTCGTTTCGGGAGTTGTCGTGCTATACATGCTGGCCGCAGGGTGTTTTACAGTTTTCGGGTAATTTTCTCAAGAAGTATGGTGCCTTGAGTACAAGAAAAATCAAAACGTTTCGAGAAGAGGTCGTAATCTGCACTTGTGGAAGGTTTCCGAAGGAGTTGACTTACCGCATCGTGCGCACCATTTTAGCGAAAAGTTTTGAACTACTGGGGGGAGGTACCCAAAGTAGTGGATCGATAAGGCCCATTTTAGAACTTGTTTTAATTTTACGCAAAATATTACGACTATCAAATTTTGGACTGAATCGGTTTATCCGTTTGAGAGCTATCGTGCGCTCCATCCACTACACCTGGGGCCATAGCGGGTTTTTACAGCTTTCAGGTCATTTTCTCAGGAAGTATGGACTTGACCCTGAAAAAACTTGCACCGTCGTAATGGGGCGAATACAAGTTGTTACAACAAAAATCAAAACGATTCGAGAAGAGGTCTTAAACTGTACTTTTCCGAAATTTTGTGTGGGAGGTACCCGAAGGAGTGAACCAATATAATCCATATTCCAACTTGATTTATGTCTCGTAGAAATACTACGATGTCCAGAGCTATGACCAGTTCGGTTACTCCCTTCGAAAATTATCGTGCGCACAATTTTAGCGAAAAATTTTGAACTTTTGTATGGGTGGTACCCGAAAGATTGGAACTTTATGGCCCATCTTCGAAATTAAACTAAGTTTGGACAAAATATTACGCATGAAACATTTTGGACCCGATCGGTTGCATTGTTCGAGAGTTATCGTGCGACTCCAAGTTGTCTGAAACACATTTCGTCCAAACATACTTGGGGTCTAAAACCATTATTTCGATGAGGAAAGCATGAACATGCCCACTAAAACATAGCATCGTTGTAAACAGGACCACAAGGAGTACCTTCGGTAAAAATGTTCCAATGATACTCTAACAGTGGGGAGTTGCCAATCTCCTACTGGGCGCGTCTTCCCGGGTGTGTTATGTGAAGCCGGTACCTTCTGTCTTCACATATCTCAAAAACTCTGGGGGTTTATTCTCTTTAAACCCCCCGTGGACCAAAATGGATCGAGGTAGTTCCCCTAAATCAATCAACTAAGATGGGTAACAAACAAAAGAGGAAAAAGTTACGGTGCAGGGAGTTAATAACCCAGTACCGGCGGTAAGCGCTGGTAAGATCACAAGCCACGTGCCGTCGAGATTAAGGCATTGTGATCCGGTTGTCTTAGGTGTGGATGCCTTGGCACCTACAGCTGTTACTGCTACAAGTGCAGAAAATTCGATCAGGAATATAGTTGATGAACCGGCAATTCCAAAGGACAACTCTCTAGCCAGGACTGGTGTAAATCAGTCCTCGGCTGACAGGACCGTAGTATCGGGCGGGGACGACCTACACGGAAATTTCAAAATCATCGGGGAGAGTCTTGAGAAACAGAGTAGGGAACTCCTCGACCAACTGGAGAGACTTGTTCCGACCATGCCACATGTTGAACAATCTCAGCCTCGCTGACGACGAACTGGACACCACGGTGATCCCAGCTGAGTCTGCTAGGAAGTCTGATGATGACATGTCTATTGACGGTGATGTAGTCGAAGAGGGTCTGGACTTAGGTTCGCAACCTCTGACAAACCCAATTCAGTCCGGTCCTATATCGGCACTTGCCGATACTAAGCTTCGGAGGCAGACTAAGTCACCGGTCTGCGTTGGGGAATCCAAGGAGACCTCATCGACGGACACCGACTCTAAGGCAATACCCGCCAAAGAGGCGTCAGATGCGAAGCTCTATAAACGTGTGATTTCGTATCTGCGCAAGTTCCCGACACCAAAAGGCTCCCGTAAGAGTAGTCAACTGGTGAAGGTGACTGTCCCAAACTCGTATTCTACCCCGACGGATAAAGGTAAAGTGATAGAACAAAAGGTCTCGGGGACTCTCACATGCTGTTCGGGAGTCACGACGGGAGAATCGCTTGGGTCGAGAGCAGGCATTGAACTTCACTTTTCCACAATTTTGTGTGGGAGGTGCCCCGATACCCAAAGTAAGGGGCAAATCGGTTACTGCCTCCGAGAGTAATCGTGCGCGGAAAGCTTTGAACTTTTGTGGGGGACGTAACCAAACTTACTTCGAACTTTAACTTGGTTTAAGAAAGATATTATGAAAACCAAATTGTGGACCGATTCGGTTGATTCAATCGAGTGCTATCCTGAGCTCCTGTAAAATTAAAGTTAGTTCCGTCAAACAAATTAGTTTAAGTCCAAAAATAGCTAAAATCGGGAGGTACCGTTAACGGGGGTTATAACAGATATTCGAACTTGACCAGCCTTTGAAGAAAGAAATTCGGAAGAAAAAATTTAGCGTTCTAATTATGGTGGGCACTGGAGTGATTACAACAAACGCACATACGAACATGGCTAAAAGCCCTGGCTAAGAACCTCACATGTCATATTACGGGTAGTTCTGTCAAAAATGTAGCTGAAACCCTCCAAATATCGAAAATCGGGAGGTACGGTTATGTGGGGTTTACAACAAAAGGTGCAGAATCTCAAATGTCACACTACAGGTCGAAAAATGTGGCTTAAATCTTCAAAATACCTAAAATCGGGAGGGGCTGTACCTATATGTTGATAATTTTTAGTGGAACGGTTTTGATACTACTGAGAACATTAAATGTCAAATTACAGCTAGTTCGGTCAAAAATTTGGCAAAAATCCTCAAAATACCTAAACATGGACCTATGTTCAAAATTTTTGTGAAAAAGTTTTGTGATGATTGGGAACCTTTAAAGTCAAATTTAAGCTAGTTCTGTCAAAAGGTTTTATGGTCGGTATAGCCCACATTCGAACTTGACCAGCTATGGAAAACAGAGACTTTGATGAAAAAAATATAGCGTTCTAGGTTAATTATGGTGGACGATAGAGTGATTATGACAGACGGAATGGCTAGAACGACTCTGAATTTTATCCTGGCGCAGCCCGAAGCAATATAAACCTTGTCGTAATACTCCCTCAGGTAGGTCAGGCCTGAACAGTTCCTGAAATGCACCCATCCTTGGCGTCCGTTGCATCTCAGTGACACCGACCTATGGTGGATGAGACGCCGACAAACGGTGCAAAACCATGGTCCGGGGTTACTTTCTATCCCGACACGGACCAAAAGAATCCGGAGCAGGCATTCCGGGACATGTCGCTCCCAAGCAGTTTGAAGATTCATTCTTTTGAAGAATTGTCGGACTTTATTCTGACTCTTGCACACTTCGATTTTTTCACACTCCCGCTTTTCCATCGCTCTCTTTTTCCTGCGGAAAAGACGTTTCTCCTCTCTTCTTTTCTGCCTGTATCTCTCTCGTGCGCTACGCGTTGCTACGGATTGTAAAGTAGCTCTATAAGCCGCATTTTTTCTCTTCGGTAGCAGCACGACACTCCTGATCATACCATGGATTACTTGGTTGTGGTCTCTGGTATCCAAGTATGGGTTTTGCGGCTGTTTGCATGGGGTGGGCAATGCTTTGCCACTGTGTTGATATGTTATCGGAACGAGGAGTGCTTTTATATAGCAATTGGGCCAGTTGAGTGGATTATACCTCTCACCGAGGTCCAACTTCCGTATTGTGTCTGTTTTTACTTTATTTGCTACGTTTAATCGTGTCGTATATTTGCTACAACAATGTGGCGATGTTTGCTCCACGGAACGATTGTACTCCCAACAAGCTCAATGAATTTCCTCCTTCTATTACAAATTGATCAATTTGATTTCTTGTTTTTTTTTTTTTTGGTTTGCTGGCATCCATGTGGCCTTATGAATGTCGAGATGATTAAATATGGTACTGCTAACTTGCATGTGCTTTGATGCTGCAAAGCCTATCAGCCTCATTTCACTGTCAGACGTTTCACCGTGTAGACTGAATTTTCCGACTGTTGGGCTAAAGATATTCTCTTTTCCAATTTTGCCATTAAAATTGTCTAAAATAATTTTAACGTCATGGGCATGACAACGGTCACATATTTCTAAGCGTTCGTAAAATATATCTTTGGTCTGTTCGTCCTTGTCTTTAGTGGGAGCAGAAATGCAAATAAAATCTATGTTGTAGCAAGTCATTAATTCACAGGGGTAAGAGAGACCAGATGTTTTTACTCGTCACCTTTAGTTGTTGTTGCGACCATTTTTCTACACCATCGTATTTCCTGTAGGGCAGTAATATCGCCTTGTACTTCGCAAGTACATATATCTGCAAATCCGTAAAGTGCACTATCTTTATAAAGACTTCGGACATTCCAAATGTTAATTCGCAGATCATGGTTCTTAAAACGTTTGAGGAGGACGTTTAATGGGGGTTTTTTCTTTGTTTTTCATATTACTATGTTTAATAGGAGTGGGTTATTAGCCCTACACCCAATTCAAATTTTGATATTTCTTTTGGGTGAACACATGTCACATGGCACAGCTCCCCATATGACAACACGGGGAAGTCAGTGTCAATTTGAGATAAAAGAAGGACCAAGATAAGTGTGGGATATTCCATATTAAAGCAGGTCAGGGCCGTTACTTATTATATTTCATAACCAACTTCATTCAATCCTCTTAATAGCATCATTGCTACACAAAATTTAAGAAATATATCCTGCAACTTTTGCGTAACTCACTGTCCTTTGCGTATCTCACGTCCTTCTTTTACTAAAAAAAAAAAAAAAATAAAAAAAAACAAACTGAACTTACCTTATTCCTCTTAAAATCTATATTAGTCCTTACTGTTCTATGGTGTAAATTTTGCACTGGACGTGCATTATTGCCTAAAGGAGCTTTCGGTGTTGTCTCTGAGCCCTGCATAAGTCGTCTCAGCTGGTATAACTGCAAAAAACAAATGGACGATAACAATGATAAAAAATTAATAAAATGAAATAAATCAATTTTGTACAATTTATTGATTTGATCATAAATTTTAATAACAATAATATAATTGTTGTAAATGTTTTCAATAAATAAAATATTTTTAAATAATTTATGACTTTTTTTCCATATGTAAAATATAAATTCCGGGAAAAATTATTATTGTTAACAAACATACAAACATAATTGACTCATAAATCATATTTAACTGACAATTTGATAGTTGGTGGTCACCAGAAAGCAGATACACATGCAACAACAATAACCACCAACTAAAGTGGAGAGAAACAATTAAAAATATAACAAATTATCCATACTTAACACGTAATCATGTTGAATTACATATCAAATAATAACAACAGCAACAATTGATATTATTGTTTTAATCATTATAATAACAATATAACACTAACAACTACAACATCAAGAGCTGTGCAGAATCGGCAACAGATAAAACTTTACAAATAACAACCGCCATTTATTCGTTTATTCGGACATTTATGGTTAACAAGAGTTTTTCAATTTTAATTGTAACCACATTTTCACACCACATCACCACCATTGCCCAGCCACGAGGTACATATGTGTTTTACATTCGAATCTCGTACCGCATTTAATATTAAATCATAATAATTCTAGAGTTACACGAAATTAAGTGCTTCCAACATATTTTGTTGCATCAAATTAAATTGTTATGTTGGACATTTGTGTGTAATTATCGAAACAATCGAATGAGTAGGGTAATTAAAAATTAAATGATAAATAATATGAATTTGTAATTAATTTCTCGTTGGAATCGAGCTTAATGACCAATGATGTAAGTGAAAAATGAAAGCCAAAGATTCAAACCCACGCAACCACCACTATGTGACATGCATGTTTCGCCTTTGGCAGATGCTCTTCAGACATATCGGCTGTGGAGCGGCTTCTCTGTCATCCAACTTTTCTTCTTTCAAATGCATTTTTTCACTTGCATCATTGGTCATAAAGCTCGATTCCAACGAGAATTAAATTGAAAATTAATATTAAAATTATCTTCGACCTAAAAGGCAAAAATTTCAAATAAATAAAATCAGCTGGGGTTTGAACCCACGTCCTTGAAAACACACAAGAAAAAAGGTGTTGTCACGGCGTGTTTGCGTTCAGAGCCAAACCCATTACTTTCAAAGGCAGCGCTAACCGTTTGGAATGAAAGCACAACTAAATGGACAAACACCTATAGTTGTTGTAAAAAAAAAAAACATTTGACAGAAGAAAAGTTCGATGACAGAGAAGCCGCTCCTCAGCCGATATGACTGAAGAGCCTCTGCCAAAGGCGAAACATGCATGTCACATAGTGGTGGTTGTGTGAGTTCGAATCTTCGGCTTTCCGGCATCATTGGCCATTAAGCTCGATTCCAACGAGAAATGAATTAAAAATTAATATTAAAAATTATCTTCGCCTTAACAGGCAAAATTTTCAAATAGATAAATATTATTATTTTTGCTTTATTAAGACGAAGGTTGCACATTTAGTTTTCCTAGGCCACGGTTTGTGGCTCAAACATCCTGGTATTTCATAGTTCCATTAATAATGTCACTCATTGCGTACTGAATCACCCAAATCCCCCTTGTGATTAAGTTTGACTAGGATTTGGTTGATAAAAAGAGGCACTCTGTGGGGTTCCATGTATTACGTGATATTTCCCAGTGTGACATTATTGATTCTACTCTACCGCAAGCGGGTTTTACAGCTATGTTGAGCATGTTCTATCGCTGATGCTATCTAGGAAGTTTGCTAAGGTGTATTGTTTGCCTTCTTATGGTACTTATTGGGCGAAGACAGTACCCTTGGGGACTGTTAGAATATATCATTAGTAGCCGGCAGAAAAAACCGAATAATAAATTTTTTCTTCCTTATGATTTTTAATTCTTTTCCTATAAATTAACCGTAATTCCACTCCTATTCTTACAAACCCTAATACAAACAAGTGAGCCAAGGCTATAGTCGGGTCGGGGCCGACTATGTGATACCCTACACCACTACCCCTGTTCATAAGCTTTTGACTAATAAAATTCAAAATATTAAAATTGGGATAGCTTAGCGCCTTTGCTCTGAATGTCTACATTAACACAGGTCATTTTTTTTGAAACGCATTTAAGTGCATCGACAGTACACCCAAATAAAAAATGGAAAAGTGGGATGTATGCCAACCATCAATAGACTTCTTTCTGTGTTAGACCCCCATCAACCCCCAAAATTTCGTGAGGATCCGATCAAAATTTCGTAGTGTGATTGCACAAAAATGGAAAAAGGGATGCATTACCGACTATTGCGATATTTCTGTTGTTTGACCACCTATGACAACCTACTTCACATCGTTGTAAAGGTGATATTTTCTACTTTCCTTGCCAGGTTTTGCTTTCGATATACCTCCTACAGAAGGGAGATATTAACTTTGAAATAAAACGTTGGCCTTTTTTCCAAATATTTTTGTTTGTCACATTCCGACCCCTGAATAATATCCGACCATTATCAAAAATCAAAAGGTTTTTTCCTCTGTGGGACCACCAATAACACCCAAAATTTCGTGACGATCCAATTAAAATTGCGACCTGTAGCGTGATTTCCAAAAAAAAGTGGAAAAATGGGATGTATTACCGACTATTGCGATATCTCCGTTATTTGGATACCTACTCCAACCTGCTTTACATCATTGTAATGATGGGATTTTTTACTTTCATTGTCAGACTTTACTTTTGGAAGGTCCGGAACCAAAGCTGTGATATTCGTCATTATTATTAAAATCGTAAAAATGAAAAGTTGTGTTCTATTAGCGGCTTTTGCGATATATTCGTTGTTTGACCTACGACACCTACGACAACCTACGTAACATCGTTGCTTTTGCAGCTTTTGATTTTGATATACCCCTTTAAGAAGCAGAGATATTCGCTTTGAAATAAAACGTTGACTTTTTCTCCAAATAAGTTTTTTGCCCATTCCGACATCTGAATATTATCCGACCATCACCAAAATCAATAGGCTTCTTTCTCTGTAGGATCCCCAATAACACCCAAAATTTCGTGACGATCCAATTAAAATTGCGACCTGTAGCGTGATTACAAAAAAATGAAAAAAATGGGATGTATTGCCGACTATTGTGATATCTCCGTTATGTGGCCACCTACGCCAACCTACTTTGCATAACTGTAAATAAGGGATTTTCTAATTTCATAGTCAGGCTTTGTTTTTGGAAGATCGCCAACCGAAGCTGTGATATTCGTCATTATTATTAAAATCGCAAAAATAAAAAGTTGGGTTCTATTAGCGGCTATTGCGATATATTCGTTGTTTGATCACCTACGAGAACCTACTTTACATCATTAGAAAAACGATCTTTTCTACTTTTATGGCCAGGTCCTGCTTTTGGTATACCCAATACTGAAGCTGAGATATTCGCTTTGGAAAAAAACGTTGTCTTTTTCTCCAAATAAGTTTTTTGCCCATTACGTCCCCTAAATATTATCCGACCATCACCAAAATCAATAGGCTTCTTCATCTGTGTGACCCCCATTAACCCTCAAAATTTCGTGACGATCCGATCAAAATTGAGACCTGTAGCGTGATTTCCAAAAAAAGTGGAAAAATGGGATGTATTACCTACTATTGCGATATCTCCGTTATTTGGTCACCTACGCCGACCTAGTTTACATCATTGTAAAGATGGGATCTTCTTCTTCCACAGCCAGGCTTTGCTTTTGGAAAGTTCCCAACCAAAGCTGTGATATTCGTCATTATAATTAAAATTGCAAAAATGAAAATTTGGGTTTTATTTGCGACTATTGTGATATCTTCGTTGTTTGATCACCTACGAGAACCTTTACATCATTAGAAAGGTGATATTTTCTACTTTTATTATCTGGTTTTGGTTATACGGGGTATAGAAGCTGAGATATTCGCCCATTCCGACCCCTAAATATTATCCGACCATCACCAAAATCAATAGGCTTCTTCTCCTCCGGGACCCCCATCAACATCAAAAATTTAATGACGATCCGATCAAAATTGCGACCTGTAGCGTGATTACAATGTTTAGATGGACAGACGGACAGACGGACGGACGGACTGACGGACGGACACACATAGCCAGATCGACTCGTCGAGACATTCATTTTGGTATATATAAGTATGGGTCTACGACCATTATTTCGATGCGTTACAAACTTTTTGGCCAAAACCAACTTATAATACCCTCCCCACATAGTGGTGTAGGGTATAAAAACTTGTCCACGTCATATAACTGCATGATTTTAATATATTAATTTCAATATAAATTTAGCTGCATTACAAAAATGCAAAGCAGAAGAAGACATAAAATAAAACTGAACAATAAAAACCTCATAAATTTTATACGCACAAAAATTATTTTATTCAGTATCAAGTGAATCAAACTGAATAGGGAATTGAATTGTTATTTTTATTTATTTTCATATTTATATTCAATATATAAATATGCAGTGATAGTAATTTATTATATTTACCACAAAACACACCCAACCAACCGCCCGCCACCACCACCACTGCCAACCAAGTAGCAACTGTCAGAATCGGATTGCATCGCATTCAATTAGGAAATATAGTGCATATATGCACGCAAACACACACACATACATGCATACACAGAACTATACAATGTGCAAAACCATCAACATTAGTATTTGTTTGTTAGTTGTTCGACCACTATATATTTACCGCACAGAAAAAGATTTATTAAAAATTGGATAAATTGGAAAATGTTTTGGTTTTTGAAAAATTGAAAAAAAAAAGAAAACAGTGGAATACATATGTTGAAAATATTTATTGGAAAATATTTTAGGAAATAAATAATATTTCTAATGAAATTGATTTCATTAGGATGATGGGCAGTTGTCCTGTCTAGAAGGGACAACTAACAGCTATGCTGAATATGAAATGGAAGAAGTGGTTGAATCCGGAGTGTATGTGTATATTAAGTTTGTGGAAGGTATATTAAGTTTGTTATTCTGTTTGTAACGGTTTGAAATAATCATTTTTGACCATGTATATGTTCTTGATCAGGATAAAATTCTGAGTCTAGCCATGTCCGTCTGTTGAAATCATTCTCGAGTCTGCAAGAATTAAGCTATAACGCTATATTTTTACACCCGAGTGCATTTCCATATGCAGGTCAAGTTCGTTGATGGTATAACCGCCATACAACAGTACACCTGATTTTCGGTATTTTTAAAATTTTGGCTACATTTTTAGACCGAACTAATTTCGCATTTTAGGTTCCCAATGGTCACAAAATATTTTCACCATAAATCTTCAATATAGGTCCATGTTTTGGTATACCCCTAAAATATTACCTACCTCCACATTTTCAATATTTTTCAGGATTTAAGCTACATTTTTTGGCCGAACTACCTGCAATTTGACGTTTGAGGTTCCCAGAGGTCTCAACCAAAAATTGTCAAAATAGATCCATATTTTGGAATTGCCCCCATATCTCCAAATTTTCGGTATTTTGAGGATTTTAGCAACATTTTTACCGAACTTATTGTAATTTGACGTTTAAGGTTCTCAGATATCACAAAACGTCTCTACCAAAAATTGCCTACATAGACCCATGTTTTGGTACAGCACCCCATATAACGGCACCTCCCGATTTTCGGTATTTTGATGATTTTAGCTACCTTTATGATAGAAGTACCTGCAATTTGACGTTTGAGCTGTAACAATTGCATTTTAACGGCCTATACATAATAAACTACATGCTTTCGTACCACCCTGTATCACCCTGTTGTTGTTACCCACTAATATGAGGTAAATCTATTACAATTGATATTCAACCCAAAAACAACAATGTAATGATATGCAAATGAGATCTCAATTGCGATGTTGTTGTACTCCCGCTATGGAAAAAACCAGAACTTATGACTAGACAAACGCACAAGCCAAATTTCTTTTTCTTCCAACATTCGACCTGCAAAGAAGTTCTAATTAGTACAGACAACAATTCAGTTCATAGTAGTCTGTCCAAAATTGTCTATTTAATTATTTTTTTAAAGTGCAGTCAAAATTCACATGTATTAAGATTTGCTTAAATATAATAAAATAAACTTTAAGATTTGCGGAAATAAAATACACCAGCTTTAAAATTTGCTTAAATAAAAATAGAAAAATCCACATAAAATCTCAAGGAAATATTCTGGAATTATTACATACATCTGCCTTAATCCAATAAATTAGTGAAGTGAATCATTGACAGTTAAATATTGGCATACACTCTACCCCGGTAAATTTCCTTGCTAAACGACATTGTTGAAGAGAAGTCGTCAGAACACGTGCGGAAGCCGGGGCAACAGAAAACGTGTATACACGCTATACCAGGCTCCAATACTTTTCGTGCATCATATTGCCTAAGAAACTTCAATACGCCGAAACTAGTCTTAAAGCTGCTTCAAACTGACGGTTTTTTATGGAAAATTCCCAAAGGCAAACCACCACTATTTGCAAATTAGCACCACAAGAGCCTACAACAGCAAGTATTTCCATAACCTCCCCAGGATCTATATATTTGGTCCAGAAATTCCATAAGCCAACGGTTTTGGGACTGCTGTTAATTTCATTGCCAAGACACTAAAAGGAAAATACACAAAGTCACTGATATTGCACATGTTTCGAGTTTTGAAATCATGGCAAAATTGCCCAATAAGGAGAAAAAGTCAGCCATTTTTATATTCAATTAAGTATAACCTCAACCCATAAATTATCTATTTAAAAGTATATGCATTCTAATGATTAAGCTATATTAATATATACATTTCTTTAATTTAAGGTATAATTCCATATGTTAATACACATTTTCTAAGATTCACCCTAATATTCATAAATCGCAACAATAATCTCGAACAAACATACATACATTTAATAGCTAAGCGAAAAAAATTTGGATATACCTAAGCGTTAACAGTGATCATAAAAATCATATTGAGTGTTTGATCGAACATCATTAGTATGATCACATATCAATAACTGCAAGCACATTATCATCGACCCTTCATTACGAACATCATCATCATCACATTGCAATTCATTGGAGGCCTTCAACGTTTTTGCTGTTTGGTGAGTACGCATAAGCATTATGTAATTATTGTTTAATCTCTTGCATATCACGATGTTTTGTTTTTGTTGATTGGGGCTTGCAATTATTATTTTAATCTCCACTATTTGTTATTGTTTTATGGATATCTCATTTGAATAATAAGGGTTACCAATGAGTGTATTCTATTGTTGATATTTGTTGCAATTTATGAAATTTAGAATATTGTTAAGCATAAAATTTGCTATCCAAACTCATGAAATTATTCACGCATAAACATAAAAGCATACTTTAAATGATATTTGTTCGATTCTGAAATTAATAGTGAATAGAAATAGAAATTTCTATCCAATAATGTTACAAATATGATTAAATCAGGAAATTATTAGTCAGGATTTTAATAAGTAGAATAAATACATTTTCTCTCCTGTATGGATATTTACAAAATTATTTGAATAAATAACCTTCAAAATGAAAAATTGGTAAATAAACAAGATTGTGTTTTCATACGAATGATGTGGTAGAGTTAAGCTAGGTTGAAGTCAAGCTATGGGGTTCTATTAAATACTTCTAGCGCTATTAGGACCATGGAAAGGGTGGGTCAAGATGCGCAATCTCTCGAAAACATCAGAGAGATAAAAATATGTTAAAGAGTTGAATGCTTTCCGTTGTTTTGGGGTAACTCAATAGTTTATTTTTTTTTGTTTTGTTCCTGTAGTAATACATTTTACTGCTATTAACTAGTACACTTTTTCAATAAAAAGGGAGTCTAAAATATTTTTTGTAATAAATCTAGTTCTGCGGAGAAGGACGAGAACCCCCCACCGGCTGAAGCTTAGCTTTACAAAGGCTCCCGTAGTCCTCTCTCACAAAGAACATTAGGTAACAACATCTTACCAACAGCAATATTAATGTCTGTCCAGATGGTACATTTACAGAATGGCGCCCATAACGTGGGGCCCGAGAAGTTCAATTTTATTGTGCTTTTGCGGCCTGTTTGCTTTTAGATACTTTTTAAAGCTCAAGTAGATAAACAGTTTCCGAAATTTGAAGTTAGGCTTTATATTAGGGAATACTTAGGAGAGGTTATCAGGATTTTCAATTACTTGAGGTCAAAAGGTTCGAGTATATTGACCGACTACTGTCTTCTAAGCTTTTCTTTGGTTTTAGAATAATATTCATTTTTCAAACCTATTTATCTAAATTGTTGGTGAAAAAGTACGTTTTTATGAATCTGAGACTTAGTTATCGAATCTTGAATATTATTTGGAATACGTTGTTGCTTGCTGTCTGCACTCAATGTCCAATACTATTTCAAGGAAGCTAGGAAATACATTTGCATTCGGTTTGGCTCGATTGCATGAACTTACAATTTTCACCTTCACTTGTTTTGTTTTTTTTTAGTCTTCAACTCTTTACTTTTAAAAATCCCTAGCACTCTACATCTATGTATGAAAACACACAACATTTGAAAACGTCTCTAAATAGATTTTCTAAACTTTTTTCTCTACATTATCATCTATATTCGTAATCACATGTGCAATGGCGGTGGCACGGACTCCTCCTCCATTTGCCCAAGGTTTGAATGATTTACAAGAAACTTGTACTATATGTAATGAAACATTAACAGACTTAAATGAATGTCTTTATCTTTCACAATGTGAACATTCTTTTCACCGTGAGTGTATCGAAAAACACTTATCCAAATCTACTACTTGTCCCACATGCAAACTTTCATGTGAACTATCCGATCTACGTTCTGCGAGTGGTCAAGCTCAAATATTATTAGAAAACACCAGTGAAACTAGTGAACAAAATACTCAACCTATCCAAGGTCAAAAGCCATACAATAAATCTAGCAGTTATAGAGGTCGTGGTGCTCTTTCAAAACACTACAACACTCGAAGCCATAAACATTTATTTCCCGACAATAACGCATCATTAGTATTGGACAATCTAGACAATATGTCTGCCACGGGTGAAGAAGTTTTAACACCTAAGCCACAAGGAAGCAATAAGCATAATCAAAATAATCCACAAAATCAAAACAAAACCAGTAAGAGTAATAATACTCATAATTTCGTTGACTATGCAAGAATCAACAGAATGATAGAAGCAAGTGTCACAAAAATGCTTCAAAATTTGAACTTGAATTCAAATCAAAATAATTCTAGTTCTCAAAACCAAAATGTTCCTCCACCCCCTACGCCGATAGCTAACAACAGCAATCATAACGAGGCCAGGTCAAATTCTCACAATAACTCATTGAATGGTCCAATCAATTACGTCTTAGGAAGTGATAAAATAGCTTCCATTATTAAAAATTGGAATCTGCATTTTGATGGATCTACCCAAGGTCTAAATGTAGAAGAGTTTTTGTATAGGGTTAAATCCCTTACAGCAGATAATTTTGAAGAAGATTATTCAGTAATCTGCAAACATTTGAATATTTTATTAACCGGGAAAGCGCGAGAATGGTTCTGGCGTTATAGAAAACAGGTTCAGAGCATAGTATGGGAAGATTTTTGTAACGCAATACGTTACCAATACAAAGATTTTAAATCTGATTCGGACATTCGAGAAGAGCTTAGAGCCAGGAAGCAGAAACCCGGAGAAACTTTCGAGAGTTTCTATGACTCTTTCTCTGCGATTTTAGATCGGTTATCAACTCCAATAGAAGAAAGCGAATTGGTCGAAATCGTTAAGCGTAACTTGCGTACAGACATACGCCATGAGCTACTATATGTTCCCATATTTTCTATAGCTCATCTCCGAAAATTGGTACAGATGCGTGAAAATCTGTTAAAGGATGAGAATTCCCGACGTCAACTTTCTGGTAGGCCAATAACTGGTAATACATTCCCCCACAAACATGTCTCAGAAGTAGAATACTTCCATGATCCTCTAATGGATTCCCAAATACAAAATGACGTGTCGGTAGATGCCATCAATGTTGGTTCTTCAGCCCTCAAATGCTGGAATTGTAAAGAACCAGGCCACTTTTGGGAAGATTGCCTAAAAGAAAGAAATGTTTTTTGCTATGGCTGCGGTGCTGAAAACACGTACAAGCCAAATTGCTTGAAATGTACAACAAAACGAATTTTTGGTACAAAAAACTCCAACCAACAACAGCATCCAAAAAACTAATTCAGAACCAAAATCGTGATAAACAACCTTACAGTACGAATACCAATCAAGACTCGGCTAAATCTAGTTTAGATGATCAAATCATAACCATCTTGAAGAGAGAAGATTTCCAATCTCAATCTCCTTCGCAAACATGTCCCCTTCCAATTCGTCCTTACCATCAAAGATGGTCAGAATATTTGAAGAAAAGAGACGAAATTTTTGAAAGTTCAGCCATATTCCTAGAAACCCAACGAAAACCAAAACGATCTACTCTTAGGCTTCGTAAGTTCTTTAGAGAAAGAAAAATTGGTTCCAAATACATTATTTCGAGTATCGTCAATGGACCACAGGACCAAAGACTTTACGCAAAAGTTTCATTTTTACATTTCAAGGAACTTGGACTACTAGACACTGGCGCGAATGTCAGTTGTCTAGGTTCAGAATTAGCCCAGAACGATTTTTCATGCTTTAAAGAATTTCGCGACTTCAAGTCTAATGTAAAAACTGCCGATGGCAAACGACAGAAGGTTACAGGGTTCCTCGATGTAGACGTTTCTTTTCGAAATCAAACACAAAATCTCCGAGTATTAATCGTTCCATCATTAAGCCAGCGTCTCATACTAGGCTTAGACTTTTGGAAGAAGTTTCAACTTGCTCCCGATATTTTCGAGTCGGTAATGGTGTCTGGTCCTTCCGATTCTAAAATGTCTGCTCTATTGTCGGATATGTCTGTTTTCAAATCTGAAACCAAACAATCTGGTACATCAGATCCTAATTCCTATCCTTTAACTCCTATCCAACTTCAGCAATTAGAAACCGTCAAATCATTATTCCCCAATTTCGAAAAGCAAGGACTAGGTAGAACCAGCTTGATCAAGCATGACATTGACGTTGGCGACGCCAAGCCTGTCAAGCAAAGGTTCTACCCAGTTTCTCCGGCTGTCGAAGACTTGATTTATAAAGAGATTGACAGAATGTTGGATTTAGGAGTTATAGAACCATCCGTGTCACCCTGGAGTAGTCCAATGAGGCTGGTCCTTAAACCCAATAAAGTCCGTTTGTGTCTTGATGCACGGAAGTTAAATTCCGTCACCATCAAAGATGCATACCCCCTTCCAAATATTGAGGGGATATTCGCCCGTCTGCCCAAAGCCAATTTGATCTCCAAGATCGATTTAAAAGATGCCTTTTGGCAAATCGGCCTAACCGACCAAGCAAAACCTCTGACAGCGTTCACAGTCCCTGGTAGACCACTATACCAGTTCGTGGTCATGCCATTCGGACTGTGTAACGCTCCTCAGACCATGTGCCGATTGATGGACGAGTTGATACCTGCCGATTTACGGAGATGTGTTTTTGGTTACCTCGATGACCTAATTATTGTCTCCGAGGATTTTCAATCCCATTTAATGGTCCTTATGAGGATAGCCGAACAATTTAGGACCGCTAATTTAACTATTAATGTGTCCAAAAGCCACTTTTGTGTGACTGAAGCCAAGTATTTAGGGTTTATAATTGGACACGGAGGCCTAAAGACCGACCCGGATAAGGTAGACTGCATTCTCTCGTGGCCAATTCCAAAGAACCTCAAGCAGGTGCGTGGCTTTTTAGGTCTTTCCGGATGGTATAGACGCTTCATAGAGAACTTCTCTTCTGTAGTCTATCCCATAACTGAACTTCTGTCCACAAAAAGAAAATTTGTTTGGACAAAAGAAGCTGATGAAGCCTTCAAAACCGTCAAAAAACTTTTGACCTCAGCACCCATTCTGATAAATCCAGACTTCTCCAAAAAATTTTACATTCACTGCGATGCAAGTGATTATGGAATTGGAGCTGTCTTGGTGCAGATGGATGAGAACGGTGATGAAAAGCCAGTAGCATATATGTCAAAGAAGCTTAATTCCGCACAGCGGAATTATAGTGTGACAGAAAGAGAGTGCTTGGCGGCTGTAGAGGCTATAAAGAAGTTCAGGTGCTATGTTGAACTTCAGCCATTTGAAATCATTACAGATCATTCCAGCTTAGTCTGGTTAATGAAACAACAAGACCTGACCGGTAGACTTGCGAGATGGGTATTTAAGCTCCAAGGCTACAAATTTACCTTCAGTCACCGGAAAGGAAAGGACAACATAGTACCTGACGCTTTATCTCGTATCCACTGTGGTGAAGTCTCAGCCATAGACTCCTATGAGCCGGAAATAGATTTATCGTCTGCACATTTTCTTGATCCCGATTACACCTCACTCAAAGAAAAAGTACTATCGAATCAATCGAAATATCCAGACGTGAAAGTGATAGACAATTTCATATACATTCGAACTGAGCACTATAATGGTGACCCAGATCAACAAGAAACAACGTGGAAGTTGTGGATACCATTAAACATGCGCCATGACGTCATATCCAGATTTCACAGCAGTCCAACAGCTTGCCATGGTGGTATGTTGAAAACCCTGGATCTCATCAGAAGAAGTTTCTTTTGGCCAGGCATGATAAGGGACGTTAGAGATTTTGTTCGAATGTGTGAAACCTGCAAGACAACCAAAGCGCCGAATCAAGTGCTTAAGCCTGAAATGGGTAAAGCAGCAACTTCGGTCAGACCATTTCAACGTTTATATGTTGATCTTTTGGGCCCCTACCCTAGGAGTAGGCGTGGCAATATCGGTATACTGATTGTATTAGATCATCATTCGAAATTTCACTGGCTTTGGCCGTTAAGAAAATTTACTTCGTCTGCGATTCAAGAGTTTTTACTGTCCCAGATATTTCATGTGTATGGGGTACCAGAAATATTAATAAGCGACAATGGCTCACAGTTTAAGAGTAATGAATTTAACGCTTTTCTGACGACTCTTGGCATTGCCCACACTTATACTGCTCTATACTCTCCCCAGTCGAACGCGTCTGAACGCGTAAACCGCTCGATTTTAGCAGGTATAAGGTCATTTTTAAAAGGAGACCATCGACTGTGGGACGAGAACTTAAGCTCTGTAAGTTGTGCATTAAGAAATTCCGTACACCAGGCCACGAAGTATTCCCCATATCATAGTTTGTTTGGTTTCGATATGATCACACATGGTACCTCATATCAACTTCTCCGAAACCTGCAAATGTTAGACGAGCCTTACAATATTCTTTCCCGAGATGACAGCCTTAAGCTCCTACGATCAAACATTAGAAAACATATATCTGAAGCGTACAAACGAAATCAGTCTCAATACAATCTGAGAGCAAGGCCAATATGTTTTGATGTAGGCCAAGAAGTATTCAGAAGGAACTTCGCACAAAGTAGTGCTGAGAAGTCCTTCAACGCAAAACTTTCTCCTCTTTTTATAAAATCCAAAATTAAAGAAAAACTTGGTCAAAATTATTATGTTTTGGAGGACATGAACGGTAAAGTAGTCGGAACCTTTCATGCAAAGGATATCCGAACATAAATGGTCTCCAATTAATATTGCATGTAATTACGCAATATTACTTGGTTTGTAACAATTGCATTTTAACGGCCTATACATAATAAACTACATGCTTTCGTACCACCCTGTATCACCCTGTTGTTGTTACCCACTAATATGAGGTAAATCTATTACAATTGATATTCAACCCAAAAACAACAATGTAATGATATGCAAATGAGATCTCAATTGCGATGTTGTTGTACTCCCGCTATGGAAAAAACCAGAACTTATGACTAGACAAACGCACAAGCCAAATTTCTTTTTCTTCCAACATTCGACCTGCAAAGAAGTTCTAATTAGTACAGACAACAATTCAGTTCATAGTAGTCTGTCCAAAATTGTCTATTTAATTATTTTTTTAAAGTGCAGTCAAAATTCACATGTATTAAGATTTGCTTAAATATAATAAAATAAACTTTAAGATTTGCGGAAATAAAATACACCAGCTTTAAAATTTGCTTAAATAAAAATAGAAAAATCCACATAAAATCTCAAGGAAATATTCTGGAATTATTACATACATCTGCCTTAATCCAATAAATTAGTGAAGTGAATCATTGACAGTTAAATATTGGCATACACTCTACCCCGGTAAATTTCCTTGCTAAACGACATTGTTGAAGAGAAGTCGTCAGAACACGTGCGGAAGCCGGGGCAACAGAAAACGTGTATACACGCTATACCAGGCTCCAATACTTTTCGTGCATCATATTGCCTAAGAAACTTCAATACGCCGAAACTAGTCTTAAAGCTGCTTCAAACTGACGGTTTTTTATGGAAAATTCCCAAAGGCAAACCACCACTATTTGCAAATTAGCACCACAAGAGCCTACAACAGCAAGTATTTCCATAACCTCCCCAGGATCTATATATTTGGTCCAGAAATTCCATAAGCCAACGGTTTTGGGACTGCTGTTAATTTCATTGCCAAGACACTAAAAGGAAAATACACAAAGTCACTGATATTGCACATGTTTCGAGTTTTGAAATCATGGCAAAATTGCCCAATAAGGAGAAAAAGTCAGCCATTTTTATATTCAATTAAGTATAACCTCAACCCATAAATTATCTATTTAAAAGTATATGCATTCTAATGATTAAGCTATATTAATATATACATTTCTTTAATTTAAGGTATAATTCCATATGTTAATACACATTTTCTAAGATTCACCCTAATATTCATAAATCGCAACAATAATCTCGAACAAACATACATACATTTAATAGCTAAGCGAAAAAAATTTGGATATACCTAAGCGTTAACAGTGATCATAAAAATCATATTGAGTGTTTGATCGAACATCATTAGTATGATCACATATCAATAACTGCAAGCACATTATCATCGACCCTTCATTACGAACATCATCATCATCACATTGCAATTCATTGGAGGCCTTCAACGTTTTTGCTGTTTGGTGAGTACGCATAAGCATTATGTAATTATTGTTTAATCTCTTGCATATCACGATGTTTTGTTTTTGTTGATTGGGGCTTGCAATTATTATTTTAATCTCCACTATTTGTTATTGTTTTATGGATATCTCATTTGAATAATAAGGGTTACCAATGAGTGTATTCTATTGTTGATATTTGTTGCAATTTATGAAATTTAGAATATTGTTAAGCATAAAATTTGCTATCCAAACTCATGAAATTATTCACGCATAAACATAAAAGCATACTTTAAATGATATTTGTTCGATTCTGAAATTAATAGTGAATAGAAATAGAAATTTCTATCCAATAATGTTACAAATATGATTAAATCAGGAAATTATTAGTCAGGATTTTAATAAGTAGAATAAATACATTTTCTCTCCTGTATGGATATTTACAAAATTATTTGAATAAATAACCTTCAAAATGAAAAATTGGTAAATAAACAAGATTGTGTTTTCATACGAATGATGTGGTAGAGTTAAGCTAGGTTGAAGTCAAGCTATGGGGTTCTATTAAATACTTCTAGCGCTATTAGGACCATGGAAAGGGTGGGTCAAGATGCGCAATCTCTCGAAAACATCAGAGAGATAAAAATATGTTAAAGAGTTGAATGCTTTCCGTTGTTTTGGGGTAACTCAATAGTTTATTTTTTTTTGTTTTGTTCCTGTAGTAATACATTTTACTGCTATTAACTAGTACACTTTTTCAATAAAAAGGGAGTCTAAAATATTTTTTGTAATAAATCTAGTTCTGCGGAGAAGGACGAGAACCCCCCACCGGCTGAAGCTTAGCTTTACAAAGGCTCCCGTAGTCCTCTCTCACAAAGAACATTAGGTAACAACATCTTACCAACAGCAATATTAATGTCTGTCCAGATGGTACATTACAGAGCCCCCAAGTTGCCACAAAACTACTCTACCAAAAATTGTTAACATAGGTCCATGTCTCGGTACCTTCCGATTTTCGGTATTTAGAGAATTGAACTATATTTTTTGACCAAACTGCTTGCAATTTATCATTTGAGATTCCTAGTGGTCAAAAAATGTCTCCACCAAAATCGTCAACATAGGTCCATGTTTGTATTTTGAGGATTTTTGCTACATTTTTGGGCCGAACTACCTATAATTTCACATTTGACTTTCTCAATGGTCACAAAATATCTCCACTAAAAATCGTCAAAATAGATCTATCATTAGGTATACAACCCCATATAAGGGTACTCCAGATTTTCGGTATTTTGAGAACTTTAGCTACAATTAATGTAGGGGATGGAAGATACCCAAAGCCCAGGATTTATCTTCCTCTTATCTTATCCTCTTTTTCATCTCAAGTGGACACTGACCTCCCCGTGGTGTCACCTGGGGAACTGCATTTAACACCCGTTAAAGGTAGTGAGCTAACATGTGCCGCGCGTTCATCCATAAGAACGTTAAAAACTTGGGTTTAGGCGTCGGGTTAGTAACCCTCCCCTAGAAAAAACAGCCTACTATGAACAAACGAAAGAAAAGCAAAACAAACCTCTCTAAAGTTAACGAACCCCGCAAATGTTTTAAGGACCATAATCTGCGAATCTGCACCTGGAATGTTCGCACTCTTTACAGAGAAGGTGCAGTTTACGCATTGGCAGATGTACTTGAAAAGTACAAGGTCTAAATTACTGCCATACAGGAAATACGATGGAACGGTCACAACAACACCTAAAGGTGACGCACTGTACTATAGCTGCCATGACACAGAGCATGGGTTTGGTTGCGGATTTGTAGTTGGTCGGAGGTTAAAACATCTGGTCTCCAGCTTCACCCCAGTGAATGAAAGACTCGCTGCAATTCGATTAAAAGCAAAATTCTTCAACATCAGCTTTATTTGCTCTCATGCTCCCACTGAAGACAAGGACGAACAGACCAAAGATATATTTTACGAGCGCTTAGAAGAAACATACGACCGTTGCCCTGCCCATGACATTAAAATTATACTAGGCGATTTTAATGCCAAAATTGGAAAGGAGAATATCTTTGGCCCAACAGTCGGGAAATTCAGTCTCCACAGTGAAACATCTGACAATGGTATGAGACTGATAGACTTTGCAGCTGCAAGAAACATGGTAGTTAGCAGTACCAGATTTAAGCATCTCGATATTCATAAGGGCACCTGACTGTCGCCAGATCAAAGAACAAGAAATCAAATTGATCACGTTGTGATAGAAGGAAGACAGGCATCAAGCGTGTTGGATGTACGATCGTTCCGAGGTGCAAACATAGACTCGGACCACTACCTTGTTGCAGCAAAGGTACGTACCAGATAAACGTAGAAAACAAAGTACGAACAGACACAACACGGAAGTTGGACATCGGTAAGCTGCAATCACAACAGATAGCCACAGCATATTTCATTCAACTGGCCCAACTGCTTAATCAAAGCACTCCTCGTCCCGATAACATATCAGGACAATAGCAAAACATTGCCCACTCCATGCAAACAGCCGCAAAATCAGTACTTGGATACCAGAGAACTCCACCGAGGAATCCATGGTATGACCAGGAGTGTCGTGCTGCTACCGAAGAGAAAATGCGGCATATAGGGCTACTTTACAATCAGTAGCAATGCGTAGCGCACGAGAGAGTTATCGGGAGAAAAGGAGAGAGGAGAAACGTCTTTTTCACAGGAAAAAGAGAGAGATGGAAAAGCGGGAGTGTGAACAAATCGAGATGTGCAGGGGACAGAATGAAGTCAGAAAATTCTACCAAAGAGTGTAACATCAAACCGATGGCTTTGGAACTGGCACATTCTTCTGTAGAGATCAGCAGGGTAATCTGGTAACTGATACAGATAGGGTGCTAAGGATATGGAAAGAGCACTTTTCCAAACTGTTGGTATCCAACAGTAGCGAAGTCGACGAAGATACCACAGATCCAATCCCAGAAGATAGTATTGAATGTATACCACCCTGCCAAGATGAGGTAAAGACAGCAATAAACCGGCTGAAGAATAATAAGGCAGCTGGAGCTGATAGCCTACCAGCCGAGCTGTTTAAAATCGAAGGCGATACGCTGATAAGGTGTATGCATCAGCTAGTTAGCTTCATCTGCAGGACGCACGCGTACCCGTTGATTGGAACCTGAGCATTCTGTGTCCCATCCATAAGAAAGGAGATAAGACTCTATGCTCCAACTACAGGGGTATAACTTTTCTCCCTATCGCCTACAGAATACTGTCAGGGATATTGTGCGAACGACTAAAGCCCATGGTCAACGAAATAATTGGACCATATCAATGCGGCTTTAGACCTGGCAAGTCCACCATTGACCAGATATTTACCCTGCGGCAAATCCTGGAGAAGACCCAATAGATACAGATCGACACCTACCACCTTTTTGTCGATTATAAAGCAGGCTTCGACAGCCCGCTACGTTCAAAGTTATTCCAAGCAATGTCTGAATTTGGTATCTCCGCAAAGCTCATTCGGCTTTGTAAAATTACTCTAACTGACACAAGATCTTCAGTTAAAATAGGAAAGAACCTCTCCGAAGAGTTTTGTAGCAAAAGAGGTTTTATGCAAGAAGACAGTCTTTCATGTGATCTTGTCAACATCCTGCTAGAAAAGGTTACACGAGAGGCAAACGTCAAAAGAAGTGGCACAATCTACACAAATAGCCAGATATAACTTGCTTATGCTGATGATATAGACATCATGGGACGATCAGTAAAAGAAGTAACCGATACCTTTATAAAGGTCGAAGGAGAATCTGCTAAATTGAGCTCGGACCATCTGTGGAATTTGGTTTCTATAATATTGAGGTAGTAAAAGACTTCGTCTACCTCGGCACCTCCGTAAATAATAAAAAGAAGAAGTGTATTGGCCAACAGATGCTACTTTGGCTTAAGCACCCGTGCTGATGTATGGAAGCCTGGTTACATGCGCAAGCAGATAAGGCAGTGCTTGGCGTGTTTGAGAGAAAGAATAGATGGCGTAAACAAGTGGATGAAGAGATGACAAGGTGCGGTATTCCAAAAAGCGAAGCACTAAACAGAGGGAATTGGAGATCTTTTCTTAGTTCGGTCTATGGAACAAATTTGGTATGGGGGTACCTCACAATTTTCTGATATATTTTTATACCCTTAGCATATATGCTAACGAGGATACATACACTTTCATATTGATAAAATGTGTCTCTTCTATATAATGGTTTTAGATCCCAAGTATGTTTGGACGAAATCCGTTTTAGGCAATTTGGGGTTGGTTTAGCTATGTCCGTCCTTCTGTCTGTCTGTCTGTTTGGCTGGTTGGTTGGAGCGCACGATAACTCTCGAACGGACCAACCGATTCGGTCCAAAATTTGGCTTTCGTAATATTTTGTACAAACTAAGTTTAAGTTCGAAGATGGGTTATATCGGTCCACTCCTTCCGGAACCTCCCCCACAAAAGATCGAAAATGTCCGAAAAGTTTGTTTGTGTAACCGATTTGGTACATACTTTGCACATCGTGAAATTTCTACAAGACTTAGATGAGACTCTAATATGGACCTCGTATGAGCAAATAGCCTTAAAGGTGCCAAAAATCCCTATGACACCGCGTGTAGTGGTTGGAGCGCAAGATAACTCTCAAAAGGATCTGCCGATTCAGTCCAAAAATTGGCATTCGGAATATTTTGTCCAAACTTAGTATAAGTTCGTAGATTGGTTATATCGGCCCACTCCTTCTGGTGGGACATTCGTGCCTCAATTACGACAGTAAACGTTTTCATATCGGTCCTCTTCTAAGGGAACCTCTACCGCAAAAGTTCAACTTGTGTGTCTAAGTGCAGTTTAGCGTTTTTTCTTTTGGAAATGAGTTCCGATGCAGTTTGTTGCGGTTCTATTTACAGCGGTATTATGTTTTCTGTGGACAAGTACATGCTTTCAACACTTTTGATCCTAATCCACATCCACCATCCATCCATTTTTCACATTTTTCCAAAAAGGGCCACAAAATTCTGAAAAGACTTTAAATACTTTCGATCTTTCCGAAAATGAAAGCTTCAATTCACATGGGCTAAAATTATGATTTAATAGTTTTGAAAATGTGCCAACTGAATTTCCGCAATAATTTTTACTCTCATGCTTGTCAATGTGCCAACAAGTGATTATGTAACAATTTTCTCACAAATTAAATTTACATTTTTATTACATTGCCACTAATTGGTTATTAATAAGGTTTTTATTATTTAATAAAAACAAAAAAATAATAATAATTTATGAAATAAATAAAGTTGTTATATAAATAAATAAAGTTGTTATGTTGCTATATATTTTTCCACCCCACTTACCTCTTGTTTTGTTATATAAATTGGCTTATTAACTATTATCCAGACAGTACTTTCCCAACAGCCGGGATGTGTGGTGGATCCTTCGTATGTTATATAATGATCGGTATTTGGCAGTAGAGCACGTACAGACAAGTGTCTAATGGGCGTTGAAAAACCTACAAAAAATAGAAAAAGGAGAAAGGGTGAAATATAAGCCAAAAAGTGCATTGCGTGTTTTGAATTTGCGTTGAGGTTTAAATTTATTTATTCACGTAAGGGAATTCCAATTAAAGTTATTCACATGACATGGTGAAACGTGCTTAGAAAAGTAAAAGTAAAAAAGGGAATTTTTTGTTTGTTTGAAATTGCATAGGGGTTTTGGATTAGCATTTATATTTTAAAATTGCTTAATATTTCAGATCATTAAGACTTACTTCTTTGTCTGAAAATGGCTTTCTCGAAAATGCTATATGCAAAAATATGAACAAATATGGGAAAATGGGGGGAGATGCCCTAAGGAGAAAACCGATATGACCACTTTTATTGAAGTTAAACTAAATTTAGACAAAATATTGGGATATCCAAAGCTTGGAAATTCTTAGTGTCATTTTTATACCCTCCACTATAGTATGGAGTGTATATTAAGTTTGATTTTCTGTTTGTAACACATCGAACTAATCATTTGCTACCATATAAAGTATATATATATATTCTTGATCAATATAAAATCCTAAGACGATCTAGCCATGTGTTTGTCTGTCCGTCTGCTGTAATCATTCTAGCGTTCGCAATAATTGAGCTAGAGCCCTATATTTTTGCACCCGAGTGTCTTTTCTTCATAGGCAGGTCAAGTTCGAAGATGGGCTATATCTATCCACGTTTTGGTATAGCATCTCAACCTAAAACCGTCACAGTAGGTCCATGTTTGTGCATAGCCCCCATATAACGGTGCCTCCAGAATTTCGGTATTTTGAGGATTTTAGCTAAATTTTTTAATCGAACTACCTGTAATTTGACGTTTGAGGTTTCCAGTCGTCACAAAACATCTCCACCAAAAACCGTCAACATAGGTCCATGTTTTGGTATAGCCCCATATAAAGGTACCTCCCGAATTTCGGTATTTTGAGGATTTTAGCTAAAATTTTTAATCGAACTACCTGTAATTTGACGTTTGAGGTTTCCAGTGGTCACAAAATATCTCAAACGAATAAGTAGTCAACAGGTCCACGTTTTGGTACAGCCTCTCGATTTTCGGTGTTTTGAGGACTTTAACAACAATGTTTAACCGAACTATTTGTAATTCGACATTTGAGGTTCCCAGTGGTCACAAAACTTCTCCACCAACAATTATCAACATAGGTCCACACTTTGATTTATCCCCATATAAGGTTGTCAGCCGATTGAAGACATTTCTATACACATTTTTACCTTATTTAGGTATCAGTGGTCAGAGAATATCTCCGCATCAAATTGTGAACAGGATAGAAAATAATAATTCCATTTTAGTTCAGAATATTTTATGGTGGAGGGTATAAAAAGTTCGGCCCGGTCGAACTTTTGGTGGGAGGTACCAAAAATTTGAAAATTTGATATTGCCCATCTTTGAACTTAAACTAAGATTGGGCAAAATATTATGAAGAGACTTGTACAGTCGAAAGGGGTATTGCGCATACAAGTTGTCACAAAAAATCGAAGCTATTCGAGACTAGGTCTTTTCCGAAATTTTGTGTGTGATGTACCCGAAGAAGTGAACTGATATAGTCCATACTTCAACCTGATCTATGTCTGGTAGAGATATTACGATATGCTAAGTCTGGACCAAATCGGTTACTGCCTTCGACAGTTAAAGTTCCCACCATTTTAGCGGAATATTTTGAACTTTTGTGTTGGAGGTACGGGAAGAGGTGGACGGATATGACCCATATTCGAAATTAAACAAAGGTCCACATTGTGGACCGAAACGGCTGATCCGTTCAACAAATATCGTGCGCCCCCGCCAGTACACATGCAGCTCCAGCCAGAGCCGTAGGGCTTTTTACGGCTTTCAGGTCATTTTCTCAGAAATATGGACTTACCCCTGATAAAACTTGTACCTTCATAATGGGGGCAGCGAAGTTATCACAACAAACATTAAAAGGATTCGAGAGCAGCTCTTAAACTGCACTTTTCCGAAATTTTGTATTCAAGGTACCCGAAGGAGTTGACATATATAGTCCATATTAGAATCTGATCTGTGTCATGTAGAAATAGATTATGCGCAAAGAATAGATCAAATCGGTAACTGCCTTCGAGAGTTTTCGGCAGAGCATTTTAGCGATAAGTTTTAAACTTTTGTGGGGGAGATACCCGCAGGAGTTTGGACCAAAAAAATTTGATATCCTGCCTTAGTTGTATTTCTACGAAACATTCCAGTGGAGAGGGGTTGTCTTGTTTTGCAAACAATTTCGTTGGTTATCGTCTGCTAAATCGACTCCAAATTGTCTGAAACGGACTTCGTCCAAACCTAGTTGGGGTCTAAAACCATTATTTCGATGAGGCACAATTTGGCCGTATGAAAGTGTATACCCTCGTTAGCTAAAAGGCTGAGGGTATAACAAGTAAAAAAGCTTCAGTCGGCTTTGTCGACAGAGGTATACCCTTAGCCTATATGTATCGAAGCTTTCATCTACGAACAGAATTTTGTGGCTCTTTTTGGACATTTGAACTTGCCGACAAAAATGTGGATTAGGATTAAAGTTCAAAATTTTGCGGAGGAGGTACTTGAAGGAATGGGCCGACATATGTAGTCCATTATGGAAGCTGACTTACTTTGGGGGTCACATTTTTTCCATTGATATAGCGCCCGCTAGTCTCCTTAGTGCGTCATAGTATAACTTTTGGGAAGCATTGACTTGTCCACGGAAAACATAACCTCGCAGTAAACGGGACCACAACAAACAGCATCGGTATACATTTCCAAGGATCTTCGAACAGACCCTAAACTGCACTTAGACATAAATGTTGATTTTTTGTGGGGGAGGTACCCTAAGGAGAGGACCGATATGGACCATTTTAGAAGTTAAACTAAATTTGAATAAAATATTAGGAGATCAAAAGTTTGGACCAAATTGGTTACCCCGCTCAAGATATATCGTGCATATCATTTTAGTGATTTTTTTTTTAATATTGGGGGAAATGCCGATATTGCTCATCTTTGAACTGAAACTAAGTTTGGACAAAATATGACGAAGACCAAATTTTGGACCAAATCGGTTGATCCGTTCGAGAGTTATCTTGCGCTCCAACCACTACACACGCTGTCATAGGGGTTGTTTTTTGTACCTTCCAGGCTATTTTCTCAAGAAGTATGGACTTGCCTCCGAAAAAACTCTTGCTGACGTAAAGGAGGCAGCGTATGCAAGTTGCTTCAACTGAAATGAAAGTGGTTCGAGAGCCGGCCTTAAAGTGAATTTATCCGAAATTTTGTGTGGGAGGTACGGAAGGAGTGGACAAATATAGTTCATATTAAAATCTGATCTATATCTGGCAGACATATTAGGATGTGTAAAGTATGGACCAAATCGGTTACTCCCTTCATTTTTGAACTTTTGTGGGGGAGGCACCTGAAGGAGTGGACCGATACAGCTTATCATCGAACTTAAATTAATTTTGGACAAAATATTACGAAAGCCAAATTTTTGACCGAATCGGTTGATCCTTTCGAGAGTTAGCGTGCGCCCCAGCCAGACAGGCGGACATAACTAAATCAAGTCCAAATTGTCTGAAACACATTTCGTCTAAACATACTTGGGGTTTAAAACCATTATTTCGATGAGGCACATTTTTCTCGTATGAAAGAGTAAAATCATTTCATTTTGCCCGTATGAAAGTGTATATACCCTCGTTAGCATAAATGCTGAGGGTATAATAATTATAGAAATACCCACCAATTGTATTCCATTCAATATCTTCATTTTTCCTGCTAAATAAACTTTAATTATGTCATGTACTTTTGCAACCAGTTTTTTCTAAGTCAAGAAATAAAATCGAAAATATTTGTTTTGTACACCACGTGCCTGCACACCCAAACAACTCTCAGGAAGTACTAAACGTCTACTAGCTACAAGTCATATTCATGTTTCTTGAATATCCTTTTCCTTTCTAAACACCTAAAATGAAGAAAGAGAAAAAACGGAACGACAACTTCCCAAAACTATGCTGCAATAACTTGTAGCAACGATGCACGTTTACTTCTTCTTCTCTTCATTTTACTGCCGTTCCATACACAAATAAACGACTTTTGGATAGAACGACTACGACTTCAAGAAGTTTATGGATATTAGTTGGCTTTCGCCAAAAGCCGTTGATATCGTCATTGCCACCACCATTAAAGCCAATAAAAATATTTCATAATGTGCACGTAATGCCGTTATATGTATTCCACCTTCACAAGAGTCGTATGAACCAAGGAACGAGCTACTAAGAAAAAAAGTAAAACTTTTCTAGGTTAAGTTTTCCCCAGAGCAGTGTGGAGAAAAGCATTTCATATTGCACCACCAACTGTCTTTGATTGTCGCCGTCTTTTTGCTCATTTCTGGCTGTTGTTATTTCACAATTTGTTTGTGGCTTATAATGGTTGCAAATTTGAAGCATAATTTTCATGCAACAGTCAGAAAGCCAACCAATTCGCCAGTCTACCCAGGTCTAACATCAATTGCCTAGTTTGTTGTTTGCATGACTGGCTGGCAGTCAGGGCAAAAGCCACTACTGTTGCTTGCAAATTTGCGCTTGTTTGTGTGTTTCTGATACATACTACACTATTCGTGTGAAAGTTGCAGCCAGCCCACCCACAGTGCCAGTGTGGTGGCGGAAATAGTGTGAAATTTTTAAACCAACACTTAAAGCTACCTATTTTTCACGTCTTTTATTTTGATGGTATTATAGCCATGAATGTGGGGAGGAGAATATCCTGTTGAATTGAATCCTGTTAAATTGATTTTTATTTATTATATTATATAAAGAAGGCTTCTTTTCGGTATCTGCATTCAATGCGCGTTAAATAGAGTTGGATCGCTATACAAGACAATGCGCTTTTAAGATCAAGGTGGTTAGGGAGTTGTGTCGAGGATCTAAATGGCCGACAAGGGCCTGGGCGTTAGGAACTTCACCTCCAGGGTAATGTTAGGTGGTACTTATCTGTATCATATTTTGCTCAAGCCGTTACTGCGTACGGGGACAATATGCAGTTAGAGGGGCCATCGATATCATCGACCCACAAAAATTATGCTGAAGTTCGTGAGATAGTCTGCTGATCGTTCTGGCTGAGGAGCAGTAGGCCAAATACCTAATGTCTCATTGTTAAAAACACCATAAACATAATTTGAAATGGTAAGTAGTATCTTACAGCCTCGTCGTTGGCTCAGGTCTCTTCTCGAAAGAAATACTGGCCATACTTCTACAGCGTCCTACATCAAGCTCGGTAAGAATTTTTGTCGAAAGTTGAGCGGCGCTCCTACCATTATAATCAAACACCGTCACATCAAAGCAATGGTGATCACTGAGCTACGGACAGTGAGAAGTGGAGGAAACGGTTAAGCATCTACTCTGCTTCTACCCTGCAAAAATACAAGAATGATTAAAATACTAAGACACCAGTTTCTTTCTGATATCGCTCAAATAACTGAGCTAGCTCTGGGAGACCTTCTGTGATTTCTCAATTTATCAGGCTGAATTTAATTGGCAATATATAATAACAGAATAACAATCATTACATGAGGTCTACAATTCCGTTATTATTGTTATAACCTCCATCATACGTAGTATGGTGGGTATATTAAGTTTGCCTTCCTGTTTTATACCCTCAGCCTTTAGGCTAGATACGACCAAAAATGTGCATCATCGAAATAACGGTTTTAGACCCCAAGTATGTTTGGATGAAATTCGTTTCAGACAATTTGGAGTCGATTTCACGATGTCCGTCCGTCTGTCTGGCTGGTGCGCACGATAACTCTCGAACGGATCAACCGATTCAAACTAAATTTTGGGTCTCGTAATATTTTGTCCAAATTTAATTTAAGTTCGAAGATGGGCCATATCGGTGCACTCCCTCGGGTACTTCCCCCGCAAAGGTTAAAATTTGTCTGTAAAATGGTGTGAACGATAACTTTCGAAGAGAGCAATCGATTTGGTCCAAACTTTGCACATCGTATTATTCCTTCCAGATATAAATCGGGTTCGAATATGGACTATATCGATCTACTCCTGGAAAAGCGACGTTAAGCTCCTCTTGGATCGTTTTGATTTTTTTTCTCAGTAAGTTGTCCTATTGACCCCATTTACAACGGTACAATATTTTCCGGAGTAGGTCCATACTTCTTGAGATACTTCCCAAAGGCTCCAAAAACCCTGTCAGCACATAGTAAAATGTTTACTGTGCAAGATAATTCTAAAACTTTTTCAAAATTTTGTTTAATATTTCGACTTCTCTATGAATCAAAAGTTTGCTTACTAAAAATTTTATTCGTCGATGATTTGGTATTGCCCCACATTATGGTACCTACAGTAAGAAAATTCGTGATTGTTGTGATTTTTTTGTCAGTAGCTGAGGGTATATCTCCGTCAGCACAGCTGACTGATACTTTCTTACTTGTTATACCCTACACTACACTGTTCATTTGTATGTAGCATTCATAGGGAAATGATATGGACCCTTAGTTCTTTTGGGGATATACATAGAATCACTTTTTTAGTCAATTTATGCACGTCCGTCCGTTCGTCCATGTATTTTTGTTCGCAAAGTACAGGTCGCATTTATTATGCGATTCTGCTGAAGATTGGGGAATATCATTTTTTTGCGTTTGGAGAAAATCGGTTCAAATTTGGATATAGCTCCCACATGTATTTTCGGCTTGGTGCTTGGTGTATATGTCCGATTTCGATCAAATTCGGAATGTGTGACTGAATTCTGTGTAGAAATAAATATGTCAAATTATAACGAAATCGGTCCAGATTAAGACATAGCTCCCATATATAATTTCGGCCGATTTGCTGCACCAAACACGCTATGTGTGCCCGATTTTGAGGAAATTTGGAATGTGTGACTACATTTGGTCTAGAAATAAATGTGCCAAATTATATCGAAATCGGTTCAACTTTGGATATAGCTTCCATATATGTATAATTTCGGCCGATTTCTCGTATTTGCTGCACCAAACACGCTATATATGCCCGATTTCGAGGAAATTTGAAATGTGTGACTGATTTCGGTCAAGAAATATATTTGCCAAATTATTATATCAAAATGGGTTCAGATTTGGATATGGCTCCCATATATATTTTCAGGCTGATTTCATGTATTTGCTGCACCGAACACGCTATAAATGTCCGAGTCGATCTAACCAAGTCCGCCTGTCCATATATTGTAATTACTCTATAGTACACAATTGTTGGGCTAGGACGTTATATATTTACACCCGATGACAAGTTCGAATGCGAGGGACAAGTTCGTATACGGTATAACCCCAATATAACGGTATTTTAGTTATTTTGATGATTTTGGCTGCATTTTTGTCAGCTGTAATTTGACACTTAATTTTAACAGGTGTCCCAAGACTTTTTGTCAACAAAAAGGTCCATGGTTTGGTATAGCCCCCATATTACGGTATCTCCCGATCTTAGGTATTTTGAAGATATTTGCTACACTTTTGACCGAACTGCTTTTAATTTGAAATTTGAAGTTCCCAGGGGCCACACAAATTCTTAAAATTGTTAACCGAGCTAGCTATAATTTGATATTTGAAGTTCCCAGTGGTTACAAAAATTTTCCACCAAAAGTTGTGAACACTGGTCCATGTTCTTGTATATCCATGGTTTGGTATAGCCCCCATATAACAATAAAATAATAAAAATTGCCAAAACAGGTTCACGTACACACTGTACCAACCGGTCGAATTTCTCCGAAGACTTCAAGGAAAAATTGTGGTGTATCACTCAGAATTGACCACCGAACGATTATCATTTTGTGCTGATTCCAATGAGAACAAACCTTTTTTTACGGACAGAAATGTCCAAGAATTCCTCTATCTCACGTTATGTCCCATGACGATCTTGCCTTATGAGTTCACTCTGTTAGCCAATATAATCCTTCTTTTTATTTCACAACTGATGTTGTTTGTTGTGTTTACGGCGGTGCCGAGGTAGACGAAGTCTTTTACTACCTCAAAACAATAGAGCCAACTTCAACAGTTGGTCCGAGCTCTATGGACGCATTGCGCGTCGACACCATAAACTTGGTTTTATCGCCGTTCACTGCCAGACCCACTTTAGCAGATTCTCCTTCGATCTTCACAAAGATGTAGTTACTTACTTAGCTGGCCCATTACAGAACATTTGTTCCATAGACCAAACTAAGAAAAGATCTCCAATTCTCTCTGTTTTTCGCTTGGCTCTCTGGAATACCGCGCCTTTTCATCTCTTCATCCACTTGTTTGCGCCATCTATTCTTTGGCCTGCCAATTCTGCGTGCACCGCCATGTGACATGCATTCATAGGCCTTTTCAGTGGGTTCATCATCGCTCATTCTTATGATATGGCCTAGCCAACGCAATCGCTGCATCTCGATACTGTTAACTATATTCATGTCTTTGTATAGCTGATATAGCTCGTGGTTCATACGACGTCGATATTCACCGTCAACGCAAATCGGCCCGTAGATCTTTCGAAGAATTTTCCTCTCAAACACACAAAGCACTGCCTTATCTGCTTGCGCAAGTACCCATATCACAAAGATTGTATCACAAAGATATATGTTACTTCTTTTACTGATCGTCCTCTGATGTATATATCGTCAGCATAAGCAACTAACATGTGGCTATTGGTGTAGATTGTGTCATTTCATTTAACGCTTGCCTCTCGTATGACCTTTCTCAGCAGTATGTTGAAGAGATCACACGAAAGGCTGTCTCCTTGTCTGAAACTTCTTTTGAAATAAAACTGTTCGGAGAAGTTCTTTCCTACTTTAACTGAGGCCCTAGTGTCAGTTAAAGTCATTTTACAAAGCCGTATGAGCTTTGCGGGGATACCAAATTCAGACATGGCTTGGAATACCTTTGAACGTAGGGGGCTGTCGAAGGCTGCCTTATAATAAACAAAAAGATGGTAGGGTAGAGATCAGAATCTCTTGGGTCTTCTCTAGGATTTGCCGCAGGATAAATATCTGGTCAATGGTGGACTTGCCAGGTCTACAGCGGCATTGATATGGTCCAATTATTGCGTTGACCACAGGCTTTAGTCGTTCGCACAATATCCCTGACACTATCTTGTAGACAATAGGAAGAAGACTTATGCCCCTATAGTTAGAGCATACAGTCTTACCGCCTTTCTTGTGTACGGGACACAGGATGCTCAGGTACCAATCGTCGGGTCAGCGTTCTTCCTGTCAGATGGTGCTAACTAGCTGATGCATACACCTTATCAGCTGGTAGGCTATCTGCTCCTGTTGCCTTATTATTCTTCAGCCGTTTTATTGCTGCCTTTACCTCATCTTGGCCGTGTGATATACATTCAATACCATATTCTGGGATTGGATTTGTGGTATCTTCGTCGTCTTCGGTACTATTGGATACCAACAGGTTGGAAAAGTGCTCTTTCCATATCCTTAGCACCCTATCTGTATCAGTTACCAAATTACCTTGCTGGTCTCTACAGGAGGATGTGCCAGTGCCAAAGCCATCAGTTTGATGTTTCACTCTTTGGTAGAATTTACGGACTTCATTTTGGTTCCTGTACATCTGGATTTTTTCACACTCCCGCTTTTCCATTTCTCTTTTTTTCCTGCAGAAAAGACGTTTCTCCTCTCTCCTTTTCTCCCGATATCTCGCTCGTGCGCTACACATTGCTACGGGTTGTAATGTAGCCCTATTTGCCGCATTTTGCTCTTCAGTAGCAGCACGACACTCCTGGTCATAACATGGGGAGGCTGTTTGCATGGAGAGTGCAATAATTTGCCATTGTGTTGATATGTTAACGAGACGAGGAGTGCTTTGATTAAGCAATTGGGCGAGTTGAGTGGAATATGCTGTGGCTATCTGTTGTGATTTTAGCTTACCGATGTCCAATTTCCGAGTTGTGTGTGTTCGCTCCTTATTTGCTACGTTTAATCGGGTTCGCATATTGCTGCAACAAGGTGATGGTCTGAGTCTGTGTTTGCACCTCGGAACGATCGTACATCCAACACGCTTGATGCATGTCTTCAATCTATCACAACGTGATCAATTTGATTTTTGGTTCTTTGATCTGGCCACAGGCAGGTGCCCTTATGAATATCAAGATGCTTAAATCTGGTACTGCTAACTACCATGGTTTTGCAGCTGCGAAGTCTATCAGCCTCATTCCATTGTTCAATGTTTCGCTATGGAGACTGTATTTTCCGACTATTTCAAACGTTGTTGTGACGCCTTTCCAAATCTATCGTATTTCCAGTATGGCAGTAATGTCGGCCTTTTACTTCTGCCAATGCGAAACTGCACCTTCTCTATAAAGAGTGCGAACGATCTAGGTGCAGATTCGCAGATCATGGTCCTTAAAACGTTTGCGGGGTTCGTCAACTTTAGTGGGGGTTGTTTTTCTTTTCTTTCGTTTTTCCATAGTAGGCTGCTTTTTCTAGGAGAGGGTTACTAGCTCGACGACCAAACCCAAGTTTTTAACGTTCTTATGGGTGAACGCGCCGCACATGTTAGCTCACTAACTGTAACGGGTGTAAAAGGCAGTTCCCCAGGTGACACCACGGGGAGGTAAGTGTCCACTTGAGATGAAAGAGGGACCAAGATAAATCCTGGGCTTTGCCATGGTAGAGCCGGTCCGGACCGTTCCTTGGTATCTTTCGTCTCTACGTCACCCATTAAATTTATTGTATTGAATTTAAATTATTCTTCTTATTTCAAGAAATACATGGCAAAGATTATATTACGTTTGCTACTATTTGATAACCTAATTTAGTTTACATCAGAATGCTTTCAGTTGAATTTCTGTGACAAAATTAATTGAGCGCACCAATTTCATTCCTCCACAAAATATCAAAATGTTTCATATTAATAATTTCCACATTTAAGCAGAAATGGTTACCTTTTTAATGTACTTCAAACTCTTGAGGCAAATAAAAATGCCTTACTAGCACTTTCTCTAACCTACATTTACCACACAACTGCCCTACAACAATAATGCGTTCGTTAAATTGCATCCAATTTAGACATCTAGCATTTGGGGACCAACAACATTCCATGGGGGGTACAACAAAATAAGGTCATTAATATAAAAATCTATGATGTTTTTAAATGACCGGAAATATAAAGTCTTGTTAATGTCACAATATTTGACACCTGTTTACGCTTGACACTCGACATTCAACAAGAGTTACGGCAACGATAACATGCAACAGCAACATGCAGCCAGGATGACGATGACAACCCACACACCCACCCACCAGCTCCTAGAAAATCGAATTATGTGTATGCACAATCTGGACGACAACAACAACACCACTTCTATGTTTTACAAAGTGAACAACATCGATGTTGACCTACATTATTAAATTTTTAAACAACAATCATAGCATGTCGATGTCAATCTCAGCGTTCGGTGAATGGTTGGATAAAAGTCAAAAATAAGTTAAGGTATTTATGTGTGTGTGTGTAGGTGGTTTGGTGTGTGTGTGTGTGCATGCCATTTGGCTATTAATGGCCTTGTTTGTTTGTGTGCCTTTGTCCAATGATTTGTATTTGCCACAAAAAACCTCAATCTTGTATTGGCTTTCGTTGCCATTCATTTCTACTTACCTCGATAGACCACTTTGTTGAATGTGCTCGTTATGATGCGCAATTCAGGATTTGGCGTTTCACCAATTTGTACCATTAGCGAAAGGCCTACAATGCCTTGGGATTTGTGTTGTGCTTCGGACATATTGTGATACAATTCCTTGTTGAAGCCATAAATTTGTATCTGCAAAAAAGGATCACACACAAACAAAATAAATTGAAAATGGAAAATATTATGGAATTTTCGCATAAATAAAATTCACAAACACTCACACACACCCACAGACAATAAATTGTGGAATGCATTGAATGATGCTTTTTCAATAAATTAATTTTATGTAAACCAAAGAAAACGGCTTACCTCTCCCGGAAAACTATAACCCTGTACATAATGCTCCGAACCACGTGTATCCTGTGTACCATAGTGTATGTATATTTCTTCGAACTGATATTTATATGCCAGTGGACCACCGGATATATTCACATGCTGTTTGGTATCTTTGTCAACACGAAATACCAGCGATTGTCCCGTATTGTGTAGAGTTCCAGATACCTATTGAAGAGAAGGCATATCAAGGTCATAATTATTTGATTCGTTGATTGATTAGCTACATACCTTGTGTTTGTCTATGTGTAGTGGTCTTAGAAATGGATCGAACAGCAGTTTATCTGGCACAATATCGATGGGTGACTGTCGTCTACCTTTGTTGCACATATTCCATTGTGGATTTATAAGGCCCCAAAAACTTGGTCCTGTAAAAGAATGACAAAGAAATTAATTAAAATTTATAGACTTTTCATAAAAAATCGGCTTATTAAAAATGGTTGCTTTTATTGGCTCAAAATCCCTTTTGGTAAATTTTTAATTCATCTGTATATATAAAATTGAAATTTGTTTGTCTGTTTGTTTGTTTGTGCCTTATAGACTCGAAAACCGCTGAACAGATCTTATTGACATTTTTAGGGTACATTGCTACATGGACTGGAATGAAAATAATCTATATCATTTTTTGAAATTTCGCGTTGATCTGGAGATATAGCATCAAAACCGGAGGTCCCTCCAAAATATTTAGATTTTGTATGCAAATATCTTTAGAACTATTACAGATACAATCTCAAAATTTTGTATGTGTGACGGAATTTGATGTAGAAATAAATTTACCAAATTATATTCAAATCGGTGCAGATTTGGATATAGCTCCCACATACATATATTTTCGGCCGATTTCCTTATTTTATGTACCAAACATGTTATTTATGTCCAATTTCAATGAAATTTAAAATGTGTGACGGAACTTGGTCTGGAAATAAACGTGCCAAATTTTATCAAAATCGGTTCAGATTTGGATATAGCTCCCATATACATATATTTTCGGCCGACTTCCTTATTTTATGCACCAAACACGCAATATATGTCCAATTTCGCTGAAATTTTGAATGTCTTACGCAATTTGTTCTAGAAATAAATGTGCCATATTATATCGAGATTAGTTCAGATTTGGATATTGCTCCCATATACATATATTTGCGGCCGATTTCCTTATTTTATGCACCAAACACGCTATATATGTCCAATTTCGCTGAAATTTAGAATGTGTGATGGATATTGGCCTAGAAATATATGTGTCAATTTATGTAGAAATCGGTTCAGATTTGGATATAGCACCTATATATATTTTCTGCCGATTTCATGTATTTGAGACACCAAACACGCTATTTATATCCAATTTCAATAAAATTTGGAACATGTGACTGAACTTGGTCTATATGTCCAAAGTCGCTGAAATTTGGAATGTGTTACAGAACTTGGTCTAGAAATAAATGTGCCAAATTATATCGAAATCGGTTGAGATTTGGATATAGCTCCCATATATATTTTCGGCCGATTTCCCTATTTTATGAACAAAGCACGCTATATATGTCCAAATTCGCTGAAATTTGGAATGTGTTAAAGAACTTGGTCTAGAATTAAACGTGCAAATTATATCGAAATCAGTTCAGATTTGGATATAGCACCCATACATATTTTCGGCCGATTTCCTGTATTTTATGCACCAAACACGCTATATATGTCCAATTTCGCTGAAATTTGGAATGTGTTAAAGAACTTGGTCTAGAAATAAACGTGCCAAATTATATCGAAATCAGTTCAGATTTGGATATAGCTCCTATATATATTTTAGGCCGATTTCCCGTATTTGATGCACAAAACACGCTATATATGTCCAATTTCGCTGAATATTGCAATGTGTTACAGAACTTGGTCTAGAAATAAATGTGCCAAATTATATCGAAATAGGTTCAGATTTTTATATTGCTGCTATATATATTTTCGGTCGATTTTCTGCATTTGATGCATCAAACACGCTATATATGTCTAATTTCGCTGAAATTTGGAACGTCTGACGGAATTTGTTCTAGAAAAAAATGTGCCAAAATATATCGAGATCGGTTCAGATTTGAATATAGCTCCCATATATATTTTCGGCCGATTTCCGGTATTTGATGCACCAAACACGCTATATATGTCCAATTTCGCTGAAATTTGGAATGTGTTAAAGAACTTGGTCTAGAAATAAACGTGCCAAATTATATCGAAATCAGTTCAGATTTGGATTTAGCACCCATATAAATTTTCGGCCGATATCCTGTATTTTATGCACCAAACACGCTATATATGTCCAATTTCAATGAAATTTTGAAGAGACTTAGAAGTCAGTAGAAGTCATCAATATGTACACAAGTACTTATAGTTGGGAAGGAATTGATCGAGGCTACAGCTATTAAATATCATATCTTTGAGAGACTTCTGGAAAAAATAATTTCAATGTATAGAATAAATTACAACTATCCTCAAACTTAAAGTTCTCAAACCTGTGTCTATTTAAATCCAATCTGTAGAAATAATGAGAAATTAATAGTGTGAGAGTATATAACCTACGTAGAAATACTTATAGTCGAAAAGGCTTTAGGAGGAGTTTTACACCCTGAAACGGAGTTTTACACCCTGAATGGGTAGAGAACGCCTTCATATCTCCTATATTAATACGTTAAAATACTAAAAAAGTTAATTTAATTATATCATTCATCATTCGGGGTAGCAAAGCGCACCGGGTTCAGCTAGCTCAATATAAGTGGGATTATACAAAAAGCAAGCAAAGTATCATTCGATTTTTATCGACAGAAGCAAACCTCCAACCTATAATAGCAAAACTATGACACTGTACCACAAAGGTTCTGCAAGAATTGGATTTAATTGAAGGACATGCTATCCAGCAAAAATACCAATTACAAGGCACTTTACTAACCCACTATTACTACAAGGGCAAGTCGCGCGAAATGAGTCGTTATTTTGCACCACTAAAATAAGTATGTTAATAAATAGTCACGACTTTTAGCTACTACTTATTTTAGTGACCAAAAAACCACTTATTTGGCGCGACATGCCCTTGTTAAAATAATGTCTTGGTAAGGTGTATTTTTGCTGGGTTTTCATGCTCTTATTTTCCAGCTCTTGCTTTTTCGCTTCTTCTCACTCCATTTTTTTATATATTATTCCTTGGCGCTTCAGGTTACAACTGTCGGGAACGTTGCCGTGAATGACGATGTTCTTCTTATCGTGATCGTGCCAGGGAGTTTTAGGTGGTAGTTTTTTGGTACCCAACTGTAGATAATACGTCATTTTGAAGAGACAATGCGCTCGAGATAAACTGGTGCTATGGTGTTTGCAGCTTCCCCCGTCCTGTGGGATTGCTTTTGCTGCAGCATTTAGACGAGTACGTTTCTCTGTATGATATTTTAATGCGTTTTTTTAAATCTTAGATAATTATACATACATATAAGGTGAATCGAGGAAAAACCTGACGAACAAAATAACAAAAAATTTTTCAAATTAATTTGTGTGGAGTTGTTTTCACTACTTAAATGGTATAAACGTTTTATTAATATTCAACGTACAATCTTTCGTGCAACAGAAAATAATTTTTATACCCTCAGCAAGTATGCTAACAAGGGTATATACACTTTCATACGGGCAAAATGTGCCTCATCGAAATAATGGTTTTAGACCCCAAGTATGTTTGGACGAAATCCGTTTCAGACAATTTGGAGTTGATTTAACCATGTCCGTCTGTCTGGCTGGCTGGAGCACACGGTAACTATCGAACGGAGCAACCGATTCAGTCCAAAATTTGGCTTTCGTAATATTTTATCAAAATTTAGTCTAAGTTCGAATATGGGTTATATCGGTTCACTCCTTCCGGTACCTTTGGTCCATACTTGGCACATCGTGAAATTTCAACTAGACTTAGATGAGGTTCCGGTATAGACTCAATCGGTCCATTCCTTCTGGTACCTCCCAAACAAAATTTGGAAAAGTTCAGTTTAGCACCTGCTTGTACTCACTGCCCCTCATACGACGGTACAACTTTTATCTGGGTCAAGTCCACACTTCCAGAGAAAATAGCCTGAAAGGTGAAAAAACCCCTTTGACACCGTGTGTAGTGGTTGTAGCGCCAATTCGGTCCAAAATTTGTCCTTCGTAATATTTTGTCCAAACATAGTTTAAATTCGAAGATAAGCCATATCGGTCCACTCTTTCAGGTACATCCCCTTCAAAGGTTCAAAAATGTTCGGAAAAATTGTAAGCACAATAACTATTGAAGGGAGTGACCGATTTGGTCCATACTTTACACATCCTAATATATCTACCAAATATAGATCAGGTTTGAATATGGACTATATTTGTCCACTCCTTCGGGTACCTCCCACAAAAATTGTCGGATAAGTTCACTTTAAGACCTGCTCTCGAATTACTTTGATTTCTGTGTAAGCTACTTGCATACGCTGCCTCCATTAAGACGGTAAAAATTGTGTAAAGGTGTAAAAGCATCTGTGGGACCACATGTGAAATGACTAATGACCCACGGAAATGACTAGTCTTATTTTTTGTTTTTTTTTTTTTTTTTTACCAGATCCCGTTTTTATGTGCTGTTCCAGGATTGTGTAGAAGGTGGATTGTTTTTTGGTGGATATATCCGCAAAAGTTCAACAGTTTTGCATTTTTAAGCGCTAAAGACCACTTATCGGCTCGTGTGTTTACTTACTTAGATTTCCGTTCCTCTCTATTTGATTTCGTCATCAACTTGTTGACTCCATCCAAGCCTTGGCCTTTCAGTTTTGCGTTAACCGCCATGCGGCCCGTATTTATACGCCTTATTAGCGGTATAGCAGATACAGCTCGTGGTTCAAACACGCCGATAGTCACCGTCACCTTGCTTGCGCAAGTACCCAGACTTCGGACCCACACAATGGCACGGGTAGTATCAGTGTTTTATAAAGTGTTATGTTTGTTTGTTCTTAAACTGCTTATTTAAGCCAAAGTAGCATTTATGGACACTTTTCGCGCCGATACCATCAGCTTGACCTTATCACCGTTTACTACCAGACCCACTTTCTCAGGTTCTCCTTCAACCTTCTTAAAGATATCAAATACTTATTTTACGGATCCACCCATTAAGTCAATATCGTCGGCATAAGGAGGTAATATTTGGATATTGGTGTATATTTGCCAGTCCTTTTGACGTTTGCATCTCGTGCAACCTTTTCCAGTAACACAAAAGGTTGTCTCCTTGCCTTAAACCTTTTTTGGCGCTAAACTGTTAGATACATGGTGCAAGATATAATACCAACTGATGCCGTCATAACAAAAACAAATATTTCGCTTGTACCAAGAATATAGGTGTACAACATCTTTATTTAAGCTTCGCAAATAATATTTTAATCCTTTTCTTCTATCTTTTGTGGATTCTTCGTGCAAAAACTTTTGACAGGAATTTAAGACTACTGCCTGAATTTGCCCTTTGAATCACATTCCTAAATTCGCGGTGGTTAGAGCATACAGTCTTCTCTCCTTTCCTGGGGACGGGAGGCTGGGTTCTCAGGTTCCAGTCGTCGGGTACGCGTTCTTCCTGCCCGATGGTGCTTACTAGCTAATGCATACACCTTAGCAGCGGGTCGCCTCCAGTTTTAAAAAGCTCTGCTGGTAAACCATCGTCTCCTGTTGCCTTCATATACTTTAGCCGGTTTATTGCTGTTTTTACCTCATCTGAACGGACGGATTGTATATGTTCAACGTTGTCTTCGCTAATATTTAATACCAAAAGTTTGGAAAAATTATCTTTCCATATCCTGAACACGCTATCTAGAGGAGTATGTGCCTGTACTGAAGCCATCAGTTTAATGTTTTACTCTTTGGTATAATTTTCGGACTTCACTCTGCCTCCTGTACATCTCGATTTTTGACACTCCATATTTTTCAATTTCTCTATTTTTCCTGCGGAATAGACGTTTCACGTCTATCCTTTTCTCGATGTCTTTCTCGTGCGCTACGCATTGCTTCTGATTTAAAGTATCCGTGTATATGGAATTTTTCTCTTCGGTAGCAATTCGACACTCCATGAGTTCCTTGATGAAGGTCTCTGGTACACAATATTGATTTTGCGGCTGTTTGCATGAAGTATACTTTGCCGCAGCTGAGCTGATATGTTATCCGGACGAGGAATGCTTTGTAGAAATTTTAACAGGGGGAATTCATTGTGAAAATATGTATGTAGTACATCCAGTTGGGCTGATTTTGTTGTGCTGTTCTTTATCGTTGGTTAAAAAAATGAAGGCAGCAGGAGCTGATGCGCTGCCAGCCGAACTGGTTAAAACTAGTGGCCACATTCAGATAAGAAATATAGATCCTGTACTCGGGTGCAGGAGTATAGGGCTCTAGCTCCAACAACAGACGGACGTGTGCTGATCGTCTTAGAATTTTACCCTCATCAAGAATACATATACTTTATAGGGTCGCCAATGATTATTTCAATACGTTACAAATTGAAAAACAAACATAATATAACCTCCATGTAACTTATGATATAACAAACAACATTAGTTTTGAAATAAAGAGAATACAAGTTAAAAAGTATCAGTCGGATTTGCCGACAGCTTTTGTTAATTGAAACTTTCATCTAATGAGAAAATCGAGGCGAATACCGGCTACGTAACCAAAATCATTTTCCCCAATAATTATGTATTAGGGAGTTTTCAGATTTATGGCCTTTTTTGGACGTATGAACTTGCCGAAAAAAATATTGTATTAAAAAATAAATTATTTAAAATATTTAATTAAATTAATAAATATAGATTTAGAAATAGTTATTATTAGCAAAAGTGTTATAATTTATTTAATAAATTAAATTATTTATTTAAATTTTTTATTAAAGTATTCATTTTAATTTTAAAAATGATTTAGAACTCAAAAGTATTACGGGAAGATACCTGGAATGGGTCGACATAGTCCATTTTGGATGTGGATTCTATTTTGGTAGTCATTTCGCTCATTTACTCAAAGAGTGACACATCTAAAAAAAACAGTTTCGAGAAAAACGCGTTTTAAGTTGGCGATTGAAATTTGACTTCCCTACTTAAAAAGATTATTACGCAAAAACTAAAATCAATACTTGGACCATATTTTGCAGACAGCCAGCAAGATGTCAGTGCTGAATTTCTGTGCAAGATCAATTATGATTTGAAGTGTTTTAGAGCTTGATAACCTCGAAAAACTTTTGGGTTGAATTATTGGCAACTCGTAGTAAATGAGCTGTAACTCGTCGAGTTTTAGAGATATCAGCATGAAAATTTGACACAAGATAAAGTAAAAGTTGTAGAAAAAATAGAAATCTCAGAAAACGCATTTTTTGAGTTATGCCACACTTTGAGCAAATGAGCGATTTATTTTCGATACATTTTTTCATTTCAGTTAGTCACCGTATAATTTAGAGCTTGTGGACCACAAAATATTGAGAGGTAGGGAGAGGTACCCTAAGGAGAAGACCGATGCGGAGTATTTTTGAAGTAAAACTAAATTTGGACATGCTATTAAGTGATTCAAAGTTCGGCCCAAATCGGCTGCCTTTCGTATGTTGCCGTAGGGCTTTTTACAGATTTCAGGATATTTTGTCAGTAAGTATGGACTTTCGGGAACAAGTCTTAAACTGCACTGTTCCGAAATTTTTTGTGGGAGATACCCGAAGGAGTGGATCGATAGAGCCCATATTGGAACCTCATCTATGTCAGGTAGAAATTTTACGATGAAGGAAATATGAATCGGCGTTACAAAATAAGTCCCCAATGAAATAAGTCCCCAAACTGAAAATGAAATATGTCCCCAAATTTGAGGCGTTATTTCATAATGAAATAAGTCCCCAAAAATTTAAATGAAATAACTCCCCAACGAAGTGAAATAACTCCCCAAAATAAATTGAAATAACTCCCCAAATTTGGGGACTTATTTCATTATGAAACAAGTCCCCAATTTTAAAAATGAAATAATTCCCCAAAAACTTTCATCGATTGTTATGTTTCTTTGTTCGAATGTAGCAAAAATAGTAATTGATAACATATACAGTTATACAACATGAATTTACTTACTTACTTAGTTGGCCCATTACAGAACATTTGTTCCATAGACCGAACTAAGAAAAGATCTCCCTTCCTCTCTATTTTTCGCTTGACTTTTTGGAATATCGCGCCTTTTCATTTTTCATCCACTTGTATGCTCCATCGAAGCTTAGGCCTGCCGATTCTGCGTGCACCGCCATGTGGCATGTTTTCAAACACCTTTTTAGCGGGTTCATCATCGCTCATTCTTATAATATGGCCTAGCCAACGCAATCGTTGCATCTCGACACGTTTAACTATATTCATGTCTTTGTATAGCTTATATAGCTCGTGGTTCATACGACGTCGATATTAACCGTCAACGCAAATCGGCCCGTAGATCTTTCGAAGAATTTTCCTCTCAAACACACCAAGCACTGCCTTATCTGCTTGCGCAAGTACCCATGCTTCGGAGCCATACATTAGCACGGGTAGTATCAGCGTTTTGTATAGTGTTATCAACATCAATTTAGTTACAAATTTTCTAGGCAACAATGCCACTTGAAGAGGTTATTTTGTTCTGCAATTGAGTTATTTTTCAAAGATTTTATTTTCATCTGAAAAAAAACTTTTCGAATTTCCTCTTGGAAAATATCTACTTTTGGTACCACATTTGTACACATACCGTTTCTCTCATATATTACCCAAGTTAAAAAGATTTTCACCGTTATCTTACCGTTTTCCAATAACTCTGTTGACTTATCTATTTCACTTTCTTTCATAGGAATATTTTTTCTTTTTTTTAATAAAGACACATGCTCTGTTCCTGAACCTGCAAGAAGCTACCATTTTTTACTACGATAACATTTTTTCCTTTATGTTATCGGAAAAAATAGTAGATTCTTGCAGTACTGGAACAGACCAACATATTTAATGCTTTGGAATATTAAGAATTTGAATGTAAATTGTTTTGTTGTGAAAATATGTTGATATTTTGGTAGGAAACAAAAATCCCCGCGAGTTTTGGTTTCATACCAAAATATCAACCTATTTTCACAACAAAACAATTTACGATCAAATACGATGAATGGTAGTACGAGTAGTTGTTTGTGGGAAAAAGGACGTGTCTTGGTATCAAGTTAAAAATTCGCGCGAAATTTTATCTTGAAACCAAGACACGTCCTTTTTCCCACAAACAACTACTCGTACTACCATTCATCGAAAACGATTTACTTTCACAATCATATGTCCCTATTCTTTTAGTTATATATATTCCGTCTTTATTCTAATGATTAAGCTCCATATTTTTTTTTTTTTTTTTTTTTTTTTTGTTAAAAAACTTTCCATCTTCCACATTCACTTTTGATTTGCAACCTTTTATGCTGCAAATGCAAGTGTTGTGTGTAAATCATTTTTGGAATATATAATACCTAAGAACTTTTTTTCTCAGCGGCAATAATTTCGACTTCCATACTGATCAGTAGACGCTCTTCAAAAAACTATTTGAGAAACATGAAATAAGTCCCCAAATTAATTTTTGGGGATTTATTTCATTTCTAAATTTGGGGAGTTATTTCATAATGAAATAAGTCCCAAAAAATTTGTATTAAATAAATCCCCAGAAAAATGAAATAAATCCCCAAAAATTTAGATTATAGTTGTTGTTGTTTTGTGTATACAATTTTGGGGACTTATTTCATTTTCAGTTTGGGGAGTTATTTCATTGGGCACTTATTTCGTAACGCCATATGAATCAACTCGGTTACTACCTCCGAGAGTTACCGTGCGCACAATTTTACTGAAAAGTTGTGAAATTTTGTTTGGGAGGTACTTAAAAAAGTTAACCAATGTGACTCATTTTTGAACTTAAACTAAGTTCGGACAACATATTACGATGAGCAAATTTTGATCCGAATCGGCAGATCCGCTCAAGAGTTATCGTGCGCTTCAACCACCACACATAGTGCCATATGGATTTAAACCTTTCGTGCTATTTTCTTGTATCGTCGTAATGTCGTCGGGCAGCGAATACAAGCTGTTTCAACCAAAATCAAAGCGATTCGAACTTTTCCCAAGTTTTGTGCGGGAGGTTTCCGAAGGAGTACACCGATAAAGTCTATATTAGAACCCTTCTATGTCTGGTAGAAATTTCACGATGTGCAAAGTATGGACCAAATTTTGGACCGAACCCAACCATTACACGGTGTCATAGGGGTTTTTGCACCTTTTAGGCTATTTTCTCAGAAAGTATTGACTTGGCCCTGAAAAAAACATGCACCATTGTGTGTGGAGCTGTTCATTTCACGATGTGCAAAGTATGGACCAAATTTTGGACCGAACCCAACCATTACACGGTGTCATAGGGGTTTTTGCACCTTTCGGGCTATTTTCTCAGGAAGTATTGACTTGACCTGAAAAAACTTGCACAATTGTGTGTGAAGCTGTTAATACAAGTTGTTACAACAAAAATCAGAGTGATTCGAGAGCAGGTCTTAAACTGAACTTTTTCAAAATTTTGTGTGGGAGGTACCGGAAGGAGTGGACCGATTGAGTCTATATTGGAACCTCACATAAGCCTGGTAGAAATTCCACGATGTGCAAAATGTGGACCAAATCGTTTACTCCCTTCAAGAACCTATAGTACCCTATACACATTGTGGTGTAGGGTACAAAACAAATAATCTTTAATCTTTAATGTTCCACGGAAGTAAGACAGTCTACTAAATATACACTACGTAGCGTATACACAATACTTTACCTAAATCTGTGACGTATACGTTACTATGTATGTACTATTGTGTGAAAGGCTCTGTATCCATATGCCAAATGTACCATAAGATAAACTTGATATATGGTTGGCCACTTGTTTAATGGACTCTCCAAATTACGTAACTATCAGAAGGATGTGCTAGTCACCTAATTTTCCCCTTAATATTTTCCAGCACAATATTGAAAAGATATCACAATGGTATGTTTCTGCATCTAAAAACCTCCTTTAGTTTGGACTTAGAAGTCCAACAACTGTAGCTATTTGTCTTCATGGACTCCTACTAATAACATTGTGTTCGTCTTTGAGAGATCCTACTGACTTCTACTGGTATTACCGGCCCTAAGTCGAAGTTCTTTTGATTTTCAAAGAGAAAGAACTATTGGACTTCTATCAGGAGACCTGAAGAATTTTTATGAGAAGATCTACTGTTTGTTCTACTACAATTATTACTACTCTACGTAAATACCTACTGATCTTCTGTAAAAAGGTCCCTGGTATTTTGGTCTTTTTCACGAAAAAATTATGATTTTTATGAGAAGGCATTCATATTAAAATTATTTGACTTTTATTGAAAATACCGACTGGTCAAAGTAGAAGTATGAACTAAGTGAGAAGGTATGAACTTGCTGAAAACTATGGACTTTCCGAATAAATATGGACTTTTGCCAACACATGTGAAAAGGACATTTCCTGTCGATAAAAAAATTAATTTAGTTGGAAAAAAAGATAAATAAATAGAAATAAAATCTTGTAATAAGTAAAGCCACTGTGTACAAGTTTTAGGTGGTTATACTAAAATATGGACCAATAACCACAATATGTTGAGAAGAGAAGTTTAATCACAGCAGATTGGATTGGACATTTTGCTAAAATCTATTAAAACGTGAAGTTAAGGGGTTTGATATACGGTTGCTTCGCAAATATTGCCGATTTTGTCACTTTTGGTGTATATTTTTCCTGTCTATAGAGAAGCCGAAATGTCAATGCTGATCATATTATAAGCCACACGAAGTTTTATCTTCGATTTTACTTCTTTTTTTTAGGAATTGTATATGTATTTGTAATTGTATTTGTAATTTTCAATAGAGATATTTAAATAATATACGATTTGTATATATGTACATATATGTATATTTAATAACACTGTGAACCGAAATTTTGGGGGGTGGAAAATTCCTTTTGGGGATGAAAGCTCTTGGTGAGTATATACAAAACCCAGAAGGACAGATCCGCCGTGAGTCGAACTTTTGAGATATGGCGTGATGAATATTTTGCTTGAGACCCTATAAACCCTCAGATATTAGCGTTATATCTTTGTCCGCTGTTGTTTTAGCTTATTTCTAAGATCACATTTCTTCAGCCAAATCAAATGAGGATTGTTTTCGTAGAGCATTTTGACCTTATATCTCGCGGCTCTTGAAATAAAGGACGAAAAGGACATTGAAGGAAGCGAGATAGAAGGTCAAAATGATCCACGAAAATAATCCTCATTTGATTTGGCTGAAGAAATGTGATCTCAAAAATATGCTAAAGCAACAGCGGACAAAGATATAACGCTAATATCTGAGGGCTTATAGGGTCTCCAGCAAAATATTCATCACGCCATATCTCAAAAGTTCGACTCACGGCGGATCTGTCCTTCTGGGTTCTGTATATACTCACCAAGAGCTTTCATCCCCAAAAGGAATTTTCCACCCCCCAGACTTTGAGCTCCATTTTGTTGCACAGTGTAATTAGCATTGTCTGGAAAGAATTAAGATTCTATAGACGAAATAAACAAATAAACAAATTTGCCTTATACATTTTCCATGTATTAAAGAATGCATATAAAGGTGCGTTAAAAATGAAATGAAAGGAAAACAAAAAATATGTGTATACTTGTTTATTGTTAATATTAACCAAAGGATATTAATAAATGTTTGCCAATACCATCAACACACAATGTGGTTACACATGTTTCCTCTTCTTGTTCAATATTTGCAATTTTTGAAAAAACAGAGGGTAATAAGATTAGGCAACTTAAATTCGGCTAACTGGAAAAATAATTGGAGATGGTGGTGTGTTAATCATTTGATGATATCTGTCTATTGTCTATTTTGGGAAGATATGGCAATTAACGGTGTGCACTAACATTTTTGTGCTACTGTTGAAAACAACCAAACTTCTTGGGTTTTTATAAAATTTAGTCCTTATGATCCACTGTAGGACAGTGATAAGGATGCCCGCCTTGTACTCAGAAGAACTGCGGTTTAATCAACCCGACCAGAAGATCATTATTTTCGGCAATGGCAAATTCACTCGTCTTAAATTGGCTTACATTTCCTGAATATTTCAGTCATTACAATAGGTATCTTAAGACACACCGTTCGGACTCGGTGTTAAAAAGTAGGTCCCGTATCATACCAGACAATATGAATAGGTGTACATTCATTGATATGAGAGAAGTCTCCCTTGTCCCATCGGGTATGTTGAGGGAATATATGTATTTAAATATGTAGGCCTTATTTATAACCCCTTATCCTTTAAATTGTATTCATCCATGTTTTAAGTTGTTGTTACTATTTTTTTATTTTTTACTAACATATTTTTTATATTTACAATTCATTGTTTTCCTTTATTCTTATAGTATTTTTTCGTTGTATGTATTCCAGTTGTTCGAAAATGTTCAAAATAATCGAAAATGACAGTCTATCTGATGCTGAATGTTGAAAATCATTGCAGTCGCTCGGTCAAATACATGTATGTACATACATATGTATGTATGTACATATGTATGAATGTTCATATGCATGTATGTACATACATTGAACATTGTATATAGTCATGTCTCGTAGTGCGTCGTCTGGCTAACCAAACACGTATTCATTCATTGTATCTGTGCATCTTTTTGATTCGCAATGTGGCAATGGCCACCATGTTCGATTGTATTGCAAAGTGTAGTTTCATTTTAAATATTAACAATTTCTGTTGTTGTTTCATTGGATGATGTGTGTGTGTGCGTATGTGTGTCCATTGTGTTAAGAGTTACGTTAACAAATTTGATTATTTTTTAACTTTTTTTGTTGTGTTTTATTTTTTTGGATCAAACGTTCATTCGTTCGAAGAACGAAGAATAAAAACATTGGCAGTGACACACAATCGTAGTCTGTCTGACTGTATCTATTAAGCTACAATGTTCGCGTCAAACCAAATGATGGTAGTAGGTAGAGTGACTGACATTTTGGTTTGAAAACAGTGGACAGATTCATGTCATTCATATTGATATTGTTTGTATGTTTTCAGTTTTTGTTCGGTTTCGTGTGAGTTAATTGTTTAAGTCAATGGAAATGTGCAAGTAATTGAAATGTAGATAAGAAGATGTAAATAAAAATAAAATGTAATTTGCCTAAAGCTTTTAATTTAATTAGGGTATTGTAGTGTGTTGGGTGCCACGGTGATTTAATTGTAATCAACCCCGACCAGTTTTCAGAATAGCCGGGTTCGATTCCCAGGGCGGCAAACATCACCTATTTCTGCGCTGACCATATAAAAATGATGTGAAAAGGGGGTCCAATATACATATACGAGTTAGCATGACTTGGGTTGCACTCATTAACATGATAGAAGTCTGCCATGTCCTCTAGGGGAGGTTGGTGAGAAATATATGTATGTATGCACTGTACTCAAGTCGTCTTTATAGTAAGGCATATGCGATTTATTGGCAAAAATAAAAAAAATCGAGAATGCCTAGTTCAGAATATGGATTAATTATTCACGTCCTTTTCTTCGATGTGGTGCGAAATAAATACCATATTATTTTATGCTTTCATGTATGATGCCTGACGAAGGGAATGAAAGATACCAACGGCCCTGGCCGGATTTTACTTGGCTCAGGACTTATTATGGTCCCTCTTTCATCTCAAGGGGACCATCTAAGTGGACCATGACCTGCCCCTGGTATCTCCTGGTAAGCTGCCTTTAACACCCGGTAGTGAGCTTATATGTGCCGCGCGTTCACCCATAAAACGTTAAAGACTTTGGTTGGGCGTGTGCTTAGTAAGCCATCCCTCCAAAAAAACCCTTTAAAGTTAACGACCTTTAAGGTCAACTCCCGCAAATGTTTTAAGGACCATGATCTGAGTATCTGCACCTGGCAATCCTTATAGATAAAGTCAGAGGTCTGATTTGCTCGTTTTTACTCGCGAGTGAAAAGTACCTGCGAGTGGGAGTCCTCGAAGAGTGCGAATTTTAAAAGGACTTTACTCTCCACACTTTTGTTTTATTTGCTCTCGAGTACTCGGGATTTAAAAATAGGAGTTGGAGTGAAAATGCTCGAAATAGAGTACGAGTTTACTCGAAGAGTAAAATCGAGTAAAAGTGAATTGATATATTTTTGGAAAAAAAATTTGTATAGTGAAGGAAGGAAGTTTATGGGGCAAGTTGAGGGGTCAAGTTGAGGGGTGGGAACTTGAGGGGGGCAAGTTGAGGGCGAGAAGTTTAAGGGGGACAAGTTGAGGTGGAGGGCAAGTTGAGGTGGGCGGCAGGTCGAGGGGGTTGCCAAGTTAAGGGGGTGGGGGTCAAGTTGAGTGGAGCAATTTGTGGAGGCTGTCAACTTTTTGGACGGGGCGATTTTTAAGGGGGAGGGACATACCCCCAACTAGCCCCCCTCAACATCCCCATCCTCAACTTAACTTGCCCCCATAAACTTCCCACCAACACAATACACAAATATATAAATTCATTTTTCATTCATTTCGAGCATTTTCACTCCCACTCTTATTTTTAAACCCCAAATAAAACAATTTTTTTTAATTCGTACTCTTCAAGTACTCGTACTCGCAAACACTTTTCACTCGCGAGTAAAAACGAGCAAGTCTGAAATATGCTTCGCGAGTGACGAGTAAAAATAGTGTATACTCGTTTTATTTTTGCTACTCGCGCGAGTACCTCCGCGCGAACTCGCTCGAATTTCACTCGCGAGTAGAATTCGAGCGGGTATTACGGAGCTCTGAATAAAGTTGAACTCATACTTTTCTTTTTTTCTGTGTGGAGCTGGATGACTCGGTTTTAAGTAATAGACGGAAGAACGACCGGCATGGAGATTCGTTGCTGTAGTAGTAAATGATTTATTGATGATCGGGAACTCGTTGATTCGCTGCTGTTCGGTAGTAAATGATTTGATGGTGATCGGGAACTCGGTGATTCGCTGTTCGGTAGTAAATGATTTGATGGTGATCGGAAACTCGGCGATTCGCTGTTCGGTAGTAGGCAATTTGAAGATAATCGGGATCTCGATGATTCGTGTTGTAGATGTTCAGCTACTCGGGGTTCGTATGTTTTCGGCCACTCAGTGATTCGGTGTTCAGAGTTCGGTCATTCGGTGATTCGTGTAGTAGATGTGCGGCCACTCAGAGTTCGTATGTGTTCTGCCACTCGGTGATTCGGTGTTAGGGGTTCGGCCACTTGGGGTTCGCATGTGTTCGACCACCCGGTGATTCCGTATTCGGGGTTCGACCACTCGGAGATTTGTGTTGTAGATATTCGACCACTCGGTGTTCGTATGGTTGCTCGGGCCCTCGACTCTCGTCTTGTAGGGGTTCGACCACTCGGTGATTCAGCACTCGGTTCGGTTGTTCGGCTCGCGGTTAGTTAGTGTTTGTTCTAAGTTGACCACTACGGTACACTACGAGTTCTGACTAGTGGAACAACACCCGAAGGTGGAGTGAAAAAACACCGAAAGGTGGAGTGGAACAACACCCGAAGGTGGAGTGGAACAAAACCCGAAGGTTAAGTGAATGTATTAGCCACCGCACAAAGGGGGTAGCTCTCAAAAATACTTCACAACACTCTGTACACTCCCGTGTAAGTTGGCGGACTACGAATACTTAGTTATACTCAATCCCGTGTGATTAGCTCCCTGCAGTAGCAAGCCTGACCTTTCCCGAACAAACTGAAATGTATGTGTGTGCAGTTGCACAAAGCGATTGAGAATTACACCGCAGTCGTAATCCAGTCGATCACCTCCAATCGCACTGATACACTCACCTCACAAAGTAATGCATGTACACCCAACAGAGTGTATTGGTTGACTGACTGTGACGCTGTTGGATTGTGGGGGGCCTTGTTGTTGGTTGACTATTTGTGATGTTGTTGGTATCTGATCATCCTGTCACGTTGTGATTGATGGAAGACATTCATCGATCGTGTTGAATATACGATCGTTTCGAGGAGCAAACATAGGCTCGGACCACCACCTTGTTGAAGCAAAGATGCATATCCGACTAAACGTAGGAAATAAAGAATGAACATACACAACACGGAAGATGGAGTTATGTAAGCTGTAATCACAACATATCACACAGGTCAGGATCAACAGATCACATCATGCTCAAGTCAACTCGCCCAATTGCTTAATGAAATCACTCCCGGTTCCGATAACATATCAGCACAGTGGCAAAGTATTTCCAACGCCATGTAAACAGTCGCAAAATACACACTGGTTACCAGAGACCTCCACCATGGGACCCATCGTATGACCAGGAGTGCTGCTACGGAAGAGAAAATGCGGCATATAGTTCTGCTCTACAATCAGTAGCACGAGACAGGTATCGGGAGAAAAGGAGAGAGGAAAAATGCTTTTCCGCAGGAAAAAGAGAGAAATGGAAAGGCGGAAGTGTGAAAAAATGGAGACGTACAGGAGCTAGATTAAAGTCCGAAAATTCTATCAAAGAGTGAAACATCAAACTGATGGCTTTGGTACAAGCACATCCTCCTGCAGAGAGCAGCAAGGTAATTTGGCAACTGATACATGTAGTGTGCTTAAGATATGGAAAAATCATTTTTCCCAAATTGTTGGTAACCAATACTAGTGACAACGACGAAGATACAACAGACCACAGATGGCTCTTGCGGTAACCCCCGTGCAAGTATTACAACGTAAGAATGTCATTGTGTTGTTGTACTGGAAGAATATTTGTCTCCTCATGTAGATGGTCCACTGAAGATATGAGCAGGCACCCCGTTGCAGATCTCAGAGCGGCATTCCGACAGTTTTAAAGATTTTTCTATCGCGTTGCTCTTTTATTGCGGACCAAGACTGCGGCGCATAGCTTACCACAGACCGACCTTTCGCGTTATATGTGTTCAACAAAGTTTCATTATCTGTCACCTAAGTGCTGCCTGCTAGGGCCTTATGAACCTTGTTCCCTTGGTTAACCTTGGTTAAATAGAAACGGATATATGCCCCCTCATGGGGAACTACCTATTTCATTCTACGGGGATTGGACTTCTTGTTCCTGAATTCCACATACGACTGACTTCCGCACATATAATTGATTATCGATGTCCTCAAACAGAGTGGCGTGCTTGACAGTATCAAAGTATCAAGCGCCCAAAGCCTTCAGGGTCTTTTCTAAAGGCGACAAAGGCGAAATCTGTCTGTACGATTCACCTTTGCTGGCATCTTTGCCTGGCTTTAGTAGCACATTTTCCAGATATTGGGAACTATCTGGTTGGCTGGCGACAGGTTAAAAACTTTAGTTAGATACTCTACTCCCGGTACATCCAGGTGTTTCAGCATTACAATGGAGTCAAGTCAAGTGCCTCAAGGATCTTTCATACGGGCGACAAAAGCGAAATCTGCGATTCACCTTTACTGACATCTTTGCCTGGCATTTTCCAGGTTTTGGGGACTATCTGGTTGGCTGGTGACAGGTTGAGAACTTTAGTTAGCACATCCAGCTGTTTCTGCATTACCATGGAGATTTCATTAGGGCCCAACGCTTTGGATGCTTTCACGTTGTAAATTCTGGTGGTTCATCCTCGGTAGGAAGAGATCTAATGCGACGTAGTACTATTCTCTTCGCTCAGTCCAGGGTGCTAGATAAACTATCGATTGAAATAACATTCGTACCTCTTCGGATCAGTCAGCGTAACGTCGCCAGATGTTCGAAAGTGCCTTAACCCCTTATTCCGTTAATGCTCACAATTATGGGGAGAAGATCTGAAAGAAACGACGGCTTGCCAGGTGACGTCATCTGTCAAACCAGGTGATACGATGGTTATGTCTAGCGAACTGTGACACTCTCCGCTAATTATGGTAGGGGCGTCCTCATTGAAACGTAGAGCTATCAATCTGCTCACCCAGCACAATCTGGTCTCCTTTGGCAGTTTCCGAGGACCGATCATGAGCATTACAGACCAGACGGTGATGCCCTTCCAAAACCAAGTTAATGTTGGGCCTACAACCTGGAGTACAGTTATCTTACGGTGGGATGTATATGTTCAGCAACTCCACCTCGACAGTTCCACACCAGGGTTCTACCCCCATACATTCCATGTGCTGGTCATTAGAACCAGGCTCAAGAGAGGTAGCTCTGTTGTAAACAGACTGGTGAAATATGAAACCTAGTCCCCCACCTCCACCTCGGGGGCGATCCTTCCTCAATACGTTGTAACCATCAAAAAGCTGTGAGCTAAAGTTGTTGTTGAGCTTTGTTAAGTGCTGCGCGTGGGGTTGGCATTGGTGTGACTGCGTGGAAGTACAGAAATCAGATGGCGACGGCTAGCTGGTGCTGCGATCACGCAGCATGCAGCAACATAGCCCCTGTCGTTGTCCCACGCATGAAAGAGTTCAGTACAAACCCTGAGATGCAGCTACAGTGCGACGGATGTGGACGTCACAAACCGAGCAATATAAATTGGTCCAGGGTTTTCCTCTGTCCCGGGACGGACCAAAAGAATCCGGAGCAGGCAAACCGTGATATAGTGCTACCGACACAGAAAAAATACAAACGATACATATACAAACATGTGTACACTAGGGTTATGAATTTTTGACGTTTTTTGTTTGCCGGAACCCGAATGTTGTTTGGTTCCGGGTCAATTCGGTACAAAAGAACCCGTTGCAACCAAGCACCATCATGGGGAACATACAGAACCAAGGCTTCGATAGAGTAAACAAGTGGAAAACGAGTTCGAAAAATAAATAAGCAAAGTAAATGAATAAATAAGCATTAAAATTCATGAATTTTGTATAAAACGAAAAAATTGCATTTTCTAGGTTGCCGCAAATATGGTTGATGTAAATATCAACAGCATTTAAGAGCAAAATTTTAATTTTGTAGGGGATATACCTAAAGGGTTTACCGATGTAGCCCATGTTCGAACTACTATATACCTTTCACCAGTCATTTTATTTGGTGGACTTCGAACTTTTAAAGTTTTTAGAATGCTATCTCAGAAGGTATATCTATTAGTTGCAAGGATAATATGGACTACAAAAAATATGGCATAAGAAGTGTTCTCATCCTTCTTCATTATTCCAGCCATGATAACACAATAAAATTAAATTTCCATTAATTTCTCTCTACTTTAGTTTATCACTATCTGACGTAAAAAATCGCATTTCAATTTCTCCAATATAATTTCATCAAATTATTTTTATTTTCTTTATCCCAAAGATAATTAAAATATTTGCTCTATTATATTCTTAATGTTATATTTGTTATAGCCAACATTAAATTAATACATATCATCTAAAAAAAAACAGTCATATATAATTTAATACCATTGGGTTATATCTGCATATTCTAGTTTTAATTCGTTTTATTATCCACGATTTGTCCCTGATGTCAAATTCATGAATAAATGAATGTGCACGATGTGCATGCCTGTAAATGATTTAATTGCTAAAAATATTTAAAAAATTAAAAACCCTGAAAAAACGCACACAAACACACTCTCACACATACAAAACTAGAATTACGAAGGCATTTCACTATGCCATTGAATTTCATTTGTTAATAATTGCACGAATGTTTTTACCAGACAGCAGCAGAAAACTAAAAATAAAAATAATGGTTTTTTTATTTGTTGTTGTGCTCCGAGTTTTGTTTTCGAACAAAGCATTTGAATTTATATTTGTGTGTGTGTGCCTAAGTGTGTTAGTTCAAATCGAGTTCATTTCATTGGCCATAAGTTCACTTACCGGATATACCATCATATGTCCACCATTCCTCCCAACTGGCTTTGATTCCTGCAAATATACACAACAAAAACATGGTGAATAAGTGAGGAGGAGGAGGACCAAAGTGGGGACAATGCAACGAAAAAAAGAAATGAAATACATGAAGAGAACATAAATTATTGCAATATTTGTTTGGGTTATTTGTTTGTGTGTGTGTGTGAATGATTGTTTTTTCTGTTTGCATGGGAAATAGGATTTTACTGGATAAATAAATGTTTTCCTAGTTTTTGGCCAAATCAATATTCTGACTCCATAAAGTCTTCTTAAAATGCAATGCGACTAGTGTCTGACAGACATGGCGCCACAGTTAAATTAATAACACAAATGGAAATTTGAAAATAAATTTTAGGGTCTGTTAAATAGAAGTTGACAGGAGATAAATAAGGAAAAAAAGAAAGAAATGATTTTTAAAATTATACTGTGAACAGAAGACCTAAAGGACTATTCGAGCTATAAGCGTCGTTTTTTACAGCATATTTTTTCAGCTAATATTCGAGCCATAACTGTGGGTTTTTTAAAGAATATTATTTCAGCTATTATTCGAGCCATAAGCATGGATTTTTAAAGAATATTTGAGGGGGAATATTCGACTCATAAACGGGGATTTTTTAAGAATATGTTTTGGGGACTATTCAAATCTTAAACGTGGATTTTTAAAAAAATATTTCTGAGGAACCTTTCGACTAATAAAAATTAATTTTTAAAGAATATTTTTTGCGGAACCGTTCGACTCATAAACGCGGATTTTTAAAGAATATTTGTTGGGGCACCATTCGAGTCTTAAATGTGGATTTTTAAAGATTTTTTTTGGGAAACCATTCGACTCATAAACGTGAATCTTTAAAGAATATTTTTTGCGGAACAATTCGACTCATAAACGTCGATTTTTAAAGAATATTTTTGGGGGGACTATTCGTCTTATAAACGTGGATTTTTAAAGAATATTTTTTGGGGGGACTATTCGTCTCATAAACATGGATTCTTAAAGAGCATTTTTTGGGGGGACTATTCGTCTCATAAACGTGGATTTTTAAAGAATATTTTTTGGGGGACTATTCGTCTCATAAACGTGGATTTTTAAAGAATATTTTTTGGGGGGACTATTTGTCTCATAAACGTGGATTTTTAAAGAATATTTTTTGGGGGGACTATTTGTCTCATAAACGTGGATTTTTAAAGAATATTTTTTGACTATTCGTCTCATAAACGTGGATTTTTAAAGAATATTTTTTGAGGGGACTATTCGTCTCATAATCGTGGATTTTTAAAGAATATTTTTTGGGGGACTATTCGTCTCATAAACGTGGATTTTTAAAGAATATTTTTTGGGGGGACTATTCGTCTCATAAACGTGGATTTTTAAAGAATATTTTTTGAGGGGACTATTCGTCTCATAAACGTGGATTTTTAAAGAATATTTTTTGGGGGGACTATTTGTCTCATAAACGTGGATTTTTAAAGAATATTTTTTGGGGGGACTATTTGTCTCATAAACGTGGATTTTTAAAGAATATTTTTTGACTATTCGTCTCATAAACGTGGATTTTTAAAGAATATTTTTGAGGGAATATTCGACTCATAAACGTGGATTTTTAAAGAATATTTTTTGGGGGGACTATTCGTCTCATAAACGTGGATTTTTAAAAATATTTTTTGGGGGGACTATTCGTCTCATAAACGTGGATTTTTAAAGAATATTTTTTGAGGGACTGTTCGTCTCATAGACGTGGATTTTTAAAGAATATTTTTGGGGGGACTGTTCGTCTCATAAACGTGGATTTTTAAAGAATATTTTTTGGGGGGACTATTCGTCTCATAAACGTGGATTTTTAAAAATATTTTTTGGGGGGATTATTCGTCTCTTAAACGTGGATTTTTAAAGAATATTTTTGAGGGAATATTCGACTCATAAACGTGGATTTTTAAAGAATATTTTTGAGGGAATATTCGACTCATAAACGTGGATTTTTAAAGAATATTTTTGAGGGAATATTCGACTCATAAACGTGGATTTTTAAAGAATATTTTTGAGGGAATATTCGACTCATAAACGTGGATTTTTAAAGGACATTTTTTGGGGTGGACTATTCCTCTCATAAACGTGGATTTTTAAAGAATATTTTTTTTTGGGTTGGACTATTCCTCTTATGAACGTGAATTTTTAAAGATAATCTTTTGGGGGGGACTATTCGTCTCATAAACGTGGATTTTTAAAGAATATTTTTTGAGGGACTGTTCGTCTCATAGACGTGGATTTTTAAAGAATATTTTTGGGGGGACTGTTCGTCTCATAAACGTGGATTTTTAAAGAATATTTTTTGGGGGGACTATTCGTCTCATAAACGTGGATTTTTAAAAATATTTTTTGGGGGGATTATTCGTCTCTTAAACGTGGATTTTTAAAGAATATTTTTGAGGGAATATTCGACTCATAAACGTGGATTTTTAAAGAATATTTTTGAGGGAATATTCGACTCATAAACGTGGATTTTTAAAGAATATTTTTGAGGGAATATTCGACTCATAAACGTGGATTTTTAAAGGACATTTTTTGGGGTGGACTATTCCTCTCATAAACGTGGATTTTTAAAGAATACTTTTGGGGGGACTATTCGTCTCATAAACGTGGATTTTTAAAGAATATATTTTGAGGGACTGTTCGTCTCATAAACGTGGATTTTTAAAGAATATTTTTTGGGGGGACTATTCGTCTCATAAACGTGGATTTTTAAAGATCATTTTTTGAGGGACTGTTCGACGCATAAACGTGGATTTTTAAAGAATATTTTTTGAAGGACTGTTCGACGCATAAACGTGGATTTTTAAAGAATATTTTTTGAAGGACTGTTCGACGCATAAACGTGGATTTTTAAAGAATATTTTTTGAAGGACTGTTCGACGCATAAACGTGGATTTTTAAAGAATATTTTTTGAAGGACTGTTCGACGCATAAACGTGGATTTTTAAAGAATATTTTTTGAAGGACTGTTCGACGCATAAACGTGGATTTTTAAAGAATATTTTTTGAAGGACTGTTCGACGCATAAACGTGGATTTTTAAAGAATATTTTTTGAAGGACTGTTCGACGCATAAACGTGGATTTTTAAAGAATATTTTTTGAAGGACTGTTCGACGCATAAACGTGGATTTTTAAAGAATATTTTTTGAAGGACTGTTCGACGCATAAACGTGGATTTTTAAAGAATATTTTTTGAAGGACTGTTCGACGCATAAACGTGGATTTTTAAAGAATATTTTTTGAAGGACTGTTCGACGCATAAACGTGGATTTTTAAAGAATATTTTTTGAAGGACTGTTCGACGCATAAACGTGGATTTTTAAAGAATATTTTTTGAAGGACTGTTCGACGCATAAACGTGGATTTTTAAAGAATATTTTTTGAAGGACTGTTCGACGCATAAACGTGGATTTTTAAAGAATATTTTTTGAAGGACTGTTCAACGCATAAACGTGGATTTTTAAAGAATATTTTTTGAAGGACTGTTCGACGCATAAACGTGGATTTTTAAAGAATATTTTTTGAAGGACTGTTCGACGCATAAACGTGGATTTTTAAAGAATATTTTTTGAAGGACTGTTCGACGCATAAACGTGGATTTTTAAAGAATATTTTTTGAAGGACTGTTCGACGCATAAACGTGGATTTTTAAAGAATATTTTTTGAAGGACTGTTCGACGCATAAACGTGGATTTTTAAAGAATATTTTTTGAAGGACTGTTCGACGCATAAACGTGGATTTTTAAAGAATATTTTTTGAAGGACTGTTCGACGCATAAACGTGGATTTTTAAAGAATATTTTTTGAAGGACTGTTCGACGCATAAACGTGGATTTTTAAAGAATATTTTTTGAAGGACTGTTCGACGCATAAACGTGGATTTTTAAAGAATATTTTTTTTTTTGGGGGGGACTATTCGTCTCGTAAACGTGGATTTTTAAAGAATATTTTTGGGGGAAGGGGGCTATTCGTCGCATAAACGTTGATGTTTAAAGAATATTTTTGGGGGGGGGGGCTATTCGTCTCATAAACCTGGATTTTTAACAAATATTTTTTGGGGCACTTTTCGACTCATAAACTGGGATTTTTAAAGAATATTTTTTGGGGCACTTTTCGACTCATAAACTGGAATTTTTAAAGAATATTTTTGGTGGGACTATTCGTCTCATAAACGTGGATTTTTAAAGAATATTTTTGGGGGGACTATTCGTCTCATAAACGTGGATTTTTAAAGAATATTTTTGGGGAATATTCGACTCATAAACGTGGATTTTTAAAGAATATTTTTTGAAGGACTGTTCGACGCATAAACGTGGATTTTTAAAGAATATTTTTTGAAGGACTGTTCGACGCATAAACGTGGATTTTTAAAGAATATTTTTTGAAGGACTGTTCGACGCATAAACGTGGATTTTTAAAGAATATTTTTTGAAGGACTGTTCGACGCATAAACGTGGATTTTTAAAGAATATTTTTTGAAGGACTGTTCGACGCATAAACGTGGATTTTTAAAGAATATTTTTTGAAGGACTGTTCGACGCATAAACGTGGATTTTTAAAGAATATTTTTTGAAGGACTGTTCAACGCATAAACGTGGATTTTTAAAGAATATTTTTTGAAGGACTGTTCGACGCATAAACGTGGATTTTTAAAGAATATTTTTTGAAGGACTGTTCGACGCATAAACGTGGATTTTTAAAGAATATTTTTTGAAGGACTGTTCGACGCATAAACGTGGATTTTTAAAGAATATTTTTGGGGGGACTATTCGTCTCATAAACGTGGATTTTTAAAGAATATTTTTGGGGAATATTCGACTCATAAACGTGGATTTTTAAAGAATATTTTTTGAAGGACTGTTCGACGCATAAACGTGGATTTTTAAAGAATATTGTTGGGGGGACTTTTCAACTTATAAACGTGTTTTTTTAAAAATATTTTTTGGGGAACTTTTCTACGTGGATTTTTAACGAATATTTTTGGAGAAATATTCGACTCATAAATGTGGAGTTCTTAAAGTTTACTACGTTTAATGGTTTCTCTACCATCCCTTTCTTATTCAATCTTAATTGTTAGCATTAAAAATCACATCTCAGCCTCCTTAAAGATGTCACTGATTGATAACTAAAGTGATTTCATATTTCCTCCCTTCGATGAAGAGCAATTCATGAGATTTTATTAAGTAACCAATACTACATGAAATGAAATACCAAAGCCTAGTGCATTTCATTCAACAGCAACCACATCACGCCATCACTCCCGCCAAAGCGAAAACAATCAGCAATCAAGGGGAAAGTCATTTATATGTGACAGATGTTTATCAGCATTTAAAGATGAATGTCATTTTGGACAAAATGTGCTATTGTTTTATTTCCGGCACACAACTATGGCAATTTAACACAATGTATTAAACAAAAAGGACACAAACCTTTATATACACATACACGCCCATACAAACTGAATGGCAGTGCGGCAGTAAAACAATACTGAAGCCGCATTGTCATGGTTGTAATAGATACTAGATAAATTTATAGTGGAAAAATATATAGGATAGAGATATTAATATGAAGAAGGGGAGAGAAAATAAGTTAGTTGAAGTGGCCTGGATCTGCAGGGCCTAATGGAATGATAACACATACGTTTTCTATGTACATACATACTTTTTCATTTATAAAGTCAATCAATATTTCCAAATTTTTATCACAGTTGCCATACAAACTTAAGACTTTATTGGAAGCAGATAGACTTCGAAGTAATTTGGAGTTTGCTGAATATTCCAAGATGATTGTATATCTGGGAAATTTCTACATAATTTAAAGCTTTATGAGTTAAATTTCAATACTTGGAAATAAGCTGAGCAATATATAAGGCCCTGGTAACGCTATTCTTGCAATGAAATACGTTTTTGAACACTCACATATATCAAATATTGGCATTCCTTCACAACACACACACTCACATATTTTCACCAAAAACGATAGACATTTATTTCTGTATAGATTTTTAATTAAAATCGATGACATAATGCCTTTCTAATGAATACAATAAATATTTATATGATATCGAGTAGAGGAAACCTATCAATTTTCCAAATCATTTCTATTTCAAATGAATAAATTGAAGGGTGAATGCATAACATTAAATGGGGTATTGACAGCATTAATATAAAAATTATAGTTAGCTATAAGAGTAACAGCGTGTTTTTGTAAAAATGCTTGCCTGTCACACGAACCGTTCGTACTAAACCGTATACGTTCAAAATTTGGTTCTTGTAAAATTTTACGAACCATTCCTTTTTATCTGAAAGCTTTCGTCTATTTTATAAAAGCTTTTATATTTCAGGGTTTCCATGATACTTATTTTGTGAATTTTGCATAGGCACCTGCACGTAAAATGTGTTACTTGATGGCAACCCCGATAAACAGATGACAACCAAAAAATAAGAAAAAAAATGTAATCAAATTTGTCCAAAAATAATTGTGATAATATGAAGAAACGGATGTACATATACGCGTGTGCTTCTATGGAAATAAATAAAATTGCATTCCACTCCAGTTTTCGTGTGTTTTGTCCCATTTATTACTCAAATTATTTAATTTTCATTCAAAACGATGGGTCTTTTCCATTCGATTATTTTTGACGTATTCGTTCGTCTGATTTTGTTACGAAAACCAAAAAAATTACGAAAATAAAAAGCTTTCATTTGTTTGTCACACGAATACAAACGTCAACCGCTATGAAAACCAAATTGTGTCTTCGTTCATGAAATCGACGAACGAATGGGCAAAAACTTTTTACAGAAACACGCTGTAAGGCCATAAATAAAACAAGTAAAAAGTATCAGTCGGCTGTGCCGACAGAGATATACCCTCAGCCTGTGTATATTGAAACAATTTTTTCCCAAAAACGTATGTATTTAGAGGGTTTTAAAAATGTTGGGCCTTTGAACTGACAAGCATGTTGATTAGGATTAAAGATCAAAAATTTTGCGGAGGAGATACTAAAAAGAATGGATCTCCAGCCACTACATATGGTGCCATAGGGGGTTTTTACACCCTTCTGGCTGTTTGCTCACGAAGTATGGACTTGCCCCTGAAAAAACTTTTACCATCGTAAATGAGGCAGCGAATGCAAGTTGCTTCAACAAAAATCAAAGTGATTCGATATCAGGTCTTATAGTGAACTTATCCGAAATTTTGTGTGGGGGGTCCCGGATAAAGTAGCCAAATATTGTCCATATTTGAACCTGATCTATATCTTTTAGATATATTAAGATGGGTAAAGTATGGCCACCACCTTCAAGAGTTACCGTACAAACAAATTTTTCGAACAGCTCTAAAAATGAATGATTTCCCTACAAAATTAATAAATGACTTGATAAAACATGTGGAGAACAAACATACAGATAAAAACACAACAAAGGTTGAAAAAACATACAAAAGATCGACGTACATTCCAGGATTTTCCGAAAGATTCGCCGCTTCTAATATCTATAATAAGGAAAAATACCAACTGGCCTTTAAAAGCAGCAACACTAACAACAACTTTTTTAGCAGAACAAAATCAAAAATACCACATGAAGATAAATCTAATGTGGTATATGAGATTAAATGCAATGGTGACGGGTCCAACATATGTCAGAAGACATATGTTGGCACAACAAAATCAAAACTTAAGACCAGACTCAGCGCCCACAAATCGGACCAAAAAGCCAAAAATAAGCCATTGGAGCAAAAACCTCCCTCGCAGCTCATTGTTCGAAAGAAGGACACACACCAAACTTCAAAAATGTTGCTATCTTAGCACAAGAAAACAATTACAAAAGAAGATACTTTTTGGAAATGCTACATATTGTAAATGTCCCTACAAAAAACCGAATGAATTATAAAACCGATACGGAAAATTGCGCTCAAATTTATAGGAACATAAATGAAAAACACAAAAAGCATTAGTTGGAAATTCTTTGTCAAGAGGAGAGGATGGAACTCGCGATTACCTACAAGAAAGATTTATAATCCAATGTAAAAATTGTTATATTATTGTTTTATATATTTATGTAACGAAATGTTTTGTTCTTTTTAAGTAACACAAATCCCTGATGATGACTATCGAAGATAGTCGAAATATTGGTAATAAAAAACAAAATTGAAAAACAAAAATTCATGTCCTTTCAATTTTACTGACCTCAAGCCAAATAAGCAGAAGAATAAACATTTTTGAACTTTTGTGGGCGAGGTACCTGAAGGAGTAGACCGACATGGCTTATCTTCGAACTTAAATTACGTTTGGACAAAATATTACTAAGGCCAAATTTTGGACCGAATCGGCAGATCCGTTCGAGAGTTATCTTGCGCTCCAACCACATCATACGGTGTCATAGGGGTTTTTTGCAACTTTCAGGCTATTTTCTCAGGAAGTATGGACTTGCCCCTGATGAAAGTTGTACAGACGTAAGAGGGTGGTGAATAAAAGTTGCTACCACAAAAATCAAATCGATTCGAGAGATGACCCTAAACTGAACTTTTCCAAAATTTTGTGTGAGAGGTACCCGAAGGAGTGGACCGATTGAGTCCATATTGAAACTTTATCTGAGTCTGGTACACACTTTACGATGGGCAAAGTATGGACCAAATCGGTTACTCCCTTCATGAGTTATCGTGCGCAAAAATGTTCCGAACATTTTCGAAATTTTGTGGGGGAGGTACCGGAAGGAGTGGACCGATATAGCGCATCTTCGAACTTAAACTAAGTTTGGGCAAAATATTACGAAAGCCAAAATTTGAACCGAATCGGTTCATCCGTTCGAGAGTTATCGTGCGCTCCAGCCAGCCAGACAGACAGACGGACGGACATTGCTCATTCGTCTCAAAATTGTCTGAAACACATTTCGTCCTAAAACCATTATTTCGATGAGGCACATTTTTCCCGTATGAAAGTGAATATACCCTCGTTAGCATAAATGCTGAGGGTATAAAAATAAATTAATTAAGCATAAATGGTATTTTCCAGAAAAAGTATCTCCTCCTCATTCGTTACATTTTGTTCTTAGAGATCCTTAAAGCAAGCCGGGTTGTAGATCCCTACATACTTTCGTCACTAAACAAAAGATTATAAATTTCCAAAATGTTGTTATAAAATAAGAAAATTATAAAATAAAAGTAATTTACGAAATAAAAATGCTTAAAGGAGTACATTTGGAGTCCATGTCGAAATTTGAACTGGTGATGGGAAGATAATAGAAAAAAACTTTTGTTAGATGAAAGAATATCAGTTGCGGAGAACGGAGAAAGTAATCTTTTGCGTTGCAGCGGTGGTAATTACATTGCAATTTTGGATGTAAACTTTTTGCTGATCAATTAATTATAGTTATTTCGTGAATTCTTTTGAATTAATAAAGAGTTTTGTTTGTCCATATTTCAATAGACCATTTCCATTTTGCCAACAAGACATGAAAATGTCATGCCAAGGGGTTGGTAAAAATTACATGTCAAAGCATTGGTTAAAATGACATGTCAAAGAATGGGTGAAAATGACGTGTCAATGCATTGGTTAAAATGACATGCCAAAGCATTGGTGAAAATGACTTGTCAATGCATTGCTTAAAATGACATGCTTAGGATCCAAAAAAGAACGTCATCTTTTGGGGGTCACGCTCATATAAAATTCATGAGTGAAAATTACAAAAATATGACATGCCAGATCACTTGCACCCATGATTCAACTCATGATTTTTCATCGAAGATTTTACTGGGATAGGTTAAATGTCTAAATAGCTGACCTAGTGTAGTCCTTCCATCTAAGGAATATGAAAATATCCGAAGCTACGTCGACTGACACACTGTTTACTACTTGGACGGCTTAAATGAGGCTGCGTCTAAACACAGTGGTTGATAGTGCACTGATTCCGACCACTAACTACCCCAATATATTGGGTGGAATGTTCGACAACATGTTTAAGTAGTTCCCGCATGTCACAGCTTTTTGCTACAAGACCAGAAGTACAAACAAGGTTCTCATGTCGTTGGCCGGCATCACTTGGGGTGCTGGCAAAGAAACTTTGTTTACCACATAAATAGAAATAGACTGGTTTGTGGTAAACTATGAGGAGCCAACGTGGTATACAATTATTAGCTCTACGTAGTGGAAGAATATTCACATCTGTTAGAATACCGCCAAGAGGACTGCGATAGGGTGTCTCCAGTGGACAATCTTAACGAGGAGGCGAAGGTATTACCGCTGCATCAACGCAACAGGATGTTGTAGATGCCGTGCTGCTTGGGTGTAATCACAGTGTTACGATTTAATGGATAGGCTTCCCCCATCCAGGCACGTCAGGAGAGATTTTCATGGTCTAGAGAGAGAAGTCCAAAGGTATAAACAGGAACCTCTTTGTAGACCAACGATCCTATCAGACATGTTTGTATAGCATTCACATTAATGCAGTCGCACAGGCAGTACAGAGATACAGTGTGAATGTCGTACTTGAGGACCAACCTCATCCATCGCAGCAGAAGAACGCCAGCTTCAAAGGCAAACACGAGTGGTTTTAACTCTCTGTTAAGATCCGGACTATGTCGCCGCTTCAATTCATACTGGGCCCGAATTTATGACACGACACCCAACAGATATCCGGCATGTGGATTGGGACCACACGATACTCTGTATTTGTTTAACTGCCCAGCTAAACCACTCACCTGTCTCCTGATTCCTTATGGACGCTATTAGTCCAAATTGCAGAAGGTTTGAGTCTGGATACAGAGGAACCAGAACCTGATAACTGGAATATGTAATACACGATCGAACATATTTACGTTGCTTCAACAACAACAAAAATAACACTCGAAATGTTTTAGATCAAATTATAGATGGTAAAAACCAAATATGTTTTGCAATCGATGACTCCTAGTTTCACCCCTTCAGAATTCGCGAACTGTTAACATATTCTATATAGTATGACTGAAATTGTTTAAAATGAAGTGGTTTAGGTGGGATCCCATAATGTCCGCCATTAAAATTAATTTACGTGGAAGCTGTGTTGGCATCAATGCAGAAAAGTGGTTAAAAATGGGTTGAAGCCTACAATTTTGTATGTTCCCTTCCGATTTCTGGCTTAACCTTACATTTTATAGTCTTATGCCGAAAGAAAGAATGACAGAATACTCCATGGGCATTATGATACCAGTGTATGATTTTTCGATATATCCACTACATCCACCTAAAATTGATGCTGACATTTTGAAGCCGGAATTTCAGCGTTTTTTAATTTTATTTTAATAATCCGGACGCGCAACAACATGATATTCCAAACTCATAATAGGATTATAGAACTCTTGATTTTACGTCGTTTAATGAGTGTGCTCCTTACAGTATCCTAGTAATTGGAGTCTAAACGCCAAAATTTGATGCGTGAATTTTCTTAAAAAACTAGTTTTGGCACACATTTAAGTGACATTTTTTAAATATTCGGGGGAAGTTGTGGCCAGGTGTTGCCTATCTTCGAACTGTAGGTATGACAAAATATAAGGAAGGCCAAATTTTGGACCAAATCGGTTAGTTCGAGAGTTATCGTGCTCTCCAGCCTATATATGGTGCCATAGGTGTTTTTTATATCATTCGGTCTGTTTTCTCAAGAAGTATGGACTTGCCCCTGAACAAAAAACTTTTACCGTCGTAATTAAGGCAGCGAATGCAAGTTGCTTCAAAAAAATCAAAGTGATTCGAGAGCAGGTTTTAAAGTGAACTTATCGTAATTTTGTGTGATAGGTACCCGAAAGAGTGGACAAACATAGTCCATATTCGAACCTGATCTATATCTGGTAGATATATTAGGATGTGTAAAGTATGAACCAAATCGGTCATTCCCTTCAAGAGTTATCGTGCGAAGAATTTTTCCGAACAGGTTTGAACTTTTGCGGGGGAGGTACCTGAAGGAGTGGACCGATATAGCTTATGTTCGAACCTAAACTATGTTTGGACAAAATATTACGAAGGCCAAATTTTGGACCAAATCGGTTGATCCGTTCGAGAGTTATCTTGCGCTCCAACCACTACACACGGTGTCGTAAGGGAGTTTGCATCCTTCAGGCTATTTTCTCAGGAAGTATGGACTTGCCCCTAATGAGACATGTACCGTGGTAAGCGGGAAAGTGAATACAAGTTGCTACAACAAAAAGAGATTCGAGAACAGGTCCTAAACCGAAATTTTTTGTGGGAGGTACCTGAAGGAGTGTACCGATTGAATCCATATTAGAACCCCACCTAAGTCTGGTAGAAATTTCACAATGTGCAAAGTATTTGGACCAAATCGGTCACTCTCTTCAAGAGTTATAGTGCGCACAAATTTTCCGAACTTTTGTGGGGGAGTTGCCGGAAGGAGTAATCGATATAATGCACATTTTGCCCGTATGAAAGTGTATATACCCTCGTTAGCATAAATGCTGAGAGTATAAAAATCGTAGATGTGCACGCAAAAATGGAACTGTAAGGAAATTTAATTTTTACCGTATACTCTTGATTAGCGCAAAATTCTGAATCGATCTATGCATGTCCCTCAGTCCGTCTGTTGTAATCACTCTAGCATCCCGAAAAATGGAGATAGGACACTGAAATTTTGGAAAGATGCGTCTTTTGATATGAGTCTACGGTTTGGTTTGGTATCCCCCATATAACGGTACCGATTTGAAAGTATAGACCCAAACGACAAACACCCTAGATGGGTTTTGTTGTGTCAGATCCAGAATGTATTTTATGGCCCCATCTAAACATGATTAAATATTGACTTTTTAAAGCAATTCTGGCCTATATCTCTAAAACCTATGTGAATCTCATCTCACGTCTGAAGCAAATTTGTAGATAAGGGTAAGTATAAAATATTTGTAGAAATAATTAACTCGAAAACTTACATATATTGTCTCAAATTTTAAAAAATGTCGAAAATTTCCATAATTTGAATTCGTTTCGTATCATATCTCCAAAACCCTTAATTTTTTCTTAATGTTTCCTTTTGGAAAACTATTTGCTAGAAACAACTCTTCAGAACATTGTTGTAAAATGCCTCTATCACTTTGTTTTCTGTATATATGTATTTTAACGACGATTTAATAAAAATGTCAATAATGTGATGAAGTCCGAAATGCGAGAATAAACTGTTGGTGTGAACTGTAAACACGTATTTCAACGTGTTGTAAAGGATATGATGCAAAATACCGCTTAAGAAAGCATTTTAGAAGAAAGCATTTTAGAGTTTCACAATGTTCTGAAGATGTGCTGAGACTATTTTTGCAAGAGGTTACTTGGCTCAACCCCCATTATTTTAAGTAATACTGTCCAGAATTTCAGCGATTATATAACATTTTCTATATTTTATCAATTTTGATGCCCTAACTGAAGTTTTTCTTTTGTGGTCGGTTCAAAAGATAAGTTCTACTAACTTAGGGTTACAATATTGCCAAAGACAGCAAGGCCAAATTCTTAATCTTTTCTGAGGTGAAGGCAAAAAGCTGTAGTTTTAGCACGGTTTAGATGAGGTCATTCCAAAATTATGGTTATATGTCCATGTTTTGGTATAGCCCCAATGTAACGGTACCTCCCTATTTTCTGTATTTTGAGAATTTTAGCTGCAGTTTTTAACCGAACTAGCTGTAATTTGACTTTTCAGGCTCTCAGTGGACACGAAAGTTCTCCACCAAAGATCGTCAAAATAGGTCCTTGTTTTTGTGTAGCCCCTATATAACGATACCACACTATTTTCGGTATTTTGAGGATTTTAACTAAAATTTTTTACCGAACTAGCTGTAATTTGGCATTTGAGGTTCTCAGTGATCACGAAAGTTCTTCACTGCAAATCGTCATCATTGGGCCATGTTTTAATATAGCCGCCATATAACGCCTCCCGATTTTCGGTATTTTGAGGGTCGAATTTTACATTTAAAGTTCCCAAAACTTTTCCACCAAAAACTGTCACGATACACACATATGTCCACACTTTGATATACCCCCATAAAATAGTATCACTTGCTTCAACATATTTTTTAAATTAGACTTATGGAATCCCTGGTCAAAAATTGTTACACTCAAAATTGGGGACAACAAATTAAACTAATTATTACATTTTAGTCAAGAATATTTATGGTGGAGGGCATAAAAAGTCCGACAATGCCGAACTTAAAACTCTGGTGCATTTAAACGATTCCTTATGTCCAGCAACTTAATACATATACTTCTTTCTAGGAGAAATGTGAATTGTTTTATATAGAAATTTTATCTGACAATGTAAGTTCTGTTACCCACCTCAATGTTAGACAATATCAAAATCAACCATTTTTGCTTTACATACATTTTTGTATGTTTACATAGGTGCGTTTTGTGTGTTCGGTGCTTGTAAGTGAGCTTATTTGTATTGTAAGACATATCCTTACATAGGCAATATACATACGCACGTACATTGTTGATAAACATACAAACTCTTGAATCTAATAATGGCTGGGGTATTTACACACATGTCTATTGTGGGTGTGTGTGTTAAGATTTAAGGTGTGTAACATGTTTAGATTCTATGATCTTTTCATGAAGTTCTTGTCATTCTTGGTGAAATGTTTGTCATTCATTGATAGGATGTTAAACATTGTTCAAAGACATACATACATATGTACATATGAATGTCATAGTTTTCGATTTCACTTTCAGGTAAATGGAAAGTGAAGTAGTTATTCATGGGGTTGACAAAGGCGAGACGGTTTTTTTTTTTTTTTTTTTTTTTTGAATCAAATTTAAGAACATTTTAAACACTTAATGTTATGAAACTTAAAAAAAATACATTATATTTAATTTATATATTTCATCATTGGTCACGGTGCGCCTTAAATAATTTTAAATGAAATGTGCTTACACCTGGGAAGTTCTTGCGGATTTTGAAACCACAATGTTCATAGATGAGAAATATCAAAACACAAAAAAATCGCAGGAGGGATTTTCAAATAAATCGCGGTCAAAATTAAAATGTTTAGGGTTTTTAGGTCTTCACTGCAATACTTATCGTAATCGGATAACATTTTCTTTAGTCCCTTTTCGATAAAACTTGTCGCTTCCAAGTAAAATCCTGAAAACCTAAGATAAACCTAAAATTGTAAACTTTGACCTCGATTTATTTAAAAATCCCTACATCGATTTTTTCTTGTTTTTGGATTTTTCTTATCTAGGAAAATTGAAGTTTCATAATCCGTAAAAATTTCTAGGTGTAAGCGGTTTTCATTCAAAGAAAGTTAAGGACACCGTACTTGACATTGTTTCATAAGGAGACGATTGTCTCCAATATCTCAAAAATGGTAAAACCTACGAAAATATCATTAAGGCCAATTTTGTAGAGAATTTTCACTGCTATAACATTTTCTTTAATCCGATTACGATAGGTATTTGCAGTTTCCAAGCAAAATCGTGAAAACCTTAAAAACCCTACAAACGTTAACTTTGACAGTGATTTTTTGAAAATCCCTCCTGCGATTTTTTTAGTTTTTTGATTTTTCTCACCTATGAGCATTGTAGTTTCAAAATCCGCAAAAACTTTCCAGGTGTAAGCACCTCTCTTTTAAAGTTAGTTAAGGCGCACCGTGTGGTTTCATTGTAAATGTTCTCAAGAGCTTGCATACTCTTGCAAATAATATGCAAATGAATTTTCCCAAACACCCTTGTTACCAGGAAAATTAACATCCATCCATAAATGTCCCCAAATCACTTTAGTTTTACATATATTCCCCGTTTGCATTTCGTTCCTCCCATTTTATTATGCTTAAGACAAATTGGGCGACTGTAATATATACATATGTATGTAAGTAAGTATTATGTTGACAATCAATTTTTTTCACTTCTTGTTCGCTTTTATTCACAATTGCTTCTTCAAAGTCAGTAAATTCATTCATTCGCATATTGTCGGGAGTCCCACCCTCCATTTGTATGCCCCTTCTAAATATACAAGAGTTTTCAAGACGCTGACTTGTTGGCGGGTTTTTCCACTAAAACAGCAGCCACGATGACGACATCAGAATCGGTTTTATGATACTTGGAATTGTTTGTTTTGTTGTCTTTGCAGTCAGTTAGTCGCCAAGTTAATAGCATCGTCGTATCGAGTCATTGTGTGATGACCTTAAGTAGACAGTAAAGATAGCTTTGGAAAGCAAAGCAACCGTAGCAACAACATTATCTGTTATGGGATTTTATGGTGTTCTATGTTTGTTGTAAGTTTTCTGAGAATTTTTAGTTCGAATTTTTAAGGAGATGGGTATAATCAGAAAGGTCCTTAGGAAATACTAAATGAAAGTACTTAATAAGGATGTATACAAAAACAATAACAGGAGTGCTGGACCTAAGTGTACTATGAACATATCCCTAATTTTAAAAATTTGTGCGAAGGGTGTATAAAGAAGTGGCTATAAATATAGCAGATTTCTTGCGTCATATCTTAGAAAGTATGAGAAATATATATTATGTTGTGATCACTAGTCGATAATGAATAATATAATTTCAACACGATTTCAGAATGGGTTTAATTTGCGAACGCAAAAAATTCTGAAAAAATACCCAAATATTTATGGATTTGAAATTTCAATGCTTCCGACGTGAATCCTGAAGAATCATTCCATCTTAAAACTGAATCTAATTTTAAAAGTGACTCATTTCGTTTTCCGTTTAGTTATTCATTGTTGGATTTGTTAGAGCCTTTAGGACAATATGTCAGGAAACAAGAACTTGCCCACGAAACAGGTTATATCGTTGGTCCCGGTCCACACTAAAGAGAGTTCATTGAAAAAAATTCATGAAATTATGCGTATTTAGATCGAGTTCCATGGTAGACATTGCTGTAGTAGGGAGATTTCATGAATTTTTTTTTCAATGAAATCACTCTGGTGTGGACCGGGACTTATAATTAGAATCACAAGGACTGCTTTCGATGAAATTAACAAAACAATCCTAGAACAGTTCTTAAATTGTACTTAGGCCAAAAGTTTCAACTTTTGTGAAGGAGGTCTCGGAAGGAGTGGACCTGAATAGTTCATACTTAAACCTTACGTATGTCTGTACGGTGTTTTATTTAACTTGCTTTTCAAATCTGGTAACTGCACACAGTTGCAGTTGACCAATCAAACTGAAACTTTGTACAATTTTCAGATTTGGATTACAATACATGAATATGAAACCAAATCCAATATGGGTCCATTCTTTTATAGCCCCCCGATTTAGTTAAAATCTAGTGACCCATTTTCCACACAGTTGCAGTTGACCAATCGAACTGAAACTTTGCACACTTTTCAGATTTGGATGACAATACATGAATATGGGCCCATTTTTTCCTACAGCCCCCATATAGCGGTACTACCCGATTTCAGGTATTTTGACGATTTTTTCTTTATTTTTGCCCGAATTAGCTGTCATTTGGCATTTGGGATTTCCAATGATACAGACGTTTCCCCACCAAAAATTGTGAACATAGGTCCAAGTTTTGGTATAGCCCCCTTAATAACTCAGAAGTTTGACCTATGGCATAACTGGCATAATATTATCATAATCGACTTTCATCGTCAAAAGAATTTTTCACCCCAGTGATATTTTACATTAAAATCGGTTAAATGTTCTAGCATCGGAACAAACAAAGTTGTAATCAGCTACTTGCTGTCATTTGGTTGACAAATTTATTAGTTTTCTAATGATATACATATACGGTCAATCGGTTACTTAAAACCGGTTCCAAAATCGGTTTTAATATCAGAATATCCGGTTCTATCCTCCTATAAAATTTGTTATTAACGTGGTCGTCATTACAAGAGCAATTTATGGTAAGTATTTCAGAAGCACCACAGACGAATAACGAATATACAAAATACAAAACATAGTTTTCTGAACATAAACCGGGTAAATGTCAAAAAGGACCATGAAAACGGGGAAATACCGATTGGTCATCAACGAGAACCGTACCTATAATCTTCTGAGCAATAGTTTTGCAGAATTTGCTGTAAAATCTCGCCTTATGCTACTTTTACTACGGTTCAAAAAATAAAGGACGAAAATGACATGGAAGGAATTGAGTTAGAGGGATGAAATATTCTACAAAAAGGTTCACCATTCGATTTGACTTTGATGTAATCTTAAAATGAAGCTACAATAACGCTTAACAGAGATATAAAGCCATTTTTTTTCACAAATTAAGGATCCAAAATTAAACCATTAATCAAGCGATATCTCGGAAACTTGACCTATGGTGAAAATTTGGGTTCTTAGTACACTCACTAAGGGCTTTCTTCTCTACAAGGTATTTTCTACCCACTGACTTTGAGTCCCATTTTGTTGCACAGTGTTATTTACTGATATTTTCTGAAAAATGTGCACTTTCTCGAAGCCATAACTACCTGAAGGAGCGTTTCAATGCTTTTGCGATGTACTAGAGACTTCTTAATTGGTTGGTGGTTTGGTTGTTATATGCCAAAATATCCAAAAATCCTTGAAAAAAAAACTTCAAGTCAAAATCCAGGGGCTCGATTTTCACCGTAGACATATGGTCTAGTTGACTTTTTTGCTCAGTACAATCCCAAGAATCAAAAACTCCAGGCGCCCACTAACACTTTTTTCCTTTCCATACAAATCGCCCCGGCCTACCCCTTATAGCGTACCACCCGATTTAAAATATTATGAAGATTTTATCTTCATTTTTATGCCGAATTGGCTGTAACTTGGCAATGGGACACCCATTGGTACAGAAACTTCCTCACTAAAAGTGATGGACATAGGTCCAGGTATTGGTATAGCCCCCAAATAGTGGTACCACCCGATCTCAAGTGTTTTAAAGATTTTATCTTAATTTTTAGCCAGAATTGGCTGTAACTTGGCATTTGGAGTTCCCAATGGTACAGAAACTCTCCCACCAAAAATTATGGACATAAGTCCTGGTTTTGCTATAGCCTTTATATAACGGTACTACACGACTTCAGATATTTTAAAACACTGGCTCTTAATTTTTTTAATTATTTTTTATTCTGGTCGGCGTTCTGACATGAGTGAATAACGTTACTTCGTGTTCCACATATGTTCACGAGCCACACTGGTGTCACAGACATCTATTGCGTTATATGTGGTTGGCTGCGGATTTGAAGACCGTGTTCCTACATTCACAGTCCATGTGGAGGACAGAGTGGCAGTAGACTTAGTAGCGGATATTTGCCTATTCCTTGACCGAAAAAAGCTGGTAAAATCGATCAAACTGAAGCTCAGCCTTTCATACATTATGGTTTTACAATCATCCGCATGCGTACTGATCTCAATGTCATTTAGACGGTGTGTTTCAAATTACGGGTCTTGGACTTCCTGTTCCTGAATCTAAAGCACGGCTATTGATTATCTAACGTTTCAAACTTGTACGGACATTAGTCTGCTTGATGTCCTCAAACCGTTGTTGCAACTCTTCAGATGATCTTGCCACTTCGTCCGCGTTTGCTAACAAACCAACATATTAATTTCCAGCCTCAGTTCCCCAACTCTGGAGTTACTGGGGTTTGCTCAACGAAACTCATCATTCCTAATCCTTTGCTCGAGCAGGTATGTAGCGAGGGGCTATAGTTGTGATGATATCTTTGAACACATTTTCTGCAACCCGAACATTAGAAGTGTTGGGAAGTTCTCTGAAGCTGAAAGGTGGCCAATCAGCTTTCCCATGATTGATGCATTGCGGCGTTCAGATGTGAAGTAGCCGGGTGGTATGAGAGCGAAGGCAAATACTTATATGTATCTGGTCTGACCTAAATAAATGAACGTTTGTCAAGTGAAGCCTTTTGTCAGACCAGGTGATTTGATGGCTATGTCGGGCGAACTGTGGACCTTTCCACTGACTCTGCAAAATAGCCTACGCTATATCCCTCTGGTAATTACCTAAGACCGAATGCCACAACCTTCACCTAATATTGGGTTTATAAACTGGAGTATGGCTATTGGTACTGTGTTCAGAGGTGATGAAGTTTTTTGATGGAGAACATTATAGGGAGATAGCCCAACCCAAGAGAACCGACAGGTATCTAGCGAATTGTTCTCATTGACCGTGCCAAGCATAGGTTAAGCTATCAATCTGCTCAGCCAGCACTATACCCCTTTTATTAATTTCCGAGGACCGAATTCCACAACTCCTGATGAATTTAAAGGTCCTTCAGACCAGTCGGTTATGACCTTCCTGGAGTACGGCTAATAATTATTGAGGAGTTTAGCGGTGATAAGTCAGCCGGTCTGCTGATGGAGGCATTTATAGGCAGGAGGTCCTACGCAAGAGAAACGACGGGTTGTCAGGTGTAGTCATTTGTCAGGTCACACTCCGTGGCCGAATGCCAAATCTCATGTCGAGCATTAAAGTCCCATAAAACCAACCGGTTATGACCCTTCAAAAGCAAGCTAATGTTGGGTCTATAACCTGAAGTTCGGCTGTTCCACATTTGAATTATTCAATGTACGGAAGTCAGGCTCAGGCGGTATAGGGCTGTGTGGAACAGACTGGTGCAACCGGAAAGCTAGTCCCCCTCCACCACGCTTGGTACGAACTTCCCTCAGTACAGTGTAACAATCACAACGCTGTATGCTGTAGTTGTTATTGCACTTGTTTTTTTCCTGCACCGCCGCGACCTAGATCAAGATATTCTTCCAACTCATATAGTCCACCATTTTCTAGATCTTACCATTGCCCTTAAATTGCAAAAATTATGAATTTTCATGCATGGAAAGCGAATCGAACATTGTTAAGTGTTGTTTGTGCAGTTGCTGTTGGGGTGGATGGGGAGGCTTGGGACTACATAAGAGTTTTGTATTCTTCAGACGACGGGATGTACTGTCTAGGGGCTGTTATTACGCTACATGCATAAACATAGTCCATCTCGTAGTTCCTCACATGGACGAGTTCAGAGCAAACCCTAAAATGCACCCACTCCCGACATCTATTGTGATGTCACTAACTGTGTTTTTTTCCTGAGAATTCGGATCAATCCGAAGTAGGCATTCCGTGACGCGTACCCTGAGGTGCCAACCGTTGACCGGAACATTGGCGTCGAAGAACCCACCGCAGTGTGTGCTCATCAGTAATTTCAGTTAACGCGGCAGGATTTTGGAGCTTCTAGACATTATCTCTGGAAGTATGCCGCGAAGACAACCTCCTGCAAAAATGCCAAAACCATCTGAGACATTTATTTTTCTACGAAGTTTTGTGGGCCGCTATGTACCATTTTCGAGCTTGATCTAAATTCGTAAACCTCGTAACATACGGGTTGAAAAGTTGGAACTAAATCGGATTAATGGTTATCATCAGCCAGCCAGAAAGACAGGCGGATGGACAGACGGACAGTGGTAAACTGACTTCAGATAGTCAGAAAACTTGAACTCCAACACCATTACTTAGATGATGCACATTTTTCAAAACCTACATGCAGTTGATTTTATTGTATTTTAATTATTTAGGGAATTATGGACTTCTCAAATAATTAAATAGTACCATTGTAATAGGAAGCACAAGGACTAATTGCCCTATACGAGACCGAAACTGCCCATCAGTGCGAAGAGGAAGTGGTCCGCAATATTCGACGAACAAAGGTAGATTGACAACAAGTTTTGAGAAACTGATATGGGGTCTATAACTATTTTTTCGTTGAGGCACATTTTCATGACAATGGTGTATCACCAGCGCCGATTTTTATACCCTCAGCCTTTAGGCTAGAAAGGGTATATACACTTTGAGACGACTATAAATGTGCCTCATCGAAATAACGGTTTTAGACCCTAAGTATGTTTGGACGAAATTCGTTTCAGACAATTTGGAGTCGATTTACCCATGTCCGTCTGTCTGTCTGTCTGTCCGTCTGTCTGGCTGGCTGTCTGTTGCGCACGATAACTCTCGATCGGATCAACCGATTCGAACCAAATTTTGGGTATCGTAATATTTTGTCCAAACTTAGTTTAAGCTCGAAGATGGGTTATATCGGTCCTCTCTTTCCGATACTTCCCCCAAAAAAGTTCGAAAATGTTCCGAAAATTTGTGCGCACTATAACTAATGGGGTGCCGCCGTCGTGCAATGGTATGCACACCCACCTTGCACACATAAGGTCGTGGGTTCGATTCCCCAGCCATGCAACATCTAAACACTTTTCAACGGTGGCAAAATACCCTCAGTAATGCTGGCGACATTTCCTGAGTATTTCAGCCATGTAAAACTTCTCTACAAAAGTGGTGTCTTAGACACGCCGTTCGGACTCGACGATAAACACTAGGTCCCATATCATTGAGCTAATATTAATCGGGGTGCACTCATTGATATGAGAGAAGTCTCCCTTGTCCCTTATGGGATGTTTGTGGAACAATTATTATATATAACTAATGAAAGAAGTAACCGGTTTGGTCCATACTTGGCACGTAGCAAAAATTGTGCGCACGATAACTCTTGAAGGGAGTAACCGATTTGGTCCATACTATACACATCCTAATATATCTACCAGATATAGATCAGGTTCGAATAAGTTCACTTTAAGATCTGCTCTCGAATTACTATGATTTTTGTTGAAGCAGCTTACACTCGCTGCCTCCATTACGACGGTAAAAGTTTTTTTCAGGTGTAAAAACCCCCTATGGCAACATATGTAGTGGCTGAAGAGCACGATAACTCCCGATCTGATTTGGTTCAAAATTTGGCCATCGTCATACTTTTTCCAAACTTATTTTCAGTTCGATGATGGACAATCCCGGTCCACAACTTCCGGTACTTCCCCCAACATGTAAAAATGTCGTTAAAATGGTATGCGCGATATCTCTTGAACCAACCAATTTGGTCCAAACTTTGGATCTTCTAATATTTTGTCTAAATTTAGTTTAACTTCTTAAATGACCCATATCGATCCTCTTCTTAGTGTACCATAATGAACTATGTCGATCCATTCCTTCAAGTACCTCCTCCGCAACACGTTTGAACTTTAATCCTAATACACAGTTTTGTCGGCAAGTTCAAATCTCCGAAAAGGATCTCAAATTTCTGAAAATACTCTAAATACATTCGATCTCTCGGTGGATGAAACTTTCAATTCACATAGGCTGAGGGTTTATCTCTGTCGGCAAAGCCGACTGATACTTTTGTACTTGTTTTGATGATACATAAACTTTCCCTTGGACGATCTTTTTGTATAATCAATAAAATCGCCGTTTGCAAATTCTTTTATAGTCCCATAAAATTGGTCTCTTTTTATAATTACAGAAATCTATCTTTTCCGAACTTATCACACAGCCAGTATAATTATTCCCTAAAAAGTGTTATCAGGTTTTCTTTTTTGAATTTCTATAGTAACTCTGAATCAGCCGTACACGTCCGACAGCAGTGAAACCTCAGCAGGAGTAACAAAAATCATAACAAGCAAGTTCACTTTGAATGAAACAAGAGGCTTCCGTTTTTCTGTTTTCCTTGTCTTCTTCTTTCTCTGTTGAAAATAGGTTTACTCAACTATTTTACGAGCTGTAGTAGTACAAGGTTTGAAAATTATTGTTGGTTTATAATAATGCATAAATTGTGGGATTTTTTCTTTTGCTCCTCCTCATTCTTAAGTCAGAAGCGTTTTCTTTATAGCTTTTGTTATGCTCTGTTATTGTAACTGTATTTTATACATGATACTGGCATACGAAGCATGTCCGCCATCCACACGTTCTTTTGATTTGAAAGTTTCAATCCCGTTTCTCCATTTTTTTTTTGTTTTTGCATTTTACATTACGTCGATGGCAAGCAAAAAAGGAGAATTGAGTTAAGTTGCGACAAAGATTGCTAAAGTTAAAAAATTGCTGTTTTTCTCTTTGCGAAAAAATAAATGGCGCCAGACAATGTGGCGGCGTCCACACAACAACCAAAGGGAACAGCATCAATTGTCATAGTCCGTTCATTCGTTATGGTTGTGAGACAGTGAGACATTGCAGACAGACAGACAGCAAGTCAATGAACAAAATAAACAAACAAAGCATTTCCATCTGTCTTTTTTTGTTGTTGCTCAGAGGGTTGTTTTTTTTCTTTCTTTCTTGAAATCCTTGATTTTTGGCAAGTTATGCCACTTTATCGATTTGTTTCACAATATTAAATTAAGACCCTGTGTTAGGGTGTGAGTTTGAACTGTGTGGTGTGAGGATTGTTAAAAACTTGTAATGTTTGAGTTTTATGCCGATACTTTTTAAAACTGTTAACAAAATAGTAAACATTTGTTAGTAATTGAGGTCTTAACCTAAATACGATAATGTTTTATGGGTTTTTGTTGAGAATGTTTTATGGTTTTGGTGAAAAGTCCAAGCCCAATTTAAGTTTTTTAAATTGGATTTTTTTTGGTATAGTGGTTTTGATAAGTCTTAACGTTTATCTGGCAAAACACATTAAGAAATTAGTCTCAAAAACGATTTAACTTGGCACAGTGAAAAGATTCAGGATTTTATAGTTACGATTTACATATTACGAGGGGAATTAGAAAAGATTCTGGCCTAGACAACACTACGTGTTGCCAGACTTCATTTGACATTATTTGGAAATGTTGACAGTTTTAGCCTAAACGTACTCAGGACAAATTGACGTACGCCCATGGGTTGTGTTGTTTACAGTGTCTTGAAAAAATCGCTTTGCAAAAAAGTGCAATTTTCGACGTGGATAATCACGGCAATAGTACATCGATCAAACTAAATCTTTGTATGTCGATAAAGGACCATACTATTGCACTAGGAAAACCTGGTTTAATGAATTCAATCCTGGCCGGTACAAAACAGTGAGCACGAAACAAAATAGTAATCGACCGTGTGGGAGGGTATATCACCAATATTTTTGAAAATTTAACATAGCTGAAGCCAAGGTTTACCCTTTTAGAACACGCGACTCGTGATTGTATATTATACAAATGAAATACTTTTGGATAAAATGAAATGTTTTTGGACGTGGCAAAAAATATTGGCCTTAAAAGATAATTTGCGTGGAAGCTGTGGCTATATTTATGTTAAAAAAATGGTGAAAATGGGTTGAAGCCACCATGTCTTTTTTTGTTTTCTCTCGATTTGTGAGTAAACCACACTTCTCTCGAGTTTCCTGTCAAAGTATAAGCAGAAGCAAACTAAATAAGGATAATCTCACTTATGTATTACTTTTTAAAATTTTAACTGCTTCTACCAATAAATGATGCTGACATTTGAAGCCAGATTTACAGTGTTTTTTGAAATTTTCTTCTAATTTCATTCCGCAAACAGGTTTTTCAAAAAATTATATATAGGATTCTTGTACTTGCGATTCTGAGTTATTTGATACGACTAATGTGAATGTAGTCTTCACAGCTTCATAGAAATCTACATCCAAATGCGGAAATTTTGTGTGAACATTTTTGTAAAAAACCTATTTTTCGGGCCTAATTTTTACAATTGTCATTCGATTTCCTCGTACTTGATTGCACATTTTAGATTTTTGCGTTCCGGATATAATAAATCATTCCCCGTAAAAATCCATCTACTAAAACGCGAGTTACAAGAAAGTCCAAAGTAGAAAAATCACCTAAAATTGTTTTTGGAAATATCGCGTATTTTATCGCGTTTTCTGTGGTTCGTTTCTACTGCAATAAAACAACTAATACAGCATCTTCGTTTTAGCGGTAACAGAGATTTGTAAACTTCACTGATAAGGGAGCTACATTCATTTTATCCCAAAAAATAGTGTGTGATGCTACATCCACGGTTCTTAATTGATCGCCTTGAAATAGATTTATATCGATGTAGATTTTCATGGTGGACATTGAAATCGGATGCGGACAAAAATTGTATGCACTTTGCGCAAATTAGTGATATTTTATAGGTATTTTAATGCTAAGATGCAGCTGATGCTACATCTTAGCCACCAAATTAAATTTCGAAAACTATATTCAAATTAAAAGATACGGTTTTGCTGTACATGAAAATCACATGCGGACAAACTGATTTTGATAATTACGCGATTTACACGTATTTTAAAATGCATATGAATAAAAATGGGTTATTTGACCTCTATTTCTATTTCAGAAGCTTTGACATATATCCCCATCAACCCAATTAGCTTCCCTAATGGGAAAGCTTTAATATGAATGTCAATACAGCAAAATCCGTCAATTTTGTTGGGAGATTTAAGCAAAATGAAGGAAGTATTCCTATAAATTTTTACAATATTTTTTACTACATAATGCATGTGAAAAAATATTTTTTTAAACAAAAAATTATTTTTTTTACCAAAATATGTGTTTATTTTGGCTGTAATATCCAAACTATAACACCAATCTCTATGATTGTAGTCTCATTTGATTTGCCGTGAAGTTTGGATCCACAAGAATTTTTTATGTAATTTTATGACCACTGAATGGGCCTTAATTTTGAAAAAAGGAGACTTATATTCAATAATTTATCAACTTTATGTACATTTCGCGAATTCTGTGTAACATTTTGCAGGTATTATGCAATCTACTCGCTGAAGTCACTTCGAGAGAACTTTCTTGTAACAATTGTGCTCATTAAAATAATTAGTGTTTTTATAATATTTTCTTTCTTAAAAAGCGAAATAAAAGCGCCATAACTTTTGTCCGCAACAACCAAAAATGGGCTCGCGACCAGATTCGTACTGGGAATTTTTTTCTTAACCTACATATCAAAAATCGTTGATGTAGCGCGAAAAAAATGTATCCTTTTTTTCTGAAATGGAATATGAAATAATTGACAATATTCGTGATATATAAAATTGAAATTTGTTTGTCTGTCTGTTTGTTTGTTTGTCCCTTATAGACTCGAAAACCGCTGCACAGATCTTACTGAAATGTTTAGGGCATATTGCTACATGGCCTGGAATGAAAATAGGCTATATAATTTTTTGAAATTTCGCGTTGATCTGGAGATATAGCATCAAAACCGGAGGTACCTCCGAAAAATTTAGATTTTGTATGCAAATATCTTTAGAACTGTTACAGATACAATCTCCAAATTTTGTATGCGTGACGGAGTTTGATGTAGAAATAAATTTACCAAATTATATTCAAATCGGTTCAGATTTGGATATAGCTCCCACATACATATATTTTCGGCCGATTTCCTTATTTTATGTACCAAACATGCTATTTATGTCCAATTTCGATGAAATTTGGAATGTATGACGGAACTTGGTCTGGAAATAAACGTGCCAATTTATATCAAAATCGGTTCAGATTTGGATATAGCTCCCATACACTTATATTTTCGGCCGACTTCCTTATTTTATGCACTAAACACGCTATATATGTCCAATTACGCTGAAATTTTGAATTTCCCACGGAATTTGGTCTAGAAATAAATGTGCCAGATTATATTGAGATTGATTCAGATTTGGATATAGCTCCCATACACATATATTTTCGGCCGATTTCCTTATTTTATGCACCAAACACGCTATATATGTCCAATTTCGCTGAAATTTGAAGGGTCTGACGGAATTTGTTCTAGAAATAAACGTGCTAAATTATATAGATATCGGTTCAGATTTGAATATAGCTCCCATATCAAGCTTTTTGTAGAAAATTAACTTATGTTGAAACTGAGGTATGGGGTATTGTAACTCGCGATCAGTTTTACTATACCATAACTTTTGACCGCATTTCGGTAAAATAAACTGTTTTAGCCCGATTCACCGATGGGTTTCTTAAAATAATATTTTGAGCGGAAGCTGTGGTCGTACTAATGTAAAAAAATCGGAAAAAATCGTTGAAAAAAACGAGTTTTATTATGTTATTTTCCAATTAGTGGTTTTACAACACAATGTAGAGCTTAATGCTCAAAGGAGAAGTTAAAGAGCACACTTCAGAGTTGAAGTTTCTAATGTATGATTTTTTAATATATCCACTGTATCTGCCTCAAACGGATGCTGACATTTTGAAACCTGAAAAATAGGTTTTTTTGAATTTTTGCTTAATTCGGGACGCGCAGCTGGATTTCCCTAAAAGCTTATTATTTGATTGTAGTACTCGCAATTTCGCATTTTTTAATGTATAACATGAGGGTGTAGCCCTCACAGGATCACAGTAATCTGCGCCCAAGCACGAAATTTTTGTGCGTAAATTTTTCTCAAAAACCAATTTTTTTGGTTTAAAATTTACAAACGTCTTTCGATTTCCGTGGAAACCCGCGTAAATTTAGTTTTTTTACGTTCTGAATCTAACAAGTCACGACCCGTAAAAATCCACCCACTAGATCGGCGGATATGATACCCCTCAAATTTCGAAAATTTGCAAAAAATTATTTTGAAAATATCGCATATTAAAACGCGTTTTGGATGTGTCAGTTCTACTTAAATAAATAGATCGACACGCGTGTTTAAACTTCGCGAAAACAGGTATTTAAAAACTCTCGTAAATCCAGAGATATACTAGATTTTTTCTAAAAATTTAGTGCGATGCTACATCCACGGTTCTTGATGGATCGCATTGAAACGGCATAGAATGATGTATTTTTTAATGGTGATTATTGAAATCGGATGCGCATAAAATGTAAATGAACTTCGCGGAAATTATGACCATTTTACTGTATTTTGCACCCTAATATGCACCGGATGCTACATCGTGGCCGCCAAATAGAATTTGACAAACTGTACATCAAATAAAAGGGATTGATTCGCTGTGTTGAAAAATCGGATGCGCATCATGTCATTTTCATAATTACGCGGTTTATATGCGTCTCAAATGTTGTAATATTCAATATAACATTATTTTAACGTTATGCCACAATTGGAATTCCTTCTGATTTAATATAAGGTTCTAATAATATTATCCAATAGGAAAACTATAAGCGAAAAATTTGTTACAACGGAATATCATCATTATTGCGTGAAATTTTGATGAAAATGCCGAAGAACTCAAACATTTTTTATCCAACTTTTCCTATAAAACCATAACAAAATAAAATTAGAATAATATGATTTTAATTTTTTCGTAATATTTTCTTCGTATTTTTGCAAATAACATGAATACTATAGCTCCAACTTTCACAACTTAGGTTTCATTTTATTCCTCAAAATGTCTGGATGCTGTTATAATTTTTTTTATATATTTTTCGTAAGTATGAGCGTTGTTGTTTCAAAAATATGTTTGTAAATACGTGAAATTATTTAACAAATTTGATTTTTCGCGAATCCATTGAGACTTTGCGATTATTTTTTGCATCATCGCAAAGGGCACGAATTCAGTTAACGATAATAGGATATAACAGCTAACTATTTTAAGCCGCGATTTTTTTAGAATTTTTTCTAATTATCATTATTAAAACGGTCATATCTTTTGCGCGCAACGATCAAAGTTAGTAACGAAAACAGATTTGGAATGCAGATTTTTTTCTTAATCTATGTACCAAAAATCATTGATGTAGTATCAAAATTTTTTTTTGATTTTCTTGAAATGGAAAAGACAATTTTAGACATTTTTCCTGATATATATTTTCGCCGATTTGCTGTATTTTATGCACCAAGCATGCTATATATGTCCAATTTCGCTGAAATTTGAAATGTGTAACGGAATTTGGTCTAGACATAGATGTGACGAATTTTATCGAAATCGGTTCAGATTTGGATATAGCTCCCATATATATTTTCGGCCGATTTTCCGCATTTGATGCACGAAACCGTTTGATTTGGACACACTACATATGTCCAATTTCACTGAAATTTGGAAAGCGTGACGCAGTTCGTTCTAGAAATAAATGGGACAAATTATACCGATATCGGTTTAGATTAGAATATAGCTCCCATATATATTTTCGGCTGATTTTCCGTATTTTATGCACAAAATGTGAATGTAAGACGGGATTTGGTCTAAAAATAAATATGACAAATTATATCGAGAGCGGTTCATATAGGAATATAGCTACCCATATATATTTTCGGTCGATCTAATGTTTTTGTTGCGTATGTTCAATTTCAATGAAATTTTGAAGACTTAGCAGTCAGTAAAAGTCATCATTATTTACAGAAGTACTTATAGTTGGGAAGGAATTGACCAAGGCTACAGCAATTAAGTATCATATCTTTGAGAGACTTCTTAAGATTTATGTTTTATTATGATATATCAAAATCATTAGGAATACTTATAGGCGGAAAGGCTTTCCATAGTAGCTTCATAACAACCCTGAATAGCTATATAACGCCTTCATATCTCCTTTATTTATTCGTTAAAATATTAAAAACGTTTATATAATTATGCATTCCATTATATTTTATCGTAGTCGGGGCAGCAAAGCGCACCGGTTTCAGCTAGTTTTGGTATATATATGTCTACGACCATTATTTCGATGCGTTACAAACTTTTTGGCCAAAACCAACTTATAATACCCTCCCCACATAGTCGTGTAGGGTATAATTAGCAAAAGAACGAATTACAGAAGAGCGGTAGAGGCCAGTTTATTCAGTCGTCGACCAGCAAAAACACCTTTCATATCGCAAAAAAGAAGTGGAAAAGCCAGATTAGAATTCGCCAAGACCCACCAAAAGAGCCTTAAAGTATCTTCTTAAATTTAAAAACGATGCACGAATCGCCCTTAAACTGAACTTAAGCAAAATTTGTTTAAATTTTGCAAGGAACGTGTCCTAAGATGTTGTCCTTTTTGAAAGAATCATGATAAAGACATCGAGTATTTTTTGGAGAGTGCGTAACCGATATGGTCCTCATTTTGCATGTTGATCTGTTTGTTTATACCAAAAGGTTTAAAAATTTTCGCTCAAACAATTTAAGACTAATGTCGAATAATGTGATGCCGATTAAAGTTTTATAATAATTTGCTAAAACCCGATAGACAACATGTCATGTTCGTACTTGTTTTGTTTTCAAAAAATTATTTTGTGCCTAAAACCAATTCATATAGATGACTTTGAATGTGCAGAAGTATGTTTTATAATCAGATACCATCTCCTATTGCTGCAACCGCTCTGCCCACCAACAATTTTACCACACAGAATGTGGTACATCATGTTAAGAATGTTAAGTTCAAAACCACTAATGAACAATCACGTTTTCATGGGGCACTTCCTTCCGCCAAAAGCTAAAAGTACCTGTGTGCATAACTATCGTGTAGCTACTCAAATTCTTCAAGCACAATCTGACACACATACATACCTGCACATCCATGTACATGTATGTTTATTTTGTGTAACAAAAACCTAAATATGATCCCCAAAGTGTTATACGTTTGATGATGACTGTTGCTTTGCCATGCAAATATGACGTTGCAAGATACTCACGTGCGTATGAATAATAATTATTGTGTTCATACGCCATGTAGTACCAATGGCACTAAAGAAGTTGCTGATGGTTGGCTGGTTGTTTCGTTGTGTTATTATTATGTGGAAACTTGAAAATTTAAAATTTTTATTGATATTTTTAAGAAGAAATTTAAGACGGGCTTGTTTATGCAATGAAAAAATAATGCAATGGATGCAATGTAACCGTGTTACTATTTTTTTTATAATGTTATCAACTAATTTACAATAAGCATTGGAATAATTGTACGAGTACATTTTGCAATGTTAAAAATTATACGCTTCGTAATAATATAATTTTTTAAATAAAATTATGTGATAACATTGTTATTTCATTTGTTTCCTAAATGCCTTTGCTAGTTTTTGTTCTAACTTATCAATTATGTGAATTTAATTTCCAGTGTTGATTAAAAAAAAACTTGCAAATTTTGTAATGAAAAACAATTTCAATAATACAAAAAGTCGAATTGATTTAAATGTTCTTTAATTTGCTGTAACAATTAACTTGTACAATATTGTTAAATAACCGACAATAAGTGTGACGTTTTAAAGTGCATTATATTATAAATGATGCATTGCACAAGTGTTCAATTAACTATTGATGATTTTTATTTATATATATGTGATGTGAAAATTATGTCCACATCATATATTTTTTTTAAGGTTGGAGATATTAAATAATCGGTTGACAGACAGAAATTTAACCTCACTATAGCGAGTAAAAATCCAAAATAAATGCTTATGTTGTGCTCATAAATTCGACTATATAAATTCGACCTAAAAACCTAAACCTAAATTTGACCAAAAACCTAATCTGTGTCTCGAAGAAATCGATTTGGACCTTCAGTTGATTTGGGTAGAAGATACAATAAAAACAAGTAAGCAAAGGTTATATTCGGACCTTTATGGAACAAATAAGCTTATTGTAAGAAATAACTTTGTCGATTTTTCCATCTTATCACATTAAGCTTGGGACCTACAGTTTATCACCGAGTACGAACGGCGTGTCTTAAGACACCACTTTTAGAGAAGTTTTATATGGCTGAAATACATAGCAAATGTTGCCAACATTACTGAGGTGCATTTTGGCACCGTTGAAAGTTTGATGTTACATCGCCGGGAAATCGAAAATACGACATTCTGCGGTGATGTGATGTTGAAATATAGCTCCACTTTTCGACGGTGGCAAAATACCCCTTAGTAATGATGGTGTCATTTTCTGAGTATTTCAGGCATTAAATATTTCTGAACACGCGATATCATAGGACACGTCGCACTCAGCGATAAACAGCATCATTGAGCTAATATGAATATACATTCAAATACATCTACACATTTTCTTTGGATATCAGGTTGCTTTTTGGAATACACCTAATATAAATAAGTATATAAGCCGCTGCAAATATACCCAATTACAATGAAATTTGCCATATCTGACCATGAAGTTTTCAACAGACGGACACTGCTCTAATTTTATTGAACAATACAAATGCTATATATAAATTTTCAAAGGGAACATTGTGAGTTTATTGAAGGTGGCGAAGCGATCCCATACTGCAATATACATATGTATAAAAAATTCAATTGGACAATTAATAATAATAATTAATAATAATAATTGTTCCACAAACATCCCAAATGGGAAAAGGGAGACTTCTCTCGTATCAATGAGTGCACCCCGATTCATATTAGCTCAATGATATGTGACCTACAGTTTATCGCCGAGTCTGTCACTTGTAGAGAAGATTTACATGGCTGAAATACTCAGGAAATGTCGCCAACATTACTGAGGGGTATTTTGTCTCCGTTGAAAATTGTTTGATTTTGCTTGGCCGGGGAATCGAACCCACGACCTTCAGCGTGCAAGGTGGGTGCGCATACAATTGCACCACGGTGGCACCCATGCAATTCGCAATAATGCTGGAAAATTGTAGCATGGGAGGAAATGTTGTATTCTACACAAAACCTATTATTAGGCAGTAGGCCCGTTAGTTACCCAGGAGACACATTATTGCAATTAACATCAGGAGAAAGGTCAGTAGTCCTTTTTCCATGTGTAGGCTACTTTGCTAGAGAAAAAAAAACAAAATTTTTAAATTTTTATATTTTTCATACAAAAGTAATGGTCCATTTAAACCACTAGATAATATAAGATCATCAACCAAAATTGAAGGCATGTTCTTCGACCTAAACTCTTACATCGTGCATAATCTCGTGACTATTAATCTATAATTGCGACCTCTAGCGTGCTTCTAATTACACTACAAACAAATAACAGGATATATAAGGCTGTAACTCTGTTATCTGTTAGACAGACAGGAGACACATTATTGCAATTTGCATCAGGGGAAAGGCTGGTATATACCTTCCCGGAAATAAAATATGGACCAAATATGGTGATCGGACTATTATTGCGACAAACAGAGCAGCCACAAAATAGTACAAAAATATGTTTTTGGTACATTTCACCCGCTAAATATTTCACGATCATCGCCAATAACAATAGGTGTCTATTATGGTCTAAAACCGACCTCCATGCAAAATTTCGTGACGATCGGTCCACAATTGCTGCCTAGAGTTTGATTACAATTTATAATGGACAGACGGGCGTACGGACGGACACACATCTCAGCTATAGCTTTGCTAATGATAGGAATAAATTCAGGTTGGTATGATACTTATAGCAGATATTAGCACTTTATGACGCAAAACAATAAATTTTTCTCCATTATTTTCTTCTACGAAAGATCTACGGAACGATCTGCGTTGACGGTGAATATCGACGTCGTATGAACCACGAGCTGTATCTGCTATACAACGACATCAATATAGTTAAACGTATCGAGATGCAGCGATTGCGTTGGATAGGCCATATAATAAGAATGAGCGATGATGAACCCGCTAAAAAGGCGTATAAATTCGAGCCACATATCGGTGCACGCAGAATAGGCAGGCCAAAGAATAGCTGGCACAAACAAGTGGATGAAGAGATGACAAGGCGCGGTACTCCAAAAAGCGAAGCAAGAAACAGAGAGAATTGGAGATCTTTTCTTAGTTCGGTCTATGGAACAAATGTTCTGTAATGGGGCAGCTAAGTAAGTATTTTCTTCTACTATTTAGAAATAAATTTATCTATGGACTTGCCCCTAATGAAACTTTCAGCGTCGTATAGAGGACAGCGAATACAACTACAACTTGCCTAAACAAAAATCAAAGCGATTCGAGACCAGGTCCTAAACTGAACTTTCCCAAAATTTTGTGTGGAAGGTACCCGAAGGAGTGGACCGATTGAGTCCATATTGGAACCTCATCTAGGTTTGGTAGAAATTACACGATGTGCAAAGTATGGACCAAAACGGTTATTCCCTACAAGAGTTATCGTGCGCACAAGTTTTGCGACAATTTTTGAATATTTGTGGGGGAGGTATCTGAAGGAGTGGACCTATATGGCCCATCTTCGAACTTAAATCGAATCTGGACAAAATATTTTGATAACCAAAATTTGAACCGAATCGATTGATCCGTTCGAGAGTTATCGTGCGCACCAGCCTGCCAGACAGACGGACGGACATTGCTAGATCTACTCAAAATTGTCTGAAACGGATATCGTACAAACATACTTGGGGTCTAAAACCATTATTTCGATGAGGCACATTTTTGGTCGTATCAAAGTGTAAATACCCTCTTTAGTCTAAAGGCTGAGGGCATAAAAATGTGTAGCTGAGGAAGTCTTTTTCAAAATCTCTACGCACAGTATGTCCAAATTCAATATTTTATGACAAAAATGCTATTTTTTAATTCCTAAAAATGTTACATGAGATGGTAGAAAACAAGCTAGCTAAAAGAGAAAAATTAAAATTACGTTGATTTTATTACCTACAAAATGACGTTTTTCGTTAAAAAAAAATGCTCAAACGAGTTACTGGAATTTTTAAAGTTTTTTTTTTTTTTTTTTTTTTTTGCTATCCGATAGTAGGTAACCTAAACTACTTAAATGTGCTCAGATGTAATTGTATTTGTGTTACAGTTCTGTAGAGCAACCAGATTTTGGTTTGAAACCTTTTTTACGCCTTTATTTTAAATTAGTTATTTTTCAATAAGATACAACTAAGAAGTTCCAGGGGTTCCACTATTCTAAAGGAACACACATTTGGAAGAGCTCTTGAACAGTCAATGTTTCAATAGATTTAATGCGACCAACTCTTCAGCCTACAATAATCAACCGGTTTACCAAAAAATTGAAATTGAAATATAAAGTTTTCTACAAGTAAAGTATGTATCTCCTTACCAATATAGGTCCATATCATGAGATAGCCCCTATATAACGGTAGCTCCCATTTAAAGGGATTTTTAAGGTTCTGGCCACATTTTTGAACCAAATTGATGAAAATTGACATTTTGGGATCTTAGTGAGTAAGGAGCATCCCTGTAAAAAATTTTAATGTCGGTCCATGTTTTGATATAGCACACATATAACGGTACCGCCGCTTTTTTAAAAATATATGCATTTTTTGTAACTCTGCAAAATGAAAGATCTCCACTTCATAAACATCTCCTCCTATTTTCATAGCTCTATTTTCATCCGTTTAGAAAATATCGATTTTTGATTTAAGTAAGGAAAAACGTCACACATTCAACTATTTTCCTTCATTTATTAACCGTTTATACACACACTCACCCACAGCTCATAGATATACAATAAATTTGTAAAATTAATATTCTAATAAATAAAACACTGACGGCTTCATTGGGAATATACCTTAAAACTTTCCTCTCATTCAATTTTCATTTTCAATTTAATTAACATCACTCGACAAGGAACAATACCAGTAAATTTCCAAAAAAAAAAATTTATAAAAATAGATAAAGCATAAAGAACTGCAAAACATGCACTTTCATCTGCCTCACTCTCTGGACAACATTCTGCACTTTAGACGAAGAACATACAAAAAGATAGAATGTATAATCGCTCCATTTTTAGCTGCTTCAAACAAAAAAAAAAAAAACATTTTTTTGGAAGCAACACAATGACAACCCCGCTCCCATATGAAATTTAAACTCCTCACCACATAGATGATAGTGAAACCAATGACCACTAAGTGACCATTGCTTAAATGTCTGCCATATAGTTGGATAACAACAGCCCATATGTATGACTGTATGAACGTCAGACAGATGTATGTCCTTAAGGGCTGTGCTGTTGTCCAGCAGTTTTAGTGAAGTGGTCTGGACACACATTACAACAATCTCTTTTAGCGGCATTAGCGTTTATTTAAGTTGAAAATTTACTCTCCGAAAATATGGAGTAACAAATAACTGCTTAAATACACATAAGCAAAGTTAACAAATTCATGTACAAAGTGCCTGAGAAAAAATTGAGTTCATTTTGCAACTAAACTAAACTAATTTTGATCATATAATTAGGATTTACTTTTTTGTATGGCGTTGTAAAGCAAAACGAAAGTAAAAATGTAACAATTTTGATTTTATGTTAAAACTTATTTTTGTGTGGAACACACGATGGAAGGACAGTGTTGTTTGGTTTTGGAAATAAGTGAAGGATCTGAAGATTGTTTCCTCTAGGCTAAATAGTCAGTGCTGCAGTTTATAGATAATTTGTGTGTAAAACAATTTTAGTTCTTTATCAAAAATTTTTATTGTGTAACATGTGTTTATAGGGAAATATTTTTATTTATTATTGTCTTTTTAGGACGAAGGCCATTATTTATGAAAGTTTTTAATTAATTAATTGAATTAATCGAGCTAACATAGCCTTAGGAATTTGTATTGAAAAATGAATTCTAGCGAAGTACCACACAACCATCCACTATGCTACGATCGTTTCGCTGGTGGTTTAAGCCAGCTCATCAGGCATATTTTGAATGTAAATGACTAGAAGACAAAGGCTGATTTTGATAACTTCTATTTATACAACAATTTTTACAAATTTGTATATATGAAGTATTTTTTGAAGTCTTTTTCTATATCAAGTGTCTTGTCTATGAATCATTTTCTCAATACACACACATGTACAATCGAAGGGGGGTTTCCTTCATGAATTGTAATGCCCTCCATTTCGGAAGTTTTTGTTGATATCATATTAAGGGGTGGTTGGCAGTGGCTTCGACAGCATTGTCTGTTTGTTGGAGAGGACCCGGGTTCAAACCTCAGTCGGGGCAGCCGGGTACTTCCTAGAATTCATTTTTCAATACAAATTTCTTAGGCTATGTTAGCTCGATTAATTCAATTAATTAATTAAAAACTTTCATAAATATTGGTTTTCGTTCTAAAAAGATAATAATAAATAAAAAATCACAGCAGAGCCCAGCTGCCCGGTATATTTAAAGTTGTGTTCTCAATAGCGAATTGGCTGAAATTTGGTATTTGGTCTTCATTTGCGGTATTAAGCGTTCTATATGAAATATATCGGTATACGTCCACGCCTTCATATAGCCCCCATAGAACGGTACCACACGATTTTCAAGAGCTACCATTTCAAATGGCGCCGGTTAGGACTTTATCGTTAATGGCGGCCGTTATTGCGCCGTGGTAACCGACTATTTGATATCTGAAATTGAATATCGTAATCTCGGCGACATTTGGTTTCAACAAAACGGCGCCACTTCCCACACATCGCATCAATCAATGGATTTATTAAAAGAGCACTTCGGTGAGCACGTTTTGGACCATTCGATTGGCCACCAAGATTGTCTCATATCACTCAGTTAGACTTTTTCCTTTGGGAATATGTAAAGTCAAAATTGTATGCGGATAAAGCCGTGCCATACGTTACCAGTCGAAATGCTCGAACGAGTCATCGAAAATTGGACTCAACGGATGGCCGGTCTGAGACGTAGCCTCGGCTACTATTTGTTAGACATAATCTGCAAAAAATAAATTTCATCGAATGTTCTTTCAAATGATAATAAACATTTCCCATATAATTTGATATGTCTGTGTTTTTTTTTTCTTTAAAGAAGGTAGGAACCTCTAAATGGATCACCCTTTATTACACAACAAGAATTAATTTCCTAGGAAATGATGCTATACACTACGTAGTTGCGTTGATGCAAAGCAGGCCTAGGGTATATATCAGTCGACAAAACTTACTAATATCCAAATTGTTGTCAATAACACTGTGCAACACGAAAATTATTAACCATATTCTGACAACGCAGCGTGATAGACGCCCAAAAAAGAGAAGACACGTGCCTCGCCGTTTTTTCGTATCTCATCAACTATCGCGGTTATAGGCCTACAAAGGTTTGAGGCTTTGATGTAAAAAGGGTCAATTAGTCAGGACTATATCTTCCAAACCGTTAGAAAATTTGAATTATTCTCAGAGGCAAAGTTGTAGCTCTTGTCTTAAAGAACAAAAATTGTGAACACATATAATTCATCAAACTTCATCTACGAGGTCAAAATCGCCATAGTCAAATTTCTTTTAAAATTTTTTCTCAAGTTTTGTTATACAGCTATCAAACCGATCAAATTTAAAGCAAACAACCAACTACAAAAATGTACCTCAGATCTCAATAAACATCTTTCTAAAATATACGAACTCTGTAGAAACGGACCTTAATGGTCAAAATAGGAAAACAATTTCGATTTTTATCCTCTTTTCTCGGCTTCTGCTCCATAGATACTAAATCGTTCAAAATTCAAGAAAACAATCAACAACAATATTGTAGCAAAGGCATCAATAAACAACTTTCTGGAACGTACGAAATGTCTATGAACGGTTCTTAATGGTAAAAATAGCAAAAATCTTTTAAAAATATCCAATTTTTATACTTTTTTCTGCTACTTTGTTCCAAAGATACGCCACCGCCACAAAAATGTACCTCAGATTTCAATAAACAACTTTTTTAAACAATTGAAGATTCAAGGAACGATTCTTTAAGCTTAAAATTCGATTATTTTGGATCATTCTTTCCTGTTCAGGTCCGCAAATAACAAGCCTTTCAAATTTCCTTGAGTTTTTAACAGTTTGTTATTTCCAAACCTGAGCAGGGGGAATGTTAAAAATAATTTAATTGCTCGTGAATTTCAGCCATAAGAATCATTCCTAGAATCTTCATATGTTCTAAAAAGTTGTTTATTGAAATCTTATGATATTTCGGCGTCCGCGGAATTATTTATGTATATGCTTTTATTGGTGAAAAATGATTTGAAAGCCCCGCTTTATCGGCTGAAAGGAAATTCGGCGTTAATATCTCCACAATTCGCGAAAATAAAATGACTGTTCTATCCTGAAGACCGAAAATAAATGCCTATTTTTCATAGTACTATCGGAAAAACGATCAGAAAATCATTTCGCGAAAAGCTAGAAACATAATTTTTTCTGTGTTTGATACGGAACATCATAGGCTTTAAATCCCTACAAGATTAAAAACGTAGACTGATATGCTTCGGGATAAATAAGCTAACATTAACAGAAATTTAGGTGTTCTATTCTACTGACGTGGAGTGTATGTTCTTTGTTTCTTTAAGTATGACTGACAAAGAAATTTACTCAAGAAATGTCAACTACAATACACTTAGGGTTATTTTGTCTCCGTTGTAAATGTGATGTTCTCGGTCTAGAAAGAGCGTCTAAAAATACTTCCCATGGAGATACTAATAAGAAATTGTTGTTTAGCAATTTCACGTCTAAAATTAGTTCGTCTTCCCCAGTATCAAAAAACCGTCTAGCAAAAAAGGATAAAATGTAATCTTTTGACCGCAACAGCATTTTTTTTCTTTTTAAAAATGTAAATTTTCACTGCCAATCAGAGTCCACAGGACGTAATGCACTGTTATTCCAAAAACACGGTCATTTCATCTTTACTACAAGACCTACCTTGGGTAACGTAAGGGATTGAAGATACCAATGATCGGTCCTGACCGGCTTTAACGTGGCAAAGCCCAGGATTTATCTTGGCCCCTCTTTCATTTCAAGTGGACACTGACCTCCCCGTGGTGTCACCTGGGGAGCTGCCTTTAACACCCGTTAAGGGTAGTGAGCTAACATGTGCCGCGCGTTCAGCCATAAGAACGTTAAAAACTTGGGTTTGGGCTTCGGGTTAGTAACCCTCCCCTATAAAAAGCGGCCTACTATGAAAAAACGAAAGAAAAGAAAAATAAACCCTCTAAAGTTGACAAACCCCGCAAACGTTCTATGGACCATGATCTGCGAATCTGCACCTGACACTCTTTATAGAGAAGTTGCAGTTGCCAGATGTACTTGAAAAGTACAAAGCCAACATTACTGCCATAAAGGAAATACGATGGAACGGGAAAGGCGTCACAACAAAACCTAAAGGTGACGCACTGTATTATAGCTGCCATGACACAAAGCATGAGCTTGGTTGCGGATTTGCAGTTGGTTGGAGGTTAAAACATCTGGTCTACAGCTTCACCCCAGTGAATGAAAGACTCGCTGCAATTCGAATTAAAGCAGAATTCTTCAACAGCAGCTCATGCTCCCACTGAAGACAAGGACGAACAGACCAAAAATATATTTTACGAGCGCTTAGAAGAAACTTATGACCGTTGCCCTGCCCATGACATTAAAATTATTCTAGGCGATTTTAATGCCAAAATTGGAAAGGAGAATGTCTTTGGCCCAACAGTCGGGAAATTCTGTCTCCACAGTGAAACATCTGACAATGGTATGAGGCTTATAGACTTTGCAGTTGCAAGAAACCTGGTATTTAGCAGTACCAGATTTAAGCATCTCGATATTCATAAGGGCACCTGGCTGTCTCCAGATCAAAGAACAAGTAATCAAATTGATCATGTTGTGATAGATGGAAGAGATTCATCGAGCGTGTTGGATGTACCATCGTTCCGAGCAGCAAACATAGATTCGGACCACTACCAGCAAAGGTAAGTACCAGTTTAAACGTTGCAAGTAAAGCACGAACAGATACAACGCGGAAGTTGGACATCGGTAAGCTGCAAACACAACAGATAGCAGCATATTCCACTCAATTAGCCCAATTGCTTAATGAAAGCACTCCTCGTCTCGATAACATATCAGCACAATGGCAAAATATTGCCCACTCCATGTAAACAGCCGCAAAATCCATACTTGGATACCGGAGACATCCACCAAGGAATCAATGGTATGACCAGGAGTGTCGTGCTGCTACCGAAGAGAAAAATGCGGCATGTAGGGCTACTCTACAATCAGTAGCAATGCGTAGCGCACGAGAGATATCGGGAGAAAAAGAGGGAGGAAAAACGTCTTTTACGCAGGAAGAAGAGAGAAATGGAACGACGGGAGTGTGAAAAACTCGAAATGTACAGGAGCCACAATGAAGTCGGAAAGTTCTGCCAAAGAGTGCAACATCAAACTAATGGCTTTGGTACATCCTCCTAAAGAGACCAGCAAGGTAATTTGGTAACTGATACAGTTAGTGTGCCCAGGATATGGAAAGAACATTTCTCCAAACGATTGGTATCAGATAGTAGCGAAGACGGCTAAGATACCACAGACCCAATCCCAGAATATGGTATTGAATGTATAGCGCCGAGCTGTTCAAAGCCGGAGGCGACACGCTGATAAGGTGTATTCATCAGCTAGTTAGCACCATCTGACAGGAAGAACAAGTAACCGACGATTGGAACCTGAGCATCCTGTTCCCTGTCCACAAGAAAGGAGATAAGACTGTATGATCTAACTATAGGGGTATAATTCTTCTCCCTATTGCCTACAAGATAGTGTCATGGATAATGTGCGGACAACTAAAGCCTATGGTCCACCAAATCCACCATTGACAAGATATTTACCCTGTGGAATATCCTGGAGAAGACCCAAGAGATGCAGATGGACACCTACCAACTTTTTGTCGATTACAAAAATAATTACAAGATAATTCGGCCAGTTTATAAAAGAGGACCAAAAAAGAGAAGACACGTGTGCCGGCGTTTTGAAAGTTTACGTCGAGAAGTAACCTAAATCGGCGTGGCAAGTTCCGTCCATTTCTACAGGTTTTGAAATATTCGACATCAGATTCCTTGGAATGCTTGCCTTTAAGGTATAAAGTGTCTTTGGCAATATTACTGACAACAATGCGTAGTATCTTTTTATGAAAAAAATTAACCCTCATGAGAGTCACTAAAGGGGTATTTTTGGTCCCTTTTTTCAAAAACGTTTAAAAACTCTTTTAAAATGTGATCGTATCATATCAAAATATTCTACAAAATTATTTGTCATAAAATTTTACTATAGGTCCCCGAATTCACCAAAACTCTAAATCGTACCTAAACGCCAGGAATCTGCCAAAAGTAAAATCACGTTCTAGCGTTAATGTTGTACTTTATCTGTTTTTTAAGTTTTATGCCACAAATCTTCATTCTAGATAGAAGACGTCAAAGACAAAAATATGCTCCATCAAATTTCAATATAAGTCGCCAAATAAATGAAATATGTATTTACAATATATGTTAAGAAAATATGTACATACATAAATTTTGCCAACAAAACACCCAAATATTTTTAAATAAATTTGTTTTGTTCTTTTTTCGGGTTGATGCATGAAAGTAACATGAAATTTAGTTTTAGACGAAAGTTGTTAAAAGAGGAAATATTCTACGCAAAATTTCACTATAAGTCCCAGAACAAACTATATATCTAAGTAGAGAAATTTTTTTTTAAGAAAATGAGGTTACAAAATTGGATATTAGAGGTAGAAATTATTTGTTATACTTTTAGACACTTAATTAAAATTTATTCCATACTGAGTCAAAATCTCCTAAAATATATCACACTTTCGGGATTGTGTCAAAAGAAGAAATGTTTCAAATCAAATTTCATTATGAGTATCTGAACAAATTAAATTTTTAGCTATAATATTTCACATCCCCAAATGTCCTCTTTCATAATCTGTGCGGGGTTTCTTGTAATTTAAAAAAAGTTCAATTTTGTTATACAGTGTTATAAAACAGCCTTCGACAGGTCACGACGTTCAAAGGTATTCCAAGCCATGTCTGAATTTGGTATCCCTGTAAAGATCACCCGGCTTTGTAAAATGATATTAACTGATACTCAATCGTCAGTTAAAATAGGAAATAACTCCGAAGAGCTTGGTATCAAAAGAGGTTTCAGACAAGGTGATGGCCTCTGGTGTGACCTTTTAACATTCTGTTGAAAGAGGTTATACGAGATGCGAAGTTTAAAAGAAGTGAGACAATATATACAAACCGCCATATGTTACTTGCTTTTGCCGATGACATTGACATCATAGGTCGATCGGTAAAGGTAGTAACTGATACCTTTGAAAAAGTCGAAGAGGAATCTGCTAAAGTGGGTCTGGCGGTAAACGGCGAGAAGACAAAGTTAATGGTGTCGTCGCGCAATGGGTCCAGAGAGATCGGGCCAACTGTTCACGTTGGTTCCTATAATTTTGAGGTAGTAAGGGACTTCGTCTACCTCGGCACCGGCGTAAAGACAACCAACAACATCAGCTTTGAAATACGAAAAAGAATAGTGTTGGCCAACAGATACTACTTCGGGCTGAGTAAGCATTTTAGGAATAAAGCCACATCTCGTCAAACAAAAACAACGCTTTACAAAACACTGCTACTACCCATGCTGATGTTTGGTTCAGACGCCTGGGTACTTGCGCAAGCAGATAAGGCAGTGCTTGGTATGTTTGAGAGAAAATTTCTTCGAAAAATCTATGGACCAATCTGCGTTGATGGTGAATATCGACGTCGTAAGAACCACGAGCTGTATCTGCTATACAACGACATCAGTATAGATAAACTTATCGAGATGCAACGATTGCGTTGGCTAGGCCATATCATAAGAATGAGCGATGATGCACCCGCTAAAAAGGCGTATAAATTCGGGCCAAATGACAGTTCTAGCAGAATTGGCAGGCCAAAGAATAGATGGCGCAAACAAGTGGATGAAGAGATGGCAAGGCGCGGCATTCCAGAAAGCGGTGCACTAAACAGAGAGAGTTGGAGATCTTTTCTTAGTTCGGCTTATGGAACAAATGTTCTGTAATGGGCCAGCTAAGTAACTAAGTAAGTACAAGACCTACCTTGGTCTTGAGATATGTGGGTTGAAAAACCATTATTTTGATGAGGTACATTTTTGATAGTGTCCATGTGTATATACCCTCATAGCCTTAGTGCTGTGGGTATAATAAGTTTATCTTAATAATTTGTGAGCAAAATATTTGATTCAGACATTATTAAAACCAATATAATATCACAATTAGGGTAATTAAATAATGTACAAATAATCCATTTGTTCAATTATTGTTTTGGTAAAGTACTTAATTATTTTACTATATTCATACGTGATATTTTCTTTCGCACAAATATTTACCACAAAATTCATTAAATTGCCCAACAATTTAATAAAGTTGGTTGACCAAGAGCTATGATTTTGAAGTGTAAAACATAAATTCAATTCATTTGCCAAAAATGACACAACAACAACACCAGCAAAAAATAACAACATCAACAGCCCATAAACAACTTAAAGTTTAGTAGGAATCCCACTTTTTGGTTGTCGTTGTTGGTGATGTTGTTGTTATGTTTTTGGTTTAGTTGTTCATAGTTGCTGCTGTTGTTGTTGCTGCAGGAATTAAAAATTATTTGTTGTTAATATCCCAATAGAAAATCGAATCGTTGATGACATTTTCGTCGACGATTAGTTAATGAAATCTGTGAAATTGTCATGTACGACAACTTGCATGACCATGTCTTGCATTGTGTCTTGTCAGCAAACCCAAAAAATGGTAAAAAAGTGAGCTTTGACATAATTGTACACATATTTATGAAAATATGTTTTCTTGTAATTTTATTTGTAATAAATTTAATATTATAAAATCATAAATGTCGGAAACCGCGTCACAATGTATACAATTATTTATTGTTCATACAAAGTGCACTAACTAAAAACGGTAAGTAAGAATAAGTAGATTAAATTACGTTAAAAATAATTGTAGTTTTTCTTTAAATACGTGTATTTAGGTTGAAGGCATGGTGAACTTTGAAAATCCCAATATGAAGCACGCGGTATATGGTAAGATTTTAGAATATATTAGTGGCTATTTACAACAGTCATTTATCATATTTTTCTTTGCAGAATCCACAATGAGAAGGAGATCGCCCTCTCAGTCGGCTGGGGAAAGAAGTGAGGCGTAGTAAAGCTGGAAGAAAGTGGTGGCTTGCAGAACATACGGCTATAGGTTAGGTATAATTACTTTAAGATAAAATTTGTAGACATAATATATTTAATAAAAAATTTACACACGACAACATAAACGAAATTGTCTTTAGTTGGGTCATCAATGACAAATAGCAAGACAGTGTCTGTGAAACAGTCGTCAACGAAATAGGGGAATTTTTGTCTTGCAAGTCGTCATCGATGACAGCTTCGCTTACCTTGTCGCCCATGTTGTCGTGCATGAATACTGGGACACTTGTGTGAAAAAGTCGTCAACGATCCCAAAGGGCTGTCTGCAAAGAGTCCTCAACGAATTGCAGGAGTCGTGCACGAGTCATCAATGTTGTCTTGAAGACACTTTCTACTGGGATATCAAACCACAAACTACAACCACAAAAACAATATACAAAACTAACTCCTGAACTTCTCAATGGACTGCCTGCCTGACTACTGCGACGACTACTACTACTACGACTACTATTTGTGTATTATTCATTCATGCATGTGCATATGTAAAAATGTATGTGTTCCATGTAGGTGTACATATGTGTCTGTCGCTTTGTTGGTATATGTCTATAAAGCGGTTATATGCATGTTGGCGGCAAATCTATAAATGCAGTCATGTGTATATATCGGCAGACTTGTTGGTGTTTTCATAGAAAACTATTTGAATGTGGATTAGAGTGTAACGATGTTTCATTATAAAAATTATACCTAAAAATACAAAAAAGAAAGACCTTATATGTATATCAAGTGGACACTTTTCTAGTTGGTTTCATCTGGGAAGCTACCCCTACTACTTATGCTGGCAAGAAATTTATATATGTCATAATCTCACTGTTTATGTAAAGCCATCTCTGAGAGATTCATATCATGTGTCAAATTTGTGCTGCCTCTCTGCTTGTACTTTGGGGCATCCTTAATTCCAGCATATTTCCGACTTAGCTTAGTACTAGAAAAATTCGCTCCTGTCTTTCCATGCCTACAATATGCCTGATCACCCTAATATGCTTGCTTTTATGAATTTGTTCAATATCAGATATGTTGTATTTTGAATGCCATGTTGTTAGCTGTATTGCTGCTGGACGCTCGTGTCGTTAAAGCAATTTTATTTAGTTTTGTTAAAAACCATTTGAAATGTTTCCAACACAATCCCCAAAAAAGTTTTTATTTTTTTCTCATATATCCTCTAGTTGGCTGCTCAGCACAAATACATACATATATAAATTTTGGGGAAAACAACTAAGATTATGCATTCGGATTAAAATTTTAGAAATGACAACTAAATTGCAATATTTAACTTAAAAACAAAAAATTGTAATTAAAAAATAAAATATTTAATTTTCGGCGATTTCCTGAAAATTTCATGCCTCCCACTTTCTATCTGAAACCAATCGTTTTAGAGAATTACCTATTTGAATATGAATGCCGAATTTCGCAATAAAACAATAAAATATGTTTAGCAAATAGAAATGTGATCACACATTTTTCAATGGAATTTAAATTTATAACTTATTTTATTTAGACTTATTTCGATAAATAATATATAGCAAAATTTTGTTCTATAATCTACAAGGACTGCCCTTAGAGCTTACTGAAATCCTTTCTGGGATGTTGGGCGAAATGTGTGTTTCAATAGTGAAATTTTCGTGATATCTACTATAGTGGGCTGGTGCAGGATATCATATTTTCCACCTCACCAACTTTTAACTAATATACAAAACTGAAAAAATATTGGATTTATTCAGTAGCGGCACAACAAATCAATATACAATCTGGCAATCAATTTTGAAGACAAATCATGCAAACAATAAATTGAAACAATTTTTATACCCTATACCACAATGTGGAAAAGGGTATTATAAGTTTGTTTTGGTAAAAATTCATGTAACACCGCGAAATATTCGTCGGAGACCCCCAATGTGGTATACCGTTTTTCATATCTCGACGAGATAAAGCGATTTTGAGATGTGTGTCCGTCCGTCAGTCCGTCCGTCCGTCCGTCCGTCTGTCCATTATAAATTGTAAACACGCTCCAGGCCGCAATTATGGACCGATCGTCACGAAATTTTGTATGGAGGTCGGGTTCAGATCAGAATAGATCCCTATTCTTATTGGTGATGATCGTGAAATATTTAGCGGGTGAAATGGACCAAAAACATAATATTTATCCAATTTTGTAGCGGCTCTGTAGGTCTCAATAATAGTCCGATAAACGCGTAATTTTAAATAAGGTAAGAGTATATCACAAAGGAGAAGCTTGCAATTTGAAATGGCGACCGGATAATATTTAGAGGGTTAAATGGACCAAAACTTTTGTGTGAAAATTGTGAAAAATTTTAATATACAGCTTATATCTTAATTCCTGGAAGTGACATTCCGGACAAGTGAGATATACTTGCAAGTGGAACGCTTGATCTTTCAATTGATGCCAATTATGTTAATGTGCATGATCAGATAACAGAGTTACAGCCTAATATATCCCGTTATTTGTTTGTAGTGTAATAATAAACTCGCTAGAAGTCGCAATTATACTTCAATAGTCACGAAATTTTGCACCGGGTAAGAGTATAGGTCGAAAAAGATGCCTACAATTTTGAATGATAATCTGATATTCTGTAGCGGGTGAAATAGACCATTACTTTTGTATGAAAAATATAAAAATTTTATTTTTTTCGATATTTTAATTCCTTGAGGACATATATATTTCGCAAAGTAGCCTACATATGGAAAAAAACTACTGACCTTTCCTCTGATGTAAATTGCAATAAAGTGTTTGCTAGATAACGGGCCTACTGCCTAATATATATTGGGTTCTGTGTAGAGATCCACATTGTTATACCATGCTACATATTGTCTCTCCAATAGTTTATGTATGATCACGAAATATTCGTCATAGACCCCTTATTTGGTATGCCAAAATTCATATCTCGACGAGATAAAGCGATTTAGCGGTGTGTGTCCGTCAAACAAGCTTAAGGCAATTTGAACTTCAATAACAAGTTTTTTAAGGAGATTGTGTTTGGGCCAGTATAGAATGATTAGTTTTTGGTGATGATCGTGAAATGTTCAGGGATGAAATGGACCAAAAACAAAATTTTAACCAATTTTGTAGCGGCTCTGTAGGTCAAAATAATAACCCGCAAAATTTTAAAAAAAGTTTGAGTTTATGATGAAGAAGAAGCGTACAAACCAACGTGAAGATCAGATAATACTTAGCGGGTTAAATTGACTGAAACTTTTGTGTGAAATTGGTAAGAATTTCAATAATGTAGCGGTTAAACAACGGAAGTAGTAGTACTACATAAGTGAGCTTCATTACATTTTAGTTTGTGTGAACTAAATTTTCCTTTCCTGCTACAAAAATGTCTTTGTCATGCTAGATAACTTTTTGGTTTTGGTCATAAGTATTATACATTACATCTCTGATATTTGATAATTACATTTTCACAATCATTGAAAAGAAGTTCCGTGGAGAGCGATTGTCCAGGGATAGTGGTATAGGGTATCCCATGGTCGGCTCCGTCCGACTATAGACTTTTCTTACTTGTTTATTATATAAAAGAGCAAAGTGATAACGATATCAATGGTCAGGTGAAACCGCTGAAGCTGTATCCATAAAATTTAGAAATTTCCGGAAATGCATACCTAAAGGGTAATTCATACGAAGGGGTAAGGCTAAACTTTTGACATTTGGAAATTAAAAATGTGGGCCACTGTTGGCGTGTAGGGGTGCGATAAGGCTGTATTTTTAGAGTTTTTAACTAAAGCTGCACAAAAATTACTAGAAGGAACTAAATGCTGAGTATTTAGCGAATGGGTAAGGCTAGAATTTTGATATTCAAATTGTGGCTAACAGATGTTAGAAACGGCTGAATTTTTGAAAACTCAAACAACATATTTTGTGGATTTATTGCATTTTCTTATAGTATTGTCTGTTATCAGTCTTGAGATTTAAATTTATACAATTTTACTCTACCCATGCATTTTCACGCTTGCACACGGTGACCGAACAAATTATAAATTTACATTAAATATTTTTAAATGTTGATCAAAAGGGTCAACTGCATGTAGTTATGAAGGAAAAATATATTTTTTGTCAGTAATTTGGCAATTAATCCGGTCAAAGTGAAGTTCTTTGGAAATTTACTCCCATCGTTTCACAATCTCTAATTTAACTCTTTTATAAAACAAATAATATATTAAAAAACAAGTAAAAAAGCATTAAGTTCGGCCGGGCCGAACTTTTCATACCCTCCACCATAAAATATTCTGAACTAAAATGGAATAATTACTTTTCATTCCTGTCCCCAACTTTAAGTGGGTACGTTAAAATGTCAGATAATGTTTATGTACATTTTTGCTTCATTCGGGAGGCCTTTTTATAGTGCCTATATCTAACTATGTATGTTGACAATTTTTGGTGGGCTAGAAATTGGGAGGTACTGTTATATAGGGGTTATAATAAAACATGGGCCTATGTTGACAGTTTTTGATGGGAGCTTTAATGTCAAATAACTCCTAATTCGGTTAAAAATCATAACGTGGGAACTTCAAATGTCATTAACAGCTAGTTCGGAGGTATCTGGGCTATACGAAAATACGAACTTAAATGAATCGTTATATGGGGGCTATACCAAAACTTGGACCTTTGTCCACAGGTTTTGTCATATAAGTTTATTGACATTTAAGAACTTTAAATGCCAAATTATAGCTAAATCGATCTGAAAATGTAGCTAAAACTGTCAAAATACCGTAAATCGGGGGGTACCGTTATATGGGTGCTATACCGAAACGTGGACCTATGTCCACAACTTTTGTTATATAAGTTTATTGACATTTAAGAACCCTAAATGTCAAATTATAGCTACATCGGTCTGAAAATGTAGCTAAAAACGTCAAAATACCGCAAATCGGAGGGTACCGTTATATGGGGGCTATACCAAAACGTGGACCTATGTCCACAACTTTTGTTATATAAGTTTATTGACACTTAAGAACCCTAAATGTCAAATTATAACTATATCGGTCTGAAAATGTAGCTAAAAACATCAAAACACCGTAAATCGGGGGGCACCGTTATATGGGGGCTATACCAAAACGGAGACCTATGTCCACAACTTTTGTTATATAAGTTTATTGACACTTAGGAACCCTAAATGTTAAATTATAGCTACATCGGTCTGAAAATGTTGCTAAAAACGTCAAAATATCGCAAATCGGAGGGTACCGTTATATGGGGGCTATACCAAAACGTGGACCTATGTCCACAACTTTTGTTATATATGTTTATTGACACTTAAGAACCCTAAATGTCAAATTATAGCCAAATCGGTCTGAAAATGTAGCTGAAAACGTCAAAATACCGTAAATCGGGGGGTACCGTTATATGGGGGCTATACCAAAACGTGGACCGATATATCCCATCTTCGAACTTGATCTTCCGACGGCTAAAAAATGGTATTCCCCAATTTTCAGCGAAATCGGTCAACAAATGCGACCTGTACGTTGCGAACGGACGGACGGACGGACATGCATAAATCGACTCAGAAAGTGATTCTATGTATATCCCTAGAAGGAACTATGGGTCTATCTCGCTTCCTTTTGGATGTTACATACAAATGCACTAACACATAATACCCCTTACCACATAGTGGTGTAGGGTATAATAAAATAATTGTTCTATAAAGATCCCAGATGGGACAAGGGAGACTTCTCTCATATCAATGATTGCATCGCGACTAACATTAGCTCGATGATATGGGACCTACTGTGTCTTAAGACACTACTTGTAGAGAAGTTTTACATTGCTGAAATTCTCAGGAAATATCGCCAACATTACTATGGTGTATTATGTTGCCTGGCCGGGGAATCGAACCCACGACCGTCAGCGTGGAAGGCGGGTGTGCATACCATTGGACCGCGGTGGCATCCAATAATAAATAAAAAATAATAACAGTTTTTAAATATTTATTTTTGAACATTTTGAAAGGAAGGTATATGAAAAGTGTATAAAACACTGTGAAACAAAATTCAATTTTTTCAAAATGATTGGAAAAACCGAGTAGATTATAAAAGTAGAGCTAAAAATATGAGACACTTGTTTCAGCCTTTTTAATGTTTACATCGGAGAGTAATCAAACTAGGCGGGGCAAGTTCCGCCCATTTTTTCTTCGAAATATTCGAGTTGAGATATCTTAGAATCCTTGTATTTTAGTTATATAGAGTGGTTGGCATCTTTACTAAGGAGAATGTAGGGCATATTTTTGTTAAACATTCAAACCCTCATGTGGTTCATCAAAGGGGTATTTTTGGAACATTTCCGTTTTTAACAATATCCCCAAAAAGTGAATGATTTTGTTAGATTTTAAATTAACTGTCCAAAATTAAAACAAATAATTTCATCCTAAAATATACAAATTTGTTATCTAATTTTTTTTAAGGAAATAGTATACCTGATATGTGTTTTATTCTGAAGCTTAAAATTGAATTTTTGTGTAGATTTTTTTCTGTTGACACTTTTCACATAGAACCAAGTTTCATACTGCTTTCATGTATCAACACGAAAAAAGAGGTAAAAATTGCATCGAAAAAAATTGGAAATATTTTCATGTTTTTTGGTAAACTTGATACTGATATTTTCATGATACATAATGCAAACAGACATTTTATTTATTTTGTGAAAAACAATAGAGTTTTTGTTTTTAATTTTTATTTATTTCTTCCACTATTTCGACTACACTTTCTCACTTGATTACAACTCATTTTCGACTAACCAAAGTTGTTATGCTTCTCAATAATGTTTCGATATATTTCGGTTTTCTACGGGTACATTTATTATGTGGAGCATTTTATGACGAACAATTTCGTAGAATATTTGGATTTGGTATGATTACATTTTAAAGAAGATTTTGAAAGATTTTCGAAAAAAGGAGCAACGACTCTATACAAGGATTCTACGATATCTCAACTCGAATATTTAAAAAAAAAACTAGAAATGGGCGGAAATTACCCCGCCTACTTTGGTTACTTTCCGATGTAAGCTTTGAAAACGCCGTTTACGTGTCTCATATTTTTAGCTCTACTTTCATAATCTACTCAGTTTTCCTTGTCATTTTTATACCCTCAGCCTTTAGGCTAGAAAGGGTATATAAACTTTGATACGACCAAAAATGTGTCTCATTGAAATAACGGTTTTAGACCCCAAGTATGCTTAGACGAAATTAGTTTCAGACAATTTGTAGTCGATTTAGCCACGTCCGTCTGTCTATCTGTCTGGCGGATAAGCACGATAACTCTGCAACGGATCAACTGATTTGAACCAAATTTTAGGTAATGTAATATTTTGTCCAAGCTTAGTTTAAGTTCGAAGATAGGCCATATCGGTCCACTCGTTCGGGTACCTTCCCCACAAAAGTTCTAGATTTTTCTGTAAAATTGTGTGAACGAACGATTTGGTCCAAACTTGGCACATCGTATTATTCCTTCTAGATAAAGATCGGGTACGAATATAGAGTATATTGGTTCACTCGGGTACCTACCACACGAATTTCGGTTAAAGTGAAGTTTAAATTTTTTTTCTTGCGCAAGTCGATACTTTCAGATATATTGGCTTAAAAGTTCCAAGAAACCCTGATGGCACCAACCAAAATGGCAAACCCCAAATAATTCTCGCAGATAGTATCTGATTGGTGCAGACTTTGCACTTCATATTATTTTATGCAGTCATGTATCTGGTTGGAATATGGGCTATGCCGGTCCACTCTTTCAGGTAGTGAATTTTAAGAGCACCTCTCGCATCGTTTTGATTCTTTTTTCAGTAGGTTGTTTTAACGGCTTTATTTTCAACGGTACAATCTATTTCCGGAGTAAGTCAATACTTCCTGAGATAATGGTCCAAGCAACAAAATTGTGCAAGATAAAAATTCTTTCAAATTTAGTTTAACCTAATTTAGTATTTCGAGCCCTTTATGAAGATGTTTGGTTACTAAAAATTTTTGGTATAGTCAATGATTTGGTATAGCCCCGCATTACGGTACATACAGATTTTAAAGCAAACTCGTAATACAAAATCAATATATTCTATATACGGCATTATTTATTAATTATGGTGTTTTTTTGTCAGTGGCTGAGGGTACATCTCCGTCAGCACTGCTGACTGATATTTTCTTACATGTTTCTTTTTTGTCGCGGAGTGAAATTTTCGTTTTTTAATAATTGGTGTTAAATATGGCTCTAATTGATGATTTTTGTACTCTCCACCATAATATGGAGGGTATAATTAAATTTGTCATTTCGTTTGTAACACATAGAAATATTCGTCGGAGACCCTATAAAATATATATATTCTTGATGAGGGTAAAATTCTATGTCGATACAACCATGTCCGTCCGTCCGTGTGTTGAAATCAAGATACAGCTTAAGATAGAATTTTGTAATTTGGTATTGAAGTTTCTATTACTCTACAGTGTTTGATATTGTAAATCGGCTATATCGGCCCACGTCTTGATATAGCCCCCCATAGAATGATACCTCCCGATTTTCGGCATTTTGAAGATTTTAGCTACAATTTTTAGCCCGACTAGCTATAATTTGCATTTTAGGTTCTCAGTGACCACGAAACTTCTCCATCAAAAAGTCGTCAACATAGGTCCATGTTTTGGTATAGCCTCATATAACGGTAGCTCTCGATTTTCGGTATTTTGTGGATTTAAGCTTTATTATCACACCGAAATTGCTGAAATTTGGTTCTTAATGAAAAACTTCTCACAGAAATTTGGCGGTATAGGTCCTCGCCTTCATATGGACCTCATAGAACGGTACCTCTCAATTTTCGGTGTTTTGAAGGTTGTAGCCACAAAAACCCACATAAAATGGCTCAAATTTGGTATTTTGTCTTTATTTGGGGTATTAAACTTTCCATATGAAATTTGTCGGTATAGGTCCAAGCCTTCATATAGCCCCCATAGAACGTACCACTCAATTTTCGGTGTTTTGAAGGTTGTGGCCTCAATAATCCTCAGGAATGACTGAGATTTGGTATTTGGTCTTCGTTGGGGGTATATAACTTTCCCCCAGAACTTTTCGGTACAGGTCCACGTCTTAGTATAGCCCCCATAGAACGGTACATCCCTATTTCCGGTATTTTGAAGGTTGTGACCTCAATATTCCAGCGAAATGGCTGAAATTTGGTACTTGGTCTTTATTTGGGGTATTAAACGTTCCATGTGAAATTTTTGGGTATAGGTCCACGCCTTCATATAGCCCCCATAGAACAGTACCTGGCCATTTTCAGTGTTTTGAAGGTTTTACCCTCATTATCACACCGAAATGACTGAAATTTGGTGCTTAGTCTTCATTGGGGTCTAAAATTTTATTCTAGAAATTGTTGGTATAGATCCAAGCCTTCATATAGCCCCCATAGAACGGTACCTCCGATTTTCGGATTTTGAAGGCTGTGGCCACAGCAACCCACCGAAGTGGCTGAAAGTTGGTACTTAGTCGTTGTTGGAGGTAAAATTCTTTCTGACTGAAATTCGTCGGTATAAGTCCATGCTTCATAGCCCCCATAGAACGGTACCTACCGATTTTCGTAATTGTTACGTCAATATCCCACCAAAAGACTGATATTTTTTATTTAGTCTTAAATGTGGTTATAAAATATTCCAGAAGAGAATTAACAGTATCGGTCCGCGTGTTCTTATGTCCTCCATAGAAGCGTAACTTTTGATTTTCGGTATTTTGAAGGATTTACCCAAATTTCTTAAATATGGCACTTAGTCTTCTTTGATTCTAAAAACATTCCGCCAGAAATTTGTAGGTATAGATCGACGTTTTGATATAGCACCCATGGAACCATACCTCCCGGAATTCCGTATTTTGAAGATTATCGACATTGTTTTACCGAAATTGCTGAAATTTGGTATTTAGTCTTCTTCATAAACGAAAGGAAACTAATTGTTCCATTTTAATTCTATATAACTCGTGGTGGAGGGTATAACAAGTTCGGGTATAACGCAATTAACAAAAATTATTGTCCATAAAAAAATTTATAAAATATTGAGCCACTGAATGGCTGGTGTTTGATATACGTGAAGTTGGGTAATATTTTTATTGAAGCGTTATCAAACTGTTAACCAATTTTTTTAGTGAGTTCGTCAGTGTACTTTCTGGGAACGATTAATATCAGGATGATTGATATTGCACTACTTTGTCAAACATGCATGCGCTAACATTATTATTTCAATGTTACATATTATTGTTATTCTTTAATTTTTATTTGAAACGAAGTCACAACTACTGTCAAATTAAAAATAACAAAAGTTTAGTGGAAATTGTCATTATCTTAATTTTAACTTAAAAATCAATTTGGTGAAGGAAAACATTATGCAGTTGCAAAAGAAAATATTACAACTTTACATTTTCTCTTTTTAAATCGAATGCTAGTTTTCTTTCTTTTTCTTTTAACTTTTTCTTTCGTATAACACAATTTGCATATACAGGCATTTGAAAACAATTTCACAAACACACATACATACATATGTATATGCATCATGCATAAGGTATTGAAACTCTCTATTGCATTACCAAAAATTTTCTTTCAATTGAATTTTATTTGAAATTCCTGTTAAAAAAATACACACACTTCCAATACTATTTGTATCTACATATGATGTGTAGAGATAGATATGCATATGTGAACATGCACATAGACAACTATCAGTTTGTCCATATTCTAATGCTACTTTGTTTTTTCGATGTTGTTTGTTTAAAGAATGTGAAACAGATCATAACACTTTGAGGAATTTGAAAAATTTAATTTTGTTTTAAGGTCAAAGTAAGACATTCTAGAAATTCTTAAAGGTATTAACTCTATGTTACATACATTTATATTTATTTTACATGCATTTGAAGAGAAATCAGGCATTAGAAATATATACATTTTTAATAATTCCACCCTAATGTATTATTGTGTTGTATGCGGTTGTGGTACTTGAAAATAAACGAAATTTCAATAAAATCATTCGTTTTTCTTTGGTCATACAAATTGTGCTATGATGATTGTAAATTTTATTTCAAAATTCAATATATGCAAGTGTATTTGAGATCAGAAGTATAGACATAGCAAAGAAATTATATCATTGTAATTGGGACGGTCTATCGATTGTAACTAAAAATCAAAATATCCCGAGAACAGGTCCTAAACTGCACTGCAGGAAAAAATTTAGTAGATTTTTGAAGATTTATCAGATAAAGTGTTCCAACTTTGAATTTGTTCGAAGCTTAAATATAGCTAAGCAAGTTGAGAAATTTATACTAAATGGGTAACTCGTTGGGAATTATTGGAATTAAAATCTACCTTATTGGAATTAAAATCTTACCTACGAACCTTCTTTAAATTACATTTAATGTATATAAACTAAAAGATCAATATTTTTCAAACTTCGGTGTATTGAAATAAGTACTTTAATACATAATGTGTTTGCCAGTTTTTTTTCCTTGTGCGGATGGAGAGGTTTACCAAATTTCTTTTATGTTCGTCTCCATTTTATTCAAAGTATATTGAATAACATTGAAATGCAATTCAGTGAAAAGGAATAAACTCACAAAAACACACCACCATGCAAATGCAAAGTGTGCACCCATATTCCCAGGAGAAAGTTCAGTAGCATAAATATATTTGTTGGTATATTATCCGAACAATATTAGGTTGTAATGAAAAATAGGGGTTATTTTTGGAAATGCTCAGTTTCTAACACATCCAATCCAAAATGATGTATGTATGTACCAAAATGTATGTCTTGAGTAGTTGAGTCAATCTCCTATTATGTGTCCGTCCGTATGAGTCGTAATGAAATTTTTGTGGAGATGTGGGACACAGAGAGAAATATTAAAATTTCTTTTGAGATTTGACAAACTTGCCCCACAGAAACAGGAACTCATATCTGCCAGAAACTATAGTCTTCCTTGCTTTAATCCCTCTCATTACTCATTAAGTTATCCTGAAATTATTGCTTGCTTCGTTTTTTATTTTATTTATAAACAAGTAAGAACGGTGTTAAGTTCGACCAGGGTGAACTTGTTATACCCTCCACCACGAGTTGTATTGAAGTATAATGGAACAATTACTTTCCATTTGTTTATGAAGAAGACTAAATACCAAATTTTAGAAGGTTAGGTAAAACAATGTGGATAACCTTCAAGCTACCGAAATTCGGGAGGTATTGTTCCAAGGGGCCTGTAACAAAACGTCGATCTACACCTTAACATTTCTGGCGGAAAATGTTTAGACTCAAAGAAGACTAAATACCAAATTTCCGATATTTTGGTATAACCTTTAAAATACCGAAAATCAAGAGTTACGCTTCTATGGGAGATATAGGAACCGGCGGATCTATGCAGATAATTGCCTTCTGGAATATTTTATAACCTCATGGAAGACTAAATAACAAATTTCAGTTTTTCGGTGAGATATAGAAACGTGGATCTATACCGAAGAATTTCAGTCAGAAAGACCTTCAAAAACGACTAAATACCACATTTCAGCCATTTCGGTTGGTTGCTGTGGCCACAGCCTTCAAAATGCCGAAAATCCAAGGTATCGTTCTATGGGGGCTATATGAAGGCGTGGATCTATACCAACAAATTTCTGGCAGAAAGTTTTATACCCGAAACGAAGACTAAGTGCCAAATTTCAGTCAGTTCGGTGTGATAAGTAGGCTAAAACCTTCAAAATACTGAAAATGGGCATGTACTGTTTTATGGGGGCTATATGAAGGCGTGGACCTATACCCAAAAATTTCATATGGAACGTTTAACACCCCAAATGAAGACCAAATTTCAGCCATTTCGGTGGAAAGTTGTATACCCCCAAATTTCAGACATTTCTGAAGATTATTGTGGCCACAACCTTCAAAATACGGAAAATCGGGAGGTACCGTTCTGTTGGGGCTATATGAAAAATTTCTGAGGGAAAGTTGTATACCCCCAACGAAGACTAAGTAACAAATTTCAGTAATTTCGGTGTAATAATGAGGCAAAGCCTTCAAATACCGAAAATCGGGGGGTACTGTTCTATGGGGGCTATATCAAAACGTGGACCGATATAGCCCATTTGCAATACCAAACATCCTAGGAGCAATAGAAACTTCTATACCAAATTACAAAGCTCTATCTTAAAAATTGAAAGTTGTATCTTGATTTCAACAGACGGAAAGACGGACATGGTTATATCGCCTTAGAATTTTACGCTGATCAAGAATATATTTACTTTATGTGGTCTCCGATGAATATTTCGATGAGTTGCAATAGGAATGTCAAATTTAAAAATGCAGATTTGTCTTTGTATTTTTTAGGGGAATATGTTTCAATAATCTTAACAAGTAAAAAAGTATCAGTCGGCTTTGCCGACAGAGATATGCCCTCAGCCTGTGCAAATTGAAACACCTTTTTCACAAAAAACTTATGTATTTAGGGGGTTTCAAAATTTTGGTGGTATGAACCAACAAAAATATTGATTAGGATTAAAGTTCAAAAATTTTGCGGAAAAGGTACTTAAAGGAATGGACCGACATAGACCATGGGGGTGCCATAGGGAGTTTTTACACCCTACGGGCTGTTTTCTCAAGAAGTATGGACTTTCCCCTGAAACAACTTTTATCATCGTGATTGAGGCAGCGAATGTAAGTTGCTTCAACAAAAATGAAAGTGATTCAATAGCAGGACTTAAAGTGAACTTATCAAAAATCTTGTGTGGGAGGTACTAAATGGAGTGGACAAATATAGCCCATATTCGAACCTGATCTATATCTGGTAGACATTATGAGAATGTGTAAAGTATGACCAAATCGGTCACTCCTATCAAGAGTTATCGTGCGCACAATTTTTCCGAATATTTTTGAACTTTTGTGGGGAGGTACCTGAAGGAGTGGACCGATATGACTTATCTACGAAATTAAACTAAGTTTGGAAACAATATTACGAAGGCAAAATTTTGGCCGGAAATGGCATTCCCGTTCGAGAATCATCTTGCGCTTTCACTCATACACATGGTGTCATAGGGTTTGTTTTTCAACTTTCAGGCTATTTTTTCAGGAAGTATGGACTTGCCCCTGAGGAAATTTGTACCTTGGTATAGGGGACAGTGAATACAAGATGTTATAACAAAAACCATGGGGATTCAAGAGCAGGTCCTAAACTGAACTTTTCCGAAAATTTGTGTGGGAGGTACTCGAAGGAGTTTACCGATTGAGTCCATATTGGAACCTCATCTAAGTCTGGTAGAAATTTCATAATATGCAAAGTATGGACCAAATCGGTTACTCCCTTCAAGAGTTATCGTACGCACAATTTTTCCGAACATTTTCGAACATTTGTGGGGGAGGTACCGGAAGGAGTGGACCGATATAAACCATCTTTGAACTTGAACTAAGTTTGGACAAAATATTACGAAAGCCAAATTTTGGACCGAATCGGCAGATCCGTTCGAGAGTTATCTTGCTCTCCAACCACTACACACGGTGTCATAGGGTTTTTTGTAACTTTCAGGCTATTTTCCCAGGAAGTATGTACTTGCCCCTAATGAAACTTACAGCGTAGTATAGAAGACAGCGAATACAACTTGCCTAAACAAAAATCAAAGCGATTCGAGACTAGGTCCTAAACTGAACTTTTCCGACATTTTGTGTGGGAGGTACCCGAAGGAGTGGACCGATTGAGTCCATATCGGAACCCCATCTAAGTTTTGTAGAAATTACACGATGTGCAAAATATGGACCTAATCGGTTATTCCCTGCAAGAGTTATAGTGCGCACAAGTTTTGCGACAATTTTTGAACATTTGTGGGGGAGGTACCTGTAGGAGTGGACCTATATGGCCCATCTTCGAACTTAAATCGAATATGGACAAAATATTCCGATACCCAAACCGAATCGATTGATCCGTTCGAGAGTTATCGTGCGCACCAGCCAGCCAGACAAACCGACAGACTGACGGACATTGCTAGATCTACTCAAAATTGTCTGAAACGGATATCGTACAAACATACTTGGGGTCTTAAACCATTATTTCGATGAGGCACATTTTTGGTCGCATCAAAGTGTAAATACCCTCTTTAGCCTAAAGGCTGAGGGTATAAAAAAGTAAGTAATATCCGAAAAGGTGCAGAATGTTTATAGCTCATTTAAAGTAACGCATAATTTAAGCCATATTCAGGAATCGAATTGGCTGAAGGTTAGAAAATGTTCGATTCGAGTGAATTGCATAATAATTGTATAGTTGCAAAAATGTCTATGGGGAATTCTGAGTGATCGGACACTTTTTCAAAGTGGGGTTGTTGATTCCCTTTTTTTTTGCAGTGGTGATGCTGCTCATCAACAAAACATTTAAGTATATTTTCAGATTTTTATACCCTCCACCATAGGATGGGGGTATATTAAGTTTGTCACTACGTTTGTAACTACTCGAAATAACCATTGTAGACCCCACAAAGTATATATATTCTTGATCAGCGTGGAATTCTACATCGATATAGCCATGTCCGTCTGTCCGTCTGTGGAAATCACTCTAGCGTCCAAACGGATTGACGTAGGTTGATGAAATGTTGGGAAAATATGTTATATTTACGTAGGACTTTTGGTATTGAAAGCGGGCTATGTAGGTCCACCTATTTTACCACCGAATTGGTTGTAATTTGGTACTTTGTGTCTTCAGAGGCCAAAAAATAATCCTACCAAAGCTGAGTTATATAGGTCCACGTTTTGGTATAGCCCCCATATAAGGACCCATATAAAGTACGCGTCATTTTAATATATTTTGAATGTATTAGACCCATTTGACCACAGAATTGGTTGTAATTTGGTATTTTGGTCTTCAGAGGCCAGAAAACATTCTTACCAAAGTTGGGTTATATAGGTTCACGTTTTGGTATAGCCCCCACATAAGGCCCCTTATAAAGTACGCGTCATTTTAATATATTTTGAATATATTAGACCCAGTTGACCAAAGAATCGGTTGTAACTTTGTATTTTGTGTTTCCAGAGGCTAAGAAACAGTTCTACCATAAAATGTTTATATAGGCCCACGTGTTGATAAGCCCCCATAATACGATATCTCCCGATTTTCGATATTTTGAAGGTTTTAGCCTCATTATCGCCCCGAGATGGCTGAAATTTGGTATTTAGTCTTCTTTAGGCGTATAAAACTTTCCCCCAGAAATTTGTAGGTGTAGGTCCAAGCCATCATATAGCCCCTATAGAACGGTACCTTCCGAATTTTGGTATTTTGAAGGTTGTGGCCACATTAATCCACCGAAATGGCTGAAATTTGTGGTGGAGGGTATAAAAAGTTCGGCCCGACCGAACTTAACGCTTTTCTTACTTGTTTTACTAAAGGTTCCTGAGATATGGCGTCATGAAAATGTCATATATGCAAAGAAATACTCACAACTTCTTTAATATTGGTCCAAATAAATATTTTTTTTGTCTTTTTTATTTTTTTTCAGCTATCTAATAAAAAATAGAAAACAATTTCGCACAGTGGGCTTGGATGCAGTTTTCACGATTTCATATTCAAAATTAATTTCTAATTGATTGTACTCTTTGATTTTTTTTTGGAATTTTTGTTATTAAACTACGACTAATTACACAAAATTGTAAGTCCTATTGATAGTAGGATTCGAATTATTACTATTTTTTCTAAATTTTTTAAAAAGTTTCAATAAAATGTTTCTTTTGTACCACTGTGCAAAATATGTTATATTACCAAAAAAAAAAAAAAAATAAATAAATAATAAGCTGCATTTGTTAAGATTTGTTTTGTTGTTTTATTTAAGAATGTATCTTAAAAACTTTTTTAAAAAGTTTCAATAAAATGTTTCTTTTATACCACTGTGCAAAATATGTTATTTTACCAAAAAAAAAAATAATAATAATAATAAGCTGCATTTATTAAGATTTGTTTTGTTGTTTTATTTAAGAATGTATCTTAAAAACTTCTTCATTTTGCGATTTAAAGAATGGTTTAACAATTAGTGTATCGATATTACTGAATGAAGTTTGTTGTGCCAGCGATAGTTTTGGCCATGTCATATCTCTAATTCAAAGTCTCTTTCTTATTCTCATCTTCTGATGAAAATATCACTTAAGTATTTGGTACCCAGTCGAATACCCAGTTCCCGATCTATAGTTATTTGATCATCAATTTAGTTAGTTTAATACCATTGTCAAAATCGAAAAATGGTGCAGTTTTTAAGAAGTTAAAGATAAATTCTTAAATAAAACAACAAAACAAATGTTTAAAAATTAAATTTTGTATTTTTTTTTTGTAAAATAACACACTGATATAAAGGAAAAATTATATAAACAAATTTTTAAAATTAAGAAAAAAATAGTAAAGAAGAACAAAACAACAAAATTAATTTAAAATTGTACTTGACTCTCCATTTAGCTATTATTTCCAGCAAAACATCTAGGTCCATCAACTTGGGCAAGCGTGGTATTGATGTTAAGCCTTCAACTCTAGCTACAGAATGAGAGCGATTTTATTGAAATTTCGATTTACTTAAGTGCTTAGGATGAGACGCGAATAGTATTAGTTGTACAAAATGGTATTAATATCAAAGATGTAATTAATTGTACTATTTACAAAATATGTACATGGTTGCATTTTTAGCTGTTAAATTCAAATATTTAAGCATATGTTTCGTAATATTCATTGAATTAGTGAAAACGTATACGTAAAGTATTTAAATAAAATATGTACATAAGATAAATTCTAATAATAAAAGTTGATCCGCTTCAGTCTCCCCCTTCTGATGCTCCAATCGTCCCGATTAAGCATCAGAAACAATGAGTTGTTGAATCTGCTGCGGTAAACTGCATGATTTTTATGGGTTGTTGAATCGGGTATGTCCTCGATAATACTGGAATAATGGTGTGTAGATGGAGTTGTTACTGCATGTCCATACGGTATAGCAAACTGTCATCGAAACCTCCCCCTGGAGTAAAGCTGCGCAAGTCTTGTTGGATATCCAAACAAGCTGGTAAAACTCCTCTAATCTCCTTCTTGAGTTATTTTGCATCACGAATTGTTGGTTCTCCAAACAACCTGGTAAAACTCGTTGGAAAATCTATGATTTGTTAAAGTCTTCGAAAACAACTGCAAATCCATTGACTGCTAAGGTTGTCCAAACACAGCGGGTATCTCTTCAGCTGGAAGTGCACGGTTACAATTGTCACAAATTGCCTGCTTAAACTTCTTTCTGCTGGGATCTTCTATTATTCGCATTGTTGAGAGGTACTGCTTGTAAACACAATATGCGCGACAAACACAGCAAGCGTTGATTTTATCAGCTGACTACGCACATTTTGAGCTGACGGGTGCGAACGTTGTTGTTCTTGCTTGTGCGTTTTCTTCTTGATGTTTTGTGTGTGGTTGTTGTAGTACATCATCACAATTTTGTTATTGTTTTACATCCCTCATTTTCATACAGTTAAATGTGTCTGCGTTCTCTTTTCTTTGCTACTTGCACTCGTACTTGTGCGTAAATGTATTTTTGGTCAATGCCTTTGCTTGATCGAAGGAGTTGACGTTCTTGTTTACGCCAATCCACAAATTTGCTGCGTAATCCGGGTGATTCTCGATGGATGTTGTTCAAAACTGATACACAACAGAGACATCTCTATGTTTCTGGGATCGCCTAGTACAAAACGCATGGGATTGTCATCATAACGCATTGCCTGGATAAGTTTTGTAAACTGTGCCAACTGATCTTCACCAGATACGTACGCTTCGCATTCAATGTTGTTGTTGTCCTCGGCTGTTGATGTTAGAGTGGTCGTGTTACATGGCCACGAGTTGGGCGTCAATAAAGAAGAACAAAACAACAAAATTAATTTAAAATTGTACTTGACTCTCCATTTAGCTATTATTTCCAGCAAAACATCTAGGTCCATCAACTTTATTCCGTTCGTGCTGGAATGGACACTGCAAATTTCTTCAGTAAAAACAGTGTTTCGTGTCGTCATTTGTCAGAAAATTATGCGATATTTTTCAACCAAAAATTCCGAAAGAACCTCAAGGTGTGACTTTTCAGATGAATAAAATAAAAAAAAATAAAAATGTTTGATAGATTTCTGGTAAAAAATCAGGAATTATGTTTTTGTGGTGCTCAATATGTAGTTTTACTTTAAAGCAAAAAACTGGAGAGCTCTTGCAAAGGAAATACCTGAAGGAATGAACAAATGCGATGTTGAAATGTTGGGCCAATGTCAGTCCAACCAGCCATTTTTGATCACTATAGGATTTTTAAAGCATTTGAAACATTTTGTCAGAAAGCATGAACTTTCCCACGAAAACAATATTTCGCTGTGAATAAACACTAGCTGAATATTTAACAAGTAAAAAAGTATCAGTCGGCTTGGCCGAAAGAGATATACCCTCAGCCTATGTATATTGAAACAATTTTTTCCCTAAAAACGCATGTATTTAGAGGGTTTTAAATAATTTTGGGCATATGAAACGACAAAAATGTTGATTAGGATTAAAGAGCAAAAGTTTTGTGGAGGAAATACTTAAAGGAATCGACCGACATTGTGGAAACGGATCTCCAGCCACTACATATGGTGCCATAGGGGGTTTTTACACCCTTCGGGCTGTTTGCTCAAGAAGTGTAGATTTGCCCCTGAAAAAACTTTTACCTTCGTAATTGAGGCAGCGAATAGAAGTTGCTTCAACAAAAATCAAAGTGATTCGATAGCAGGTCTTAAAGTGAACTTATCCGAAATTTTGTTTGGGAGGTACTGGATGAAGTGGACAAAAATAGTCCATATTTGAACCTGATCTATATCTGGTAGATATATTAGGATGTGTGAATAATGGACCAATTCGGCCACTCCCTTCAAAAATTACCGTACGAACAATTTTTCCGAACATTTTTGAAATGTTGTGGGGGAGGTACCTGAAGGAGTGGACCGATATGGCTTATCTACGAACTTAAAGTAAGTTTGGACAAAATATTACTAAGGCCAAATTTTGGACCCAATCGGCAGATTCGTTCGAGAGTTATCTTGCGTATGGGGCGCAGCGAATACAAGTTGCTAAAACAAAAATCAAAGCGATTCGAGAGCAGGTCCTAAACTGAACTTATCCGAAATTTTGTGTGGGAGGTACCCGAAGGAGTGGACCGATTGAGTCCATATTGGAACCTTATCTAAGTCTGGTAGAAATTTTACGATGTACAAAGTATGGACCAAATCGGTTGATTCCTCCAAGAGTTATCGTACGTACAAATTTTCCGAACATTTAAGAACTTTTGTGGGGGAGGAACCGGAAGGAGTGGACCGATATAACCCATCTTCGAACTTAAACTAAGTTTGGACAAAATATTACGAAAGCCAAATTTTGGACCGAATCGGTTGATCCGTTCGAGAGTTATCGTGCGCTCCAGCCAGCCAGACAGACGGACGGACATTGCTCAATCGACTCCAAATTGTCTGAAACACATTTCGTCCAAACATGCTTGGGGTCTAAAACCATTATTCCGATGAGGCACATTTTGCCCGTATGAAAGTGTATATACCCTCGTTAGCATAAATGCTGAGGGTATAAAAACGATTCTTGGACAGGTCATAAACTGCACATAAGCGAAAATTCTGTACTTTTGTGAGGGAGGTACGCGACTTTAGTCCATTTAGTAGACCTTATTGGAACTTTATGTACGTCTGGAAGGAATATTACTATTTGTAAAGATTCTGCCAAATCGGATACACCATTACTGTGCTTATCAGTAATTACTAGACAGCGGATTTTTTGACAACCCGTATTTTTGGTCCGATTCATGTCAAATTTTGGGACTGGGAATATTTTTGGCTTCTGATTAAATTGCAATCGAAACATACGACATATGCAAAGTGCATAAATTTTGCATATGCAAAACATAATATTTCCACAACGCTGTGCAGCAGCATTTTTGGGGGTAGAAAATTCGAGTTTGGGATGAAAGACCTTGATTAGAACCAAGACCGAGTAAACATCAAACGGACAACGAAAACGGTAAAATACTGATTAGTTGCCAAAAAGTACCGTACCTAAAATATTTTTGTAGAATATTTGGATGTTGAAAAATATCATCTTGTGGTATTTCTACTACGGATCAAGAAATAAATGACGAAAAGGATATGAAAGGAATTGAGTTAGAAGAATCAAATATTCAACAAAAAGATTCGCCAATCGATTTGACTGAAGACATGTATTCTTAACACGAAGCTATAATAACGCCAAATATGATATTTGCCCAAGTATTATAGGGGAAAAATCAAAAAATTCATCACGCGATATCTCAGAAACTGTTGGGTTCTTAATATACTAATCAAGGCCTTTCATCCCCAAATGGAATTTTCAACCCCCCCAGACTTTGAGTTCTATTTTGTGTCACAGTGTAATAGGTACCAACATTTTTGTGTGTACAATTTTTCTTTTTAAACTTCTCTTCAGACAAGTCAATAAAATAGAGAAATGTATAACCAAAAAACAAACAAAACATTGTTCCACAACATCCCATACGGGACAAGGGAGACTTCCTCATTTCAATGAGTGCACCCCGATTCATATTTAGCTCAATGATATGGGACCTACTGTTTATCGCTGAGTCCGAACGGCGTGTCTTAAGACACCACTTGTGGAGAAGTTTTTCATGGCTGAAATACTCAGGAAATGTCGCCATCATTACTGAGGGGTATTTTGCCACTGTTGAAAATGTTTGATATTGTCTGGTCGGGGAATCGAACCCCCGACCTTTGCGTGCAAGGCGGGCGTGCATACCATTGCACCACGGTGGCACCCAATGTATAACCACAACCATCAAAATAAAGCTAATAGGAAGGTACAGTTCTATGGGGGCTATATGACCTATAGGACCTATACCGACAAATTTCCGTTGGGTTGTTTTATACCCCCAAAGAAGACTTAATACTAAATTTCAGCCATTTCGGAGGGATATTGAGGACACAAGTTTCAAAATACAGGAAATCGTGAGATACCTTTGAAAGCTGGCTATATGAAGACTTGGACCTATACCGACAAATTTCAGATGTATTGTTTTATACCCTCAAGGAAGACTTAATACTAAATTTCAGCCATTTCGGAGGGATATTGAGGCCACAACCTCCAAAATACCGGAAATCGGGAGGTACTGTTCTATGGGAGCTATATGAAAACGGGGATCGACACCGACAAATTTCAGGTCGAAAATTGCGTTCATTTCGCTGGAATATTAAGGCCACAACCTTCAAAATACCGAAAATCGGGAGGTACCGTACTATGGGGGTTATATGGAGACGTGGACCCGTACCCACACATTTCAGTGGAAAGTTTTATACCCCCAACGAAGACTTAATACCAAATTTCAGACATTTCGTTGGGTTTCATAGGCTACATATCTTTGAATATGGTTTTGCATATGCTTATTTTATGCAAATATGTCAAAATATGCAAAAATTTTTGGCCTAGTTCGTTTTATTTTGTGACAAAACGAGTTTCTAATCAGATTTTCTCTATGACCATCCTAACCATACATGCATTTTCATAGGATTCCGCTGTCGAGTGATTAGGTCTTGTGAGGATGTATAACCGAAAAAAAGTTCACCGCATTAATAAGGTTTTTATCACATTCTGCAAAAAATTTCAAAGTGATCCGTTGCATGTCCCTCAATTTTTGAGAAAAAAATAATGTACCCAAAACGTACATATAGTACAGTGGTCCCACTTGTATGGAAAGAGTGCCAAAAATAGTTCTAATCTAGTTAACGCCTCGAAATTTTAAACATAGTTTTATAACGAGCCCAAAAGGTAGAACAACAAATTTAATGGATGTAGGTCCACATTTGCTTGTAGCTCCCATATAAACGTACCCCCCGATTTTTTTATATTTTGACGATTTTAGCCAAATTTTTCAGTCGATTTAGCTGCAATTTTGCATTTTGTGTTCTGAGGGAACAACATACCACCTTGCGAGAAATATTCAATGTAGGTCGACGTTTAGGTACAGCACCCATAACGTACCTCCCTACATTCGGTATTTTGACGATTTTAGCCCGATTTTCTAACCGAGTTGGATGTAATTTTGTATTTTGATGTAGGTCCACGTTTAGGTATAGCTCCCATATAAACGTACCTCCCAAATTTCAGAATTTTGGCGATTTTACAGGCGCGGTATTAGGGGAATAACACAAGGGGTGGCAGATGGTGGCAGCTGGATTTCTTTTTATCGTAAACATTAGTAAAACTCAACATCATATATTAGAAATATCACAAAAAGTCATTTACAAAGAATTTATTTTTAAGGAACTTAGAAAACGAATTTTTAATTAGTTTTTTCGTAAGAATATTTTCAATGTCATTAACTATGACTTTCATTTTGGAAATTGTACATTTATAATAAATATTATATAAATTATATATTATATAAATATTTTTTTGTTAAATACCATATGCAAGCTTAATTTCGTTAGCTTTCTGTGGTTTTTCGGAAAATAATTTTAATAATGAAATTGTCAATAATTAGAAATCATGATCAATGCCTTTAATCATCGCTGCATATGGACATCATCACTTGATATCTGAGCAGCCGATAGAGTCAGCATCGTTAAGCTTAGGGAAGCATATAAAAATTTGGAAATAAAACTATCTCCTCTATCAGAAGTGGAACAAAGTGCCTGATTATGACATTATGTCCTTAAAATAAACACTTTAGACTCAGTATTCTTCAAAGATTTCACTTTACTCTCACCGTTCTATCCCAATCAACATATCAAATGTGCATCACCACCAGCCAACACCACACAAAAGAGCAGAAAAGTCTAGTGCTGCGAATACAAAGACACCATCAACGAATGTTGATGTCAATTGGAGGATTGTTGAGTAGAGCAGAGAAGCACCGATGAAGAGTTGGCCATGATGTTGGTGGTGGCGGTGGTAGGGCAAAAATCTTTTATAAAAGAACATGGAAATGGGAATTTGTTGGGTTGCACAAAAAAGCGAACAACAAAAAATTAAAACGACAACTATGATGTTGATGATGAAGTTTTCACTTACCGGAAGTACAAAGTAAAACGATGGCTGAATAAGCGATTAATCCTGAAGGGCACCACGATGACATTATGCTTGTGTTGTTGTTGCAGCAAACGGCTGTTGATATACGTAACTGATGATGATGAAGTAGAAGAAGAACAAGTAGTGGCCTTAGTTGGTTTGGCTGGTTGGTTGGTGGTAACAGGGGTAGTTGCAGGCAAGTATTGTTATGACGTTTCACTTGTCAGAAAGTAAAAATAATGTTGCAACAATATTCTCTTTTTTTTGTTACTTTATTTTTATTTCTTTACTTTTTTGTTATGGTTTTTTCTTTTGGCGTTTTGGGGATTTACACAACTTTTGCCGATCGTATTTGCAATAGAAATGCAGTCGAAGGCAGGCAAGCAAGCGTGGAGTATATTAAAAAAACCGAACAAAAAAAATTAGTTTCGTTTTTAGTTTAGTTTAAAGCAAAAATGCAATACAGGACCATAGTAAAAGAGAGGGAAAAGAATAAAAAACAAATTCTTGTTCCCCTTGGTGTTGAAATAACAGGAATAAAAATTGAAGTGGGCTATTGTTTGGTGGGTTGGATTCAAATTGGGTTTTCCCGGGATTTTTTTTTATTTTAGATGTTCAATATATTTTGTTGTTGGTCTTTTTCGTTTTGTGCCTTGGCATGACTTGCCAGTTTTTTTAGTAGGTTATGTTATGTTTCCTCAGGCAAATGGAGCAAAAAAAAACAACTTTAAAGAATTAAAGCCTTGGGGCCTTTAAAGTTCGGTGTTGCTACTATGGCTTGATTGCTTATGCCAAATCGTTGATGTTGTTGTTCCTGTTGTTGTTGCTATTGTATTACGTTGCACAAACAAGGCAAAATGGCAACATGTGCATGTTTGCCATAATAACATTGTCCTCAGCACACCACACTGTGAGCTAGCTATGCAGCCGAAGTAGTAGCATCGGCAACATCAACATCATCATCCACATCAGGAGTCCTCCTGTCTATCTTTTAACGTTGTTGTAGTTGTTATTATTTCCTTGAAAAAATCAAGCAACAACATTGCTTTTGATGCTGGTGTTTTTCCTGCTGCTGTTTCATCATTGTCTAAACGTGTCTGCTGCTAATGTAGATGCATGTTTCTATTTTGTTACTGTTGTTGTTTTTGTTGTTCATATATGTGCGGCAATATGTTGCGGTTTTAATACAACTCCAATGCCATTTAGTAAGGGTTCCTTTTGCCTTTAACTTTTTGTTTTTCAAATACCATAAAATAAAGGGTACCCTTCAAAGTTTGTCTATTTCGTAGATTTATAGCAGCCAATGGAGGTGGTGGTGGTGGAGGAGATGTTGCGGGACCATGCAAGTTTCCAAGAGGCAAAATGTTGAATGTTAAAACAACAGCATGTAAACATTAACTCAAATTGACATAAAATGCATTAGAAGTGGTTTTCAATGCAACATTGGTTGGCAGGCACGCACACAAAACACACAGGCCGGCTGCCTAACTGCCTGGCTGGATGGTTGGCTGCTGACTCGGCACAAGAGTAGGAGTAACAAATACTCCAATTAAGATGTATGCCAGGGCAATGGAAGTTGTGCGGTGTTGTGGTAGTGGTGATGGTGTTAATGAAAAGCTTTTACAAACGTTAGACAATGTCTCGGTGGATTTAAAACATTAAAACCTGACTTTGAAATGCCGACATCACTTAAAAGTTAAGATGCTTTAGACACAAACAATATAACACTTTCTTGGTTTCACACACACAGAAATTTTACAAAATATTATTCTCAAAACAAAAAGCAAAAAAATTTATTTTTTCACATTTTTAAACCCCACAATTTCCGTTATAACAAAAATTAACGCTCACACACACACACACACACTGGCGCGTTTTGTCGCATCGCTTATTTTGTTGTTTATTTTATTAGCGCACTGGATTTGTCAATTGAATTTCCTAGTTATATTTTTTGTTAATTTCGTTTAACGGTTGGTCTATAATTTCCGCTTCGGTCCGTTTATCTGTAAATCCAACATTTAACTGAATTGTCATTGCCTTCGTTGCTTAAGGATATGCTTCGGCATATTTACTTTTTTGCCCTATCAAGTTGTAGAACTTCACATTTGGCTGTGTGTGTGTATGTGTAGCCGGTCACCGTATTCGTCAGCTTCGTTTTACGAGAGACAACATAACCAACAGCATCGTAAAAATGTTCTCGTTTCAGTTTCATGCGGTAGTGGTGAATTTTCTATCACAATCAAACAAAGAGCACCAAAACTCCCTTAGCTACAACTCCGTGGCTCTCTATTATTCTCTTATTCTCATTTTAAGCACATTGTGCTTTATATTTTTGGAGTGGTGAATAAAAACCGTATTTAGTTCAAGTTTAAGGTTTTGTTTGTGTGTGTGTGTGGAAAATGCTCATCATTGCAGTTGTATTTCTGTTATGTTATTTTTGTGAAAATTTGTATGCAATTTTAAAAGGAAATAGTTGTTTTTGAATTTTTTCCTCTTCTTTGTGTTTTTATTCTGATTTTAGAATGGGGACTTTGGCCAGCACAAAGAATATTTTTTATTTAATATATATTTAACATCTTTTTCTGCATGATTTCATAAATTTAAATATGTAATGCAGTCAGAATGTTATAGGTTAAGAAGAGGAGGCTATGTTTCATGATTAACATTTCAAGTAAACGTAAATTAAAACTCATAATGGAAGACCAGAAATGAATGACGGAATGCTATGTCGGTATAGGGATGGAAAAATTAGCTTTCCGACATTCTTTTTGGGCGACAATAATCAATTTACACGCGGTTCAACGTAAGGATGACAACTTATACGCTATCAGGACTATCGAGACTGATCCAAAACAATTAAAAACGTATCAGTCGGCTTTGCCGACAGAGATATACCCTCTCTCTCGAGTCAAAAAGCGCTATATTGCACAACCGCCTTTTTAATATTACGCCCCGCATGAACTTGTACAAAACCACTTTATTATAACATCATGCATACATAATTTAAACTTCATCGCACAATCACTGAGTTGTGCTCTGGAATAATTTACATTCACGTCGAACAGCCAGACCGATATGATGTTGGGTTTTCGCCATCAAATTTGTCGAGTGCTGGTGTTAAATGCAGTACAAGTTAATACGTGTGGCGCTGTCCGTAGTCATTTGAATCTAACAACAGCCGTCGGCCCTGCGATTTGTTCGATTCTGCTGATTCGTTCGCTCTTTGCGATTCGTTCGATACTACCGATTCATTCGCTTCTTGCAATTGGTTCACTCCTTGCGATTCGTTCGTTCCTACCCCTACCACTCTACCAACTCATTTTTAACACAGTCGAACTGAAATTTTTGTACACTTTTCAGATTTGGAGGACAATACATAATTATGAAACCAAAACCAATATGGGTGCATTTTTTCTTATAGCCCCCATATAGCGGTGCCACCCAATTTGAAGTATTTTAAGGAATCTTTCTTCATTTGTAGGCAGAAATTGCCTATAATTTGGCATTTCGGGTTTCCAATGGCACAGAAACTTCCTCATAAAAAATGTTGGACATAGGTCAAGGTTTTGGTATGGCCTCCATATAGCGGTATCACCCGATTTCACGTATTTTAAGGATTTTTTTTTGTGCACTCCCTGACACCCCCACCCCCTTGTCCCGTATGGAAATGTTTGTGGAACAATTTTAATTATATATCTAACTTTTTGCCCTAAATTGGCTATAATTTACTTATGATGTTCTCAGTGGTCACAAAATGTAATAACTGAAAAGCTAACAAGTAAGAAAGTATCAGTCAGGTGAGCTGACGGAGATATACCCTCAGCCAACAACAATTCCATTGGCATTGGCTTGCTCCAGAAAAAAATTTACCGTTGTAAATGATGCCGCTAGAACAACCTACTGAAAAAAATCAAAACGATGCAAGAGGATTTCATAAACATCATTTTTTCTGAATTTTGTGTGGGAGGTCCAACCTGATACATGACTAGATGAAATAATGCGATGAGCAAAGTCTGCGCAAAGTCAGGCCAATATGAATTTGCGCAGGAAAAAAGTTGTACCGTCGTAAAAGGAGCCGCAAGGACAACCTATTGAAAAAAATTTCGAAACGATCCGATAGGAGCTCCTAAACTTCACTTTATCCCAATTTTGTGTGGGAGGTACCCGAAGGAGTGCACCGATATAGTCCATATTCGAACCCCATCTATATCTGGAAGAAGTAATTCGTATGGCAGGTACCCAGAGGAGTGGGCCGATATGGCCTATCTTCGAACTTAAACTAAGCTTGGACAAAATATTACGATACCCAAAATCTGGTTCAAATCGGTTGATCCGTTCGAGAGTTATCGTGCGCACCAGACAGGCGGTCATGGCTAAATCGACTCCAAATTGTCTGAAACGAATTTCGTCCAAACATACTTGGCTTCTAAAACACTTATTTTGATGAGGCACAAAAACCAAAAATGTTTTACAATCGATGAATCCGAGTTTCACCCTTTCAGAACTCGCGAACTGTTAACATGTTCTATATAATATGAATGAAATTTTTTAAAATTAAGTGTTTTAGGAGAGATCCCATAATGCCGACCATTAAAATTAATTTGCTTGGAAGCTGTGTTGGCATGAATGTAGAAAAATGGGTCAAAATAAGTTGAAGCCAACAAGTTTTTTTATGTTCACTTCCGATTTCTGGCTTAACCTTACATTTTAGTTACAGTGTTACTTACATTCAACACTGAAATCACTACTAATTAGCCAGAAAATGACAGACGGCTCTAAGTCAATGTCCCTAAATATATTTTTATTTATATCGACGCCTCCAAACAATAGTATGATAAGTCGACTTAGCATGTTTTCAAGTTCTTTACATTTTTATATTTAACGTCCTTTAACTTAAATTCTGTCAAATTTTGGTAATGATCGGACAATCCGAACAGAAGTTATAAACAAATATTTACTTAGCATAGTACTGAAGGTCAAAGAAATTTCCAAACTTTTAGAGCTTGTCCTTCAAAACTCGCTTTTCAGAATTAGCAAACTATTATTTGGAGGTGTCGAACGTCCTTTAACTTAAATTCTGTCTAATATTGGTAATGATCGCTCAATCCGAACAGAAGTTATAAACAAATATTGACTTAGCATAGTACTGAAGTTCAAAAAAATGTCCAAACTTTGAGAGCTTCTCCTGCAAAACTCACTTTTTAGACTTAGCATACTATTATTTGGAGGTGTCGATATATTCTTAAAAAAAATCTATATTGCAATGTAAAATTTCAAAAATTAAACAATAAAGAATATTACTACTACTAGACCTGTGCCAAAAGAAAGAATCACAAAATACTCCATATGCAACATGATACTAGTGTATGATTTTTCGATATATCCACTGCATCCACCTAAAATTGATGCTGACATTTTGAAGCCGGAATCTCGATAATATTCCATACTCATAATAGGTTTATACAACTCGTGATTTTACGTCGTTTAATGTATATCTCATGAGTGTACTCCTTACAGTATCCCAGTAATTGGATTTTAAAGGCCAAAATTTGATGCGTGAATTTTTTTAAAAAAACAATTTTTGAGTGTAGAATTTACAAGTGTTATTGAATTTCCTTTGAACCCCGCGTGAATTTAGTTTTTGTACGCCCTTCCGCGATCGAATCCATCCACTTATACCGCAGATATAGATACACTGAAAATAGGAAAATCAGCAAAAATATATTTTTGACAAATCCGAGTACTAAACCATGAATTTTTTTTAAAAATTTTTACGTAAATGGAATCCTTTATACGCGATTATAATATTTGCGGCAACGCGTGTCATAAATTACGGAGATATGCGAGTGATATAGGTATCTTACGCAAAATAGAATGTGGAGGCACATCCGCGGTTCTTGAAGAATCTATTTGAAATATGTGTAGATAGACGTATGTTTGATGATTGCTACCGAAACCGAAGGCGCATCAAAATCGTATGCAAATTGCGCGATTTTTACCCACATTAAGGTTTTTTGCCACCGTGGTGCAATGGTATGCACGCCCGCCTTGCACGCAGAAGGTCGGTGGTTCGATTCCCCGGCCAGGCAACACCAAACATTTTTCAACGGTGGCAAAATACCCCTCAGTAATGTTGGCGACATTTCCTGAGTATTTCAGCCTTGAAAAACTTCTCTATAAGTGGTGTCTTAGGACACGCCGTTCGGACTCGGCGATAAACAGTAGGTCCCATATCATTGAGCTAAATATGAATTGGGGTGCACTCATTGATATGAGAGAAGTCTCCCTTGTCCCGTATGGGATGTTGTGGAACAATGTTTGTTTTGTTGTAAGGTTTTTTGCATTGTGTGATGCAACTGGCGACACACTTTGGCCGCTGAGTGGAACATCGAAATATGCATAAATTTTGAAAGAGATTGATTCGCTGGATCCAAAAAGGGATGCGCTCCATCTGATTTGAACTAATTCGGGAATAATAAACTTTTGAATTTCCAAATTTTTTGAGTGATTGTAATATCAATATTACTCTTAATTTCTTATCCTTATAAGTTATCACAGTAAGAAAATAAACCTTCACGATTGTAAACCATATTTCTTGATGAAGTTTTAGCAGTACACATTTATTATTGCCTATTTCGCTAAAATCCCATTAGTTGGAGAACTTCTAAATATTTTTTTTTATAATTATTCGAATCAAACTAATAAATATATTTTCAAAAATATTTTGCAACAATTAGTTGTTCTGTTTTGTTGTTGCTATAATATTCAATTTATGTAGCCAATCTAAAAAAATTTGGTTTCATATTTTTCTACGCATTGTCTAGATTCCGCAGATATTTGTAAATTTATTTTCTAAGGCTTTGTACGGACTCTGCGACATGACAATTTGGATTTACTTTGATATTTGTTTATTATTTGTTGTATTTCCGCGAAAATAATAATAAATTTAGGAAATATTTAAACATCTACGAATAGATATGGAATGCTGTTAACGATTTATGCATAAATTTTCTCATAACAACAAATAAGATATTTTTAAATATGTGTTCTTTATATGAGAATAAAAACCGCTATAACTTTTCCGCGCATCGTCCAATTTTGTGAACGCGAACAGATTTGAAACCAAATTTTTTTTCCTTAACCAGTGTAGTGTTGTAGATGTGCTCGCAAAAGAATTTTATTAAATTTTTTCAACTGGAATTGCAAAGGAATTTTGGTTTTTACCATACATCCTACAGTTTAAAAAATTCACAGTGGTGTATCATATGGTCGGCTCCGTCCGACTACGATCCTTTCCTTACTGGTTTTTGGTTTAACAACTTGTATTCACTGCCCCCACACGACGATACAAGTTTCATCAGGGGCAAGTCCATACTTCCTGCAAAATAGCCTGAAAAGTAAAAAAAACTGTATGACACCGTGTGTAGTGGTTGGAGGCTATATTACTCTTGAACGGATTTGCCGATTTGCTAAAAAATTTCGACTTCGTAATATTTTACTCAAAGTTAGTTTCAGATCACTCCACTCCTTCCGGTGCCTCCCCCACAAAGCACTTTGACAAATTTTTGAGGCAACAAGTCACTGGAAACTGCTGGATCTTAAAAATTTCGTCCCGATGTTTATATTGAGCATAAAAATACATCTGCAAAATTTGGAAGGAATCTGAATAGATATGGTAAATTTCAAATTTCCTTTACAATTACATAGAAAAAAAATTAAAAACTTTTTTGGCGAGCACATCCGCCAATTTTGGTACATGGGTTACGAAAAAAATTGTGGTTTCAAATCTGTTGGCGTTCACAAAATTGGATGCTGCACTCAAAAGTTATGGGGGGTTTTACTCTCTTATAAAGAACAAATATTTAAAAATTCCTATTGTGTTGTAATAAGAACATGTATATATGAATCGTTAACAGCATTTGATATCTATACGTAGATGCTAAAATAGTTGCTAAATTTATTTTTATTTTCGCGGAAAATCAAACAATATTGAAGAAATCTTGGAGTAAATTTTATTTATTCTAACTCAGAGTCCAAAAAATCTCTATAAAAATAATTTAAAAATACGTACAGAATCTAGACAACGCGTAGAAAAATGTGAGACCAAAATTATAAAGATCGCGTTTATAACTTGCATATTACAGCAACAACAAAGAACGGAAACTTATTGTTGGAAATTATTTCAAAAATATATTTTTGGTTAAATGCGAAAAATTTGAAAAATAAATGTTGGGAGTTATTCTATTATTTCGCTAAATTTCCATCCAAAGACTGAAGTATTTTGCTTAAACTTCTACAAGAAAAGTAATTAGTCATCGTGAAAGTATATTTGCTTTCTGTGATAAGCAATAGAAATAAGAAGTATAGAGTTAGATTGAAATTATAATCAAAGAAAAAACATAGAAGTTAAAAACCGTATATTTCGCGAATTGGTTTAAATCAGTTGAGGTGCATGTGCTTTTCGGATACAGGGAGTCCATGTCTATCAATATGCATGGATTTTCCCATGTTTCATTCAGCGGCCAAAGTGTGCCACCAGTTGCATCTTACTATTCAAAAAACCTTTAAGTGGGCAAAAATTACGCGATGTGCATATGATTATAAGGTGCATCCGATTTCAATGGCCGCCTATTAAAAATACATCAAAATAAATTATTTTAGACAGATTCGTCAAGAACTGCGGATGTGCCACCACATTCTATTTTGGGATATATAGGGATATTACTCCTGAATCTTTGTATTTTGTGACACACCTTTTTGGCAAATATTATAATCGCGTATAAAGGATTACATTTATGTAAAAAATAATCAAAGAAAATCGCGGTTCAATTCGCGGAATTGTCAAAATATATTTTTGCAGATTTTCCTACTTTCAAGGTATCTATATCCGGCGTTTTAGTGGATGGATTCAAACGCGGAAGGGCTTATTAGATCCGGCACGTAAAAAAACTAAAATCACGCGGGGTTCAGCGGTACCTGTACGACAGTTGTAAATTTTAAAGCCAAAAAATAGGTTTTTTCAGAAAATTTACGCACCAAATTTTCGCCTTTGGACTCCTATTACTGGGAAGCTGTATGGAGCACACTCATGAGATATACATCGAACGACGTGGAATCGCGAGTTCTACAATCCTATAAACTAGTTTCGATTATTATCTAGTTGCACCATCTAATTATAAGAAAAATTCGAAAAACACTGAAATCAAAACTTCAAAATGTCAGCATCGATTTTAGGGGGATGCAGTGTATATATCAAAAAGTCATACACAAGAACCATATTGCCTAAGGGGTATTCTTTAGATCTTTCTTTGAGCACAGGTTTGAATTTTCCGTGGTTTGGCCAGAAATCAAAAAAGAACACAAAAAAACTTGTAAACTTCAACACATTTTTCCCATTTTTTTATATTACCACCAGCGCAGCTTCCACGAAAATTATTTGTTATGGTCCATATTATGAGATCGTAGCTAAAACACTTCAGTATATATAAATGTATTCATATTTTATAAAATATATTAACAGTTCGCGACTTATTAAATGGTGAACCTCAACTTCAACGATTGTAAAACTTTTTTGAATATTACCATATAGCTTTCATAGATATATTTCAACCGATTTTAAACGATTTTATATTTAAGGCGCTATAATTTGCAGCCGATATGTTCAAAATTTGATATGGTAAATCCTTTTCAATTTAGAATCACGCCCGAAAAATTTGGTTCTGATCGGTTCAGGTGTATGTATATATCTACATATATATATAGAAAATTATTCAGGTCTGCATTGATGTTCGAAATATAAATCCTCTGAAATGGCTGGACCGAATTTGATAAAAATTTGACTGTAAATTCTTTTGGTCTTAGAGTAGATCGTAAGGTAGTTTTTATACCGAAAAATGATGGGGCGAGGGACCACCCCCCTTTCGCAAACGCGAAATCTCAGAGATTATTAGACGTGTTGGTATACAATACCATAGTAATTGTGACCTCCATAATTAATTTATGGTTTGGAAGTATAATACCGGGATCGCGTCCTATTTTTGAATACTTTATAATAACAGGTTAAGATTTTTGAATTTAGTAGGTGTTTTTAGTCTCAGTTACTAAATTAAGAGATCTTGAATATAAACAATTTCGATGCGTATTATAACTCGATTAAGATAGCTATCAAATTTGGCGACTTGTGTTATATTGACAAGTCCTCTCCAAGCCCAGACCAATACTTAAAAATATCCAAATTTGTATATGTCACACTATCTATTAATAGGTTTCTATAAGTTTACGCGGCCATACACGGATAAATTTTTCTACACATGTAGTACTCACTATTACCTTCCATCACATATATGGTTTCGCGGATACGTCGCGATACCGAGAGTTCTTCTCCAAAGAACATATAAACTTCAATAAAAACAACACAAAAAACTCATCGCCAACAATTCTTTATCGCGTCTAACTTTTTTAATTCTTAATCACAACCTTATTAAGCATACCATTACCATTTTAAAAAAGCCTTAATCATGTCAACGCACAGTGGATCCACTTGTATGGAGAAAGGGGCCAAAAATATTTAGAGTGTAAAAATCAAGCCAATGCGCCAGTTACAGCTTTGTGTTGCTGCAAAGAGTGTTTTAAGAAAGCACGAGCGTAGCATTCTCCCCCCCCCCCTTTCCCCTCTGGAGGGGGTTTACGGTAAGAATTGTTTTATGCTGTTAATACAAAATGACATGAACAAAGGTCCCGATTATCTTTTGATGCAAAAATAGGCTTGGGGAAACAAAACCGTCTCCAAAACAACATAAAATCCAACCAATTTAGTGGATTAAAAAAATTAGAATTTTTGTCTGAAAACTGGTAAAATGTTTAATATAGATCTTATAGCGTTCTTCCTGGAAGGCACGTACCGCCAACGTAAGACAAGTTTGGAAGAAGATTTCTTCATCTTGCCACTGATGCCAATTATGTTAATGTACGTGGTCAGATAACAGAGTTATACGCTAATATATCCATAGAAACCCTATTCTAGGGCAGCTTTAGTGAGCGACCCACCATTTGTAGTCTGGCACTAGATGGCAGCTGATTTTAATACTGAATAATCTTAAACCCATGACCTACTTTGGAAAATTATTCCCGAGGTGGGCACTGGTGGGCATCATGACTAAAACCTTAGGTCAAATTTAAGTATATGATCGAATTGGCATTACAAAATACACTAAGAAAATATGCAGCTAACTAGAATTTCACAACACGCTATAACACTATTTTTTAATGAAAATTAAGCTATTACCTCCTCCTTCAAAATCCACTATAATATTTTGCTATACGTATTAGTTTCGCGATATTTTGAATATATTTGACATTAATTTTTTATTTTTGGCCAATGGGTGGATCCACTGTGCAACGGTGTTTTAATTGTCGATTAAATGATTAACCGATTTGGTCCAAAGTTTGGCCTTCGTCAGGTTTTGTCTAAACTTAGCTTTAGTTCGAAGATGGGTAATACCGGTCCACAAGTTCCGGTACTTCCACCCAATATTAAAAAATTCACTAAAATGGTATGCTCTTGAACACGACAACCAATTTGGTTCAAACATTGGATCTCCTAATATTTTGTCCAAATTTAGCTTAACTTCTAAAATGGCATATATCGGTCCTCCCCTTAGGGCACCTTCCCCACAAAAGTTCAACATTTGTATCTAAGTGCAGTTTAGGGTCTGTTCGAAGATCCTTTGGAAACGTTTACCGATGCTAATATTTGTGGTCCTGTTTACATTTGTGGTCCTTCCTGGCATACTGGTCCAAAAGTTATATGATGACCCACTGAAATGACTAGTAGGCTCTATATCTGTCGAAATGGACTATGTCAGTCCACTCCTCCCAGTATCTCCCCCGCAACACTTTTGAACTTAAATCCTCATGCATATTTTGGTCGGCAAGTTCAAATGTCCAGCAAGTAAAAAAGTATCAGTCGGCTTTGCCGACAGAGATATAACCTCAGCCTGTGTATATTGAAACAATTTATTCCCAAAATACGTATGTATGTATTTAGGCGGTTTTAGAAATGTTTGGCGTTTGAACCGACAAAAATGTTGATTAGGATTAAAGATCAAAAGTTTTGCGGAGGAGATACTAAAAGGAATGGATCGACATTGACCGTTATGGAAGTGGATCTCCAGCCACAACATATGGTGCCATAGGGGTTTTTGCACTCTTCGGACTGTTTGCTCAAGAAGTATGGACTTGCCCCTAAAAACACTTTTACCATCGTAATTGGGAAAGCGAATGCAAGTTGCTTCAACAAAAATCAAAGTGATTCGATATCAAGTCTTAAAGTGAAGTTATCCGAAATTTTGTGTGGGAGGTACCTGATGGAGTGGACAAATATAGTCCATATTTAAACCTGATCTATATCTGGTAGATATATTAGGATGTGTAATGTATAGACCAATTCGACCACTCCCTTCAAGAGTTACCGTACGAAAAATTTTTCAGAACATTTTTGAACTTTTGTGGGGGAGTTGCCTGAAGGAGTGGACCGATATGGCTTATCTTCAAACTAAAACTATGTTTGGACAAAATATTACTAAGGCCAAATTTTGGACCGAATTGGCAGATCCGCTCGAGAGTTATCTTGCGCTCCAACCACCTCACACGGTGTCATAGGGGTTTTTTGGAACTTTCAGGCTATTTTCTGAGGAAGTATGGACTTGCCCCTGATGAAACTTGTACCGACGTATGCAGGGCAGTGAATACAAGTTGATAAAACAAAAATCAAAGCTATTCTGAACTGAAATTTTCCGAAAATTTGTGTCGGAGGTACTCGAAGTCCAGTCTTCGAACTTAAACTAAGTTTGGGTACAATATTACGAAAGCCAAAATTTGAACCGAATCGGTTGATCCGTTCGAGAGTTATCGTGCGCTCCAGCCAGCCAGACAGACAGACGGACGGACATTGCTCAATCGACTCCAAATTGTCTGAAAAACATTTCGTCCAAACATACTTGGGGTCCAAATCCATTATTTCGGAGGTTGGAGTAGGGTATAAATAGATTATGTCAAAATATTAAAAGGTGCTGTCACGGCGTGCTTCTAAATACGACAACTTCCTAATTTTGGAAAATATGTAATATTCGCAAATTTTTGGAGAAAGAAATAGCTATTTCTCGGAAACTATAATAGAAATTGTGATCATACCTCAGGTACTAAATTTTAGTGAATTCCAAATTTGGTTGTTTTTATGATATACATATGTTTATTTATTGTAAGGTAAAATTTAAATAAAAAAACAACAAATTTTTAATGTGATTGTTGGTTGAATTGATTTACATTCGGGAAAGGCAGGAAAGACTATTGTTTCCGTCTTCGCCACAATCATTGGGGCTTGAACTTTTGTGATATAAACAACAAAAACTAAAAATATTAGCTTTTACCTTGAATTCATCGACAACTGCTAGACCCAATTTGACCGTTGCTGATTCGCCAGAGCAGAAAGTCTCTGAAGCAAAATTGTTGCTATAGGTCCTTTATACCGAACTAAGAATTCGAGTATATTATTGACTTCATTTATTAAATTTCAATAATTAGCAATATTGAATATTCAGAAACCGGTATGTTACAGCTAGCGTCAAATTGAGTACACAATCATAAAAAGTCCATTCATAATTACCAGTCTTTATTTCCCCCTATTTCATTTCAACTTGTGACACTCTTATACAAAGAGCACATAACTCCGCTCTCTTCAAAACGACTTCTGCGCACTAACGTCTTACATTATTAACGAATAATATTCCTTGAAATCCACGTGCTTTTTCTGATAAACATATGAGGGCTGTCCCGACAGTCTGTGTCCGCAAATGTAAATACCAAAAAATAATGTTGTTTCCTTTGTTGTCGTTGTTGTTTGTTATCAATCACACGGCTTTGCATACACACATACAAAGCTTCAAAGAGATTTAATGGATTTTTATTTGTTGGAGGTTTAGGAAGGAAACCCCAACTGGCAACTGAAATTTTTTTCTATTTTCTTTTTAATGTGAACGATGGTACTTGCAAGAAATTGATTATGTCAGACATGATCAAAACAAAATTAAATAAAAACTTTGCTTTTAATGTAAGTACGAGCAAAAAAAGTGTGCTGCCATTCCAAAAAAGGTCATCATTTGTGTCAAGTGTTAGTTGCTGTCAATTTGATCGATGTTGAATGATAACACTTTCAAGTTGTTCACTATTCACTTAAAATGATGGAAACGGTCATTAAAGTTTTTTTTATTCAAACGTGTATTTATGGAATGAGTTCTTAACGTTAAGATAAAGATATAAAGGAAAATTTGATTGGCATCGACACTTAGTCTGAGGGTGTTATTGTGATTGCATAAAAAACTATACTGACACTAATGACTTAAAAGATGAGTACTTCGGAGTGAAATAGATTCGTTATAAATCAAGGTTATTATGAGTTTTTATTGGATGTCTTATATATTTATATGTACGTAGGTGCATAACTCCGCCTGGTTATGTGCCATGTGCACCTAGCTTGCCGGTCCCAAGCCCGGATAAAGGAGGAGGGACAACCGAGACCCCCAACCGGCTGTCAGCTGTCAGCGTCTTGGGAAGTAGGATCTGAAACATCGGTTTTATATGGGTCCCTCGCCCTCAAGAAGGTTGAGCTTTGGGCTAATAATCCAATCTCCAAAAGTATATTAATGAAACGTCAACAAACGAAATTACAACCCCCTCTACGTCGACAACCTATGGCTTCAAACAACGGATTATGATTGATACATGGAACGTTCGAACTCTCTCGGAAACTTCAAGACTCAACCAAGTACGCAACGAGATGACAACATACAATATCGATATACTTGGCCTTAGTGAGGTGAGTGAAAGAGTGGAGAAATGTGTGTGGCATCCGGTCACAAATTTATTTCCTCGGGCATTGAAAACTCGAGATTTTGACAACCTATGTTCAGTATGAACTTTTGAATTATTCTATTTTTCTTGTTGTTCGTAGTATAAGACATTAACTCAAATAATTTCAAATAAAGGAATAAAAAATTGCATTTTAAAAACAGCGTTGTTATTTGGAAATGGTGATTAACAAGTAAAAAAGTATAAGTCGGCTTTGCCGACAGACATATACCCTCAGCCTATGTGAATTAAAACTTTATTCTACTGCCATTTTAGAAGTTATACTAAATTTGGACAAAATATTAGGAGATCCAACATTTGGATAAATTTGGTTGCCCGGTTCAAGGGATATCGTGCATACCATTTAATTGACATTTTTTAAATAATGTAGGGAAGTGCAGAAAGTTGTTGCCAATCTTCGAACTGAAACTAAGTTTGGACACATTTTGCGCTGTTTTCTCAAGAAGTATGGACTTGCCCCTGAAAAAGCATTTACCGCGATTCGAGAGCAGGTCTTAAAGTGAATTTATCAAAAATTTTGTGTGGTAGGTACCCGAATGAGTGGACAAATAGAGTCTATATTCAAATCTGAAATAAATATGGCAGATGTATTAGGATGTGTAAAGTATAGACCAAATCGGTCACCCCCTTCAAGAGTTATCGTGCGCAAAATTTTCCTAACATTTTTAACTTTTGTCTGGGAGGTACCTGAAGGTGTGGACCGATATGGCTTATCGTCGAACTTCTACTAAGTTTGGACAACATACTACGAAGGCCAAATTTTGGACCGAGTTGGCAGATCCGTTCAAGAGCTATCTTGCGCCTCAACCAATCAACACGGTGTCATAAGGTTTTTTGCACTTTTCAGGCTTTTTGCCTAGGAAGTATCGACTTGCTCAAGATGAAACTTGTACCGCCGTATGGGGGCGGTGAATACAAGTTATTACAAAAAAATCAAAGCAATTCGAGAGCAGGTCCTAAACTGAACTTTTCCGAACTTTTGTGTGGGAGGTACCCGAAGAAGGGGACCGATTGAGTCCATATTGGAGCCTCATCTAAGTCTGGTCGAAATTTCATGATGTGCAGTGTGGGTCAAATCGGTTACTTCCTTCAAAGTTATCGTGCGCACAAATTTTCTGAACATTTTCGAACTTTTGTGGGGGAGGTACCGGAAGGAGTGTGCCGATATAACCCATCTTCGAACTTAAACTATGTTTGGACAAAATATTACGAAAGCCAAATTTTGGACCAATTCGGATGTTCGAGAGTTATCGTGCGCACCAACCAGACCGACAGATAGACGGACGGACATTGCTTAATCGACTCCAAATTGTCTGAAACACATTTCGTCCGAACATACTTGGGGTCTAAAACCATCATTTCAATGAGGCACATTTTGCCAGTACGAATGTGTATATACCCTCGTTAGCAAAAATGCTGAGGGGATAAAACAGCGTTGTCATTTGGAAATGGTGATTAAACGTAAGGCGGAGATGAATATCAGCATAAACACAAAATGGAACGTACAAATAGTGGCGTTTACGTGGTGCAATGACCATAATGTCTGGGCTCGGTTCTCAGGCAAGGCAACATCCACAAGGTTCTACGGTGGTGAAATCTACTAATCTTATTTTTTCCAGAGTATTATAAATATCATAACTTTTCTAGGTAATAGAAAAATACAAAATATTAATAAAAAACCAATAAGTTAAACACACAAAAAATTTTATATTTTTACAGTGTTCAACTTAATTTCCCAGCAAAAAGTTTGCCTCCAAAGAGGCAGTTAAATGATATGTACAAGTGATCTGGAAGTGCATCAAATTATGCATTTTCACTCATGATTTTTACAAGAGAGTGACTAGGGAAAGAGGCACTCCATTGCACTGCATTTTAACTGACCCTTTGGCACTGCATTTTAACTGACCCTTTGGCACTGCATTTTAACCGACCCTTTGGGGTAGAATAGGAGGCAGTCCAAAGCACGTGTTTTGATACAGGCATTCTGCGGAAATTGCAATTAAAAATTAAAATGCATTATTTGTGTAAAACAAATGTATTAAGAACTTTATTACATTAACACAAATTATGAAAATTCTCCATTGAATTCAATCGCAAACATGCGTGTTTCCTCTTCTCTCCATTTAATCCAAGCTGAACTGTTTTTGCTTCATCTGCTAAATGGATTGTCTTCCCATCACCAGTTATAATTTCGACATATACTCCAACAGGACTCCATTCGGAAATTTTCTCCTCGTGAGTTACCGGAAAATGTTCACAAATTAAATATTTTTTATTTTGCATTAACAAATGTTTGGAAAAGTTAACACGCTTATCTCTTTTTGGAAAATCTATTCCACTGCCTGTAGAGATGTACAAACCGATTTATGTACATGTAGGGATCTCTAACAACTGCTAATAAAATGTAGCGAATGGAGTGCCTTTTTCACGACTCCGTTTGGACTGCATCCGGATGCTTTTAAATTGTGGGGAATTGGAGTGCCTTTTTCACGACTCCGCTGAACTACATCCGGATGTTGTTAAAATGTGACAAGTGGATGTGATTCTTTGGATTGCATCCAAATGCGGTTAAAATGTGAGGACTGGAGTGCCTTTTTCACGACTCCGGTTGAACTGCATCAAAACATGCCGTGACAGAACTAGTCCACATTGCACTACTTCCAATTTATTTTGCTGGGTTGTTGTCCGTCGTCTGTTTTGTTAAATCTAGAACCTCATTACTTACACAGTTGGAGTTAATCCAATCGAACTAAAACTTTGCACACTTTTAAGAAGTGGATGACGATACATGATTATGAAACCAAAACAAATATGGATCTATTTTTTCCTCACATAGCGGTAACACCCGATTTCAGGTGTTTTGATGTTTTTATATACATTTTTGGCCAAATTGCCTGTAACTTGACATTTGAAGTTCCTAATGGTCCAGAAATTTCTAAAAAGGTATTTATTGAGATCTTAGGTACATTTTTCTAGTTGGATGTTTGCTTCAAATTTGATCAGTTTGATATCTGTGGACCAAAACCCGAGAAAAAATTAAAAAGAAATTAAATTTTCAGGATTATGACCTAGAAGATGAAGTTTGATGTAGTTTATGTGTTCACAGTTTTGGTTCTTTTTGACAAGTGCTACAACTTTGCCTCTGAGAGTAAATCTAATTTCTTAACCAGTCAGTCACATTTAGGTATTGTACTGTAACCTTTCCGCACTTCCAGGCTTTGTACGTAGCAAGTACATGCGCCAGAGCCTAACTTGCACCTTCTTTATAATGTATAATTTGTAAAACTAGGACATGGTTGTTATTTGGTATTTGGGAACCCCAGTAATGAGAAACCTTCTGCACGAAATATTGTGGACAAAGGTTCAGGTTTTGGTATAGGCCCCCATATAACGGTACAGCCCAATTTCAGGTATTTTGAAGCTTTTATCTATATATTCGGCCCGAATACGCTGTAATTTGGTATTTAGGGTTCCCAGTAGTCATAAACCTTCTGCCCCAAATATTGTAGACATTGGTCCAGGTTTTGGTATAGCCGCCATATAACGGTACCTTGCGATTTCAGGTATTTTGAAGCTTCTATTTATGTTTTCGGTCCGAATTGGCTGCAGTTGGCATTTGAAGTTCTCATTGATCGGGAAACTTTCACACCAAAACGTGTGGACATACATAGGTCTATGTTTAGGTATAGCCCTCATATAACGGTACCGTCAGATTTCAAGTTCTTTGAAGTTTTTATCTGAATTTTCAGCCTAAATCGACTGTAATTTGGTTATTAGGTTCTTAGTGGTCAGAAAACGCCTCCGTCTGATATTGTTGACAGGAAAATAAACTAATTATTCAATTTCAGGTCAGAATATTTCATGTTGGGAGGTATAAAGTTCGCTCCGGTCGATCTAAACATTTTTGCTTGTTTTTCACTTTGTATAGAGATTCATAAATCAAAGATATACAAGTGTAGATACACTATGCGACACGAAAATTATTAACCATATTTTAACACCGTAGCGTGTAGAAGACCACAAATAAGAAGAACCGTGTCCCGGCGTTTTTGCCTATCACTTCAAATTTCGCGGTTATGGGCCCCAAAGACCTTAGGCTTTGATGTCAAAAGAGATCATTTTGTCAGGCACATATCTTCTAATCCGCCTGGAATTTGGGATAACTTGTGGAGGCAAAGTTCTAGCTCTCTTCCCAAAGAATAATAATTGTGAACACATATAATTCAAAATCGTCTAGGTCCAATTTCAATTATGGTTTTTTTCTCGGATTTTAGTCTATAGATATCAAACCGATCAAAATTGAAGCACACAACCAACTAGAAAAATGTTCGTTAGGTCTCAATAAACAACTTCCTAGAACATACAAACTCTGTAGAAACGGTTCTTAATGGTCAAAATAGCTCTTTTCTTGGTTTCCGCTCTATAGATACTAGAAAAATTCAAGAAAACAATTAATAACAATAATGTAGAAAAAGATATCAGCAAACATTTTTCTGGAACATTCGAAATGTCTATGAACGGTTTTTAAATGCGAAAATAGCCAAAAACTTATAAAATATTAAATTTTTATACTTTTTTCTTCTATTTTAGTCCACAGATACCGAACCGCCCAAAAATTAAGGATGCAGTCAACTACAAAAATGTACCTAAGATTTTCTAGAACATATAAAAATTCTAGGAACGGTTCATCAAGCTCAAAATTCGATTACTTTAAATCATTATTTCCTGCTCAGGTCCGTAAATAATAAAGCTTTCAAATTTTCTGGAGTTTTGAACAGTTTGTTACTTCCAGACCTGAGTAGGGGGAAACATTAAAAATAATTTTATTGTTTGCGAATTTTAGCTTAAAGAATCATTCCTAGAATCTTTTTATGTTCTAGAAAGTTGTTAATTTAATTCTTAGGTACATGTTTGTAGTTAATTGTATCCTTAATTTTTGGGCTGTTCGGTATCTATGGATCAGAATAGGAGAAAAAAGTATACAAATCTAATATTCTTAAAACGTTTTGGATATTTTCGCATTTAAGAAGCGTTCATAGACATTTCGTATGTTCCAGAAAGTTGATTGCTGATATCTTTGCTACATTATAGTGGTTGATTTTTTTCTTGAATTTTGGTCGGTTTAGTATCTATGGAGCTTATCAGCGTGTCGCCTCCGGTTTTGAACAGCTCCGCTGGTAAGCCTTCTTCGCTGCTATTGGATACAAAAAGGTTTGAAAAATGTTATTTCAAAATCCTAAGCACACTATCTGTATCAGTTACCAAATTACCTTGCTGGTCTCTACAGGAGGAGGTGTCTGTACCAAAGCCATCAGTTTGATGCTTCACTCTTTGGTAAAATTTGCGGATTTCATTCTGGCTCCTGTACATCTCGATTTTTTCACACTCCCGCTTTTCCATCTGTCTCTTTTTCCTGCGGAAAAGACTTTTCTCCCGATACTTCTCTCATGCGGTACTCGTTGCTACGGATTGTAAAGTAGCCCTATATACCGCATTTTTCTCTTCGGTAGCAGCACGACACTCCTGATCATACCATGGATTCCTTGGTGGAGGTCTCTGGTATCCAAGTATGGATTGTGTGGCGGTTTGCATGGAGTGGGCAATGCTTTGCCAATGCGCTGATATGTTGTCGGGATGAGGAGTGCTTTGATTAAGCAATTGGACTAGTTGAGTGGAATATGCTGTGGCTATCTGTTGTGATTGCAGCTTACCGATGTCTAACTTTCGTGTTGTGTCTGTTCGTACTTTGTTTGCCAGGTTTAACCGGGTGCGTACCTTTGCTGCAACAAGGTAGTGGTCCGAGTCTATATGTGCTCCTTGGAACGAACGCACATCCAAAACGCTCGATGAATGTCTTCCATCTATCACAATGTGATCAATTTGATTTCTTGTTGATTTCTGGCTGATGAGACAGCCAGGTGCCCTTATGGATGTTCATATGTTTAAATCTGGTGCTGCTAACTACCATGGTTTTTGCCGCTGCGAAGTCTATCAGCCTCAAACCATTGTCAGATGTTTCATTGTGGAGACTGAATTTTCCGACTGTTGGGCCAAAGATATTTTCCTTTCCAATTTTAGCATTAAAATCGCCCAGAATAATTTTAATGTCATGGGCACGACAACGCTCATATGTTCGCTCATAAAATATATATTTGGTCTGTTCGTCCTTGTCTTCAGTGCGAGCATGAGCTCAAATAAAGCTGATGTTGAAAAAATTTGCTTTTTTCGAATTGTAGCAAGCCTTTGATTCACTGGTGTGAAGCTGGAGACCGCAGCCAAACTCATGCTTTATGTCACGGCAGCTATAATACAGTGCGTCACCTTTAGGTGTTGTTGTGACGCCTTTCTCATTCCATCGTATCTCCTGTATGGCAGTAACGTCGGCCTTGTACTTTTCAAATACATATGCCAATGCGTAACTGCACCTTCTCTATAAAGAGTGCGAACATCCCAGGTGCAGATTCGCAGATCATGGTCCTTAAAACGTTTGCGGGGGTCGTCAACTTTAGAGGGATTTGTTTTTCTTTCCTTATGTTTTTCATAGTAGGCTGATTTTTTCTAGAGGATGGTTACTAACCCGGTGCCTAAACCCAAGTTTTTAACGTTCTTATTGGTGAACTTGCGGCACATTTTAGCTCATTACCTTTAACGGATGTTAGATGCCCTGGTGACGCCACGGGGAGGTCAGTGTCCACTTAAGATGAGAGACGGACAAAGATAAATCCTGGACTATGCCATGTTAAAGCCGGTCAGGACCGTTTCTTGGCATCTCAAACCCCCTACCTCACCTCCAATTTTTTAACTTGAAACTATTTCGAACATTGTTCAAAAAATTTTGAGTGGCATAGGATGGCATAGTTAGTAAAACTCAACTTCAATTTTAAGGGCTTGGAAAAAAATCCAAAAAAAAAGTATTTAAAAAAATTAATTTCCAGCACATTGTATGCAAATAATTTGTACAGATTTTAGGTGTAAAAGTAATCAAAATAGCTATAGCTAAAACTTCCATTTCGAAAAAAAAAATTATTCAATCTTTAAAATTCTTAGTTATTTGCCTTGTAAGAAGTCCCAACCATACTGACGTTTTTAAAGTCTTAAAGAGGTCATATGTAAGTGTACATTATATAACACTTCATTGAATTCACACAATTGCTATTGAAAATAATCACCTTAAGTGTAAATATTTTCTGTCAATATAAACGTTTATCTTTAGCTGTCAAACTGTCAATTCGTCTGTGAAAAAATTGTTAACCTTTCAAAATAATTCATTCTTGAGAATAACTGTGTTTTCAATTTCTATCTTGATTTTTGTCATTATGTATATTTGCCATTGAAAAAGTACATACATACATTTCAAGGAAATCTTGTATAAGTGTACATGAACAGTAATGGATTTAGAATACCCCACGTATGATTGAAATCATATACATGTTCTATGTATATTCAAATAAAAAAAAAAACATACATAAAAACCACTATTTTCACAATTGTTCAAAAGATGTAGCAAAAAATAACTCAAGCAATATGAAATAACTTAATACATATTACAATTTTCTACATATTTGAAGGAACATTTGAAGCACTTTAAAAATATTACTTGTATTTTGAAATACAGTTTGAATAAAACAAAACTATTTGAAAACAACCACCTAATCTAATATTGTCTCCTTGATATTGCTTTTTACATATACTCATAACTGTCTTCCATGTCCATTTATATTTGAAAATAAAATAATATCTATGAAATTAATATTTTCACTTAGTAATTGGATAAAGACAAAAGATAAGTAATTGCTTTTGACTTTCTCTAAAAGTACACAGACAAACAAGAGAATGTCGCTCATGCCAATTGTCTACCATTTCAGTGGCTAACGCAATGACCTTCAACGAAAAGTGCACTTATGAAAAAGTATTTTATTTCTTTTGTGACAGGACAATCGCCCTAATGGCCCTGTTTTGTTTCGCTTAGGGGTTGAATGTGAAAAGAAGGCAATAAAGGTATGCCATTAGTTTTGCCAATAACTTAAGGGAGTATGCGTTCTTGGAAATTAATATGACAACCTAATAAACGATAGGTTGTCTTTAAAAGTGAAAGTGAGAGAAAGAGAAAAGTCAGGCATTACAGAAAATTCGATATTCTTAACTTAGCAGTTTATTTATATAATGTGTAAAGCTGATAAAATCGGTGTATATAATGATGCACTCCTTGATATTTTTAGAGCCACGGCAAACTCGTAGAAGTTAGTACCTATATTTGACATATAGTCAAATGTATTTTCAGCTTTCTCTAGCAGTAGACCTCCCCCGCATTTTAGCCTCATGGCTTATACCGGAGGAGTGATTGAAAGTACTAAAATACGTAATTTTACAAATATCTATCTTCGTTTTCAATATTTTGATAATGTATATCATATGCCAAAAACTGTTTTAATCGAGTGCACAATAGGGTTATGACTTTTTGACATTTTTTCTCAAAAATGATTTCCTGTAGCAGGAATAAATGAAATTTTGCCTATTAATGCCAATGGTAACGTTCATTCCATTTAATTATTAAAAAAGGTCGCGCACAAACCACTTTGAAATTATGTTTTTTGAAAAATTTTACAACGCACACGTGCTGAATCAGGTATAATGTCACCATAAATACGCCCATTTATAAGTGCCTGTCAGAAAAATATTGAAAAATTCTTGTATAAATAGGTGTTCATTGATCGTTTTGTGTCATTCAACAAGTGTCGAAAACCCCGAAAAGAGCAGATATAAAAAGTGAATAGTGAAAGTGAAGTGAAAAGTGAATTATAATATGTCATTCAAGAAGAGTGCTTCCAACGCGGAGAAGAACAAAGAAACCTGGACAAGCACCATTAAGAAGAGGCATAGTGGCAATTGTGGAAACAGCACTGAGTGGACCGAGTCGCATGCCCCTAAAGATACACGTCATTGGTCGCATCAAGTTTCTTTAGTCTACTGCAAAAGGACGGACAGAGAGGATCGCTCTAATTGCTGTAGAGCCTAAGGTTCTATGGAGTAAAGTATTGAACTAAGAAGACAATAGAAGCGAGTGCACCCACTACACTACGAACTATGTACAACACCACTAAATATCGAATACTTTTTGTGAAGGATTTGATGAAAAACTCAATTGAAATCAGCCTTCAGTAATGGTACAACTTTGATTAAGGAAACAGGCGGCTGGAGAGACGACGTGAAGTTTCTCTTCCACCTTACTCGAGTTTTCCGCCATTTCACTGAGAAGAGATTCCTTTTGTAGATTTTAAGCAGATCCCAAACAATTGCAATGCATGCTGGAACTCTCGTGCCATTCTAGCTCTACCTGCTTTTATACCGATGCCTGTAACCTGGAGTAGATTGCGTAAAATCTGTTTATTCATTGCTTATTCATGGGCTGATCATTGGTTCAGTAGTCAATTGTTCCGTTCTGAAGATTTCGAAGAACTATCTGCAGCTCTGAATGACTAAGCTCTCAAATGCTTGACACGGCGTGTCTTAACCAAATTTAAATGGAAGGTGCTTACACCTGGGAAGTTTTTGCAGATTCTGAAACTACAATGCTCATAGATGAGAAATATCAAACAACAAAAAAACATTGTTCCACAACATCCCATACGGGACAAGGGAGACTTCTCTCATGAGAAATATCAAGAAACAAAAAAAATCGCCGGAGGGATTTTCATTTAAGTTCACATTTTTAGGGATTCTTTAGGTTTTCACGATTTTGCTTGGAAATTGCGAACCCTATGTAAATGGGCCTAAAGAAAATGTTGTAGCTGTAAAAATTCTCCACAAGATTGACCTTTATGATATTTTCGTAGGTTTTACCGTTTTTGAGATATAGAAGTTCAAATTGAGGCAATGTACTGACTGTACCGCCTCCTTATAAAACAATATTATGCTCAGTGCGCCTTAACTAACTTTTGATGAAAACCGCTTACACATGGAAAGATTTCGCGGATTCTGCAACAGAAATGTTCATAGATAAGAAATAAGATAAGAAATAAAAAAAACAGAAAAAATCGCCGGAGGGATTTTTAAATAAATCGCGATCAAAATTCACAATTTTAGGGTTTTTTAGGTTTTTACGATTTTGCTTGAAAACCGCAAGTCGTATCGAAATGAGTCTAAAGAAAATGTTGAAGCTGTGAAAATTCTCTACAAGATTGAATGATTTATTTTTTCCAAGGTTGTACCATTTTCAATATATATAAGTTTAATTAGGGAAATTGCAGTAATGACATTGTTTTATAAGGAGGCGATACAGTCAGTGCATTGTCTCAATTTGGACTTCTATATTTCAAAAACGGTAAAACCTACGACTACATCATAAAGGTCAAACTTGTGGAGAATCTTCTCAGCTATAAAATTTTCCTTATGCCCATTTACATAGAGCTCGCGGTTTCCAAGCAAAATCGTGAAAATCTAAAGAACCCCTAAAAATGTGAACTTTAATCGCGATTCATTTGAAAATCCCTCCGGCAATTTTTTGTTTCTTGATATTTCTCATCTATGAGCATTGTAGTTTCAGAATCTGCAAAAACTTCCCAGGTGTAAGCACCTTCCATTTAAAATTAGTTAAGGCTCACCGTGTTGAATAGTCATCGGAAAAAGATGAATCTCCAATCAACATTGCCCGAAGCAACCAGTGTTGTGAGCGCGCGATCAAAGATATGCAACACTTATACATCACCTGCCGTAACAAGGACAACCTCTCACTGAGATTCATCCTCCCCAATGACAATGTGAATATTTAGCTTTCATTTGTGTTTTATAATCCTTCTTATGTTAGTATATTTATTTTAGTTATTGTTTATTTTATTATTTATATATTTTTTAATATCTGCTTTTAGTAACTCCAAAACAATTTCAAAAATGCATAAAATAATTTTTTCAAATGATTTTGTGCGTGAGGTTTTTTATCCAAACACGTTAAAATTAAGAGTTTATGTAATCTTTTGTAAAAGTTCATCCCAATATGATACAGGGATATGAGGTTGTAAAAAGTCATAACCATAGTGCACAACATCTTCTTTATAACTAAAGGATATTATATGTTATGGTTACAGATTGCTTAAGTTCTGAGACTCATTCTTTTTTTATTACTTTCACCAAGAAATTAATTACTTTGGCAGTTTTTGAATCCGTATGTAAACATACAAAATTAACAGGAAACAAGTATGGACTTTTCCTTTTAGGGGTTGTCAACCCTTTGACATCCCAAAATACCAAGTTACATCCACTTAAGAAGGAAAATGTTGCAACACTCATTAAAAGAGCTAATTGTTGTTCTTTCTATCCTCTGACTAAACACAATACCAAATTACAGCATACTCTGTTCCAAAATTTGACAAAACTCCTCGATGTCCATAAAATTGGGCAATACCGGTCCATGGAGGTTAAATTAATCCTACATGTATATTTGAATGTGTTGTTTTTTGCGAGTAAGTTTTGTATCATCTGGGAACACAAAATTCCAATTAATAACCACTTCGATAGAAAAATCTTCAACACGTTTTTAAATTGGGTGGTACCCTTACATGGGGCTCTTGGCAAAACGTTATAATGTATTTTTAAAAATGTAAAAAATTTGTGAGTTTCGTTCTAGGGGACTATGTAAAGACCTATACGGACAAATTTCTGACGGAAAGTTTTATACTCCAATTCCTGTGATATATTTAGTCAACAACCTTCCAAATACCGAAAATCGGGATGTACCGTTCTATGTGAGCTATATTTAGACGTATACCTATGCCAAATTTCAGGTGGAAATTTTGTTAGCCCCAACGAAACCCTAATACCAAATTTCAGCTATTTTAGTGGTATATATCGAAAATCAGGATGTACCGTTCTATGGGGGTATATCAAAACGTGGACCGATACCGACAGATTTCCGTGGGAAAGTTTTGTAGCCCAAAGGAGGACTAAATACCAAATTTCAGCCACTTCGGTGAGATGATGAGGCTAAAACCTTCAAAATTCCGAAAATCAGGATGAACCGTTCTATGGGGTTATATCAAAACGAGGACCGATACCGACAAATTTCCGTGAGAATGTTTTGTAGCCCAAGGGAGGACTACATACCAAATTTCAGCCACTTCGGTGTGATAATGAGGCTAAAACCTTCTTCTTCTTCTTTATTTGCAAATTCGTTTTCCGAATATTAGCGACCAATACAATTTAGTTACATTTCAAAATTGTACATAATTTGATTTCATAAATTATTTACTAAATCCGCAAATCCTTCTCTGTTTCTCGCCATGCTGAAAAAGTTTGTCTCATCTCGAATACCAGTCCATTCTTTGATGTTATCAAGCCATGTTATTCCTTCCTTCCTCTAATCGGGTTTCCTTCAATTTTTATGCGGGTTATGTTTTGTAATAATTTATACTTTTGGTTCCTCATGATATGTCCCAAATACGCAGTTTTTCTCCTTTTTATGTTTGATATTAGCTCTCTTTCGCAATGCATTTTCCTCAATACTTCAGCATTTGAAGCATGGGCAGTCCAAAGAATTTTAAGTATCCGCATATATATCCATATTTCAAAAGCTTCTAGCTTCTAGTAGATTTTACGGTCCATACTTCCATTGCGTACAGTAGGACTGACCCGTCATATGCTTTAATAAATCGAGTTTTCGTGTCAAGATTAACGTCATGGCTGGTAAAAACTCTCTTGTACTTCAGAAATGCATCCCTCGCCAATTCTATTCGGCATCTTATTTCCTTCGACGAGTGCCATTGCTCGGTAATTGTGGCTCCGAGATATTTAAAACTCTTAACTCTCTCTACGTTTAAATTATCAATTTTTAATACTGAGTTATTATGTCCTTGCTTTTTGCTTATAACCATAAACTTGGTTTTCTGGATATTAATGTTTAGGCCATACTTTTCACTACAAGTTGCGAGGGTAGCCACAAGTTTCTGAATGTTGTTTAAAATCGAACCGCTTATATTTGTACCATATCGATGTCTGTTGACCGATTCTTGAAATATTTGTTCGGAGTAAATATTGAAAAGCAAGGGAGACAGTATACATCCCTGTCTGACTCCTTGGGATATAGGTACACATTCTGTCATTTCTCCGTTCACCTCGATTTGAGCAATCTGATGCCAGTAAAGGCTCTTTATACATTGAATTTCTTTCTGCTGTATGTTTAAAGTTTTCAGAATATCTATCAGTTTATCGTGTCGGACATTGTCGAAGGCCTTTTCAAAATCTATGAAACATAGAAATACATCCTTTTGGACGTTTCTACATTTCTGTATCAAAGTTTGTATGGAGAACAGAGCCTCTCTGATTCCCACACCATCTTTGAGGCCGAACTGGGACGTTCCCATTACATTTTCGAAATTTGGATATATTCTTGAATGAATAATTCTAAGGAATATTTTTAATGCGTGGCTCATAAAACTAATTAGTCTGAATTCAATATTTGGCGTGAGATTTTTTGGGGATGGTAATAAAAGTTGATTTTAGCCATTCCTGTGGATATTGACCTGTATCATATATCTCGTTAAATAATTCTGTTAAGAGATCTATATTGTCATTATTAATCAATTTCAAGATTTCAGAGGGAATCTCATCATCCACACGCTTTATTATCTTTTAGCGACTTTATTGCTGCTTCCGTGAAGTTTGTGAAGTTTCGTGAAGTTTTTGTAATCTTTCAATCTCCAGACATTGGCTTTTTAAATATTCATTTTTTGCAACGCGTATAGATGTTTGAATCTCTTTATTCAGCTCCCAATATAGTTCATAGATTAATTCATAATCCCCTGAAGATGTAAACAAACATTGACGAAACGTCGGGAAGAATGAAATAAAAGGAATTTTATTTACACAAACTTAGGTCTACCTAGCTTAACAAACAATATAAAAAACATCTGTTGGACCAAAACAAAAACAAACCTCAACAAACATCGGGAAGCCTGCCGAAAATAAACTATTTATTGAAAACATTAAATAGATCAAAAATCAATATCCCAGCACACAAAAAAAATGAAGAACTATTTCCAACACATCAGTCTAAAATACGACGAGGCAACTTGCAGAACCATAAAAGACTATTGCAACGAAACAAGAAGACTAGTACAACAGACCGAACGACTAAAATTCCTTCTCACGTGTCGAGATTATGGAATTATACCTCAACATACAAAAGGATTGACAACAAAGGTAAACCATCTTTTTAAATGCAACAATATCAAAGAGAAATCACGCAAAATAGAAGAACATTTCCACAAGAAAATCATAAACCTTGAAATATCTCAAGCTAACACAGACATTAGAGCAACGAAAAATAAATTATCCAATATAAACTCCGGCATTAAAACATAATTATCGTCTTCTGATTACAATTCGTTCAAAAACAAACAGAAAAGCAGATCCAAAGAAATATCTAAGAAAATCAATGACATTTTATATTGTCATGAAGATTAGATAGATTAATTTGATGTTTTTAATAAAATAGACGAATCCCCTGAAGATGTCAACAAACATTGACGAAACGTCGGGAAGAATGAAATAAAAGGAATTTTATTTACACAAACTTAGGTCTACCCAGCTTAACAAACAATATAAAAAGTTCATAATTATTATTTTTATATTTTCGTCTCTGATCCATCAAATTTAATATATCTTGTGTCATCCATTCCTTGTTTTTGGATCGTTTATAAAATCCTAGAGCGTCTTCTGCTAAAACCTTAAAAGTACCGAAAACCGTGACATACCTTTCTATGAGGTATATATCAAAACGTGGACCGATACCGATAAATTTCTGGGAGAAAATTTTGTGGTCCCACACAAGACTAAATACCAAATTTCAGCCATTTCGGTGCGAGAATGAGGCTAAAACCTTCGAAATACCGAAAATATGGATGTACCTTTGTATGGGAGGTGGGCCGATTCCAATAAATTTCCATGAGAAAGTTTTGTAGCCCAAAAGAGGACTAAATACCGAAGCTTAAACCTTCAAAATACCGAAAATCGGGAGATACCGTCCTATGGGAGCCATATCAAAACGTGGACCTATATAAACAATTTTTAGTTGAAATGTTTTTAGCTTCTGGATACAAAAAATACCAAAATACCACAAAATTACAACCAATTCGCTGGTCAAATGGGACAAATATCTTAAAAAATCCTTAAAACGACGACGCGTCACGCGCCACTTCGTATGGGGGCTATACGAAAACGTGGACCTTCATAGCCCGCTTTCAATACCAAAAGTCCTACGTGCATACAATAGATTTTACCAAAATTTCATCAACCAACTTCAATCCGTTCGTACGCTAGAGTGATTTCTACAGACGGACGGACATGGCTATATCGATGTAGAATTGCACGCTGATCAAGAATATATATAGTTTGTGGGGTATACAGTGATTATTTCGGGTAGTTACAAACGGAATGACAAACTTAATATACCCCCCATCTTATGGTGGAGGGTATAAAAATGTAAAAAAGTAATTTCTACGTTTAATATATAAATTTTCTAGTGTTATTTTTATAAAAATTATTACACCTAGATAAGTAGTGTATCCTCAGATTTGTAGTGAAATTGTGTGTAGAATTTTTCTTCGTGTGGTAGTATTTGTCAAAACTAAGTTTCGTGTTATTTTCATTAATTATCTCGAAAAAGAACGAAACAAATTTCAAAACAAAAACTTAGATAAAGAACAACATTAACCTTGAAGCGTGTTTTTCTATTTTTACAGATGTTTTGCATTCAGCTAAGATTTAGAGCTTGATGTATTCTAGGACCAACAGTAAAATTTTATTTAAATGCCACTTCAATGACTCACTTGTGGGTTAACTTTTAAACAAAAGATTCCCCACATTGATGGCGGCAACTCAAATATTTCCAAAAATTTGAAAATTGAGGGAACTTCCCCTACGCATTTAATGTACCTCCCGACGCACAATGATTCAGAAATCGATTTTCCAATTTTTAATCGTCACCGATAGTTAGTTTCTGTATGGGATTCGATAGTAATCATATTAAAACTAAGGAAACCAAAAAAATTAAGGGAAAATATTGGAAAATATGGGCGTGACATGCTCCTAATACGGTAATTTTTCCCCATTTTGGATAATATGTAATATTTGCAAATTTCTGGAGAAATAAATAGCTATTCCTCGGAAACTATAACATAAATATGTATATAGTGTTAATTTTTTTTTGTTAGGCAGGCCCATAAAAAACGTTTCAATAAATTACCGTAGCTTTTGCACGTAGTGAGCTACAGTCGAATTTCTGTATAATGAACTTCCCTATAACGAATTGTTCTCTATAACGAATAAAAATTGAAACAAGTGAGCCAAGGCTATAGTCGGGTCGGGGCCGACTGTGTGATACCCTACACCACTACCCCTATTCATAAGCTTTTGACTAATAAAATTCAAAATATTAAAATTGGGATAGCTTAGCGCCTTTGCTCTGAATGTCTTCATTAACACAGGTCAATTTTTTGAAACGCATTTAAGTGCATCGACAGTACAACCCAAATAAAAAATGGAAAAGTGGGATGTATGCCAACCATCAATAGGCTTCTTTCTCTGTTAGACCCCCATCAACCCCCAAAATTTCGTGAGGATCCGATCAAAATTTCGTAGTGTGATTGCACAAAAATGGAAAAAGGGATGCATTACCGACTATTGCGATATCTCTGTTGTTTGACCATCTATGACAACCTACTTCACATCGTTGTAAAGATGGGATCTTCTGCTTTCATAGCCAGGCTTTGCTTTTGGAAAGTCCCTAACCAAAGCTGTGATATTCGTCATTATAATTAAAATCGCAAAAATGAAAATTTGGGTTTTAATTGCGACTATTGTGATATCTTCGTTGTTTGATCACCTACGAGAACCTACTTTACATCATTAGAAAGGTGATATTTTCTACTTTTATTGTCAGGTTTTGCTTTTGGTATACCCCGTATTGAAGCTGAGATATTCGCTTTGGAAAAAAACGTTGTCTTTATATCCACATAAGTTTTTTGCCCATTCCGACCCCTAAATATTATCCGACCATCACCAAAATCAATAGGCTTCTTCCCCTCCGGGACCCCCATCAACGTCCAAAATTTCGTGACGGTCCGATCAAAATTGCAACCTGTAGCGTGATTACAAGGTTTAGATGGACAGACGGACGGACACACATAGCCAGCTCGACTCAGCTCGTCGAGACATTCATTTTGGTATATATAAGTTTGGGTCTACGACCATTATTTCGATGCGTTACAAACTTTTTGGCCAAAACCAACTTATAATACCCTCCCCACATAGTGGTGTAGGGTATAAAAACAACTTTTTCCCACCCATTCGCCTATTTCAACCTCTCTTTAGCGAACTTCCCTATAACGAATAATTCTCTATAACGAAGTCTTTTAATGCACAAGTAGAAATTCTCACACACAATTCAATTTTTTCAATTCAATTGTTTCTTTATTTTCAAATAACATTATAAAAAAAATATAATTTTAACAAACAGTTTTCGTATGATTTTTAAAGAAACTTACAGTATGGTCGGATTTGACCGTCTGCTGGAATATCGAGTTATTTAATAATGTTAATAATTAAATTCATCTATTAATAATCTTCTGTATCTCAATGCTTCTTTTAAGAACCTATGCAATTGAGGCCAGCACCAAACTTCACCACCATTTAAAATATTAATAATCTCGTTTTGCGTTGATTGGGTTTCATGAAAGTATTTAATCCGTATACTATTCAATACTGGACATCTTCCGACAAAATGAATTAATGTTTCGGATTCTCCCAGATTGCACAAAGAACAATTTTGTCCATCACCAGTTCTATTTTTGTTAAAGTTAAACCAGAACAAATCACCTCTAGCTTTCATAATAAATGATATTTGCTCTTGACTGAAATTGGCATTACAGTAAAAAGAACCCGCATTTATATCAAGGTGCTTATATATGCGAAATTCGCTAGAACGAGCGTTTTGTATCGATTCGTTACGGGAACTATTCTTCATTTCTAGCAATAGAAATTGCCCTGCCTCCAACCAATTCTTTTTATTCAGCATAATACTACTGTGTTCAATGTTGTACTGCGCAAGTTGTGATGTATAGTCCCGAAACCAAGCCAGTTTTTTATTGACAACTTTCGAGGCCAGTATTTGGGGCAATCTGTGACTTTGGAGATCAAATAACACTTTTGCCATGTATTGCATATGTAGAGTGTAGGTATAAATATAACCAGGTTCATATCCAGTTTCCAGTGATATTACATAGTTAGGCGTAGTATCAGGGAGGCGTAACACTTTTTTGATAAAAAAACGATATATTTTATCAACTAAATTAAAGTATGAATGACCCCAGATTTGTGCTCCATAGCTATGTATCGAACGACAAACAGCTAGGAACATTTTCCATTTCGCTGTTAAGCTCACAGATGGTTTTGAGATAAATGTTTTCCATGTTGAGTTTAAGGTCAATTTCACGATCTCTTCTTTTTTTACGAGGTGTTTGGTAAACGACAATTTGGGTGTTAGTATTATTCCGAGGTATTTGTACTCGTTCACTACTCTTAACGTTTCACCTTTGTATTTCCAATTTTCATTTGAAGATAGTTTACCACCTTTCCTAAAAATCATTATTTCAGACTTAGCTTGGTTCACTTCCATACCCCATTTATCACAATAAGAGTCTAGATTATTAATCATGCTTTGTAATACTTTCGGGTTGTCTGCCATTATCACGATATCATCCGCGTACATTAGTAAGCGGATGTTAGTATCGTCTACATAAAGTCCGCCTTCTAGATGTTCGTGCAGATCGTTTAAATAAATTGCAAATAGAATTGGTGACAATAAACATCCTTGTTTGACTCCACTATATGTGTTGAAATGATCTGATAGTTCGGATCCTGACCATACTGCCGACTTCGTGTTTTTGTATATCCCTTCAATGAATCTAATAATTTTTGACGAAAGGCCAATTTCGTGTAATTTATATATTAATCTATCTCTTGGCACTCTATCGAATGCAGCCTTGAAGTCAACGAAAAATGCGTACACCTTTGTGTTGTCATTAAATTTCAGATTCACTACAGCCGATAAACTAAAGATGTTGTCCACTGTGGAGTATCCTTTCCTAAAGCCTGCCTGATACTCGTTTAATATCCGATGTCTATTAATCCAATCAGTAATTCTGCCGTTCACCATTCCAATCATCAACTTGCCAATACAATTCATAAATGTGATACCGCGGTAATTATTAACATCATTTATATTTCCCTTTTTGTGGATTGGAAATATGATTCCAGTTCTAAATGCTTCGAAGTCATCGCAACCATTTAAGATTTTTGTGTATATATTCGCCAAATTCGTTAAGAAGTCATCGGTTGCGTACATAAAAAATTCATAAGGGATCCGATCATCACCTGGTGCTTTATTGAGTTTGACATTCTTTAATTGGTCCTTGATTTCTCCAACTGTAAATTCTCTATCTAAATATATATCACTTAAATTGTTAGGAGCATAATAAATCGCTGTAGTCATACATTGTGGGTTTTGGAGGTTTTCAAAATATAGTTTCAGAGTATCTGCCTTTATACAGCAACCGAGGTCTTCGTCTGACTGCCTAATTTCTTTCACAAGTTTCCACCAGGTCTTGCTATTATATATTGTGTCCAGCTTTTCCTCTAAATTTTTATAATAACTTTCCTTTTTAATTTGGCATAAGTTGTCGTAATTTTTCTTATGCTGTATATATGCCACTCTATCACATGTATTTTGGGATTTTCTGAATGTGTTCAGCGCCTTCATTGTTTTCTTTCTGCTTTTTAAGCATTCGAAGTCGAACCATTTGTTCTTAAAATTCAAAGTTATTGGGTCAGAGCTTTTAGGGTATGATTTATTTATAATTTCTATTATATCCTTAATTTTGTGATTCTCCGGTAGATTGTTTAAGTGTTGGTTTAAAGATACCTGATAGATTTCTTTGTTAGCATCTTTCCATCTCAATTTTGGCAAAAGATTAAGTTTTTCTGTCCTTTTACGATTAAAGGTGGGTATCGACAAAGTTAGGACTATTGGAAAATGGTCTGACCAAATTTGATCATCCACTCTAAATAGCTTTACCATACTTAAAATTTCCAACGATACTGCACACAAATCGATTACAGAACGACCATTTCTATTAGCAAAAGTAAATCTACCGTCCATATCTCCTGTTGTTCTACCATTCAACACAACAAGGCCATTGTTGTCACAAAATTCAACATATTTTCTTCCGTTAGTGTTTGTAATTTTATCTTCTGATTGCCTTGTGTAACGACAATTTAGGGATAGTTCAGAGGGCAACTCTTGTTCTTCTCCTATTAGTACATTATGGTCTCCCATGACTATTTTCATATTATCGTAGACTTCCACAGCTCCTTTTAATGTATCAAAGTCATCAACCCAGTTAGCCCCTCTTAAGTAGACTGGTACAATCTCGAAGATAATAGAATCAAATTCACATTTAAGTACATCTTGGTTTCCTCGTTGAAAAAATCGATGCTTGAAGCCCTTACTTTCCAGATCGTTTCTTATACCATATAATTTTCCTCCAATACCTCTCCCCCGAGTGTTGTTTCTACTAGCAGCGTTCCAATATATTTTAAATTTTCTAAATTTACCTGCGAAGAACTCTTCCTTATGCGCCTCAACGTGAGTTTCCGATAAAATGAAAATGTCAAAATTATGTATATATTCGTAGACATGGTGGTGAAGATTTTTGCTATGCAACCCATGAATATTGTAAGCTACAATGTTTAATGTATGATTTTCCTTATTTTCAATTGTTTCTATTTTGTTATTTTTCTGATTTATTTGTTTATTAATGTCTCTTTTGTTTGTATTTGTTTTAGTTATCTTCAATAGTTTTTTGACTCTAACTGCGACACCAAGTTGTTATAGCTAATATTTAGATTTCGGATACCGTCTCCAAAGATGTTGGTTAACACTTCTAATCCGCAGCTGTGGCCGCACTTTAGCTTGAAATCACCGTCCCAATGAAATGTTCTACCCTCTGCCACAAGCTGTTCTCCTCTTACACCAGTTTTTAATTCCTTATTGATCTTCTGAATTTCCTTTTTTAGCAACAGCATAACTCTTTTCTTCTGCAGACGTACCCCACTCAAGTCCCGTTCGACGAAAATAGACGAACCTGCTAGGAATTTTGTACACCTCAGCACTTCCGCTACAGTTTTTACATCTCTAAATTCAACAAGCAATGTCATTCTATCTTTTGATTCTTTAATCTTCTTAACAATTTCTACTTCCGGTTCATTATTCATCCTCAAGTTGTATCGAAAGAAGTTATTAACTGCTCCATATATTGATTTCTGGCATGGTAATCCTCTAACTATCAGTTTTTTACGACCTAGCTGATCCTCTAGTCTTTGCAGTCTTTTACTACCCTCATCCTTGGCCTCCCTTAGCGATTTCATCTCAGCTTTCAATTCTGCATTCTCGGTGGTTAGACGTTCAACATCGCTTCTGATACTCTCCATATTGCTTTTTATATCCTGTATGTCCGCTTTTGATGGTAGATTTTCCAGTTTCTCGTCTAGCAGTTTAGACATTGAGTCATGCATCATCTTCATGAGATCTAAAGTGCTCATATTGCTACCATGACAGGACTCTCAGGAGAAGTTTCTATTAATTTGCGTTTAGCCATTTGTTCGCCGTGAGCCACTGTACTATTAGTGCTACGTGGTGTATTTTTTGTGGGGGATGGCATACTTTTAGGCATAACTTCAATTGTTCGCACGTTCTTCTTCTTCCTTATATTGTGTTTCTGGTTGATATCCCAATTTGTTAATGTGGTAACTTTACAAAACCACTATTTGTTAGACAGAGTAAACACAGCTGTTTTTGTTTAGCCAGACGGAGAAACTCTTTTCACTTTTGAGTCAAAATAAAGGAATTTGTTTTCCAGTGATAAATTTTATAAAGTTTGATTTTAAAAACACAATTTTTGTGACAAATAAAGTTGGAGCCGAATACTATTCAATGTTTCCCGGTAGCTGGTCACGAGATTTATGGTGCTAAAGTCGAAGCAAGGAGATATTGATCCGATTGTAGTGTCTGACGGATAAACACTTGGAGCTTGGTAAATACGTGACCGATCTCAATGACCGAACTCTCACACACAATGATCTCTCTATAACGAATTTTTGAAAAACGTTATTCATTTTAGTTCACACAATAAATGTGAAACAAAACACATTCATCAACTTTCTTTTTTATTGAAGTTCACCCTAAAAAGGAGAAGCAAAACCCATTTATCAACGCTCTTGGAATACAATTTTGATCAAAATACGTTTAATTTCCAATAACAGCTATGCATAGTTTAATTTCATTGTTTTAAAATGACTGATTTGCCATTTTGCCCCGGTTTCTCTATAACTAATTATACCCTATACCACATTGTGGAAAAGGGTATTATAAGTTTGTTTTGGTAAAAAAGCATGTAACCCGCGAAATATTCGTCGTCCAATCTTCATATCTCGACGAGATAAAGCGATTTTGAGATGTGTGTCCGTCCGTCTGTCCATTATAAATTGTAAACACGCTCCAGGCCGCAATTATGGACCGATCGTCACGAAATTTTGTATGGAGGTCGGGTTCAGATCAGAATAGATCCCTATTCTTATTGGTGATGATCGTGAAATATTTAGCGGGTGAAATGGACCAAAAACATAGTCTCAATAATAGTCCGATCAACGCGTAATTTTAAATAAGTTAAGAGTATATCACAAAGGAGAAGCTTGTAATTTGAGATGGCGATCGGATAATATTTAGAGGGTTAAATGGACAAATTGTGAAAATTTTTAATATACAGTTTATATCTTAATTCCTGGAAGTGACATTCCGGACAAGTGAGATATACTTGAAAGTGGAACGCTTGACCTTTCAATTGATGCCAATTATGTTGGTGTGCATGATCAGATAACAGAGTTACAGCCTAATATATTCCGTTATTTGTTTGTAGTGTAATAATAAACTCGCTAGAAGTCGCAATTATACATCGTAATCACGAAATTTTGCACCGGGTAAGAGTATAGGTCGAAAAAGATGCCTACAATTTTGAATGATGATCTGATATTCTTTAGCAGGTGAAATGGACCATTACGTTTGTATGAAAAATATAAAAATTTTATTTTTGGTCGATATTTTAATTCCTTGAGGACATATATATTTCGCAAAGTAGCCTACATATGGAAAAAAACTACTGACCTTTCCTCTGATGTAAATTGCAATAAAGTGTTTGCTAGATAACGGGCCTACTGCCTAATATATAATGGGTTCTGTGTAGAGAACCACATTTTTATCCCATGCTACATATTGTCTCTCCAAAAGTTTATGTAACACCACGAAATATTCGTCCTAGACCCAGTGTTGCCGAATTTGACGATTTATCGTCATTTTGACGATTTTTTGGCCTAAAATTGAAAAATGACGATTTGACGATTTTATGGTCAAAAATGACGATTTTTCACGTAATCCCGAATTGCATGAATTAAAACATGATAACTATATTTTGACCAGAATTTCACGAAAGTCGTTAAGGAAACTTACTTACTTACTTAGCTGGCCCATTACAGAACATTTGTTCTATAGGCCGAACTAAGAAAAGATCTCCTATTCTCTCTATTTGTTGCTTTGCTTTCTGGAATACCGCGCCTTTACATCTCATCATCCACTTGTTTGCGCCATCTATTCCTTGGCCTGCCAATTCTGCGTGCACCGCCAAGCGGTCCGTGTTTATAAACCTTTTTAGCGGGGTCATCATCGCTCATTCTTATGATATGACCTAGCCAACGTTTAACAATATTGATGTCGTTGTACAGCAGATACAGCTCGTGGTTCATGCGACGTCGATATTCACCGTCAGATCTTTCGAAGAATTTTTCTCTCAAACACACCAAGCACTGCCATGTCTGCTTGCGCAAGTACCCAAGCTTCGGAGCCATACATCAGTGTTTTGTAGAGCGTTACTTTTGTTTGACGAGATGTGGCTTTGTTTTTAAACTGCTTACTTAAACCACAGTAGCATCTGTTGGCCAATACAATTCTTCTTTTTATTTCACAACTGATGTCGTTTGTTGTGTTTACGGAGGTGCCGAGGTAGACGAAGTATTTTACTACCTAAATATTATAGGAACCAACTTCCACAGTCGGTCCGAGCTCAATGGACGCATTGCGCGTCGACACCATCAACTTGGTCTTTTCACCGTTTACCGCCAGACCCACTTTAGCAGATTCTCTTTCGACCTTCATAAAGGTATCAGTTACTTATTTTACTGATCGGCCTATGATGTCTATATCATCAGCATAAGCAAGTAACATGTGACTATTGGTGTATATTGTGCCACTTCTTTTGACGTTTGCCTCTCGTATAACCTTTTCCAGCAGGATGTTAAAGAGATCACACGAAAGGCTGTCTCCTTGTCTGAAACCTCTTTTGGTACCAAACTCTTCGGAGAGGTTCTTTCCTATTTTAACTGAGGACCTCGTGTCAGTTAAAGTCATAAAGTCGTTAAGGAAAGCAATATTCCAAACTCGGTTTCATGAGCTATTTTAATGTGTTTAAACAATTTCTAGACGGAATGGCTTTATTTAGGCACATACATATCTGGAATAGAGGTATGTATTTTCATAGTTTTTGCCTCATCTTGGATTTACATCAGCTGAACATTTTCATGTAGGATTGTCAATGAATGAAAATCTTCCTTTAAAATTTTTCGAGATAAAATACTTCCGACCCATGCCTCTTTAATGAGAGTTTTTGTCGATTTTCGACTGCCCATCAACCAAATGTACGTGTACCGACAAACATGGACGGTCACACTGTCAAGCAAGCGAAGTTTGAGGGAACAATTTCTTGATACTTTGAACGCGTTTTTTCGAAATGACATTTTTGAAGTCGGTGCCAACGATAGCTCGAAACCGAATTGACTGATCTTCACATGGTTTGGCGAGCTTATTAAATAAATAAAAGGCTGCCCTTAAGCAAGACAGTTTAAAAAAAAATTGCCAGATTTTTTGACAAAAAAACAGTCAATTTTTTTGTTAAAATCAAAATTTTGACTTTGACAGTTAAATTTTTTTTATAAAAAAGTTTGTTTAAAATTCTGTTTCGCCTTAAGGTACGATTAATAGGTTCTTAAAATGCTTACACACATGTGCGATAATCGACCCTTTCGTTTTGGAGCCATCGTTGGCATCGCAAAACGCTTTTATAAAAAAGGGTTTCGCAGATAGCCATTTACCACAAGACTTTGCAATATTTTTCAACAACACAAATACCAAAAGTAGTATAAGATGTGCTCTTTCTTTCTTGATGAACGAACTTTAAAAAAATGGTTGTTTCTTTGAAAACAATTCAAGAAAATGAGTTTTTGTGGTCTGCCCAACTAGGGACAACCCTTTAAGTGAGATTGGGTTATATTTATTGCTGTGGGTTGTATATTTTATGTTGTCGGTCTCATTGACAAACCTATCGGCTAAAAAATTGCATTAAACGGTAACCAAACCTAGTTTTGGATCATGATGAACATTTTTATACGATTTTCCAAATTTTGTTGACGATTTGACGATTTGACGATTTTTTTTGACGATTATTTGGTATGCCAAAATTCATATCTCGACGAGATAAGGCGATTTAGCGATTTGTGTCCGTCCATTAAAAATTGTAAACAAGCTTAAGGCCCCAATTATGGACCGATTGTAACGAATTTTTTAAGGAGGTTGGGTTCAGGCCAGAATAGAAATGATTAGTTTTTGGTGATGATGGTGAAATGTTCAGGGGATGAAATGGACCAAAAACAAAATTTTAACCAATTTTGTAGCGGCTCTGTAGGTTAAAATAATAACCCGCAAAATTTTAAACAAAGTTTGAGTTTATGATGAAGAAGAAGCGTACAAACCAACGTGAAGATCAGATAATAGTTAGCGGGTTAAACGGACTGAAACTTTTGTGTGAAATTGGTAAAAATTTCAATAACGTAGCGGTAAAACAACGGAAGTAGTAGGACTACATAAGTGGGTTTCATTACATTTTTGTTTGTGTGAACTAAATTTTCCTTTTCTGCTACAAAAATGACTTTGTCATGCTAGATAACTTTTTGGTTTTGGTCATAAGTATTATACATTACAACTCTGATATTTGATAATTAAATTTTCACAATCATTGAAAAGAAGTTCCGTGGAGAGCGATTGTCCATGGATAGTGGTATAGGGTATTCCATGGTCGGCTCCGTCCGACTATAGACTTTTCTTACTTGTTTTCTTTATAACTTAGTAATTCGTCGGTCCCCAACTTCTACTTTATAGAGAAGTTCGACTGTATTTTATTTTTTTTTAAGCTACTAAATTTTAATGAAATTCCAAATTAAGTGGAACATTGTGGACGAAGATTTGATATTCGCAGACTGATGCCCGAACGTGTCCTCTTACCGCCCATATACACTTTTCTACCCGTAACGCTCCATCTGTTTAACACTTTATTAAATTAATGTGTAAAAAATCTGTATTTTTATACGCTCAGCATTTAGCCTACACTTTCATACGGGCAAAATGTGCTTTATCGAAATAATGGTTTTAGACCACAAGTCTGCTTGGACAAAATCCGTTTCAGAAAATTTAGAGTCGATTTAGCAATGCCCTTCAGGAGCGCACGATAACTCTCGAACGGATTTGGTAAAAAATTTGGCCTACGTAATATTTTGTCCAAACTTAGTTTAAGTTAGAAGATGAGCCATATCGGTCCACTCTTTCAGGTATCTCCCCCACAAAAGTTCTTGAATGGAGTAACCAATTTGTACCAGACATAGATGCGGTTCCAATATGGACTCTATCGATCAACCCATTCGGGTACCTCCCACAAAAAATTTCAGAAATGTTCACCATGTGTTGTGGATGGAGCGCACGATAACTCTAGCACGGATCAACCAATTCGTGTCCAAAATTTAGCCAAAGTTAGTTCAAGTTTGAAGATAAGCACTATCGGAGCGCACCTTCCGGTACCGCCCCCCCAAAAGTTAAAAAATTTACTAAAATAGTACGCGTTATACCTGTTGAACGTAGGAACCGTCCAAACTTGGGATCTCCTAACACATTTTTGTTTAAGTGAAGTTTAGGATCTGTTCTAAGATCCTTTGGAAAACTATACACATGCCGCTCCTTGTGGTCCTGTTTAAGCGATATTACGTTTTTCGTGGGGAAGTCTATGCTTCCTGACACAGTGGTCTAAAACCTCTAAGTTAGTGGTCTAAAACCTCTAAGTTACTTGTAAAGTGACCAACTGAAATGACTGGTGGGCACCATATCTATCGAAAACAATGACTCCCAAAATGAGATCCACTTTCAAAATGGACTATGTTGGTCCATTCCTTCATGTACATCCTTCGCAACACTTCTGAGCTTCAAACCAAATATATTTTTGTATCGCTGGCATTAGATTCGATATTTTCAATATATGAAAGTTTCAATTCACACAGGCTGAGGGTATATCTCTGTCGGTATATGATTTTCTATATTTAAAAAAAAAAAAAAACAAGTAAAAAAGTATCAGTCGGCTTTGTCGACAGAGATATACCCTCAGCCTGTATATATTGAAACAATTTTTCTCAAAAAACGTATGTATTTAGGGGTTTTTAAACATTTTGGGAATTTGGACCGACAAAAATGTTCATTAGGATTAGAGATCAAAAGTTTTGCTGAGGAGATACTAAAAGGAATGGATCTACATTGACCATTATGGAAGTGGATCTCCAGCCACTACATATTGTGCCGTAGGGGGTTTTTACACCCTTTCGGGATGTTTTCTCAAGAATTATGGACTTGCACCTGAAAAAACGTTTACCATCGTAATTGAGTCAGCGAATGCAAGTTGCTTCAACAAAAATCAACTTAAGACATATTGCCGAACAATCGAAAAATTAGCAAAACAAAAAATGCGCTCAACTTTTCTACAAGAATGCGGAAGGGTAGGAATCACACCATCACATATCAAACATTCAACGCAACACATATTAAAACTTTTTACAACAACAAAAGCCATAGAAACAGCAAAGAACGTAGAGTACACATTACAATGTAAGTTGATAAACATAGCGAAACTCACAGCAATATCAATACAGCAAAACAAACCATTAAAAAAATAGATAAATCAATAAGCAATACACTGGACGAAACGGAACTACGAGTTTTCAAAAAAGAACAATGGAAATGGTACAAACATATAAAACAGAGAACTAAATTGACACATTCATCTAAACTAAGCCAGTTAAGAAAGGAAAAATTTGAAAAACTAGGACTGCAATACAATAATGACTGGTTCGTAAATTATACAAATATAACGTTCAATATGGAAAGCAAATGGATCCTATCCATGGGAAGAAAATTCGCTATTCCAATAACAAGGAAAAGCTTCGACCCAATACCCCTAATTGCAGATTTGGAACAATGGATACAAAGTATAAGAGATGACAGAGAAAAAGACGAAATACGATCAAAAATAACAGGAAGAATTTCAAATTACAAGAGAAACATAAACAATAGCGAAAGAGAAAAATACATTGTTGCAATCTATGAGGAAACCAAAAAATTTCTCAAAACGCATAGGGAAAATATAATAATAACTACAGCAGACAAAGGCAGCAAAACAGTAGTATTATACAGAAATGAATACATCAACAAAATGAATGCATTACTAGATGACAAAGCAACCTACAAAATGACTAGAATAGATCCAACGGAAAAACTTCAAAAAATGAATAACAATATACTAACTAATTTATCAAAAAGACATGTTGCCGATTTTAAAAACGTCAAAATACTTGACAAAGAGAAGAAAGAGAACAAAAGATACACTCTCGAATGTTTGCGGATACAAGAGAGGATGCAAAAATCCATAAATACAAAAGAAGATAAATATAATACAAAACATCAATATTCTGTTGCAATAATTTGAAAAGTACGGTTCTGTGATTTAGTATTAAGGTTTATTTTTTGCTATATTTTTTTACATTTTTCGTGATTATTTTTTATTTATACAAAATTCTGTGTTGTGATGTCCAGTTTTTTTATAATAAGTACGAATTTACATGAAATATGTAACAAAAACTAATTGTAAGTAATAACTTTAACTAAACTCAAAAAATGATTTGGAAATAAAATACATGTTATTGTCTTAGGATTTTCAATAAAGACTCCTGATGAAGTTGGAATGAACCCAACGAAACGTTGAGTACGAAATGAAATAAATTAGTTTTATTTACTTCATTAACACACCTGACCGAATTAGCCCGGTATAAAAATATACAAACAAAAGTAAAAAATCAAAGTGATTCGATGTCAGGTCTTAAAGTGAACTTATCCGAAATTTTGTGTGGGAGGTACCGGATGGAGTGGACAAATATAGTCCATATTTGAACCTGATCTATATCTAGTAGATATATTAGGATGTGTAAAGTATGGACTAATTCGGCCACACCCTTCAAGAGTTACCGTATGAACAAATTTTCCGAACATTTTTGAACTTTTGTGGGGGAGGTACCTGAAGGAGTGGACCGATATGGCTTATCATCAAACTTAAACTATGTTTGGACAAAATATTACTGAGGCCAAATTTTGGACCGAATCGGCTGATGCGTTCTATAGTTATCTTGCGCTCCAACCACCTCACACGGTGTCATAGGGGTTTTTTGCAACTTTCAGGCTATTTTCTCAGGAAGTATGGACTTGCCCTTAACGAAACTTGTACCGTCGTATGGAGGGCAGTGAATACAAGTTGCTAAAACAAAAATCAGATCGATTCGAGAGATGGCCCTAAACTGAACTTTTCCGAAATTTTGTGTGGAAGGTACCCGAAGGAGTGGGCCGATTGAGTCTATATTGAAACATTATCTAAGTCTGGTACACATTTTACGATGGGCAAAGTATGGACCAAATCGGTTACTCCCTTCAAGAGTTATCGTGCGCTCAAATTTTCCGAACATTTTCGAACTTTTGTGGGGGAGGTACCGGAAGGAGTGGACCGATATAGCCCATCTTCGAACTTAAACTAAGTTTGAGCAAAATATTACGTTCATCCATTCGAGAGTTATCGTGCGCTCCAGCCAGCCAGCCAGACAGACGGACGGACATTGCTCAATCGACTCCAAATTGTCTGAAACACATTTCGTCCAAACATACTTGGGGTCTAAAACCATTATTTCGATGAGGCACATTTTGCCCGTATGAAAGTGTATATACCCTCGTTAGCATAAATGCTGAGGGTATAACTAAAAACAAAATAAATTTATTTGGTATTTTATTAGTTTATTTATTGGACTTTGACCTTTTTAATATGAAGGAAAGTATAACAACACAAAAACACTCACATTTTTATGAAAAATAGTAGAAAACCCCCAAAAGTTTAATTTTGACATTGAATTCCTCTGCAACTACTAAGCCGTTTTGGACAATTTGTTATTCGAAGAATTTTGAAAATATCTCTATCCGTTCAAAAGTTACAGAATTTTGACCCGGAAAAACGATTCTGAACCAATGTGAGACGTTTCTTCTAGTTTTCGGTCCTCTTTCACAATCTGTACGATTTTACCTTTAATTTTTTATGTGTTAAACAGTGTTATTTGGAATATTTTGAGATTTGTTTCTATATCTTTAAAAATTTACATGTCCTTCAATTTAAAACGCCTTTCAAATAGTCATAATATTTCGGACCTTTTTCAACATTACCTTCAATTTTTATTACCGTTATAGAAAAAAAAAACTTTGTAATATCTTCCAAACAGCTTTATGTTTGGTTGAGAGCAACATTTTACACCTTTACACACAGTTTGTGTCACATCGAAATAATTTTGAGACAATTTGTAATTCTCTGTATATCCTAAAGAGACTTCCTTGCCAGATGTTGTGGCACATCTGTGATATTTGTGACTTTTGACTTTCCGGTTTTGTGCGTGACATGAAAAAACAACAACAAACATCTTAATGAGTTTGTATATATTCAGCTGTTAGGCTTTTATATCTTAAGGAAGAACATAGCTAGAAAAATATTTCAAAAAGACCGAACATAAATGTCTGTTATGACAGGTGGTATTTGTAAGTAACACATTTATCACCTGTAAGAAGATATACAGTTTTGTAGAAATTTCAACAACAACGACAATTTTATGTACACCTCTAAAACCTTCGTCTATAAAAGTGAATCACAAACGTTTACTTTAGTTAAATTTTATTTACTTTAAAATAACTAAAATATTATGTTGCTGACTTTGTGGCCTTCACATGTACGTTGTATGTGTGTCTGTGTTTTAGTTACTTAACTAATTTAGACATTTACATAAATTCTTATTTTAGGTAATACTTTAAGACCCATTTACAGGCATCAAATACCGTTTTGTGCGAAACATAGCTACATATGCCAAAGGATTACTTAATTGTCTTGTAAAAGACTAAGCACTTTTAAATTACACTTAAACCCATTAGCATGTGTTGCTGCCGAATGTGGTTATTTGCCAACATTTTATATTTAATTCTGTTATAAAATGAACGTTTGGCTGTGTTTTCATGATAATATTTAAGAACTGAGATATATTCCAAAAAGGTCAGCATTGTTGGGACCGGAAATTTACATTGCCATCCGAGGAAATGAATTTTGGATATGTATACATCACGTTTTAATTTTAATTTTTTAAAAACTGCATAGGTATATAGACGGCTGACGTAGGGGAAGGAAGATACCAACGACGGTCCAGACTGGCTTTAACATGGCAAAGTCCAGGATTTATCTTGGTCCCTTTTTCATCTCAAGTGGACACTGAAGCGGTGTCACCTGGGGCGCTGTCTTTAACAGCCGTTAAAGGTAGTGAGCTAACATGTGCCGAGCGTTCACCAATTAGAACGTTAAAAACTTGGGCTTGGGTGTTGGGTTAGTAACCCTCCCCTACCAAAAGCAGCCTACTATGAAAAAACGAAAGAAAAGAAAAACAAACCTTTCTAAAATTTACGAACCCCGCATACGTTTTAAGGACCATGATCTGCGAATCTGCACCTGGAATGTTCGCTCTCTATATAGAGAAGGTGCAATTTACGCATTGACAGATGTACTTGAAAAGTACATGACCGACATTACTGCCACACAGAAAATACGATGGATTGGGAAAGGCGTCACAACAACATCTAAAGTTGACGCACTGTATTATAGCTGCCATGACACAAGGCATGAGTTTGGGTCGGAAGTTAAAACACCTGGTCTCCAGCTTCACCCCAGTGAATGAAATATTCACTGCAATTTGATTAAAAGCAAAATTCTTCAACATCAGCTTTATTTGCGCTCATGCTCCCACTGAAGACAAGGATAAACAGATCAACGATATATTTTACGAGCGCTTGGAAGAAACTTATGACCGTTGAGCTGCCCATGACATTAAAATTATTCTGGGCGATTTAATGCCAAAATTGGAAAGAAGAATATCTTTGGCCCAGTCGGGAAATTCAGTCTCCACAGTGAAACACCTGACTGTCTCCTGATCAAAGAACAAGTAATCAAATTAATCATGTTGTGATAGATGGAAGACATTCATCGAGCGTGTTGGATGTACGATCGTTCCGAGGAGCAAACATAGATTCGGACCACTACCTTGTTGCAGCAAAGGTACGTCCGTCTAAACGTTGCAAATAAAGCACGAACAGATACAACGCGGAAGTTGAACATCGGTAAGCTGCAAACAAAACATATAGCCACAGGATATTCCACTCAACTGGTCCAACTGCTTAATCAAAGCACTCCTCGTCCCGATAACATATCAGGACAATGGCAAAACACTGCTCACTCCATGGAAACAGCCGCAAAATCAGTACATTGATACCAGAGACCTCCACCAACGAATCCATGGTATGACCAGGAGTGTCGTGCTGCTACCGAAGAGAAAAATGCGGCATATAGGGCTACTTTACAATCAGTAGCAACGCGTAGCGCACTAGAGAGGTATCTGGAGAAAAGGAGAGAGGAGAAACGTCTTTTCCGCAGGAAAAAGGGAGGGATGGAAAAGCGGGAGTGTGAACAAATCGAGATGTACAGGAGACAGAATGAAGTCCGAAAATTCTACCAAAGAGTGAAACATCAGACTGATGGCTTTGGAACTGGCACATCTTCCTGTAGAGACCAGCAAGGTAATCTGGTAACTGATACAGATAGTGTGCTAAGGATATGGAAAGAGCATTTTTCCAAACTGTTGGTATCCAATAGTAGCAAAGTCGACGAAGATACCACAGATCCAATCCCAGAAGATGGTATTGAATGTATACTACCCGGCCAAGATGAGGTAAAGACAGCAATAAACCGGCTGAAGAATAATAAGGCAGCAGGAGCTGATGGCCTACCAGCCGAGCTGTTTAAAACCGGTGGCGACACGCTTATCATCTTATGCATCAGGAAGTTAGTTCCATCCGGCAGGAAGAACACGTACCCGACGATCCTGTGTCCCGTCCATAAGAAAGGAGATAAGACTTTATGCTCCAACTATAGGGGCATAAGTATTCTCCCTATCGCCTACAAGATAGTGTCAGGGATATTGTGCGAACGACTAAAGACCATGGTCAATGAAATAATTGAACCATACCAATGCGGCTTTAGACCTGGCAAGTCCACCATTGGCCAGATATTTACCCTGCGGCAAATCCTGGAGAAGACCCAAGAGATGCAGATCGACACCTACCACCTTTTTGTGTATTTTAAAGCAGCCTTCGAGAGCCCGCTACATTCAAAAGTATTCCAAGCCATGTCTGAATTTTGTATCCCCGCAATGCTCATTCGGCTTTGTAAAATAACTCTAACTGACACAAGATCTTCAGTCAAAATAGGAAAAAACCTCTCCGAAGAGTTTTGTACCAAAAGAGGTTTCCGGCAATGAGACAGCCTTTCGTGTGATCTTTTCAACATCCTGCTAGAAAAGGTTATACGAGAGGCAAACGTCAAAAGGTGTGGCACAATCTACACCAATAGTCACATGTTACTTGCTGATGATATAGACATCATGGGACGATCAGTTAAATAATTAACCGATACCTTTATGAAAGTCGAAGGAGAATCTGCTAAAGTGGGTCTTGCGGTAAACGGAGAGAAGACCAAGTTGATGGTGTCGACGCGCAATGCGTCCATTAAGATCGGACCAACTGTTGATGTTGGTTGCTTTAATTTTGAGGTAGTAAAAGACTTCGTATACCTCGGCACGCCGTGAACACAACAAACGACATCAGTTGAAGAATTATATTGGCCAGCAGATGCTACTTTGGCTTAAGTAAGCACTTCAAAAACAAAGCCACAACTCTCAAACAAAAATAACGCTTTACAAAACACTGATACTACCCGTCCTGATGTATAGTTCCGAAGCATGTGTACTTGCGCAAGCAGATAAGGCAGTACTTGGTGTGTTTGAGAGAAAAATTCTTCGAAAGATTTACGGACCAATCTGCGTTGACGGTGATTATCGACGTTGTATGAACCACGAGCTGTATCTGATATACAACGACATCAATACAGTTAAACGTATCGAGATGCAGCGATTGCGTTGACTAAGCCATATAATAAGAATGAGCGATGATGAACCCGCTAAAAAGGCGTATAAATTCGAGCCATATGGCAGTGCACGCTGAATTGGCAGGCCAAAGAATAGATGGTGCAAACAAGTATATGAAGAGATGACAAGGCGCGGTATTCCACAAAGCGAAGCACTAAACAGGGAGAATTGGAGATCTTTTCTTAGTTTGGTCTGTGGAACAAATTTTCTGTAATGGATTAGCTAAGTAAGTAAGTAGATCCGGTCTTCGTAGATGCATGTATTGTCAACAGTGTCACGTGTGGTTGTGAAGACAAGACAAGACAACAGAGGGCATCGATAGCTTGCTGTCGTCTAGTGGGGGTTGAAATTGGACATATCCGCTCCCTAATATCTATAAGACTGTATACTATCGACTATACCGACTATAAGGCTACCTTTACCACTAGAGTGTGGCAGCGATGTTCGCGGCGATAATGCTCAATCAGATACTGTATTATTAACAACATATTGTTGTGATGATGCATACGTAGAATCTTCTTCTCCTCATGAACAAGGTCCCCATGGGGTAATGAGAAAACATCGTCTTGCAATCTTCAGGACGGAATTCTGACCGGTTGGAATATTCTTCCACTGCATAGCCCTAACATTTGCATACCACACTGTCGCCTATTGCATATTATCTGGAGAGTGTGAAATTTCCCAATGGTATATATTAAAAAGTTCCGTAGATATCAACCCTCCTTGGGGGATACCTTGTTACACTCTACGGCTCTCAGACTTTTAATTTTTGAATTCCGACGGCTTAGCGAAAGTCCTCTCTTTATCTTTAAACTGGTTGACGGCATCGAGGATCTTCGATAAGTTAAGAGTCTCCATGAGTGTTCGGTCATTTATCAGATGGGGTGCCACAATAGTGATGTCTAGCGAACTGTGGCAATGTCCTCGTAGTATCGTCTTCGTTCACCTTTCAAAATGTAGAGTTTCCAATTTAATTGGCCGTCGCTGCTTAAACTCATGATGAGCTTTGAAGACATCTATCACCCGACCGTTGACCTGCAGAGTAACTGTCCTTCCGGCTTCGAAATATTATCTTCATCGACTGTTTCGCCCCCCGGCTTTGATATTCATATTTGCGCGTATCGATATTTTTCCTTAAAATCGGTTCAATAAAACGGGTTTTTTGTTCTAGCACTGCAACTAGCAATGTTTCAATCAGCAAATTAATTTCAATTTAATTTGATTGACAACTCTATAAGCATTGTAATGGATGCGGTTACTTAGAACCGGTTCAAAAATCGGGTTAAATGTCGGAATATCCGGTTCGAAAAATGAGATAACCGGGTCTGTCCTCCATGAAAATTCGTTATTAACGTTCATTAAGGGAGCTTTTTTGGTAAATATTTAAAAAGCACCTCAGATGTCTATATAAGCAATAACCAATTGGGAAGTCTACATATCAATAAATTACCAATATCGAGTATACAGAAAAACCAAACATACCCCCATTAGAACAAGTCTCCTTTTGTTGTAGTTTGGATTTACCGAACAGATTTTAGCGTTCCGGTTAAATTTAAGTTAAAAGTGATGATTGAATTTCAAGGAGGAGCTTCTTGGCATAAACTTTCAATGTAAAAATCACATTTGTAATGCCTCCAAATTGGTTTATTTTGGGTTTTAAAATCCATCAGATAGTAAAAGAACATAGTAAACATCAAAAAGGGCAATGAAAACGGGAAAATATTGATTTGTTGCCAAGGAGAACCGTACCTAAAATCTTTAGAATATATAAACCTCATCTTGTGGTACTTCTACTACGGTTCATGAAATAAAGGACGAAAAGGATATGAAAGGAATTGAGTTAGAAGAATGAAATATTGGTGGGATATTGACGTCACAACCTTTAGAATTACGAAAATTGGGAGGTACTGTTCTATGGGGGCTATATTAAGGTTTGGACCTATACCGACAAATGTCATACGGAGAGTTTAATACCCCAAATGAAGATTCAACACCAAATTTCAGCCAATTCGGAGGAATAGTGAGGCAATAACATTCAAAATACAGTAAATCGGGAGGTACGTTTCAATGGGGGCTATATGAAGGCGTGGTCCTATACCTAAATTTCTGGGGAAAGTTGTATACCCCCACCGAAGACTAAATACCAAAGTTTGGCCATTTCGGAGGAATATTAAGGTCAAAACCTTCAAAATACTGAAAATCGGGAGGTACCGTTCTATGGGGGCTATAAGAAGGCGTGGACCTATATCGACAAATTTCTGGGACAAAGTTTTATACCTCCAGCCAAGACTAAATACCAAACTTTAGCCATTTCGGGGGAATATTGAGGCCACTACCTTCAAAACACCGAAAATCGGGAGGTACCGTCCTATGGGGTCTATATGAAGACGTGGATCCATACCGATAAAATTATGGAGTTGTATACCCCCGACGAAGACTAAGTACCAAACTTCAGTCATTTTGGTGTTATAATGAAGCTAAAACCCCTTAAAATACCGAAATCGAGTGGTACCGTTATATTGGGGCTATATCAAAACGTGGACCCATATAGCCCATTTGCAATGCCAAACCTCCTAGGACTAATAACAATTTTTATTGCAAATTACAAAGCTGTATCTTAAAAATTGCGAGTTGTATCTTGATTTCAACAGACGGAGGGAAAGACGACTTAGAATTTTACCCTGATCAAGAATATATGTACTTTATAGGGTCTCCGATGAATATTTCGATGTGTTACACACGGAATGACAAATCTATTTATATCTTCCATATTATGGCAAATTTAAAAATTGCATTCTATTTGGGTCACCCTTTATATACGTGTTCCCACAAATATCTCACAAGGGACAATCTCACAAGACTCCTCTCATACAATTAGAGCACCGGGGACCTACTTTTTATTGCCGAACGGCGTGTTATAAGGCACCACTTGTCATACATAGATGAAAATGTATCCTTCATTCAGCATAATTACATTAAAAAGTATTGAAATTACAATTCAAAATTAAAAACAATTATTTCTTGCCACTTCACTAATTTCGATAATTGAAATGCATTTCGTTCAAAACGTAGTTATTGAATCAAAATAATATTCTTGGATTTTCCAATTAATGTAACTACTCAGAATTTATATGTTATTTTCTTTAAGCCAACAAAGCCCCTTAAACCATATTTATCTCACAAACTGAAGAATTGTTTCATTGGAAAAACATAAACGAATTTTATTCTTGCACACGTCTGCACACTTCGATAATCCTTTCATTAAACCGCAATCATTATTGTTTTTTTTTCTTTCGTTTCTACATTTCTTGATTTGTATGGTTCGGGGCCACACAGCAATATTTTCACACGCAAACACACACACACACTTGTTTGCTATTGCAACAGTCTATGTGAACAAACAGATAGACAAACAACGAGCTATCGATATAATGAAAAAACATCTCAATTCCAATTTTCAATATCTATAAGGCCTTAGATAAATAAATCGATATTTGTTGTTATTTTTTGTTGCTACTGTTCTGCTTCTTCTTTTCCATCTTAAGGATGCCTCTATAAATGGTATGTAATGGTAGGTTATTTGGATGAATAGATGTCTGGTTCAATGCACGATGGGGCCAATAGCAGGTTTTCGAGGCAAAAAGTCAATTTTTGAAGTGAACAATTTGAAAAAAATAATAACGGATTTCGATTGCCAACACTCTGAATCACTAAAAATAAAAAAATAAATCAATCTGGTAACATCACATTGCGACATACTGATCTGGCAATGGTGACATATTTTCTTATACATAATTTTCCGACATTCATTATAAATAAGTAGTGAAAGCACTTTAGGCGCCAAAAAGAACATTTCAACATTTTTATATTTTTTAAACATGGAAAGCTCTTCAATGGCTATGTAAAATAAGATAGTGTTAACAAATAATAAAAATGTTATGTGTGGTAAATGTATTTTTGAGTTAAGATGTTATGTCTTTTTTGGAGTATTTTGCTTTGTTATCCATGTGTTCTCTGGAGTATAACTTTTGAGATCTAGGTAGATCTAGGATGTTATATATATGTGGTGAAAGGTATTAATGTGTACTATCATTTTGTGAAAAAATTAGCTGCGCCTAGCTGCGCCTTTTCATAAAAATTTGATTTCAGATGTCGTAATAAAATTAAAAAATATGGAAATTTTTATGTTTTGGTTGGAGAATAATCGGAAACCCATTGATGTTATCAATTGGATTTCGGAAAAATTTAATAGACGTATATAATAATACTAGCTGAACCCGGCGCGCTTTGCTGCCCCGACTACGATAAAATATAATGGAATGCCATAATTATATTAACGTTTTTAATATTTTATCGAATAAATGTAGGAGATATGAAGGAGTTATATACCTATTCAGGGTTGTTATGGAGCTACTATGGTATTTTTTTAAGTTTCAGGAGGTAACACTCCTTCGAAAGCCTTTCCGCCTATAAGTATTCCTAATGATTTAGATATATCATAATAAAACATAAATCTTAAGAAGTCTTTCAAAGATATGATACCAAGGCTGTTGGTCAATTCCAACTATAAGTACTTCTGTAAATAATGATGACTTTTACTGACTGCAAAGTCTTCAACATTTCATTGAAATTGAACATACGTAACAAAAACATTAAATCGACCGAAAATATATATGGGTAGCTATATTCCTATATGAACCGCTCTCGATATAATATGTCATATTTATTTTTAGACCAAATCCCGTCTTACATTCACATTTTGTGCATAAAATACGGAAAATCAGCCGAAAATATATATGGGAGCTATATTCTAATCTGAACCGATTTCGGTATAATTTGTCCCATTTATTTCTAGAACGAATTGCGTCACGCTTTCCAAATTTCAGTGAAATTGGACATATGTAGTGTGTCCAAATCTGAACCGGTCTCGATAGAATTTGGCTCATTTATATTTAGAACAAATTCCGACAAATTCAGACATCCCAAATTTCAGCGACATTGGACACATATAGCGTGTTTAGAGCATCAAATACAGAAAATTGGCCTAAAATATAGATAGGAGCAATATCCAAATCTGAACCGATTTCGATATGATTTGGCACATTTATGTCTACACCAAATCCCGTTACGCATTCCCAATTTCACAGAAATTGGACATAAATAGCGAGTTTGGTTCATAAAATACAGGAAATCGGCCGAAAATATATACAGGAGCTATATCCAAATCTGAACCGATTTCGATATAATTTGGCACATTTATTTCTAGACCAAGTTCTGTAACACATTCCAAATTTCAGCGAAATTGGACATATATAGCGTGCGTGGTGCATAAATTACAGAAAATCGGCCGAAAATATATATGGGAGCTATATTCAAATCTGAACCGATCTCTATATAAGTTAGCACATTTATTTCTGGAACAAATTCCGTCAGACCCTCCAAATTTCAGCGAAATTGAACATATACAGCGTGTTTGGTGCATAAAATGTGGAAAATCGGCCGAAAATATATATTGGAGCTATATCCAAATCTGAACCGTTTTCGATATAATTCGGCACATTTCTGCCTAGACCAAATTCCGTTACACATTCCAAATTTCAGCGAAATTGGACGTATATAGCGTGTTTGGTGCATAAAATAAGGAAATCGGCCGAAAATATATGTGTATGGGAGCTATATCCAAATCTGAATCAATCTCAATATAATTTGGCACATTTATTTCTAGAACAAATTCCGTGAGAAATTCAAAATTTCAGCGTAATTGGGCATTTATAGCGTGTTTGGTGCATAAAATAAGGAAGTCGGCCGAAAATATATGTGTATGGGAGCTATATCCAAATCTGAACCGATTTGAATATAATTTGGTAAATTTATTTCTACATCAAATTCCGTCACACATACAAAATTTGGAGATTGTATCTGTAATACTTCTAAAGATATTTGCATACAAAATCTAAATTTTTTGGAGGTACATCCGGTTTTGATGCTATATCTCCAGATCAACGCGAAATTTCAAAAAATGATATAGCCTATTTTCATTCCAGGCCATGTAGCAATGTACCCTAAACATTTCAGTAAGATCTGTTCAGCGGTTTTCGAGTCTATAAGGCACAAACAAACAAACAAACAGACAGACAAACAAATTTCAATTTTATATATATAGATATAATTTCTAAGGTATCGCAGACAAACTTGGCTTTTGTGGCGGAATCTTAGCCGATTTTTACTAAATTTGGAACCTTTTTTATTAACTTATAACAGACCACAACCAAATCATGAAATTTGAACATATGTATATAAGGGAGCTATTTCTATATCTGAACCGATTTCAATATAACTTGACAAACTTATTTGTAGCCCGAATTCCGTAACATTTTCCAAATTTTATTGTAATTTGATGGAATTAGCATGCGTGGTCAATCATTTGCCTGAAATCGGGCGAACATATATATGGGAGCTATATCCAATTCTGAACCGATTTCAATATGATTTGTCAAAAATGTTTCTAGACCAAAATACGTCACACATTTCAAATTTCATCAAGATTGGACATACATAGCGGGATTGGTGTCCAAATACCTAAAATCGGGCGAGAATATATATATGGGAGCAATATCAAAATCTGAACCGATTTCAATATAACTTGGCAAACTTATTTGTAGTCCTAATTCCGTGGTATTTTCCAAATCGCATAAAAATTGGGCAGAATTTGCGTGTTTGGTCCATAAATTGCTTGAAATCGGGCGAACATATATACGGGAGCTATATGTATATATGAACCGATATGAACCAAATTTGGCATATTAGTTTCTAAGCCCATTATAAACATCTGTACAAAATTTGGAAGGTCTAGCTTGCCCCAGTGATTTGTTGCCTCGAAAACCTGTCGTTGGCCCCATCGTGCAATGGATGGATGGATGGTTGAATGGATGCTCATAAGGAAGGATGTTATTACTTGACTTGAGTCCTTTTTGACTTTTTCTTTATTTTTTTTTTTTGTTTTGTTATTTTTCCTTTTTTTCCTACTTGTAGGTTTTATGTGTGTTTTGTTTTAGAAAGCAAAGAAAGTAAATATAAAAACAAAATCTAAGGATTCCTAAAGGCATTGCAATGAAGGGTTTATCATCAATACAACCCAGTACATACACAGCTACTCACATTAGTTCTTTAACCATTATGGCCAAGGGGAAGAGAAGAAATGGTCGTATGATGAAATTGTTTATTGGCATCTTAAGACAATTTTGTTTAGATAGGAAAAAAAAAAAAAATGAAATCCCAACACTTTAAAAAAATTCCATTGTAAAGATAAGAGAAATAGTCTCCTCTGTTGGTGTTAAAAATGCCACTTTGTTTTGTTGCCACGGGTGTGTGAAAAAAGTTATTTGTTTTTAAAAAACAGTAAATAACGTATTATTGGGTTTAATAAAATTAAAACCAAATATGTAAACAGGCATTAAGTTCAGCCCGGCCGAACTTTTTATACCATCCACCACGAGTTAGCCTATTCCTAGGAAAAGTCGAATATGCTAAATGAAGAATATCACTACCGTGACAACGAGCAGTATCGTTGTACCTTCCAATCTGAGAATCCACAATACCTCTTCCATGGGTGCTATGTCAAAACGTGGATATGTATCGGTAATAACCAGCTTGAACGTTATGTATCGCCAGCGAAGAGCAAAAAAAAAAAATATCAGCCAATTTGGTTAGATAAATGTGGATAAAACCTTCAAAATAGCTGTTATACAACGACATCAATATAGTTAAACGTATCGAGATGCAGCGATTGCATTGGCTAGGCCATGTTATAAGAATGAGCGATGATGAACCCGCTAAAAAGGCGTATAAATTCGAGCCACATGTCGGTGCACGCAAAATTGCCAGGTCAAAGAATAGATGGCACAAGCAAGTGGATGAAGAGATGACAAACGTCCGTATTCCAAAACGCGAAACACTAAACAGAGAGAATGGGAGATCTTTTCTTAGTTCGGTCTATGGAACAAATGTTCTGTAATGGGCCAGCTAAGTAAGTAAGTATTCAGTTTGTAACACATCGAAATATTCATCGGAGACCCCTTAAAGTATATATATTCTTGATCAGGGTAAAAATCTCAGTCGATATAACCATGTCCGTCAGTCCGTCCGTCCGTCTTTTTAAATCAAAATACAGCTCGCAAGTTTTAAGATAGAGCTTTGTAGTTTGGTATAGAAATTTCTATTACTCCTAGGATGTTTGGTATTGCAAATGGGCTATATAGGTCCACGTTTTGATATAGCCCCCATAGCATGGTACCACCCGATTTTCCGTATTTTGAAGGTCTTAGCCTCATTATAACACCGAAATGGCTGAAATTCGATACTTAGCCTTCGTTGGGGGTATACAACTTTACCCCAGAAATTTGTCGGTATAGGTCCAAGCCTTCACATAGCCCCCAAAGGAGGGTAACTCTCGAGTTTAGGTATTTTGAAGGCTGTGGCCACAATAATCCCCCGAGGTGGCTGAAATTTAGTATTTGGTCTTCATTTGGTGTGTTAAACGTTCCATGTTAAATTTGTCAGTATAGGTCCACACATTCAAATGCCCCCATAGAACGTACCTCCCGGATTTCGCTGTTTTAAAAGTTGTGGCCTCAATATTCCTCTGAAATGTCTGAAATTTGGTATTTAGTCTTCGTTGGGGGTATACAACTTTCCCCCAGAAACTTGTCGGTACAGGTCCACGCCTTAGTATAGCCCCATAGAACGGCCCCTCCCTATTTCCGGTACTTTGAAGGTTGTGGCCTTGATATTCCACCGAAATGGCTGAAATTTGTATTTGGTCTTTATATGGGGTATTAAACGTTCCATATGAAATTTGTCGGTATAGGACCACGCCTTAGTATAGCCCCCGTTGAACGGAACCTCCCTATTTTCGGTATTTTGGAGGTTGTGGCCTCAATACTTCACCGAAATAGCTGAAATTTGGTATTTGGTCTTCATTTGGGGTATTTAGCGTTCCATATGAAATTTGTCGGTATAGCTCCATAGAACGGTACCTACCAATTTTCATAATTCTGAAGGTTGTCAATCAATATCCCACCGAAAGACCGAAATTTTTTATTTAGTCTACCCTGTGGTTATAAAACATTCCAGAAGAGAATTAGAAATAATAAGCTAACCTCTTGATTTTCGGCATTTTGAAGGTTTTACAAAATATCGGAAAATTGGTGTTTAGTCTTCTTTGAGTCTAACAAGTAAAAAAGTATCAGTCCGCTTTGCCGACAGAGATATACCCTCAGCCTGTGTGAAGGTACCCTAAAGATAAGATCGATATGGTCCATTTTGGAAGTTAAACTACATTTGGATAAAATATTAGGAGATCTTTGGATCCCCTTGGAACAAATCGGCATGCCCGTTTTAGAGATATATTGCGTACCATTTTAGTGACATTTTTTAAATTTTTGGGGGGGAGGTACCCGAAGGAGTGGACCGATATGACACACCTTCGAATTTAAACCAAGTTTGGACAATATATTACGAAGGCCAAACTTTGGACCGAATCGGCTGATCCGTTCGAAACTTACCGTCCGCTCCAGCTACTGATGTCGTAGGGGTTTTACAGCTTTCGGGCCATTTTCTCAGGAACTATGGACTTGTCCCTGAAAAACGTGTTCCGTCGTAATGGGGACAACGAATACAAATTGCTACAACAGAAATCAAGGGGATTCAAGAGCAGCTCTTAAACTGCACTTTTCGGAAACTTTTTGTGGGAGGTACCCGAAGGAGTGGACCGATTTTCTCAGGAAATATGGACTTGCCCCTGGTGAAACATGTACCGTCGTATAGGGGACAGTGAATACAAGTTGCTAAAACAAAAATCTAAGCGATTCGAGAGTAGGCCCTAAACTGAACTTTTCCGAAATTTTGTGTGGGAGGTACCTGAAGGAGTAGTATGAAAGTGTATATACCCTCGTTAGCATAAATGCGTAGGGTATAAAAGCTTTCCGCCAGAAATTTGTTGTTATATATCATAGTTTTTATATAGCCTCCATGGAACGGTAATCCCGAATTTTGGTACTTACTTACTGTTATTCATAAACGAAAGGAAACTAATTGTTCCATTTTATTTCAATACAACTCATGGTGGAGGGTATAACAAGTTCGGCCTGGCCGAACTTAACACCGTTCTTACTTGTTTATACCCTCAGCATTTATGCTAACGAGGGTATATGGCGAAAAACAAAATTATTTTACAATCGATGAATCCGAGTTTCACCCATTTAGAATTCGCGAACTGTTAACATATTCAATATAGTATGATATACATTCTTTAAAATGAAGTGTTTTAGGAGGAATCGCATAAGGTCGACCATTAAAATTAATTTGCGTGGAAGCTGCGTTGGCATCAATGTAGAAAAATAGGTAAAAATGGGTTGAAGCCAACAAGTTTTTTATGCTCCCTTCCGATTTCTGGCTTAACCTTACATTTTATAGACATATGCCCAAAGAAAGGCTCAAAGAATACTTCATGGGCAATATGATACTAGCGTATCATTTTTCGATATATCCACTGCATCCACCTAAAATTGATGCTGACATTATGAAGACGGAATTTCGGGGTTTTTTGAATTTTTTTAATAATTCGGACGCGCAACAAGACAATATTCAAAACTCATGATACGATTATAAAACTCGTGATTTTACGTCGTTTTATGCATATCTCATGAGTGTGCTCTTTACCGCATCCTAGTAATTGGAGTCTAAAGGCCAATATTTGCTGCGTGATTTTTTTTAAAAAACCTATTTTTTGCGTTTAAAACTTTACAAGTGCCATTCATTTTCCTTTGTACCCCGCGTGAATTTAGTTTTTTTTACGCGACGGATCTAATGAGCCCTTCCGCGATCGAATCCGTCCACTAAAACCGCGGATATAGATACCCTGAAAATAGGAAAATCAGCAAAAATTTATTTTGACAAATCCGCGTACTAAACCGCGATTTTCTTTAAAATTTTTTACGTAAATGGAATCCTTTATACGCGATTATAATATTTGCGAAAACGCGTGTCATAAATTACAGAGATTCGCGAGTAATATGGGGTTTTCACCAAAAATGGAATGTGGAGGCACATCCCCGGTTCTTGAAGAATCTGTTTAAAATATATGTATATAGACGCATTTTTGATGCGTGCTACTGAAACCGGATGCGCATCAAAATCCTATGCAAATTGCGCGATTTTTACCCACTTTAAGGTTTTTTAAATTGTGTGATGCAACTGGCGGCACACTTTGACCGCTGAGTGAAACATCGAAATATGCATAAATATTGAAAGAGATTGATTCGCTGTATCCAAAAACGGATGCGCATCAACTGATTTTAACTAATTCCCGAATAATAGGCTTTTTTAATTAATTTAATTAATCGAGCTTTTTTATGACCTAAGGAGATTACATTGAAAAATTGATATCTAGCGAAGTCCTACACACACACATCAACCACTATGCGACGATCGTTTCGTTAGCTGGTTAGGCTAACATCATCAGGCATATTAATGTGTTGTTGTTGCTAGACAATTTTCGCCATTTGGAGCTCCTATTTATACATCCAAGATTGCAAATTTTGCATTTGTGAAGTTCAAATTGCAGCTTTTTATTTCCAAAGACGACTCATTTGTCCCCCTTCTATTCCAGAAATCAATTTTTTCAATGTTACATTCATATTACAGTCGATAGCTTTTTTCCATCGTAGACTGTATATATGTCTTTCAAATCGAAAGATTTTTTAAGTGGATTGTGGTTTAGAACGCTAAGACGTCAGCAACATTGTCTGTTAGTTGGCGACGACCCAGGTTCGAATCCCAGCCGGGCTCAGCTGAATGCTTTATTTTAAAGTTTTTGCCTTTTTAGGGGCGAAGGCCATTATTTGTGAGATTTAATTAATTTAATTAATCGAGCTTTTTTATGACCTAAGGAGATTACATTGAAAAATTGATATCTAGCGAAGTCCTACACACACACATCAACCACTATGCGACGATCGTTTCGTTAGCTGGTTAGGCTAACATCATCAGGCATATTAATGTGTTGTTGTTGCTAGACAATTTTCGCCATTTGGAGCTCCTATTTATACATCCAAGATTGCAAATTTTGCATTTGTGAAGTTCAAATTGCAGCTTTTTATTTCCAAAGACGACTCATTTGTCCCCCTTCTATTCCAGAAATCAATTTTTTCAATGTTACATTCATATTACAGTCGATAGCTTTTTTCCATCGTAGACTGTATATATGTCTTTCAAATCGAAAGATTTTTTAAGTGGATTGTGGTTTAGAACGCTAAGACGTCAGCAACATTGTCTGTTAGTTGGCGACGACCCAGGTTCGAATCCCAGCCGGGCTCAGCTGAATGCTTTATTTTAAAGTTTTTGCCTTTTTAGGGGCGAAGGCCATTATTTGTGAGATTTAATTAATTTAATTAATCGAGCTTTTTTATGACCTAAGGAGATTACATTGAAAAATTGATATCTAGCGAAGTCCTACACACACACATCAACCACTATGCGACGATCGTTTCGTTAGCTGGTTAGGCTAACATCATCAGGCATATTAATGTGTTGTTGTTGCTAGACAATTTTCGCCATTTGGAGCTCCTATTTATACATCCAAGATTGCAAATTTTGCATTTGTGAAGTTCAAATTGCAGCTTTTTATTTCCAAAGACGACTCATTTGTCCCCCTTCTATTCCAGAAATCAATTTTTTCAATGTTACATTCATATTACAGTCGATAGCTTTTTTCCATCGTAGACTGTATATATGTCTTTCAAATCGAAAGATTTTTTAAGTGGATTGTGGTTTAGAACGCTAAGACGTCAGCAACATTGTCTGTTAGTTGGCGACGACCCAGGTTCGAATCCCAGCCGGGCTCAGCTGAATGCTTTATTTTAAAGTTTTTGCCTTTTTAGGGGCGAAGGCCATTATTTGTGAGATTTAATTAATTTAATTAATCGAGCTTTTTTATGACCTAAGGAGATTACATTGAAAAATTGATATCTAGCGAAGTCCTACACACACACATCAACCACTATGCGACGATCGTTTCGTTAGCTGGTTAGGCTAACATCATCAGGCATATTAATGTGTTGTTGTTGCTAGACAATTTTCGCCATTTGGAGCTCCTATTTATACATCCAAGATTGCAAATTTTGCATTTGTGAAGTTCAAATTGCAGCTTTTTATTTCCAAAGACGACTCATTTGTCCCCCTTCTATTCCAGAAATCAATTTTTTCAATGTTACATTCATATTACAGTCGATAGCTTTTTTCCATCGTAGACTGTATATATGTCTTTCAAATCGAAAGATTTTTTAAGTGGATTGTGGTTTAGAACGCTAAGACGTCAGCAACATTGTCTGTTAGTTGGCGACGACCCAGGTTCGAATCCCAGCCGGGCTCAGCTGAATGCTTTATTTTAAAGTTTTTGCCTTTTTAGGGGCGAAGGCCATTATTTGTGAGATTTAATTAATTTAATTAATCGAGCTTTTTTATGACCTAAGGAGATTACATTGAAAAATTGATATCTAGCGAAGTCCTACACACACACATCAACCACTATGCGACGATCGTTTCGTTAGCTGGTTAGGCTAACATCATCAGGCATATTAATGTGTTGTTGTTGCTAGACAATTTTCGCCATTTGGAGCTCCTATTTATACATCCAAGATTGCAAATTTTGCATTTGTGAAGTTCAAATTGCAGCTTTTTATTTCCAAAGACGACTCATTTGTCCCCCTTCTATTCCAGAAATCAATTTTTTCAATGTTACATTCATATTACAGTCGATAGCTTTTTTCCATCGTAGACTGTATATATGTCTTTCAAATCGAAAGATTTTTTAAGTGGATTGTGGTTTAGAACGCTAAGACGTCAGCAACATTGTCTGTTAGTTGGCGACGACCCAGGTTCGAATCCCAGCCGGGCTCAGCTGAATGCTTTATTTTAAAGTTTTTGCCTTTTTAGGGGCGAAGGCCATTATTTGTGAGATTTAATTAATTTAATTAATCGAGCTTTTTTATGACCTAAGGAGATTACATTGAAAAATTGATATCTAGCGAAGTCCTACACACACACATCAACCACTATGCGACGATCGTTTCGTTAGCTGGTTAGGCTAACATCATCAGGCATATTAATGTGTTGTTGTTGCTAGACAATTTTCGCCATTTGGAGCTCCTATTTATACATCCAAGATTGCAAATTTTGCATTTGTGAAGTTCAAATTGCAGCTTTTTATTTCCAAAGACGACTCATTTGTCCCCCTTCTATTCCAGAAATCAATTTTTTCAATGTTACATTCATATTACAGTCGATAGCTTTTTTCCATCGTAGACTGTATATATGTCTTTCAAATCGAAAGATTTTTTAAGTGGATTGTGGTTTAGAACGCTAAGACGTCAGCAACATTGTCTGTTAGTTGGCGACGACCCAGGTTCGAATCCCAGCCGGGCTCAGCTGAATGCTTTATTTTAAAGTTTTTGCCTTTTTAGGGGCGAAGGCCATTATTTGTGAGATTTAATTAATTTAATTAATCGAGCTTTTTTATGACCTAAGGAGATTACATTGAAAAATTGATATCTAGCGAAGTCCTACACACACACATCAACCACTATGCGACGATCGTTTCGTTAGCTGGTTAGGCTAACATCATCAGGCATATTAATGTGTTGTTGTTGCTAGACAATTTTCGCCATTTGGAGCTCCTATTTATACATCCAAGATTGCAAATTTTGCATTTGTGAAGTTCAAATTGCAGCTTTTTATTTCCAAAGACGACTCATTTGTCCCCCTTCTATTCCAGAAATCAATTTTTTCAATGTTACATTCATATTACAGTCGATAGCTTTTTTCCATCGTAGACTGTATATATGTCTTTCAAATCGAAAGATTTTTTAAGTGGATTGTGGTTTAGAACGCTGCAATTTGAACTTCACAAATGCAAAATTTGCAATCTTGGATGTATAAATAGGAGCTCCAAATGGCGAAAATTGTCTAGCAACAACAACACATTAATATGCCTGATGATGTTAGCCTAACCAGCTAACGAAACGATCGTCGCATAGTGGTTGATGTGTGTGTGTAGGACTTCGCTAGATATCAATTTTTCAATGTAATCTCCTTAGGTCATAAAAAAGCTCGATTAATTAAATTAATTAAATCTCACAAATAATGGCCTTCGCCCCTAAAAAGGCAAAAACTTTAAAATAAAGCATTCAGCTGAGCCCGGCTGGGATTCGAACCTGGGTCGTCGCCAACTAACAGACAATGTTGCTGACGTCTTAGCGTTCTAAACCACAATCCACTTAAAAAATCTTTCGATTTGAAAGACATATATACAGTCTACGATGGAAAAAAGCTATCGACTGTAATATGAATGTAACATTGAAAAAATTGATTTCTGGAATAGAAGGGGGACAAATGAGTCGTCTTTGGAAATAAAAAGCTGCAATTTGAACTTCACAAATGCAAAATTTGCAATCTTGGATGTATAAATAGGAGCTCCAAATGGCGAAAATTGTCTAGCAACAACAACACATTAATATGCCTGATGATGTTAGCCTAACCAGCTAACGAAACGATCGTCGCATAGTGGTTGATGTGTGTGTGTAGGACTTCGCTAGATATCAATTTTTCAATGTAATCTCCTTAGGTCATAAAAAAGCTCGATTAATTAAATTAATTAAATCTCACAAATAATGGCCTTCGCCCCTAAAAAGGCAAAAACTTTAAAATAAAGCATTCAGCTGAGCCCGGCTGGGATTCGAACCTGGGTCGTCGCCAACTAACAGACAATGTTGCTGACGTCTTAGCGTTCTAAACCACAATCCACTTAAAAAATCTTTCGATTTGAAAGACATATATACAGTCTACGATGGAAAAAAGCTATCGACTGTAATATGAATGTAACATTGAAAAAATTGATTTCTGGAATAGAAGGGGGACAAATGAGTCGTCTTTGGAAATAAAAAGCTGCAATTTGAACTTCACAAATGCAAAATTTGCAATCTTGGATGTATAAATAGGAGCTCCAAATGGCGAAAATTGTCTAGCAACAACAACACATTAATATGCCTGATGATGTTAGCCTAACCAGCTAACGAAACGATCGTCGCATAGTGGTTGATGTGTGTGTGTAGGACTTCGCTAGATATCAATTTTTCAATGTAATCTCCTTAGGTCATAAAAAAGCTCGATTAATTAAATTAATTAAATCTCACAAATAATGGCCTTCGCCCCTAAAAAGGCAAAAACTTTAAAATAGGCTTTTTAATTTCCACATTTTGAATGATTGTAATTTCAATATTACTCTTTATTTCCTATCCTTATAAGTTATCACAGTAAGCAAATAAGCTTTCACGATGGTAAACCATATTTCTTGATGAAGTTTTAGCAGTACACATTAATTATTGTATGGGATTTTAGCGAAATAGTTGGAGAACTCCCATATATTTTTTCTAATTTTTCGAATCAAACCAAAAAATATATTTGCAACAATATTTTCCAACAATAAGTTTTTCTCTTTTGTTGTTGCTATAATATGCAATTTATGTACCCAATCTCTATAAATTTGGTATCATATTTTTCTACGCATTGTCTAGATTCCGCATATATTTTTTAATTTATTTTTTGAGGGTTTGTACGGACTCTGGGACAGGATAATTTGGACTTTCTTCAAATTTTTTGTATTATTTCTTGATTTTTCGCGAAAATAATAATAAATTTAATAACTATTTAAACATCTACGAATAGATATGGAATGCTGTTAACGATTTATGCATACATTTTCTCATAACAACAAATAAGATATTTTTAAATATTTTTTTCTTTATCTTTATATATAAAACTCAATTGTCGTTTGTTGGTAATTGAATCAGTTGAAAACGGCTAGAGCGATTTGGATAATTTTTTTGTGGAAATGTTAGTCATAGTCCAGTTTAGGTTTTTATGCAAAGAAGAATTGGCCACGCCCACTTTTATAAATATGTTATATCTACGGAACTACTCAATAGATTTTCCTGAAATTTGCAGGGAACGTAGAGTGATGGCCCCCGGTTCAAATAGGCTACATATTTGCTTGAATTTCGGATCGGGCGGGGTACCTCCCCTATGCCCTATTTTTGTAAAAATGCAATATTTGCAACAATTACAAATGTATCGCCTTGAAAATTAATTTCCGAGTCAATGGCGATTGTGTCTCCGACCTTACGTGCTTATTTGGGGCATTAAGACTGGACAACGCCCACTTTTTTAAATATGTTATATCTACGAAACTACTAAATCGATTTTCCTGAAACTTTCAGCGAATGTACAGGGTTGGTCCCCGATAAAAATAGGCTACATATTTTTTGACTTTCGGATCGGGCGGGTACCTCCCCTATGACCTATTTTTGTAAAAATGCAATATTTGCAACAAATACTAATGTATCGGTTTGGGAATTTATTTGCGAGTCAATGGCGATTGTGTCTCCAACCTTACGTACTTATTTTGTGACTTAAGATCCGACCACGCTCACTTTCTAATTAGATTATATCTACAGGGGATTTTCAAGAAAATCGCGATTTGTCTAAACTTTCAAATCTTTATAAATAAACATCAAATATCGTTCGTTGGTAATGTCATCAGTTGAGAACGGCTGGACCGATTTTCGACTTGGGTTTTTATGCAAAGAAAATTTGACCATGCCCACTTTTACGGCAACTTTTTCCAATTTTCTATTTTTATCATTTCTACAAAAACTACTGAACCGATTTTCCTGAAATTGCCAGGGAATGTACAGAGATGGTCCCCGCTTAAAATAGGCTACAAATTCAGTTGAATTTTTTTAAAAATGTTATATTTACAATAATTACGAATGTATCTATTTGGAAGTTAATATGCGAGACAAATGTGGTTGTGTCTCCGACCTTACCTACTTTTTTAGGAACCAAAGACTTGACCATACCCACTTTTTAAAATATGTTACATCTACAAAACTACTGAACCGATATTCGTGAAAATGTCAGGGAATGTACAGGCATATTTTCTTGAATTTTGAAGAGGGCATATTTAAAAAAACGCCTTACATTTATGAATAAAAATAAAATGCTGTCATAACCCAACTTAGGTTTTTTGAAAGAAAAGTTTACCACGCCCCCGAAAACAGGTTATATATTTTATTGAATTCCAGAGGGGGGGGGGGGGGGGTGGTGTGTATGCGATATTTAAGAAAAAACGTTATATTTGCAAAAATTATGTATGTATCGGAATAAAAATTTACAATTTACAATCTAGGTACTTCTTTGGGGCCTATAGGCCCGACCAAACCTGTTTTTTTAGTATGTCATAACTCCAATACTACTGAAGGGTTTTCCATAAAATTTGCAGCAAAAGCTCAATGTTTGCCGCTGTTCTGTGGGGTACCTTCCCCATGCCTTTCTGTTAAACGCTATATGTATAAGCCAAAGTTATGATTGTATCGGTTTCAGCATACATTTTGGTAGGCAATGAAGTTGTGTGCACCCTAGGACCAGGCTCACTTTTTTTATATGTTATATCTTGAAAACTGATGACCACGCCCACTCTTTTCAAAACATTATTTTTCCAAAACTACTGAACCTAATTTTCAGAAAATATTCAGGAATGTCCCGTGCTCCAAAATGCTATATATTTGTAGACGAATTTCGGGGCCTATTATTTTATAATCGGTGTATTTGTTAAACTTATGAGTGCATCAGGTTGCAAATTAGTTTTCGAGATGGTGGTTGTCCCCCGATCAAGAAAAACTATATATTTACAAATGTACTTAAATGGTGAGGTTCAACGGTCCATCAGCCATGAAAAGCTAAAACATATAGGTCTAAATAAGCGGGAGAATTCGATTTAATCATTTTTTTGACTTTTATTATTAGATCGCTTTAGGATAAAGACAGACATGGACGATAATAAATCCTAAAAGGCACAAATTGGCGAAAAATCCGACAAAGTCCGTAAGAGAAATGAAAGGTTACAGACAAAATCTGTTGATAAATTTAAAATCCTTCTCGGTTTGACAATGGACCGAAGAAGTGAGGTAGAAAATACCTACTTTTGAATTAAAACTCATTACGACGGGCCAGCAACGCGGACCGGGGTCTGCTAGTATGAGAATAAAAACTGCTATAACTTTTGCGCGCATCGTCGAATTTTGTGAACGCGAACAGATTTCAAACAACAATTTTTTTCTTAGTCTCTAAGCCAAAAATTGTAGATGTGCTCGCAAAAGAATTTTTTAATTTTTTTCAAATGGAATTGCAAAGGATTTTTGTTTTTCGCCATATACACTTTCATATGGGCAAAATGTGCCTCATCCAAATAATGGGTTTAGACCCCAAGTATGTTTAGACGAAATGTGTTTCAGACAATTTGCAGTCGATTGAGCTATGTCCGTCCATCAGTCTGTCTGTCTGGCTGGAGCGCACGATAACTCTCGAACGGATCAACCGATTCGATCCAAAATTTGGCTTTTGTAATATTTTGTTCAAACTTAGTTTAAGTTCGAAGATGGGTTATATCGGTCCACTCCTTCCGGTACCTCCCCCACAAATGTTCGAAAATATTCGGAAAATTTGTGCGCACGATAACTCTTGAAGGAAGTAACCGTTTTGACCCATACTTTGCACATAGTGAAATTTCCACTAAACTTAGATGAGGTTCCAAAATAAACACAGTCGGTCCACTCCTTCGGGTACCTCCCACAAAAAATTTCGGATATGTTCAGATTAGGACCTGCTCTAGAATCGCTTTGATTTTTGTTGCAACTACTTGTATTCATTGCCCCCCATACGACGGTACAAGTTTCATCAGGGGCAAGTCTATACTTCCTGAGAAAATATCCTGAATGTTGCAAAAAGCCCCTTTAACACCGGGTGTAGTGGATGGAGCCCAAGATAACTCTCGAACGGATTTGCCGATTCGGTCCAAAATTTGGCCTTCGTAATATTTTGTCCAAACATAGTATAATTCGAAGATAAGCCATATCGGTCCACTCCTTCAGGTACCTCCCCCACAAAAGTTCAAAAATGTTCGGAAAAATTGTGCGCACGATAACTCAAGAAGGGAGTGATCAATGTAATCCATACTTTGGACATCCTAATATATCTACCAGATATAGATCAGGTTCGAATATGGACTATATTTGTCTACTCCTTCTGGTACCTCTCTCACACAATTTCGGATAAGTTCATTTTAAGACCTGCTCTCGAGTCACTTTGATTTTTGTTGAAGCTATTTGCATTCGCTACCTTCATTACAAGTCCATATTTCTTAGGAAAACAGCCAGAAAGGTATGAAAAAATCCCTATGTCAACATATATGGCTGTCGGAGAGCACAATAACTCTCGAACTGTTCAACTGATTTGGTCCAACATTTTGTCTTCGTCATATTATATCCAAATGGGGCAATATCGGTCCACAATTTCCGGGACTCTCTCCAACATTTAAAAAATGTCACTAAAATGCTAGGACGATATCGCTTGAATGGGGCAACCAATTTGGTCCAAACGTTCTCCTAATATTTTGTCAAAATTAAGTTTAACTTCTAATATGACCCATATCGGTTCTTCCTAAGGGTACCTCTCCCACAAAAGTTCAACGTTTGTGTCTTAGTGCAGTTAATTCCTAATCCACATTTTTGTCGGCAAGTTCAAATGTCCAAAAAGGGCCACAAAATTCTGAAGAGACCTTAAATACATTCGATCTGTCCGTAGGTGAAAGTTTCACTTCACATTGGCTGAGGGTATATACATATCTGTCGGCAAAGCCGACTTACACTTTTTTACTTGTTTTGTATTAAAATCGTCTGGGGTAATTTTATTGTCATGGGCAGGGCATCGAACATATGTTTTCGTAAGTCGCACGAAACAAATATATTTGATTTGCTCGTCATAAGAGCAGATAAGACTGATGTTGATGAATTAAATTTTAATCGAATTGTAGCTAGACTTTCATTCAGTGAGTGAACCTACGGCTAATAAAAATCTACAGCCAAAATTGATTCTAACCTTATGGCAGCCATGGTATAATACGCCACCTTGGTTGTTGTTATTGTTGCAGTATAGAAACGTTATGGTTTCGGGTCAATCCGGTACGAAAGAACCCGCTGTCGTCTTATTGGTAATGTGGTTTTCTAACAAAAATATGAGTGACAAGTTTTTTTGTTTGGTGTGACAGCCTTATAGGCCTTCTACTCATGAGGAATGTTTGCCAGTGCGCGAACTGTACCATCTGAATTTAAATATTATACCTTCCTAGTATATTCCATGTGCAGATTCGAAGATCATCGTCCTTTAAATGCTTTTTATACCGTACACAACTATGTAGGGAGTTGATTTTGGTATTGGAGATGATTTTCGAGTTGGTTTTGTCTCAAACGTTTGTAACCCATCCTTTATAGCAAATAAAGGTCTCCACGAGCTGAATCGATTTGGTTATGTGTGTCAGTCGCAACTATGGTTGGATAATCACGGAATTTTTGGAAGAAATGGGGATCCCAAAGGGCAACAACTTCACTTCTATGAGGGGTATACGGATAGAAAAGCTTGTCAATGAAAGTAGAAAATATCACCTTTGCAATTACGCAAATTAGGGATGCGTTGTACCATCCTAGGTTTTGATATGGTCGTTCCCGTCCCTACTATAGCCTTTGCTTACTTGTTTTCTTTCTTACTTGTTTTTAATATTTTTGTATTTGTAGGTACTATTTTTTATATTTTATCGACATTCTCACATTCATTAAAGAAAACTGCAATAGTGTCAATTGGATTTTATGCTTCCGCTTAAGGTCATAAACTCGAAACCGTTTCAATTTTATATTTCACAACTTGTTGTAGAACGTTTTAGTTTACTTAGTAAGCTTTTTGCGACATTACTCTATTCCACCCTTCTAAGTTTCACAACCTTATTAAAAGTAGCTATTTGAGAACTTAAAATGGTAAATCCTAGAACTTCAACTTCAGCATAACTTGCAACAACATCAAAACTAAATGGAAAATGTAAACAATATCAGGGAAGTAGGGAAGCAAGCCAAAGGGACGACTATCCTACTTTGAAACGTAAAAATGTGCAACAAAAGTGGAATAAAAACCTTGAACAAACTTTTCGCGTCATCGTCAACACCATCATCGTGATCATCACCGCTTACACGGTGGTCTGTCTGGACGTTGCAATAATACGGGAAAAGTTTTAACATTTAGAGTTAAAACTGTTTGTCTAGCTGCTGTTAATGCCTGTTGAGACGACGACGGCAGCGTTAATGATTATCATTATTATGACGAAAGGTGTTGGTGGCGTTGTTTGTACTTTCAAGTGGTAACAACAATTACTTTGACAAACACTCAGCCAAAATTAAGTCATTAACAAAATACTCAGAAAAACTTTTAATGGGTAACAAGTGGATTTTTTTGAATGGGATTTTATATTTTAGTTGATTTAAAAATTAAACGACAAATCAAAATCGTTCAAATATACACATGACGATACACATAGGATTCTTAGAATTTGAAGTCCAAATAAAGAAAAAAGGGAATTTCGGAGATTACTTGTATCCAGAAGAATAATACTGGTCAACAAAATGAGAAAGCATCCAAATATTCTACAAAAATGTCGCTCAGAAGATTTTAGTTACGGTTCTCTTTTGCAACTAATTAATATTTTTCCGTTTTCATAGACCTTTTTGATGTTTACTCGGTCTTGGTTCAGAAAATGTTGGTTATTTATTTGTATGTAGACTTACCAATTGGGTATTGCTTATGTAGACATCTGGGGTGTTTTTGAAATATTTACCAAAAAACTCCTGTAATGAAGAACACGTAATAAGAAATTTTCATGAAGGACAGATCTTGTTATCTCAATTTTTGAACAGGATATTCCGACATTAAACCGGATTTTTTACCGGTTTTAAGTATCCGATTAAATTTATATGCATACCATTCCATCTTATAGAGTTGCCAATCACATGAAATTAATTCGCTGATGGAAACTTTGCTAGTTGCAGTGCTAGAACAAACAAAACTTGTAAGCAAAGGCTTTATTACACTGTGCAACACTGGAAATGCAAGCAACTTCTAATGGGCATTTTCTGAAAGTACGTATTGAAACTACAAAAACCTTAATTGGGTTTTGTGATCTTAGATCGGCTTAGATTTTATGGCCTCATCTAAACCGACCTAAAATCAGCCTTTTTTCCAGTGATCTGACCTTATCTCCGAAACTGTCTGCCTGGTGCGCACGATAACTCTCCAACGGATCTACCGATTCGGTCCAAAATTTGGCCTTCATAAAATTTAGTCCAAACTTAGTTTAAGTTCGAAGATAAGCCATATCGGTTCACTCCTTCAGTTCAAAAATATTCGGAAAAATTGTTCGCACGATAATTCTTGAAGGGAGTGGCCGATTTAGTCCATACTTTACACATCCTAATATGTCTACCAGATATAGATCAGGTTCAAAGATGGATTATGTTTGTCCACTCCTTCGGGTACCTATCACACAAAATTACGGATAAGTTCACTTTAAGACCTACTCTCGAATCACTTTGATTTTTTTGAAGCAACTTGTATTCGCTGTCTCAATTACGACGGTAAAAGTTTTTCACGGGCAAGTCCACTACCATATGTAGTGGCTAGATAACTCTCGAACTAACCGATTTGGTCCAAAATTTGACCTTCCTTATATTTTGTCATACTTTCAGTTCGAAGATAGGCAACACTGGCCCATAACTTCCGGTAGTTCCCCCAAATATTTAAAAAAAAATGTAACTTAAATGATATGCACGATATCTCTTGAACAAATTTGGTCCAAAATTTTGGATCTCCTAATATCTTGTCCAAATTTATTTAACTTCTAAAATGGAGGTACCTTAGTGAACCTCCTCCACAAAAGTCCAACATTTGTGTTTAAGTGCAGTTTTAGGTCTGTTAGAAGATCCTTGGAAATGTATGCGGTTGATGTTCGTTGTTGGCCTGCTTACAACGGTATTATGATTTCCGTGGACAAATCCCTGCTTCCTGGCATACTGGTCCATAACAGAGGTCCGCAAAATGCCACTCGCTTTTAATGCATATTCGCGATTTCGTGCTTTTTTCATTGCTTGCTATTGCCATCTCTGTTTAATGCTATTGCTTGTTTTGCCTTTACTTTCATGAGTGTGTGCCAATTGCACACACACAACACACTACAATAGCTCGTTGCCTTTTTTTGCACGCTGCCTTCGAAAAAGCACGTTGTATTACAAAAAGCAGTAGATATTTCTGGTCAAATTTACATGTTAATAAACATAAAAAAAATTAATGTTGAGACAATAAAAACAATTACTAGTTTAGTTTAGTTTATCCTATTATTAAAGAAACTCAAAGAAAAAGCGAAATTTGGCAAATGTATTCATTTATTCAAACAGAAGATGGTACGATACTGTGTGGTGGTATGCAGTATTGTGCATACTGCATTTGCGAATCGTGTGAATACAAGTGTAAAAGCAAGCAAGCATGCACTAAAGCAGTGAATCATTTTTTGGGGTGAATCTGCTTTTTGCACATTCATATTTTTTATATGCAAGGCACTGCACTATTCGCTTTTGGGAAAAGGCAATAGAGTGTGCCTTTTATATGCATTTTGCGGACCTCTGGTCCATAAGTTATACTATGACCCACTGAAATGACTAGTAGGCGATATATCCAGATAGATAGATCCACTTCCATAATGGACTATGTCGCTCCATTCCTTTAAGTACCTCCTCTGTAATAGTTTTGAATATTAATCCTAATCCAAATTTCCAAGAAAGGGCACAAAGTAATGAAAATACCATAAATACATTCGATTTGACCGTAAGTGAGGGTATATCTCTGTCGGCAAAGCCGACTTATACTTTTTTACTTGTTTTATTTAATTTTCAAGATTATATATAATATTGATTTGCCAAAAATATATTTGTCTCCTTCTTCTTTAAACTAACGTTCCGTTTTTTCCAACATTCGGTGAACTATGTGCCAGTCTCAGCGCCAGACTCATCATTTGGGAAATCTAGTAATAATTTGAATTCTGTTATCTTATCTTTAAGCAAATTATTCTGTAAAAGTTACCATGTTTTCGGGGGTCTCATTTATACTTACATGTCTATTATTATTTCCAAACGCACCGATCTTCTGATTTGATTCCCCAATTTTGGATGCCATGTTTTTTGATGTCATATTCAATTTGGTCATTTAGAGTTTTGGCCATTCCTTGGGGTGTTAAATGGCTATATCCATCCTGTTGACATGGCTCAGCCAACGCACTCGTTGCTGCTCGATACGTTTTACTATATCGGGGTAGGTCTGCTTGGTACAGCTCGTGGTTCATACAAACGGGTTTCATTTATACTTCACATTAATCTCCACAAAAAGAAACAATTTTCCAAACACAAAATATTTCCCTTGCACAAATTTTCCTTTGCTGTATTTTAATTAATATATTATTTTTAATTCATCATAGGAAAGACTTTATATAGTGCTCTTCATCCTGCAATAGTGTACATTATAAAATATATGCAAAATTATACAATATACACACATGCATTAAGTTCAATCACACAAATGTATTTTGTTAGCAATGGTTCTTAATTTTGTTATCACAAATTATTCCAAAACCTATAATCCCATTATAAATTTATTGTCAGATTTAACACACAATTTCCGATGTCCAAACACAAAGACACACACATAAAATTACCACAAAATCACAAGATCTAAATGGACAACAGGACAACACCCACACCACACACCAGTAACTCAGAAATTCATACATAAAAACATAAAATTAATTTTTTGTGTTTCAGTTTATCCTGTCAGCCAGTCTATCCCATCCATTGAAGTCAATTTTGTTCAGATTGCATTGGGCAAAAAGAAAATTTCTTTTGGCAAAGACATTTTCATTCCAGATGCACCACTCAAAAAAACAACAAATACACAAAACAAGTGCCATAGTTATTGTCTTGTTATTGCAATTGTAGTAGTTTTTTCTGTATTATTGTTGTTGTTTTCTTATTGATGGTGGTGGTGGTGGTGAGTGAGTGTCATAGGATAGTGCATGTGTGATTTCTGCAATACACAATCAATATAAAATTGTGCAAACATTTGCACGAAATATACATTAAAATGTTCGCACACACAAACACCCCTCTGGTGAGTACGATGGCAAAGCGGGTGGGGGATAGAGAATGGAGGGTTGTTGAAAAACATGATGTCAAAAGAACAAGTCAATGACGCCATATGCAACTGATGAAGTTATTCAATTTGATGTCCTCTACACATCTTCTCCAACAATGGACAATAGAGTTTGTGTGTGCCAAAGTCTATAGATGGAAGACAAACAACAACAACCCAAAAAAGGACATGACTCAAGTGAACGACAGCATTTTGTTGTAAATGACCATTTCTGGTAAATAATAGAAATTGATGTAGTCGTAATCGGACATAAGGCCAAGCAGAAATAATGTAATCGTTGTGTGATAATGTTTTTTTTTTTCTACTTCTTTATCTACTTCTGTTCAATGCACATTTCTAAGATCGACACATAATTTCATGTGAATTTTTGTAAATTGCTCTATGGTTTAGAATTCGTTTCAAATTGATGAGGAGGAGTTTATGAAATTATTGTTCGAATTAAATGTATTTGCTTTGTGTGGAAAAACATGAAATCTTTGCAATTTGTGGTGAAATTAAATTCTATTTATTGATTAAATCAGAAGATATTCTGTAATGGATGTAAGTGCATCCATTAGTTTTATTAGTATTAATTTTGCGGGCTAAGTATTAGAAAAAAGTTTTTTTAGGCCATAATAACGACTGAGCTTGCATTATTTATGGAGATAATATAACATTTATAACTTCAAACGCTTAGTAAATCGTTATTACTGAAAGAAAGTAGCGGAACTTAGATATCTCACTTTGTAGTTTTTTTTTTCAAATGCCAGCATTACGACTCTTTACATCTCGTTCTTTAGCTAGGATACACGTGGGCAAAAACTCTACACATTATGCTACACGTTTGTAATTGTTCATATTGTCTACTAATCTAACCCCAAGTATTCATGGATGCCATCAATCTAAACCTAGATAAATAACAGGACTGGTGGACCTTAGTGTCCGATGAACAAATCCCTAGCCATAAATTTCGGGACTTTGACCCATATCTCGGGAAATATTGAGTTCTACTAGAGCAAGTAAAAAAGTGTCAGTCGGCTTTGCGGACAGATTTATACCCTCAGCCAATGTGAAATGAAACTTTCACCTACGGACAGATCGAATACCCTTTTTGGACATTTGAACTTGCCGACAAAAATGTGGATTAAGAATTAACTGCACTAAGGTATAAATTTTGAACCTTTGAGATGACCGATGTGGACCATTTTTGAAGTTAAACTATATTTTGATAAAATATTAGGAGATTCAAATTTTGGACCAAATTGGTTGCCCCATTCAAACGATATCGTCCTAGCATTTTAGTGACATTTTTTAAATATTAGGGAGAAGTACAGGAAGTTGTGGACCGGTATTGCCCCATGAAACTAAGCTTGGATATAATATGACGAAGACCAAATGTTGGACCAAATCGGTTGAACAGTTCGAGAGTCATCGTGCTCTCCGACAGCCACATATGGTAACATAGGGATTTTTACACCTTTCGGGATGTTTTCCTAAGACATATGGACTTTTTCCGAACATTTTTGAACTTTTGTGGCCGAAGGAGTGGACCGATATGGCAGATCCGTTCGAGAGTTATCTTGCGCTCTATCCACTACACACGGCGTTATAGGGGCTTTTTGTATATTTCAGGCTATTTTCTCAGGAAGTATGGACATGTCCCTGATGAAACTTGTACCGTCGTATGGGGGGCAATGAATACAAATTGTTGCAACAAAAATCAAAGCGATTCGAGAGCAGGTCCTAATCTGAACTTATCCAAAATTTTGTGTGGGAGGTACCACAAGGAGTGGACCGATTGAGCCCATTTTGGAAACTTATCAAAATCTGGTAGAAATTCCACGATGTGAAAAGTGTGGACCAAATCGGTTATTCCCTTCAAGAGTTATCGTGCGCACAAATTTTCCCAACATTTGCGAACTTTTGTGCGACAGACAGACGTGCGAACGGACATGGCTAAATCAACTCCAAATTGTCTGATACGGATTTCATCCAAACATACTTGGGGTCTAAAACCATTATTAAGATGATGCACACACAAAATTTCGGAAAAGTTCAGTTTAGGACTTGCTCTCGAAATCGTTTTGATATTTATTGTAACAACTTGTATTCACTGTCCCCTATACGACGATACCAGTTTTATCAGGGGCAAGTCCATACTTTCTGAGAAAAAAGCCTGAAGGGTGCAAAAAACAAGATTTTTAGGAGCAACTAAAAAGAACAATAAGCGTGGATTTTTTTAAAGATTCTTAGGAGCAACCAAAGAGAACAATAGGGGTGGATTTGTTTAAAGATTCTTAGGAGCAACCAAAGAGAACAATAGGCGTGGATTTGTTTAAAGATTCTTAGGAGCAACCAAAGAGAACAATAGGCGTGGATTTGTTTAAAGATTCTTAGGAGCAACCAAAGAGAACAATAGGCGTGGATTTGTTTAAAGATTCTTAGGAGCAACCAAAGAGAACAATAGGCGTGGATTTGTTTAAAGATTCTTAGGAGCAACCAAAGAGAACAATAGGCGTGGGTTTGTTTAAAGATTCTTAGGAGCAACCAAAGAGAACAATAGGCGTGGATTTGTTTAAAGATTCTAAGGAGCAACCAATGAGAACAATAGGCGTGGATTTGTTTAAAGATTTTTGGAAAAACCAAAGGGGAAATAGGCGTGGATTTGTTTAAAGATTTTTGGAAAAACCAAAGGGGAAATAGGCGTGGATTTGTTTAAAGATTTTTGGAAAAACCAAAGGGGAAATAGGCGTGGATTTGTTTAAAGATTTTTGGAAAAACCAAAGGGGAAATAGGCGTGGATTTGTTTAAAGATTTTTGGAAAAACCAAAGGGGAAATAGGCGTGGATTTTTATAGTAACCAAAAATGACAATAGGCCTGGATTTTTTAAAGATTTTTAGGAGTTACCAAAAATGACAATAGGCATAGATTTTTTAAAGATTTTTAGGGGCAACCAAAGAAGACAATAGGCGTGTTTTTTATCAAAAAGGACAATAGGCGTGGATTTTTTAAAAACTTTTAGAGGCTACTAAAGAAGACAATAGGCGTATTTTTTTTTAAAAGATTTTAGAGGCAAACAAAGAAGACAATTGGAGTGGATTTTTTAAAAATTTTTAGAGGCAACTAAGGAGGACAATGGGCGTGGATTTTTTAAAAATTTTTAGAGGCAACTAAAGAAGACAATAGGCATGGATTTTTTAAAAAATTTTAGAGGCAACTAAAGAAAATCGTAGGCGTGAATTTTTTAAACATTTTTAGATGAAACTAAAGACGACAATTTTAAACATTTTTAGATGCAACTAAAGAAGACAATAGGCGTGGATTTTTTAAAAATTTTTAGAGGCAACTGAAGAAGACAAAGGGCGTGGATTTTTTAAAATTTTTAGAGGCAACTGTAGAAGACAATAGGCGTGGATTTTTTTAAAAATTTTTAGAGGCAACTATAGAAGACAATAGGCGTGGATTTTTTTAAAAATTTTTAGAGGCAACTATAGAAGACAATAGGCGTGGATTTTTTTAAAAATTTTTAGAGGCAACTATAGAAGACAATAGGGGTGGATTTTTTAAACATTTTTAGGGGCAACGAAAGGAGACTATAGAATTGTTTTTTTTTTAAATATTATTAGGAAATTATAAGGATCGAATTACTTTTTTCCGAACTTTTAACCATCAAACTAACCACCCACTCCGAGTTCCAACACTCCGAACTTCCACCCTGGCAACACTTAAACCGCTATAAAATAGTCATTAGTTAACCGATTTTAAACAGTTATCGCGTGTTTGAAAGACGCTATTTTCCTCTTTCCAGAAAAGAGAAAAATATATAAATCCGTGGTTACGAAGTTATGCCCGTTTAAAATTGAAAATCCAAGAAACCCCGTTTTTTTACTACATTTACCGTTATTAAATAAAAAAAAAGCGAACAGACCCAAAGAAACCGAAGTTATTTTCGCCTTCCATGGACTCCCACAAAACAGAATTTATGTATCAGAACCGCTGCAAAAAATTGTTGTCAATTTTTGTATCACAGTGTAATTTGGCGAACATATTTCGAGTGCAAATTCCGTCAAATTATTTAAATTTCGTCAAAATGGTCAAAATAGAACTTGGTGAAAAGATTAGGTGACGCCGGTGGAGAAAGACACCAAGGTTCTGTCAGGTTTTAACATGGCAAAGTCTCTTTCATCTCAAGAGGACACTGATCTCCCCGTGAAGTTACCTGGGGAGCTGCCTTTAACACCCTCTTAAGGTAGTGAGCTAACATGTGCCACCCCGTCGAAAGACAGTTTACTACGTAAAAAACAAAGAAAAAGAAGAAAAACAACCCCCTCTAAAGTTGACGACTACAGCAAAACCTGATCCATGATCTGCGAATCTGCCCTTGTAGAGTCTGAACTCCCTTCAGATTAGATGCAGTTTACGCACTCACTGGCGGTAAGTACAAAGCTGATATTATCGCCTTACAGGAAGAGCGATGGAATCGGTCAGACAAAAAGATAACAAACACACACTGTATTATATTTGTCATGAAATGGAACATGAGCTGGGTGTTGCATTTATGGTAACTTGGAGGCTTAAAAATCCGTCTCCTGATTCACTACCACTGTCCGAATAAAATCAAAGTTTTTAATATCAGTCTCATCTGCAAAGAGAAAGATGAACAGACCAAGTATATTCTATGTGCGCCTAGAGAGAGCATATGACCGCTACCCCGTTCATGACATTAAGATTGTTCTAAGAGATTTTAATACTAAATTGGGAAGGAAAATATCTTTGGTCACACGGTCGACAAGTTCACCCTTCATGAGGCAACATCCGACAACAGAATGAGGATGATCGACTTTGCAGCGGCAAAAACCATGGTAGTGAGCAGCACTAGATTCCGACATCTCGTCATACAGATGGTCACGTGGATATATCCACATGGAAAAACGAGAAACCATTCCAAGAACGAGCATCGATTCGGACAATTTCCTTGTAGCTGTCAAGTTACGTACTCGTTTTAATGTTGCGGCAAAAGTGAAGATGGATGTCGAGAAGCTGCAAACACAACAGATAACACAAGCTAACTCCGCCCAACTGACACACACATTGATCATTTCCTTTCATGTCCTTTTTGGTTTTGAACTGAAAAATAATACAAGATCAGATTTTTTACATGAAAATCTAGGAAACTTTTCCTTCGAAAATTTATGCAGGTTCCCTTTCATTAAATTAAATACTTTGTTCTCAATAGAGATTAACAGCCTGTTTATGTATGCCGATAAGAAAATGAATACGTAAGAAACACTACCAAACTTGAGTGAGTTTTTCAAATTAGTTTTTTCTTTTGGAGCAAAAGCTAAGGAAATAAGATTTTCAAAACTAAAATTTGGATGAGGTTCATGCGCACACATTTTCATTTCGAAATATATAAACAGGCTGGTAAAATTCAAAAATAATAAATTTATTTTTTTACTTTTTTTGTTTGTTTTTAGATTAAAATTTTTATTTTCTTTTTTAAAATACTTTGGCCTAAGACAGAGATGGCTAAGGGTTAAGATCACGCCACAAGTTTTCTTGATTCGTTGTTCTTCATTTGACGATATAAGTCCAATTTGTGGCATAGACTCAAATAATTAGGTATTTATATTTGTTTAAAAATCAACGGCACATATTTTGTATATACACATATTGTTAAACATTTGAAATAAATGAGTTCATTTAAACTTTATAAAAATTGATTAAATCATACAGAACCAACCGACCCAAACCCATTAAAATCAATGACTTAGTAAATTAACTTTACGTTCAACGAATCGAACACTCCATTAAAGGTAGTGTGTTGTGGGCACAGTGTTTTAATAGTTAGAATGGTTTCCTTAGATTCTAATTAATATTGAAATTGAAATTTTCCGTCATTTAGCGGACACATTATTTTGGTTGATCTAAAATAAAACATGTCTTAAGCAGTAAAGCCGGTGGATTTTGTGTCCTCGCCTTAAGTGTTCCAAAAATAAAAGTATAAATAAATATCTGTGCAATATGAATTTATAATAATATAATAATTGTTCCACAACATCCCATAGGGACAAGGGAGACTTCTCTCATATCAATGAGTGCACCCCGATTCATATTAGCTCAATGATATGGGACCTACAGTTTATCGCCGAGTCCGAACGGCGTGTCTAAGAAACCACTTTTGTAGAGAAGTTTTACATGGCTGAAATACTCAGGAAATGTCGCCAACATTACTGAGGGGTATTTTGCCACCGTTGAAAAGTGTTTTGATGTTGCCTGGTCGGGGAATCGAACCCACGACCTTATGTGTGCAAGGCGGGTGTGCATACCATTGCACCACGGTGGCACCCAATGAATTTATACATATGGAAAAACGAAATTAGATGTTGATTTATAAAACTTTTCTTTATATTTCCTAAAACACTTTATTGTCTAAATCAGTTTTGTGTCTGAAAAACACCACTGTACCTGTTCCCACTTCAGTCAAAAAAGTTAACCATAAAAACTTGCAAAGTTAATGACACTTTGAAGTTGTTGATGGTGACAATCCATAAAAATAATAAAACAAAAGAAAAAACAAACTGGCGAACAAAGTGTGATTAGTCATCAAAGTTAATTTAATAATGCCCTAAGTACAAAATCAAATATTGTCTGTGTTTCACAAAATAACATACTCGACACCTAATAAAGTTATTTAGAAGTTAGCTATGAATTAAAAGTTTGTTGTTGTGTCTGTAGTTATTGATAATGACATTAAATACATGACACAAATATAAAATAGAACTAAAATAAATGTATTAAAGGGATCTTTTGGGGATTTGAGAATTACAAAAAACAGAAAGAACATATACACATTACAGTTTTAACAAATATAATGTTCCAGCATTAATATTGTTCTGATAACATATAGACATATTATTATTAACTCTTAATTCCTTATTCTTAATTTTTAATTTTAAATTTTTAATTTTTAATTTTCAAATTTTTAATTTTTAATTTTTAATTTTTAATTTTTAATTTTTAATTTTTAATTTTTAATTTTTAATTTTTAATTTTAAATATTACATTTTTAATTATTATTAATTATTAATTATTAATTATTAATTATTAATTATTAATTATTAATTATTAATTATTAATTATTAATTATTAATTATTAATTATTAATTATTAATTATTAATTATTAATTATTAATTATTAATTATTAATTATTAATTATTAATTATTAATTATTAATTATTAATTATTAATTATTAATTATTAATTATTAATTATTAATTATTAATTATTAATTATTAATTATTAATTATTAATTATTAATTATTAATTATTAATTATTAATTATTAATTATTAATTATTAATTATTAATTATTAATTATTAATTATTAATTATTAATTATTAATTATTAATTATTAATTATTAATTATTAATTATTAATTATTAATTATTAATTATTAATTATTAATTATTAATTATTAATTATTAATTATTAATTATTAATTATTAATTATTAATTATTAATTATTAATTATTAATTATTAATTATTAATTATTAATTATTAATTATTAATTATTAATTATTAATTATTAATTATTAATTATTAATTATTAATTATTAATTATTAATTATTAATTATTAATTATTAATTATTAATTATTAATTATTAATTATTAATTATTAATTATTAATTATTAATTATTAATTATTAATTATTAATTATTAATTATTAATTATTAATTATTAATTATTAATTATTAATTATTAATTATTAATTATTAATTATTAATTATTAATTATTAATTATTAATTATTAATTATTAATTATTAATTATTAATTATTAATTATTAATTATTAATTATTAATTATTAATTATTAATTATTAATTATTAATTATTAATTATTAATTATTAATTATTAATTATTAATTATTAATTATTAATTATTAATTATTAATTATTAATTATTAATTATTAATTATTAATTATTAATTATTAATTATTAATTATTAATTATTAATTATTAATTATTAATTATTAATTATTAATTATTAATTATTAATTATTAATTATTAATTATTAATTATTAATTATTAATTATTAATTATTAATTATTAATTATTAATTATTAATTATTAATTATTAATTATTAATTATTAATTATTAATTATTAATTATTAATTATTAATTATTAATTATTAATTATTAATTATTAATTATTAATTATTAATTATTAATTATTAATTATTAATTATTAATTATTAATTATTAATTATTAATTATTAATTATTAATTATTAATTATTAAGTATTAATTATTAATTATTAATTATTAATTATTAATTATTAATTATTAATTATTAATTATTAATTATTAATTATTAATTATTAATTATTAATTATTAATTATTAATTATTAATTATTAATTATTAATTATTAATTATTAATTATTAATTATTAATTATTAATTATTAATTATTAATTATTAATTATTAATTATTAATTATTAATTATTAATTATTAATTATTAATTATTAATTATTAATTCTTAATTCTTAATTCTTAATTCTTAATTCTTAATTCTTAATTCTTAATTCTTAATTCTTAATTCTTAATTCTTAATTCTTAATTCTTAATTCTTAATTCTTAATTCTTAATTCTTAATTCTTAATTCTTAATTCTTAATTCTTAATTCTTAATTCTTAATTCTTAATTCTTAATTCTTAATTCTTAATTCTTAATTCTTAATTCTTAATTCTTAATTCTTAATTCTTAATTCTTAATTCTTAATTCTTAATTCTTAATTCTTAATTCTTAATTCTTAATTCTTAATTCTTAATTCTTAATTCTTAATTCTTAATTCTTAATTCTTAATTCTTAATTCTTAATTCTTAATTCTTAATTCTTAATTCTTAATTCTTAATTCTTAATTCTTAATTCTTAATTCTTAATTCTTAATTCTTATTTCTTAATTCTTAATTCTTAATTCTTAATTCTTAATTCTTAATTCTTAATTCTTAATTCTTAATTCTTAATTCTTAATTCTTAATTCTTAATTCTTAATTCTTAATTCTTAATTCTTAATTCTTAATTCTTAATTCTTAATTCTTAATTCTTAATTCTTAATTCTTAATTCTTAATTCTTAATTCTTAATTCTTAATTCTTAATTCTTAATTCTTAATTCTTAATTCTTAATTCTTAATTCTTAATTCTTAATTCTTAATTCTTAATTCTTAATTCTTAATTCTTAATTCTTAATTCTTAATTCTTAATTCTTAATTCTTAATTCTTAATTCTTAATTCTTAATTCTTAATTCTTAATTCTTAATTCTTAATTCTTAATTCTTAATTCTTAATTCTTAATTCTTAATTCTTAATTCTTAATTCTTAATTCTTAATTCTTAATTCTTAATTCTTAATTCTTAATTCTTAATTCTTAATTCTTAATTCTTAATTCTTAATTCTTAATTCTTAATTCTTAATTCTTAATTTATTATTTATTTCATTATTTATTGTTTCGTATTTACTAATTATTACGGATTATTTATGATTGGTCATGCCTCAATTCCAAGCATATAAATCCTGAGGTCCATATATATTTGCTACGTCCAGATTCGATATAAAAACCAAATTTACAATAATTTAAAATTTCATAAAGTAATTTACTTTCTTGTTGAGCTTTCAAAAACTCAAACCATATTCCAACTGCTTCCACTTGAAAAATCTTCAATGTCCAAGATGCGTTGACACAGAAACTCTTCTTCACTTCACTTTGACTGCATTCAAACATCATGTCCTCAAAGAATTTTTTGTATGCATTTTTATTTTTCAATATCAAACGGTTGCTTTTTGAAATATTTGATGATGTGGTTTCTGTATTGCTCAGTTTTGAATTCATGTAAATTGAAATCATGGAACAAAAATCACGTACCCGAAAAACAAAAAGAAAAACAAGACTGAAGAGGGAACATTTCCATCATAAAATCACAGACATCACATACTGAGATTGACGACCATTCACATAAATACCAATATCCTTGAATGTATGGGTTTGTGTGAGTGCTGGAGCCATATGTAAAGCAGTAGATTTTCCATATGAGTGTGTGTGTGTTGAAGTTGTTCAGTTTACCGTATACATATGGATGAGATGAAAACCAAAGCTAAAAGCTTGAATTAATATTCCAATCAGATTTTATGACTGTATTTGAGTAAGTGTTGCATTGACAATTTTTACCAATAAGCAGAACATCCATCCATTCATTCATCCGGTTTATTAACAATTTTTTGGAAGGTTATGATGATGTTATTGTTGTTGCTAGTGGTGGTGATTTCATTACATTTTGCATTTATAGATTGACATATTTAAAGCTTCCTTTATTTTAGATGTTGTGCATAAAACACCAATTGATATTGAAGTGTAATTGAAACACACAAATGCATGCACACATACATACGTTATTATGTATGCATTTAAATGTATGTGCACATGTTTAAGTATTATTTAGTGATTTACACATACTTATTTTGCATTTTAAAATTTAATCCGTAGCAGTATGTAAAGTTCGTTATTGAAAAAGATGTCATTCAAATTTATGAAAAAATGACAGATAACAAAGCTATATTAATTATGTATATTTAAATCAAAGAATACATAAAATGTCGTTTGTAACGATAAAAAATGAGACCAGTAGTGCGATTCTCTAAACTCAAAAATGAGTTAGAGAATCGCACTACAGTAGTGGAATTCTGTAACTCATTTTTCGAGTTACCGACAAATATCAGTAAAATTAACATGTAAAATTTTGAATGAAAAGTATCAGTAAAAGTTTTAAGCACTGTAGGGGTACGAGTTAACGACAACTTTATTTTGGTTGTAACGTTACCAAAAAAATTATCGGAATTATAAGCATTTTTATTTTACCGATTTTTGTCAGTAACTCGAAAAATGCGTTGCAGAATTCCACTACAGGGCCTGTAGTGCGATTCTCTAACTCATTATTTGAGTTACCGACGAAAATCGGTAAATGTTTTATTTAATTTGTTACATTGTTTCATTTATCTTCCTTTTCAAATCTGGTAACTTATTTTTGACACAGTTGCAGTTGACGAATCGAACTGAAACTTTGCACACTTTTCAGATTGGGATGACAATACATGAATATGAAACCAAATTCAATATGAGTACATTTTTCTATAGCCCCCATATAGCAGTACCACCCGATTTAGTTCAAATCTAGTAAATCATTTTTAACGCAGTTGCAGTATACCAATCGAACTGCAACTTTGCACACTTTTCAGATTTAGATGACGATTCATGAATATGGGCCCATTTTCTCCTACATCCCCCATATAGCGGATTTTATATTCATTTTTGCCCGAATCAGCTGGCATTTGGGATTTCCAACGATACAGATATTTCCCCACCAAAAATTGTGAACATAGGTACAGGTTTTGGTGTAGCCCCCACCCGATTTCAAGTATTATGAGGATTGTATCTTCATTTTTAGGCCGAATTGGCTGTAACTTGGCAATGGGACCCCCCATTGGTACAGAAACTTTCTCACTAAAAATGATGGACATAGGTTCAAGTGTTTTAAAGATTTTAACTTCAGTTTTAACCCGAATAGGCTGTAATTGGGCATTTGGGGTTCCCAATGGTACTGAAACTTCCCCACTAAAAATTGTGTACGTAAGTCCAGGTTTTGGTATAGCCACCATATATAGCGGTACGGCCCGATTTCAAGTGTTTTAAGGATTTTATCTTAATTTTTAGGCCGAATTGGCTGTAACTTGGCATTTGGAGTCCCCAATGGTACAGAAACTTCTTCACCAAAAATTTTTTACATAGGCCAAGGTTTTGGTATAGCCCCCATATAGTGGTAACACTCGATTTCAAGTGTTTTAAGGATTTTGTCTTCATTTTTAGCCAGAATTGGCTGTAACTTGTAAATATATTCCTTCTCATGATGAAATCTCTCAAATAAAACGCTTGCCGTTTAATTTTGCCACCATTTATAATTTCAATTTCCATAAGCCGAACTAAGAATAGATTTCCAAACGCACCGATCTTTTGCTTTACTTCTCCAATTTTGGGTGCCATGTTTTGTGATATCTTCTTCAACTTGGTCTTGCGGTTTTGGTATAGCTCCCTTATAGCGGTACCGCCCGATTTCAAGTATTATGAGGATTGTATCTTCATTTTTAGGCCGAATTGGCTGTAACTTGGCAATGGGACCCCCATTGGTACAGAAACTTTCTCACTAAAAATGATGGACATAGGTTCAAGTGTTTTAAAGATTTTAACTTCATTTTTAACCCGAATAGGCTGTAATTGGGCATTTGGGGTTCCCAATGGTACTGAAACTTCCCCACCAAAAAATGTGTATATAAGTCCAGGTTTTGGTATAGCCTCCATATAGCGGTACGGCCCGATTTCAAGTGTTTTAGCAGCTGATCTTGTATAAGCCAATGTCATCCTGCATAATCTTATATGTTTTGCAGGGATACCAAACTCAGACATGGCTTGGAACACCTTTGATCGAATTGGGCTGTCGAAGGCGGTCCTTATAGTCGACGAACAGGTGTCGATCTGTCTTTCGAGGGGCTTCTCCAGTATTTGGCGCAGTGTGAAGATTTTGTCAATTGTCCATTTACCAGATCTAAGACCGCATTGGTATGGCCCGATTATGTTATTGACCATGAGTTTTAAACGTTCACACAGTACACTCGACAGTACTTTGTATGCGATTGGGAGCAGACTTATGCCTCTGTAGTTTTTACACACCGTCTTGCCTTCTTTCTTGTGTGCGGGACATAGGAGGCTGAGGTTCCAATCGTTGGGTATGCTCTCTTCCTGTCAAATTTCGGTATTTAACTGATGCATACTCCTTATCAGCATTTCGCCACGGGTCTTGAACAGTTCGGCGGGCAGCCCATCAGCTCCTGCTGCCGATTAATTGCTGTCATGACCTCGCTTTGGCTAGGTGGAAGACATTCAACGTCGTCGTTTGCGACTGATTCTGGTGTATCTTCATCGCCGCTCATATTCGATACTAAGAGCTTCATGAAATGCTCCTTTCAGATCCTCAGTACGCTATGTGTATCAGATACCAGATTCCCTCCATGATCTTTGCAAGAGAAAGTGCCTGCACCATACCCATCAGTCTGGTGTTTTACACTCTGGTAAAATTTTCGGACTTCATTCTGACTCCTGAACATCTCGAGTTTCTGACGCTCACATTTCTCTTGTTCTTTTTTTTTTTTCTTCTGAAAATACGCTTCTCCTCCCCCCTCTTCTCCCGATATTTTTCTTTCGCGCTTCGTGTTGCTACTGAATGCAGGGTTGCTCTGTATGCCGCGTTATTTTCTTCAGTAGCCTTACGGCACTCCTGATAGTATCATAGATTTTTAGGTGGTGGTTTTTGGTATCCAAGGACAGATTTTGCGGCAGTTTGAAGAGAGTGGGCTATTCTTTGCCACTGCGCTTCCACACTATCGGGACAGGGAGTGCTGTCTTCCAGCATGTGGGTCAGTTGAGCGGAATAGACTTGTGCTATCTGTTGTGTTTGCAGCTTCTCGACATCCAGCTTCCGTCCAGTGTTAAACCGCACTTTTGCCGCAACATTAAGGCGAGTGCGTAACTTTGCTGCTACAAGGAAATGGTCCGACTCGATGTTCGCTCCTCGAATCGCTCGGACATCTAATACACTGGACGAGTGTCTTCCGTCTATCACAACATGATCAATCTTGTTTCTTGTTTTCCAAAATCTATCAGCCTCATTCCGTTGTCGGATGTTACCTCATGAAGGCTGAACGTTCCGATCGTGGGACCAAAGATATTTTCTCTCCCAATTTTAGCATTAACATCTCCTAGCACAATCTTAATGTCATGGCCAGGGCAGTGGTCATATGCTCTCTCTAGGCGCTCGTAGAATACCTATCCTTGGTCTGTTCATCTTTCTCTTCGGTGGGGCATGGGCGCAGATGAGACTGATGTTAAAAAACTTTTCTTTTATTCGAATTGTGGCAATTCTCTCATCAACTGGAGTGAAGCTGGAAACGAGATTTCTAAGCCTCCTATTTACCATAAATCCAACACCTAGCTCATGTTTCGTTTCATGGCAGCTATAATACAGTGCGTAATCGTTTGTTATTTTTACGTCTGCCCGGTTCCATCGCACTTCTTGTAATATCAGCTTTGTACTTGCCAAGTATATCCGCCAGTGCGCAAACTGTACCTGCTCTGTAGAGAGTCCTGACATTCCAGGTGAAGAATCGCAGATCATGGTCCTTAAAACGTTTGCGGTTTTCGTCAACTTTAGAGGGTTTGTTAGGGTTAGGGTTTGTTTTTCTTCTTTTTCATTGTTTTTTCATAGTAGGGGGAATTTTGACGGGGTGAGTTACTAGCCCAACGCTCAACCCACGTTTTTAACGTTCTTATAGGTGAACGCGCGGCATGTTAGCTCACTATCTTGGACGAATGTTAAAGGTGACAACATGTGGATGTCAGTGTCCACTTGAGATGAAAGAGGGACCAAGATAAATCCTGGGCTATGCCATGTTAAAGCCGGTCATGACCGTTGCTTGGTATCATTCATCCCCTACGTCACCCGTTGGGGGTCTACGGCATATATTTTACGGTGTTACATAAATTGTTGGGGAACATTATACATGTAATAATTTATAAAGGGTTAAGGGAATAATTATGAGCCCTTTTTGATTTCTGCAGCTTGCGATAACCATATACTGTCATATCAAACATGCACACTTCTTAAATTTTGTTTAAGGGATTTTAGTAGTATCCACGCTGGTACGACCAAACACAACTCACTCACAATTCTCCATTTTATTTTTCGGTACAGTAATGTTGTTAGAAGTAATTTGAATTCCGCAAATGATATATTCTTATGCATAATTATTTATTAGATAAGAAGAGTTTCTCTATAACCTATAAACAATTTTCTATAGTTTCTAATCTTCAATTTGCATGAAACGTGTTTGTTATGCTCACCCTTATATCCACTCCATCATGCAATTTTCCATACAATTACATACTTCAAGAAAAGCATGCCAAAGTAATGCCTTTACTTTTGCTAAACTGCGTAGTAAGATTTTAGTTAAAAAGAAACTTCAAAAAGCAAAAAATACAATTCAATTTAGTTCTTTTTGGGCACACACAAATTGTGGCAAACATAAGTCAACAATAATGCCATAATCCTTTGTCCCAAAAGTATACAACAGAAAGATGTTAGCAAATGTAAAATTCCTTACGCGCAAACATACTTGATACTTTGGCGTATGAGTTCTATTGAAAGACCTATTAAAAGTTACGCATCGGGAGTCTTGTTTGAGAGCTTGAAGTGATCGGTCGTGACTCGGATTGTCAAGAGTTTAAACGAGTTTAATCGAAAACTAAAACTTTGAAATTTTAACAAAAATATATGAAACTAATAGAAAATAAAGCATTATAACAAGTGTTTTAAATAAATATTCAGTTAATAATCAAACAAAATCTGTAGTAGAAACAAAAGTGGTTTTTACAAAATCTTCTTAATTTTTTCTACGTTCCCGTTACTTAAAATGGACTTTGCAACGATTGGAGAGGAATCTCCAATAATGTATGATAAAAAACGGGAATTAAAAAATAAAACACCAGGTTGTAAATACCTCGTCATTCAGAGAAAGTTTGGTGGAGACTTGCAGAGAGTCTCCCCATTTTTGCTTAAAAAAGTTATTGACTCCACTTGTGAAGGAGAGGTGGAAATGTGCAAGAAGACAAGAAATGGACTGGTTCTAATTAAAACAAAAAATGTGGAGCAAGCCAAACAACTTGTCCAATTAACTAAAATATCTCCAACAATAATTGTGGACGTAACAGAACACAACTCTTTAAACAACTCAAGAGGCGTCATTTTTACAAAAGAACTTTTTGATGTATCAGAAGAGGAAATATTGAAAGAGCTTAAGGTGTTCAATGTCATTGGAGTGAAGAAAATACTTAAAAAAAACAATGAACAAGTGATTCAAACTGGACTTTTGATTTTAACATTTTCCCTTGCCGCTCCGCCAGAAGATATATACATAGGTTATGATAATCTTCCCATACGGCCCTTTATTCCTAACCCTTTACGATGCTTCAACTGTTTCAAGTTTGGACATCCAACTAAATATTGCAAAGACTCTAAAAAGTGCGTAAATTGTAGCAGCTCATATCATATTGATATTGATAAAAACGAAACGTGTCTTTTAACAACTCATTGCATAAATTGCAAATACCAAAATTTGGATGATTCACTTCACAATTCACTCAATAAACGGTGTCCCATATTCATACGAGAAAAAGAAATACAAACAATAAAAATAGTACAGAAAGTAGACATTAAAACAGCCCGTCAAATACTCAACAACAGAATAAATCAAAATACAAACTTTTCATCACAAAGAACAACAACAAATTACAATTCACTGAACACTTTTTCTAATAACAACGAACAAAATGAATTTAACAACAATAACAACCAGTATAACTTATCCCCTTTACCCTTTATTCAAACATCACTATACCCCCCTAATCAATCATCATCAGAATTGGAAGCAGAAAGTGAAGAAAACAATCACAACAATTCTTCATCATCAATAATTCATCAAATGTCTCCACCACAAACCGGTTTGGAGCAAACCTATCAAAACCAAAATAATGAGTGTACCCCAATCGAGAGTCAACCTCAGTTAATATCAAACTCTTTACCGGACATGCAAGAGAAAGGCAGAGACACTCCGTATTCATCTTTGCTGGCAGAAGAACAAGCTGTTTCGGGTAATTCAACAAGCAAGGTCACGAATTCTCTTAGTTGTAAGACAAGTAAGAATGTAAAAATCCTACCAAGAAAAGTTTCTAATAGACTAAAAAAACAATTAAAAAGTATAAATAATGAAAAGAAGAAAATCTCAAGTATTGATAAATTTACATTAGACGACGAACTCTAGTTTTTGTTTTGTTAACGTTAAAAATTCCTACATTAATATATTTTATAACTATTCTTTTGAAATATTTTCTCTTTTATCTTACTATGACACTTAAAATAATACAATGGAATATTAAGGGATATGTCAATAATTATAATGAACTACTATTAATAATTAAGGATCATAATCCGCACATAATAACATTACAGGAGACTCATCTATGTTCAATTCGAAATGTACCGGTTCCAGTAAACTACAAATTGTACAATATTAATAACTCTGGGAATAGCTATGGAGGTGCTTCTCTTTTAATCCACAATTCTATTCAACATAGCACTAATATCTGCAACTCGACTTTTGACTCAATTCATGCTACAATTTCGGCCAAATCAAAATTTACAATTGTCTCTACATATATATCGCCAAATACGAACTTTAGTTTAGATCAATTAATTAACACCTTTCATAATATAAGCACACCTACTTTGATAACAGGTGACTTCAATAGTTGGAATAAGCAATGGGGTTCTCTGTCAAATAATGCTAGAGGGAAAACATTGTCTAAATTTATAAACCAATCAAAATACATTCTTTTAAATGATGGATCTCCAACCCATCTGTCGACACATAATTCCTTCTCCCATATAGATTTATCATTCTCATCTCCGGAACTAGGTATTGGTTGTAGTTGGAAGGTTCTTACCGACCTCCATGGAAGCGACCATTTTCCAATTAGCATAACTTTATTTCCTGAAAATACCTCAGAACCTATTAAAATTCCACCTAGATTTGATACCAACAGAGCTGATTGGAACAAATACCAAAATCGTTTGATATTTTACAGTAGCATACGTCCCGTAAGTGGTAATGTTAACAAAGAAGCAACAAATATAAAAAAGATAGTCCATCAAGCTGCTAATGAGTCTATCCCATTGATTACATACAATAAGTCGAAGACAGTTCCCTGGTGGAACAACAAATTAGAAACATTAAAAAGGGAACGAAATAGAAAATGGAACAAATTTAAGAGAAATATGACAACCGAAAATCTGATTGAGTTTAAGAAATCCAATGCAAAATTTAAGAGAGAATTAAAAGTCTCAAAACAACATAGTATTGACAAATTTACGGGAGAAATAAATCCCTTAACACCTGTCTCGAAAATATGGAGTAACATAAGGAGGTTTAGTGGTTTAAATAATAACAGAGATATTCACTGCATAAAAAATAGTGTTGATGACAGGAATATCGTGACACAAAATAATGACATTGCCAACAGATTTGCTGTGTATTGGTCTAAAGAATCTGAAGATAACAACTTTCCATTAGGATTTGTTCAAACTAAAGGTCAAACTAATACCACAATTGATTACACCCCATCTGACTCAGCACTAACCATAGAAGATCCAGTTTCTTTAAATGAACTTGACGCAGTATTAATATCCCTTAAGGGTAAAACACCTGGAGAAGACCGCATAACTTATAAAATGATATCAGCGATGCCTACAGAATTAAAGATAAGACTGATAAATTTATATAACAATATACTTGTTACTCAAATACCTCAATCCTACAAAATTAGTACAATTGTTCCAATTCCAAAACCATCTGCAGATAAAACCCTAGTAAATTCATACCGACCAATTTCACTCAATTGCTGCTTCTCTAAAATTTTAGATAAAATAATCTCTAATAGGCTCAAGTGGTTTATTGAATCAAATAAACTTCTAAGCAGTCGACAAATTGCATTTGTGCAGGGAAGATCTGTTGCGGATAATCTGCTTTACGTAGATAATCTAATAGCAGATGCTTTATCAAAAAGACAACATGTTTCACTTATTTCATTAGATTTCACAAAAGCCTATGATAAGATAGGTTTACACGCTATAATTGATCAGATGAAATCATGGGAATTGGGAACTCATATGATTACATATGTCTATAATTTCATGCGAAATAGACAGATGAAGGTAAAAGTCAATAACAGCGTGTCGAAGGTATACCCTCTTCATAACGGAATCCCTCAAGGATCTCCCATTTCTGTGGTATTATTCCTTATTGCATATAACAAACTGTGTAACATTTTAGAACAATTCAAAGACATTAAATTTTGTGCATACGCAGACGACTTTCTTTTAATTAAACAATGTTCTAGAAATACATACGAATTTGATCTAAACGCTATTATATCAAGCATCAACGACTGGAGTTGTTATTCTGGAGCAGTTTTATCTGTAATAAAATGCAAGCATCTTCATGTGTGTCGCAAAAAGAATTGTAATTTCACTATAAATACAGGTCAATGTACAATACCCACAGAAGAATCCATGAAAATTCTAGGTGTATATTTTAATTCAAGATATACTTGGACCTCTCATATAGAATACCTTCTAACTTCACTACCAAAGCGACTTGATGTTATAAAATGCCTTAGCTCTTCTAAATTTAACACAAACATAAATACAATTTTTTCTGTAATCAAATCTATAATAACTAGTAAAATAGAATATGGGATATTCCTATATGGATTTTCTTCGAAACAAAACCTGAATAAAATTAAAACCCTCTATAACAGTGCTATACGTATTGCATTAATCGCATTTCGGACTACGCCAATCAATAACATGCTGTTTGAATCCAAATCCCCTACAATTGAAGACATAAGGGATAACGCAACAACACGTCTATACAAAAATATTTTATTTTGTGGTAAGACTCCTAACTCTACCCTAATTCAAAAGAATTTAAAATCAAAAAAAGAAAAGAGAATAATATCGACTAATTTTCGAATCATCAACAGTTGTAGAAATAACAATCTACCATTAAAATGCACAAAATTACCCACGTCCAAATGTTTTATCAGAGATTTAAATGAATGCGTATTAGATGATCTCAGCGCAAACAATAAACAATCAACCCCCAAAGAGTATTTTCTTCAGCTTTTTCAAGAAATTAAAAATAAATACAATAATTATGAATTTCTATATACGGACGGATCAAAGAAAAACGAACTTGTAACTTACAGTATTACTACTGAAAATTCTACTATTCACAATTCATTATTACCAGACGAATATTCATCAATATTTACAGCTGAAATTATTGCTATATACACAGCTATAAATCATGCTAAAGAGAAAAAACGGGAATTTATCATATGTACAGATTCACTTGCATCCATTAAAGCTATAAAAAATATTAATAATAATGACTATTATGCGAAATACATTAGAATTTGCCTTTCAAATTATTCACCCCTGATAAAAATATTGTGGATTCCTGGACATTGTGGCATCAAAGGCAATGAATTAGCGGACCAATCAGCAAGAGAAAATTTGAGTGCTCCAATACATATGTCAAATAATTTTAATCACAGAGACGTCAAAAAACTTTTTAGAAGTCATTTGGACACCAATGTATTAAACGGCCTAGCAAGCACATCTTCATGGTATAGGAAAATAAATAATAACATGATCACAATTAATGACTATTTGAACAAGAATGTTTTTCGAAATATGGAAAAAAGAGAAGTTATCAAATTGGTACGTCTTAGACTCGGCCATACAAGAATCACTCACGAAAATTATATTGACAAGACAATCCCTTCAAAATGTACATTTTGTGGTTCAGACGGTATTACGATTGAACATTTGCTGGACAGCTGTCCTAACTTTAACACTCTTAGAAACTCTATTTTTGGAAACGTTACACCGACATCAACACTGAATTTTAACCAAGATAAAGATGTCTTTGATATGATTAAATATCTTAAAACAACAAAAATACTTAATTTAATTTGATATAATCCCTATTAATGTTCCATTTGGCTTAAGACCTTAGCTGTCATAGCCATATTATATTATATTTAGCTTGTAATTACCATAGTTATAAGTTAAATTTTGTAAATAAATAATAATAAATAAGTTACGCATACGACAACGGTTACAATTGCTGACACATAATGAACGCGCTACATAACACCCGTGTCAGCATAACTTGGCGACTTTTCCAACTAATGACTAGAAATAAGAAAACAAGTTAGTGTGTGAACATTTTGAACAAGAATTTGTTTGCATGCAAATGTCGCCTTTGCTGCAATGCCAAGCAATTAGGCAATTTCCCACCAAACGAAAAAAAACTTGTTGCCAACTTGTTTTCGCATATATGTATGTGTGTACATTTGGAGAGTATGAACAATGGTATTCCTTGTGGAGAAACATTTAAGTATTCCCTTTTTTGTGTCTGCTACTACCAAACATTGTAATGTGGCCAAAAAGGTGATTTACACTCAGAAAATCTAATTGTGTTGATTTGTGCAATAATCTGAAGTTTTATGTTTGCTATTCGGTCGGTTAGTTTAACAAGCAAAACGTGACATCACGCAAGTTTTTCAAACGCGTTATAAAGTACTTGAAAGTGCAAAAGGAATTTTCTTAATTGCTTTCTCTATTAGAATAAGAGTTTTTACAAAAGCATGCAATTTTTTCATTTAAAGGTTTATTAATGCAACTGATACAGCTGTGTGTGCATATAAAAGATTGAATTTTAAGAAAATGTTATTTCTGTAATAATAATTTAAATAATTTGAAGAGTTCCAAATCTTGTGCATTTACCTTATGAGGGAATATACATTTAATCTGTAATGATATTATGACACTAAGATAACGTTACACCAAGAAGCCAAAGTATAGAAAAGGACTTTTAGAACAATGATTTTGGGGAAGAGGACCTTAACAGTGAAGACCTTGGACATGTTTACCGAAAAATTAACAATCAAGCAACAAAGAATCAGATCCATTTGCCGTCAGCTAAGTATTCTATGGCTACGAATGTACAAACAAAAGAAAAAAACAAGTAAAAAAGTATATACCCTGTGAATTGGAACTTTCATCTACGGACAGATTGGACATTTGAACTTGCCGACAAAAAAGAGGATTATGATTAAAGTTCAAAAGTTTTGCAGAGGAGGGAATGGACTGACATAGTGCATAACGGAAGTGGAAATTATTTTGAGAGTCACATCTTTTCGATAGTCATTTCAGTGGGTTATCGTACACCTGTTGGACCAGTATGCCAGGAAGCATGGACTTGTCCACGAAAAACATAATATGGCTGTATATCATCGGAATACATTTCCAAAGGATCTCCGAACAGACCCTAAACTGCGCTTGGACACAAATGTTGAACTCTCCTAAGGAGAGGACCGATATGGGCCATTTCAGAAGTTAAACTAAGTTTGGACAAAATATCACGAAGGCCAAATTTTGGACCAAATCGGTCTATCAGTTCGAGAGTTATTGTGTTCTCCATCTACTACATATGGTGACATAGGGGTGTTTTACAACTTTACAAAGTTAGTCAAGAGCAGGTCTTAAAGTGAACTTATCCGAAATTTTGTGTGGGAGGTACCCGAGGGAATGGGCAAATAAAGTCGATATTCAAACCTGATATATATCTGGTAGATACATTAGGATGCGTAAAGTATGGACCAAATCGGTCCGATCGGTCTCTTCAAGAGTTATCGTACGCAAAATTTTTCCGAACATTTTTGAACTTTTGTCGGGGAGGTACCTGAAGGAGTGAACCGATATTGCTTATCTTCGAACTTAAACTAAGTTTGGACAAAATATTATGAAGGCCAAATTTTGGATCAAATCGGCAGATCCCTTCGAAAGTTATCTTGCCCTCCAAGCACTACACACGGTGTCATAGGGGTTTTTTAAACCTTTCAGGCTATTTTCTCAGGAAGTAGGGTTTTTCCCCTCATGAAACTTGTACCGCCGTATGGGGGGCCGTGAATACAAGATGCTACAAAAAAAATCAAAACGATTCGGGAGCAGGTCCTAAACTGAACTTTTCCGTAATTTTGTGTGGGAGGACTGGACCGACATGTAATATTATCATATAAAAGAATTTCCTGGACTCATTTTTCACGGAAATTGCGAATCCATGTGTGAGTCCTACGTTGCTCTAGACTTATAGTCGCCATATGGTCAGTTTCGCCGAAGAAACATGCGACCATTTGTTTCTTCCATGAACTACTTTCGTTAGATTTGGCTCGCATTCGCTCTCATACATAAATCCAAGATTCGTCGTCTGTGACAATCTTATAAACTTCGTTTGCAGCACAGCGATCGTACTTATTCACAATTTCGTTGCACCGATCGACAAACGGCTTTTTTGGGCAATTTTCGAAAGAAAATTCCATATTTTTTAAAAAAAAAAAGAAAAATTTTAAGTCACTGTCCTGAGGCTACAATAGATGGAAGACATTCATCGAGCGTGTTGGATGTGCTTTCATTCCGAGGAGCAAACACAGACTCGGACCACTACCTTGTTGCAGCAAAGGTACGCACCCGGTTAAACGTAGCAAACAAAGTACGAACAGACACAAAACGAAAGTAAGACATCGGTAAGCTGCAATCACAACAGACAACTAGCCCAATTGCTTAATCAAAGCACTCCTCATCCCGATAACATATCAGCGCAATGGCAAAGTATTGCCCACTCCATGCAAACAGCCGCCAAATCCATACCTGGATACCAGAGACCTACACCAAAGAATCCATGGTATGATCAGGAGTGTTGTGCTGATGCCGAAGAGAAAAATGTTGCATATATTGCCACTTTACAATCCGTAGCAACGCGTAGCGCACGAGAGAGATATCGGGAAAAAAGAGAGAGGAGAAACGTCTTTTCCACAGGAAAGAGAGAGAGAGAGATGGAAAAGCGGGAGTGTGAAAAAATCGAGATGTACAGGAACCAGAATGAAGTTCGAAAGTTCTACCAAAGAGTGGAACATCTAACTGATGGCTTTGGTACAGGCACATCCTCCTGTAGGGACCAGCAAGGTGTTTTGGTAACTGATCAGATAGTGTGCTCAGGATATGGAAAGAACATTTCTCCAAACTGTTGGTATCCGATAGTAGCGAAGACGGCGAAGATACCACAGATGTAATCTCAGAAGATGATATTGAATGTATACCGCCCAGCCAAGATAAGGTAAATACAGCAATAATTCGGCTGAAGAATAATAAGGCAGCAGGAGCCGATGGCTTACCAGCCGAACTGTTCAAAACCTGAGGCGACACGCTGATAAAGTGTATTCATCAGCTAGTTAGAACCAACTGGAAGGAAGAACGAGTACCCGACGTTTGGAACCTGATCATCCTGTGCCCTGTCCACAAGAAAGGAGATAAGACTATATGCTCTAACTATAGGGGCATAAGTCTACTCCCTATTGCCTACAAGATCGTGTCAGGGATATTGTGCGAACGACTAAAGCATATGGTCAACGAGATAATTGGACCATACCAATGCGGCTTTAGACTTGGCAAGTCCACCATAGACCAGATATTTACCCTGCGGCAAATCCTGGAGAAGACCCAAGAGATGCAGATCGACACCTACCACCTTTTTGTCGATTATAAAGCAGCCTTCGACAGCCCGCTGCGTTCAAAGGTGTTCCAAGCCATGTCTGAATTTGGTATCCCCGCAAAGCTCATCCGGCTTTGCAAAATGACTTTAACTGACACGAGGTCCTCAGTTAAAATAGGAAAGAACCTCTCCGAAGAGTTTGGTACCAAAAGAGGTTTCAGACAAGGAGACAGCCTTTCGTGTGATCTCTTTAACATCCTGCTGGAAAAAGTTATACGAGAGGCAAACGTCAAAAGAAGTGGCACAATCTACACCAATAGTCAAATGTTACTTGCTTATGCTGATGATATAGACATCATAGGCCGATCAGTAAAAAAAGTAACTGATACCTTTATGAAGGTCGAAGGAGAATCTGCTAAAGTGGGTCTGGCGGTAAACGGTGAGAAGACCAAGTTGATGGTGTCCACGCGCAATGCGTCCATTGAGCTCGGACCGACTGTGGAAGTTGGTTCCTATAATATTGAGGTAGTAAAAGACTTCGCCTACCTCGGCACCTCCGTAAACACAACAAACGACATCAGTTGTGAAATAAAAAGAAGAATTGTATTGGCCAACAGATGCTACTTTGGTTTAAGTAAGTAGTTTAAAAACAAAGCCACATCTCGTCAAACAAAAATAACGCTCTACAAAACACTGATACTACCCGTGCTGATGTATGGCTCCGAAGCCTGGGTACTTGCGCAAGCAGACATGGCAGTGCTTGGTGTGTTTGAGAGAAAAATTCTTCGAAAGATCTACGGATCAATTTGCGTTGACGGTGAATATCGACGTCGCATGAACCACGAGCTGTATCTGCTGTACAACGACATCAATATTGTTAAACGTATCGAGATGCAGCGATTGCGTTGGCTAGGCCATATCATAAGAATGAGCGATGATGACTCCGCTAAAAAGGTGTATAAACTCGGACCGCTTGACGGTGCACGCAGAAGTGGCAGGCCAAGGAATATATGTTGCAAACAAGTGGATGATGAGATGAAAAGGCGCGGTATTCCAGATAGCGAAGCAACAAATAGAGAGAATTGGAGATCTTTTCTTTGTTCGGCCTATAGAACAAATGTTCTGTAATGGGCCAGCTAAGTAAGTAAGTACAGTCATTCTATATAGAATATGTTAATAGTTCGCGAATTCTGAAAGGGTGAAACTAGGATCCATGGATTGCTGAAAGAACGAAAGATAATCTTCTAAATATAACTTACGTTGGTGGAACATATCTTCCAGGAATAAAGATATAGACTATATACAAAAATTTTACCAATTTCCACACAAAAGTTTCGGTCCATTTAACTCGCTAAATACTATATTAAATATTATCGTGCTGAATTGCCAGCCTCGTCCCTGGTATAAACTTAACTTCGCTCAAAATTTCACGTCGATCAGGCGATTATTCCGACCTACAGAGCCGCTACAAAATCGAAGAAAATTTTTTTTCAGCAAAAACTATAGGGGTCTATTCTGGTCTGAACCCGACCTTCATACAAAATTTTGTAATGATTGGTCCATAATTGCGACCTGAAGTTTGATAACAATTTTTAATGGACGGACGGACGGGCGGACCGACGCACATCTCAAAATCGAATTATCTCGTGGACATATGAATTTTAGTATACAACATGTGGGGTCTACGACGAATATATCGGGGTGTTACATGAATTTTCGGAAAAACCAACCTTTAATACCCTTTCAACATGCATGTGGTGCAGGGTATAATAAACAACAATAACGGTCCCTAATTTTAAGAAAACCATGTAAAAGTGGTGTTTTTTCAGTCAAGCTAATTTCGTCAACATTGTCGGCAATAAATGTTTATTTTATACGATTGCCATATATTTTAGCCTTCCAATCGTACATACATAAGTTGATAAACATTATAACGAACTAGAGATATAACACATACATACATACATCGTCATTAGTGAAAATGTTACGTGTCATTTTACTTATTTTGTAATGGGCAGACGGACAGCTCTGGTTACATATAATATAATAATATCAAAAACATTTATAAATAGCTTTAGGCAATTTTAACCGAACCGACCAATTAAAAACGGAATTTTTTCAAATTTTCAAAAGTAATGTAGTACTTTTTACTAAAGGTAGGTAGTACATCATCATTGCAATTTGTATCAACTTAAAAAAACTGGGAATTCTTTATCATCATTTGGAAACTTTTCTATCACGATTGCGACTTTTTAACCATGGAAGGTAAATGTAGTTATTTACAAACACACCAAAACGATAAAAGCGTCGACTTGTATATTACACAGTAGTTCCGTCGATTCATGTTTCGTTTTCGTAGTTTGTCTGAAATTGGATATTTATTCCACAAAAGTTACCGTAAATTTTACACGTTAAATACTACCTAAATTCTAAATACCGATTACAGAAAATTTGGACCGAAATGTTGTCGTACTGTTATATAGGCTATATCCTATATCGACAATTTTAGATGGAGAATTTATTTGACAACTCTGAACCCAAAATGGCAAATCGGGAGATACCTTTAAAAAGGGGCTATACCATGCCATAACATGGGGCGATATAGACAAATTAAAAATAAAGTCCATAATATTTTAGGTAGTACGCATATTATCTAGCCAACGCATTATTGTAATTTGTCTCAGTTGAAAGGTCAGGAGTTCTTTTAGCGTGGTTGTGATTACATTAAAAACAAATAACAGGATACGAGGCCTAGTAGATAAGTCTATGGTCTAGGCAATACGACGAGTTGCCAGTCGCCTTTTCCATTTGAAAGTTTGAAATGATTTAGCTTTAACGTACCTATGATGTGCGAGCATGTATTGCGTTCTTTACAGCGACTTGAAAAAATCAATTTTCAAAAAGAAAAGATGGAGTGTGTTTACAAAAATGGATCATGTGAGTATTTTCGTCCTATCATTTTCCATAATTATCCTCGTGGAAATCACGACGAGATTGCATCGATGAAATTAAATCTTTGTATGGCGATAAAGCACCATCCTATAGTACTGTGAATATTAATGAACTCAATCGTCGCCGACGCTTATTCTAAGTCGAGGATATGAAGGTAGTTCAAAAACGGCCGTTGTGCCAGAAAATATTGGTGCCTGAACTGATAATTTACGATCATGTGGCATACCGTGAGATAGATGCATCATAGGGCACTTCTTCTCCCAGCATATATTCGATATTGCTTGTACACCTGTCCATAAAAATAGGTTTGTTCCTATTGAACCCTCACAAATTGACAATTGCTCAAAAAAGCTCTTGTCGATTGGTGAAAAGAAATGTTGACAAATGCTATCGCGGTTCTTCAAAAGACATTTTTAAGATCGCCAAAGATGACGAATCATGGATCTATGTGTATGTGCACGAAACAAAGTAACAATCGACCGTGTGGGGTTTCAAAGACGACCCAAATGGAACGAAATTTGTTCATGGAAAATGCAAATGGTCGCCTGTTTCTTCGGCAAAACTGGGCATATGGCTATTCCGCTTTAGCAACGTAGGAGGTCAATTCTGAGTAGTACCCCACAATTTGTTTGCCTGAAGACTTCGGAGAAATTCGAAAAATGAACAAGAAAAGAAAAATTATTGTGCATCATGACAATGAGAGCTCTCTCACAACGATTCAAACCAGAGTCTTTTTTGACCGGACAAAACGTGGAATTTATGGACCATAGATTTTCTTCGCCAGAAGATGTTGTTGAAACGTTCAAAAACAATGTTTTTGACGTGTCTTAATCGGAGTGGAAAAGTGCTTCGATAACACTGTGCCACAAGTTGGAACTCAAGGTCTGTGCGGTGGAAAATTCCTTCGAGAGATGGAAGCCCTTAGTGGGTATATTAAGAACCCAAAAGGAAACTTTCCCCACAGGTCAAGATTCTGAGATATCGCGCGATGAATTTTTTTAATTTTCACCTATGATGCTTGGGAAAATAGCTTTATATATCTGTTTGCCGTTATTGTAGCTTCGTTTTGAGAGTACATGTCTTCAGTCAAATCGAATGGCGAATCTTTTTGTAGAACATTTCATTCATCTAACTCAATTCCTTTCATGTCCTTTTCGTCCTTTCTTTCTTGAACCGTAGTAAAAGTACCACAAGATGGGATTTTACAGGAGCCAAATATTCCACAAAAATATTGCTCAGAGAATTTTAGGTACTGTTCTCATTGACAACTAATCGACAGAACACAACTAATCGATCTCAGAAACTTGACCTATGGGGAAAATTTCCTTTTGGGTTCTTAATATACTCACTAAGGGCTTTCATCTCCAAAAGGAATTTTCCACCGCACAGAAACCTTGTTGCACAGTGTAATATGTTTGAGGGATTGCAAATGTATATAAGTCATGTTGAAGAATGCTTTGAGAACGTTAGAACTATTTTTGATAATAAATATTCGCAAGACTCGTGGGACATATTCACAAATCATGCTCTTAACCCCTTTGCCAGAGTGGTCAATTTGTATTCCCTCCGCCATAGTATGGAGCGTATATTAAGTATGGTTTTCCATTTGTAACGCAAATAATCATTTGTGACCCTATAAAGTCAGCTCAGTCTGTCCAGAAGGTGGTAATGAATATATACCGCCCAGCCAAGCTAGTTAGCACCATTTGGTAGGAAGAATGCGTACCCGGCCATAGGAACCTGAGCATTCTGTGTCCCGTCCACAAGATAAGTGATACAATTTTATGCTCTAAATACAGAGGCATAAGCCTTCTCCCTATTGCCTATAAGATAGTGTCAGGGATATTGAGTGAATGACTTAAGCCTTTGGTAAACGAACTAATTATGCCATAGCAATGCGGCCTTAGAGCTGACAAGGTAACCACTGACCAGATATTTACCCTGCGACAAATCCTTGAGAAGACCCAAGATAGGCAGATCGATCCCTACCGCATTTTTGTCAGTTATAAAACAGTCCTCGAAAGCTTGAAATCTATGAATGAGACTCGAAGACCATATGGCGAAGTAGAAGTCATAAAGAAGGAATGAATCGGAAGTTTAGTAAAAAAGTAACAAAAACTTGGAGGCAAAGGAATGTTGACAGGAAAATTGATTGACAAGCTCACTGTCTACTATGAACTTGCAATTCGACGTCATTTAAATTCAATTCACGATATGCATGAGGCAGTGTGGGCGACATTTGATCATTACAGTTCAAGTGATACAAATCCACGTCACAACAGATGTCCAACCGGTGAAGACTCGTGGTGTTCATATCAACGGGCTCGGGCAAGAAAAGAGGCTTTCATACACGATTACAGACCACTTCCATCAAATGTTTTGGATGATATTAGACCTATATACAACGATCTAAGTAAAGAGTCTTTGCTCGAAAGATGCGTTGGCGGCTTCAATCCAAATAGCAACGAAAGCTTCAATCAACTTATTTGGAAAATTTGCCTTAATACTGGAGCACTCGTTGTAAATTTAGCAGCTTACATTGCGATTGGTCTTTTTAACGAAGGTACAAAATCATTGTTATTTTATTTGAGCTCTATCGGAGTCAGCTGTGGACAAAACGCACACGAATATGCTAAAAAATCGACCAAGCACGAATTGCACTGGCAGAGAGACGTGTGGCCGAGTGCAATCGTGAAGGAAGAATGTTGCGAAGGCAACACCAAATTTCCATTGCACAAACAGCATCGTCGGCCGAAGAGCTTCTGTATGGTCTAGGAATAGATAGCTCCTTGTATTTTTTCTCGAACAAATGTTCTGTAATTGGGCCAGCTCCGACGGATTTTTTGGAACCGTTTAAAGATTTTTGTGTTGCCTGTATATTGAGGCTGTGAGGAATGTGACATATCTAAATTGGAAAATCTTGCAAATCTTTTATAGCCAAAGTATTAAATACGTAACATAAACTACCCAATGTTATAATATTTACATAGTGTTTCCTGCCTAAAATTCCATGAATACTCAAACATTACTATTTTTTATAATCTGTGGCTTAATTGTTTAATATTTATTTTAAATGTTACCATTTGTATCTATTATTACTTTTTTTTGTTATTTTGTATATTGTTAATAATAATCTCGTTAGAATAGATTTCTGAACAAAAAACGAGAGAATTTTTTTTTTGTGGATTATAATAATATTTTTCCAGGCTTTTGAATTTGGAATTCGTTTATGGGCAATGAATGAATGAAAAAAAAACCGAACACACCAACAATTTTTAAAGTTTTAGCCACAACAGTGTCAGAGTAAAAACAATAGAATGTTTTTTGTTCCCTTTTCTTTTTTGCTGCTATCTGTTGACCACTGACCACCATGTAATGCATAGATGCGGTTAAAGCGCTCATCCAGATATGAACGCTTCAAAGAGATACCCAAAAAACAATTTGTGTGGGATTTAATTTTTTTTCGTTGTTGTCTACGTCGATGTAAAAATATTTCAAAACTATTTTACTGTGTTGAAATATAAGTGGCTTCAGCCATTCTAAACACGCGCACATACACCCGCAAACCACTTGTATTAGTAACACAAAACGTTATAGAAGCAAAAGAATTTGTTACAATGTGTTTCCCCAAATGGATTATTATTTTAGTGAGGGGCCTTAAATAGCAGTGAAACATGGTAAATAAATGTGGATGGCATATTGATTTAAGAGTTATGGATCCAGGCTCATCACGACCGGGATAGGTATAAGGAAAAACTGACACTATCAGATGTGACTGAGGTTGGATAGGCATTTAAAACTATAGATATTAAGGTGTTCTCAACACTCATTTCTGCAATTTTTTAGCTCCCCGTGTCTACAAAAGAACAGTCGATTTTATCTGCCAATAAAATTATTTTATCGCTTGTGATAGATCCAATAGGGCAATGTCGGTTGGGTTTCCTGAGTCTATTTATCACGTTAAACTTCTAGATATGTAGTGGCGTGCTGTGCCGGTACTCGAGAACAGAGATTCTATATCATCGATCTAAAAATATAATTGGGATATCAGAGAAGTATTAATTAATTATTTAACTGCAAATAAAGAAACCATTTTTACACCCTCAGCATTCATACTAACGAGGGTATATACACTTTCATACGGGCAAAATGTTCCTCATCGAAATAATGGTTTTAGACCCCAAGTATGTTTGGACGAATTCCGTTTCAGACAATTTGGAGTTGATTTATCCATGTCCGTCCGTCCGTCTGTCTGGCTGGAGCGCACGATAACTCTCGAACGCATCAACCGTTTCGGTCCAAAATTTGACTTTCGTAATATTTTGTCCAAACTTCGAAGTTTATGTTCGAAGATGGGTTATATCGGTCCCCTCCTTCCGGTACCTCCCCCACAATAGTTCAAATATTTTCGCAAAATTTGTGCGCACGATAACTCTTGAAAGGAGTAACCAATATGGAATCAATCGGTCCACTCCTTCGGGTAACTCCCAAACAAAATTTCGGAAAAGTTTAGTTTAGGACCACCTCTCGAATCGCTTTGATTTTTGCTGTAACAATTTGTATTCTTTACCCCCCATACGATGGTAAAACTTTCATCAGGGGCAAGTAAATACTTCCTGAGAATATAGCCCGAAAGGTGCAAGAAACTCCTATGACACCGTGTGTAGTGGTTGGAGCGCAAGTTAACTCTCGAATGAATCTGCCGATTCGGTCTAAAATTTGGCCTTCGTAATATTTTGTCCAAACTTAGAAGATGAGCCATGTCGGTCCACTCCTTCTGGTACATACCTCCCCCACAAAAGTTCAAAAATGTTCGGAAAAATTGTGCGCACGGTAACTCTTGAAGGGAGTGACCGATTTGGTTCTTACTTTACACATCCTAATATATGTACCAGGTATAGATCAATTTCGAATATGGACTATATTTGTCCACTCATTCGGGTACCTCCCACACGCAATTTCGAATAAGTTCTCTTTAAGACCTTCTCTCGAATCACTGTGATTTTTGTTGAAGCAACTTGCATTACGACAGTAAAAGTTCAGGGGCCCATATCGGTCCTCTCCTTAGGGTACCTCCCCCACAAAAGTTCAAAGTTTCAATTCACATAGGCTGATGGTACATTTCTGTCGGCAAAGCCGACTGATATTTTCTTTTTTGTTGCTAAGAATTTAAGTCAGTTTTTATAATTCAACGTTCCAAAAGGCCCCTTAAAATTGTTATCCCAACAAAAGTCCTGCCGTGTAGTCCCACTTTTATGATGGTTTAAGCTATAACTATGCACTGTAACCAGAATGTGAAAGATGTGGCATTTAAAAGGCTGTACTTTATTGCATAGCTGGTGCAGCTATGATGATTTTAATTGTTTACAAATCGAATCAAATTTTGAATTCGGGTTGGGTTATTGTGGTGTAATGTTGAGTTGCGTTTGCGTTCAAGTTATTCATCTAAGCGGAAATAATATTAAAATATAATAAAGGGATGTTAAGCTAAAAGGTTAACCGCGGACGGGGTTTCTGGATAAAAGAGTTGTTAAATATTTTTTATAATTCTTATTGTTGCAGCTCAGAAACCTTGCAAACTGAACTGCACTTCATAGGAAAATAATATAACGTCTAAACACAAAATATTTAAGTGTGCATACGAGCTGAAACCATCGGTTTCGATTCGAATTCAAATACTCTTTTTTTTGTAAAAAAAAATTAAATATTTTCCAAAAAAAACCAGTAAGGAAAGGATCAAAGTCGGGCGGGGCCGACTATATGATACCCTACACCACTGTGAATATGTAAAATATAAATCGGAGCTATATCCAGATCTAAACCGATTTTGATATAATTTGGCACATTTATTTCCAGACCGAATTCAGTCACACATTCCAAATATCATTGAAATCCGACTTATATAGCGTGTTTGGAGCAGCAAATACGCGAAATCGGCCGAAAATATATATGGGTGCTATATCCAAATCTGAACCGATTTCGATATAATTTGGCACATTTATTTCTAGACTGAATTCAGTCACACATTCCAAATTTCATCGAAATCGGAAATATATAGCGTGTTTGGTACAGAAAATACGTGAAATCGGCCGAAAATATATATGGGAGCTATATCCAAATCTGAACCGATTTCTATATAATTTGGCACACTTATTTCTATACCAAATTCAGTCAAACATTCCAAATTTCATTAAAATCGGACGTATATAGCGTGATTGGTACATCGCATACGTGAAATCGGGCGAACATATATATGGGAGCTATATCCAAATCTGAACCGATTTCGATATAATTTGGCACATTTATTTTTAGACCAAATTCAGTCACACATTCAAAATTTCATCGAAATCGGACATATATAGCGTGTGTGTTACAGAAAATACGTGAAATCGGCCGAAAATATATATGGGGGCTATACCAAAACTTGGACCGATATAGCCCATCTTCGAACTTGATCTTCCGACGGCTAAAAAAATGGTATTCCCCAATTTTCAGCGAAATCGGTCAACAAATGCGACCTGTATGTTGCGAACGGACGGACGGACGGACGGACGGACATGCATAAATCGACTCAGAAAGTGATTCTATGTATATCCCTAGAAGGAACTATGGGTCTATCTCGCTTCCTTTTGTATGTTACATACAAATGCACTAACACATAATACCCCTTACCACATAGTGGTGTAGGGTATAAAAATGGAAGTGTGCACATAGGTTTCAATCAGGAAATTTTTGCCCAAAACCCTATTTTTGAAGATTCGAAATTTTAATTTTTTTTGCACAGAATAATAAAAAACACATCAAGTCATCTGAAAATAATTAGTTTTTGTAATTACCGATAGATTCCGTTAGTTGGAGCGGTGTCAAAGTCGGCACTTAATTGTAAAAAAAACAAAAAATTAGTGTAAAATAGACTCTTTTTGTTGTGTTGTGTCGCTGCATAAATATAGTCAAGTGAATCAAAGTTATAATGAACCGGGAAGCTGGTGGTGAGTACTTTCATAATATTAAACAAGTAAGCAAAGGATATAGTCGGACGGGGCCGACCATGTGATACCCTACACCACAACTTATAGGAATTAGCTATGTGCAACCGCCTTGCACGCTGAATGTCCGGGTTCGGTTCTCAGGCCTGGCCACATCACATTTTCATGTCAAAGTACCCCTTAGTAATGTTGGCGATATTTTCTTTGTATTTCAGCCATGAAAAACGTCTCTACTGGTAGCAGTTTAGTACACGCCGTTCGGACTCGGCGATAAAAACGAGGTCACATATCAATAACTTAATATGAATCCATTGGTATAAGAGAAGCCTCCCTTGTCCCTACTGGGATGTTTGTGGAACAATTATATAAATTATACATTTCTAAAAAATATTCGTAAATTCGAAAATTAGCTTTGATTATCCCCTCCAACCTAATCTTAAAATTGTCTTTGAATATCGGGTTCCTTTTCGGTATACACGTAAAATAAATAAATGTATATATGTTAAAAACAAAAATGTTTTGCAATCGATGAATTCGAGTTTCACCCTTTCAGAATTCGCGAACTGTTAACATATTCTATAAAGTATGACTACAATTCTTTAAAATGAAGTGTTTTAGAAGGGATCCCATAATGTCGACCATTAAAATTAATTTTCGTGGAAGCTGTGTTGGCATCAATGTAGACGAATGGGTAAAAATGGGTTGAAGCCAACAAGTTTTTTTATGTTCCCATGCGATTTCTGGCTTAACCTTACATTTTTAGACCTATTCCCAAAGAATGAATCGCAGAATACTCCATGGGCAATAAGATAGCAGTGTATGATTTTTCGATATATCCACTGCATCCACCTAAAATTGATGCTGACATTTTGAAGCCGGCATTTCGGGGTTTTTTGAATTTTTTTATAATCCGGACGGGCAAGAAGATAATATTCCAAACTCATAACGCGATTATAGAACTCGTGATTTTACGTCGTTTGGTGCATATCTCATGAGTGTGCTCCTTACAGCATTCTAGTAATTTAAGGTTTTTTGCAGTGCATGACGCAACTGGCGGCACACAATGGTCGCTGGGTGAAACATCGAAATATGCATAAATATTGAAAGAGATTGATTCGTTTTATCCAAAATCGGATGCGCATCAACCGACTTTAACTAATTCGCGAATTACAGGCTTTTTAATTTTCATATCTTTTAAATGATAGTAATTTCAATATTACTCTTAATTTCCTATCCTTATAAGTTATCACAGTAAGCAGTTAAGCTTTCACGATGGTAAACCATATATTTTGATAAAGTTTTAGCAGAATACTTTAACTTATGTATTAGATTTTAGCGAAATAGTTGGATAACTCTCAAATATTTTTTCTAATTTTTCGAAACAAACCAAAAAATATATTTGTAACAATATTTTCCAACAATGAGTTGTTTCTCTTTTGTTGTTGTTAAAGCCAATGTTTATAATTTTGGTTCCACATTTTTTTACGCGTTGTCTAGTTTCTGTACGTAATTTTAATTTAGTTTTTAGAGGTTTATACGGACTCTGAGTTAGTATAATTTAAATTTATTGCCAGATTTTTTTGATTTTCCTCGAAAATAAAAACACAGTATGGAAATTTTGGTGCATCTACGGATGGATATCAAATGCTGTTACTGATATATGCTTACATTTTCTCAATACAAAAAATAAGAAATTTTAAAATATTTTTTCTTTATAAGAGGATAAAAACCGCTATAACTTTTGCGCGCATCGGCCAATATCGTGAACGCGAGCAGATTTGAAACCAGATTTTTTTCCTTTAACTCTATACCAAAAATCGTAGATGTGCTCGCGAAAAAATTTTTTAATTTTTTTCAAATGGAATTGCAAAGGAATTTTGTTATTTGCCATATAATGCATGTTGCTATATCCCTGATATTTGATATTTTGGAAAATTGTAAGTTTGTTGAAGATCTATCGCCCAAAAATTGTGCACTTGTACCTCACATATCTTTGATAATGCACGTGCTTTTCAGGGTAATTCGAAAATAGAGCATTGTGGGTATATGTATATTGTGATATCAAAAATATATTTAATACCGGTAGAAATAACTAATAAGGAATAGAAATTCAAATAATTTGCATGCAAACAATTTTATATATCCCAAAAAAAGTCAACAGCGCTAACGGTGATATACCCTCAACATCTTACCAAAAAAAAAAGAAACAAACACAATAATTATGCCATATAAAAAATATATTGATTTTGTATCACGAGTTTGCTTCAAAATACGTGGAATCAGGTATCGTTATGATAGGCTATATCAAATCAATTTTAGCAAGGTAAATTCTGATTGATTGAAAAAGTTAGAGAATTATTTTTCGGAAGTATGGACTTACTCCGGAAAAATTGTACCGTTGCAATAGGGACAGTGAAAGGAACCTTCTTAAAAAAAATCAAATAGATCCTAGACAGGTCCTCAAACTGCACTTTTCCCAAATTTTGTGTGGGAGGTATTCGAAGGACGGGACCGATGTAGTCCATATTACAACCTGATACATGACTGGATGAAATACTAGGATGTGCAAAGTTCGGACCAATCAGAAAATCCCCTTGGGAGTTATCTTGCGGATTTGCCATTTTAGTTATGTTTCTTATTTGTTTTGTTAGGGTTTTTTGGAACTTTTCGGGAATAATGTCAGGAAGTATGGACTTGCCATTGCAATTGTACGATCGTAAAGGCGGCCGCAAGAACAATCAGCTGAAAAATATTCAAAACGATTCGAGAGGGCTCTTAAATTTCACTTTTCCGAATTTTGTGTGAGAGGTACCCGAAGGTGTGGACCGATATGGTCTTACCCGATCTATATCTGGAACGAATAATAATATATGGTAAGTTTGGAACAAATCGTTCACACAATTTTTCAAAAAATTTTGCAATTTTGTGGGGTAGAAGTGGACCTATATAGCCTATATTTGAACATTACAAAGTATAACATTTGGTTTGAATCGGTTGATCTGTTCGAAAGTTATCGTGCGCACCTGCCAGCTAGAAAATTTCGTAAGCACATGTCATTACTTTCTGCATTACCAGGTAATGAGTACTCATTACCCTCCGCATTATCAGACAGTACATATATAACAGTTATCGCATAACTAGTTACATCCTTTATTACTACTTACTAACTAAGGACTAATTACGGTGGCACATGGACTAATTAGTGTGTCTGACTACAAATCCTAGGTTTGTGTGTTCAAAGCTCACAGTCGGCATGGGAGTTTTTTGTTGACAAAATTACGAAGAAATGTTGATGTACATGGATATTTTTAAACAACCTTTATTATTTGTATGGGTGGCCTAGTATGTAGTGTGTTTGGCTACAAATCAGAAGTTTGTGTGTTCGACACCAGCAGGGAGCGGAATAAAAGAAAAAAACAAAAAAAAATTGTGGAGCGTTGAATTTGAATATATTTTCAACTCAATTGTTCTAAAAATAGAACATATGCTTTTTAGCTTTTTTCGACTACCGGTATGTGGTTAAGGATGGATTAAAAAAAACATATTTAAGGAAGTACTTCCGTCCTATGACATCCCCATGTAAAAATAATGACTTTTACCAATTAGTAAGTAGTTACAACTGCCAAATATTACTGAATAAAGGCATTACTTGGTAATGACTTTTTTGCTGGGAAGAGGGACAGATGGACGGACAGGGCTAAATCGACTCCAACGAATTTCGTCCAAACATACTTGGGGTCCAAAACCATTATTTTGATGAGATATATCTTTGGTCGTATTTTGTATGTATTCCATTTACCCTACATCCTAGAATAGAATAGGTGGGTGACCCCATGCTGCAATATTTGAACAAAAAATTGAGCTGAAAATTTCTCTATCATGATAGAGACAATCCCATGTAGCATGGGAGGAAATTGTGGTTCTCTACATAAAACCCCTTATATATTAGACATTAGGCCCGTTATATAGCAGACACATTATTACAATTTGCATCAGGGGAAAGGACAATAGTTATTTTTCCACATGGATTTAAAATATGGTTCAAAAATAAAGTTTGGATATATTTCATACAAAGTAATGGTCTATGTCACCCGCTAAATAATATCAGATCATCATCACACATTTTAGGCATCTTCTTCAACCTAAACTCTTACCTCGTGCAAAATTTCGTGACTATTGAGCTATAATTGCTACCTCTAGAGTGTTATCTACTACTCTACAAACAAAAAACTGGATATATTAGGCTGTAGCTCTGTTATCTGATCACGTACATCAACGTAATCGACATCAGTGCAAAGGTCAAGAGATCGTCTTCCAAATATAACTCACGAGGGAAGAATGTGTCTTTCAGGAACAAAGATATAAGCTGTATACTAAATTTTTTCACAATTTTCACACAAAAGTGTTGGTCCATTTAACCCCCTAAATATTATCTGATTGCCATCTTAAATTGCAATCTTCTTCTTTGTCATATACTCTAACCTTATTAAAAATTTCGAGGCGATCGGACTATTATTGCGACCTACAGAGCATCTTCAAAATCGGATAAAAATTATGTTTTTGGTCCATTTCACCCGCTAAATATTTCACGATCATCATCAATTAAAATAGCGATCTATTCTGATGTAAAACCGATCTCCATACCAAATTTCGTGACGATCGGTCCATAATTGCGACCTGGAGTTTGATTACAATTTATAATGGACAGACGGACACACGGACGGACGGACACACATCTCAAAATCGCTTTATCTCGCCGAGATATGAAGATTGGTATACCACATTAGGGGTCTCCGACGAATATTTCGCGGTGTTACATGAATTTTTACCAAAACAAACTTATAATACGCTTTCCACATAGTGGTGTAGGGTATAAAAAAGAACTATATATTTAAACTTTTAAAAAAATGTCCAAGTTTGTCCACCTCCAAATCGAATGTGAAAGATAGCAGGGGGTCTGTACTAATAAATTCAGAAGTCAAATCGTGCTCAAATTTGCCACAGTTAAAATAAAGTGGATTTTTCTATTTTAAGATGGGAGAATTTCTTGTAAATACCTGTTGTGACTGTACGTAATATCCAATTGAAATAGAACGGTAGTACCCACATCTTTCAACCGATTTTCCTTAAAATTCATATTTAAAGGTTTCAGAGTGTAGAAAACAAGTATGTATAATTTTTTTGAAAATAGGTCAATTTTTTGTCATAGCCCCCACATAAAAGTACCGTCCGATTTTAGATATTTTGTGGATTTTAGCGACACTTGATGACCGATTCGGCTGAAATTTGTTATTTTGACCTCTTGGAAGATATGAATCCTTCGTACCAAAAATTATTAACATTAGTCAATGGTTTTGGTTTAGACCCCACACAACGGGACCGCCCTGTTCAACAAATTTTGGCAGTTTATGGGCATTTTGGTCAATAAAACGTTAGAATTGCTGTTTGTACACATTTATTATAAATAATAATTAAATTCAATACTAAATGAACGTTGAAATAGTTTTGGCCAGAAAATTTGGATTTGAGACCATTGTGCATTGTTAAAATCGCAAAAAAGAAGTTTTTATGACGTTTAAGATAAATTCCTAAATAAAACAACAAAACAAATGTTAATAAATGCAAAGTATTATTTTTTGGCAAAATAACATATTTTGCACAGTTAAAAAATTTAGAAAAAATAGTAATCATTCGAATACCATTACCAAATAGGACTTAAAATTTTTGTAATTAATCGTAGTTTAATACAAAAAAAAATCAGAAAATTCGATGGGGCCAATCAATGTTAAAAATTGATTTTAAATATTAAATCACGAAAATTGCATCCAATCCCACTGTGCAATTTTTTTCTATTTTTTATTAAATAGCTGATAAAACAACAACACAGCAAAAAAAAGGAAATCAAAAACCTCATTTTAAAAAAGTGTCCGATTTCACTCAGAAATCGCCATATACATTTCATTCATTTTTTTTTGAGGAATAAAACGAAACCAGTGTTTTTATTTCAATATTTTGTTATACAAAACTAAAATGAATCCATTATAAAATAAAAACGTATGTACCCAGCAAAAATTATGCAACCCATTACAAAGTAATGTAAACAAAAATAACTACTTATTTTACTCCTTACTAAGTTATGAGTACGGTGGCGCAGAGCTAGTGTGTCCGACTACAAATCAGAGGCCGTTTGATTTTTTTAAACACACGTAAGGACATGTAAATGATTAAACAACCCTTAATGTTCGTGCGTGTGGGCCAGTGTATAGTGTGTTCGGCTACAATACAGAAGTTCGTGTGTTCAACACCAGCAAATACATAAATAAAATAAAACAAGTAAAAAAGTATCAGTCGGCTTTGCCGACAGAGATATACCCTCAGCCTGTGTATATTGAAACAATTTTTCCCAAAAAAAAATTATTTACGGGGTTTTAAAAATTATGGGCGTTTGAACCGACAAAAATGTTGATTAGGACCCTTCGGGCTGTTTGCTCAAGAAGTATGGACTTGCCCCTGACAAAAAACTTTTACCAACGTAATTGAGGCAGCGAATGCAAGTTGCTTCAACAAAAATCAAAGTGATTCGATAGCAGGCCTTAAAGTGAATTTATAAGAATTTTTGTGTGGGAGGTACCGGATGGAGTGGACATATATGATCCATATTTGAACCTGATTTACATCTGGTAGATATATTAGGATTTGTAAAGTATGGACCAATTTGGCCATTCCCTTCAAGAGTTACCGTACGAACAATTTTTCCGAACATTTTTGAACTTTTGTGGGGGAGGTACCTGAAGGAGTGGACCGATATGACTTATCTTCGAACTAAAACTATATGTGAACAAAATATTGCTAAGGCCAAATTTTGGACCGAATCGGCAGATCTGTTCGAGAGTCATCTTGCGTTCCAACCACCTCACCCGGTGTCATAGGGGGTTTTTTGCAACTTTCAGGCTATTTTCTCTGGAATTATGGACTTGCCCCTAAGGAAACTTGTACCGTCGTATGGGGGGCACTGTATACAAGTTGCTAAAACAAAAATCAAAGCCATTCGAGAGATGGCCCTAAACTGAACTTTTCCGAAATTTAGTGTGGGAGGTACCCGAAGGAGTGGGCCGATTGAGTCCATATTGAAACCTTATCTAAGTCTGGTACACACTTTACGATGGGCAAAGTATGGACCTGGCTTATGCCGACGACATTGACATCATGGGTCGATCGGTAAAGGAAGTAACTGACACCTTTGCAAAAGTCGAAAGAGAATCTGCTAAAGTTGGTCTGGCAGTAAACGGCGTAAAAACCAAGTTGATGGTATCGACGCGTAATATGTCCATAAACACCGCACCATCTGTGAATGTTGGTACCTATAATTTTGAGGTAGTAAAGGACTTCGTCTACCTCGGCACCGCCATAAACACAACAAATAACATCAGTTGTGAAATACGAAGAAGAATAGTGTTGGCTAACAGATGCTACTTTGGGCTGAGTAAGCAGTTTAGGAATAAAGCCACCTCTCGTCAAACAAAAATAATACTGTACAAAACACTGATACTACCCGTGCTAATGTATGGTTCCGAAGCATGGGTACTTGCTCAATCAGTTAAGGCAGTCCTTTCTGTGTTTGAGAGAAAAATTCTTCGAAAGATCTACGGGCCAATCTGTGTTGACGGCGATTATCGGCGTCGTATGAACATCGAGCTGTATCAACTATACAATGACATCAATATAGTTGAACGAATCGAGATACAACGATTGCGATAGCTAGGCCATGTTATAAGAATGAGTGATGATGAACCCGCTAAAAAGGCGTATAAATACGGGCCGCATGGAGGTTCTCGCAGATCTGGAAGGCCAAAGCTTCGTTGGAGCGAACAAGTGAAACGAGATATCACAAAGCTACATATCCCAGATTGGGAAAATACAGCAGCAAACAGAGAGGATTGGAGATTTTTTCTTAGTTCGGCTTATGGAACAAATGTTCTGTAAAAGGCCAGCTAAGTAAGTAAGTAAGTAAAGTATGGACCAAATCGGTTACTTCCTTCAAGAGTTATCGTGCGCAGAAATTTTCCGAACATTTTCGAACTTTTGTGGGGGAGGTACCGGAAGGAGTGGACCGATATAGCCCATCTTCGAACTTAAACTAAGTTTGGGCAAAATATTACGAAAGCCAAAATTTGAACCAACTCGGTGCATCCGTTCGAGAGTTATCGTGCGCTCCAGCCAGCCAGACAGACCGACAGACAGACAGACGGACGGACATTGCTAAATCGACTCCAAATTGTCTGAAACACATTTCGTCCAAACATACTTGGGGTCTAAAACCATTATTTCGATGAGGCACATTTTGCCCGTATGAAAGTGTATATACCCTCGTTAGCATAAATGCTGAGGGTATAAATATGAAGTGTGTTGAAATTGAAAAACAAATTCCACTTCAACTGTTCTAAAAATAGAATTTTTCTTTTTTTGGTAATAGCTTATTTTTCAACTTCCAGTGGCTATAGAATAACTAGTTATTCTAGTGGTCATAGAACAACTAGTAATTCAGTGCGACCTGCCCTTGTTAAAATAATGGGTTAGTAGGGGGATTTGAAAGTAGTTACGGCTGCCAAAAATCCCTTACAAAATCTATTATTTTTGAATGAACTGTTTCAAAACAACTGGAACTTCGTTTTACACGAAGATATACAATGCATTTTTTACAAATAATGAATGAACTTTTATTACAACCATTTGCCTCGCAACGTCCAGCGCTCTTAGCTTGTACAAAAAATAGTATATTGAGCTTCTAGTCTAGGCGAACTTCTTGCGGTGGTTTCCTTTAAAATGTCTTATTCTTTTTTTCCGAACTTACACTGCTTTCTAAGAATGAATCTGCTGTTATTTTACCTCAACCACTTCGTTTTGGTGGCCTTCCTAGTCCTCGTGTCGTATTTGTGGGTGGATCATAATCTTGTTGAGCGCCTACCAAAATGTGGACGACCTGAATCCGGAAATTCATTGAATCTAAAATTGTATTTTTTTTTAATATTAGCAGTCTCGGCGATATTCCGTCCATGCTGCAGTTAAAGCCAAATCAACAAAATGCATTATGACTCGTAGTGTCCATTTGACACGTACAATAGATTTTAGCAGCATTTCATATAACTACTTTAATCCGTTTGGACGATAGAGTGATTTCCACAGACGGACAGACGGGCGGACATCGCTATATCGATATAGAATTGCAATATTATTATTTCGAGTACATAGTTACAAACGGAATGACACTTAATATACCCCCCATTGTATGGTGGAGGGTATAAGAAACACATCAACATGTAACTTTGCTCTACTGTTGGTTTGGGTGTCTGCTTATGTAACAACTAGGACCCAATGTTAATTGGTTGTCAGTTAGAAACTCGGTTTGGGTTCGTCCATTTATTTGCAACTCTGTTATCCATCTATAATATTGTAAAATGCCTATCACTCCTCAAAATCTTCTCCTCATCACAAAATAAAACGCTTTTGTCATCTTTCAAAAATTGTTGGTTGTTTGTGATCTTAATCTTGACAACAATTACTACTATAATTAACACCTCATTAATTTTCTTTTCACTATTCCTCGGCAATTACTCTTCAAACTTTTAATAACAACTTTTGAACTATTTTCTAATAACCCAAAACATGACAGTTTAAAAATGAAAAAGCATAAAACCACTCATTATTCTCATCTCTTAGACTGTCACTGTCACGGCATAGCTGAGGACAAAGCACGGAGCCATAGTAGAGAAATAACAATTTTTCATACAAATTCCTATCCCCATCATTGTGAACGGCAGCAGCAGCTGTGGGAAGAAGCAACACTTCGTGCGCTAACAGCTGAGGAATGTGCCCAAGGGAAGAAAATTGAAAAAAGCAAAGGAAGAAAGGGTTGGTTGGTTGGCTGTCAAAAAGTTTGTCACATAATTACAACCTATTAACAACGCCAAATAAATTGTTATTGTTTGCGTCAAGTAAATTATTTACTCACAATCAACACACAAAGTTACGCACACATTTGCACATCAAATACAACCCTGCAAACATTTGCTATCTGTTTCTTGTCCAATAAGTCACTTGAATACGATTGCATCAACGAATGCGATAGTCGCACTCTTTTCTACAAATATAAAGCCACTCATTATATACTTGTGTGTCTCATTGGATACGGCAGAAAGTTATTAAAACGATAATATGGATAAGCATGTTCGCTTTGCTATCTGAAGGCCCGTGTTCGATTCCCAGACCAGCCGACATCTTTTTGACAAAATGACAAAAATAAGGTAGGCTAAAAGACATATGTACGTTGATAAAATAATAATTATAATGAAAAATAGTAAAAAAAATAATAAATTAAAAAATATATTTTATATTTTTCCTTTTTCCTTTTTTCTGTTTAATTTCTCTTTTATTTTATTTATTGCTAGTCAACCCGGTCCGCGTTGCTGGCCCTTGAAAAAGTTTTATGTTACCTTAAGTCAGCGATTGTATTTTTATTGCATCGCTAATTAGTCGGGATCTGCAAGTGATTATAAATTTTAACATACCGCCAAAAAGCTGATGACTTGAGGCATGCATTTATTTCATCTGCTGGAATAGTATAACTGGAAGTGTTTGTCTGAAATCTAAAGGTGAAATGCTTTTTAAATTATTATGTGCCATTGTAAATTCGTTCCAGGTTATAACTTATATTTAATATTGCATATGTGCCCTTCATTCACATGAATGTTAAGGGGCACCTTCTTATAATGTACATATATATATATATATATATATCTATATATATAAATGAGCTTGGTGATAAGTGATTGACTGACTGACTGACTCATCATCAACGCCCAGCCAAAACGGCTAAAGCTAGGAGCTTGAAATTTTACCAGTGGGTCACTGTTGATGCAAATGTGCGAGATAAGGCCGGGTTTTAGAAAATTCGTCCTGGAACCACAAAAAATAACAAAAATCCTTATTTTACATTATTATTACGTACTTATTCACTTAGTTGGCCCTCTGCAAGACATGTGTCAAATTAACAATGCTATAACTTCATGATACCGTAAACGATCACACATAATTTCAAATTTTGTAGTTTACTTCTAGGCGCACTTATTTTATCGTAAACCACTAAATAATAGAAAGACAAGACATTTGTTATCTTCCATTGCAACAGATGTCGCAGTTGGTTATTATGGTATAAACATCAATTACGCGAAACATACAAACCGATCCTGATTTAGTTTTCACATAACAGGTGTCGCACAAAAGATTTAAATTCGTTAAAATACAGTTAGAAAAGATGATTACAAACGATGCATTTGTAAAAATTTTGATTTTCAATTTAAAATTAAAACAAAAATTCTTTCAATAAATGATGTTGGGTTTGTTGAACAAATGAGTTGCTGTTGAAGACAACATTAGGGGAATAAATTCAGAAATCGGACAGAAATAACAACAATTAAAAACTGTATGGACCTCACTTTTTGGTAATAACTAAATGTTTGCAAATCAATGAAAGTGCAATAAAATTGTGCACATTACCACGATTTATTTGCTATTAAGAATTTTATCGTATATGGAGATGTACAGTCATAACTATTCAATTTCAAAATCTGTAATTTGAAGAAATCGCTAAATAATTAATGAAATCAATAATAGGGCCCAGGAATATAGGAATTTGGTATGGAAATCAAGGTTGGGAAGTGGTGCTTCTAAAAGGAAATGGTTTGGAAAATTACCAATCATGTGTACGAAAAGTACTAAATGGTACTAAATTTAGTACAATTTGGATTTGAATGAACGGATAGAGCTGGAAACCTGAAATTTGGAATTAATATTACTGTTGTAGTGTAGGATTGAGATATGAGGGTAGTTTTGGAAAATAGTACTTATGTGTACGGAAAGTACTAAATGGAACTAAATTTTGTATAATGGGGATTTGGGTGAACGGATAGCGCTGGAATCTCGAAATTTGGAACTGCGATTACTGGTGGAGTTTAGTATTGTGGAAGTTTTGGAAATTCGTACATAGGGTACGAAAAATACTAAATAGCACTAAATTTGGTACAGTTTCGATTTGGGTGAACGGATAGAGCTTGATTCCTCAAATTTGGACTGAGGATCACTGACGAAGGGTAAGAAAGATGCACCAAAGGGGTTTTGGAAACTTTAGTGTACGAAAAGTACTAAATGGTACTAAATTTAGTACAATTTGGATTTGGGTGAACGGATAGAGCTGGATTCCTGAAATTTGGAATTGATATTACTGTTGGAGTGTAGGACTGGGGAAGTTTTGGAAATTCTTACTTATGTGAATGCAAAGTCCTAAATGCTACTAAATTTGGGACAATGGGGATTTGGGTGAACGGATATAGTTGGAATCTCGAAATTTGGAATTGAGATTACTGGTGGGGTGTAGAATTGAGGTAGTTTTGAAAATTCGTACTTATGGGTACGAAAAGTACTAAATGGTACTAAATTTAGTACAATTTAGATTTGGGTGAACGTATGTATGTAGCTGGAAACCTGAAATTTGTAATTAAGATTACTGTGAAGTGTAGGACTGAGATATGAGGGTGGTTTTGGAAATTCGTACTTATGTGTTCAAAAAGTACTAAATTTGGTACAATAGGGATTCGAGTGAACGGACAGAGCTGGAATCCTGAATTTGAAATTGAGATTATTGTTGGAGCATAGGATTGGGGAAATTTTGGAAATTCGTGTTTATGTGTACGAAAAGTACTAAATGGTACTAAATTTATTACAATTTGGCTTTGGGTGAACGGATAGAACTGGAATCCTGAATTTTAAGTATTATAATTTTATTTATTTTAATTTAAAGTATGAATTTTAGTAAACGGAAAGAGTTAGAATTTGCAACCCGTTCGCGGTAGGCTATAGAGGTAGAATTTGGATTTGGGTGGCGGGTAGTGTTTGAGTCCTGAAATTTGAAATTAGGATTACTATTGGAGTGTAGGACTGAGGTAGTAAGGGTACGAAAATTACTAAGTGGTACTACCTGTGGTACAATTTGGATTTTGAATTTGGGGGAGAGCTGGAATCCTGGAATGTGGTCAGACTGCTGTTGGAGTATAGGATTGAGATGGAAGTAGTTTTTGAAATTCGTACTTATGGGTACGAAATGTACCAAATGGTACAACTTGGATTTGAGTGCACGGATAGCGCTGGAATCCTGTTATTTGGAATTATGGTTACTGTTGAAGTGAAGGATTAAGGTTGTTTTGGAAAATCGAATTGTACAGAATTTGGTACACTTTGTTTTTGTGTAAAGGGGTTTTTCTGTACTAAATATGGAATCCATTGTATTAGGCAAACGCGAAGAGCTAGAATTCTGAAATTTTAAACGAGTGGTCATTGATGGAGAGTTAGGAAGATGTACCAAAGGGTATTTAGAAACTCGACCTATAAGTGTACGAAAAGTACTAAAAGTTGCTTAATTTGGTACCAATTGCATATTTTTAATGGATAAAGCTAGAATCTTCAAATTTGGTATGGGAATCAAGGTTGGGAAATGGCGTTGAAATAAGGAAATGGTTTTGGAAGTTCGTATTTATGATTACGATCAGTAATAAATTTGGATTTGGGTGAACGGATAGAGCTGGAATCCTAAAGTTTTGAATTAAGATTACTGTAGGGGTGTAGGATTGAGATAGTTTTGGAAATTCGTACCTTTGGGTACGAAAAGTACTAAATGGTACTAAATTTGGTACAATTTGGATTTGGATGAACGGATAGAGCTGGAATTCTGAAATTTGGAACTAAGATTACTGCCGGACAGTAGAATTGAGGTAGTTTCGGAAATTCGTACTTATGGGTACAGAAAGCACTAAATTTGGTACAATTTGAATTTTAGTAAACGGATAGTGTTGGAATTAGGAATTAAGATTACTGTAGGAGTGTAGTATTGAGGAAATTTTGAAAAGTCGTACGTATGGGTACGAGAAGTACTAAATGGTACTAAATATGGTACAATATGGATTTGGGTGAACGGGTAGAGCTGGAATCCTGAAATTTTTGTTTGGGAAAGAAATGGTACTAAATTTGATACAATTTGGATTCGGGTGAATTAATAGAGCTGGAATCCGGAAATTTGGAATTACGATTACAGTCGAAGAGTAGGATTCAGGTTGTTTTGAAAAAGCAAACTTATGGTTACGAAAAGCACTAAATGGTACTAAATTTAGTACAATTTGTATGTAGGTGAACGGATAGCGGTGGAATCCTGCAATTTAAAAGTATGATTATTGTAGCCCTGTTGCGTTGAGGAAGTTTTGAAAATTGGTACGAAAATTCTAAATTGTTCTAAATTTAGTACAATTTTAATTTGGTTTAACGGACAGAGTTTGAATCCTGAAATTTGGAAGTAAGATTACTACTAAAGTGAAGGATTGAGGTAGTTTTGGAATATCTTACTTATGGGTACGAAGAGTTCGACTTGATACTAAGTTTGGTACAATTTGGAATTGGACGAACGGATACAGCTGGAATCTTGAGATTTGGAATTACTGTAATTATTATGGAATTTACTGTAATTATTTTGTATTAATGTCCGTGTATGGCGGAGATATGTCGTCGAAATACGTACCATAAGTATACGAAAATTACTTAATGGTACTCAATTTGTTTTTGGGTGTAGGGACAGTGCTGAAATTTTTATTTTTTGGAGTTAGGGTGTGTATTGGTGTGCAACGTTGATCTCGCTGTTAATGTGTAAGGGTGAGATACGGCTGATCTTTTTGAAAATCGAACTTAAGGGGTACGTACAGTACTAAGATAAAAATAAGTATTGATTAAAATTGGTATTAGTGCGACCAAATTTTCAGTGTTTGTCATTTCCATATTATATATTGTTTATTTGTTTTTTTATATCCTTTCCGCATACGAAGTAGCGGGCATTTTGCTAGTATATATATATATATATATATATATATATATATATATATATATATATAGCTATAGCTATCGATATGCTGCCTTCTAATTTAAATAATTGCTTTCCAATAATACCAAAGCTTCGCTATGCATAACATCTGGTATTTCCATTGGTTTGTAACGTATTTTAGAAAGTAGGAGTGGTCGGGTCTTATGGTTTGTACACTTTACATATATATCACATTTAAAAAATAGAACGAAAGTTAACAAAATTTATAGCATATTTCCACCAAGGACTATCCCTGTACATCATCTGAAAATTACATGGAAATCGGTTTAGAAGTTTTGAAGATATAACACATTTAAAAAAGTGGACGTGGCCGGGTCTTAAAGCCACAAATAAGTCCCTTGGGTCGGAGACACAACCACCATTGCCTATCGAATTAATTTGCAAACCATACTCCGCCGAAATTTTACAAAATATATAGTTTATTTTCACCAAGCACCAGGGGCATGTATGCAGTCTATTTTCACCAGGATTATCCCGGTACATTCCCTGAAATTTTTAGGAAAATCGGCTTAGAAGTTTCAGAGATAGAAATTGGGCGTGGTCGGGTCTTAAGGTCCCAAAATGAGTACCTAGGGTTGGAGAATCGAAGGGTGGAAGTTCGGAGCAGGGTTGTTCGTTGCAGAGTGGTTCGATATGTAGAAGTTCGGAGTGGGGTGGATGGGAGGGTGTGGTTCGGAGAGTGGAAATTCCGAGCGGGGTGGATCGGAGGGTGAAAGTTCAATGCGGGTTGGTTCGGAGGGTGGAAGTCCGCAGCAGGGTGGAAGGTCGAAGCAGGGTGGATTGGAAGGTGGAAGTTCGGGGCGTGGTGGTTCGTAGGGTGGAAGTTCGGAGCGGGGTTCGGAGAGTGCAAGTCCGCAGCAGGGTGGTTCGGAACGGCGTGGTTCAGAGGGTGATTGTTCGGAAGAATTAATTCAATCACTCGTTTCATTTTAGCTAAAATAGCGGTTTTATAAAATCAGACATAGTGGAGGTACCAAACCCCTCCGAAATTCAACACAATGTATAGCCCACGGGAAATCGGTTCAGTAGTTTTGGGTATGTAACGTATTTGAAAAGTGGGGGTGATAAAAAAGGGTTTTATAAAAATAGGGCATGGGGGAGGTACCACGGCCTCTCCCAATGAGAAATGAGAAAAATTGAAAATTGAAGAAAGTGGCCGTAAAAGTGGGCTTGGTCAAAATTTCGTTACATAAAAACCCGGTCCAGCCGTTATCAACTAATGCCATTACCAACGAACGACATTTGATTTTTATTTATATAGATTTTGAATTTGTATTCTTTGTTTGGGTTACACTGTGCAACACGAAAATTATTAACCCTATTCTGACACCGCAGTGTGATAGAACACCAAAAATGAGAAGACACGTGTCTCGACGTTTTTCCCTATCTCATCAACTTTCGCGGTTGAAGGCCTCCAAAGGTTTGAGGCTTTCATGGAGAAAGGGTCATTTAGTCAGGACTATATCTTCCAAACCGTTAGAAAATTTGAATTTATCTCGGAGGCAAAGTTGTAGCTCTTGTCTTAAAGAACAAAAATTGTGAACACATATAATCCATCAAGCTTCATCTGCAAGGTCAAAATCGCCATGGTAAATTTTTTTTTAAAAATTTTCTCAAGTTTTGTTACACAGCTATAAAACCGATCAAATTTGAAGCAAACAACCAACTACAAAAATGTACCTCAGATCTCAATAAACATCTTTCTAGAATATACGAACTCTGTAGAAACGGATCTTAATGGTCAAAATAGCAAAACAATTGTGATTTTTATCCGCTTTTCTTGGCTTCTGCTCCATAGATATTAAACCGTTCAAAACTCAAGAAAAAAATCAACCACAATATTGTAGCAAAGGCTTCAATAAACAACTTTCTGGAATATGCGAAATGTCTATAAACGGCTCTTAATGGTAAAAATAGCAAAAATCTTTTGAAAATATCCAATTTTTATACTTTTTTCTCCGACTCTGGTCCAAAGATACGCAACCGCCCAAAAATTAAGGATACCGTCAACTACAAAAATGTACCTTAGATTTCAACAAACAAGTTTCTAGAACAAATGAAGATTCTAGGAACGATTCTTCAAGCTCAAAATTCGATTATTTTAGATCATTCTTTCTTGTTCAGGTGCGTAAATAACAAACCTTTCAAATTTCCTTGAGTTTTTTTGTTTGTTGTTTCCAAACCTGAGCAGGGGGAATGTTAAAAAAATGTAATTGTTCGTGAATTTCAGCCCTAAGAATTTTTCCTAGAATTTTAATATGTTCTAAAAAGTTGTTTCTTGAAATCTTAGGTACATTTTTGTGGTTGACGGTATCCTTAATTTTTGGGCGGTTGCGTATCTTTGGACCAGAGTCGGAGAAAGAAGTATAAAAATTGGATATTTTCAAAAGATTTTTGCTATCTTTACCATTAAGAACCGTTCATAGACATTTCGCATATTCCAGAAAGTTGTTTATTGATGCCTTTGCTACGTTGTTGTGGTTGATTGTATCCTTGAATTTTGAGCGGTTTAATATCAATGGAGCATAATCCTAGATAAAAATCGCAATTGTTTTGCTATTTTGACCATTAAGATCCGTTTCTACAGAGTTCGTATATTCTAGAAAGATGTTTATTGAGATCTGAGGTACATTTTTGCAGTTGGTTGTTTGCTTCAAATTTGATCGGTTTGATAGCTGTATAACAAAACTTAAGAAAAATTTTAAAAGAAATTTGACCATGGCGATTTTGACCTTGCAGATGATGTTTGATGGGTTATATGTGTTCACAATTTTTGTTCTTTAAGACAAGAGCTACAACTTTGCCTCTGAGATAAATTCAAATTTCTTAACGGTTTGGAAGATATAGTCCTGACTAAGTGACCCTTTTTACATCAAAGCCTCAAACCTTTGGAGGCCTATAACCGCGAAAGTTGATGAGATAGAGAAAAACGGCGAGACACGTGTCTCCTCATTTTTGGTGTTCTATCACACTGTGGAGTCAAAATATGGTTAATAAAACATGACTCAAAAAATTACACACAGTGTTATTGTGTCTTAAGGTGTTTTCATTATTTAATTCTTTATTTTACCAACGTATGCTTTAGAAATACTCAGGAATTGTCGCCTATGTTAATTTTGTCATCTGAAAAATGTTATGTCGCCTGACCTGGTAATCGAACCCCGGACAATCAATTTACAAAGCGAGCATACTTATCACTGCACCACCATCGCATATAATACTGTCTTATTTGTTCATTTAAATATCTTTTGTATCTAAATCAAGATGAGAATTAGGTTGTCGTATTGTGGACATAGTATTGTTATTGTTATTTACCTACATTTCTCTGACTCACATTTGGCTAGCTGTTTCATATTTCGTATTTTTATCGAAATGCAAGTCCCCAAACTGTGACTGGGTACGATGCAAGTGAGATAACAATGTAATTGTTATTGTGTATTAGACAATTATCGCATTTGTACAGAAGAAAAGGCACTAAAAAGTTACGCATTGCTGAGAGAAGATAAAACTCACTTCAAAATGTTGGCAGGGAATGAACGAACAAACTGGCTGAAAAATCACGCACTCTTCGACTCATTTACACAACACCATTGGGAGGGTGATATTCAAACAAACAAACAATTACACCAAGTTAGTGTAATACCATCATCAGCAAAAGCAACAACTGGGATTGTTGCACAGTGGTTTAAGTAAATCTAAAAAGTAAACTGTATTTAATGAGCAGACCTGCTTAGGAATTTAAACTACTTCTGAATGAAACGATAAAGAAATGTCATGACTTTTTTCAACGTGAAAGCAGTCATGATTTGTAAATAGCGATGGTGGAAGTACTACTTCATCCTGAGCGGGAGTACTGCGAGTAGACGAAATAAATCGAATATACCATGTTTTTTATGCCACTCGAATAAGACCGCAAAGCATATCCTATTTTTTGAGTGGAAGTGAAATACGATTGAATTGGAGCAGATTGTACTCTTACCGAATTCTATTTAAGTTGCAGTCATACCGTTGTTTTATTTGTTACCTGCTCAATCCACAGTTGCAAATGAAACACGCAAATGAACGCTAACACACCGTGACAACATTTTTTGATATGTTTTCAAGGTAGTGGGTTCAAATCCCAGCCGGGCTCAGCCTGTTTTTTATTTTTTGAAATTTTGCCTGTAAGGGCGAAGATCATTTTTAATGATTTTATTAATTTTCTCGTTTAGAGTTAAGCTTGATGATCGGAAATTATTTGCAAGTGAATTTTTAGTTGCGGCAAAATTTCGTACTCCATTAAACCTACTAATATTGTGGATATTGGCAATCGCAACAGACAGCCAACATCATATTTACCCAAGTTGACCAATAACTTAACGAAAGCATCCCGCGTTTCGATGACATATCGTGCTGCTATCGAAGAAAATAATACAACATAAAGGGCAGTGACTGGGCGCACGAGGAGTTATAATAGAAAGAAGAGAGGAGAATTGTTGTTTCCGAATAAAATGGAGGGCGAAGGAATAGCGGGATTGTGAAAAATCGAGATGTACAGGATCCAGAATGAAGTCCGAAAATTCTACCTAAGACTAAAACATTAAACTGATGGCGTTAGTTCAGGCACATCCTCCTGTAAGGTAATTTAAAACGAGTATACCACAGATCCAATCCCAGATAATGGTATTGAATGTATACTGTCGTGCCAACATGAGGTAAAGACAGCAATTAACCGCCTGCAGAATAATAAGGCAGCAAGAATCGATGGCTTACCAGCCGAGTTGTTCAAAACCGGAGTCGACACGTTTATAAAGTGTATGCGTAAGCTAGTTAGCACCATCTGGCAGGAAGAATGCATAACCGACGATAGGAACCTGAGTAACCTGTGTTCCTTCCACAAGAAGGAGATTAGACTGTGTGCTCTATCTATAGGGCCATAAGTCCTCTCCCTGTTGCTTATAAGATAGTGCGAGGGATATTGTGCGAATGACTATGGTCAACCAATAATTGGTCCATACCAATAAGGCTTTAGATCTGGCAAGTCCACCATTGACCAAATATTTACCCTCCCGCAAATCACGGAAAAGAACCAAGAGATACAGATCGACCCCTACCATATTTTTTGTCGGTTACACTGTGACCACAAATTTTTGGGCAGATATAATTACTTTTGGAGATGAAAGCCTTTGATGAGTACATTAAGAATCCCAAAGGACAGATTCACCGTGAGTCGAATTTCAGCGTTATGGCGTGATCAAGTTTGTGGTAATTTTATAGCGGCTCTTTAAATAAAGGACAAATAGGACATTGAAGGAAGCGAGTTAGAAGGTCGAAGTGCTCTACGAAAATAATCCTCATTCGATTCGACTGAAGACATGGGATCTCAAAAATAAGCTAAAGCGACAATGAACAAAGATATAACGCTAATTCCTGAAGGCTTAGAGGGTCTCTAGGAAAAACTTGATCACGCCATAACGCTGAAATTCCTCAGTCCTCAGTTAAAATTGGAAAGAACCTCTCCGAACAGTTGAGTACATAAAGAGGTTTTAGACAAGGATACAGCCTTTCGTGTGATCTATTCAACATTGTTCTGGAAAAAGTTATACTTACTTACTTACTTAGCTGGCCCATTACAGAACATTTGTTCTATAGGCCGAACTAAGAAGAGATCTCCATTCCTCTCTATTTGTTGCTTTGCTCTCTGGAATACCGCGCCTTTTCATCTCAACATCCACTTGTTTGCGCCATCTATTCCTTGGCCTGCCAATTCTGCGTGCACCGCCATGTGGCATGTATTCATACGCCTTTTTAGCGGGTTCATCATCGCTCATTCTTATGATATGGCCTAGCCAACGCAATCGCTGCATCTCGATACGTTTAACAATATTCATGTCGTTGTATAGCAGATACAGCTCGTGGTTCATGCGACGTCGATATTCACCGTCAACGCAGATTGGTCCGTAGATCTTTCGAAGAATTTTTCTCTCAAACACACCAAGCACTGCCATGTCTGCTTGCGCAAGTACCCAGGCTTCGGAGCCATACATCAGCACGGGTAGTATCAGTGTTTTGTAGAGCGTTATTTTTGTTTGACGAGATGTGGCTTTGTTTTTAAACTGCTTACTTAATCCAAAGTAGCATCTGTTGGCCAATACAATTCTTCTTTTTATTTCACAACTGATGTCGTTTGTTGTGTTGACGGAGGTGCCGAGGTAGACGAAGTCTTTTACTACCTCAATATTATAGGAACCAACTTCCACAGTCGGTCCGAGCTCAATGGACGCATTGCGCGTCGACACCATCAACTTGGTCTTCTCACCGTTTACCGCCAGACCCACTTTAGCAGATTCTCCTTCGACCTTTATAAAGGTATCAGTTACTTCTTTTACTGATCGACCCATGATGTCTATATCATCAGCATAAGCAAGTAACATGTGACTATTGGTGTAGATTGTGCCACTTCTTTTGACGTTTGCCTCTCGTATAACCTTTTCTAGCAGGATGTTGAAGAGGTCACACGAAAGGCTGTCTCCTTGTCTGAAACCTCTTTTGGTACCAAACTCTTCGGAGAGGTTCTTTCCTATTTTAACTGAGGACCTCGTGTCAGTTAAAGTCATTTTACAAAGCCGGATGAGCTTTGCGGGAATACCAAATTCAGACATGGCTTGGAATACCTTTGAGCGCAGCGGACTGTCGAAGGCTGCTTTATAATCGACAAAAAGGTGGTAGGTGTCGATCTGCATCTCTTGGGTCTTCTCCAGGATTTGCCGCAGGGTAAATATCTGGTCAATGGTGGACTTGCCAGGTCTAAAGCCGCATTGGTATGGTCCAATAATCTCGTTGACCATTGGCTTTAGTCGTTCGCACAATATCCCTGACACGATCTTGTAGGCAATAGGGAGTAGACTTATGCCCCTATAGTTAGAGCATACAGTCTTATCTCCCTTCTTGTGGACGGGGCACAGGATACTCAGGTTCCAATCGTCGGGTACTCGTTCTTCCTGCCAGATGGTGCTAACTAGCTGATGAATACACCTTATCAGCGTGTCGCCTCCGGTTTTGAACAGCTCGGCTGGTAAGCCATCGGCCCCTGCTGCCTTATTATTCTTCAGCCGATTTATTGCTGTCTTTACCTCATCTTGGCTGGGCAGTATACATTCAATACCATCTTCTGGGATTGGGACTGTGGTATCTTCGTCTTCTTCGCTGCTATTGGATACCAACAGATTTGAAAAATGTTCTTTCCATATCCTGAGTATACTATCTGTATCAGTTACCAAATTACCTTGCTGGTCTCTACAGGAGGATGTGCCTGTACCAAAGCCATCAGTTTGATGCTTGACTCTTTGGTAGAATTTTCGGACTTCATTCTGGCTCCTGTACATCTCGATTTTTTCACACTCCCGCTTTTCCATCTCTCTCTTTTTCCTGCGGAAAAGACGTTTCTCCTCTCTCCTTTTCTCCCTGTATCTCTCTCGTGCGCTACGCGTTGCTACGGATTGTAAAGTAGCCTTATATGCCGCATTTTTCTCTTCGGTGGCAGCACGACACTCCTCATCATACCATGGATTCCTTGGTGGAGGTCTCTGGTATCCAAGTATGGATTTTGCGGCTGTTTGCATGGAGTGGGCAATGCTTTGCCATTGCGCTGATATGTTATCGGGATGAGGAGGGCTTTGATTAAGCAATTGGGCTAGTTGAGTGGAATATGCTGTGGCTATCTGTTGTGATTGCAGCTTACCGATGTCTAACTTTCGTGTTGTGTCTGCTCGTACTTTGTTTGCTACGTTTAAGCGGGTGCGTACCTTTGCTGCAACAAGGTAGTGGTCCGAATCAATGTTTGCGCCTCGGAACGATCGTACATCCAACACGCTCGATGAATGTCTTCCATCTATCACAACATGATCAATTTGGTTTCTTGTTTTCTGATCTGGAGACAGCCAGGTGCCCTTATGAATATCGAGATGATTAAATCTGGTACTGCTAACTACCATGTTTTTTGCAGCTGCAAAGTCTATCAGTCTCATACCATTGTCAGATGTTTCACTGTGGAGACTGAATTTCCCGACTGTTGGGCCAAAGATAAAACAAAACACTGATACTGCTCATGCTAATGCGTGGTTCGGAAGCCTGGGTACTTGCTCAAGCAGATAAAGGGGTGTTGGTGCGCTTGAAAGAAAAAAATCTTCGAAAGATTTACGGGCTAGTATGCGTCCATAGGCCATATCGGTGGCCTATCTATGAACTTAAATTAAGTTTGGACAAAATATTGCGAAAGTCAAATTCTGGACCAACTAGGTTAATCTTTTCGACAGTTATAGTGTGCTCCAGCCAGACAGACAGACGGACCGACATTGCTAAATCCAAAGTCCATACTCTAAGCTGATCTACGTCTAGTAGAAATATTAGGATGCCTAAAGAATGGTAATTTTAAAGAAAAGTTTTGAACTTTTATGGTGAAGGTACCCAAAGAAGTGGACCGATAGGGACCATTTTAGAATTTTATTTAACTTTGGGCAAAATAGTACGATTGCCAATCGAATCGGTTTATCCGTTTAAGTAACTCAACACATGGTGCCATAGAGAGTTTTTACAGCTTTCAGACCATTTTCACAGGAAGTATGGACTTGCCCCCGTAAAAAATTATACCATCGTAATGTGGACAGTAAATACAAGTTGCTACAACAAAAATCAAAAGTATTCTAGGGGAGGTTTTAAACGGCACTTTTCGAAATTTTGTGTGGGAGGTACCCGAAGCAGTGAACCGATATTCAAAGGAGTAGAACGAGATAAGCAATCTTTGAATTTAAACTATGTTTGGACAAAATATTACGAAAGCCAAATTTTTTACCAAATCGGTTGATCCGTTCGAGAGTTATCGTGAGCTCCAACAAGACAGACAGTAAGTAGACAGACGGACATGGCTAAATCAACTCCAAGTTGTCTGAAACGGATTTCGTCCAAACATACTTCGGGTGTAAAACCATTACTTCGATGAGGCACATTTTGCCCGTATGAAAGTGTATATACCCTCGTTAGCATAAATGCTGAGGGTATAAAAAACAAATTTTTAAAAGGACTAAATAATTCTAGTTTAAAGGTGTGTCTACTTTAGATTAAAGCCGATAACGATCTTCTTTAATTTTATTAATCTTATCAATTTGTTAACGAAAACCTCATTGACACATAACAAATTATTTTTTTATATTCAGTTGTTTGACAATTTTGTCCCTAAATATTGCAGTGCAATTTAAAGGCTTTCTGACGATAATTTTGTGTGGATCACCTACATCTTTGCATGAAACTAGGGCGTCTTTTAAATTTTACTTCAACAGCTTCAAACCTAATTATGTCCTACCAACAGGATACAGTCAGTTTGTTCGGGAACTAACAAATCAAAGCCGTTATTAGTACCCAAAGGCGTACCTCAGGGCTCAATCATCGGTCCTTTGGTCCTTTTTTCAATATATGCTAACGATCTCCCCCAGCAATTAATATGCAGTCAAATAACAATGTACGCTGACGATGTTCAAGTCCTGTTAAGCGGGCCCGTTAAGAATGTGGGTGACACCATTAACAAGCATAATATTGATCTCTCTCGAGTCTCTAACTGGGCTTAAGCAAATGGCTTGTTGTTAAACCCCGGAAGAACAAAATGCTTAATGATACATTAAAACAAAAGGTTCAGTCTTAAAAATCCCCCCAATATCTACATAAACAATCAGAAAATTGATATTGTTTCTAAGGCAAAGACTCTCGGGGTAGTATTTAATAGCTCACTGAGTTGGTCAGATCACATAAATTCTGTTACTGGCCAAACGCATGCTAAGCTACGAGAATTATGGATTGTACATTCGTACACCCCGATTAATATACGCATCCTCATAGCCAAAACATTCCTTGTACCAGGATTGATTTATGGATGCGAGCTGTTTGCAAACTGCGATTCTATAAGCCTCCATAAGCTTAACGTTGTTTTCAATAGCATAATACGCTATGTGTATGGTCTGAATAGAAGGCAGCATGTCACCCAAACTCCACTTTCCCTCTACGGATTCAGTTTAAACACCCTACTCAAAACTAGGGTTTTACTCTTTTTGCACAAAATTATTGTAAGCCAAAAACCTAAATACCTATTTGAAAAGCTCGTTTTTTCTCGTTCACGCCATAGAAGAAAGTTAGTACCATTTAGAAGACAAAGCCTTGTAATGGTAATTTTTCATTACCACAATACGTCTTTGGAACACATTACCTCACAATATACAAAGCATCAGCAACGCAATGATATTTAAAAAACAAATAATCCAATTTTATTCAATATTATTATAAACCAATCTACAAAAATACCGTCATTTTAAATTTTAAATCATTTCTATTTGTGAAACCTGATGTACATATATTTATAAATCTACACTGCAGTCATAAGATTTTGTCTTGTTGTGTAGAAAAAAACAAACAAAATAAATAAATAAATTTTGGAATTTTTACCGAAGACAGTCCGTGTGGTTCTGATAGCAACGATGCATTCCTTCACAAAAATTCTTCATATAAGGTCTCTTCTCGAATTATAGTAAATTTTCATAGCGGTTCGTTCTCGTATCAGTTTGAAATTTTAAAAGCGGGTAATCATTGTCTGCGTTACTACAAAAGTATAATTTTTCCAGGGTAAGCTAATGTTTCTTGCATCATGGTCTCTAGAATACCCCGATACTCAGGCTCACTCCTACATACACCTCCACCAAAAAATACACAACGAACCACTGTGCGCGGAATCCACAACATAAACCAACCGCAAGCACAACATTACATTATAATAAGAAGCACGTTCTCCGGCACAGTGACATTTATATATTACAAACATTGATACGAACACACACACACATACACAATCCACATAACGGTACATACAATTAGAAAAATACTTCTTCTGTACTCACACAAAAACAAACAGATCCAAATGCGACGACAAATGAAATATGAAGAAACGTGCCTCTAAGAGAAATTTAAATACTTAGCAGTTTGACTTGATTATAATGTCAGACCAGCCCCATTCTTCCTCCCCTCCTCCATGTGTACATAAAACGAGTAACGTCTTTGCCTTTTTGGCGTTTCGTAAACACCAAAACGAAAAAGAAACTTTGTGGAAAAGATGAAGGAAGAAAAAATATAGAATGTGTGTGTCGGTCGACACGAAGAAGAAAATGAAAACTTTCAGTTCAGTTTCATTTGTTTTTCTCACCCGAAACAAATGAAATAGCAACAAGTTTTGTTTGCGTAATAAGCGCACACAATGGAAATTTGGGTATTGTGGACTAGATGGGTCTTTTGTGATCTACTCGCTTAATATTTGAATGCCAAAATGACGGTTACTTATTTAGGTAGCAATAACTGAAATTATTTTTTTTGCGTTGGTACTTAGGATAGACTTCCATGGTGTTTGATGTGCAGCGCTACTTCAATTAAAATCAGTTCCATCTATTCTTCATTTATATAAAATATCCCTTCTAGCTTTATATAGGTAATCCGCGAATCCACATTACCTACCCTTTTTCGCATCAAACATCATTTATGGGTATAAAGAAATTTTTTTCGTTAAACTGGAATGACAGTTTTAGCTAACTTAAGCGAAATAAGAAGAATAGCAAAGCGGCAGGCATCCTGTCTCTCAACCAAAAACTTTTTTCATTAAAATATTTTAATTTATTTGCGTTCTGTTAAAGCAACAAAATCGAAGAAACTGTGCTGATGATGGTAACATCAACAGAACAAGAAGAACCATCAACACCATTATCCATTCACCAAACAGCTGCTGCCTTAGTGTCCATTACCTCAATCCCGCTGTTCACGATGGCGTTGATGATGATGAGATGATGACTGCGATGATTAGAAGCTGTAAGCTGGTTTTGCTGGCCCACTTTATGAGCTACGGAATTTGTTCTCCCTTTTGTTTTATGGCGATGTTAAAGGCGCGCAAATTTGTCTCAAATGCGAAATGTAACGTTAAATTGTTTCTTCCGCCCTTTTCGCAATTCAAGTTAAATTTGTACACTTCATTGTGTTCGAGATATTTTAAATGGACGGCAAGTATTTATAGCAGCACAGCAAATTCGGAAAATTATGGTTACGCATTGTAAAAGTTTATATCCTTTATTTTAGTCGCTTTAATAGCTGTGGTCAGGGGAGACACCCTGTGATGATAATGGTGGTTTCTCATTTGGGGTTCAGTGTCGCACATTTTCTTGGTGCTGAAAAATAAACTTGCAATTATTTGAAAGTGCTTTTGAAATTATAATAACACTTCACTTTAAGAATTGGTTGTGTTCGTGTTGTGTAAGACGTGATTGTGGAATTTTACAAATCGATTGTATTTGAAAATTATTTTAATTAAAAGTTTTTCGATTTTCATAACAAATGCTGTAGAAAAAAAAAATAATTTTAGTAACAATTAAGAATTTTTGCGGCAAATATTTAGGAGACTAGAGGACGTTTAAGCTAACAACAAACGCTAAGGGATCAGTCGGTTTTGCGAAAATGTTGAACTTTGTTGAGGGATGTACCGGAAGGAGTTCACCGATGAAAGAAATATTACGAATTTATTTTGTAGTTATCGTGCTAACCGGCCTTTTAGTTGGTGACCGTAGAAATTTTATAGAACTGTTGGACAATTATATCAGGAATCGAAAATGCTGTGAAGTAGGCACTGGAAAGTATTGTCCAATATAGACCTTCCTAGTACTTGATGTACGTTTGGATACAATTTTACTATACCCATATCGGATACTCAACTATAAATACCACATAGGAAATCAGATACTCAACTCGAAAGTTATCATGGAATCATCAGATGTTCTCGTAGCAACGCATATATGTTCGTTCCTGTATTATTCAGTTATCAGGTTCAGGTTTCTCTGTATCCAGACACAAGAGTTCTGCAACCTGGACAGGATGCGTCCATAAAGAATCAGGAGACAGGTGAGTGGAATTAGCTGTGTGGTCGCAATCCACATGCCGGGCTTGTTTTGGATATCGGGCCCAATTCGATTTAAGGCGGCTGCATCGTCCGGATCTTAACTGGGTTAAAGCCATTCGTGTTTGCCTCGGCAGCTGGCGTTCTTCTGCTGCGATATATGGGATGTGGTCTTCAAGTACGGCATTAACACTGTATATCTACACTGCCTGCGCAACCATGTCAGTGTGAATGCTATACAAGCCTGCCTTTTAGGCTCGTTGGTCTGAATGTTCTCTTTTATACCTTTGTAATTCTCTCTCTCTCTAGATTATGAAGATCTCTGCTGGCGTGCCTGGGTGGGGAAGTCTGTCCACTGCGATAACACCCAAATAGGTACTGCATCGATATGTGCTGACGCACCGGTAAAAACTTTGTCCATGAAGATGCCCCACTGGTGTCATGAGGAGACACCCTGTTTATTATGGTATCATCAGTAATTTTAGTTGGTGCGGAAGTTAAAGGCTTTTGACCATTATCCCAAGAAGTACGGATTTGCCTTCCGTTGTAATAGGGATCGCGAGGACCACCTGTTGCAAATAATTTCAAAACGTTCCGAGACATGTCATAAAACTGCGCATTTGCTTATGGGGACCATAGTGATCTATGTCTGGTAGAAATACTAGATTGTGAAAAGTGTTGACCAAATCGGAACCCTTTTCGATTGTTAGCACCATCAACATTATAGCGAAAATTTTTGAATTTTCGTGGGAGAGGATCCCGAAGGAGTGAAGAAATTTAGTTATGTTTAGGCAAAATATTACGAGGGCTGCACGAAAACTTTCGGGCCTAAGTAACATCGCGTGTTGGCATGCGCCGTTTGATTTTTTGAAAGTTTGACAGTATTTAGCCTAAATGGTTTGTCATGCGACCATGTATTGTCTACAGTGACTTGAAAAAGAACACTTTGCAAAAAATGGAATTTACTTTTTTTCAAAATTTTCGACGTGGATAATCACGGCAAGAGTAGATTGATCAAATTGAATCTTTGTATGGCGATGAAGGGACATCCCACAGCACTATGAAAAACGGGTTTAATGAATTCAAGAGTGGCCAAAAAACGAAGGTCCTGAGGGTCCTCTAAAAAATGCAGCTGTACAAGAGAAAAATTAAGCCGTTTTCGAATGGATAATTTAAGATCGCTATGTTACACACCGTGAGAGAGGGGCATCGTTCGGCATTTTTTCCCAACAACTAACATTTGATATTGCATAAACACCTCGCTGCAAAAAATAGGTTTTCCTCGTTAGATCCACTACAATTTATCAATCGCTCAAAAAAGGCTCTTGTGGATTGGTGCAAAGAAATTGTGAATAAAAACGACCGCGGTGATTCAAACGACGTGCATAAGATCGTCACAGACGACGATTCTTGGATATATGCTTCGGAGCCCAAAACAAAACAGTAAGCGAGCCAAATCCAACGACAGTTGTTCATATAAGAAGCACTTCGAAGCAAATCGTCGCCTCTTTCTTCGGCAAAACTGACCGTGTTGCGACTACATGGCTTGAGAAATGTAGGGCGGTTAATTCTGAGTGGTGCACTACAATTTGTTTGCTTGAGCAATTCGAACAACAAACAAGAAAAGTCGAATCATTCCGCACCATGACAATACGAGCTCTCACACATCGATTGGGGTTGGGCGGATGACCCATCCGCCGTACAGCCCTAACTAGGAATTCAGTGACAACATTTGATTCCCGCACATCAAGAAAAAAAGGTGTGGTCAACGATTTTCGTAGCCAGAAGATGCTGTAAAATCTTTCAAAAACCATTTTTGGAGGTGTTTTAATCGGAGTGGAAGAAGTGATTCAACAATTGGTTTGAGCGCATGAAAAAGTGCATAAATCATGCTGGAGACTACTTACGAAAGCAATAAAACTATATTTGATGGTAAGTATTTGCGTTTTATTGTTAGGCCAGATAGTTATCGTGCAGCCCTCGTACCCTACACCACAAGATGGAAAGGGTATTATAAGTCCGTATTTTCGAAAATGCAAAGCGAAATATACGTCGTAGATCCCCGATGTGGCATACGAAAATTCATATCTCGAGGTTACAGCTACAGTCCAATACTGACTAATTTTTGCACAAGGTGGTAATTTTGGTCAAGAAAAATGTCAATAACTTTAGATAATGGTCGGATAGTATTTAGCAGATGAAATTCCCCATAATTGTCCTCGAAAAATATCCAAGTGAAGTTTTGATAAATATTTAAAATGTTCGGCGGCATATTATGATAAACTATGAAAATCAACTCTTGACCTCTCCCTTGATGCAAATTACATTAATGTGGTTTGTTTGTTATGAACTACATTTAACAACACATCGAGATATTCGTCGGATACCCTATAAAGTACATATATTCTTGATCAGTTTTGATTGCTTGAGTGGAGTATTCCTGATCAGGGTAAAATTCTAAGTCGGTGTAACGGTGTAACGGACATATAAGATATAGATTTGTAATTTAGTATAGGAGTTTCTACTACTCCTAGGATGTTTGGTATTGCATATGGGCTATATCGGTCCCCGTTTTGACATAGCTCTCATAGAACGGTACCACCCGATTTTCGGTATTTTGAAGGTTTTAGCCTCATTATCACAACAAAATGGCTGAAATTTGGTACTCAGTCTTCGTTGTGGGTGTCAAACTTTCCCACAGGGATGATCCCGCCAGGGATGATTTGCTCCAACAAAATTTATTGAGCTAATTTAACAAATTATTACGTTTTGTGTCTCATAAATAATTTCTTATTTCCTGGAGATTTTAAATTAAATATAGTTTTGAAGTGTATGTACTGTAAATGTTCTTCATTTACAAGTTTTGTAAGAAATATTTTAAAATTTTTTATTCGAAATTTTAAATTTTTTGTTTGTGAGAGAAACTTCAAGTAAAATCTGAATTACTTCTTTATGTCATATCGTATGAAATACGAAGTATGAAATAATAAACGAACTCGAATTTCCATCATGAATACGCTCCATATTTGCTGTGTCATCGTCGAGGTTTATAGTATTCTGTATGAAAGAAAATATTACGGGTTCAATATTGTGGGAATGGAAGTGCGTGAAATGAAATGTCTATGGACAACATTTACCATATATCAGGGGTTGTTCGTGGACTATATCTCCAATTAGAAACTTATTTAGACAAATTTGTTGCTAAAAGTAGAAAAAATAAGGAAAAAAGCAAGTTAAATAAAACACTGTAAAAATAAATGTTATGTGTCAAATACTACTAGAATCTCCTAGAATTAGCATACCCACTTGAATTTTTTTCCTATTGTATGTGCATAATTATACCCTCAGCCATTAGGCTAATGAGATTATATACACTTTTATACGGTAAAAATGTCCCTAATCGAAATAATGGTTTTAGACCCCAAATATGTTTGGATATGAGAGGCAATTGAAGTCACTTAACCCACCCAGACACCCCTGTGGCTGTAGCGCATCTATTTCACAAAGGGATCAAAAGATTTGGTCCAAATTTTGGATCACGTTATATTTTTCCAAAGATTTTATATATTTAGATTAAGCCGAAGGGGTGGGCCACTTCGGGTATATCCACCACAAAATGTTTTGCAAATATTATGTGCAAATATACAATTTGACTATGCTTACTGACATAAAAGCACTAAATCCTACGATGACAAAGTAAAATGGTTGGTAAGCGCAATAACTATTGAAAGGGATGCATCTCATAACACTTTGCAACATTTTTAAGGTAATCTACTGATGATTTTTGGAAATGCAGACCCAAACGACAAAAACCATAGTTGGGTTTTGTTGTGTCAGCTCCTGTTTGGATTTTATGGTCTCATATAAACATGGCTAAATATTGAGTTTTATAACAAATCGGTGAGATATCTCTGAAACCAGTTCGAATCTAGCATCGACCTCTGCAGCCAACTAGAAGATAAAAGCACGGAGAAAATAATTGAAGAAAATTTAGTTCGAAGAACTGCATTTATTGTCTCCAAATGTATAATATAGCTGAAAATTACATATTTTTGTGTAAATTTCGCACCAAAACTGTTAAAATTTTTGTAGTGTTTTCTTTGGACAAAATATTCGCTGGAATGTAATACACAACTATGTAGAAAATTCCATTGCCGAAATAAGCATTTTAGAGTATCAGAATGTTCTGAAGAATTGCTGAGCACATTTTTGGATAAATTGTTTGTTCAAATCCCAATAGTTTAGCAGCTACTGACCAGTAGGGCGATACCTCGTTTTGGAGGTATTTAATTCATGAGCGTCGTTTAGGTTGTACTTAGGGATTTTGAATTTTAAAGATCTAATAAAACTCCTTGACTTATTACAGAATACCAAATACCTTTAACCGATTTATAAGATGCTAATACAACTTTAATGGAGTTCAAAAATTTACCCAACTGAAAAGCTTTTGAAAAATGGGATTGAAATTAGAGGGGAATATCTCAATGCATTCAACGTGAATCTTTTTAAGCATTTTCAGCATGTAGGTTCTCCAAACCAATGAAATCCCAAAAACTATATTAGAGACTATATTCTTAGAAATTTAGGTAAGATTTTCGAATACTAAAAAACTTGCGATAAAATTAGAAAGAAAAATGCCACTTAAGAGCGAATGTGGTTAAAATTCTGGGATATACGTAAAATTGAACATATATGGTTAAAAGCATCGAAATACTGAAAACCATATCAAACGTGGTCTGAAATTGTTCATTTAAAATTGTATCTTAAATATTGTGAACACAACGTTTTAAAATTTCATAATAAAAAGGTAAATATTTTAAAATATTCACAATAAAAATATAAATATTACATTTATATTGTATCTCTAATTATCTGGATTTTCATTCATAGCCGTAGCGTCTATATTTTAAAATAAGTAATAAGTGTGTAACGGACTCAAAAATATGCAAGCAATTTTAACTGAAATTTTTTTGAAAGTACAGACTTAAACGACAGAAACCCTAGCTGGGTTTTGAAGTGTCAACTTGGATTTTATGGCCCCATGATTAAATATTGACTTTTCTAAGCAATACGGGGCCTCTGAATGAAATTTGTAGATAAGGACAAAAATAAAATATTCGGAAAAATAGCGAAATCGAAAAACTACATTTATTGCTTTAAATTTTATAATATATCTACAAATTCCATAATTTGTATAAATTTTTAATTTTTTTATTTTGAAGAAATATTCCCAGGAATGTTATACACAACTCTTCGGAATATGTCATTGTTGTACAATGCCTCTATCACGTTGTTATAAATATCAGCAATTATGCTAACGAGGGTATATACACTTTCGTACGGAAAAAATGTGCCTCATCGAAATAATGGCTTTAGACCCAAAGTATGTTTGGACAAAATTCATTTCAGACAATTTGGAGTTGATTTAGCATTGTCCGTCCGTCGTTCTGGCTGGCTGGTGCGCACGATAAATCTCGAACAGATGAACCGATTTGGTCCAAAATTTGGGCTTAGTAATATTTTGTCCAAACGTAGTTTAGGTTCGAAAATGGGCCATATCGGTCAACTCCTTCCGGTACCTCCCCCACAAGAGTTCGAAAATGTTCGGAAAGATTGTGCGCAAGATAACTCTTAAAGGTAGTAACCGATCTGGTCCATACTTTATACATCATTAAATTTCTACTAGACATATATGAAGTTCCAATATGGACTAAATCGGGCCACTCCTACCACACAAAATTTCAGAATAGTTCAGTTTAGGACCGCTCTCCTGAGAAAATGGCGCGAAAGCTTTACAAACCCAATAATGTACCATGTGTAATGGATGCAGCACGAGATAACTCTCCAAGGCATAAACCAATTCGATCCAAAGTTTTGGAGCCGTCATATTTTGTGCAGACTTAAATCATGTTCTATAATGGGCCATATCGGTCCACTCCTTTGGGTATCTCCCCCACAACAGTTAAAGATTTTCGCTAAAGTGGTGTCCACGATAACTCTCGAAGGCGTTTCCGATTTGGCACACCATGAAAACCTCCTCTTGAATCGTACAGATTTTTCCTGCAACATGTTGCACTCAAGGTCGCTGTTACGATGTTACAAGTTTTTTTGAGCGGCAAGTCCACACTTCTTGAGAAGTAAAAAAGCTGTAAAAAACCCTAGGGCTAGCAAGTGTATTGTATTGTGTCCAAACTTAGTTTATGTTCAAAAGTGGGACCTATCGGTCCTCTGCTTGGGGTACCACCACACAAATGTTCAACATTTTTGTTTAGAGGTCTATTCGAGGAAAATGTTTGCCAACGGTACTCCTAGTGTCCCTGTTTACAGCGATAATATGCTTTTCGTGGGTCTAAATTATATGGTGATCAACTGAAATGACTGATGGGCGCGATATTTATAGAGAGCAGGAAGACAATGGCGGTCCATTCCTACAGGTACCTCCCCCGCAAAACTTTTGAGCTTTAATCCGACTGATACTTTTTTACTTGTTCATCAATAAATTATCACAAATTATGCGAATATTTTTGTCCTTTATTTAAGGACTGATACATAGATCTACACAGTCTTTTCGATATTCGTCGCATTTTCTGCAGAAAATACAATTTTAAATAATTGACAGACTTTAATAAACAAACAATTTTGTCGGATTAAACTATTCAATTATTTTATTACAAATTTAAACATCTTGTAATTAATAGATGACGTATTAAATCCTGTTAAACTGTATTTTTATTTTTTGTGGGGAACAATAATTTTGTTACCGACAATAGTGGATTTAAAAAATCCCATCCGAATTGTAATTTACTGCATATTGTTTGTTTATTTTTTGTCTTAAAAATAGCAATTTATATAAATCCTCTTGCTATTTGTCGCTACCCACTGATTGTGGAAATATTTTATATTTCTGTTTTTAATATGGAATATTGTCAAGTATTTGCCAAAAAAAAAAAAAATCTGTCAACATGTGAATGAATGTGTGAGAATGTGAAATTTCCAAAATAAACTGTTGCCAACAAGTAACTACTTTTTGTCTATATATCAGAACAGTATTTAATGCACTGGGATTTATACAAACGTACATATATACAAAAGCTCTAAAATGTTTTTTTTTTTTAATTCAGAGCTCTCTCGAATATGAAGTTCACCAACGTTTCTTTAAGTCAAGTACAAATTTCATATTAAATCTTAAAAATAAATTAAATCAATGTTCCTCCTACTCTAAAAGAAATTTCACATTAAATCTTTAAAAAATTAATAGAGTAAAGTTTTCTTTCTTTTCTTACCAGCGGTATCATTAAAATTTTCCTTTCTATTTAACAAGTAGAAAATGCTTTTCCTCTCATCCACCACCCATAATAATATTATCAAAGAAAAATTCTAGGTAAACTACAAGACAAATAAAGCGACGGGTGGCACAAAAAACAGCTTGAGATTTTGGCATTGAACAAATGTGCAGAAAGAAAACCCGCTGCGCCACATTGCTTGTTGCATAGACAAATTTTTGCGGATTCAATTGTTCCTTACCTAAAGATTTAACGATGCAGAAATCCAAACAAATTTGTTCAATGAAGTTCCCACAAACTGATGCCGCATAAAATCATTTCGCCATCATTTCATTTCGGATGGGGAAGCAGCAACAAGTATTTGCTGGAGCTTAAGTATAGCTGTAAAACATTGTAGTGAAAAGAAAATTATTTGCTGATAATCACGATTATGTTTTCATTGTGGATTTTCAAATTATGTTATCACCTGTTGCTTGGTACTAGAGTATATATAAATCATAGTTCGATTTTTATACTTAAAGAAATTTAGAATATCATCTTTAAAAAATAAATTGTTTTAAAAATGGAAAATATGTTTTTATTCATTTATTTATTTAATTACTTATGTATTTATTTACGAGCAGACCTCAGTCCGCGTTGCAGGCCCATCGTAATGAGTTTTAATGGCATCCTTTTATAGACTTTATGTTTGACAATTCAAAAATAGTTGCTGGCCCATCGTAATGAGTTTTAAAGACATATTTTTATGGACTCTCAAAAATAGGTATTTTCTACCTTACTTCTTCGGTCCATTGTCAAACCGAGGAGGATTTTAAATTTATCAACTGATTTTGTCTGTAATCTTTCTTTTCTCTTACGGACTTTGTCGGATTTTTTTGTGCATATATCATTTTTCTTCATCGGGGGCGCAACCGCGGTTGTCTCAAAAATAAACTTGCAGGCCAATGCAATCATAAGTTTAGAAAATACAGCGATCATAAAACAATATGCCCCCGAAATTTGTCTACAAATATATATCATGCAGGCCACGTAACATTTCTGAACATTTTGTGAAAACTGCATGAAATTAGGTTCAGTAGTTTTGGAAAAATAATGCATTGAAAAGAGTGGGCGTGGTCCGGTATTTGGGCTCCCACCATGTACTAAGTGTACACACAATCCCATTACCTCCCAAAATTTATGCTGAAACCGATATAATCATAAGTTTGGCTTATACATAAAAGTTTAAAAGAAAGGTTTGGGGAAATACCCCACCTACTCCGAAATTCATAAAATATATATAACAACGGCAAACATTGAGCTTTTGCTGGAAATTTGATGGAAATCGGTTCAGTAGTATTGGAGATATAACACACATAAAAAATAAGCCTGTAGTGGAATTCTGTAACTCATTTTTTGAGTTACCGACAAAAATCGGTAACATTAAAACGTAAAATTATGAACGAAAAGTATCAATAAAAGTTGACAGCACTGCTGCTATCGGTAGGATTTAGCAACAGCTTTATTTTGGTTGTTAACTTACCGAAAATGTTCGTTAATTACCGAAATTATAAGCATTTTAATTTTACCGATATTTGTCGGTAACTCGAGAAATGAGTTACAGAATTCCACTACTGTAGTGCGATTCTCTAACACATTTTTCGAGTTACCGACAAAAATCGGTAAAATTCGGTAAACAACGATATTTTTCGGTAAGTTAGCGACGAGTAAAAAGTAGTCGTAAAGTTTTAAGGATAACAACAGTGTTGTCAGCTTTTATTTGAACTTTTCGTTCATAATTTTGCGTTTTTATTTTACCGATTTTTGTCGATAACTCAAAAAATGAGTTAGAGAATCGCACTACTGGTCGGGTATTTAGGTCCCAAAGAAATGCCTTGATTGACAATTTCAGGAAAATCGGTTCAGTAATTTTTGTAGAAAAAAAAAATTAAATTGTAAATTGAAGAAAAGTGGGTATGGTAAAATTTTCTTTCCAAAAAAACCAAAGTTGGGTTATGACGGCATTTGATTTTTATTCATTACGATATGTCGTTTTTTTAATATAACAATGGGGAGTACCCCGCCCTCTATGAAATTCAAGAAAATATGCATCGTTTTTTGCATCTGATCAGTTGTTTTGTATATGTAACATATTTTAAAAAGTGTGCGTGGTCAAGTCTTTGGATCCTAAACAAGTAAAAAAGTATCAGTCGGCTTTGCCGACAGAGATATACCCTCAGCCTGTGTATATTGAAACAATTTTTTCCCAAAATAAGTATGTATTAAGATGGTTTTAAAAATTTTGGGCGTTTGAAACGACAAAAATTTTGATAAAGATTAAAGATCAAAAGTTTTGCGGAGGAGATACTAAAAGGAATGGATCGATATTGGCCGTTATGGAAGTGGATCTCCAACCACAACATATGGTGCCATAGGGGGTTTTTACATTCTTCGGGCTGTTTGCTCAAGAAGTATGGACTTGCCCCTAAAAAAAACTTTTACCATCGTAATTGAGGCAGCGAATGCAAATTGCTTCAACAAAAATCAAAGTGATTCGATATCAGGTCTTAAAGTGAACTTATCCGAAATGTTGTGTGGGAGGTACCGGATGTAGTGGACAAATATAGTGCATATTTGAACCTGATCTATATCTGGTAGACATATTAGGATGTGTAAAGTATAGACCAAATCGGCCACTCCCTTCAAGAGTTACCGTACGAACAATTTTTCCGAACATTTTTGAACTTTTGTGGGGGAGGTACCTGAAGGAGTGGACCGATATGGCTTATCTTCAAACTTAAACTATGTTTGGACAAAATATTACTAAGGCCAAATTTTGGACCAAATCGGCAGTTATCTTGCGCTCCAGCCACCTCACACGGTATCATAGGGTTTTTTTTTTGAACTTTCAGCCTATTTTCTCAGGAAGTATGGACTTGCCCCTGATGAAACTTGTACCGTCGTATGGAGGGCAGTGAATACAAGTTGCTAAAACAAAAATCAAAGCGATTCGAGAGATGGCCTAAACTGACCATTTCCGAAATTTTGTGTGGGAGGTACCGGAGGGAGTGGACCGATATAACCCATCTTCGAACTTGAACTAAGTTTGGACAAAATATTACGAAAGCCAAAATTTGAACCGAATCGGTTTATCCGTTCGAGAGTTATTGTGCGCTCCAGCCAGCCAGACAGACAGACGCACGGACGGACATTGCTCAATCGACTCCAAATTATTTGAAACACATTTTGTCCAAACATACTTGGGGTCTAAAACCATTATTTCGATGAGGCACATTTTGCCCGTATGAAGGTGTATATACCCTCGTTAGCATAAATGTTGAGGGTATAAACAGCAGGTAAGGTTGGAGACACAACCACAACCGATACATTTGTATAAAGCATATAAAGCATTTTTAGAGTAACGTATGGGTGACGTAGGGGATGGAAGATACCAAGGAACAGTCCTGACCGGTTTTAACATGGCAAAGCCCAGGATTTATCTTGGTCCCTTTTTTATCTTAAGTGGATACTGACCTCACCTTTAACACCCGCTAACATGTGCCGCGCGTTCACCCATAAGAACGTTAAAAACTTGGGTTTGGGCGTCGGGTTAGTAACCCTCCCCTAGAAAAAGGAGCCTACTGTGAAAAAACGAAAGAAAAGAAAAACAAACCCCTCTAAAGTTTAAGGACCATGATCTGCGAATCTGCACCTGGAATGTTCGCACTCTTTATAGGAAAGTTTTCGCATGGGCAGATGTACTTGAAAAGTACAAGGCCGACATTACTGCCATACAGGAAATACGATGGAACGGGAAAGGCGTCACAACAACTACTAAAAGTGACGCAATGTATTATAGCTGCCATGACACAAAGCATGAGTTTGGTTGCGGATTTGTAGTTGGTCGGAGGTAAAAACATCTGGTCTCCAGCTTGAAAGACTCCCTGCAATTCGATTAAAAGCAAAATTCTTCAACATCAGCTTTATTTGCGCTCATGCTCCCACTGAAGACAAGGACGAACAGTCCAACGATATATTTTACGAGCGCTTGCAGAAACTTATGACCGTTGCCCTGCCCATGACATTAAAATTATACTAGGCGATTTTAATGTCAAAATTGGAAAGGAGAATATCTTTGGCCCAACAGTCGGGAATTTCAGTCTCCACAGTGAAACATCTGACAATGATATGAGGCTGATAGACTTTGCAGCTGCACGAAACATGGTAGTTAGCAGTAGCAGATTTAAGCATCTCGATATTCATAACCTTCACCTGGCTGTCGCCAGTCCAAACAACAAGAAATCAAATTGCTCACGTTGTGATAGATGGAAGACATGCATCAAGCGTGTTGGATGTACGATCGTTCCGAGGTGCAAACATAGACTCGGCTCACTACCTTGTTGCAGCAAAGGCACGTACCAGATTAAACGTAGCAAACAAAGTGCGAACAGACACAACACGCAAGTTGTACATCGGTAAGCTGCAATCACAACAGATAGCCACAGCATATTCCACTCAACTGGCCCAATTGCTTAATCAACGCACTCCTCGTCCCGATAGCATATCAGGACAATGGCAAAACATTGTCCACTCCATGCAAACAGCCGCAAAATCAGTACTTGGATACCAGAGACCTCCACCAAGGAATCCATGGTATGACCAGGAGTGTCGTGCTGCTACCGAAGAGAAAAATGCGGCATATAGGGCTACTTTACAATCAGTAGCAATCAGTAGTATCGGGAGAAAAAGAGAAAGGAGAGACGACTTTTCCGCAGGAAAAAGAGAGATGGAAAAGCGGCAGTATGAACAAATCGAGATGTACAGTAGACAAAATGAAGTGAGAAAATTCTACCAAAGAGTGAAACATCAAACTGATGGCTTTGGAACTGGTACATTCTCCTGTAGAGACCAGCAAGGTAATCTGGTAACTGATACAGATAGTGTGCTAAGGAAATGGAAAGAGCATTTTTCCAAACTGTTGGTATCCAATAGTAGCGAAGTCGACGAAGATACCACAGATCCAATCCCAGAAAATGGTATTGAATGTATACCACCCGGCCAAGATGAGGTAAAGACAGAAAAAAAAAGGCTGAAGAATAATAAGGCAGCGGGAGCTGATGGCCTACCAGCCGAGCTGTTTAAAACCGGAGGCGACACGCTGATAAGTTGTTCGCATCAGCTAGTTAGCTCCATCTGGCAGGAGGAACGCGTACCCGACGATTGGAACCTGAGCATCCTGTGTCCCGTCCATAAGATAGGAGATAAGACTTTATGTTCCAACTATAGGGGCATAAGTGTTCTCCCTATCGCCTACAAGATAGTGTCAGGGATATTGTGCGAACGACTAAAGCCCATGGTCAACGAAATAATTGGACCATACCAATGCGGCTTTAGACCTGGCAAGTCCATCATTGACCAGATATTTACCCTGCGGCAAATCCTGGAGAAGACCCAAGAGATGCAGATCGACACCTACCACTTTTTTGTCGATTATAAAGCAGCCTTCGACAGCCCGCTACGTTCAAAGGTATTCCAAGCCATGTCTGAATTTGGTATCCCCGCAAAGCTCATTTGGCTTTGTAAAATGGCTCTAACTGACACAAGATCTTCAGATAAAATAGGAAAGAAACTCTCCCAAGAGTTTTGTACCAAAAGAGGTTTCAGGCAAGGAGACAGCCTTTCGTGTGATATCTTCACCATCCTGCTGGAAAAGGTTATACGAGAGGCAAACGTCAAAAGAAGTGGCACAATCTACACCAATAGCCACATGTTACTTGCTTACGCTGATGATATAGACATCATGGGACGATCAGTAAAAGAAGTAACCGATACCCTTATGAAGGTCGAAGTAGAATCTGCTAAATTGGGTCTGGCGGCAAACGGGGAAAAGACCAAGCTGATGGTGTCGACGCGCAATGCGTCCATTGATATGGGACCAACTGTTGAAGTTGTTTCCTATAATTTTGAGGTAGTAAAAGACTTCGTATACCTCGGCACCGCCGTAAACACAGCAAACGACATCAGTTGTGAAATAAAAAGAAGAATTATATTGGCCAACAGATGCTACTTTGACTTAAGTAAGCACTTTAAAAACAAAGCCACAACTCGTCAAACAAAGATAACGCTTTACAAAACACTGATACTACCCGTGCTGATGTATGGTTCCGAAGCCTGGGTACTTGCGCAAGCAGATAAGGCAGAGCTTGGCGTGTTTGAGAGAAAAATTCTTCGAAAGATCTACGGACCAATCTGCGTTGACGGTGAATATCGACGTCGTATGAACCACGAGCTGTATCTGCTATACAACGACATCAATATAGTTAAACGTATAGAGATGCAGCGATTGCTTTGGCTAGGCCATATAATAAGAATGAGCGATGATGAACCCGCTAAAAAGGCGTATAAATTCGAGCCGCATGGCGGTGCACGCAGAATTGGCAGGCCAAAGAATAGATGGAGCAAACAAGTGGATGATGAGATGACAAGGCGCGGTATTCCAAAAAGCGAAGCACGAAACAGAGAGAATTAAAGATCTTTTCTTAGTTCGGTCTATGAAACAAATGTTCTGTAATGGACCAGCTAAGTAAGTAAGTAAGCTCACAACATTTAAGACAGAGCATTTAAAGAACATTATATACTCGTAGGATCCTAGGACTTTTGGTATCGAAGATGAATTATATATATTATATATATTTGCTGCCCCCATTACAACGGTAAAAGTTTTATAAAGGGCAAGTCCATACTTCCTCAAAAAATATCCCGAAAGTGAAAAAAATCCTCTATGGCACCATGTGTAGTGGCTGGAACGCAGGATAACTCTCGAAAGGATTAGCCGATTCGGTTGAAATTTTGGCCTTCGTTATAATTTGTCCAAACTTATTTTAAGTTCGAAGATGGGTACATCGGTGTGCACCCTCTACCTACTCCTAAAAAGTCACAACTAATTCCTAATATTTAGCCCAAATGTAATTTTGCTTCAGAAATGGTCCATATCAATCTTCTCCTCAAGGTAGCTCCCCCACAAAACTTTTGTTTAAGTGCACTATAGGATCTGTTCAAAAGTCCTTTGGAAATTTTACCGATGCTACTCTTTGTGGTCCTGTTTAAGCGATAATATCTGTTTTATGGGCAAGTCGATGTTTCCTTACATAACAGGTGGGCGCAGTATCTATCGAAGGGAATGACTACCAAAATTAGATCCGCTTCCAAAATGGACTAAGTCGGTCCATTCCTTCAAGTACATCCTCTAGCAACAACAACAACACTTTTGAGTTTAAAAACAAAAAAGGGCCACAAAATCTGCGTAGCCGATATTAGATCAATGATTGAAAGTTTCAATTCACACAGACTGAGGGTATATCTCTGACGGCATAGCCAACTGATACTTTTTTACTAGTTTTTATTTTTTTTTTGCAAAATTACAAAATACTCCGTTAAAAAATGTAACTATAACCTTAAAAATGGAATGGAATGTACCGTTATATGTCGAGCATTCAAAAGCGCGGGGGTTAAGGTCCAGAGTAACTTACTTACCTATTTCAGTCGTGATATTATTAGGTTTGCAAAAGCCATTATCCCACCTAATTTTTATGTTCTACACCACAATGTTGAAAGGGTGCTATACGTTTGTTTTTACTAAAAATTATAAAGAACTTTGAAATATTGATCCTTGTTCTACAAGTTGGTGCATCGATTCTCATATTGTTCTGATTACATTAAGATACATATTTTTCCTTCATTTTTAACAAATCTATAAAAGTACTTTTTATCTTGGCTATAGAGAACGGTATCGGTACGAAAGTACATACATACTCGTATACACTTATATGCGAAAATTTTTATATTCATATTTTTTATTTTATTTCTCTTTGCTAAGCCTGCAGACATCCAGACAACTTCTTTTTTATTTTTTTATATTCTTTTCTATAGCTTAACGTGCATTCATTCTGAATAAGGATTTTAGTTTTTACCGGAAAATTGCTTTAAGATTTATGTTTCTACTTTTTTTAGTTCTATTTCCATTGCAATTTTTGCTACATAATTTTATGAATAATCTCAAACAATGCCATAAGAAAAATGTTGATTTAATATATGAAATATGCTTCTATGTATACAGGTTTCTTTTAGGTTAGACAGCAAAGAAAGAAATTTATTCATTTTCCTAAAGATTTCAATACAAAATGAAGGAAGAGCAAAAACAAAAATCTGCTAGACTAAATAGTAAATTACAATTCACAACATACATTGCATATGGATTATACACACACATAAATTTTGAATTATATATTTTATTTTATGCTCTAATGAAAGTGCAAAATACAACTTTTTGTTTTGCATTTGTGTCGGTTTTGTTGTTGGACGAAGGAAACATGAAATACAATCATTTATTATTTGTAATAAATAACATTATTTGCAACTACTGATTCGCATTGCAAACATCAGCAGAAATTGGAAAAACTAACCACGGTGCTCTTGAACCAACTTTAAATGAAAGGAGCTTACAGCTGGAAAGTTTTTGCGGATTCAGAAACTACAATGTTCATAGATGAGAAAAATCAAAAAATAACAAGTCAAAAAGTATCAGTCGGCTTTGCCGACAGAGATATACCCTCAGCCTATGCAAATTGAAACACTTTTTTTAACAAAAAACTTATGTATTTAGGGGGTTTAAAAATTTTGGTCGTATGAACCGACAAAAATGTTGATTAGGATTAAAGTTCAAAAATTTTGCGGAAAAGGTACTTAAAGGAATGGACCGACATAGACCATGGGGGTGCCATTGGGGTTTTTACACCCTTCGGGCTGTTTTCTCAAGAAGTATGGACTGAATGCCCCTGAAACAACTTTTACCATCGTAATTGAGGCAGCGAATGTAAGATGCTTCAACAAAAATCAAAATGATTCAATAGCAGGTCTTAAAGTGAACTTATCCAAATTTTTGTGAGGTAGGTACCTGAAGGAGTGGACCGATATGGCTTATCTACGAACTTAAAGTAAGTTTGGAAACAATATTACGAAGGCCAAATTTTGGCCGGAATCGGCATTTCCGTTCGAGAATTATCTTGCGCTTCCACCCATAATCATGGTGTCATAGGGTTTGTTTTTCAACTTTCAGGCTATTTTTTCAGGAAGTATGGACTTGCCCCTGAGGAAACTTGTACCTTCGTATAGGGGACAGTGAATACAAGATGTTACAACAAAAACCAAGGCGATTCGATTGTGTGGGAGGTACTCGAAGGAGTTTACCGATTGAGTGCATATTGGAACCTCATCTAAGTCTGGTAGAAATTTCATAATGTGCAAAGTATGGACCGAATCGGTTACTCCCTTCAAGAGTTATCGTACGCACAAATTTTCCGAACATTTTCGAACTTTTGTGGGGGAGGTACCGGAAGGAGTGGACCGATATAATCCATCTTTAAACTTGAACTAAGTTTGGACAAAATATTACGAAAGCCAAATTTTGGACCGAATCGGCAGATCCGTTCGAGAGTTATCTATCGCTCCAACCACTACACACGGTGTCATAGGGTTTTTTGTGACTTTCAGGCTATTCTCTCAGGAAGTATGGACTTGCCCCTAATGAATCTTACAGCGTCGTATAGAGGGCAGCGAACACAACTTGCGTAAACAAAAATCAAAGCGATTCGAGACCAGGTCCTAAACTGAACTTTTCCGAAATTTTGTGTGGGAGGCACTCGAAGGAGTTTACCGATTACGATATTGGAACCTCATCTATGTCTGGTAGAAATTTCATAACGTGCAAAGTATGGACCAAATCGGTTACTTCCTTCAAGAATTATCGTACGCACAAATTTTCCCACCACTACACACGGTTGGAGCGCAAGATAACTTTAGAACGGATCTGCCGATTCGGTCCAAAATTTGGCTTTCGTAATATTTTGTCCAAACTTAGTTCAAGTTCAAAGATGGATTATATCGGTCCACTCCTTCCGGTACCTCCCCCACAAAAGTTCGAAAATGTTGGGAAAATGTTGTTTTTTGTAACTTTTTGATACTTTTTTACTTGTTTTTGTTAGGTTTTCATGATTTGCTTGAAAACGGTAAGTCTTATCAAAATGGGACTAGAAAAATCGTATAGCTGTAAAAATTCTCTACAAGACTGGTTTGCGTTATTTTTTTTTCTAGGGTGTGCCATTTTAGAGATAAACAAAATTTAAAAATTAAATCAAATTACAGTCATGACATTGTTTTATAAGGAGAAATGGTAAAACCAAGGCCTATATAAGGTCGGCCATTCAGAGTACTGTTAACTGTTGAAAAAGTTTATGTCACAATAATGTATTTGACAGCAAACTAAATAGTCAGGGCTAACAAGTTTGGGCTGAGTGTCCGATTGTATAGACTGTGGTTAACACCTAGGAAAAAGTCATAAAGATCAATCTTGTAGAGAATTTTCACAGCGAATTGTTTGTTTATACCCTCCACCATAATATGGAGGGTATAATTAAATTTGTCATTCCGATCGTAACACATCGAAATATTCATCGGAGACCCTATAAAGTATATATATTCTTGATCATGGTAAAATTCTAAGTCGATATAACCATGTCCGTCTGTCCGACTGTCCGTCCGTCTGTTGAAATCAAGAAGTAGCTCGCAGTTTTTAAGATAGAGCTTCTTAATTCGGTATAGATGTTTCTATTACTCCTAGGATGTTTGGTACTGCTAATGGGCTATATCGGTCTGTACAAATTATTTGTACATGATTTAGTAAGGGTTGCGCTGTTAGGGAACTTCGTGTAATATTGGAAAATATTTTAATCAGCCAGTTTTCCAGCAGCAATATTTTTTAATATTGTAGCTCTCTTAATATTTTAATTACATCTTTAAGTGTTTTAGGCTATAAATATTAATCTAGCCCAACCAGAAATATGAATGTACTTAGCGCTATAGTGATAACACTTTATGCAGCTGAGTGTGCATTGATAATAAAGGCATCGCCCAAGAGATAATGCACTCAGCAAGGGAGCAGGTTCTTATAGTGATAAGTGCATAGAATAAGAGAAGATAGGCTAAGAATTATTTTGTAACTTAGTTCTTAAGATTCATTTTAACATTAATAAAATTAGAATAGAATTTACAACCCAACGAGACGGTTGTGGTTTTATTACTCAAACACGGTCCACGTTTTGATATAACACCCCTAGAACTGTACCACCCGATTTTCGGTATTTTGAAGGTTTTAGCCTCATTCTCACTCCGAAATGGCTGAAAATTGGTACTTAGTCTTCGTTTGGGGTATAAAACTTTTCCTTAGAAATTTGTCGATATAGGTCCACGCCTTCATATAGCCCGCATGGACGGTACGTCTCGATTTTCGGTATTTTGAATCCACCGAAATGGCTGAAATTTGGTATTTAGCCTTCATTTGTGGTATACAACTTTAAATAGGAAATTTATCGGGATAGGTCCACACCTTCACATAGCCCCCATGGGACGGTAACTCCCGATTTCCGGTATTTTGAAGGTTTTTGCATCATTATGACACCGAAATGGGTGAAATTTGGTACTTAATCTTCGTTGGTGGTATAAAGCTTTCCCCCAGAAATTAGTGCGTACAGTTCTCTGCCTTAATATAGCCCCTGTAGAACGGTACTTACCGATTTTCGGTATTTTGAATGTTGTGGCCACAATAACCCACCAAAATAGCTGAAATATGGTGTTTAGTCTTCGTTGGTGGTATAAAACTTTACCCCAGAAATTTTTCGGTACAGGTTCACGCCTGCATTTAATCCCCATAGAACGGTACCTCCGGATTTCCGGTATTTTGAAGGTTGTGGCCACAACAACCCACCGAAATGGCTGAAATTTGGTATTTAGTCTACCTTGGAGGTAAAAGCCATTACGACTGGAATTCGTCGGTATAGGTCCACGCCTTCACATAACGATAACCTCTGATTTTCGGTATTTTAAAAGCGGTGACCTCAATAATCCATCGAAATGGCTGGAATTTTGGTCTTCGTTGGGGTATAAAACTTTCCATATGAAATTTTTCGGTATAGGTCCACGCCTTCACATAGCCCCCATAGAACAATACCTCTTGATTTTCGGTATTTTAAAGGTAGTGGCCACAATAACTCTCCGATATGACTGAAATTTGGCATTTAGTCTTCGTTTGGGTGTATTCAACTTTCCCCCCTTTTAGACGTCAATAACCCAACGAAAGTCTGAAATTTTTTATTTAGTCTGTATAGGTCTCCGTCTTCATATATCCCCCCATAGAAGCGTGCATTTTTATTTTCGGTATTTTGAAGGTTTTAGCCACATTATCTTACCGATATATAGGAAATTTGGTATTTAGCCTTCTTTGAGTCTAAAAACATTCCGCCAGAAATTTGTAGGCATAGATCGACGCACATAGGTTTCAATCAGGAAATTTTTGGCCAAAACCCTATTTTTGAAGATTCGAAATTTTAATTTTTTTTTGCACAGAATAATAAAAAACACATCAAGTCATCTGAAAATAATTAGTTTTTTTTAATTACCGATAGATGCTGTTAGTTGGAGCAGTGTGAAAGTCGGCACTTAATTGTAAAAAAAAAAAAAAACAAAAAAAATTTGTAAAATAGACTTTTATTGTTGTGTTGTGTCGCTGCATAAATATAGAGAAGTGAGACCAAAGTTATAATGAACCGGGAAGCTGGTGGTGAGTACTTTCATAATATTAAAAAAAGAACTAAAAATTTTGTAAAATTAGAGTACTAAAATCGCTGTTTGTATGTATATTGAAAATTATTTTTTACAAATATTTTTAAAATATATTTAAACTTTTAAAAAAATGTCCAAGTTTGTCCACCTCCAAATTGATTTTGGAAGATAGCTGGGGGTCTTAACTAATAAATTGATTAATAAATTCTTGCTCAAATTTGCCACAGTTAAAATAAAGTGGATTTTTCCATTTTAAGGTGGGAGAATTTTTTGTAAATACCTGTTGTGACTGTACGTAGTATCCAATTGAAAAAGAACGATAATACCCACATCTATCAACCGAGTGTAGAAAATAAGTATGTGTAAATTTTTTGAAAATACGTCCATTTTTTGTCATAGCCCCCACATAAAAGTACCGTCCGATTTTAGATATTTTGTGAATTTTAGCGACAGTTTATGACCGATTCGGCTGAAATTTGGTATTTCGACCTCTTGGAAGATATGAATCCTTCGTACCAAAAATGATAAACATAGGTCAATGTTTTGGTTTGGACCCCACACAACGGGACCACCCTGTTCAACAAATTTTGGCTGTTTTTGGTCATTTTGGTCGATAAAACGTAATAATTGCTGTTTGTGCACATTTAATATAAATAATAATTAATTTCAATACAAAGTGGACGTTGAAATAGTTTTGGCCAGAAAATTTGGATTTGAGACCATTGTGCGACGTTCTGATATAGCTCGCATAGAACGATACCTCCCGACTTTTGGTATTTTTATGGTTAACCACATTGTTTTACCGAAAGGAAACTAATTGTTCCATTTAACTTCCATACTACTTGTAGTGGAGGGTATAACAAGTTCGATCCGGCCGAACTTAACGCCGTTTTTACTTATTTTTGCTAACGAGGGTATATACACTTTCATACGGGCAAAATGTGCCTCATCGAAATAAAGGTTTTAGACCCCAAGTATGTTTGGACGAAATGTGTTTCAGACAATTTGGAGTCAATTTAGTCATGTCCGTCCGTCTGGCTGGCTGGAGCGCACGATAACTCTCGAACGGATCAACCGATTCGGTCCAAAATTTGGCTTTCGTAATATTTTGTCCAAACTTAGTTTAGGTTGGAAGATAAACTATATCGGTCCACTCCTTCAGGAAACTCCCCCACATAAGTTCAAAAATGTTCGGAAAAATTGTGCGCACGATAACTCTTGATGGGAGTGACCGATTTGGTCAATACTTTACACATCCTAAAATATCTACCAAATATAGATCAGGTTCGAATATGGACTATATTTGTACACTCTTTCGGGTACCTCCCATACAAAATGTTGTTTAAGGCCTGCTCTAGAATCACTTTCATTTTTGTTGAAGCAACTTGCATTCGCTGCTTCAATTACGGCAGTAAAAGTTTTTTCAGGGGCAAGTCCGTACTTCTTGAGAAAACAGTCCGAAAGTTGTAAAAAACCCCTATGGCACCATATATAGTGGCTGGAGGGCTCGAACCGAATACTGCGTTCGTCCACACTTTGGATATTGTAATATTCCTTCCGGTGCCTCCCTCACAAAAGTTCAAAAATATTCGCTAAAATGGTACGTTTGATTTCTCATTGACTAGCAACCGATTTGGTCCAAACTTTGGATCTCTAAATCTTGTCGAAACGTAGGTAATGTTCAAATTTGGGCCATATCTGTCCAATCAACATTTTTGTGTGGATCAAGGATCCTTTGGACATTTTACCGAAGATTTCCTAGTGGCCCCGTTTACAGCGATATTATGTTTTTCGTAGGCTAGTGTGATAAAAATCCTATCTATTGATATCCCCGCAAATTTTTGAGCTTTAATCCTATCCATACTTTTGTCGGTACATAAATACATACTCGTAAGTTTTTTTTGGGAAAATGTATTTCAATTCACACAGGCTGAGGGTATATCTCTGTCGGCAAAGCCGACTGATACTTTGTTACTTGTTATTTTTCTCATCTATAAACATTGTAGTTTCAGAATCCGCAAAAACTTCCCAGGTGTAAGCTACTTTCATTTAAAGTTGATTCAGTAGCACCGTGCAACAGCTCAGACATTGTTGTTTTGTAGTAATTCATATCTGGACCAAAGGCAAATGCTTTGCAACAGTAGGAATATCAATTGTTGCGAACATAACTTGAGGTTATGAAAATGATTTGATTTTTAATTTTTGTTGTACTTATTGCTTTGTTCAGGGAATTATGAGTAAACTTCAAAGGATTTTCGATTTAGAAAAAGCGCAAATATTTTTCGGGATACTCGGACTTTACTACTCCTCTTAAACCGTTAGTGTCAGGTGATGCATATTATTTACTAATATGGATTTAGGTCAATAAGAACTACTGCCTTGAAGTTATGAGTCGTTAAACAGTCGATTTGTGGTCAATCAAAGCCTAAAACATCTTGTACCCGTATTCTACCCGCTACACAGAAATAAATTCTTTATGATTATTTTTCTAATGTCTTTATTTTTTAAGCTTTGCCTTATTAGGGCGAAGGTCATTATTTGTTAGATTTTAATTGGGCTATATGGGTTGATTTTTTTATTGAAAAAGTGACATTGCAACTTAACGCACTTACAACCCTAGGCGAAGTCTCCTCTTTCAAAAAATCAAGTCATGTGTCTCACTTTTATATAGGATTATACCAAAATGAGGACCTATGTTGAAATGACAAACTAGAGGTATTTAGGTCGGGAAATATGCATAGCTAAAGTCCGCAGAGTAGCTAAAATTGTGAGGTGCCTATGATAGCTAGAGCACTATGATAGCTAGAGTTTTGGATCGGAAATTCCCATCGCGGTTTTCCTGGGAAAAATTTTTAGATGGGAGTTCCCGGGAAACTTTTTTTTGAAATTCCCGGGAATACGGGTATTTGGATTTTCATATAGCATAAGTCATATATATATTTGTTGCTTTATAGTTATTGAATGTTAAAAATACAGTGAAATAGCGATAATTCGTGCCCCGATAATTCATAATTCTCGATAATTCGTAGCAAACTTGTAAAAATCGCGATATTTCGTAAAAAGTACATACATTGTAGACCTTTCGATAGTTCGTATTTTTCTGGAATTCCATGCCTTTATAAACTCTCGTAATCCTTTTTTTTTTTTTTTTTTTTTTTTTTACCACGTTAACGAATAAATACAGTCTGAAAGATTTCCAACACAAGACCCATAATTTAATTTTTTGAAGCCATTTCCTTGTTTTTCTATTAAGATTTATATTGCTAAGATATAAAAACCGTGATCGATTCGAATAGTTATTTTCCAAAAAATATTGTGTGCAACATTGATAACTGTATAATGTATAAGTGGCAAATAGTGTATCTTGAAAGTCAGTAATAACTGTGATATGGCTCACTGCCTAATTGTTTTCCATTTGAACCAAAACCCTTAAATTTGAATTTAAATGGCGATCCATTAACGTTAACCCGTGCCTGCTGTACAATGATTGTGGCATTATAGCAATTTCGTGAAAAATCACATTAATTAGTGCAATTGCGAAACCTTGAACACAAAAGATCGACCGTGTAAAACTACATTGTAAATGGATTTGTTCTATGTTCGGGATGATGTTCGAACATTGGCTAAAAATCGAACAGCACTCTCCGATATGAAGGAAGCCTTTGCTATGAATCGGTGTTCTGCAAAATGCCACTCGCTTTTAATGTATATTCGCGTTTTCGTTGATTTTACGTTGCTTGCTATTGACATTACTGTTTAATGCTACTATTTGCTTTGTCTTTTCCTTCATGCGAGTATGACAAAGGCACACTCTCTTTTTATGGCGCCTATGCAGAAACAACACGTCAATTAGCCTTCATCATTCTTCCATCTCATTCAAGGTATTGCATGTGCGGCTAACTCTAACATTCGGCAGTGTCGTGTGTAATCACAGCGTGTGATAGATAACATTGAAAATTACTTCAATTGTTAAATATTTTTCACATTTTATTTTTATTGACAAAATGTCCCATCCCAAGGACAACCGTATAAAAGTTACATTTGACAAAAAGGAGTTGCAAAATCGAGTTTGCAAATTTACATTTCGAGAGGCTCGTCGTCATGCGGGAATCCTCTATCAAGCTCTGATTCAAGAACTACGAGAAGATGGTTGTTTGACATCGGCAAAATATTTTGAAATATTGGCGGCCAAAGAAACGGATTATTACAATAATAATGTGATACGGGATCGGGTAATGGATAATCCACATTTTCTAATGTCTCTCTATGACAACTGTAAAATGGCCGAAAGATCTGCACTACTGGAACAATGTGAAGGAATGGCTGTCACATTTAATTTATTATATCAAATAATTGCCTTGTTGGATGAGCCAAAATATGCAATAAAATTTAATTGGTTGCGTCGGGATGTTTATGAGATTGTGGCAAAAATATGTGACAAAGTGGGCAAGGGGAAAAATAATGTGGACCGGCCTATTGCTATGATTTATATGAAATATGGAAATCTTTTAAGTGCCGAAAGTAAGTCATTTGGTTTGGTTTGTAATTAATTTTTTCATAAAATCAATTTGTCTCACTCTCTCAGACGAATCTATGAATTTAGCTTTGGATTACTATGATAAGGCATTAGTTTTGGCTCAAACCAATAAATGGATAACAAATACCACACAGCCTGATGGTTATCCGCCATTAATACCTTTGCACACCACAATTGCGGAACGATATGTGGCTGCTCTTTTGAAATTTGGCAAAGCAATTGCAATGCGTGATTATTTACATGCCGTTGCGTTGGGCCAAAAAGCTCTTTGCGTTATGACGCAAGGTTTGTAAAACAACACAAATTTTTATTAAAATCTTTGGAATCATTTCGAATTCTTCCTATAGTGGGCCGTAATGTATGCAATTTACATCAATTTGTAAACATTCATCTGCACATGGCTGAATTTTACATAGAGGGGGAGAATTATGAGATGGCTTTGGCTGTTCTTAGCAAAATTAGCGATGAAATTTCGATGATAGATAAACGTCATGCGGATGAATTGGTAATGCGTTTACACTTGGATAAGGGAATTTGTTACACACAGTAAGTAAACCCCAAGCTTATTTATTGCTTGTAAAACAAGTAAAAATAGAGAGAGACAACTGTGCCGAAAGAGATATACCCTCACCCTCGAACCTAAAGAAATGCACCAAACGCAATACTTCTGACGTCTATAGGGGTTTTTGAGCTTTTGGGCCGATTTCTCAGGAAGTATAAATTCAGCACGGAAACAAACTGTACCGCTTCAACTAGGTCCGCATTCAAAATATGCCAAAAAATGTAAATTTGTGTGGGAGGTACCCGGAAGAATGGTCCGCTGTAGTCGATATTCGGACATAATTCGAGGCAGTTAGAAATAGTACGATGTACAATGTTTAGACCAAATCGGTTTCAACTTCGAAGGTTATCATACGTACTACCCAATTTAGTTGGATTTTTTCTTTTTTCTGGATTTTGAGTCATTATCTCCGGAAGCATGGACTTGGTCCCGAAAAAATTGGACCCGCAAGAAGAATTCTTTAGAAAATATTTCAAAACGATCCGAGATGAGGTGTTGAACTGTACTTTTTTCAAATTTTGTGTGAGAGGTACGCGAAGGACGGGACCAGTTAGTCCATATTTCCGACCTGATACCATTCAGAAACTTCCTGCTAGAGTTATCTTGCGTATTTGTTATTTTAGTTGGTGCCGTCAAGGTTTCTTCGAGCTTTTAGCCCATTATCTTACGAAGTATGGACTTGCCTCCGAAAAATTTGTACCATCGTAAAGAAGCACGCAAGGACAATCTGCTGAAAAAAAAATTCAAAACGATCCGAGAGGAGCTCTTAAAATTCTTTTTCCGAATTTTGTTGGGGAGGTACCCGAAGGAGTGGACCGATATAGTCCATATTCGAACCCGATCTATGTCTGAAAGTTATGATCAATTTGGTTACTATATTCGAGAGTTATAGTGCGCACCATTTTAGTAAAAAATTTTTAACTTTTGTGGTAAATGTACCCGAAAGAGTTAACCGGTATGACCCATCTTCGAAGTTTAACTAAGCTTGTACAAGATATTACAAATGCCAAAGTTTGGACCCGCTCGGTTGTTTCGTTTGAGACTTATTGTGGACACTAGCCAGCCAGACAAACAGACGGACGGGCATTGCTCAATCGACTTCAGTTTCTTCTGAAACAGATTTAGTCCAAACATACCTGGGGTCTGAACACATTTTTGGTCGTATCAAAGTGTATATACCCTCTTTAGCCTAAAGGCTGAGGTTATAATGACAAAAACTGCAAATTATTTTAGAATTTTAATTTAATTATTTTAAGAAAATATTTCCATTCCTCTCCATTTCTCCAATTGGGAATACCGCACTTTTCGATCTCGTCTTCCACTTGTTCACTCCATCGATAACATGGCCTTTCAGCTCTGCGTGTACAACCAAGCGCCCTGTATTTATACGCCTTTGCAGCGGGTTCATCATCGTTTATTCTTATAATATGGCCTAGCGAACGCACGTCGATATTCACTATCAACGCATATTAGCCTATAGATATCGGTCCAGGTTTTGATATAGCCCCCATAGAACAGTACCTACCGATTTTCGGTATTTTGATGATTTTAGCCTCATTATCACATGAAAATGACTGAAATTTGGCCTTTGGTCTACGTTAGGGGTATACAAATTTTTACATGAAATTTGTAGGTATAGGTCCACCATAGCCCCCATATAACTGAACCTCCAGATTTTCGGTATTTTGAAGGTTTTGGTTCCACTAATCAACCGAAATGCTGAAATTTGGTATTTGATGTTCGTTAGGGGTATACAATTTTCCACTTGGAATTTGTTGGCATAGGTCCACGCCTTCATATAGCCCCCTTATTACGGTATCTCCCGATTTTAGATATTTTGAAGGTTGTGGCCTTACTGTCCCTGCGGAAAAGCTGCAATTTGATATTTAGTAATAACCTATTTCAGCAGGATGTTGAAGAAATCACACGAAAGGCTGTATCATTGTCTGAAACCTCTTTTGCTAATAAACTGTTTGGAGAGGTTCTTTCCTATGTTAAGTGCGGACCGGCTATCAAAGAAAGTATTCTTAGCGGAATGAGCTTAACGGGCATACCAAATTCAAACATGGCTTGAAATATCTTCGAACGAAAATGCCTGCTGAATGTTCCTCTATAATCTACAAAAAGATGGAAAGTGTCGATCAGCATCATTAGGGTCTTTTCCAGGATTTTCCGCAGTGTAAATATCAGGTCAATGGTGGATTTACCAAGTGTAAATCCACATTGGTATGGCCTAGATATTTCGTTGACCATAGGTTTTTTTTCATTCGCACAATATCTCTGCAAGCCACAGGGAGATGACTTATGACCCTACATTTAGATCACACAGTTTTATCTCCTTTCTTGTGGATGGGACACAGGAAGCTCAGGTTCCAAACGTCGAGTACGCGTTCTCCCTGCAAGATGGCGCTAATTAGCTGATGCATACACCTTATCAGAGTCTCGCCTCCGATTAGAAAAGCTCGGCTGGTAGGTCATCGCCTCCTGCTGCCTTATTATTCTTCAGCTGGTCTATTGCTGTCTTCACTTCATCTTGGCCGGGCGGTGTACACTCAGTACCACCTTTTGGGATTGGATATCGATGCATTACTTCCTCAGCCTCGTATCTTAAAAAATTCTATTTTGACTTTTTTGTATCATACGATTGCTATTTTTGTGTTTTATTACCGCAACCACTTAATATCTCAATATGTTGGCGCGGTTCTCTAAATATTAATAAAACGTATTCTCGTATCTCATTCACTCCTATTTTTATAACTGCCTCAAACTCGTATCTTAATACCTGAGCAATAATGTTCGACTGACAATCAATGCCCAGGTGAAACGGCGGAAGCTAGGATCTTTATTAAAAGTGTACAATTTGGTATTTTGTGAACGAATAAAGTTAAAATCTTTAAAATTTTTGTGCTAATATCGGTTGAGATATTTTGTTTATGTAAGGAGGTGATTTGGAAATATATATACAAATATATACGAAAAATACTAAATGGTATTAAATTAAGTACTATTTGGCATTGAGTGAACGGATAAAAGTGGTATACATACAAACATATGTTCCACAATACCCCCGAAGGGACAAGGGAGGCTTCTCTCCTATCAATGAGTGCATGCCAATTAATATTGGCTCAATAATGTGGGGAACGGCGTGTCTTACGACATCAATTTTAGTGAAGTTGAAATACTGAGGAAATGTAAGCCGACATTACACTGAGGTGATTTGCCACCGCCAAAAATGTTGATGTTTTGGTCAGCAGACAATCTGAGTGCAATGCGGACGTGCATACCACTGCACCACGGTGGTTCCCAATGCCCATTCAATAGTTACCATAAAAGCAGGCATTCTTTATGGTGGTAAGTGGACGATAAAAGTGGAATAATGACATTTATTATCTACGTCACTGATTATGTGTATGTTTGAAGTACCACGAACAAAATAACTACATTCTACCAATGCAGCGTTATAGAAGACCAAAAAAAGAGGAGATACATGTTTCGGCGGTTGTCGCTATTACATTCACTTTTGTTGAATGGGCCCACAAACATTAGATTTGATTTACTGCCTCAAACACGTATCTCAAAAAAAGCGTTTCATGCTTAGATTAAAAAAGATTAGCATATCATTCCTACCAATATGCATAGATGTACTTAATTCCCTAATAATTGCCTTTTATACTTTTACCCAAACACGGATGTATCAAAGATAAACCGTTTTTTGTCTCTCCTGAAAAGTTGTATTTTTTAAGATACGAGGTTGAGGAATTAAGGCATCTATATGTGGTATATTTACGGTGACCAATATTTTTTCCAGAAGATGGAATACATGATGATGATACATAGGCCAAAAAAAGAGGACGAAAATTTTGAAATACAAATTTTAAAAAAATATTGGCTCGCTTTCAGTTATAGGTAGTATAGAATATGTTGCAAAAAATCTGAGTCGATGGACAAAAAGCGGCCCGATCAATGAACAAACTTCATTATTGTGGCTAAACAACGATTTCTACAAAAAAGTTTTGAAAATCGGATAGGATTTTGATATAGCTCAAATATGCAAATTTGGCCGAAGGGAGACTTCTCTCATATCAAGGACACCACTTGTAGAGAAGTTTTTCATGGCTTAAATACTCAGGAAATGTCGCCAGCATTACTGAGCGGGAATTTTGCCACCGTTGAAAATTTGATGTTGCTTGGCCTGGGATTCGAACCGCAGAACTTCTGAGTGCAAGGCGGACGTGCTAACCATTGCACCACGGTGGCCCCAACCTAACCTGATCGCCATAAAATGTCATAAGGTTTTTAGATCAAATGGAAAAAATATGGGGGTAGGAAACCAAAAGAAGAAATTTAGTTTTTTGGGTCACCCTAATTGTAAAACAAATCAAAATAGAGGACATAGAGTGTACGTTAAAAAATAGAGTACGGACGCATAAACTAGAGTACTGTACTCTATAATAGAGTACGTTTGGTCACCGTAGCACTGTGGTCGAACTTGTATGGGAAGAGCGGCCAAAAATACTTCCTGAGCAGATAGCAATACGAAAATTTCAGTAAAGGCTAGTTTAGCAACACAAAAAAAGGGGGAAGAAAATTCAATATAGGTCCAAGGTTAGGTATAGCCCCTATAGAACGGTACCCCCTGATTTCAGGCATTGGCTAAAATTTGGCAATCGGTATTCCCTAGTGTTAGAAAACCTTCTGGCAAAATTTTTTTCAACTGGGTCCACGTTTTGATAGGGTCCCCATGTAATTGTTCCGCCCGATTTTCGGAATTTTGAGGGTTTCATTTAAGTTATTAAATCGGAATGGCCGAAATGCCACTTAATCTTTCGTGGATGTAGGCTACCCCCAGAAAATTGTCGATTAATGTCCTCTGATTTTGTCCTCATAAATAGGTACCGCCCAATATTCGGTATTTTTAGGGTTCTAACCGTAATAATCAATCAAAATGGCTGAATTTTTCCAATTTTACATTGAGGACCACATTTTAAGGTTTCTTTCATATAATTGAACCTCACAATTCCTCTTCTATATATTTAAAAAGCTGAAATGTATCACCTGCTCATTTGAAAAAATGGCAAAAACACCCTGAAATGTACCCTTAGTATTTTGGGAACCAGTTCCAATGATGCGGAAAGATGCAGCTGAAAGTTTGAAAAATATAATCCTTAGACTACTTCTGATCTTTAAAAAAAAATTCGTTAGGGGGAAAGAGGGGGAACATCATTAAAACTTTACATGAAATTTAATTATATTGAAGAAATGACATTACAAAAGTCCTTTAGTCAGCACACGTATTCAATAATGAATACCAAAAATGAACAAACACAAAACTGCATAAAAATTAAGTTAATACATTGTTTTTCAATATTCGAATTAAGTTTGGTCAATATAGAGTCCATTTAGTTTGATATTGATATTTTACTTTCACCTAACTTTTGCACAGAATCACCTAGAAATCCAACCTGTTAAATTTTCTCTTTTTTGGTGCCATTCTCAAAGAGTACAGTAAGAAGTAATCCATAACAAATTTATTTTAGAGAAATTTAATATGTTAGTAGTAGATATGAACACATTTGGTACCAAAAATTAGACTTTCATTTTTTAATTTTGGCCAGTGGCAGCGACCACTGTGCGTAGGTATATTTGTCGCCTTCGCTACTATTGAATACCAACAGTTTGGCAAAATACTCTTTCCATATCATAAGCACACTATCTGTATCAGTTACCGAATTAACTTGCAGGTCTCTACAGGAGGATGTGAACATACCAAAGCCCTCAGTTTGATGTTTTAGTTTTTAATAGAATTTTCTCACTTCATTATGGATCCTGTACATCTGGATTTTTCACATTCTCGCTTATCCATTTCTCCCCTTTTCCCTTGGAAAGTACGTTTCTCCTTTCTCCTGTTCTCCCGATACCTTTTTCGTGCGCTACACGTTGCTACAGATTGTTCGTGCTTTTTTTGCGTGTACATACTTTTGCGTGTACATACTTTTGCCTCAACAAGGTGGCGGTCCGAGGATGTATTTGCTGCTTGAAACGATCGTTCATCCAACACGCTCGATGAATGCTTTCCATTACCATTTTTGGTCTGGTGACAGCCAGGTGCCCTTATAACTGTCGAGATGCTCAAATCCGATATTGCTAACTATCACGTTTCTGCCGCTGGGAATTCTATATATGTTTTACTGTGGAGACTGAATTTCACGACTGATGGCCATAGCATATTCCAATCATCCAGCTCAATTGCTTAATCCTCGTCCTAATAACTTATCAGAACATTGGCTAAGTATTGCCCACTCCATGTAGCGAGCCGCAAATACCATACTTGGGTATCAGAGAGTTCCACCACGGAATCCACAATGCGGCATTTAGGGCTACTCTACCATCAATAACAACGCGTAGCTCACGAGAGAGGTATCGGGAAAACGTATTTTCCACCTGTCTACAAGAAAGAAGAAATGACTGTATGCTCTAAGTACAGGGATATAAGTCATCTCCCTATTGCGTAAAAGATAATGCCAGATATATTGTGCGAATGAATAAAGTCTTTGATGGACGAAATAATTGGACCATACCAATGACTAGATATTTACCTTGATGCAAATCCTGGAGATGACCTATAAGACGCAGATCGACGCTTACCGTATTTTTGTCGATTATAAAGCAGCCGTCACATACGCTCAAAGGTATTCCAAGCCATATCTGAATTTGGTATCCACTAAAAGTTTATTCGGCTTTCTAAGATTAATTTAAGTGATATCAGCTAAAATATGAAAATAACCTCTACGAAAATTGTAGTAGCAAAGGAGGTTTCAGACAAGGAGACATCCTTTCGTGGAATTATTCAGTTATAAAAAACGTATATGAGATGTAGATGTTAAAAGAAATAACACAATCTACACCAATAGCCACATATTACTTGCTTATGCTGACTATATAGACATCATGGGCCGATCAGTAAGGAAAGTAACTGATACCTTTAAGCAAGTTGAAGGAGAATCTGCTTAACCAAGTCTAGCGGTAAACGGCGACAAGACAAAGTTGATGGTATCGACGCGCAATACGTCCATAGAACTCGGACCAACTGTGAAAGTTGGTTCCTATAATTTTGAGGTAGCTAAAAACTTCGTCTACCCCTGTACCCCCATAAACACAACAAAGAAGAAGAAATGTATTGGCCAACAGATGCTACTATGTTCAAAAACAAAAATAACACTTTACACTTTACACTTTAATGTATGGTTCCGAAGCATGGGTACTTGCTCAAGCAGATAAGTCATGCTTGGTGTGTTTGAGAGAACAATTCTTCGAAAGATGTATGGGCCAACATGCGTTGACGATGAATTCGACGTCGTATGCATTATTAGCTGTATCTGCTATAAAACGACGTCAGTGTAGTTAAACTTAGCTAAACGTCAGTGTAGTTAAACTAGTTAAACTTACCGATATATAACGATTGCGTTGGCTAGGCCATGTCGTAAGAATGTGTTATAATGAACCCGCTAAAATGCATATAAATACCGGCCGCATGGCGGTACACCCAGAACTGGAAAGCCAAGGTTTCGATGGAATAAACAAATGGAAGACGAAAGCAGAAAACACGATATTCCGGCTTGGCAAAAAAAATCAAAAACTTAGAGGAATGGAGATATTTTCTTAGTTCGGCTAATGGAACAAATGTTCTGTAGATGGCCAGCTAAGAAAGTACATTGGCCAATGCGTAAACAGCACCTTCTCCATAAAGAGTGCGAACATTCCAGGTGCAGATGCAGATCATGGTCCTTAAAACGTTTGCGGGGGTTGTCAACTTTAGATAGATTTGTTTACATTTTTCTTTTTCTTCATAGCATGTTACTTCTTGGAGGTATTGGTTAACTAGCCCAAAGACCAATTCAAGATTTTAACGCTCCTATGGGCGAACGCGCTGCACATGTTCGCTCACTACCTTTAACGGGTGTTAAAGGCAGATTTCCAGGTGACATGGGGAGGTCAGTGTCCACTTGAGATAAAAGAGCGACCGAAACTGCGTCCTTGGCTTTATTGTGTAAAAGTTGGGCGGGGCCATTGTTTGGTATCTTTCATCAAATACGGCACCCTGATAACGTTTTCATAACTTCACAAAACCCTGTTTTAAGATAAAAAATTTCGCTCCTCTATTTTTTTCAGTCTCAAGAAAACAAATAATGCCATGCAAAATTTACAAACCGCCCTGAAGTTATCGCAGAAGTTACAAGTGAAACCAGCAGAAGCCCAAATCTATATGGAAATGGGAAAATTATATTTGCAGCAGGGTGCAACACAACGTAACATGGCAAGGAATTCATTTCTTAAATCAAAGGAATTATACGAAAGCTTAGGAGATCTGCAAAATAGTAAAAAGAATAAATATCTCCTGGCCCAAGTTATGAGTTCTGCCGTATTTCCTCTCTTCATGGATCTAATGAAGGCGAGTGATAAATATTGCAATTTATTTCATTTACGTCGTTGGAAATATCAATTGAAACCATTTTGGCAAGATCAATATTTGAGTAATGAGAAAGCTGATGAACTGCAATGTCTATTGGAAGAGTTTGCACAAAAACCGTAAACCCACAACTCTTTATTTCAATACAATAAAACTTATAATTTTTAAATTCATAAACAAATTGGCTGTGCAAAAAATCAATATTTCTTTTAAATTAAGTGCAATCATTACAATTTTCTTTTCTGAAAGTGGAATTGTTGAAATTGTTTTCCATTTGTTTGTGGAACAAGGCAACTACTGCCTGCATCTGTCTCTCAGTCTGTGTGGTAAAGTCAAATTATTTCTCTAACCACTTTTTCCATTTTCATGCTGTTGGTTGGTGAGACAGTTGGTTGTACTGACTACTATTGTCACAGCCACTGCTGCCGTTTCTGATGATGGTGATGGCCATACTGATGGGTATGGTAAACCAGCATCATTTTCTTATCTAAACAGGCTAAACGATACTACTTTTGCTTCATTGCATTGCATTTCGTTACTGATGATTTGAGAAAATGAGTGTAGTTTAATAAGTAAGAGTAAAATGAAAAGAAGGTTGCGACCGTTGTGCAATGGTATGTACACCCGCCTTACACGCATAAGGTCATGGGTTCGATTCCACGGACAGGTGACATCAGATAGCCCTCAATAATGCTGAGTATTCAGCCATGTACAACTTCTCTACAAGTGGTGGCTTAGTACACGTCGTTCGGACTCGGCGATAAACTGTAGGTCCCATATCATTGAGCTTAACATGAATCTGGTGCTTTAATTGATCTGAGAGAAGTGTCCCTGGCATGTTTGTGAAACAATTATATTATAAATAAAAAGAATGACTCGTCTTCGAAAATAAAAAGCTTCAATTTAAAAATTCTAAAATGCAAATTTGCAATATTGTACGTATAAATAAGGGGTTCCTAAGGACGAAAATTGTCTAGATTATGTTAATCTAACCAGTATAGCGGTTGATGTGTGTAGGACTCCGCTAGATATGATTTTTCAATATAATCTCCTTAGGTCATACAGCTCGACTAATAATTAAATTAATTAAAAATATCACAAATAATGAGAAAATGGGATTTGAACCTGAGTCGTCACCAACCAACAGAAAATGTTGCTGATGTCTTATAGATCTGAACCACAATTCACTTAAAAAAAATCTATCGATATGAAAGACATATTACAATCTACTATGGAAAAAAAGTTATCGATTGTAATATGATGCAATATTAAAAAATATACTACTATAATGGAAGGGGAACAAATGACTCGCGTTCATTCAAAAAGCTTCAATTTATATATTCACAAATGCTAGTTTGCAATATTGTATAGGGGTTGTATAGGGGCTCCAAATGATAAAAATTGTCTAATTTTGCTTCAGTTCTCCGCACAAAAAAATTTTAAAAAAAGTGTGTCATATGTTGAACTAAGATTACATTTCTACTCCTTTATCTCTCCGTTGCATTACTTTTCCAATTTGGAATATCACGAATTTTGATCTCACCTTCCACTTGTCGGAGCCTTAATTTTACTGTTCTGTGTACATTTCCACTACAAAAAATTTGTCATATAAGCCGGATTTAGAATATATTTCCACTACTCCCTATCTTTTGTTTTTCTTTCTGAATTTTGCAAATCAAGTCATTTGATCTGGTAATCCTCTTGTATGAATGGACTACATAAGAGGATCCTTTCAGGAAATGTATCTAAAATGTCTTAAATCGGTCGGAATCTCTATATAGGGGCTAACAATTTGTCAAATTATAGATAGTTCGGTAAACAAATGTGGCTAAAATCCTCAGAAAACCAAAAATTGAGAGGACACGTTATATGGAGGGATACAGAAATACATAGACCTATGGTGACAACCTCAAATGGTAAATGCCAGGCCGTTAGGTAAAAAAAGTTGTTAAAATTCCCCTCAAAATATGGGGGCAATACCAAAACATGGACCTTTATAGACAGTTTTTGTGGAGAAGTTTCGTGACCACTAGGTAGCAAAATATGTACATATGTAGCTAAAATGCTCAAAATATAGTGGTCAAATAGTGGTGGGTGTGTGTGTTCGAAGCATCGACTTTCCCCTTTCAGATGAATTATTGATCATTAAGCTCGATTTCAAGGAGAAATTAATAAAAAATTAATAATAAAAATTATCTTCGCATAAAAAGGCAAATTTTTCAAATAAAGTCAGCTGAGCTAGGCTGGGCTTTGAACCCAAGTCCTTGAAAAACACTGGAAAAAAGTGTTGTCACAACGTGCTAGCGTTCAGGGCCAAATTCTTTACTTTAAAAGGCAGTGCTAAGCGTTTGTCATGAAAGCACAACTAAATGGGAAAAATCCCCATTATTGTTGTAAAACAAAATAATGCATTTGAAAGAAAACAAGTAAGAAAGTATCAGTCAGCTGAGCCGATAGAGATATACCCTCAGCCACGTACCCGAAGAAAAAAAGTTAACACAATACTTCTGTAGGGTTTTTAGCTGTTGGGACAGTTTTCCAGGATGGAAAGTGCCGCAAAAAACTACATTGAGAATGATCCAAGACGAGTGCATTGTTTCCAACCTTTGGGTAGGGTGTAGATGTAGGAGTGATCCGATGTAGTACATATTCGGACCTAATACAAATCTGTATATATAATCAAAAATGTTGTACTTAATTTTCAGAATTTATATATATATTAAAATTTTACTTTTCAATTTACTAAGTTTGAGCTAAATCGATTTTCCTCTTAAAGGGTTATTTTACACATTAGCCAGTTAAGGTGGTGCCGGTAGGGTCATTATCTCAGGAAGTATGGACTTGCCCACGAAAAAAATTACAACGTCGTAACAGGGACCGCACGTGCAACCTGCTGCATCACAAATTAGTAAGATCAGAAAGGAGTTGTTAAACTATACTTTTTCTAAATGTTGTGTGATAGGTACCCAAATGAGTGGACCGATATAGTCCATATTAGAACGCCATCTATGTCTGAAAGTAATATTACCAATAGCAAAGTTTGGCTCAATTCGGTTACTCCCTCCTAGAGTTATTATGGCCACAATCTTGGCGAAAAATTTTGAACCTTTGTTTAGGAGGTACCGGAAGGAGTGGACCGATATGGTCTATCTTCAAACTTAAACTATGATTGGACAAAATATTGAAAGACCCAAAATTTGAACCAAATATGTTGATCCGTTCGAAAGTTTCGTGCGCTCCAGCTACGACACATGGTATTATATGGGTTGTTTGCAGTTTTCGTGCTGATTTCTGAGGAAGTTTTGACTTGCTCCTGAAAAAAATTGTATCGTCATAATGGGGGTAGTGAATACAAGTGGCTGCAACAAAAATCAAAGCGATTCGAGAGCAGGCCTTAAACTGCACTTAAGCAACATACCTGAAAGAGTGGACCAATAGAGTCCATATTGGAACCTCATCTATGTCTGGTAGAAATGTCACGATGTGCAAAGTATGGACTAATTCGGTTACTCCCTTCAAGAGTTATCGTGCGGACAATTTTTCCGAACATTTTTGAACTATTGTGGGGGAGGTACCTGAAGGAGTGGCCCATCTTCGAACTTAAATCAAGTCCGGACAAAATATTTCGATACCCAAAATTTGGACCGAATCGATTTATCCGTTCGAGAGTTATCGTGCGCACCAGCCAGCCAGACAGACGGACAGACACGCAGACGGACGGACATTGCTAGATCGACTCAAAATTGTCTGAAACGGATATCGTACAAACATACTTGGGGTCTAAAACCATTATTTCGATGAGGCACATTTTTGGTCGTATCAAAGCGTAAATACCCTCTTTAGTCTAAAGCCAGAGGGTATAAAAAGTTCGAGGATAGCGAAGCCGCTCCACATCCGATATGTCTGGAGAGCCTTTACCGAAGGCGAAACATGTATGTCATATAGAGATGGGTGTGTGGGTCAGCATTCCTTTTTCAGATGCATTATTGATCATTAAGGTCGTTTTCAACGAGTAATTAATTAAAGGTGTGTCTTTGTTTTAAGGTCGCTAATTTAAACTGAAGAAGAACTAGGAAGAATATTATTAGCCAACAGATGCTAGTTGGCTAATAATATTCTTCTTCGTATTCTACAACTGATGTTGTTTGGTTTGTTTATGGCTGTGCTGATGTGGCCAAAGTCTTTAACTAAATCAACATTGTAGTTGCCAACTTCCACAGTTATAGTAGTTTACATATAACCGGATTTAGTAAACCCAGTGGCTATTAGTTCGAGTTCTATGACTGCATTGGGTGTCATACCATCAAATTGTCTATATCATCAGCATAAGCAAGTAACATGTTGCTATTGGTATAGATTGTGACACTTCTTTTGACGTTTGCCTCTTGTATAACATTTTCTAGCAGGATGTTGAAAATATCACACGAAAGGCTGTCTTCTTGCCTGAAACCTCTTTTGGTACAAAACTCTTCGGAGAGGTTCTTTCCTATCTTAACTGAGAAACTCGCGTCAGTTAAAGTCATTTTACAAAGACGGATGAGCTTTGCGGGAATTACAAATGCAGACATGACTTGGAATACCTTTGAACGTAGCGGGCTGTCGAAGGCTGCTTTATAATCGACAAAAATGTGGTAGGTGTCTATCTGCATCTCTTGGGTCTTCTCCAGGAGTTGCCGCAGGGTAAGCATCTGGTCGATGTTGGACTTTCTAGGACGCATGGGTATGGTCCAATTATTTCGTTGACCATGGGCTTTAGTCGTTCGCACAATATCCCTAACACTATCTTGTAGGCGGTAGGGAGAAGACTTATGCCCCTATAGGTAGAGCATAAAGTCTTATCTCCTTCCTTATGGACGGGACAGAGGATGCTCAGGTTCCTATCGTCGGGTACGCGTTCTTCCTACCAGATGGAGCTAACTAGCTGATGCATACACCTTATCAGCGTGCGTCTCCGGTTTTAAACAGCTCGGCTGGAAGGCCATCAGCTCCTGCTGCCTTATTATTCTTCAGCCGGTTTATTGCTGTCTTTACCTCATCTTGGCCGGGTGGTATACATTCAATACCATCTTCTGGGATTGGATCTGTGGTATCTTCGTCGTCTTCGCTGGATACCAACAGGTTTGAAAAATGCTCTTTCCATATCCTGTCCACACTATCTGTATCAGTTACCAAATTACCTCGCTGGTCTATACAGGAGTAGGTTTTTGTACCAAAGCCATCAGTTTGATGCTTCACTCTTTGGTAGAATTTTCGTACTTCATTCTGTCTCCTGTACATCTTGATTTGTTCGAACTCCCGCTTTTCCATCTCTCTATTTTTCCTGCCGAAAATACGTTTCTCCTCTCTACTTTTCTCCCGATACTGATTGTAAAGTAGCCCTATATGCCGCATTTTTCTCTTCGGTAGCAGCGCGACAATCCTGGTCATACCATAGATTCCTTGGTGGAGGTCTCTGGTATCCAAGTACTGATTTTGCGGCTGTTTACATGGAGTGGTCAATGTTTTGCTATTGTCCTGATATGTTATCGGAGCGAGGAATGCTGTGGTTATCTGTTGTGATTGCAGCTTAACGATGTCCAACTTCCGTGTTGTGTCTGTTCGCACTTTGTTTGCCACGTTTAATCTGGTACGTACATTTGCTGCAAGAAGGTAGTGGTTCGAGTCTATGTTTGCACCTCGGAACGATCGTACATCCAACACGCTTGATGCATGTCTTCCATCTATCACAACGTGATCAATTTGATTTCTTGTTCTTTGACAGCCAGGTGCCCTTATGAATATCGAGATGCTTAAATCTGATACTGCTAACTACCATGTTATTTGCAGCTGCAAAGTCTATCAGCCTCATACCATTGTCAGATGTTTCACTGTGGAGACTGCATTTCCCGACTGTTGGGCCAAAGATATTCTCCTTTCTAATTTTGGCAATAAAATCGCCTAGTATAATTTTAATGTCATGGGCTGGGCAACGGCCCTGTATATTTTTTACATATTCACAGTGGTGTAGGGTACCATATAGTCGGCACCGCCCGACAATGATCCCTTCCTTACTGGTTTTATTTTGTGACGTAGGGCTTTACAACCCCCGAAAGGGATCGTAATTGCGGAGAACTAGCTATCAGCTGCAAAATGATCCGAAAATCTGTCTGGGAGGTACCAGGAAGAGTTCTCTGTGGTCTCTGCCTGAGATAAAAATCGTAAAATCGATAGAAAGAATTTAATGTGTAAAAACAGCAAATTTGCTTGAAATACACCAAACTTCAATACCTCGAATTTAGTTTTCTTGTTTTTAACGGTATTTGGTAAGGGGAGTAAAATAATTATTTTTCGAAGTGTTACATCATCCTTGGGCCAACCCAAACTACAAGTTCCAATTGTGCCAATTGTAGGTATAAAATACGAAAATGTGCTCATTCAAATAACTTCCGTTGGCAGAGAGTAATGTAATGTGGATCAATCAGATAAATTAAAATTTGTAAACCATTTATCTTATTCTTTAAATCATTTGAGATGTATACACCACTTGCGTTCCTGTCGTTCTCATCTAATCATGTATGAAATCTTGGGCCGTTTTTCTTTCCTTTTCAAAAGTAAAAAAAAAAAAAATACAAAACCATGATAAATCTGAGTAATTTACGTTTCCATTGTATTTATCACACTATCCTCGTGTATTTATATCACACCAACAACATCAAAAAAGAAGACATACAGACATGACAGTTTCAAACTTACGCTTGAAAGTCAGTTGTCGTCAGTGTCAATGGTTTCGGTTGGAAAAATAGTTTTCCAAACGATTGCCTTTCAGTTGCACACAAACACTCACACACACACTTTCATATATTATTTGAAATATTTACGATTACCAAGACCATCACCACTGTCACCATTATCGAGACAGGGTTGGACTAACAAATGCACAAGGAAATATAAATGCCAATGCCATTGCCTGTTTGCCCACAAAGCCGCCAATACCACTACCTCTACCACCATCACTTCCATCCCCTTGCCTATCTGTACTGATTGTCCCGCAAAAGAGTTTAGACAATGCTATAAAATTGAAGAAAATTGCTGTGACAATTTTTTGGCCCAGAACGATGTCAAGCGGCAAATAAGGCATTGATGGTGGCCATAATGGAGCGAACATGGGCTGCAGTTGAACATGAATTGGACCCGAGTCAGCCAGTGAGTCAGTGTAGCTGTAATAATGTTTAAATGTGGCAAAAAGTTGTTAAGATAACAGTTTCCCTTTTTTGGGAGGGTGCATTTGGGTATATCTGAGAATGTAATGTAGAAATATTTCTTTGTGAAGAAATCAAATCAAAGTATCTGTGTAATGTGTTGAAGATGTCGTTGTAGAATAATGGATGTGTATGTGTGTTAATGTAGCAAAATGTTAAATCGTTTAGCCATTATAAACTATTGTGTGTCATATTCCAAAAGGGATAATTGTACTAAATATACGAAATGCATGAAATAATGATAGGTTGTATATAAGGATAAATGGGTATGTAAAAGCCCAAGCTGGCGTCCTGACATAACTCCCAATGAGTCTTAAATTAGTGTTGGACGTAATTTAAAGCTGACTATGAGGTCAAGGAGGTTGTATACCCGTAGCTAACTTTGCATCTGTCCACGGATAAAAATCTTAAACTCCGTCCACCGCAAGAAAATGAACTTTTATAAACCAAAGGCGAATGAAATACCAAAATCATTCATGGCGTATAATACCTTTAAACATATGTGGCTGTTGAAGGCTGCTTTAGAATTGACAAAAGGATTGTAAGTGTCGATCTGCATCTGTTCGATCTTTCCCAGGATTTGCCGGATTAGTCAATGACGGATTTGCCAGGACTATGGCCCAGTTATGTCGTTGACCATTGGCTTTAGTCGTTCGCACAATATCCCTGACACTATCTTATAAGCAATAGAAAGCAGTCTTATGCCCATATAATTAGAAGGTGTTCTACTTATATGAGGACGGGACAAAGGATGCTCAGGTTTTAATAGTCGGGTACGAATTCATCCTTCCAGATGGAACTATATAGCTGATGCATACACCTTATCAGCTTTTACATTCAATGCTATCTTCTGGGACTGGAACTGCAGTATCTTCATCGTCTTCGTTGGTATGGGATACTAACACTTTGGAAACCATTTTCTTCATGTATCAGTTACCAAATTACCTTGCTGGTCTCCACAGAAGGATGTGCTTGTACCAAGGCCATCAGTTTGATGTTTCACTCTTTGGTAAAATTTTTGAATTTTATTCTTGCTCGTGCACATATCGATATTTTCATATATACCTCATTTTTCCCTTCGGTAGCAGCACGACAGGCCTCTGGTATTCTAGTATGGATTTTGCGGTTGTTTGTACGGGGTGGGCAATACTTTGCTAGTGTGCTGACAAGTTATCGGTCGATTTTTTACAAAAATATTTTCACAATTTAAGAAGATAAATTTTTTTTTTAAATATTTAAATACTTTCTGAAAAAACGAAAAACGCTGCAGGCGAAAATATTTTTGAAAAAATTTTACGATTTTTTACAAAAATATTTTTACAATTTAATAAGATAAAAATTTGTTGTAAGAACATTCAAATATTTTTGAAAACCGAAAAGAGCCGCAGGCGAAAATATTTTTGTAAAAAATCGCACCATTTTTTCAAAAATATTTTCATAATTTACGAAATACCGTTGTATGGTAACACCTCTCCGAACAGCTACTTACGTAATTTCGGGCCTAATTTCGTCTTTAAGTATTAAATACTTCGGCATTGGTTGGCTCTTAGGCCTTCTCAAATGTATAACTCCGCTTACTTTCTAACTTATACTCTTAAATTTATAAACATTTTTATATCTATAAATTTCTAAATTAAGCAAAGAAAAAAAGAAAAGAAAAAAAAAGTTGGGAGTTATGATCTTGATTTGATTTGATTTGATCTTGATTATGTTCTTGATATATATTCCTATGTGTATATTTCAAAATGTATTACTTGAATTAAATACAGAATAACAAAAAAAAAAAAAAAAAAATGTCCGTGATTTTTTTTGGAAATAACGGAAATAACGCCCAAATCATTTTGGAAGTTATGTCTGGGCAGCGCTACTTTAGGCTCAGTAACCAACTAAAAACATAGTCAATGCTTTAAATCTCGAAAATTATTTTTAATTGGTTTATTTTAAAGAAAAAAGTAGAATAGACAAGTAAACAAGTAAAAAAGCATTAAGTTCGGCCGGGCCGAACTTTTCATACCCTCCACCATAAAATATTCATTCCTGTCCCCAACTTTAAGTGAGTACGTTAAAATGTCAGATAATGTACATAAAATGCTTCATTCGGGAGGCCCTTTTTATGGTGCCTATATCTAACTGTTGACAATTTTTGGTGGGCTAGAAATTGGGAGGTACCGTTATATAGGGGTTATAATAAAACATGGACTCATGTTGACAATTTTTGATGGGAGCCTTTAATGTCAAATAACTCCTAATTCGGTTAAAAAATTTAGCTAGAATCCTCAAAATATCGAAAATCGGTACATAACGTGGGAACTTCAAATGTCATTAACAGCTAGTTCGGAGGTATCTGGCTATAAGAAAATATGAACTTAAATGAACAATTTTTGTTGCAGAATTTTTGTTGACATTTAAATTTCAAATTACAGAAAGTTCATCCAAAAAATAAAGCTAAGGTACGGAAAATCGGGAGGTTTGTTTTGGGGCTAACAAAAACATGGACCTACGTTCGGTTAAACATTTTAAGTAAAATCCTCAAAGTACCGAAAATCGGGAAGTATCGTTATATTGGGGCTATGTTGAAAATTGTTGATGCAGATGTGTGGTGACCACTACAACCTTCAAATGTGAACTTACAGTTAGTTATGTTAAAAATTGTAGCTAAAATTGCCAAATTACTGAAAATTGGGAGGAACCGTTACATGGGAGCTATATCCGAACATGGACCTATGTTGACAATTTTTGATGGAGAGGTGTTGTGACCACTAAGACTTTCAAATGTCAAATTACTGCTAGTTCGGTTTAATATTGTAGCTAAAATCATCAAATTACTGAAAATCGGGCGGTAACGTTATATGGGGGCTATTCCAAAACATGGACCTATGTCCACTAGTTATATAAGTTTATTCACATTTAAGAACCCTAAATGTCAATTGATAGCTAAATCGGTCTGAAAATGTAGATAAAAACGTCAAAATGCCGTAAATCGGGGGTACCGTAATATGGGGGCTATACCAAAACGTGGACCTAGGTCCACAACTTTTGTTATAAAACTTTAGTTACACTTTAGAACCCTAAATGTCAAATTATAGCTATATCGGTCTGAAAATGTAGCTAAAAGCGTCAAAATACCGTAAATCGGGGGGTTCCGTTATATGGGGGCTATACCAAAACGTGGACCTATGTCCACAAGTTTTGTCACTTAAGTTTATTGACATTTAAGAACTTCAAATGTCAAATTATAGCTACATCGGTCTGATAATGTAGCTAAAAACGTCAAAATACCGTAAATCGGGGGGTACCGTTATATGGGGGCTATACCAAAACGTGGACCTATGTCCACAACTTTTGTTATATAAGTTTATTGATACTTAAGAACCCTAAATGTCAAATTATAGCTAAATCGGTCTGAAAATTTAGCTAAAACCGGCAAAATACCGTAAATGGGGGGGGGGGGGTGGTACCGTTATATGTGGACTATACCAAAACGTGGACCTATGTCCACAACTTTTGTTATATAAGTTTATTGACATTTAAGAACCCTAAATGTCAAATTATAGCTACATCGGTCTGAAAATGTAGCTAAAAACGTCAAAATACCGTAAATCGGGGGCTACCGTTATATGGGGGCTATACCAAAGAGTGGACCTATGTCGACAAGTTTTATTATATAAGTTTATTGACACTTAAGAACCCTAAATGTCAAATTATAGCTAAATCGGTCTAAAAATGTAGCTAAAAACGTCAAAATACCGCAAATCGGGGGGTACCGTTATATGGGGGCTATACCAAAACGTGGACCTATGTCCACAACTTCTAATATATAAGTTTACTAACACTTAAGAACCCTAAATGTCAAATTATAGCTACATCGGTCTGATAATGTAGCTAAAAACGTCAAAATACCGTATATCGGGGTTACCGTTATACGGGGGCTATACCAAAACGTGGACCTATGTCCACAACTTTCGTTATATAAGTTTATTGATACTTAAGAACCCTAAATGTCTAATTATAGCTAAATTGGTCTAAAAATGTAGCTAAAAACGTCAAAATACCGCAAATCGGGCGGTACCGTTATATGGGGGCTATACCAAAACGTGAACCTACGTCCACAAGTTTTGTTATATATATTTATTGACACTTAGGAACCCTAAATGTCAAATTATAGCTACATCGGTCTGATAATGTAGCTAAAAACGTCAAAATACCGTATATCGGGGGGTACCGTTATACGGGGGCTATACCAAAACGTGGACCTATGTCCACAACTTTTGTTATATAAGTTTATTGATACTTAGGAACCCTAAATGTCAAATTATAGCTAAATCGGTCTAAAAATGTAGCTAAAAACGTCAAAATACCGTATATCGGGGGGTACCGTTATATGGGGGCTATACCAAAACGTGGACCTATGTCCACAAGTTTTGTTAAATAAGTTTAATGACACTTAAGAACCCTAAATGTAAAATTATAGCCAAATCGGTCTGAAAATGTAGCTAAAAACGTCAAAATACCGTAAATCGGGGGGTACCGTTATATGGGGGCTATACCAAAACGTGGACCGATATAGCCCATCATCGAACTTGACCTGCCTGCAAACAAAAGACGCATTTTCCCAAAATTTCAGCGTCCTATCTCCATTTTTGTGGATGCTAGAGTGATTACCACAGACGGACGGACGGACGGACGGACGGACGTGCTCAGATCGACTTAGAATTTTACCCTGATCAAGAATATATATACTTTATAGGGTCGCAAATGAGTATTTCAATGCGTTACAAACGGAAAAACAAACTTAATATACCCTCCATACTATGGTGGAGGGTATAAAAAGTATCAGTCGGCTTTGCCGACAGTGATATACCCTCAGCCTATGTGAATTAAAGCTTTCATCTACGGACAGATCGAATGTATTTAGGGTATTTTCAGATTTTTGTGGCCCTTTGTGGATATTTGAACTTGCCGACAAAAATGTGGATTAGTATCAAAGTTTAAAAGTGCGGCGGAGGTACTTGAAGGAATAGACCGACATAGTAAATTATGGAAGTGGATCTTATTTTGGGAGTCATATGTTTTTGATAGATATCGCGCCAACCAGTAATTTCAGTGGGTTATCGTATAACTTTTGGAACAGGATGGCAGGAAGCATGGACTTGTCCACGGAAAACATAATATCGTTGTAAACAGGGCCACAACGAACAGCATCGGTATACATTTCCAAGGGATCATCGAGCAGACCTTAAACTTCACTTAGACACAAATGTTGAACTTTTGTGAGGGAAGTATCCTAAAAAGGGAACCGATATGGGTCATTTTAGAAGTTAAACTAAATTTGGAAAATATATTAGAAAATCCAAAGTTTGGACCAAATTGGTTGCCCCGTTCCAGAGATATCGTTCATACCATTTTAGTTAAGTTTCTTAAATATTGGTGGGAATTGCCGGAAGTTGTGGGCCCGTATTGCCCATCTTCGAACTGAAACTAAGTTTGGACAAAATATGAGGAAGGTGAAATTTTTTACAAAATCGGTTGATCAGTTTGAGAGTTATCGTGTTCTCTATACATACATATGGTACCATAGGGCTTTTTTACAATGTTTTATAAAGAAGTATGGATTTGCTCCTGTAAAAACGTTTACCTTCGTAATGGAGGCTGGGAATGCAAGTTGTTTCAACACAAATCAAAGTGATTCGAGAGCAGATCTTAAAGTGAACTTACCCAAAATGTTGTGTAGGAGGTACGCAAAGGAGTGGAGAAATATAGCCCATATTTGAACCTGATCTTTATCTGGCAGATATATTAGGATGTGTAAAGTATGGACCAAATCGGTCGCCCTCTTCAAGAGTTATCGTGCGTACAATTTTTTCCCAACATTTTCGAACTTTTTTGTGGGAGGTACCTGAAGAAATGGATCGATATTGCTTATGTCTAAACGTAAATTTAGTTTGGACAAAGTATTACGAATGTCAAATATTGGACCGAATCGGCAGAACCATTCGAGAGTTATCTTGCGCTCCAAACACTACACACTGTGTCATAGGGGTGTTTTTGGAAGGTACCCGATGGAGTGGACCGATTGAGTCCATATTATAAGTCTGGTAGAAATGTCCCGATGTGCAAGAGTTATCGTGCGCCAAAAATGACCGAACATTTTGTACCTTTTATGGAGGAGGTACCTGAAGGAGTGGACCAGTATAACCCATCTTCCAGCTTAAACTAAGTTTGGACAAAATATTACGTAAGCCAAATTTTAGATCGGTTGATCCGTTCGAGAGTCACCGTGCGCTCCAGCCAGCCAGTCAGACAGACAGACATAGCTAAATCAACTCCAAATTGTCTGAAACGGATTTCGTCTAAACATGTATAAAAATCCCATATGTCCACCGCTATATGGTCAACATTGGATTCAAAAACAGGTCAACATTGGATTCAATATTCTGGCCTTTACACTTTTTTCTTATATTCTAAAAATTATTCATTTCAATTTCTTAAAATAAACCTTACTTCTTCTAATACTTTACCACATTTAACATTACATAAATCAAACTTTATTCTTCTTCAATAACAACAATTCAACAGATTTTGTTTAAACTTTTGTTGTGTGTGTGTGAGAAAAACATATTTGTAACCACAACAATCATCATCATATGAAATATTCAAAAACCTATTATTTCTTTTCTCCTTTATGCATTTAGTTGCGAAAACTTTTCCATTTATTAAAATCTGCAACAATATTCGCAAAACACAATTGTTACATTAACAACAATTGAACGGACGGACATACACACACGCACCAACGAAGAAGACGTCGAATAAAAAAGAAAGAAGGCCAATTAGTTTATGGTAAGCCTACAATTTTGGCAATATGTTGCTACGAAAACTTTTTCATGTAGCAGCATCAAAGAGTGCATGGAAGAAGAAGAATTTCGAACAAGATGCGATGGCATAAAAATGAAAAGTAGCAATTTGTAAAGCAATTATAATATCAACACTTGCAAAAGTTACGCATACACTTACATTATAGCTCTGCATAGCATAGCATGGCATAACAAAGATAAAGTTTGTGAAAGGAAAACTTTTCCACAATGAACTTTTTGAAATTGCAAACGCTTAAAATACCGCTTGACGCCTGATTATTACAAATTTGTAGATGGATATCGATTATACCCAAAGGGGTAGGTATAGTAGGTGGAAATAGGTCGAATTCTGATTACCCTTCGGTTTAAACCACAACTTTTTTACCCTCCACCATAAAATATTCTGAACTAAAATGGAACAATTATTTTCCTTCCTATCCACAATTTTAGGCGGAGATATTTTGTGTCGACTCCTACCTAATGAGGCGAAACAAGAAAAAAAGTATCAGTCGGCTTTGCCATCAGAGATATACCCTCTGCCTGTGTGGAGTGAAACAATTTCTTACCAAAAAACACTTATGTATTTATGGGGTTTCCAAAATGTTGGGCAACAAAAATATGGATTGCATTAAAGCTCAAACATTTGCGGGAAATATCGATAGATATGGCTTTTGTGCCATACTTGCCTACGAAAAACAGCGATACTGTAAACAGGGACACTACGTACAAATTTCCAAAAGATCCTCGAACAGACCCTTAACCACACAAAAATGTTGAACATTTGTGTGGGTGGTACCCCAAGGATTGGAGCGATAGGGCCCACATTTGAACATAAACTAAGTTTGGACAACATATTTAGAGATCCAAAGTTTGGACCAAATCGGTTGCTGCGTTTATGAGATAACGCACGTATCATTTTAGCGAATATTTTCGAACTTTTTGTGGGGGAGGTACCGAAAGGAAAGGACCTATAAACACCACCTTCGAATTTCATCTAATATTCGAAGAAATATTACGATGCTGGAAGTGCGAATGATCGCAGTATTCGTTTCGAGCTCTCCAGCATCTATATATGGTGGTATAGGGGTTTTTACACGTTTCGGGCTGTTTTGTCAAGAAGTAAGGTCTTGATCCAGAAAAAACTTTTACAGTCGTAATTGAAGCAGTGAATGTCAGTTGCTTCAACATAAATCAGAGTGATTCGAGTGCAGGTCTTACAGTGAATTTGTGTTGGAGGTATCCGAAGGTGTGAACAAATATAGTCCATATTCGAACCTGATCTAAATCAGGTGGATATATTAGGATGTACAAATTATTGACCAAATCAGTCACTCCTATCAAGAGTTATCGTGGGCACATTTTTCCGGACATTTTCGAACTTTTGTGGGGGAGGTACCGGAAATAGTGGACCGATATAACCCATCTTCGAACTTAAGTTTGGACAAAATGTTACGAAAGCCAAATTTTGGACCTAATTGTTGATCCGTTCGAAAGTTATCGTGCGCTCCAGCCAACCAGACAGACGGACATGGCTAAATCAACTTCAACTTGTCTGAAACACATTTCGTTCAAACATACTTTCTATGAGGCAAATGTATGAAAGCGTATATACCATCGTTAACATAAATGCGGAGGGTATAAAAATGCATATAAAAATGTCTTCAATCAGTAGGTACCTTTATATGGGGCAAGGTGTTGATCTATGTTGACAATTTTTGGTAGAGAAGGTTTGTAACCATTGGGAATCTCAAATATGGAATTACAGATAGCTCGGTCCAAAAATTTAAGATAAAAACCTCAAAATACCAAAAACGCGAAATGCGAGTGAAAAATCGAAAGACGAGCAAGATAACATGGTAACATACATATCAAGCTTTTTGTAGAAAATTAACTTATGTTGAAACTGAGGTATGGGGTATTGTAACTCGCGATCAGTTTTACTATACCATAACTTTTGACCGCATTTCGGTAAAATAAACAGTTTTAGCCTGATTCACCGAGGGGTTTCTTAAAATAATAATTTGAGCGGAAGCTGTGGTCGTACTAATGTAAAAAAATCGAAAAAAAAAATCGTTGAATTAAACGAGTTTCATTATGTTATTTTCCAATTAGTGGTTTTACAACACAATGTAGAGCTTAATGCTCAAAGGAGAAGTTAAAGAGTGCACTTCAGAGTTGAAGTTTCTAATGAATGATTTTTTTAATATATCCACTGTATCTACCTCAAACGGATGCTGACATATTGAAACCTGAAAAATGGGTTTTTTTGAATTTTTGCTCTAATCGGGATGCGCAGCTGGATGTCCCTAAAAGCTTATTACTTGATTGTAGTACTCGCGATTTCGCATTTTTTAATGTATAACATGAGGGTGTAGCCCTCACAGGATCACAGTAATCTGCGCCCAAACACGAAATTTTTGTGCGTAAATTTTTCTCAAAAACCTATTTTTTTGGTTTAAAATTTACAAACGTCATTCGATTTCCGTGGAAACCCGCGTAAATTTAGTTTTTTTACGTTCTGAATCTAACAAGCCACGACGCGTAAAAATCCACCCACTAGATCGGCGGATATGATACCCCTCAAATTTCGAAAATTTGCAAAAAACTATTTTGAAAATATCGCATATTAAAACGCGTTTTGGATGTGTCAGTTCTACTTAAATAAATAGATCGATACGCGTGTTTAAACTTTGCTAAAACAGATATTTAAAAACTCTAGTAAATCCAGAGATATAATAGATTTTTTTCTAAAAATTGAGTGCGATGCTACATCCACGGTTCTTGATGGATCGCATTAAAACGGCATAGAATGATGTATTTTTTAATGGTGATTATTGAAATCGGATGCGCATAAAATGTAAATGAACTTCGCGGAAATTATGACCATTTTACAGTATTTTGCACCCTAATATGCAGCAGATGCTACATCGTGGCCGCCAAATAGAATTTGACAAACTGTACATCAAATAAGAGGGATTGATTCGCTGTGTTGGGAAATCGGATGAGCATCATGTCATTTTCATAATTACGCGGTTTATATGCGTCTCAAATGTTATAATATTCAATATAACATTATTTTAACGTTATGCCACAATTGGAATTCCTTGTGATTTAATATAAGGTTCTAATAATATTATCAAATAGGAAAACTACAAGCGAAAAATTTGTTGCAACGGAATATCATCATTATTGCGTGAAATTTTCACGAAAATGCCGAAGAACTCAAAAATTTTTTCTCCAACTTTTCCTATAAAACCATAAAAAAATAAAATTACAATAATATGATTTTCATTTTTTCCTAATATTTTCTTCGTACTTTTGCAAATAACATGAATACTTTAGCTCCAACCTTCACAACTTAGGTTTCATTTTATTCCTCAAAATGTCTGGATGCTGTTATATTTTTTTATATATTTTTCGTAAGTATGAGCGCTATTGTTTCTAAAATATGTTTGTAAATACGTGAAATTATTTAACAAATTTGATTTTTCGCGAATCCATTGAGACTTAGCGATTATTTTTTGCATCATCGCAAAGGTTACGAATTCAGTTAACGATAATAGGATATAACAGCTAACTATATTAAGCCGCGATTTTTTTTAGAATTTTTTCTAATTATCATAATTAAAACGGTCATATCTTTTGCGCGCAACAATCAAAATTAGTAACGAAAACAGATTTGGAATGCAGATTTTTTTCTTAATCTATGTAGCAAAATTCATTGATGTAGTATCAAAATTTTTTTTTGATTTTTTTGAAATGGAAAAGACAATTTTAGACATTTTTCTTGATATATAACTTATGTTCCTTTACTTGCCTGAAGTTACCATATTTAAACTACAAAGCGTTGCCTTAAACCCGAAAAATGGAAAAACTGGAAGCAATTTTTAAGAGAGAGAGAGAGAGAGAGAGACAGAAAAAAATGACGTTTACTTCTACCATAAGCTACCAGACAAATTTATTGAGGTAAACAATGGTAGAACTGATTTTTCGTCATTTGTTTGACGAATTTTTGGCAATGAAGACAAAAATTAACAACAACAAAAGAAACAAGCGAACGCAGACAAAACAAAATTAAAAACAGTGAAATTAATAAAGAAAATTGAATTTTTATGTTTGTTTTTGACATTGTTACCAGATCTACCATTTTTCCGTTCCTTTACTTTTCTGGTAAAACTAGTCATGAGAGAGAAATTTTTACAATTTTCTGTTATACCACTGTTACCATTAAAAAAGTAAAGGAACAAAGCTATAAATATGGCGTATCCAACTTATGTTAAGAGCCCTTTTCAGTCTTTATCAGGACAAATCTCAGAAGATGAAATTGAATGGATATCGGCCAGTCGGAATTATGTAAAGACAGCAGTAAGCCGACTGCAAAATTACAAGTCTGTAGGAGTCGATGTTTAGAAAGAGGCTAATAATGTGGCAGGAGGAACGTGTACCCGATGATTAGAATGTGATCATTAAATAAACCAACTACAAGAAAGGTGAAAATATTGCTCTAACTATAGGGATATAAGTTACCATTCATCGCCTCTAAAATCACATCCATAATATTGTGTATGGCCTTAGACGTGTCAAATTTACCATTGACCAGATATTTATCTTTCAGCAAATCCTGGAGAACACCCAATATATTCAGCTCCACACATAATATATTTTTATACCTTCAGCCTTTAGACTAAAGAGGGTATATACACTTTGATACGACCAAAAATGTGTCTCATCGAAATAAGGGGTTCAGACAGCAAGTATGTTTGGACAAAATCTGTTTCGGGCAATTTGGGGTCGATTTATTTAGTTTTCTGGCTGGCTGGCTGCTCGATCGGGTTCAAACTTAATTTAGGTTCGAAGATATCGGTTCACTCCTTCAGGTACCTTCTTACTTACTTACATAGCTGGCTTTTTACAGAACATTTGTTCCATAAGCAGAACTGAGAAAGGATCTTCAATCCTCTTTGTTTGCTGCTATATTTTCCCAATCCGGGATATGGTGTTTTCTGATGCCGCCTTTCACTTGTTCGCTCCAACAAAGCCTTGGCTTTCCAGTTCTGCGTGTGACGCGTTTTAGCCGGTTCATAATCACTAATTCTTATGACCTGACCTAGCCAACTCAATCGTTGAGTGACGTAGGGGATGAAAGATATCAAGTAACGGTCCCCATCGGCTTTAACCTGGCAAAGCCCAGGATTTATATTGTTTCCTCTCTCATCTCAAGTGGACACTGACCTCCCCGTGGTGTCACCTGCGAAGTTGCCTTTAACACCTACTAAATATAGTGATCTTACATGTGCCGCGCGTTCACCCATATGAACATTAAAGACTTGAGCGTCGGGTTAGTAACCCTCCCCTAGGAAAAGCAGCCTACTATGAAAAAACGAAAGAGAAGAAAAACAAACCCTTTAAGACCTCCTCGCGGATGGTTTTGAACTTTTTTCAGCAGGTTGTCCTGCGGACAGCTTTACGACAGTACAGTCTTTTCAGTGGCATAATGGCCTAAAAGCTCCAAGAAACACTAACGGCACTGTTTTAGGTGGTGCCGCGATATAAATCTCCCAAGGAATTTCTAATTTCTAATCTAATTCTCTATCAGTCTCGTCCTTCGGATACCTCCCAGACAGAATGTAAGAAGGTTGAAGTCTAACAGATCGTCTCAGATGGTTTTGACCTTTTTACGACGGCGCACTTTTTTCGGGGTCTAGTCCAACTACAAAGCCTGCCGGCACCGACTACGTGTTGTAGGTAAGATAACCCTGGAATGGACAAATCGTATTATTCCTGAGAAATTACCCCCAAAAACTTAAAAAAAAAACCCTTTACGTCAGAAGTATTGTGTTTGCTTCTTTTCTTTAGGTCCGAGGCTGAGGCTATGTCTCTATCGCCACAGCTGACTGATACTTTCTTATTTGTTTCGACAATATAATGCCTTGGGCAGGGTTCTTAGTCACATCCTGTCAAACAAAAATTTTCTATGCATGATTCCATGGGTAATTGGGGATGTATATAAGGCAGTACTTCTTCGAGATATCTATTACTACCCAATCTGAGTTGACGTTAAATATTAAATACGTATATTTTGATGCGATTATAAATTTTCTTCGCCGAAATAATTGTTTTGGTCCCAAGTATGTTTGTTTCAGATAATTTGAAGCCGACTTAGTCCTGTCTGTCCGCCTGTCTGGATGACTTGTGCGTGGGAAAACACTTCAGCAGATGAACTGTACGTAGGTTATCCTCGCTGATCTTATTGTGACTGTGCATTTTTTTCGGGACGAGTACATACTTCCTGAGAAAATGGCCCAAAGCAGCTAAAACCCCAGCCAGCACCAACTACAATGACGGATGCGCACTATAACTTCCTAATTAACTATCCACTATTCCACATTGTAAAATTCCTTCAAAATGTACACCACTTTAATTTTAATTTTTTCACAGATGGACGATGTCGGTCTATTCCTTCAGGTACCTTCTTCGCGACAGTCCGTTTATGATAGGCAACAAAAGCGAATTTTTAATAATTTGTTGATTTCATCAAAAGTAGCAATGATGTCAGCGTAGGAGGATAACATGTGATATTCTGTGTATAGTGTGGCATTTATAGGTTCTGTAGACAATCACAAACTCCCAGTCACCATGTCTTGCTACACCTACATTATTTCTCTGCGTTACAATGTTCAAAAATAAAACAAATTTCATCACAAAGAACTTGCATAAGTTAAGAATTGCAGCACCAGCATATTTATTATAGTCTCTGTGCAAATGATAGCGTAAAATATAAAGAAAGGTGTTCATTCCAAAAGTGAATTTTTACCTGTTTAGCTTTCTTCCAGTGTCACACGCATAATAAATTACTAACATATTGAATGCTATCGATAGCCATGTGAAAAGTTTTCTCCCCGGCAATGAAAAATCTAAAGTAATTTTTTCAATTAAAATCCATTTATTGAATGCCATCCATGAGGTGTGTGTGCTCGCATCTATTCAAAAGAATATGTAATAAATGTGCAATTATTTATCACTATGTCTATGTTTGTGTGTTGAAGTTATTGTCTTGGCAGAGTTTCGATAGTTTATGTGGAACATATGAGTAATTCCGTTTTGAAATTTAAGTATGGAAGGAAATGTTAAGGAAAGACAATCAGATAAAAACACAACTTTACGAGACAACGCAGTATAAGGTGTACTTTCTAATGAGATAGACTCTGGATATTGGATGTCATTGATTAGTCAATGAAGCACGTGGCTCATATGGTTCGGGAATCGATTTTCCTTTCCAAAACCCCCATTTTTTGTTGTCACCGATTGTTAATTTATATATGATATTCGATAGTAAACATATTGAAACTAAGGAAACCAAAAAACAAGTGAGCAAAGGCTATAGTCGGGACGGAACCGACTATGTGATACCCTACACCACTACCCCTGGGCATAAGTTTTTCATTCGTCAACATCTATTTCGTATTGACTGAAAGCTTTGCTGATCTTCTTGATTACCATTTTACATGTCTTTAATACATCAAATAGAAGCAGCGGTATTTGTCATTAAAGTAAAAACTTTAAAATATTAAAATTGTGATAGCATAGCGCATTTGGCAATAGGTTTATTCCCCTCCGGGACCCCCATCAACACCCAAAATTTGGTGACGATCCGATCAAAATTGCGACCTGTAGCGTGATTACAAGGTTTAGATGGACAGACGGGCGGACGGATCTATGATAATTATTTCGATGCGTTACAAACTTTTTGGCCGAAATTATTTCGATGCGTTACAAACTTTTTGGCCAAAACCAACTTGTAATACCCTCCCCACATAGTGGTATAGGGTACAATTAGGTCAAAACATTAGAAGGTGTGGCATTGGCGTGATCGTAAAGACGACACTTGTTCCCCAGTTTTGGAAAATAACTATTGTTTGCAAATTTTGGAGAAAGAAATAGCTATTTCTCGGAAACTACAACATATATTGTATTCATTGTTTACCGTAGCGTTTGCAGTAAGTGAGCTATATTATTTTTTCGCAGGTACTAAATTTTAGTGAAATTCCAACTTTAGTAGACTAGAACTTTTAGGGAACAGCATGGAACAGAGTTTCGTTTTTGCAGAATGATGTTGAACACTTTTTTTTTAAATTACATGGGTACACATTTTTGTTTTTCTCTCCTTTCCCATATAAATTATAGCCTTTTTACACAAATGAACAGCTTTTGACATACAAGAATTTTTATATCATATATGGTAACATGGAGCGCCTTCGCCATGTTTTTGTTCAAAATGTTCTCATACCGACACCGTTAAAGTTTTTTCAATTATTATTTTTGGTACAAATATTAGCATATATTGACTATAAGTTTTGATATATAAATTTTTAGAAAATGTCTAAAAAGTGGCGAAGCCTCCCCACCCATGGGGCAGCTTCGCCATCGATATTGAACATTCTCCAACGGACTCTAAAACTGTAATTTACCATACTTATTCCTTAAATATAAACATTATGCAAAAAATAACATGTTTTGTATTGAATAATCAAAAATGATTTTAAAATTCGCAAAAAGTGACAGATTCTAGCGGTTAATTGAAGTTAGTCCGGTCAAAATAGACATTGAAATAGCAAAAATTCCCACAAAGCTGAATTTTGGTGGAGAGCTAGGGTTTGCCATTAGAAGCAACGTCCTAAAAGTCCCCATCGATCCCATGTGTGCAAAAAAAATTATTCGGGGTCAAAGGTCAAAATTTAAGGGTTTTTAGGTTTTCGGTTTTATTTTTAGAAAACGGTTGATCGAATCAGAAAGTGACTAAAGTAAATATTGTAGACAGAAAAATTATCTACAAGTTTGACCCTTATAAATTTTTTCTTAGAAGGAACTATTCTTGAGATATAGCTGTTCTAAAAACCACATGATTTTTATGCACTTATAAGGGAAATGTGCACATATTCAGACGAACCGGCTAAAATAAGCGAAGTAATCGTGTATGTCCCGCCAAAAAATATATATTTTCTTGAAGAGCAAAATTATAGCTATCTTCTAAAAAAAATTCCAACAAAATCGGAGTGTGTTTAGTAGAGTTATTCAATGTTAGAGTCATTTTATACAAAAATAGCCCATTTAACCCACATGTATAATTGAAAGCCCAACGGGAACGACCCCAACGAAAACTCTCCGATTTTTTTCAAGTTTTGTCCGAAGGTAGGGTTTGTTGCGCTGATTACGGAAATGTATAATTTTCAACGGTTGCGGATCCGGTTCGCCGGTTATTAGACCCGAAGGGCCAAATTTAAAAACCGGGTTAGACCCGGTTCTACTGAACCGATTACTGCAAAGTGGATATCGTTTGAAAGCTTACGGAAGTATGTATCTAACACATAGTGTCGTTACTTTAACCGGTGCGCCTCATAATGTACTTACGCGGCTAATTTTTTATTTGACCTTTAGATCGAGATATCTCGAAAAGGGTAAGTCTTTTTTAAGAATCATAAAGACCAATCTCGTAGACAATTATTGAATGTACAACTTTTACTTAAGCGGGCTTTTGCTAAGTATTACTGTTTTTGAGAAATACTAAAAAAACTGAATAATGCCTCCAAAAATGACCTTTGACCCCGAATAACTTGTTTTGCACACATGGGATCGATGGGGACTTTTAGGACGTTGCTTCTAATGACCAACCCTAGCTCTCCACCAAAATTCAGCTTTGTGGGAATTTTTGCTATTTCCCCCTTATACCCATGTCTATTTTGACCGGACTAAAGTAGGTACCTTGAATTTAGGTACAATAATCATAATATAACTAAAAGAAGATACGTTTAGGATAATATTTGATTTTAACTTCACATTATAGTGTGGTATATCTATGGAATAAAGAATTTAAATTAAACATGACAAATTTCTAACATCAACCCACCACACCCCTATAATGGCGTAGGCGCCCCACCCCTTACATATTTCATAATATTAAAATATTGACAGTTGTAATTGCTTTTTTATGCGAATTATTGGGATTTATATTCTTCAGTTGTTGTCTTCTAACGGTATCAAATATGTTTTTGATATAACAAAAGGTAAAGAAGATATCACAAAAAATACCTACGATAATTATTTTTCCCAATACCCTGAAAACACAAAACCGCGCGCATCCGCTATCATACCGATGACAGAACGGCCATCTTTTTGGAGATGATAGATCTTTACTAAGCTCACAATTTTGCCTTTAATGGATTTTTTCTAGCAGTTGTATTTTGCGATAAAATCGGCGCTGGCGGAGCAGCCCCAGTGGCGAAGGCGTTTTTATACTTTGATACGATGAAAATGTGCCTCATCGAAATAATGGTTTTAGACCCCAAGTATGTTTTGACGAAATGTGTTTTAGACAATTTGGAGTCGATCTAGCCATGTCCGTCCGTCTGTCTGTCTGTCCGTCTGTCCTGCTGGCTGGAGCGCACGATAACTCTCGAACGGATGAACCGATTCGGTTCAAGTTTTGGCTTTCGTAATATTTTGCCCAAACTTAGTTTAAGTTCGAAGATGAGCTACATCGGTCCACTCCTTCCGGTACCTCCCCCACAAAAGTTCGAAAATGTTCGGAAATTTTGTGCGCATGATAACTCTTGAAGGAAATAACCGATATGGTCCATACGTAGCACTTCGTGAAATTTCTATCAGTCTTAGATGAGGTTCCAATATGAACTCAATCGGTCCACTCCTTCGGGTACCTCCCACACAAAATTTCGGAAAAGTTCAGTTTAGGACCTGTTCACGAATCGCTTCGATTTTTGTTGTAGTAACTTGTATTCACTGTCCTCTATACGACAGTACAAGTTTCATCAGGGGCAAGTCCATACTTGGATCTGCCGATTCGGTCCAAAATTTGGCCTTCGTAATATTTTGTCCAAACTTAGTTTAGGTTTTAAGCCATATCAGTCTACTCCTTCAGGTACCTCACCCCCAAGAGTTCAAAAACGTTCGGAAAAATTCTGCGCATGATAACTCTTGATGGTAGAGATCGATTTGGTCCATGCTTTACCCACCCCAGTATATCTACCAAATATATATCAGGTTCGAATATGGACTACATTTGTCCACTCCTTCGGGTACCTCCCACACAAAATTTTGGATAAGTTCACTTTAAGAACTGCTCTGGAATCAATTTGATTTTTGTTGAAGCAACTTTCATTCACTGCCTCAGTTACGACGGTAAAAGTTTTTTCAGGGGCAAGTCCATACTTCTTGAGAAAACAACCCTAAAAGTGTAAAACACTCTATGGCACCATGTAGTGGCTGGAGAGCTCGACAACTCCCGAACCAAATACTGAGTTCATCAACACTTTGCATATCGTAATATTTATTCGAATAACCTTCCTCATTCCGGACCATGTAGTGGCTGGAGAGCAGGACAACTCCCGAACCAAATACTGAGTTCATCCACACTTTGCATATCGTAATATTTATTCGAATAACCTTCCTCCTTCCGGTACCTCCCCCACCAAAGTTCGATAATATTAGTACACGCGATATTTGTCGGTTCATACTCTTAAAATTTTCAAAACCCCTTAACGTTTTTGGAAAAAAGTGTTTCAATTCACACAGGCTGAGGGTATATCTCTGTCGGCAAAGCCGACTGATCCTTCTTTACTTGTTTTAGTATTTTTTAATTTTTTTTTGTGTTTTTATGGTTTGTTTATATTTAACTGTTTTTATACCCTCAGCCTTTAGGCTAAAGAGGGTATTTACACTTTGATACGACCAAAACTGTGCCTCATCGAAATAATGGTTTTAGACCCCAAGTATGTTTGTACGATGTCCGTTTCAGACAATTTTGAGTAGATCTAGCAATGTCCGTCCGTCTGTTTGTCTGTCTGGCTGGCTGGTGCGCACGATAACTCTCGAACGGATCAATCGATTCGGTTCAAATTTTGGGTATCGAAATATTTTGTCCAGATTCGATTTAAGTTCGAAGATGGGCCATATAGGTCCACTCCTTCAGGTACCTCCCCCACAAATGTTCAAAAATTGTCGCAAAACTTGTGTGCACGATAACCCTTGTGGGGACTAATCGATTTGCCCCATACTTTGCACATCGTGTAATTTCTACCAAACTTAGATGAGGTTCCAATATGGACTCAATCGGTCAACTCCGTCGGGTACCTCCCAAACAAAATTTCGGAAAAGTTCAGTTTAGGACCTGGTCTCGAATCGCTTAAATTTTTGTTTACGCAAGTTGTATTCGCTGTCCTCTATACGACGCTGTAAGTTTCATTAGGGGCAAGTCCATACTTCCTGAGGAAATGGCCGGAAAGGTGCAAAAAGCCCCTATGACACCTTGTGTAGTGGTTGGAGGGCAAGATAACTCTCGAACGGATTTGCCGATTCGGTCCAAAATTTGGCTTTCGTAATATTTTGCCCAAACTTAGTTCACGTTCAAAGATGGATTATATGGGTCCACTCCTTCGGGTACCTCCCCCACAAAAGTTCGAAAATGTTCGGAAAATTTGTGAGTACGATAACTCTTGAAGGAAGTAACAGTTTTGTTCCATACTTTGCACATTATGAAATTTCTACCAGACTTAGATGAGGTTTCAATAAGGAGTCAATAGGTTAACTCCTTCGAGTACCTCCCACACAAAATTTCGGAAAAGTTCAGTTTAGGACCTGCTCTCGAATCGCCTCGGTTTTTGTTGTAACATCTTGTATTCACTGTCCCCTATACGAAGGTACAAGTTTCCTCAGGGGCAAGTCCATAATTCCTGAAAAAAAAAATAGCCCGAAGGGTGTAAAAACCCCCTATTGCACCCCCATTGTCTATGTCCGTCCATTCCTTTAAGTACATTTTCCGCAAAATGTTTTGAACTTTAATCCTAATCAACATTTTTGTGGGTTCATACGACCAACATTTTGAAACCCCCTAAATACATAAGTTTTTTGTGAAAAAAAGTGTTTCAATTTGCACAGGCTGAGGGTATATCTCTGTCGGCAAAGCCGACTGATACTTTTTTACTTGTTAAAAGATTTACTTTGACCTTAAATTCCTCTGCAGCTGCTAAACCGAATTTTATTGCTTATAATGCAACGGAAAGCTGATTGTGTTATCTGTCAAAAAAAATAATTATTAAAATATCTATATGCGTTGAAAATTTTCATTTAAACTTAGTTAAGGCGCGCATTACATGAAATTGTTTTATAAGGAGGCGGAATAGTCAGTCAGTTGTCAGTGCATTGCTACAACATTTTCTCTAGTCCCATTTCGATAGGACTTGCGGTTTCCAAGCAATCGTAAAACCTAAAAAACCTAAAAAATGAACTTTGACGGCCCTCTGACGATTTTTTTTTTTTTTTTTTTTTGGTTGTATGATTTTTTCTCATCTATGAACATTGTAGAGTCAGAGTTTCAGAATCCGCAAAAACTTCCCAGGTGTAAGCACCTTCCATTTAAAGTTGATTCAGGCGCACCGTGACCTGTAAACTGTCACTACGTTAATTGTTTTTACAGTGTTTTATGTAAATTGCTTTTGAACTAAACGGACACCAGTTTAGTTCAAATCTGGTAAGTCATTTTTAACACAGTTGCAGTTGTTTCTATGTCTCTATTGCTTCAAATAGAAATGATCACTTCAGTTGCTTTGCTTTAGCAAGTACCGTTAAAAGATGTAAAAAAAGAAGAAGAATTACCATCCCAATTTGCTGCCATCGATTTTTTAATTTTTGTCACTGGTTAGGGCTACTGTGTATTGCAACGCTTTGGGGGGCTTTAAAACAATCGTCTACATACAAAGAGAGCAGTAGAGAGAGCTGTGAATGTCCTAACCAAAACGTTCCTGACTTGCTATCAATATTCCTGTCCATTCCCCTATATTGGGAGAAAATCCCTGCGGATTTGATGGAGTAAACATTTAGCTATTCAACGCAAAGCAGCCACGACATCAAATAACAAAGCCTGTAAGACGAAACACAGTATGGAGTTAAATCAAGAAAATTAAGCGGGATCCTTTGGCCAGCTTTAGTTATTCTATAGATAATGTAAACGTATGCTTACCAAGACACTATCTAAGGATTTTAAATCAGTAGGCAGTATAAGATGGTTATGGAATAAAGGCGCTATCCCTGGAATGGATACTCTGCATCTACTTTCAGAGGTTAATTTTCCTTGTTACATGGATCTTGATCAACCCCCCATTGAAGATGATGTACATCTAATAGATAGATTAAGTAGCCTATTAATACCAACTAAGCTTCAGCAACGTAGCAGATAACAATCCCAAGGCCTGTTCTCATCTTTCACTCACTCATTCTTTCTTTCTTTCTTTCTTTCTTTCTTTCTTTCTTTCTTTCTTTCTTTCTTTCTTTCTTTCTTTCTTTCTTTCTTTCCTTCTTTCTTTTTTCATTCTCTCTTTCTTTCTTTCTTTCTTTGTTTTTTTTTTCTTTCTTTCTTTCTTTCTTTCTTTCTTTCTTTCTTTCTTTCTTTCTTTCTTTCTTTCTTTCTTTCTTTATTTCTTTATTTCTTTCTTTCTCTCTTTCTTTCTTTCTTTCTTTCCTTCTTTCCTTCTTTTTCCTTTGTTTCTTTCTTTTACTCTTTCTATTGAAAACAATGAAAAGGATACTGGATCTTGAAATAAAGGCAGGTGTTCGGCTGCAGATGATCGGAATGACGATGTATTCGGTGTTCGGCTGTAGATGATCGGGAAGACGATGAATTCGGTGTTCGACTGCAGAGACCAGGAAGACGATGAATTCGGTGTTCGGCTGCAGATGCGGCTAATTTCTACCATGCCCTTCTGGTTTCTAACTACGAAACAGTTGACCCGAAGACGCAGTGGAACTGCTGACCCGAAGGCCCTGTGGAACTGCTGACCTGAAGCCCCAGTGGAACAGCTGACCCTGTGTATGTATTAGCCACCACATGTTAATGGGTAGCACCGAAGTGTAAGTTGTTCCAACCAGTGCAGTATGCTCGCCCATCTCAAGCAACTCTGGAATACCTAAGTGGGCTGGAGTACAGAGTGAATGGTTACGGCGAAAATACACTGGACTAGAATTCTCCATTGGGTGGTAGCCGGTATTGTGTTGTTGTACTATGTATGTACGTGATAGTATTTTCACGTTACAGATTCTTCGACTGTTTTCATATTTGTTTCATCAACCATTTGCTTGGTTTTTGTATAGCTTTCTGAGAAGTCGCTTCCGCTATCAACCTGTTCACAACTGTAAGGTCTGCGGAGTTGTTTGTTGTTGCGAATTCATCTAGGGTTTTTTCGTATGCAGATTTTCGTTGTCAAAGGGGACAACTTTCTTTTAATGACTTTAATAGTGTCTCAGTACCTTAGTCCAAATTGTTTTGGATTTGTTTCGGAAAGTTAACTAGTTCGGCAGTGGCTTCTATATTTTACAACTAAAATACCTCTGAGAGTTGCTCATTAATTACATGAGTACATCATTTATCTTTAAAATCGCTGTGGAAAACTTACCATCTCTTCACTTCCAAAGTTTCAATTTATTTTTCAAAGTATACAGCCTCTTTGATCAGGTGACAGATTCCTGTTGATAACCTCCCTGAGAGGTAAGTGTTGTAGCAATACTCCCTATTTCTCGGACTGTGTTGACGCCTGACTGACCGCAGGCCCAGTTAGGGTTGTAGCAATTCTCCTGCTGCGGTGTGAGAGCCGCCACAGTCAAAACCCATCCTTATATTCAATTGTGTGTCATTGTTGCAGAGCAGTACAAGTTTTAAATATCGTTTAGTGATAACACTGTGAACCGAAATTTTGGGGCATATATAATTTCTTTTGGGGATGAAAGCCCCTGGAAAGTATATTAAGAATCCCGAAGGACAGATCCGCCCTGAGTCGAACTTCCGAGTTATGGCGTCGCTATGCCTGAGTAGTCGTGGTTTTATTCATCGCAGCTTTTCGTTCTTCAAATTAATAAAATTTATTAATAAAATCGTTTAAATTATACTCTATTTATCGGAAGATGCTGTTTATTAAATGACTCATTTGATATTTATTTGAGTTACATTTAAAATACCGCTAAATACACAATATTATTGAGTGAAGACATTGCATAATTGTTTCTTTGTTGCACCCCCTGTTTTGGTTGCTGATTTGTTGCTGCCCTTTTTGTTATTGCCGGCTTGTTCCTGCATTTTGTTATTGTTGTTCTCGCTTGCTTTGTTTTGAAGCTGTTTCTGATATTTATTTCTGGAAATACCAAAGATGCCTAGTGCGGATAAATGTGGTATTTGTAGCGGTGCTATAACAAAATCAACAAAATCTCAAGATAGCATTAAGTGCAAAAAATGCAATAAATGGATACACGCCTCCTGTGCCAATCTCAGTGATAAAGATTTGACTGCTTTAAAATCTATTAAATCCAGCATATTTACTTGTTCTCCATGTGAGAACAATCAACAAACAATTCACAATAGGGATAGCATATCTGGAGAGTTTCGCAGTCTCAACGAAAAGTTGGATGGCATCATATTAAACAACCAGACTGAAAAGAACTCTATTAAAGCAGCTCTTGATGAAATCAAAAATGAAATGCGATCTTGTTTAACTGAACTTAAATCCGATATAAATAAATGCAGTGAAAAAGTGAACAACCTTGAATCTGCTACAGAATCAAAAATATCAGAACTTCAGGCTGAAGTGAATGTGCTACATCGTAGGCTGAATAGGGCCGACTTCCTAATCGGTGGCTTACCTGCTGGGTTAACGGACCTAGTAGCCCCAGTAATGGCGTTAAGCTCGTTTTTTAATGTGTCGCTATCAACTCATGATATCAACTATATTGGCTACATAAGCAACAAAAAACAGATTCTTGTTAAGCTGAATAATGTTAATGCCCGTGATTTAATCATGAAGGAATACACTGTGCAACATTTTTAAGGTGATCTTGTGCAAACAATTCGAACTCAGGATTTTTTGAAAGTACAGACCCAAACGACAAGAAACCCTAGTTTGGTTTTGTTGTGTCAGATCCAGCTCGGATTTTATGGCCCCATCTAAACATGGTTAAATATTGAGTTTTTAAAGAAATTCGGGGCTATATCTCGGAAACCAATGCGAATCTTCTTCTGACCTCTGAAGCAAATTTGTAGATAAGGACAAGAATAAAATATTTGGAGAAACAATAAACTCGAAAAACTACATTTATTGCCTCAAATTTCAAAATATATACAAAAAATACACAATTTTTATACATTTCGCACCGTATCTCCAAAACCGTTAATTTTTTCTGAATATTTTCTTTTGGAAAAATATTCCCTGGAATGTAATACACAACTCTTCAGAACATGTCATTGTTGTAAAATACCTCTATGTCTTTGTTTTCAGTACATTTTTCAATTTCGATTTAATAAAAATGCCAATAATGTAGTGAAATCCGAAATGCGAGAAAAAACTGTTGATGTGAACTGTGTTTGAAATACGTGTTGTAAAAGATATGATGCAAAATACCGCTTAAACAGCATGAAGTAAGCATTTTAGAGCTTCAGAATGTTCTAAAGAATTGTTGAGAACTTTATTTGGAAGATTTTTGCAAAAGGTTACTTGGTTCAACTCCCAATAGTTTAGCCGATACTGACCAGAATTTCAGCAATTATGTAAATTTTTCTATATTTTATAGATTTTGATGCCCTAGATGGAGTTTTTCATTTGTGGTTTTCTCAAAAGATAAGTTCTACTAGTTTAGGGCTACAATATTGCTAAAGACAGCAAAGCCAAATTCCTATTCGTTTCTGAGATAAAGGCCTGATAAATGCAAAAAAGTGTAGATTTAGCCCGATTTAGATGAGGCCATAAAATCCGAACTGGATCTGACAGGACAAAACCCTACTAGGGTTTTTGTAGTCTTAATATGTACTTTCAGAAAATGCCCACTAGAAGTTGTTTGCATTTTCAGTGTTGCACAGTGATATTTTAAAACCAGAACACTCAAAGTGTCGGACATAATTGAGGGCGAAGGCGGTGACCTCGCAAACAGAGTTTACCTTAACGAACATTACTCCCCTGCTGCAGCATATCTAAATTCGCTCTGTATAAAGCTTCGCCGACAAAAAGTTATCACAAAGTTTAAGATTTTATATTCAGACAAGCTGAAAGCCAAACTTATACTGACGGATGGCACCGAAATTTATGCAGATTCTAAGAAATGCTCTTCATTATTAAACAATTCTGAACTAATTCAAAATTAATGTCATGCAGTTTCAGTATTCTAAATTTCTACTTATATTTTTATTAATAAATTGAATTGTGATTTCATATTTAAAAGAGGAAAAGCGATCAGCTGCATGAGTGTTTTTATAATATTTTTTGTGTGTTATGGAATTATTATTGTATTTTATAAATTTTCAATTAAAACCCTTTTTTTGGCTCCCCATGCTTAGATATTGGCTCTATTGTAATGTCACTTAGTGAAAATCTTGGTCCAGTAGTTAACGATAACTCGTACATTAAATCGGTGTTGTGCCCGTATCATAATAATTTAAAAGTAGCCCATTTAAATTGCAGGAGCATAAAGCCTAAAATGAAGTTAGATGAATTAAGACATATCTTAAAGGACAATGTATTCCATTTATTCGCAGTGACAGAAACGTGGCTTACTAGTGAGGTTTGCAATAAAGCTGTTTCTATACCGGGATATAGACTTTGCCGAAATGATCGCCAAACTCCAGGTAGGGGAGGTGGTGTAGGCTTATTTGTTGCCAATGGTCTCTCCTACAAAATTGTATTCAAAACTTCTCTTCCTAGATGTGAATCACTGTTCATTGAGTTGTGTTTTGATAATATTAAAATCTTGTTCGGCGTGATCTATTTACCAACAGGTAGTTTGTACGATTTTGAGTGTAATCACAGGGATTTATTTTCAGAGCACCAAAATATAGTTATTTTCGGAGATTTTAATAATAACCTTTTCGACCATACCAAAGCTAGTAATTTTCGCTCCCTTTGCATAAGATATAACTTGTCCATTGCTCACAATTCCAAGCCTACACATTTTGATTTGTCAAGAAGATCAACTTCATTAATAGACTTCATGCTAGTGAGTGATGCTTCATTTGTTAACTTCAGTGATCAGGTCCAATGTCCGTCTGTCTCTGACCATGCCCTGCTTTTTGCGTCTCTTTCCTTGAGTTTTCATACGTCTTGTGAATTCATAGAATACCGTGATTACAACAACTTGAATTGGGACAGATTTTCGTTGATATTGCGTGCTTTTGACATGAATGCACTTAGCAGTGAGTCTGATGTAAATGTCAAATGCTCCCAAATTACTTCACTAATAGACAATTTATTTTCCTGTGTGCCTGTTGTAAGGAAGAGAGTTCATTTTCGTATTGAAACTTGGATTGGGGCTAGTGATGTCACATTTGCTAGATCCGTTAGAGATCTGGCATTTAATGCATTTCAATTAGACCGTTGTGAGAGAAATTGGACTATTTACTGCAAATATAGAAACAGGGCTAGGACTGTTATTAGAAGGGCAAAAAGGAAATACTTTGCAGGTCTATTTGGTAGGTTAGATGCATCTGGCATTTGGAAATTGCTTAGAACGGCAGGGTATGTTAACCAAAAAAGCTCTGATTTTGATATTAATGTGGATGACATAAATCGTTCCTTTATAATCAGTGATCATAGACCTGCGGGGGAAATGGAGTTTATGCAGGATGTAGAATCCAACTCGTTATTTTCATTTCGATGCGTTGAGGAGGCAGAAGTTTTTGAAGCTTTGTGTAAAATTCACTCGAAATCAATAGGGGTTGATAAAATTCCCATACAATTTATAAAGTTAATATACCCATATGTCTGTGACATTATTTTGCACTTAGTTAACTATATCTTAATAAGCTCAACATTTCCACTCGCATGGAAAACAGCTCGGGTCGTCCCCATCCCCAAAATGAGTAATGTAAGCTGTCCGGATGACCTTCGCCCAATTTCTATACTACCATCAGTGTCTAAAATAGTTGAAATTTTAATGAAAAATCAAATTTTGGAGTATACGTCTAGTCAAATATCTGATACCCAATATGCATTTCGGCGAGGGCACAGCGCTACGCACTTACTTATAAAGGCAACGGATGATATACGCCAAAATATCAATGAAGGCAGATTAAGCGTGCTTGTTGCTCTTGATCTATCAAAAGCTTTTAACTCCATTGACCATGTCATTATGGTAAATAAACTTAAGAATACATTTAATTTTTCGTCTACGGCGTGTAGGCTTATGTATTCCTACCTCAGCGGTAGGTCTCAGTTTGTTGCTATAAACGGTTGTCAGTCAGATACGGTTTCGACCTATAGTGGTATACCACAAGGGTCGGTATTAGGACCACTTTTATTTATATTGTATGTAAATGAACTTAAGGATGTCACTGACTCTGAGTCATGCATAACTTATCAATTTGCAGATGACATTTTTCTTCTTTTTAGTTGTAACAATGAGTCATCCTTAAGATTTGAGAATCGCATTAATACGTGCCTTCACCAGTTTTCAAATTGGGCATCCATTAATTCACTAACAATAAATCCCACCAAAACAAAAGCCATGATGTTTGGAGCATTTAAGAATCCGTTTCCTACTATTGATATAAAATTGCTCAATAACGATGTTGAATTTGTTTCTCATCATAAATGTTTAGGAGTGGTAATTGATAATGAATTATCTTTTAAAAACCATATTGACATTTTATCGGGAAAAGTGTGGTCTTCTTTACGAAGATTTTATATATGTAATCTATATTTACCTTGCTATATAAAGGAAAAGTTGGCCCATACTCTGTTAATGTCTTCAATCTTATACGGCATTGAGATAGTGTCCGGTGCTACTGGTGTTCATCTTCTCCGTTTGCGTAGAATCGTAAATTCTGTAGTTCGGTTTGTCTACAATGTTCGTAGAAGAGAACATATTTCCGAATATGTTAAACGTTTTATTGGATGCTCATTTAACGACTTCATTAACTATCGTAATCTTTTATCCTTTTATAATATAATATGCAGTGGCAAACCAGTATCACTTAGGACGAATTTCGCTTTTTCTCACTCAACGAGGAACCCTCAAATAGTTATACCTAGGATCTATAGAAACAATTATACAAGATCGTTTTTGATTCGGGTCGCACGATGCTGGAACACATTGCCCTATCAACTAAGAGTCTTTTCACATTCAAATAATGTTTTTCGATTAAAACTGCTGCAGCAATTTGCATCCTAAAATTTTTGTATGTCAGCGCAGTATAAATTAATTTGACTATCAAATAAACGAGTTATTGTTAACGTGGATATTAAGCAACCTTATATTAAATTTTTTTGTGGCTGGGGAGCCAATAAATATTATTTAGTATTAATATGTACGTATATATCATATCATCGAATGTACAATGCGTTTTTTTTATTTTTTATGAATTATTATAACTCAGGTTTAGAAAGCTATGTAATATTTATATATGGTCTGTTAGGCCTTTTATTACAAAATGGATTAATAAAATAAATAAATAAATAAATAAGTTTCTGCTGAAGACCCTGTAAGGCATCTGAAATTAGCGTTATATCTTTGTTAACTGGTGTTTAAGCTTATTTATGAGATGACATGTCTTCAGTCAAATCAAATGAGGATTATTTTCGTAGGGCATTTCGACCTTCTAACTCGCTTCCTTGAATGTCCTTTTCGTCCCTTATTTTATGAACCGCTATAAAAGTACCAAAAGATGACGTTTTTCAGCTTCGAAATGTTCTGCAAAAATGTCGCTCAGAAAATTTTAGGTCCGGCTCTAATTGACAACTAATCGATTTTGTCCCGTTTTCATGGTCCTTTTGTGCATTTACCAGGTTTTTGTTCAGAAAGGACTATACCAATGGCATTCATCGCCAAAAGGAATTATCTCTTCCACAGATTTTTACCTCCATTTTATGTCACAGTGTAATATTTATGTAAAGATATTTGTATTGTTTTTTAAATAACGACGTGAATTACTCTCCCCCTAACCTCCAATATCAAAAATAAATTCCTGTGGCGAACCTCGACATCGATGAACCTATACCATCTTTAATCCAATACGCTCGAAACATGTTTTCTGAAATCAAAACTAGACAAAGATATATTATACTCGTAGTTCACTTGGTAAATACCGAAGAGTATACTAGTCGTGTCGTGGCAAATATTGCTGAATTTAATCAATGTAATTTCCCATATATGTACGAATATTTTCCCATTGTACTTACATACAAAGATAAATACATATGTATGTAAGCACATATGATCAAGTACAAGGAAACATAGGAAGGTGCTATCATATTTTATATTCTGCTGTTGATGTTAACTTAAGAAGGCATTGATGAAGACAGCATCCGCACCTTCCTTCGTTCGGAGTGCATAACATCACATTTCATCATCATTACAAACCATTAAAGTCACCGCCTGCAAATTTAAACTGTTTGGTAGCAGTCGGCATCAATGCAATAGACAATGGAATCAAAAGTAATTGCATTGGAAAATGACTTTTAAGTTATTTATGATTATAATCATCATTTACAGAGAACATTTTGTTCCACTCTTACAAGTGAATTGAAATGCACACACGCACACACATAAATACACATACATACATATATGTATGTGTAAATAACATACATATGTGGATTACATTGCAGTGTTGAAATTTATTACATTTGTCGAATGCATTATGTATTTGTGAAATATCTGTGTGATTGTGGGAAAGGAGAAGGAGGAGTGCTGCAAAAACAATTTGCTCTTATATTACACTTAGCCACACAGATTCAACCTCTGCACATCCTTATAGTACAAACATCAACAACAGGATAATGATAAGATGAAAGGTGGTAGAACAACATATCACCTAACAACATGAGTAGGATATGTTCTTCCACCTCTGAAACACTACCAATAGAAAACAATGCCAAATCATTTACTGACTACAGGTTTATGGTAATTTTCTCCTAGGACTTATATTACGTCACGAACGATGGTTTTAGTATTGTTCTCCATATCGTTGCCATGTCATGTCGTATTACTCCCAAGGTGTACACAGATACTCTGATGATGGCATCTTAAGTATTATCAATTACTCATCTTCATACCAGGCTATAACTAAAACGGTGGTGTTTTATGTAGGTAGTGTGTACGTCGTGCTTAATGATTGAAATTAATTGAATATGAATTGTTGTTATATTATGGCAGCTCTGACAAACATTTGAATGGCTCGTCAATTTAGTTAATGCCTGTCTGCTTGCTGTGGTCTTGGCAAGTTCAAGAAACCCCTAAGGTATTTCAATAATATCTCGATTTATTAATTATTATTGTTCTAAATGAATTGTAATTACCTTAACAGATTTTATTATATCTTAATTATTTATATTCAAAATTAATTATTATTATGGAATTTCTTTAAAAGCCATTATTAGCATTGATAGAAAAGGGTTTGATATTATCAAATAATATGTATAAGATTTTACTCACAATTATTAATGGTTATAATTATTCGCATGGCATAAAGAGATTTTTTGAATTCTGTTTATAAATTACAAATAAAATGCTTTTAATTACTTTAACTAATATAAGAAGAAATATACAAATAGGCTGGCTGTTTTAATTTTTCAACACTTATACAAGAAAGAGATTTAGAATTTTTTAGCTACCACTCAACCTATAAATTTTTGAATAAAAACAAGTAAGAAAGACCTAAAGTTCGGCCAGGCCGAACTGGTTATACCGCCACCATGAGTTGTATTGAAGCAAAATGGAGCAATTAGTTTCCTTTCGTTTATGAAGAAGACTAAATACCAAATTTCAGAAAGTTCGGTAAAACAATTCGAAACGTACCGTTCCATGGGGGCCAAATTAAAAAGACTCATAAAAGACTAAATACCAAATTTTCGATATTTTGGTAAAACCTTCAAAATACCGAAAATCAAGAGGTACGCTTCTATGGCACTGCCCAATATGCCCTTGTCGCTGGTTACGAAGTTGTTCGGCAATTAACACACACACGACCCCGCAAAGAAAGAACGTACGAAAGAAAGCAAATGTTTTGATTTTTTTTTTGTAGATTGCGTGCATACAAACTTACTAACACGCTGTCACAAATTGCCAATGTTTTGAACACACTCACATTTGTTGACTGCCCTCTTCTTGGTCGGCACTGTTCCATGGGGGATATAGGAAATCGACTACCTATACTGATAATTAATTATACCCTCAGCATTTATCCCAGCAAAATGTTCGATGCCAAAGATGACATTCAATCATGGGTGCAAGTGATCTAGCATGTCATCTTTTTAGCATCTTCATCGATGAATTTTATATGAGCGTGGACCCCAAAAGATGACGTTCTTTTCTGGATCCTAAGCATGTCATTTTAATCAATGCGTTGACATGTCATTTCCACCAATGCTTTGGCATGTCATTTCCACCAATGATTTGACATGTCATTTTCACCAATGCTTTGACACGTCATTTTCACCCATGCTTTGACATATCATTTTAACCAATGCTTTGGCATGTCATTTTCATCAACCCCTTGGCATGAAATTTTCATGTCTTGTTTGGAAAATGGAAAAGCTGTATTGAAATATGGTTTTCATGAAAAACAAAACTCTTTATTAATTCAAACGAATTCATGAAATAACTACTATAAATTAGCAGTTTAGTTTTTCAAAAGTTTACATCCAAAATTGCAATGTAATCACCACCGCTGCAACGCAAAAGATTACTTCCTCCATTCTCCGCAACTGATATTCTTTCATCTTACAAAAGGTTTTTTCAATTATCTTCCCATCACCAGTTCAGATTTCGACATGGACTCCAAATACACTCCTTTAAGTATTTTTATTTCGTAAATTACTTTTATTTTATAATTTTGTTATTTTATAACAACATTTTGGTAATTTATACTCTTTTGTTTAGTGACGGAAATATGTAGGGATCTACAACCCGGCTTGCTTTAGGGATCTCTAAGAACAAAATGTAACGAACGGGGAGGAGAGACTTTTTATGGACAATACCATTTATGCTTAATTAATTTATTTTTAATTGTTTCTTTCCAAAAGTAGTTTCTTCTTTATTTTCAGATTCTTGTTCATTTTCGTTTCCGACTTTTTTTTTCAAATTCCAAGAAGCGAGATTTGATTGATTTCATTCTATGTCAGATTTAGAACAGACAAGGGAACTTTTAAAATAGCAATGTGTGCAGTCCGATTCTATTTTTAGCTCGATGGTTGGGACTTCATATAATACCGATTGTTTAGAAGTTTTAGTTGTTTGATATTCAGGAAATGTAAGACAACATCACGACGACAGTTCTAACAACTTTGGTCTGTTCCAGAAACTGCAAGAATCTACTTATTTTTACTACGATAACAATTTTTCCTTTATGTTATCGGAAAAAATAGTAAAAATTAGTAGATTTTTGCAGTACTGGAACATGCCAAAATGAAAATAAGCAGGTGTGTAAATAAAAACACAAACATCATCTCTATTGGATCGATGGAATGGGTACAAATGCTGATGAAAAGATCGGATCTTTCACGACTTCCTTTGCATTGGTTCAAATCCTAATGAAAAGATCGGATCTTTCACGACTTCCTTTGAACCAATGCAAAAGATGACATGAAATCACGTCATCGCAAAGAACCCCTTCCGTCAAATTTTGCTGGGTATGCTAACGAGGCTATATACAGTTTCATACGGGCAAAATGTCCCTCATCGAAATAATGGTTTTTGACCCCAAGTATGTTTGGACGAAATGTGTTTCAGACAATTTGGAGTCGATTTTGCAATGTCCGTCCGTCTGTCCGTCTAGCTGGCTGGTGCGCACGATAACTCTCGAACGGATAAGCCGATTTGATCCAAAATTTGGCTTTCGTAATATTTTGTCCAAACTTAGTCTAAGTTCGAATATGGGTTATATCGGTCCACTCCTTCCGGTACCTCCCCCACAAAAGTTCAAAAATGTTCGGAAAATTTGTGCGTACGATAACTCTTGAAGGGAGTAACCGATTTGGTGCATACTTTGCAAATCGTGAAAGGATAAGGTTTCAATATAGACTCAATCGGTCCTCTTCTTTGGGTACCTCCCACACAAAATTTCGGATAAGTTCGGTTTAGGCCTGCCCTCGAATCGCTTTGATTTTTGTTGTAGCAACTTGTATTCAGTGCCCCCATACGACGGTACAAGTTTCATCAGGGGCAAGCCCAAACTTCCTGAGAAAATAATCTGAAAGTTGCAAAAAAATCCCTTTGACACCGTGTGTAATTGTTGGAGCACAAGATAACTCTCGAACGGATCAGTCGATTCTGTCCAAAATTTGGCCTTCGTAATATTTTGTCCAAACTTAGTTTAGGTTCGAAGATAAGTTATATCGGTCCACTCTTTTCGGTACCTCCCCCACAAATGTTCAAAAATGTTCGGAAAACTATAACGATAACTCTGGAGGGGAGTATCCGATTTGGTCCGTACTGTGAACATCGTAATATTTCTACAAGACATAGATCAGGATCGAGTATGGACTGCATATGTCAACTCCTTCGGGTAAATCCTGCACAAAATTTCAAAAAATTCAGTTTACGGCCTTCTCTTTAATCACTTTCATCTTTGTTATAATAAATTGCATTCGCTGCCGCCATTACGACGGTACAAGTTTTTAGGGCGCAAATCCATTCGTCCTGAGAAAATAGCCCTAAATTTATAAAAACCCCTTTGGAACCATGTAAACTGGCTGAACGTAGCGCACAGTAACTCCCGATCGGATCAGCCGATTCGGTCCAAAATTTGGCTTCCCCAATATTTTTCCAAGCTTCGTATAATTTCGCGCTATATCTGTTGAGCGGAGCAACCGTACTAACTTCGGATCTCCTAACATCGGTCTTCACCCACAAAAGTTCAACATTTGTTAAGGACAGTTTAGGATCTGTTCGAAGATCCTTTGGAAATGTACAGCCGGTATTATATTTAATATTGTGAATAGATGAACGTTTCAATTCACACAGGCTGAGGGTATATCTCGGTCGGCAAAGCCGACTGATACTTTTTTACTTGTTTTATTCTATAATATGTTATAGCCCCATGGAAGACGAATTAACAAATTTCAGTTTATTGCTGAGATATTGACGTCACAACCTCAGAATTACGAAAAGCGGGAGGTACCTTTCTATGGGGCTATATTGAGACGTGGACCCATACCGATGAATTTCAGCCAGAAAGGCTTTTACCTCCAACAAAAACTAAATACCATACCATTTCAGCCTTCTCCATTGGTTGCTGTGGCCACCCCCTACAAAATACCGAAGCTACCGTTATATGGGAGATATAAGAATGTGTGGACCTATATCGACAAATTTCTGTGAGAAATCTTTATACCCTCAAAGAAGACTAAGTTCAAAATTGCAGCCATTTCGGTGTGATAATGGAACTAAAACCTTCAAAATACGGAACGTTTAATATCCCAAATGAAGTCCAAATGAAGTCCAAATTCTAAAATTCAGTAATTTCGGTGGAATATTGAGCCCACAACCTTCAAAATACCGGAAATAGGGAGGTACATTTCTATGGGGGCTATACTAAGGCGTGGACCTACACCGAAAATTTTCATTTGGAACATTTAATGCCTCAAATGAAGACCAAATACCAAATTTCAACCATTTCGGTGGAATATTGAGGCCACAAATGTCAACATAACGGAAATATGGAGGTACCGTTCTATGGGGGCTATACTAAGGCGTGGACCTGTACCGACAAGTTTTTGGGGGGAAGTTTTATACCCGCAACGAAGACTTAATACCAAATTTCTTCCATTTCTGAGGAATGTTGAGACCACAACCTTCAAAACACCAAAAATCGGGAGGTACTTTCGATGGTGGCTATATGAAGGCATTGACCTATACTGAAAAAATTCTTGGGGGGAAGTTGTATACCCCCATCGAAGACTAAAAACCAAATTTCAGCCATTTCGGCGTGATAATGACAAATTTAATTATATTATGGTGGAGGGTATAAAAACAGGTAAACAAACATTAAGTTCGGCATGGCCGAAATTTGTATACCAACCACGATAAAATATTCCGAACTAAAATGCAATTATAGGTGTCCGCAATTATAAGTGGAGAAGTTTTTCTACCACGAATACCACAAATGCCTCAGTTAGTTCAGAAAATGCACAGTAGCTGTCACAACCAACAAATTTACACGTTGATAACTTCGAAACGGCTTGAGGTTCTTTAACAACTCAAAAAATAATTTTATGGCTGAAAAGTTATCTTTACGACGGCATACAAAAATACTTAATTTACTTTATCCTTATACTAAAATTTTACAAAAAAAAAGAAACAATTGGGGGGAAACTCCAGCCATAAGCAATCATATGAGCTTGAATCTTCAAACAATAAACAAAACAAAAAAATAAAATTTAAATTGAGCATTAAAAATGATGCACCACAATAAACGATTAATAACCCTGCGGAGATGAAAGTATGGGGCACGGAAAATTCCTCTTGGGGAAGAAAGGCCTTGGTGAGTATATTATGAACATCGAAGGACAGATCCGCCATGAGTCGAACTTCCGCGTTATGGCGTGATGAAGTTTTTGCTAGAGACATGTCATCTCAAAAACAAACTAAAACAACAGTTATCTAAAATATAACGCTAATTCCTGATGCCTTACATGGTCTCTAGTAAAAACTTCATCTCGCCGTAACGCGGAAGTTCGACTCACGGCGGATCTGCCTTTTGGGATTCTTAATATATTCACCAAGGGCTTTCATCTCCAAAAGGAATACTCTCTGTCCCAAAATTTGTGTTCACAGTGTAATTACCAAATTGTTGGCTTTTTATGCCAACTTAAGTATCAGAATGGTGGAATAATTTGTTCCCTACTTTGTTCAGTGATTTTGTCATTGATTCTGGCCGAATTTTTTTTTTCTGATGTTCCTGACGTAATTTTGACATGACCGTAATTAGTTCCCCTTTGTAGGAAATTTTACTAGAAATTTCTAGTTTTTGACTATGACTATGAAAATTCATTAACGGTTATATCTAGACCACTTACAAACAATATAATGATATATGGAAAGTCATGTAGTAGCCAGGATTGCTCCATATTATACTAGTCTTTAACGGCGTTGCCTAGATAGAAGAAAAAATCATTAAACTTTTCTATTCTACTCAAACTTTGGCTATCTTAAAATCGAACAAAACTAAACACTTTAGGTGGATGCCGCATAAAAAAAATCTGACATCGATTTCTTAATACCACCCTAATAGTCACATGTTACTCTCTAATTCTGACGACATTGATATCATGTGTCCATCGGTGACAGAAGTAACTGATACCTTTAAGAAGGTTGAAGGAGAATCTACTATAGTGGGTCTGGCAGTAAACAAGACCAACCTTTTGTTTAATAAGAATAAAGCAAAGCCAAGAATAAAGCCACATCTCGTCAAACAAAAATTAATATTTACAAAACACTGATACCAGCTGTGCTAATGTATGGTTCCGAAGTCTAAGTATTTGCGCAAGCAGATGAGGCATTGCTTGGGTCGTTTGAGAGGAAAACTCTTCGACACATATACGGGGCAATCAGCGTTGACGGTGAATATCGAAGTCTTATAAACCATGAGCTGTATCTGCTATACAACGACATCAGTATAGTTAAACGTATCGAGATATAACGAATGCTTTGGTCAGGCTATGTCATAACAATGAGCGATGAAACTGCTAAAAAGGTCTTGATGGAAGGTCAAGACTTTGATGGGGTAAACAAATGGAAGACGAGATCGAAAAGCGAGGTATTCGAAATTGGAGAAATGAAGTAAGAAAATGGAGAGAAATGGAAATCTTATATTAGTTCGGCTTATATGACAAATGTACTGTAGAGGGCCAACTAAGTAAGTAAGTGTTAAATTATATCATCTATCCTCAAAATATCTGGCATGTTTTCAACATCGTACGCCAACTGGATTTGCAACGCAACAGAGGCGTGTGAGCAATGTTATTTAATTAAACAAAATAATGTATTAATCATACGCTATACTATGTCGCGAGTTTATATTAACTGTGGCCAAAAATAAAAGGAGACATGGTAGGTGCATCAATTTTGGTATACTAACTTATTGTTGATATACAATCTCGAGGACAAAAAACTGGGATGTTCGGTCCACGTTTTGATATAGCCCCCATAGTACCATACCTCCCGATTTTCGGTAATTTGAAAGTTTTAGTCATAATAACCAAACGAAATTATTGAAATTTGGTGTTTAGTCTTCGGCAGAGGTATGAAACATTCCAACAGAGAATTGTGAGTGTAAGTCCACATTTTGATATAGCGCCCATATAACGATACCTCCCGATTTTCGGTATTTTGAAGATTTGAGCCTCATTATCACACCGAAATTGCTGAAATTAGATATTTAGTTTTCGTTCGGGGTATACAACTTTCCCCTTGAAATTTGTCGGTATATGTTTTGAAGATTTTAGTCCCATTATCACACCGAAATTGCTGAAATTTGGTATTAAATCTTCGTTGGGGGTATACAACATTCCCCTTGAAATTTGTCAGTATAGGTCCACGTCTTCATATAGCCCCCATAGAACGGTACCTTCCGATTTTCGGCTTTTTGAAGGTTATGCTTTTAATATCACACCGAAATGGCTGAAATTTTGTGTTCAGTCTTCATATTTTTTATGGGCCTATTGAATATATCGAACTCTTGTCTTTAAAAATGAGAATTTTTCTTTGAAAAATTTTTTGACCGATTAGTGGTCAAAAACGGTAATTTTTTTGTAAAAAATCTACTATTGACATTGGCTGTTCACTATTCTTTTTATACCCTCAGCATTTGTGCTAACGAGGGTATATACACTTTCATACGGGCAAAATGTGCCTCATCGAAATATGTTTGGACGAAATGTGTTTCAGACAATTTGGAGTCGATTGAGCAATGTCCGTCCGTCTGTCTGTTTGTCTGCCTGACTGGCTGGCTGGAGCGCACGATAACTCTCGAACGGATCTGCCGATTCGGTCCAAAATTTGGCTTTAGTAATATTTTGTCCAAACATAGTTTAAGTTCGTAGATAAGCCATATCGGTCCACTCCTTTAGGTACCTCCCCAACAAAAGTTCAAAAATGTTCGGAAAAATTGTTTGTACGGTAGCTCTTGAAGGGAGTGGCCGAATTGGTCCATACTTTACACATCCGAATATATCTGCCAGATATAGACCAGGTTCAAATATGGACTATATTTGTCCACTCCATGCGGTACTTCGCACACAAAATTTCGGATAAGTTCACTTTAAGAGCTGCACTCGAATCACTTTGATTTTTGCTGAAGCAACTTGCATTCGCTGCCTCAATTACGATGGTAAATTTTTTTCAGGGGCAAGTCCATACTTCTTGATGGGTGCAAAAACCCCATATGGCACCATATGTAGTGGCTGGAGATCCACTTCCATAATGGTCAATGTCAATCCACTCTTTTAAGTATCTCCTCCGCAAAACTTTTGATCTTTAATCCAAATCAACATTTTTGTCTGTTCATACATCCAAAATTTTTAAAACCCCATAAATACATACGTTTTTGTTAAAAATTGTTTCAATATACACAGGCTGAGGGTATATCTCTGTCGGCAAAGCTGACTGATACTTTTTTACTTGTTAATTTATATTTTTAAAAGTCTCTTGCCCAAAAGCTGGTTTATTAGGTACTTAATAAGCCCAAAAAAATATATGACGATCGGTCCATTCGTTTTCGAGCTTTAATGAACACCGCAAAACATTGCTATAAAAAGGGGGTAACTCCCTAATGAGGTGGTCACTGAAAAAGAGAAATAACATGTTCGTCTGCAAACCTCTGCAGCTGGCACCTTTATACGTTTAAAGTACTCACTTTTCACAACTCAAACAGCAAAAATATCGATATCAATTTTTTCCCCGCTTCACTATTTTTCAAATTTGTTTCACAAAATCGATGTACTAAGTACCACAGACTAGGGTAGCTGGAAGTACCATATGATCACTATTCACTTCCAAATAAAATTAAATCCATGTTTATTACATCCTAAGCTACTGTAAAAATTTATTTTAGAATGATAAATTTCTTTAAGTATTAAAATATTGGAGCATAATAAAATTTATTAATTTTAGTAAAATAAGGACAAAAATGCATATTTCCAGCAATTATAGGGTTTGAACCTTCACATCGACAAAACTACTTGACAAATCAGTACTATAATTCAAATTCTTTCAAATTGAAATGTTTACTATTAATTCTCATCAATACATTTGCATGCCGAAGTACTTGGTTTTGACCATTTTTTGCCACGGTCGTGACACTGTGCGTCATCATAGCAAAAATGCAAGTGAATCCCAAATATAAACACTCTACGTGTGCGTCGTGTGTTCGCCTTCTTATGCTCATGAGCATTTGCGCTGCATGATGCTGTTTTATACTCATAACAGTTGAAGACTGATTTTGACGGATTGATGCTTTTATTTGGTTGTTTCGAAATATTAAACAATTTTTATTCATTAGCTGGAAAATGTTGGCATAAGACAGGTAATATTATAAATCCCGCAACAAACCCTTATCAGTTCTCTTGTTTTTAATTCCTTAACCTTATGCTGACACGATCAAAGATATGCCTCATTGAAATAATAATTTTTTGGACTCCAAAAGACCAAATGCTCTGCAGGCAATTTAGACATGTTAGTCCGTATGCCTAGTTATAGCGCACCTGGTGGACGACTTTGCCTAATTTTCTTCAGCACAATATTTCTTCCAAATTCAGTTTCAATCCGAAGATGGACCACATCGTTCCACGTTTACGTATAGCTTCTTTGGATGTGTTGGCTTCTTCAAGAGAAGAAAAATATGCTCTACTAATTCTTCTTTATTTGCATATTCGATCTCTGAATATAAGCGACCAATACAATTATATATCGTTATTTGTTACAAATTTTAAGGTATATTCATATATTATTCGTGATCTCCATAAAAGCTTCTCTATTTCTGGCTTCACTCAGTAGGAATGAGAAATTTTCAATGCCAGTCCATTTCAGAATATTGTCAATCCATGATGTTTCTTTCCGTCCTCTGGATGGCTTCCCTTCTATCGTTCCACCGATTATGGTTTGGAGCAGCTTGTATTTTCGGTTCCTCATTATATGTCCAAGATATGACAGTTTTCTTCTTTTTATTGTTGTAATTAGTTCACGTTCTCGATTAACCCTTGTCAGAACTACTGAATTGGGTATCAAATGTGTCCATGGGATTTTTAGGATACGTCGATAAATCCACGTTTCAAAAGATTCTAGTTTCTTTATGTCAACGGCTTTTAGCGTCCATACTTCTGAGGCGTACAGCAAGACCGACCAGACATAAGTTTTAACAAATCGAATTTTTGTTTCCATGTTTATGTCATGACTGCATAAGACATTTTTGTATTTGAAAAATGCACCTCTCGCCATTTCTATTCTGCATCGTATTTCTTTTGTGTTATCCCAGTTTTCATTTATTTTGACGCCGAGATATTTAAAAGTCTGTACTCTATCTATATGTATGTACATTATTTATTTGTAATTCGGTTGTTTCTTCGTTTCTGGATTTGGATATAATCATATATTTAGTTTTTGTGATGTTGATCTTTAACCCATACTTTTCGCTACAGATATTTAGACGAGTCAGAAGGAATTGTAATTCTGACAGGCTACTTGCAATTAACGTGGTATCATCTGCATATCTGATGTTGTTGACGAATGTTCCACCAATATATATGCCTTTACGAACGTTAGAGACTGATTCTTGAAAAATTCTTTCGGCGTAAATATTAAATAGTAATGGTGATAGTATGCAGCCCTGTCTAACTCCTCTCGATATTGCAATGGATTCAGTAAGTTCTCCATTAATGTCGACTTGTGCTGTTTGGTTCCAATATAGTTCCTTGATACACTGTAGTTCCTTTCCTTGGATGCCAATAGAAATGAGGATTTCCACCATTTTGTCATGCTGTACGGTATCGAAGGCTTTTTCATAATCCACAAAACAAATGTATACGTCCTTTTGTACATTTCTACATTTCTGTATTAAAACTTGTATAGAGAGTAGGGCTTCTCTCGTACCCATGCCTTCTTTAAATCCAAATTGCGATAGCCACATGTATTCTTCACATTTTTTATATATTCTGGAATGTATAACTCTTAGAAATATTTTGAGAGCGTGGCTCATCAAACTTATTAGTCTGTAATCGGTACATTGTCTTGGGTGGTTTTTCTTCGGAATTGTGATGAAAGTAGATTTCAGCCAGTCCTGGGGGTATCTGCCTGAGTCGTATATGTAGTTAAAAAGTAATACTAAAAGCTGTATGTTTTCGTCGTCTATCGATTTTAGTAATTCGGAAGGAATTTCGTCTGGTCCACAAGATTTTTTATTACGTAATAATTTTATTGCAGATTCCACCTCAGTTTTAGATATTGGGTTCCCTGTGAGTGGTTGTTGGTTAGCCGAAACGTTGTTTGATCGGTTACCGTCAGTAAATGTTTGTTTTATGTATTCACTCCATACTATTATTTTTTCATTTGTCTCAAAAACAGCTTTGTTGTTAATATATAGTATTTTCGGTATTGATTTGTAATATACTCCTGAGGCTTCTTTAAGTCGTTTATGTAAATTGAAGTCGTCATGAAGCTCCTGCAGACGTTCAATTTCCTGACATTGCTTGTTTAAGAGCTCATTTTTGCGTTTCGTATTGCCGATTGAATTTCTCTTTTAAGTTCAAAGTATATTTCATAATTTATGTGTTTATATTTTCGGCGCTCTTCCATCAATTTGAGTATGTCGTTTGTCATCCATACTTTATTTTTAGGTTTTTTGTAGTTTCCTAGGTTATTGCTGGCAATATTTTTTAATGTATTTTTGATAGAACTCCATATGTTCTCTACTTCCTCCCTGTTTATATTGTCTAATTCACGATTTATATGTTGCTTCACAACTGCGAGTGTATTATGGTTATCAAGTTTCTCCACAGCAAATTTCCTTCGCCCAACCGTTTTCCTTGCTAGGGATATTCTGCAACACATATTTGCTAATAGAAGATTATGATCGGATGGCACGTCAGCTCCTGGATAAGTGGATGTTTTCTTTATGCATGAGAAAAACCGTTTATTTATGATTATATAATCTATTTGATTTCTCACAATGTTGTCTTTTCGATCTTGTGGAGATTTCCAAGTATACAGTCTTCTTTTGGGAAGACAGAAAAATGTGTTTGTTATTTTCATTTTATATTCTTGGCAGAATTGAATCAGTCTGTCCCCTCTTTCATTTCGATCTCCAAGTCCGTATTTTCCCGATACACTAGGTACAGCTTCTTCTCCAACTTTTGAGTTAAAGTCACCTTGGATAATATTTATCTCATGGGATTTTGTAGTTTTCAATAAATATGTGATTTCGTCATAGAATACTTCAATTTCTTCATCACTTTTATCTGCAGTTGGCGCGTACGCTTGTATTATGTTTATATTCATAGGCTTTGCTTCTATTTTTATGAGCATTGTTCTATCTGATTTTGGTATAAATCCTATTACAGAATTTTACTATGATTCCAACTCCATTCCGGTGGTTGTTATTTTGATTGCCAGAGTGGTATACCTTTGTGTTGTTAGATGTAAACTCGCCATTATCAGGCCACCATGTTTCACTTACACCCAATATGTCTATGTTGTAATGGTTCATTTCGTTTATTGTGTTGGCTAGTTTTCCTGGTTCGTAGAGACTTCTTACATTCCAGGTACCGATATTTAGCTTTCTTTTTGTTTTACCTCCGGGGATTCTTAGCACCCTTGTATTGCCGGAGACTAAGGGCCGTGTATTTGATTCATTGTTCATAATTGTATGGTTTTCTAGGGAAGGAATACATCAGTGGTTTCCCCTTGCCTTCTGATGGGTTTATAGTTTTCCGTCTATATACTCAGCCGCTCCAATGGAGTACAGACGCTGTTTGCTGCCGCTTAATTTAGGGCAGACGCAGCTATCTGTTGATCCACGGGACGTATTTGATTTCCGTCCTACCACCCATATCTGGGAAGCTTTCCCCTATCCGCCACCTGGGGACGCGCCCTATAGGGGTTACAGGCTCCCCCTAGGGGCTCTACTAATTAAATATACAATTATTAAAACAATTCGAAAATATTCCTTGACCTGTACCAAGTGAACATCTTAGAACTTTGGAGAGGTCTTCATGTACAGATATGACCAATCTTAAATCTCAATACAAATTTGAATGATGTATTGTGCGCATCATGCAGCTACACAGATGAATAACTAAATAGACTTATGTGAGGTCAAAAACTGCTATTTCGATAAGGCATCTTTTATAATGTAAAATATAATTAATACCTCTTTAGCCTTAAGGTTGATGCTATTTTTAAAAACTCCACTTAACATTTAGCTAACAAAAATAATCCCTTCGTCATATGTGAATTAACTCACTTGTTTTGTTACTCATCAACGACAAGGACATTGTCTTTGTTGATAATGTTGAAGCTGTCAACGTCACAAAAACATCAGCATTCACATCAACATCATCATCAACAACAACATTGTAATCTCTGACATCAACATCAGCCAACATTCTGAACGGAATCATCATAAATGTCAAAAACTAACATGACAAACTTGTATTTGTTGGTGATGTTGCTGAGATTTTTTGTCGGGAGGAGCTTATGTTCATCTTAGTGTCATCAACAATGTCATGCTGCTGCACAAATACAAAGAATGACAGTTAGGGCATAACATTTTGTTTCGAGGAGAGAGCAAGAGATGCATCTAAAAAAACTACAAGGATAAAATATGCATTAAAATGTTAAATCCCTGCATGTGGATTTTTTAGCAGATTGTTGTTATTATAATGACTGTGTTGACCTTAGTCCACAATTCAGTGAATGAGTACAAAAAAGTTTTTTTTTTCATTCCATATTATTTTGAATAACATAATTAAGAGGCGTTATGTATGCGAGAAGTCTGCAAGAAGAGACAAACGACAATGGATTGATGGATCTAGTTTAACTAGCTGCTAGAATGGGTGACGTCAAATCGCTATACAACATGTCAAGGATATTGTGCGGAAAACCAACCTACACCAACAAACCTATTATGATAAAAAATGGAACCCTACCTACTGCGAAGGATGGACTGTTAATAAGAGGGATGGAACATTTCAAGTCCCCGAATAATAACCGAATTGGACTAACAACGCCAATAAAGACGCACTTTGTCGTCAACCACGATACGACATTTACTGGAATTGTGGATAACCCGCCAACTAAACACGAGGTAGAAATGACAATAAAAAGCCTTAAAAATTACAAGGTCCCATACAATGATAATATATCTGCGGAAACGTTTCTCTGTGATGCAGAACAATCAGCAACATTATGGCACCCGTATATATTAAAAAAATTGGGAGAAAGAAGTACTTCCTTCCTCTGGAAATGAAGGCATCCTGATAAAAATACCAAAAAGTGGGAACCCAAAAATTGCAACAATTACACGCGTATTAACTTACTACCAATTCCAAGCAAAATATTAAGTCGCATAATTCTAACTCGAATATCTAATTCGGACATTGATACACTCCGAGAGAATCAGTTTGGGTTCAGAGAAAATCGTTCCTGTGTTGACCTTATTATCAGAATAGTATTGGAGCAGTGCTACGATTTTCCCCCATACTTGGCAGCCAAAGACTTCATGAAAGCTTTTGATAGTATTAACCGACTCTCTCTATGGAATATACTAGTACGGCGTAACATGCCGCCAAAATAATTACAATTTAATCAAGGCCATGGGTACCGACTTCAGATGCCGAGTTCTTCATAGTGGTACATTATCAGATCCTCTCGAGGTCAAAGCAGGGGAAAGACAAGGATGTATTCTGTCACCAATACCTTTCATCCCTGTCATCGACGATGTAATGCGTTCAGCTTTGAATCGCATACGACACCGTTTAAACACCTGGAAGACTTGGAATACGCTGATGACGTATGTCTACTGAGCCAGGTAACTAGTCACCTGTAGGAAAATATCAACTCCATTAAAAATGAGTCGCGTTCAGTCGGGCTCGAAATCAACATCTCAAAAACTAAATCCAACTCTGATTGACACATCGCATTGACGATGTTGACATCGAATGGGTTGTTGTTGTTGCAACAGTGTTTGTTATTATGTTTGTATGTTCGTTCTTTTGTTCAATCTGGCTCTGGGGTCTATCTCCAGTTCCAGGAAAGTGGCTGCTTCGATGGTATGTAACCACAGATCCACTGGAAATAGATGAGTAGGTTTGGCGGGGCAGTTGAAAAGATGTTCTGTGTCGTGCGGGCCCATGTCGCATACTGGGCAGATGTCTTGCACGGCGCGATCGATTTCCGCCCAATAAGAATTTAGGCGACTGCAATATCCCGAGCGTAGTTGAGCCAAAACTACTCTGGTTTGTCGTTTCAGCGGACACTCCTCAGCTGCGATAAATGGGGGATGTACTGCGAGTACTTTATTAACACTATAATTGCTTAAGGCCTTGGCAACTGCATCCGTGTGAATGCTATTCAAACCTGCTTGATATGCTTGTTGATCTTCTAGAGCATGGATATTCTTCCTGATCTGCCTGAATGTGTCGGACCTACCCACAAGATGGTGATTGGGATGGCTCACACGGTAACAACCAAGTAGGTACTGCATCTTATTTTGTTGCTTTACTGGAAGAATCTTTGCCTGATCATGTAGATGGTCCACCGAAGATTAGAGGAGGCACCCTGTTGCTGTTCTCAGGGCGGCATTCGGGGACCAGACTAGCGCTGCATAGCTTACCACAGACCGACCTGTCTCGTTATATGTGGTCAACAAGGTTTCCTTATCTGCACCCCAAGTGCTGCCGGCTAGGGACTTGAGGACCTTGTTCCTACTTTTCAGTTTGTCGCAGATAGCTGTTGCGTGCGCGCACGATGTGAAAGTTGTGTCGAATGTGACCCCTAAAATTTTGGGGCAGTTTGTGGTCGGAATTCTGCTACCGTCGATCACGACATTCAATTCTCTTCTAAACTGCGCTGTCCATGTGGTGAACAGAGTGGCTGTTGATTTTGAGGCAGAAATCTGCATATTCCTCGAATGGAAAAAGGTGGTAAGATCGGTTAAATAGTTGTTCAGTCTCTCACAGATGTCATCAGGATAGGTACCCGACGACAGGATCCTGCAATCATCCGCATACGTTACGATCTCGATGCCGTCAGTTCCGGAGATATCACCCCACCACGCTGTCTATTTGGTGAACAGAGTGACTGTTGATTTTGTGGCGGAAATCTGCATATTCCTCGAATGGAAAAAGGTGGTAAGATCGGTTAAATAGTTGTTCAGTCTCTCACAGATGTCATCAGGATAGGTACCCGACACCAGGATCGTGCAATCATCCGCATACGTTACGATCTCGATGCCGTCTGGAGGGGGCGGAATACAGGAGTGGTAGAGGTTAAACAGTTCCGGAGATATCACCCCACTTTGGGGCTTTTGTCTAATGGGTGGACAAATTCAATTACCTTGGAAGCCAAATTACGACAAAGGGTGTTGCGGAACCAGACATCAACATTCGATTAAATAAAGCAAAGGTTGCTTTCGGCATGCTTCAGCCTATTTGGAGATCCCGACAAATATCAACACACACGAAGCTTCGTATATATAATTCGAATGTTAAATCTGTCCTTTTTTGCGGATGCGAAACGTACAAGTTCAATCGACGCCCGTCTACAAACCTTCACAAATAAATGTCTGCGGCAAAGTTTAAACATTTGGTGGCCGAACCGCATATGGAATGGTAAACTATTGAACATCACAAATCAAATTGCAGCTCCCGTTGAGGTCTGTCAACGGAAATGGCGTTGGATAGGCCACACGCTATGGAGACCTGCCGAAAACATTGCTCGTCAAGCGCTTCGTTGGAATCTCCAGGGTAGATTCAGGGAGAGGGTCCATCGACGCAGAACTACAAGCAGCAAACAATTCATGGAACGACGTCAGTCAAGCATCGCACAACAGAGTTCGACATAAAAGGATCAGGCCCTATGCTCTACAGGGAGTGAATAACAACAGAAGAATGTATTAAGAAATATTTAGTATTGTAAAATACGTTTTAATTTCAGATAATATTGTTGGAAAAAGAAACAATATTTAGCATGTACTTGTTACCCTTTATTAAAAACTCTACAGATAAATAAGAGCAATTAATGATGGAAATTTATTCTACCATGAGATCTTCTTCACAATAATTTAGAATTGAACTAAATCTATTCTCCATTTACTTAAAATTAAGTACAAATTATATGTAACATCATAAATTATCATCAAATGTTGTTGGAAAATTATTAATTCAAGTAATGGTTTACTGATGACATCAATGCTTATAAGTACATTGCACATACATACATACGTGTATTCATTTACATGTGCAAAGTAATGTCAAAAGAAATGCTCATTAAATTTACATTAAAGTTAAATTTGCAAAAAAAAAAACCTTCACAGAAATATGCAAAACAAAATCGACAAATCCGTAGAATGTACTCTGGAAGATAGTGTAAATTGCTAACACATCTTATGGCAAAACGATAGAGCATTGAAGCGATGTTACAGATAGGACTGTGTATACCGTTTTGAGAAGAATTTCTTGTATTATTTGGAATATTTTTGAACTGAAACAGATCTTGAGACGAAGATTAATTATATACCAAATGTTGTAGATATAATATAGGTCCAACTTATTGTAAAATGTCAGAATTTAAGGCGATCGTAATTTATTTAATTTAGTTAATAAATGGAGATGTTTGCTTAACTGAAACAAATTCATCATTGATTTTGAACTCACGTATAGTGCGAAATACGGGAGTTTGGCGGAAATATAAAAATTAAATACTTACTTACTTATATGACCAATTACAGAACACTTGTTCCATAAGCCGAACTATGAAAGATTTCCCAGTCTCTCTATTTGTTGCTTCGCTCTCTGGAATCCCTCTTTTCATCTTTTCTTCCACTTGTTTCCTCCATCGATTCCTTGGTCTGCCTTTTTAGCAGGTTCATCATAGCTCATTCTTATGATATGGCCTAGCCAACGCAATCGTTGTGCCTCGATACTTTTATCTATACTGATGTCGTTTTATAGCAGATACAGCTCGTGGTTCATACGACGTCGATATTCACCATCAACGCAGATTGGTCCGCAGATCTTTCGAAGAATTTTTCTCTCAAACACACCAAGCACTGCCTTGTCCGCTTGCGCAAGTACCTATGCTTCGGAACCATACATCAGCACGGGTGGTATCAATGTTTTGTTAAGTGTTACTTTTGTTTGGCGAGATGTGGCTTTGTTTTTAAACTGCTTACTTAAGCCAAAGTGACATCTGTTAGGCAATATAATTCTTCTTTTTATTTCACAACTGATGTTGTTTGTTGTGTTTACGCTGGTGCCGAGGAAGTCGAAGTATTTCACTACCTCAGAATAATAGGAACCAACTTCAGCAGTTGGTCTCGTAAAACCTTTTCTAGCAGGATGTTGAAAAGATAGCACGAAACCTGAAACCTCTTTTGGTATAAAACTGTTCGGAAGGGTTCTTCCCTATTTTAACTGACGATCGATTGTCAGTAAAAATCATTTTACAAAGCCGTATGAGCTTTGCAGGGATATCAAAATCAGACATGGCTTGGAATACCCTTGAACGTAGGGGGCTCTCGATGGCTGCTTTATAATCGACAAGAAGGTGGTAGGAGTCGATCTGCATTTCTTGGGTCTACTCTAGGATTTGTCGCAGAGTAAATATCTGGTCAATGGTGGACTTGCCAGGTCTAAAGTCGCATTGGTATGGTCCAATTATTTCGTTGGCCATAGGCTTTAGTCGTTCGCACAATATCCCTGACACTATTTTGTAGGCGATAGGGAGAAGACTTATGCCCCTATAATTAGAGCATACAGTCTTATCTCCTTTCTTGTGGACGGCACATTGAAATCGGCTCATGCTGCCTTATTATTCTTCAGCCGATTTATTGCTGCCTTTACCTCATCTTGGCTGGGCGGTATACATTCAATACCATCTTCTGGGATTGCATCTGTGGTATCTATGTCGTCTTCGCTGCTATTGGATACCAACAGTTTTGAAAAATGTTCTTTACATATCCTGAGCACACTATCTATTACCTCGCTGGTCTCTACAGGAAGATGTCCCTGTACCAAAGCCATCCGTTTGATGCTTGACTCTTTGGTAGATTTTTAGGACTTCATTCTGGTTCCTGTACATCTCGATTTTTTCACATCCCGCTTTCCCATCTCTGTCTTTTTCCTCTCTCCTTTTCTCCCGATATCTCTCTCGTGCGCTACGCGTTGCTACGGATTGTAAAGTAGTCCTATATGCCGCATTTTTCTCTTCGTTAGCAGCACGACACTCCTGATCATTCCTTGGTGGATTCCAAGTATGGATTTTGCGGCTGTTTGCATTGTTTTTTACGTTCTTATGGGTAAACGCCCGGCACATTTTAGCTCACTACCTTTAACGGGTGTTACCCCAGGTGACATAACGGGGAGGTCAGTGTCCACTTGAGATGAAAGAGGGACCATGTTGAAGCCGGTCAGAACCGTTCCTTGTTATATTTCATCCCCTACGTCAGCCACAATAATGAACTGTTATATCCAAAATTTCCGCCTTTAGCGATTTTTTCGTGAAACCGAAAGTGCCATACAAATTATTATGGAAACAAAGATCCCTATAGGTTGAAGCGGGATAACGTTAACCGATCGCCATAAAATTTCACGTATAAGGTTTTTGGATCAAACGAGAAAAGCTTAGAGGGTAGGAGTTCCAAAAAAAGAAACATTTTTGTAGCCATACTCTGCATGTCTCCTTCTTCTCTTCGGTAGCATATGTTTGTTGGTGGCTCAGACACACAAAACACGGGCTTGTCATTGAGTTGTCATTTTCGGGTAATTTCGGGTAATTTGCGCGTTGTATGCCAACTTTTCGTGGTGTGTTGGTATGTACTTTATTTGCTGCGGTCAGTCGGGTGCAGCAAAAAAGCAGCAAGTTCATGGTTTAAGTCGATTTTCATACCTCGAAACGATCGTACGTCCTTCACACTCGACGTATGTTTTTCATCTATTACAATGTGATATATTCGAGTTCTTGTATTACGATCTGGTAACCACAACGTGACCTTGTACTTGTCAAGATGTCTAAACCTGGAGATCCCGCTGTGAATTCGAATAGCCTCTTTTCGTTAGGCGCTACTCATTTTTCAATTTTTTTTTTGCCTTAAAATTTCTTAGGCCTCGAAACATTTAATCCTCAATGCGCTCGTCCTTGCCTTCTGTCGGGAATGGAAGCAGATGAAACATATGTTGAAGCATTTCGAATTGAACCGTATTGTCACAAGTCTTTCATACACAGCACGGAGGTCGAAATCACTAATCTAGCGGCGAGACATTAATAACATGCAAACGAATTGGCCAAATATGAACAATATCGGCCAATATTTGGTATAGCCCCCAATAACGGTACCTTCCGATTTTCGGTATTTTGACGATTTAGGCCACATTTTCGTATCAAATTGGCTGTAATTTGGTACTTAGGGTTCCTAGCGGTCACAAAACATTTTCACCAAAAATTATGGACATAGGTGCACGTTTTGATGTAGTCCCCATGTAATCGTACATTTCGATTTAAGGTATTTGGAATATCATGACCACATTTTTTAACTGACTTGGCCATAATTTTGCTTTCCGTGTTCTAAATGCATGTAAAATCTTCTTACAAAACATTTTCAATATGGATTTATGGTTCGATGTAGCCCCCTTTATGGTACCCCCCGATTAGTTGAACTTTTGCTTGTTTACCCATATTTATTAACAGATTTAGCTATAATATGGTATTTTTTGTCTCCGGGGGTAGAACTCCTCCTTGCAGATATTTTTTTTTTCAAGATAGGTACATATATTCATATATCCTCCATACAAATGCACAGCTAAATTTGTGTAATTTCAACCAAAATCCAATATTTGCAGTCATCAAAAGATTTGCAAATATTTGCAGCCCTAATGTGGTTATTAGATTTTGGGAATTCCCGACTTTTTTCCATTCCCGGGAAATCGGGAATACAAATTTCTCATTCCCGGAAACCCGGGAATTGCCGGGACTATGAGAAATCGAGTTTGTGGGGCATAGAAGTGACAGAGAGGAAGTAAAAGTAGTAAAAGTAACAAAAGAAAGAAGTTCTCTCTTCTCTCAGAATACTGTGAAAATTGCTCTCACGTAACAAGTTTTGCACAAAAGCAAAGAAACGCAAAAATAGTAAATCTGGCAGCAAAGTCAAAAAACATACATGGCTGTTAAAAAAAATAACAAACTAAATAGATTTCACTGTTCTTTTTATTTTACTGGTTTAAATTTTTATTATTTTATTTCGTTTTACTTTCCTTTGACAATGCGCGTAGTTTTCTTTCCTTCCTTTTGCCTTAATTGTCAAATAAATGTCAAATCAGCAGCTTGACCAATTTTTCACTTTTTACACAACGAAATTTGTCGAACAGAAAGTAGTAAAAGAGAAAGCCATTTTGGCCCTTTCTCCTCTCTCACTCTCTTAAAAATTGCTTCCAGTTTTACTACTTTTTGGGGTTAAGGAACGCTTTTCGAGTTAAAAATGGTGAAACTTGAAGAAACTTTAGCGTAAAGGAACAAAGCTTATATAAATTGCTGTTTCCCACGACCATTCTCGCAAAGGCTTCCTTCTTATCAAAGATTGCTGTGCGACTCTATTTTTTAGGTCAATGTTATGGGGAGTTACTATTATGGTTCGAAGGGAGTGTCGATCCGTTGATAAATGATTTTTACAAGGTTGACCTGTTGTTTACAAAGCTTCACAATTGCACCATGGTGGCACCAAAGATATAGAGGCGTACTTATATGAACATACATACTATAGTTATTACTGACTTCCATTCCTAATATACACGATTTGCCACTTGCACATTATACAGTTTTTAATGTTACATACAATAATTTTGGAGAAAACAAAAATTCGAATCGATCGCAGAGTTTATATCTTAGCAAATTAATATACTTCAAGAATGCCATTAATAAAAAATGTGGACTAGAACAACAAGGAAATGGCTGCAAAAAGTTCAGATTTATTAAGGTTATACAGACTGCGAATTCTAGAAAAAAAAACAATAATTATCGAGAGGACCAAAATGTATGTACTTTACACGAATTATAGCGATTTTTACTATGGACCCTAAATTTGTTACAAATGATCGGGAATTACGAATTATCGGGACATGAATAATCGCTATTCCACTATATTTTCAACATTAAATAACTATAAGACAAATAATATAAGACTTATATATGAAAAATACAAATACCCGTATTCCCGGGAATTTCAAAAAATGTAAATTTTATTGCATCGAATTTTCTTGTATTTGATAGTGAAAACCGGAGTTAATATTTACTACAACAAAAATGAATAAACAAAATTTTTGTCAGCAAAGTGTCTGTAATCGATACATTGGAAAATAGTTCGCAATTTTATATTTTGATTTGATTTAGATCAGTGGTTTCGACCAGTGTGCACCGTAGTGATTCTAGAGATGAGATTTGTTCGGCTCTGACTAACTATGAACTCACAGTAAGAGTCGGGATAAGTCTGATTTTATTTTAGCAAAGCAAATATGTTCGTTAGTATATATTTCAGTCATCTGGTTTCCTCTGAGTCCTTATTCAAAAATTCTGCACCTGGGATTGACTGCGTCCACAAAGAATAAGGAGACAATGGAGTGGGTTTAGGTGGGTTTTTGAACAAATGCAGGGTGTTGTGTGGTCCCAATCCACCACGTCCACTGATATCATGGCGGTACACCCTTTTGCAGTTCTCAGCTCGGCATAACGATAGATTTAAATATTTTTGAAATGCGTAGTGCTAATATTTGCAAAAACATACTGGCGCCGAATTGCTTACAACGTACAAGTCTATGGCTTTGTAATATGTTGTCAAGGTTTTTTTCAGTACACCAAGTTCTGCCGAGCAGCGATTTCTTCCTGCCTCTGATCTTGTCACAAATAGCTGTGTTTTGCTTGGACGTCTTAAACATGCTATCGAACGTTAAAATACCTATATTGTGGTAGTTAGTGGTTGGTATCTAGAAACTATGGACAAATATGTTCAATGGGAGCCTCATTACAGCGGTCCAGGTACAAGCTGTAGGTATAGACGTTGATCCATTGTAATTCCAGGTACACGCAGAGAAAAAAATATGTTTGATCCAACAATATTCCAAGAGCAAAATATGTATTGTTAACATATTGTTGGTATCCTTATTTAGTATTGTGATTCCAACAATTGGGTTTTGTTAAATCCAATAATAGTTCTATATTTTCTTCGACAATTTTTTTCTCGTCTCTCGCTATTCGATGCCGTGTTGAAAAAAACAATTATGGTGAGTTTTGTTTGTATGAAATGATGCCTTTATCTTTGTTTTTGTGTGTATGTATACCAACAATGAGACTCTTGTTTTTATTTGTTTCTGTTTTGTTTCATTTATCTATCTTCATTTTGCTTTGAGGTTTGGTGGTTATACCGGAGTTTGTTATGGTGTTTAATTATTCCTTGTGTTGTGGTGGGTGCTTGTGGCTTTTTGTTTGTCTTTGTTGTCAGCCAATGCAGCAAACCATGTATTGTGTTCATCAATGATTGCAATATTATACCCGACATTTACAGTGCTGCTCAAAACATTTGCAACTGGAATGACTAGTTCATATTTTATGTAGTTCTGAGGTAGTATGTGGATTTGAAATGCAAATATTTTTGTAGATTGACTGTTTATTGGATCCTTTTTAATGATTTAAAAATTAGTTTGCAAAAATTGCACTTATTTTACAAAAAATATACAAAGCAATGCATGAACTCACTTTTGGTTCTGCTCAAAACATTTGCAACTCAGAAAATTCGATTCAAAATCTGGAGAAATTATTTTTGTTTTGATAATATATTGTGAATTAAACATTTTATTTATTATCTGAAGACATCGTAAAGTAAGCCAGTTAACTAAATAAATTAATATATCCTTTGAAATCCTGTGCTCTAAGGATATTTGTTAAATACCAAGGTTTTATTCGATATTTAATAGTCTAGAGTCCAGATTAGAGTCCCGGGACCTCCTATATGAATTTAGATTACTTAAGTTGATCTGGTCCGATAAGAACTTAAGCATATTTGCAAAAAATTACTAGTTTTACGTGATTATATATACGTTTAGAAGCGGTATTATGTCAAAACTTCCTGTTATACGACACTTCTGGAGTGTACATAGTGCGAGTTTGAAATGCTATCTTTCCGGTTAGTTCTTGGATCTGTTAAACTTCTCGACCTCATGCATTCTGTACCATTTCTGTCCATAAAAATACCTCCAGGGCAATATAAAACACCTTCCAACATTTTGGGTCAACTTGTTCGTATACAAATTTTATTGTCCTTCGTTCTGGTGATCAATCAAATTTTTTCAAGTCATATAACTTTAATATAGATTTAAATCGAAGAGAAGTACTCGGTTTCACTACTCCAAAAACATAACCACACATTTTTTGCATAATTTCTATGAAAAATTCCATTTTTCCTGGAAATTACTGATTTCCCAAAATTTGCCTATTTTGGTATACCGGCATCCTTGGTATGTATCGGAGGTGTTTGTATAGATTTATCGGTGTCAAGTCTTTTTCTAACATCTGTTGATGACCTCTGGGAGATCTGCTTAATAATTCGTATAATTATTTGATCATCCCCTGCAGTAGATGTTGTTGTCCTCGTATCTCCTTCCCATCTTATGGCGATTTTAGTTACTTTTACGCGGTATCCAGATCTGTTTTAGAAATTGTGATGTTCATATGTTTATTTTTGGACCTCTTTGGATCCACAATTTTCAAGAAATACCATTTTAGCAAAGCGTTCATAAAAATTTCTGGTCATAATTTAAGTTTTTCTTAAACAATAGACATGTCTTGTTTTCGGCATGCTTGTCTATCAGAAGTAAACATATGTGGGATAAAATGTACTCCTCATGAAAGCTTTTTGCCCCCTTCTTCTGATTAAAAACAATTTGATGCCAATCAATACAAAAGAACTCGTCAAAAAAACTAATAGATATTCGTAACACGGAGTTGCAAATGTTTTGAGCAGGCAAAAACATGTGTTCCTCCGATATTTCACACATTTTTGAAACAAAAGTGTTCATAACTGAATAATCCTTTTTAAATCTTGAAAATATGGTCAATAAAAAATCAAATAACAAAAACAAACATATTTCGAAACTCAAAATGTCCTTAAAATAGACTGAATGTGATATAGGCATCTGAGTTGCAAATGTTTTGAGCAGCACTGTATATCCAAGTTATGTGAAAAGTGTATATGAGAAGTATATACACTCAAATGAACAATTTCTGGTCTGGTTTTCTGGGTTGACAATACTTTTTGTAAACAAAATTAGATTATGATAGTTCCTACAATCGGTATTGTTAACGATTTTTACAATATTGCGGAAATTCGAAAGTTGTTTTTGTTTTCTATGTTTGGAACAAAAGGTGGTATTTTTGGATTTGGATTACAATGTTTGAACAAAACAAATACATATTTGGAACCAAAACAGATATTTTTGTTCCAACAGAAGCGAATAATATTTTTTCTCTGCGTGTACATTACAAGTTCATCTAGAAATACACAGTTAGAAAACTTTGGCGATTTTAACCTTTATTCCATTTTTGAGGAAAAAATATATCATTCCGAAAAAACCATTTCCTAGAAAGACTTCATATCAATGATATGTAACCTCCTCCAAGTCTGAACGACGAGCCGCACAATAAAACATCGCTTATAGAAGCGGTACGATGTTTGTTAATATGTGAGGTAATTCGTTAGAGAGAAGTCTCCCTTGTCCCGTATGGGATGTTTGTGGAACAATTATAATTTGTTAAATTGGAAAAAATAAAGTCCTAATAAACAGGTGCTTCTTTGATTTCAAATGCAAAAAACTGAACCAACTTCTTCTTTTTCAATAAATTTCCATTACTTTCTGCGAGAAATTGTGCATTTAGCGGAATGATGTGGAAACAATGAACGTGAAAATGTAACGAATTTTCATTCATGTTTTCCTAAATATTCAATCAAATGTGAAAAATTATTAGTTTTTTAAATTCAAATAATTTATCCACATTAGCCGAGGCTCATCTGTTCTAACACAATTTTAATGATAATGACATTGCATTTACAAACAATTCCGAAAACATTCAGTAAATGTTTTTCCGAGATATACTCTGTACGAATTTTCCATGTCGCATATAATGAAGACATCGATGTTAACAGGACATAACGACACAAATACACATACACAACAGAAAAAGTTGTTTTTAGTTGGCAAAATATTTCTGTTGACTTTCTGTTAGAGTTATCAGGCCAAAAAAAGAGAACAACATAACAATGGCTTACTGACTGACATACATACATAGTGTGGATTGTCAAAAAAGAGGAGTAGAGGAAAAACTTTAGTTATTTATTTGCAAATTAGTTTAGATGAAATCAACAGAAGTTATCATCAAAAGCTTAAAACAACCAAACAACCAGTCGTTCTCGTAGACGAACAATGAATAACTTCGAAATAGAGATGGTCAAACAAACGATGGTTTTTGTTGTTTCTGGCTAATGTTTACTTGGATGCATAAAAATTGAGAAACAACAAAATGTTTGCTCGTAGTAACCAAAGGAAATGAAAATAGAAAGAAAAACCTCATATTTGGGATATAATTAGAAAAGTTGGACAATTCAATTCTTGTGAAACCACAATTGGGGTTCTTGTTTATCGAGAAAAAGAAGAAGAGTATTCAAAGATGTTAAAAATGTCAAGGGTTGAGTTTAGTGAAAGTTTTTTTCTTTTGAAATTAGTTAACTTAATTAAAACTGTAGGGAGAAAGTTTTATTTTAATTTGTTGTCTTAAGAACACACCACATACATACATTGTAACCTACATTTTTATAAGACATTTGGCATATTTGTTTTTGCATGTCTTATGGAAGTAATAATCTCTTTGAAAGGTCTGAAAGTAAATGAGTAGTTGAGAATGATTTAATATTATATTTACATGGAATGTATATTTCAGATTTTTGGCGAAAGTCATATATTGAACCAGAAAGTCCAATATGTTTATGGAAATAGGGAATGAATAGATCCTATTTTTTGCACCACCACACAGAGGGGAAACATAGGCCTAAAGTTGCTCAAAACTCAAAATATGAAAATCGTTTTTTATGAAAAAAATGTTGATAAACGGCAACCAGACTCTTTTCTACATTTGCTATAACCATCCTCGACTTTGTAAGATTAACCAATCCAATGCAGCAGTCGATTGAACTCAGCCATACTGAAAACAAAAAGTAAATTTCCGAAAAGTAAGAAATTAGGTTAACATTAAAATGACATTATTTTCGCGAAAATTTACATTTTTCAAGATTAATTGTTTTTGTACAGTCTCCGAACAAGATTAGCATTTAAAATTTTCAGATTGATTTTACATCTTTGTTCTTTAATAATGCTGATACATATCCTCTTTATGAAAATTTTTTATGATAATTTTTAAGATTACTACAATTTCAATAGTGAAAAAGTCTATTTCCCCGTCGTTTCCCGACCATAGTTTCTTCTAATGTTTTATGCGCTTGATTCTCAAATATCAGATTCAATCATAAAAAATTGCGCATATTTGCGCCATTCCGAAAAAATCTAATTTTTCTTACCTAAAATAGGAAATATTTTTTTATGGAATTGCAAGGTTTACTCACACTAAATTTTGTTCCGCCTTATAACCGAGGCTCTTATTTATCTGACTAAACCAACACCTATCAAATATGTGTGCATTATTCAGAAACATTCGCGGCTTTTCTCATGTGAATTGAGAAAAATTTAATTTAAGTAAGTTTCAAAAAATAAAATTTGAATGAAATATATGTATATGGGACTGTATATACATCTGTACCGATTTGTTTGAAAATTGGCTCAATGTTTTTTTAGGCTAGTTCAGGTTGCATGTGTAAAATTTCAGTGATTTTGGTGAATTTTTATCTCATATCAGATGCCAATATATATGGAAGCTGCATCCAAATCTGGACCGATTTTCATTATTTTCTATAGAATTAATCCTGGTACAGAAGATATGCTTTGTGCAAAATTTTACATCAATCCGACTGTAAGTGAGCTTTCTAGGGCTTTTGATCAACTTTTAACACACATTTCCCCTCTGTGCACCACAACGATAACACTGTGCAACATTCTTAAGGTGATCTTGTGCAAACAATTCGAACCGAGGATTTTTTGAAAGTACAGACCCAAACGACAAGAAACCCTAGTTGGGTTTTTTTGTGTCAGATCCAGCTCGGATTTTATGGCCCCATCTAAACATGGTTAAATATTGAGTTTTTAAAGAAATTCGGGGCTATATCTCTGAAACCAATGCGAATCTTCTTCTGACCTCTGAAGCAAATTTGTAGATAAGGACAAGAATAAAATACTTGGAGAAATGCTGAACTCGAAAAACCACATTTATTGCCTCAAATTTCAAAATATATGTAATAAAAATGTCAATAATGTGGTGAAATCCGAAATGCGAGAATAAACTGTTGAGGTGAACTGTGTTTGAAATACGTGTTGTAAAAGATATGATGCAAAATACCACTGAAACAACATGAAGTAAGCATTTTAGAGTTTCAAAATTTTCTAAGGAATTGTTGAGAACTTTATTTCGAAGATTTTTGCAACAGGTTACTTGGTTCAACTCCCAATAGTTCAGCCGATACTGACCAGAATTTCAGGAATTATGTAAAATTGTCTATATTATAGATTTTGATGCCCTAGATGTAATTTTTCTTATGTGGTTTTTTTAAGAGATAAATTCTACTAGTTTAGAGCTACAATATTGCTAGGCCAAATTCCTATTCGTTTCTGAGATAAAGGCCTGATAAATGCAAAAATGTGTAATTTAGCCCGGTTTAGATGAGGCCATAAAATCCGAACTGGATCTGACAGGACAAAATCCTACTAGGGTTTTTGAAGCCTAGATATGTACTTTTAAAAAATGCATACTAGAAGTAGTTTGCATTTTCAGTGTTGCATAGTGTAATGATACCATTGATGATGCTTTGTTTGTGTGACTATCATCTCTAACGACGAGGATCAAACAAGGTGGGTTTAAAGTTAAATTGTTGAAGAGATAACAAGTAAAATGACTTCGTAGGGATATAGGTCATGTTTTTCATTTCGCTAGCAGAAAGAAAATTCTAGTCGTCCTACGGGATCCTTAGTGAAAACTGAGAACTATATTACTTTCGAAACGAAGAATATATTTTCCAAAAATTTAGGTTTATGCTCCGGTTCTTATGGTGATTGCGCTTGGTCGATATCGCGTCCCAAGTCATACCAAATCATTCTAACTTGCACTGCCACAAAATATAAAACAGAACTCTTATCCTAGAATCGAACCGAAATCGATCAATGACTTTATTGTCCTAACATAGGATATAAATATTTATGTAACACAAGTAAAAAAGTAGATACGTATATACGTTACGGGGTACATATAACCAAAAAATACCACGCCAGTACCATGTGCGGAATATTGTCCTGATAACAAAAACGCGTGTTTTACTTCGATTCGGTGAAAAAAGTTTCCGCACCGACTGCGATTACTAAAGCACTTTTGATATTTTTTCTATTTAAAAATTTAAATTTGCTTTGTTTGAATAAATATTTATAGAAAACAAATACAATTCTCACAGGGAAATTCGTTAAAAACAGTCACTACCTTTCGCGAATTCTTTCGCGAAATAGAATAAATATAAACATAAAATTCGCGGGTTTATAAAGAAAAACAAAAAAATTCAAAGCTGCAATTAATGCCCTGAAATATCACGATTTGATAGCTAATTTATTTTTGATATTTGCAAAAAAGTTATAACCCTAATATACATACCCCTGTCTTTTTGTGCTAAAAAACTATTGAGTTTTAAACATTTATTCGATATGGTCCACACTCGAAACCGATGCTGGTCTGGAGAAAATAATACAACGTGCAAAGTTTGGACAATATCTTTTACTCACTTCGTGAGTTATTGTCCACACCATTCTAGAGCAATATTTTCATCTTTTGTAAGGGAGGTACTGGAAGGAGTAGTAGTTCAAACATCAACTAAGTTTGGACAAAATATTACGATACCCAATATTTGAATTAAATCGATTGATCCGTTCGAGAGTTATGGTGCGCAGCAGCCAGACAGACGGACGGACATGGCGAAATCGACCCCAACTTTTCTGAAACGAATTTCCAAACATGGGGTCTAAACCATTATTTCGATGATGCTGAGGTATAATCATTTCAGATGCTTGTAGTATGAATGGACAATCAAAATCTACGGATGATCGGTTTCTACGATTGTACGATGATCGAGTACGACGATTAACGGGTTTAACGATAATTTGGAATTTTGCACTGTGGGCGAAATTAAAATCTATTAAACTGGTTATGATAGACTGAAATTTGGAACATATGTTTCTTATTAACGCAGGTAAAACGTTATTGGATATGGTCTATATATGTCCACATTTTGGTGTAGATCCCATGTAACGATACCGATCGATTTTAGGTGTTTTGAATAGTTTAGTAACAATTATTGCAAATTATTTCAGTCAGAAATAGCTGTACTTTGACAATTGGGATTCAAAAACTTCCCCACATAAAATTGGTGACATAGACCCACGTTTTGGTGTAGCCCCCTTATATAGATATTGTCCGATTTTAGGATTTTAAAGTTTTTGACTACATTTTCTAGCCGACGCAGATGTATTTTTGCATTTAGGGTTCCCAGTGATAAAAAAAACTTATCCACCAAAATTTGTAGGCATAGTCCTCATATAATGATACCAGAATTTAACGCCTTTTTTACTATAAAATAAAACGGGTATATAATGAAGAGTAGCAATCGAAATTTTCGGAGTTATTACCTCGGACAATGTACTTTAAGAAAAACAACATGCGAAATCCGGTGAATGAAGTTTGTTATACTTTATATAAAATAATTTTTGGAAAGTTTGACAGTTTTAAGCCTAAGCTTACTCATGACAGTTTGACATACGGCCATATGTTGGGTTGTTTACAGTGACTTGAAAATATCACTTTGCAAAAAAAAAATGGAATTCACTTGTGAACATTTTCGTCCAACAATTGTTCACAACTTTCGACGTGGATAATCACGGCAAGAGTGCATCGATCAAATTAAATCTTTGTATCTCGATAAAGGACCATCCTATATCACTATGAAAAACTGGTTTAATGAGTTTAATCGTCGCCGACACTCGCCAAAAAACGAAGGTCGACGACCCTCACTTTCAAAAACGGCCGTTGTGCCGTGTGCCGTGATCCTATAGCACTATGAAAAACTAGTTTAATGAGATCAATCGTCGCCGGCACTCGCCAAAAAACGAAAGTCGACGACCCTCACGTCAAAAAACGACCGTTGTGCCGTGCGTGAACTGATAATGCAAGATCGCCATGTTATATATCGTGAGATAGAGGCACCCTTGGGCTTTTCTTCCGCCAACTAACTTTTGATATTGCATAAATACCTGACCGAGTGGTGACTATACGGCTTGAGAAATGTAGGACGTATAATTCTGAGTGTTACACTACAATTTGTTTGTCAGAGAAATTCGAAAAACGAGCTCTCACACATCGATTCAAACCAGCGCCTGTTTGACCGGATCCAACGACTTCATTTGATTCCAGCACATAAATAAACAAGTAAAAAAGCATTAAGTTCGGCCGGGCCGAACTTTTCATACCCTCCACCATAAAATATTCATTCCTGTCCCCAACTTTAAGTGAGTACGTTAAAATGTCAGATAATGTACATAAAATGCTTCATTCGGGAGGCCGTTTTTTATGGTGCCTATATCTAACTGTTGACAATTTTTAGTGGGCTAGAAATTGGGAGGTACTGTTATATAGGGGTTATAAAAAAACATGGGCCTATGTTGACAGTTTTTGATGGGAGCCTTTAATGTCAAATAACTCCTAATTCGGTTACATAACGTGGGAACTTCAAATGTCATTAACAGCTAGTTCGGAGGTATCTGGGCTATACGAAAATATGAACTTAAATGAACAATTTTTGTTGACTTTTAAATTTCAAATTACAGAAAGTTCGTCCAAAAAATAAAGCTATGGAAAATCGGGAGGTTTGTTTTGGGGCTATACAAAAACATGGACCTACGTTCGGTTAAACATTTTAAGTAAAATCCTCAAAGTACCGAAAATAGGGAAGTATCGTTATATTGGGGCTATGTTGAAAATTGTTGATGCAGATGTGTGGTGACCACTAAGAACTTCAAATGTCAAATTACTGCTTGTTCGGTTTAATATTGTAGCTAAAATCATCAAATTACTGAAAATCGGGAGGTACCGTTATATGGGGGCTTTCTTGACAATTTTTGGTGGAGAGGTGTGGTGACCACTAAGAATTTCAAATGTGAAATGTTCAAATTACAGATAATTCGGTTAAAACTTGTTGGTAAAATTCTCAAAATACCTGAAATCGGGCGGTAACGTTATATGGGGGCTATTCCAAAACATGGACCTATGTCCACTAGTTATATAAGTTTATTGACATTTAAGAACCCTAAATGTCAATTGATAGCTAAATCGGTCTGAAAATGTAGATAAAAACGTCAAAATGCCGTAAATCAGGGGTACCGTTATATGGGGGCTATACCAAAACTTGGGCCTAGGTCCACAACTTTTGTTATATAAGTTTAGTTACACTTAAGAACCCTAAATGTCAAATTATAGCTATATCGGTCTGAAAATGTAGCTAAAAACGTCAAGATACCGTAAATCGGGGGGTACCATTATATGGGGGCTATACCAAAACGTGGACCTATGTCCACAAGTTTTGTCACATAAGTTTATTGATATTTAAGAACTTCAAATGTCAAATTATAGCTAAATCGGTCTGAAAATGTAGCTAAACCCGTCAAAATACCGTAAATCGGGGGTACCGTTATATGGGGGCTATACCAATACGTGGACCTATGTCCACAACTTGTGTTACATAAGTTTATTGACTTTTAAGAACCCTAAATGTCAAATTATAGCTAAATCGGGCTGAAAATGTAGCTAAACCCGTCAAATACCGTAAATCGGGGGGTACCGTTATATGGGGGCTATACCAATACGTGGACCTATGTCCACAACTTTTGTTATATAAGTTTATTGACTTTTAAGAACCCCAAATGTCAAATTATAGCTACATCGGTCTGAAAATGTAGCTAAAAACGTCAAATTACCGCAAATCGGGGGTACCGTTATATGGGGGCTATACCAAAACGTGGACCTATGTCCACAACTTTTGTTATATTTGTTTGTTGACACATAAGAACCCTAAATGTCAAATTATAGCCAAATCGGTCTGAAAATGTAGCTAAAAACGTCAAAATACCGTAAATCGGGGGGTACCGTTATATGGGGGCTATACCAAAACGTGGACCGATATAGCCCATCATCGAACTTGACCTGCCTGCAAACAAAAGACGCATTTTCCCAAAATTTCAGCGTCCTATCTCTATTTTTGTGGATGCTAGAGTGATTACCACAGACGGACGGACGGACGGACGGACGGACGTGCTCAGATCGACTTAGAATTTTACCCTGATCAAGAATATATATACTTTATAGGGTCGCAAATGAGTATTTCAATGCGTTACAAACGGAAAAACAAACTTAATATACCCTCCATACTATGGTGGAGGGTATAAAAAGGCGTGATCAACGATTTTCGTCGCCAGAAGGCGCTGTGAAATCGTTCAAAAACCATGTTTTAGAGTTGTCTCAATCAAGCCACTGTAAACAACCCAACACATGGTCGTATGTCAAACTGTCCTAAGTACGCTTAGGCTAAAACTTTCCAAAAAAAGTCAACTGAAGGCTGGCGACACTGCGTGTTGCCTAGGGCAGACAGTTTTCTAGTGTCCCTCGTATTTTGAATATAAACAATAGTGAATAATCTTGCAATCACTGTCTTTTTAAAGCAGCATCTCCAATCTATTAGAACAAATTAAATTATGCACTGTTTACTTTCATTTTCCCCACAAATTTTGACGACGAAAATAAATACCAAAACATCAATTTGGCATAAAAATAAATACTCCAAATAAACGTACCACTATAACGGTCAAAAACAACAGCTAAATGTTTAGAATAAAACACCATTAATAATGTTCATATAACTTAAGGTAACATTTCGGACTTTCGCGCAGCTAGATTTGAATTTCGCCCACAGTTTGTCGATTTTATTCAATTATTAGATTTTACACTTTCCGATGTGGGAAACGATGATGGTCGGGAATTATCGAGTTTGACGATGGTCGGGAACGATTGTCTACAAGAATGAAAATTACAACTTTTCAATACGAGTTACCATTCTTGAGATATAGTGTTATAAATGCCAAATTACACATGCGAAAAAGTAAGGGAACTGGAAATAACAACACCATGTGTAAGGTATTTCCATAAGTTTTCAAACGGTACCCACTTTGCAGTAATCGGTTCAGTAGAACCGGGTCTAGCCCGATTATAAATCTGGCCTATCAAGTGAAATAACCGGCGAAACGGATCTGCCGCGCATGAAAATTATACATATCCGTAATAAGCGCAACTAACCCGACCTTTTGATAAACAATCAAAAAATCGGAGGGTTTTCTTTGGAATCGTTCCCGTTGGGCTTTCGCTTATACATGTGGGTTAAATGGGCTATTTTTGCATAAAATGACGCTAACATGGAATAACTCTACTAAACACGATCCGATTTTGTTGGATTTTTTTAAGATAGGTATAATTTTGTTCTTCAAGGAAGCATATATTGTTTGGGGGGACAGACGCGCTTACCCCGGTTATTTTAGCCGTTTCACCTGAATATGTCCGATTTTCCTTATAAGTGCATAAAAATGATGTGTTTCTTATCTCAAGAATGGTTCCTTCTAGGAAAAAAATATAATGACCAAACCTTTTTGTCTACAATATTTGCTCTAGTCACTTTTGATTTGATTTGACCCACCGTTTTCAAGAAAACATCTTTAACCTAAAAAATTCCTAAATTTTGAACTTTGACCCCGAACAACTGTTTTTGAAAACATGGAATTTTAGGACATTGTTTCTAATGGCAAACCATAACTTAAAATTCAGCTTTGTGGGAATTTTTGCTACTTCAATAACTATTTTGACCGGACTACTAGCCTAAATTCTATAACTAGCTACTCTAGTATACACACCGAACAGGAGACTGAAGTCTCCGTGAGGAACCGAAACGAATGCATCTGAGGAGGACAGAGAAATGATGCCTCTGTGTGGTAAAGAAGACCAAAGTCTCCCTATAGAACAAAAAAACCCCAAAACATCTATGGAGGACAGGAAACCACAGTATCAGTATGGAACAGAAAGCCAAATAATCTGTGTTGTTCAGAATACCGGCGCCTCGGTGAGGAACAGGAAGCCAATAACTCTGAGAGGAACAGTATACCGAAATATTTTTATAGCAGCAGTAAGCTGAAGTCACAGATTTGTATACCCTACACCACTATGTGGGGAGGGTATTATAAGTTGGTTTTGGTGTTTTTGCCCAAAAAGTTTGTGACGCATCGAAATAATGGTAAAAACCAAATTTCCGTTGCAATTCCATTTGAAAAAAAATTAAATTAAAAATTAAAATTTGTTTGCGAGCACATCTACAATTTTTGGTATAGAGGTTCTGGTTTCAAATCTGTCGCGTTCACAAAATTGGCCGATGCGAGCAAAAGTTATAGCGCTTTTTGTTTTCTATAAAGAACAAATATAAAGAAAAAGTGTCTTATTTGTTGTTATGAGAAAATGTATGCATAAATCGTCAACAGCATTCCATATCTAGGAATATATATGTTTAAACATTTACTAAATTTATTATTATTTTCGCGGAAAATCAACAAATAACAAAAAAATATTGAAGTAAATCCAAATTATCCTTTCCCAGAATCCGTACAAACCATTAAAAAATAAATTAAAAATATCTGCGGAATCTAGACAATACGTAGACAAATATGAATCACAAATAATAGAGACTGGGCACATAAATTGCATATTATAGCAACAACAACTTATTTTTGGAAAATATTGTTGAAAATATATTTGGGAGTTTTGCAACTATTTCAGTTGATGCGCATCCGTTTTTGGATACAACGAATCAATCTCTTTCAATATTTATGCATATATCGATGTTTCACTCTGCGGCCAAAGTGTGCCGCCAGTTGCATCACACAATGTAAAAAAAAACCTTAAAGTGGGTAAAAGTCGCGCAATGTGCATACGATTTTGATGCGCATCCGGTTTCAGTAAAACCCATCAAAAATACGTAAAAATACACCTATTTCAAATTCTTCAAGAAACGCGGATGTGCCTCCACATTATATTTCGGGTGAAAACCCCATATTACTCACGTATCTCTGTAATTTATTACTAGACATCGGATTTTAGCATGTTTTTTATTTCTTATCCGATTGGACTCAAATTTTGGATCTAGGCGTTTTGAGGGTCAATTTTTCGATATTTGGGGTCATATCAAAAATATGCAAAAAATATGCAAAATATGCAAAAAATATGCTAAATATGCAAGTGTTTTTTTGACAAAAATCAATTAAATTTAGAAAATCATCAAAAAAGCATTCTAAATTAAGTTTTTTGACGTTTAACATAGTTTTTTTGCAGATTGTTATGTTATTGAGACTCTCCAGATATTCCGCCACAGCAATAAATCTAGACTAACAAGTCTTAAATCAGTTTTCACAAGGTGAGAAAATGTCAAATAACGCAGCATTCTATTACAACATAATTTGCTTCCTATACAAATGTAGATAGATAATGGAAAAATTTAAAAACTCAATCAGAAATGTCAAAATCAACATGTCCAAATATGGGGATTGTTTCTAATCGGCCAAAATTGTCTAGCAAAAAAACAAAGGAGCTAGAGTTAGTCGCAATTTTTTCTAGTTTTTGGAAAAAGGGTTCGTTTTTTAGCGCAAAATGGGAAAAAGTACTAAAGTACCATTTACGATTCCAGGTTCTGGAATATAACTATAATTAGAAGTATACGTTTTGCATATCCACATATTAGATTTGAATATATTTTATAGTTTTTAGTCCTATATTTGTGGTCAAAAAGCTTCTTTGGAAAAATGCTCTAACTGCATCTTTAATATTGAAGACAAGGTTTTAGTTTAATGCACTAAAAATACATAATTTTATATGTATATTGTAAGCATACAACCGCCGAAAAGTAATGCATTATTTTTAGATTCACTTTTGGCAGTTTTGTTGAGATGTGTATTATTTTATTGTTGTTAAATAATTTGAGCTTAATCTCGGGTTTTGTTGTTTTCAAATTTTTAAAAACAACAAGTTTTATTTAAAGTGTGATGTAGTTAAAATGATTAGTGCAAAATGACATCACTCAGAAAAACCATACAATAGCGTGGTAGTGGTAAAATAAGTCAAACCCTTGCAATTATCTTTAACATGGCAAAACCACTCACATATTTCTGCTAGAAAAGCATTTGGAATGCTAAGAAAATATAGTTCTTTCATTCCTGCTACAGGAAAACAATTTTGATAACACAGTCGAAAAGAAAATATACTCGACAATTTGAACTAATTATTACAAATGCTTCGAATTTGGACAGTTGTTTAATGGAGGAGTTGCTGTAAAAATTGTTTCAGCAACATTTAGAAAAAATTATCGAGTACAAGGAAATAACATCTTTTATAACACATAAGTCTTGCTGTCTAGGATATAAATAAATATATTAAGAAAAATATCCGCCGCAATATTGTCATTAAAGTTGCCAAAGGCAAAGATTTCAAGGAATCTTAATTTTCAAAAAAAAAAAAATAAATAAATTTCACACTTGCCCCGTGTTTTGCTTACATCCTGATGTATACTTTCAAAACGTCATATTTTTAGCTCTACTTTCACAATCTGATTGGCGTTTTCTGTAATTTGGGAAAATTGAGTCTTGTTGCATGGTAAATTGGTAAAAAGTAAGGAAAGGAACAAATACGGGCAATGCCAATAAAAATGTCCGGATTGTCGTATAGAAAAATCTCACTATTTTTAACACTTAGAGCACGTAGAGTATTATATAACTACCACGAGTTATTTAATCATAGAAAATAATTTATTTTCTTTACTATTCGTTAATCCGGACAATTTGATACACCGCCGAAACCTGTGGTATAGGGATTATCGAGATTATACTGTATATATGGGTGCATTATCCAAATCTGAATCGATTCTTAACAAAATCTCCAATTTGTTTTCAAAAAGACCTGGCCAGATGGATAAGTGCGAATCTATGCAGATCATAAAAAGGAACTGTGGGTCTATTTCGTTTCCTTTTGCATGCTGCAAACTCATTCACTAAGACATAATACCCTTAGGGTATTAAAATATAGTTATCAGTGCAACCATGAATAAAAATTCCGTGCATAATTTGTTTCCTTTCCCAAATTTCACAATTTTTTTTCCATATTTATGCCCAAAAAAGGGAATATTTTTGTCGATTCGACTAGAATATGCCATCATGAAGCGAATCTAGTAGCTTTCTAAAATTATTTTCCCTGCATATGTTTTTATATGTTATATGTTTTTAGTAAAATATGAAAGATTTTATGTAATATTCAATATTGTCTTAGTCTTAATATCTAACTCATTTGTTATTCTGTCAGACAATTTCGCCGAGCAGAAACTATCAACATATTTGGATACGTTGATTTTGATATTTCTGACTTATGTTGTAATAAGAAGGCTGGGTTATAGGACATTTTCTAAGTCTTTTAGTCCAGATTTATTGCTGTGGCGGAATAATAATTAATAACATAATAATCTGCTAAGAAATCGACGTTTAACGACAATAAACTTAATTTAGAACACTTTTTGATGACTATCCAAATTTAATTTGACGGTTTTCGCCAAAAAAAAATTAGTTGCATATTTTGCATATTTTTTGCATATTTTGCATATTTTTTGCATATTTTGCATATATTTTGCATATTTTGCATATTTTTTGCATATTTTGTGCATATGCAAAATATGCAAATATGCAAAAAAATAAAAAATATGAGCCTGTCATTGCATTCAGTTTTCTTCAAAACGAATTTTGGTCCAATCAGAATTTTCGTATCTTTATTAATAAAAAATATGCAAATATGCAAAATCCGATGTCTATTTATTACACGTGTTTTGGCAAATATTATAATCTATATATATAAAAGAGTGGTGAGGTGAGGTGAGTGATTCATCAGCGCCCAGACGAAACCGCGGAAGCTAGAAAGTTGAAATTTTGGGTGTAGGTTGCTGTTGGTGTGTAGGGGTGAGATAAGGCTGGGTATTTGGAAATTCGTCCTAGAAGTGTACGAAAAGTACTAAAATGTACTAAATATGGTACCCTTTGTATTAGGCAAACGGTAAGAGCTAGATTTCTGAAATTTGGAATGAGGGTAACTGATGGAGAGCTAGAAATATGTACCACAGGGTTTTTTGAAATTCGAACTATAAGTGTACGAAAAGAACAAAAGGGTACTAAATTTAGTACAATTGAGATTTGGGTGAACAGATAGAGCAGGAATCCTGAAATTTTGAATGAAGGTCACTGATGAAGAGTAACGATGAAAGGTTTTTGGAAATCCGAACTATAAGGGTACGAAAAATACTAAATGGTACTAAAATTAGTACAATTTAGATTTGGGTGAACTGACAGAGCTGGAATCCTGAAATTTGAAATGGGAGTTACTAGTGGAGAGTAACAAAGAAAGGTTTTTGGAAATTCTACCTATTAGTGTACGAAAAGTACTAAATGGTACTCAATTTAGTACTATTTGGATTTAGGTGAAAGGATAGAGCTGGAATCTTGAAATTTGGAATGAGGGTCACTGATGACGAGAAGCGATGAAAGGTATTTGGAAATTCGAACTATAAGGGTATGAAAAGTACTAAATGGTACTAAATTTAGTACAATTTGGATTTCGGTGAACGGATTGAGCTGGAATCCTGAAATTTTGAATGAGGGCCATTGATGGAGAGTAACAAAGAAAAGATTTTGGAAATTCGAGTTGTATGTGCACGAAAAGTACTAAATTTAGAACAATTTTGATTTGGGTGAATGGATAAAGGTGGAATCCTGAAATTTGAAATGAGAGTCGCTGATGAAAGGTTTTTGGAAATTCGAACTATAAGGGTACGAAAAGTACTAAATGGTACTAAGTTTAGTACAATTTGGATTTGGATTTGGGTGAACGGATAGAGCTGGAATACTGAAATTTAGAATGAAGGTCACTGATGAAAAGTAACAATCAAAGGTTTTTGGAAAGTCTACCTATTAGTGCACGAAAAGTACTAAATGGTACTAAATTTAGTACAATTTAGATTTGGGTGAAACGATTGAGCTGGAATCCCAAAATTTGGAATGAGGGTCACTGGTGGAGAGTAACAAAGAAAAGTTTTTGGAAATTCGAACTGTAAGTGCATGAAAAGTACTAAATTTAGTACAATTTGGATTTGGTTGAACGGATAGAGCTGGAATACTGAAATTTGGAATGAAGGTCAATGATGAAAAGTAACAATGAAAGGTTTTTGGAAAGTCGACCTATTAGTGTACGAAAAGTACTAAATTTAGTACAATCTGGATTTGGGTGAACGGATTGAGCTGGAATCCTGAAATTTGGAATGAGGGTCACTAGTGGAGAGTATCAAAGAAAAGTTTTTGGAAATTCGAACTGTAAGTGCACGAAAAGTATTAAATTTAGTACAATTTGGATTTGGGTGAATGGATTGAGCTGGAATCCTGAAATTTGGAATGAGCGGGCACTGATAGAGATTAACAAAATTACTAAATGGCACTAAATTTAGTACAATTTGGATTCGGGTGAACGGATAGAGCTGGAATCCTGAAATTTGGAATGAGGGGTCACTGATGGAGAGTAACAAAGAAAAGTTTTTGTTTATTGTATATTATTTGTATATTATTACTTTTCCGCTTACGAAGTAGCGGGCATTTTGCTAGTCGTGTATAAAAGATTCCATTTATGTTAAAATATATTTTTCCTGATTTTCCTATTTCCAAGGTATCTATATCGGCGGTTTTAGTGGATGGATTCGATCGCGGGAGAGCTCATTAGATCCGTCGCGTAAAAAAACTAAATTCACGCGGGGTTCAAAGGAAATTGAAAGACACTTGTAAATTTTAAACGCAAAAAATATGTTTATACCCTCAGCATTTATGCTAACGAGGGTATATACACTTTCATACGGGCAAAATGTGCCTCATCGAAATAATGGTTTTAGACCCCAAGTATGTTTGGACGAAATGTGTTTCAGACAATTTGGAGTCGTTTGAGCAATGTCCGTCCGTCTGTCTGTCTGCCTGTCTGGCTGGCTGGAGCGCACGATAACTCTCGAACGGATCTCAACCGATTCGGTTCAAATTTTGGCTTTCGCAATATTTTACCCAAACTTAGTTTAAGTTCGAAGATGGGCTATATCGGTCCACTCCTTCCGGTACCTCCCCCACAAAAGTTCGAAAATATTCGGAAAATTTGTGCGCACGATAACTCTTGAAGGGAGTAACCGATTTGGTCCATACTTTGCCCAACGTGAAATGTGTACCAGACTTCAATAAGGTTTCAGTATGGACTCAATCGGTCCACTCCTTCGGGTACCTCCCACCCAAAATTTCGGAAAAGTTCAGTTAAGGGCCATCTCTCGAATCGCTTTGATTTTTGTTTTAGGAACTTGTATTCACTGTCCTCCATACGACGGTACAAGTTTCATCAGGGGCAAGTCCATACTTCCGGAGAAAATAGCCTGAAAGTTGCAAAAAACCACTATGACACCGTGTGAGGTGGTTGGAGCACAAGATAACTCTAGAACGGATCTGCAGATTCGGTCCAAAATTTGGCCTTAGTAATATTTTGTCCAAACATAGTTTAAGTTTGAAGATAAGCTATATCGGTCCACTCCGTCAGGTACCTCCCCCACAAAAGTTGAAACATGTACGGAAAAATTGTTCGTACGGTAACTCTTGAAGGGAGTGGCCGAATTGGTCTATAATTTACACATCCTAATATATCTACCAGATATAGATCCATCCGGTACCTCCCACACAAAATGTCGGATAAGTTCACTTTAAGACCTGATACCGAATCACTTTGATTTTTGTTGAAGCAGCTTACCTTCGCTGCCTCAATTACGATGATAAAAGTTTTTTCAGGGGCAAGTCTATACTTCTTGAGAAAACAGCCCGAAAGTTGTAAAATACCTCTATGCCACCATATGAGTGGCTGGAGAGCTCGAACCGAATACTGCGTTCGTCTACACTTGAAATTCGAAGGTGGTGCTTATAGGTCCACACCTTCTGGTACCTCCCTATCTATGGGTATCCCACCAAATTTGTGAGCTTTAATCCTATCCATATTTTTACCGGTTCATGCGCCCAAAATTTTGAAACCCCCCTAAATACATAAGTTTTTTTGGGGAAAAAAATGTATTTCAATCCACACAGGCTGAGGGTATATCTCTGTCGGCAAAGCCGACTGATACTTTTTTACTTGTTTTTAAAAAATTCACCCATCAAATTTTTACTTTTAGACTCCAATTACTAGGAAACTGTAAGAGATAGATATACATTAAACGACGTAAAGTCACGTGTACTATAATCATATTATGAGTTTGGAATATCATTTTGCGCGTTTCAAAATGTCAGCATCAATTTTAGGTGGATATATCGAAAAATCTGCCATTCTTTCTTTGGACATAGGTCTATAAAATTTATGGTTAAGCCAGAAGTCGGAATGGAACATCAAAAAACTTGTTGGCTTCCACCCATTTTTACCCATTTTTCTACATTGATGCCAACACAGCTTCCACGAAAATTAATTTTAATGGTCGACATTATGCGATCCCTCCTAATACACTTCATTTTGAAGAATTTCAGTCATAGTATATAGAATATGTTAACAGTTTGCGAATTCTAAATGGGTGAAACTAGGATTCATCCATTGTAAAACATTTTTGGTTTTTACCATATACCAAAATGAATATCTCTACGAGCTGAGTCGATCTGGCTATGTGTGTCCGTTCGTCTGTCCGTCTGCCCATCTAAACTTCTTAATCGTCACCAAGTTTTGGGTGTTTATGGGCGTCCCAGAAGTGAAGAATAAAGTATTTAGGGGTCGTAAAGGGCAAACAATTTATTTGGGGAAAAAGTCAAGGTTTTATTAAAAAGTAAATATCTCAGCCTCTATAAGGGATATACAAAAAGCAAAACCTGACAATTAAAGTACACCTTTCTAATGAAGTAAACGAGGTAGGTGGTCATACAACAATAGTCGCTAATGCGATTTTTGTTTGGGGACTTTCCGAAAGCAAAACCTGACTATGAAAGTAGAAACAATCAACGTTTTATTCATATGCGAATTTCTCCGCTTCTAGTAGGCGTATTCCAAAATTGGTTGGCGAAGATGTTGCAAAATTGGTTGGCGTAGGTGGTCAAACAACGGAGATATCGCAAAAATCGGCAATGCATCCCATTTCTTCATTTTTTGCAATCGCGCTGCAAGTCGCAATTTTGATAGTATCGTCACGATTTTGGTGAATAATAGGCCTCCAAGAAAGAAACATATTGAGTTTGGTGATAGTCGTATAATATGCAAGAGTCGGAATGGGCAAAAAACTTATGTGGACAAAAATTCAAAGTTTTATTCTTATTCGAATATCTCCACTTTTAGTAGTCCTATTCCAAACGGAAAGCCCCTCAATGGATGTGGAAAATATCACCTTTATTATGATGCAAAATAGGTAGGCGCACATCCCACTTTCCCGTTTTTTATACCCTCCACCATAGTATGGAGGGTATATTAAGTTTGTTTTTCCGTTTGTAACGCATTGAAATACTCATTTGCGACCCTATAAAGTATATATATTCTTGATCAGGGTAAAATTCTGAGTCGATCTGTGCACGTCCGTCCGTCCGTCCGTCTGTGGTAATCACTCTAGCATCCACAAAAATGGAGATAGGACGCTGAAATTTTGGGAAAATGCGTCTTTTGTTTGCAGGCAGGTCAAGTTCGATGATGGGCTATATCGGTCCACGTTTTGGTATAGCCCCCATATAACGGTACCCCCGATTTACGGTATTTTGACGTTTTTAGCTACATTTTCAGACCGATTTAGCTATAATTTGACATTTAGGGTTCCTAAGTGTCAATAAACTTATATAACAAAACTTGTGGACATAGGTCCACGTTTTGGTATAGCCCCCATATAACGGTACCCCCCGATTTACGGTATTTTGCCGTTTTTTGCTACATTTTCAGACCGATGTAGCTATAATTTGACATTTAGGGTTCTTAAGTGTCAATAAACTTACATATAAAAAGTTGTGGACATAGGTCCACGTTTTGGTGTAGCCCCCATATAACGGTACCCCCCGATTTACGGTATTTTGACGTTTTTAGCTACATTTTTAGACCGATGTAGCTACAATTTGACATTTAGGGTTCTTAAGTGCCAATAAACTTATATAAGAAAACTTGTGGACATAGGTCCACGTTTTGGTGTAGCCCCCATATAACGGTACCTCCGATTTACGGTATTTTGACGTTTTTAGCCACATTTTCAGACCGATATAGCTATAATTTGACATTTAGGGTTCTTAAGTGTCAATAAACTTATATAACAAAAGTTGTGGACATAGGTCCACGTTTTGGTATAGCCCCCATATAACGGTACCCCCCGATTTACGGTATTTTGCCGTTTTTAGCTAAATTTTTAGGCCGATGTAGCTATAATTTGACATTTAGGGTTCTTAAGTGTCAATAAACTTATATAATAAAACTAGTGGACATAGATCAATGTTTTGGAATAGCCCCCATATAACGTTACCGCCCGATTTCAGGTATTTTGACGATTTAAGTCGCTTTTCTAGACCGAATTAGCTATAATTTGATATTTAGGGTTCTTAGTGACCAAAAAACTTATATTCGAAAAAATTATGAACATAGGCACATGTTTTGGTATAGCCCCATATAACGGTACCTCCTGATTTTCGGTATTTTGAGATTTTTACCTACAAGTTTTAACCGAATTAGCTGTAATTTGAACATTTGACATTTGAAGTTCATAGTGGTCACCACACCTCTCCACCAAAATTGTCTGAAATTTTGGGAAAATGCGTATTTTGTTTGCAGGCAGGTCAAGTTCGATGATGGGCTATATCGGTCCACGTTTTGGTATTGCCCCCATATAACGGTACCCCCGATTTACGGTATTTTGACGTTTTTAGCTAAATTTTCAGACCTATGTAGCTATAATTTGACATTTAGGGTTCTTAAATGTCAATAAACTTACATAACAAAATTAGTGGACATAGGTCCACGTTTTGGTATGGCCCCCATATAACGGTACCCCCCGATTTATGGTATTTTGACGTTTTTAGCTACATTTTCGGACCGATTAAGCTATAATTTGACATTTAGGGTTCTTAAGTGTAAATAAACTTATATAACAAAATTAGTGGACATAGGTCCACGTTTTGGTATAGCCCCCATGTAGCGGTCCCCCGATTTATGGCATTTTGACGTTTTTAGTTACATTTACAGACCGATTTAGCTATAAATTTACATTAGGGTTCTTAAATGTCAATAAACATATATAACTAGTGGACATAGGTCCATGTTTTTGAATAGCCCCCATATAACGTTACCGCCCGATTTCAGGTATTTTGCCGTTTAAATTCACATTTCTAGACCGAATTAGCTATATTATTGATATTTAGGGTTCTTAGTGACCAAAAAACTTATATTAGAAATAATTATGAACGGAGGTCCATGTTTTGGTATAGCCCCATATAGCGGTACCTCGGTATAACGGATTTCGGTATCCCCATATAACGGATTTTCGAATTATCTGTAATTTGAACATTTGACATTTGAAGTTCTTAGTGGTCACAACACCTCTCCATCAAAAATTGTCAACATAGGTCCATTAGGAGTTATTTGACATCAAAAACTGTCAACATAGGTCTATGTTTTTTTTTTTATTATAACCCCTATATAACGGTACCTCCCAATTTCTAGCCCACCAAAAATTGTGAACATACATAGTTAGATATAGGCACCATAAAAAAGGGCCTACCGAATGAAACATTTTATGTACATTATCTGACATTTTAACGTTCCCACTTAAAGTTGGGGACAGGAATGAAAACTAATTATTCCATTTTAGTTCAGAATATTTTATGGTGGAGGGTATGAAAAGTTCGGCCCGGCCGAACTTAACGCTTTTTTACTTGTTTTATTTAAATTGTACTGACGAGTATCTCAGTTTTGGTTGGATGCGTCTTAACAATGAAGATATGTTCTCAATTGCTTCACCAAAATTGGTGAAATGCTTGTAATGTTGAAAAAGACTTTGGAATATTTCAATTTCCAATTTGTGCAATTTTATTTATATGTCAGATATTTCTGCTTATGTTGGACATATTCTAAGGATAGAACTTGATAATGAATCTGAGCCATCTGAGCTTTAAACTAATACAAAATGTGGCATTTATGGTAAAATATTTTAATATTTTGAAGTTTTTACTTACAAATACTTCTGCTTCTATTTGTTGTATTAAAGACTAATCAAGAAGACCAGCAAAGCTTTCAATCAGTACAAAGTAGATGTCGGCAGAAGTCAAATATAAAATTAAATTAAATTAAATATTTTTGGTTCAGTTCGCCTTAAGTCATTTGGTATAAAGTCAGATAGGTGAATACTTTAGTATCACCCAAAAATAAATGTTTACAAGTGAAAAGCTTATGTGCAGGGGTAGTGGTGTAGTTCACACATAGTCGGCCTCGTCCCGACTATAACCTTTGCTCACTTGTTTACTTTGTAATGTTGGCATTAAAATCACACCCGAAATTGGATTGGAACAACACCCAAAGGCATTGTGTAATAACACCCGACTGACCTGGAAAAGCAATAATGAGGAGTGGACAATGAAAGGTCTTATTGCACTTTATTCCTGAAATAACTCCATTGGCAAAAGTTTGGGGATTTCGACCCCAAATCCAATTCCAAGTACACTTTCTTATTTAACGTTTACTTTTTATCCATATTAATTAGCCACTACAAATTTCAAAAGAATTCTTTCCCCTCTTTTCCTCATCCTTCTAGCGAAGGAAAACGAACAACAAAAAACATATTGCAGGTTTATTATTGTTTCTTTTCGAATTATCGATATTTTAGCACCTTTATTTCATTCTCAATCCATCTGTTTTATATCCCCTCCACTCAACAATATTTTGTTTTTTTTTTTCTGAATTTCCAACAATCATAAAAAGAAAGCCAAATCACAGTAAAGAAAGTGAAAATTATGCCATAATACTTTATGAAATTTTCATAATTTTCCTTTCCCTTCCTTCCCCACCATATACAAAATGAAAATTCTTGTGAAATACCATGTTTCGCATATTTTCATCAGGCTGGAAAGCCATCGTTAACGAAAAGACAAAAAACAATAAAAATAAACACCAGCAAAAGTGGGAGTGTTGAGTTGTGACTTTCCTTCGATTTTTCTGCAAATATTTCTTCTTCTTTTTTTGTTTCGTCCGCTTGGACTTCTGCTGCCGTTGCTGAATTTCATTTTGTGTTTGTTTCCAGAACATAAATCATTTTTTATTTTCCAAACATTGGTGTGTGTTTGCACGTTGTGTCTTTCTCCTTTGCTCGTAGCCTAATGAAAGAGTTTGTTTGGCGGCCTGTTGTTGCTCTTCTTCTTGGTCTTGCTTGTGACTGGTTTTGTTGTTTTACGTTGTGCAGACAAGAAAGCCATTAGAAGAAGTTCAACTGTCCGCATTTGTTTCTGAAGTAGTTCTGCGCCAACAGCGTCCGTCCGTTGTTGGTTATGGCATTGGCATTTGTAGTGCCATCAACAACGGCAACAACAACCACACTGGCATTGCCACTTTCATTACTCCTCTGTTTGTAATCATAATCCTTGGGGGTATTGTTTTTTGGGGTATAGCCGCTGCTTGTGGCAATTGCAGTGCAAAACTGGGAGTTGTAGTGTTGAATCAACACCAGTCTTTAGTGCTTTGTGTGTGTGAAGGTTGTTTTCTTCTGTGGGTTGGCTAAGTGTCATATTTCATGCAATACATTACAAAATATTTAACAATTCACAGCAATGAACTAGAAGACAATGTGCCGAAATATTAACCAGTGAATAGTGGCAAAGAAAGTTTTTAAAAATGTGCTGGACTTAGAACATCCTTAATATAACAAATAATCCACTAATATTAGAATATATAGATACATAAAAATTTCTACAGAAGAAAGATGTTTAATGCCTTTGAAAAGAAAATAACAAATTAATATCAAATTAATTACTTTTTAGCTGGCCCTTTACAGAACATTTGTTACAGAAGCCGAATTAAATCTCCATTCATCTCTATTTGTTGCTTTATTTTGCTAATTTGGGACATCGTGTTTTCTGATTTCGTTTTCTATTTATTGACTCAATCTTAGCCTTGGCCTTACAGATCTGCGTACACATAAGTACGAATTACCAAAACTACCTCAATCCCATACTCCAACAATAATCATTATTCCAAATATCAGGATTTCACCTCTATTCATTCATCCAAATCCAAATTGTACCAAATTTAGTAAATACTTTTCGCATAAATAAGTGCGAATTTCGAATGCTACCTCAATACCTCAATACCAGCTCTATCCGTTCACACGAATCCACCGTGGTGCAATGGTATGCACGCCCGCCTTGCACGCAGAAGGTCGGTGGTTCGATTCCCCGGCCAGGCAACATCAAACAATTTTCAACGGTGGCAAAATACCCCTCAGTAATGTTGGCGACATTTCCTGAGTATTTCAGCCTTGTAAAACTTCTCTACAAGTGGTGTCTTTAGACACGCCGTTTGGACTCGGCGATAAACAGTAGGTCCCATATCATTGAGCTAATATGAATCGGGGTGCACTCATTGATATGAGAGAAGTCTCCCTTGTCCCGTATGGAATGTTGTGGAACAATGTTTTGTTTAGTACCATTTCGTACTTTTCGTATACTTGAGTACGAATTTAACAAACCATATGCTTTTATATACACCACTTCCCAACCTTGATTTCCATACCAAATTCAAAGATTCTGGCTATATCAGTTCAAAATATAAAATTGGAACTAAATTTGGTAACTTTTAGTACTTTTCGTACAATTAGAGGTCGAATTTCCAAAAACCCTTTGGTACATTTTTCTAACTCTCCATCAGTGATCCTCTAGCTCTTGCCGTTTGCATAAACAAAGGGTACCATATTTGGTGCCTTTTAGTACTTTTCGAACCCTTCTAGTTCGAATATCCAAAAACCCAGCATTATCTCACCCCTACACACCAACAACAACCCACACTCAAAATTTCAAGATTCTAACTGCAGCCGTTTCGTCTCTGCGATGATGTGTCACTCACTTACTTATCACTAGACAGCGGAATCCTATGCAAATGCATATATGGTTTGGATGGTCGTAGAGAAAATCTCAATATCTCTTCGAAATGACTGAAATTTTGTATTAAGTCTTCCTTGGGAGTATAAAACTTTCCACATGAAATTTCTCGGTATAGGTCCACGTCTTCATATAGCCCCTATAGAACGATATCTCCGGATTTCTGGGATTCTAAAGGTTGTGGCCTCAATATACCTCCGAAATGGTTGAAATTTGGTATTAAGTCTTCCCAGAGGGTATAAAACCTTCCACCTGAAATTTTTCGGTATAGGCCCACGTCTTCATATAGCCCCCATAGAACGGTACCTCCGGATTTCTGGTATTTTGAAGGTTGTGACTTAAATATACCCCCGAAATGGCTGAAATTTGGTATTAAGTCTTCCTTGAGGGTATAAAACTTTCCACATGAAATTTCTCGGTATAGGTCCAAGTCTTCATTTAGCCCCCATAGAATGGTACCTTCGGATTTCTGGTATTTTGAAGGTTGTGGCCTCAGTTTCCCTCCAAAATGGCTGAAATTTGGTTGTAAGTCTTCCTTGGGGGTAACAAACTTTCCACCTAAAATTTGTCGGTTTAGGTTCAGGCCTTCATATATCTCCCATATAACGATACTTACCGATTGTGGTTGTGGCTGTGGTTATACATTTCTCTACTTTATTGACTTGTCTGAAGAGAATTTTAAAAAGAACAAGTAAAAAAGTGTCAGTCGGCTTTGCCGACAGATATTTACCCTCAGCATGTGTATATTGAAACAATTTTTTTCCCAAAAAACGTATGAATTTTGGGGGGTTTTAAACATTTTGGGCCTTTGAACAGACAAAAAATTTTAATTAGGATTAATTAAAGTTTTGCGGAGGAGATACTAAAAGGAATGGATCGACATTGACCATTATGAAAGTGGATCTCCAGCCACTACATATGGTGTCATAGGGGGTTTTTATATATCTCGGGCTGTTTGCTCAAGAAGTATGGATTTGTCCCTGAAAAAACGTTTACCATCGTAATTGAGGCAGCGAATGCAACAAACAAAAATCAAAGTGATTCGATATCAGGTCTTAAAGTGAACTTATCCGAAATTTTGTATAGGATGTACCAGATGGAGTGGACAAATATTGTCCATATTTGAACCTGATCTATATCTGGTAGAAATATTAGGATGTATAAAGTATGGATCAATTCGGCACGAACGTACGAACAATTTTTCCGAACATTTTTGAACTTTTGTGGGGGAGGTACTTGAAGGAGTGGGCCGATATGGCTTACTTTCGAATATGGCTTATCTCCGTTCGAGAGTTATCTTGCGTTCCAAACACTCACACGGTGTCATAGGAGTTTTTTTTTCCACTTTCAGGCTATATTCTCAGGAAGTATGGACTTGCCCCTGATGAAACTTGTACTTGTATGGAGGGCAGTGGAAACAATTTGCTAAAACAAAAATCAAAGCGATTTGAGAGATGGCCCTAACTGAACTTTTCCGAAACTTTGTGTGGGAGGTACCTGAAGGAGTGTACCGATTGGGTCCATATTGAAACCTTATCTAAGTATGGTACACATTTCACGATGGGCAAAGATTGGACCAAATCGGTTACTCCCTTCAAGTAACTGATTGAGCCAGGCTGGGGTTCGAACCCACGTCCTTGAAAAACACATGGAAAAAAAGTGTTGTCACGGCGTGTTAATGTTCAGAACCAAACTCATAACTTTCAAAGGCTACGCTAAGCGTTTGTCATGAAACCATACAAAGATTTGAACAAAAAATTCAACTTTGTAAAAAAACAACTTGCATTTAAAAGAGGAAATAAGTTAGAGGATAGCGAAGCCGCCCCACAGTCGATGTGTCTGAGGAGCCTTCCTAAACCAAAGGCGAAACATGCATGTCACACAGTGGTGATTGTGTGGGTTCGTATCGTCGGCTTTCCTTTTTCAAAAAGCATCTTGGTCAGTAAGCTCGTCTCTAACGAGAAATTAATTAAAAAATATAAACATTTTAATTTTACCGACAATTGTCGGTAACTCAAAAAATGAGTTAGAGAATCGCATTACTGGCCTCGATGGTACTTCCAATATATTTAATGAGTGTCTCCAAACTAATTCCCCAAAATGTAGTGAATTGTCCCAGTTTTCTTTGCAATCCGCAGTACTTTGTATGTCCTCCATAGTTTCAACTTCTACAATTTTAGGCGCTTATCTCCCCTAGTTTGAGATTTTTTCACTCTGTGAAGCATATGGCTTTACTGGGTTATGTGTGCAAATTAAATGGTTAAACTTCCTTCTCCTCTTCCATCCTTCCGAAAATGCATGTAAATGCTGTGTGATGATTACAACAACAAAGCTTATCTCATCGACATGCTTTCTTGACTAGAAATAATTGCAAGAATTATGTTGTTCACAATGTTTTTATTACCCTTCGAAAAAACCCCAAACACTGAACGCTCATAATCTTGTTCTTTTTTTGGTGGATTTTATGTGTTTGTTTCTTTTTTATTTTGTTTTGCGAGACTGTATTGTTTGGCCAAGAAGAATGGGGAGGAAGAAGAAGTGCTAAAATGATTTATATCTAAAGGCATTATAATGGCGGCAAAATATATTTTTAATAAATACTAAATGGCTTTAACCATTTTCTGGTTATTATTAAAGTTTGGCTGTTGTTTGACTTTTGAATTTAATAGAGATTTTCTCTGGATGGTTGGTTAAATCTTACCAAGTATCATGTCCCAGGAGAGTGATTAATATATTTCTGCTACTGCTAATGTCTTTTAACTAATGGTCCTGGACTATAGGGAGACCATAATCATAACAAAAATTATTAACACGTAACTTTATGATTTTTCTTCTGCAATTGTTGGTATTGTTTCTAGTTGTTGTTGCTAGGATAAGTTTGAGTTGGAAAATTTATGAGATTTTAATAGCATTATGTCCTCACCTTTGTTTTGGTTTTTGGGAATAAAAGTTTTTAAATTAACACTTCGTACATCAAAAGGTGCCAAAATATTGGAAAGCAAACCAAAATTAAATGAATTATTCGAACTGTTACCTAGGTAACTCTTAGTGGTAATCAAAACTTGCTAATTATCATAAAAATCAAACAGAGAAATATTTCCCATTAAAAGTTTTGCATTCGCACACAAAGTATAATTTTTGTGTATAATCTCTTAATAATAACAACAACCGCAAACAGATTGATCCCAATGCGTTACCAAATGGCGAACTTGACAGTGATACTAGACCATCTAAAAAATGAGCTAAGCTATTTCAATTTAAATATTTTGAAATATTTATTTTAATGGCAAATACCTCTGTTTCTCTCGTTCTTGAATCAGTATAAAAAGTATCGACAGTAGTCAAAATATATTGTTCAATTAATTGAATTTTAATCGAGCTAACATGACCTAAGGAGTTTGTATTAAAAAAGGGAATTCTAGAGAAGTCCCACACACCCAAGCAACATGCTGCGATTGTTTCGCTGGTGGTTTAATTCACCTCATCAGGCATATGAAGTATGAAGTATTTTTGAAGCTAACATGACCATAAGGAGTTTGTATTGAAAAAGTGAATTCTAGCGAAATACCACCCACCCAACCAATATGCTACGACTGTATTACGAAATGATTATTCTACACAAGACACTAGGTTGACTTGATAAGAAAAAGGCTTCAAAAATACTTCATATCTGTAAATTTGTAATAATGGTTGTATAAATAGAAGTTATCAAAATCAGCCTTTGTCTTATAGCCATTCACATCCGATATGCCTGATGAGCTGAATTAAACCACCAGCGAAACAATCGTAACATATTTGTTGGTGTGTGGGACTTCGCAAGAATTAGCTTTGAGTTGAAGCGTTTCCACGTTGAAATGTTTTCCTCATTAAGTGGTTCAAAGGTTTCTGAGCGAAAAATCTATTTTTCAAGTCATATATTTGAATAAAGTAATAACGGGATTCGATTCATGACATTTTGGACCACGTAATGAGGTTTTCAGCTCTATCCGTTCAACCAAATCCAAATTGTACCAAATTTAATACCATGTAGTACTTTTCGTACACATAAGAACGAATTTCCAAAACTATCTCCACATCTAAATCATACACTCAAACAGTAATCTTTATTTCGAATTTCAGGATTCCAGTTTTCTCCGTTCACCCAAAGTGTACCAAATTAGTACCATTTAATACTTTTCGTAAAAATAAGTACGAATTTCAATTTCAATTTCAAAACTACCTCCATATCTCATTCCTCCACTCCAACAGTAATCATAATTCCAAATTGTAGGATTTCACTTCTATCCATTCACCCAAAACCAAATTGTACCAAATTTAGTTCCATTTAGTACTTTTCGTACACACAAGCATGAAATTCACAAAACTATCTCATTCCTACACTCCAGCAGTAATCTTAATTCCAAATTAATTCACCCAAATCCAAATTGTACCAAATTTAGCACCATTTTGTAATTTTCGTACACATAAGTACGCATTTCTTAACAACCCTCATATCTCAATGCTGCACTTCAACAGTAATTTTAATTCCAAGTTTCAGGATTCCACCTCTTTACATTCACCCAAATCCATTGTACTAAATTAAGTACCAATTAATACTTTTCGTACACATAAGTACGAATTTCCAAAGCTACATCTATAGCTCAATCCTACACTCCAACAGTAATATTAATTCCAAATTTCAGTTTTCCCCCTCCATCCGTTCACCCAAATTTAAATTGTACCAAATTTAGTACCGTTTAGTACATTTTGAATGCAATAAGTACGAATTTCGAAAACTACCTCAGTCCTATACTGCAACAGTTATCTTATTTCCAAATTTCAGAAATCCATCTCTATCCGTTCAATCAAATCCAAATAGTACCAATTTTGTACCTTTTAAGTACGAATTTCCAATAATACCTCTATATCTCAATCCTACAACAAACATCCCAGAAGGGACAAGGGAGACTTCTCTCATATCACTGAGTGTACGCCGATTCTAAGGACACCTCTTGTAGAGAAGTTTTACATGGGAATCGAACCGCAGACTTTCTGACTGCAAGGCGGGTGTGCATACCATTACACTACGGTGGCACCCAAAAACACGAAAAATATAATATCGCTGTAAAAAGGACCACATGGACCGATGCTATTCCCATCGGTATAATTTTTCAAAGGATGTTCGAACAGATCCTAAACTTAAATGTTGAACTTTTTTAGGGGAGGTGTCCTAAGGAGAAGGCCGATATGGACTGCACTTTTCCGAAAAATGTGTGAAGGAAGTACCCCAAGGAGTGGACCGACAGAAACCATATTGAAACCTTAGCTATGTCTTTTAGAAATTTTACGATGTGTACAGTATGGAACAAGTAAAAAGTCGTTAAGTTCGGCCGGGCCGAACTTTTTATACCCTCCACCATAAAAAAATCTTAATTAAAATGGAATTATTAGGGTCCTTTTACAATTTTAGGTCTAACAACTTTTCGATACTGGTGAGTATATTAAAAGCCCCGAAGGACAGATGCGCCGTGAGTCGAACTTCCGCGTTATGGCGTGATGAAGTCTTTGCAAGAGACCCAGTAAGCCATAATGAATTAGCATTATATCTTTGTTTGTTGTTTTTGTAGAGCACTTAAGCAACAGTGAACAAAGATATAACGCCTCCATTTTGTTGCACAGTGTTATCTAATCTAATCTAAAAAATGTGTTCAGCTAGGTGAAAGGTACCACCAGGGGCTATACAAAGAGTTAACCTATCTTTAAATTTTTTGGCGGAAAAGTTTTATAGCTGCAGGGAACTTCAAGAGTCAAATTGAGGGTAGTTTCATCAAAACAATGTAGGCCCTCAAAAATGGGCCCATGTTGACGAATTTTAGTGAAGAAATATCGTGACCACTGAAAATTCCCGAAAATCGGGAGGTAAAGTTATATGGGGGGATATTCCATGTTTTGGACGATTATTTTTAAATAGACAAAATTGTAGCTAAAATTCTCAAAATACCGATCATTACAGCTAGTTCGGTTAAAAATTGCAGCTAAAATTCTCAAAATACCGAAAATCGGGAGGTACTGTTATATGGGGGCTATACCAAAACGTGGACCTATGTTGACGATGTTTCGTTGGAGATGTTTTATGACCACTGAGAACCTCAAATGGCAAATTACAGCTAGTTCAGTTGAAAATTGTAGCTAAAATTCTCAAAATACCGAAAATCGGAAGGTACCGATATATGGGGGCTATACCAAAACATGGACCTATGTTGACGATGATTCGTGGAGATGTTTCATGACCACTGAGAACCTTAAATGTCAAATTACAGCTAGTTCGGTTAAAATTTGTAACTAAAATGCTCAAAATACCGAAAATCGGGAGGTACCCTTATATGGGGGCTATACCAAAACATGGACCTATGTTGACGATGTTTGGCGGAGATGTTTCATGACCACTGAGAACCTCAAATGTCAAATTGCAGATAGTTCGGTTACAAATTGTAGCTAAAATTCTCAAAATACCGAAAATCGGGAGGTACCCTTATATGGGGGCTATACCAAAACATGGACCTATGTTGACGATGTTTGGTGGAGATGTTTTTTGACCACTGAGAACCTCAAATGTCAAATTGCAGGTAGTTTGGTTAAAAATTGTGGCTAAAATTCTTAAAATACTGAAAATCGGGAGGTACCGTTATATGGGGACTATACCAAAACATGGACCTATGCCCATATTGTTTGGAATATAAGTTTGCTGATCATTAGGAACCCTAAGTGTCAAATTATAGCTAATTCGGTCTGCAAATGTGGCGAAGAACATCAAAATACCTTAAATCCGGAGGTACCGTTATATGGGGGCTAAACCAAATAGTGGACCGATATAGCCCATCTTCGAACTTGACCTGCCTATGGAAGAAAGACCCTCGGGTGCAAAATTTCAGCACTCTATCTCAATTATTGCGGACGCTAGAGTGATTACAACAGACGGACAGACGGACGGACAGGCGGACATGGCTAGATCGTCTTAGAATTTTATCCTGATCAAGAATATATATACTTTATAGGGTCGCAAATGATTAGTTCGATGTGTTACAAACAGAATGACAAACTTAATATACCCTCCATCGTGAGTACAATTTTAGTCTAAAGTTTTATACTTTTGTGGGTGAGGTACCCCAAGTTATGGGCCGAATGCCCCATGTTGGAACTTAAGATAAATATAAAATACGAAGGCCAAATTTTGGACCCAATCGGTTGATCCGTTCAAGAGTTTTAGTGCTCTCCAACCAGCCAGACAGACATGGCTAAATCGACATCAAATTCTCTGAAACGGATTTCGTACAAACATACTTGAGGCACCTTTTGGTCGAATAAGAGGGTATCTACCCTCGTTAGACAGAGGGTACAAAAATATCAAATAAGATACTTTGAAAAAATCATTTTCCGATATTCAAAATACACTCCCCTTACATATCCACGGTGCTCTTGAAGCAACTTTAAATGGAAGTTTTTCCGGATTCTGAAACTACAATGTTCATAAACGAGAAAAATCAAAAAACAAAAAATCACAGGAGCGCTTTTTAAATAGATCACTATTTAAGTCGGCATTTTTAAGTGCTTTTTAGGTTTTCAAGATTTTGCTTCGAAGCCGCTTTTCCTATCGAAGTGGGATTAAAACAAGAAAAAAAATAACAGTCGGCTTTGCCCACAGAGATATACCCTCAGCCTGTGTGGATTGAAATACTTTTTTCTAAAAAAAAGTATGCATTTAGGGGGAATTTCAAAATTTTGTGTGTATGATCCGACAAAATATGGATAGGACTAAAGCTCAATTTGAGGAGATATCGTTAGGTAGGGCTTTTTTACCATACTAGCCTATGAAAAACATAATATCGCTGTAAACAGGGCCACTTGAAAAACCTTCGTTAAAAATGTCCAAAGGATCCTCGAACAGACCGTTAACCAAACAAAAATGTTGAACATGTGTGTGGGTGATACCCAAGGATTGGACAGTCAATATTTAGAGATCCAAAGTTTGGACCAACTCGGTTGCTACGTCTATGAAATATGGCGCGTAATATGTTAGTAAATATTTTCGAACTTTTGTGGGGGAGGTACCGGAAGGAGTAGACCTATAAGCACCAACTTCGAACTCCATCTAATATTTGATAAAATATTACGATATCCAAAGTGTGGACAACGCGGTATTCGGTTCTTGCTCTCCAGCCACTATATTTAGTGTCATAGGGGTTTTACACCTTTCGGGCTGTTTTCTCAAGAAGTTTGGACCTGCCCTGAAAAAAGGTTTTGCTGTCGTAATTGAAGCAGAGAATGCAAGTTGCTTCAACAAAAATCAAAGTGATTCGAGAGCAGGTCTTAAAGTGAATTTATCCAAAATATTGTGTGGGAGGTGTCCGAAGGAGTGAAAAAATATAGTCCATTTTCGAACCAGTAGTGCGATTCTCTAACACATTTTTTGATTCACCGACAAAAATCGGTAAAATAAAACTGCCTATAAATTCTGTAATTAACGATATTTTTCGGTAAGTTAGCGACGAATAAAAAGTTGTCGTAAAGTTCTACTGATAGCAACAGTGTTGTCACCTTTTGTTTGAACTTTTCATTCATAATTTTGCGTTTTAATTTTACCGACATTTGTCGTTAACTCAAAAAATGTGTTAGAGAATCGCACTACTGATCTATATCTGGTAGATATATTAGGATGTGTAAATTATGGACCAAATCGGTCATTCTCATCAAGAGTTATCGTGCGCACAATTTTTCCGAACATTTTTGAACTTTTGTGGGGGAGGTACCTGAAGGAGTGGACCGATATGGCTTATCTTCGAACTTAATCTTAGTTTAGATAAATATTATGAATGCCAAATTTTGGACCTCATCGGCAGATCCGTTCGAGAATTATCTTGCGCCGAAAACACTACACACTAGAGTGGGGCGATTTGAACACCATCACGGGCGCCTGGAGTTTCTGATTCTTGGGATTGTACTGAGCAAAAAAGTCAACTAGACCATATGTCTACGGTGAAAATCGAGCCCCCGGATTTTGCCTTGAAGTTTTTTTTCAAGGACTTTTGGATTGTTTGGCATATAACAACCAAACCACTGATATTTTTGATCCAACACACAGACAACAATTGTAGCCAAGACAATAATAAAGAACTCTCTAGTACATCGCAAAAGTATTGGAAAGCTCCTTCAGGCAGTTATGGCCTAGAGAAAGTGCACATTTTTCGGAAAATATCGATAAATGACACTGTGCTACAAAATGGGACTCAAATTCAGTGGGTGGAAAATCCCTTTTGGAAATGAAAGCCCTTGGTGAGTATACTAATAACCCAAAAGGAAATTTTCATCATAGGTCAAGTTTCCGAGATATCGCGTGATTAATGGTTTAATTTTGGCCCCTTAATTTGCGAGAAAATAGCTTTATATCTCTGTTAAGCGTTATTGTAGCTTCATTTTGAGATTACATGTCTTCAGTCAAATCGAATGGTGAATCTTTTTGTAGAATATTTCATCCCTCTAACTCAATTCCTTCCATGTCCTTTTCGTCCTTTATTTTTTGAACCGTAGTAAAAGTACAACAAGACGAGATTTTACAGCATCCAAATATTCTACAAAAATGTTGTTCAGAAGATTTTAGGTACGGTTCTCATTGATGACCAATCGATATTTTCCCGTTTTCATGGTCCTTTTTGACATTTGCCCGTATTTTGTTGAGAAAACTGTGTTTTGTTATTGTATATTCGTTATTGGTCTGTGGTGCATCTGAAATACTTACCATAAATAGCTCTTGTAATGACGAACACGTTAATAACAAATTTTATTGAAGGATAGATCCGGGTATCTAAATTTTTGAACCGGATATTCTGATATCAAAACCGATTTTGGAACCGGTTTTAAGTAACCGATTAATCGTATATGTATATCATTGGAAAGCTAATAAAATTGTCAATCAAATGACAGCAAGTAGCTGATTACTACTTTCTTGGTTCCGATGCTAGAACAAAAAAAAACCGCTTTCTTAAACCGATTTTGATGTAATCATGTAATCAGCTACTTGCTGTTATTTGATTGACAATTTTATTAGCTTTCCAATGATATACATATACGATTAATCGGTTACTTAAAACCGGTTCCAAAATCGGTTTTGATATCAGAATATCCGGTTCAAAAATTTAGATACCCGGATCTATCCTTCAATAAAATTTGTTATTAACGTGTTCGTCATTACAAGAGCTATTTATGGTAAGTATTTCAGATGCACCACAGACCAATAACGAATATACAATAACAAAACACAGTTTTCTCAACAAAATACGGGCAAATGTCAAAAAGGACCATGAAAACGGGAAAATATCGATTGGTCATCAATGAGAACCGTACCTAAAATCTTCTGAACAACATTTTTGTAGAATATTTGGATGCTGTAAAATCTCGTCTTGTTGTACTTTTACTACGGTTCAAAAAATAAAGGACGAAAAGGACATGGAAGGAATTGAGTTAGAGGGATGAAATATTCTACAAAAAGATTCACCATTCGATTTGACTGAAGACATGTAATCTCAAAATGAAGCTACAATAACGCTTAACAGAGATATAAAGCTATTTTCTCGCAAATTAAGGGGCCAAAATTAAACCATTAATCACGCGATATCTCGGAAACTTGACCTATGGTGAAAATTTCCTTTTGGGTTCTTAGTATACTCACCAAGGGCTTTCATTTCCAAAAGGGATTTTCCACCCACTGAATTTGAGTCCCATTTTGTAGCACAGTGTCATTTATCGATATTTTCCGAAAAATGTGCACTTTCTCTAGGCCATAACTGCCTGAAGGAGCGTCCCAATGCTTTTGCGATGTACTAGAGAGTTCTTTATTATTGTCTTGGCTACAATTGTTGTCTTTGTGTTGGATCGAAAATATCAGTGGTTTGGTTCTTATATGCCAAAATATCCGAAAATCCTTGAAAAAAAACTTCAAGTCAAAATCCGGGGGCTCGATTTTCACCGTAGACATATGATCTAGTTGACTTTTTTGCTCAGTACAATCCCAAGAATCAGAAACTCCAGGCGCCCGATAACACTTTTTTCCTTCCATACAAATCGCCCCGGCCTACTACACACGTTGTCACAGGGGTTTTTTGCAACTTTCAGGCTATTTTCTCAGGACTTGCCCCTGATGAAACTCGTACCGTCGTCTAGGGGGCAGTGAATACAAGTTGCTACAAAAAAATCAAAGCGATTCGGAGCATGTCCTAAACTTAACTTTTCCGAAATTTTGTGTGGGAGGTACCCGAAGGATTGGACCGATTGAGTCCATATTGGAACCTCATCTAAGTCTGGTAGAAATTTCACGATGGACGAATCGGTTACACCCTTCAAGAGTTATCGTTTGTGGGGGAGGCATCGTAAGAAGTGGACCGATATAACCCATCTTGGAACCAAAGCTAAGTTTGGACAAAATATTACGTAAGCCAAATTTTGTACCGAATCGGTTCATTCGTTTGAGAGCTATTGTGCGCTCCAGCCAGCCAGACAGACAGACGAACGGCCATGGCTTAATCAACTCGAAATTGTCTAAAACACATTTCGTCCAAACATACATGGGGTCTAAAACCATTATTAAGATGCGGCACATTTTGTTCGTATGAAAGTGTATATACCCTCGTTAGCATAAATGCTAAGGGTATAAAAATGTTGTAGCTATTAAAATTCTCTACAAGATTGAATTTTATGTAAACTTCGATGGTTTTACCGTTATTGAGATATAGAAGTTCAAATTGGGACAATGTACTGACTGTATTGTGTCCTTATAAAACAGTGTCATGACTACAATTTCCCAACATAAACTTATATATCTCAAAAATGGTACAACTTAGGAAAAAGATACGCAAGCCAATCTTGTAGAGAATTTCTACACCTACAACATTTTTTTTATTTCCATGTCGATAGAAGTTGCGGTTTTCAAGCAAAATCCTGTAGACCTGAGAAATAAATCTAAATGATTGATCTGAAATTCTATATCTTAACAAGTGAGCCAAGGCTATAGTCGGGTCGGGCCGACTATGTGTTACCCTACACCACTTCCCCTGTGCATAAGCTTTTGACTGGTAAAATTCAAAATATTAAAACTGGGATAGCTTAGCGCCTTTGCTCTAAATGTCTTCATCAATACAGGTCAATTTTATTGAAACGCGTTTAAGTGCATCGTCAGAATAACTCAAATAAAACAAGTGAGCAAAGGCTATAGTCGGGACGCGGCCGACCATGTGATACCCTACCCTGGTAAACATTTCTTTTAGGGAATATAAACCGACTACCACCAAAAATAATATGCCTCTTTGTCTCTGGTACCCCCATAAGCAACCAAAATTTCGTGACCATCCGATCAAAATTACGACCTGTAGCTTGATTGCAAAAAAATGGAAGAATTGGATGCATTACCGATTATTGTGGTACCTCCCTTGTTTGACCACCTTCGCCAACCTGCTTTACACCAATGTAAAGGTAATATTTTCTTCTTCCATTGACAGGCTTTGTCGTTGGAATACCCCTACTAGAAGCCGATATATTCACAAAGAATAAAACTTTGAATTTGTCTCCAAATGAGTTTTTCCTCATTCCGACCCCTAAATATTATCCGGCTATCACCAAAATCAATAGGCTTCTTCCTATGTGGGACCCGCATCAACTTCCAAAATATTCGTGACGATCCGATTAAAATTGCGACCTGTAGCGTGATTACAAACAAATCGGAAAATGGGATGCATTACCGACTATTGCGATATCTCTGTTGTTTGAGCAGCTACGACAACCTACTTTACATCGTTGTAAAGGTGATATTTTCTACTTTCCTTGCCAGATTTTGCTTTTAATATATCTCTTAAAGAAACAGAGATATCGGCTTTGAAATAAAACGTTGACCTTTCTCCAAATAAGTGTTTGCCCATTCCGACCCCTAAATATTATCCGACCATCACCAAAATCAATATGCTTCTTCATCTGTGAGACCCCCATTAACCCTGAAATTTTCGTGACGATCCGATCAATATTGCGACCTGTAGCGTGATTTCCAAAAAAATAGAAAAATTGGATGCATCACCGACTATTGCGATATCTCCGTTATTTGGTTACCTACGCCGACTTAGTTTGCTTCATTATAAAGACGGGATCTTCTACTTTCATAGTCAGGCTTTGCTTTTGGAAAATTTTCAACTAAAGCAGTGATATTTGTAAATATAATTAAAATCGCAAAAATGAAAATTGGGGTTTTATTTGCTACTATTGCGATATCTTCGTTGTTTGATCACCTACGAGCACCTACTTTACATCATTAGAAAGGTGATAATTTCTGCTTTCATTGTCAGGTTTTGCTTTTGGTATACCCCATATAGAAGCTGAGATATTGGCTTTGGAAAAAAACGTTGTCTTTTTATCCACCTAAGTTTTTTGCCCTTTCCGACCCCTAAATATTATCCGACCATCACCAAAATTAATAGGCTTCTTCCCCTCCGGGACCCCCATCAACATCCAAAATTTCGTGACGATCCGATCAAAATTACGGCCTGTAGAGTGATTACAAGGTTTAGATGGACAGACGGACAGACGGACGGACGGACGGACTGACGGACGGGCACACATAGCCAGATCGACTCAGCTCGTCGAGACATTCATTTTGATATATATAAGTATGGGTCTACGACCATTATTTCGATGCGTTACAAACTTTTTGGCCAAAACCAACTTATAATACCCTCCCCACATAGTGGTGTAGGGTATAAAAACGGTTGAACCTACAAAAATATTGTGCAGTTCAATCTTGTACAGAATTTTTACTGCTAAAACATTTTCTTTACTCCCATTTCGATAGAACTTGCGATTTCCAAGCAAAATCGTGAAAACCTAAAGAACACCTAAAAATGTGAATTTTGACCGCGATTTATTTAAAAATCCCTCCAGCGACTTTTTCTTGTTTTTGGATTTTTCTTACCTATGAACAGTGCTGTTTCAAAATCCGCAAAAACTTCCCAGGTGAAAGCGGTTTTCACTTAAATTAAGTTAAGGCGTATAACATTGTTTTATAAGGTATCGCTACTGTCAATGCATTGTCCCAATTTGAACTTCTATATCTCAATAACCGTAAAACCTACGAAATTATCATAAAAGTCAATCCTGTAGAGAATTTTCATAGCTACAACATTTTCTTTAGTCTCATTTCGATAGGATTTGCGATTTTCAAGCAAAGTCGTAAAAACCTAAAAAACCCTAAAAAAGTGAATTTGGATCGCGATTTATTTAAAAAGCTCTTCGGGGATTTTTTTTGTTTTTCGATTTTTCTCATCTACGAACATTGTAGTTTTAGAATCCGCAAAAACATCCCTGGTGTAAACACCTTCCATTTTAAGTTGCTTCAAGAGCACCGTGTATTATAGAGTCCATTCAATACATTTCCAATGTTTACATTTTGTTTATGACTTCCAAGAACAATAATATCTCATAGATAATTTCAATTAGATAAAATTATATTTAATCTGGACAAATATGCAAGTGTAACTTAATTATTCATATCATTTTAATAACTTTCCACCAAATGTCGCCACACAATAGAGCGAACAATTGTATCAGATCGCTAAAACAATTAAATTGAGTATTAATATTAAATAATATTTACATCTGTGATAAATCAAGGCGTTGGAAAAAAAGCTATGTCCGAAAATATATTAAAATTCAATTAAACGTTGCGGTATTGTTCAATGCTGAATATCTGGCTGTCGGTCGTTTTGGTGGTCGGTGAGTATATTTTTGTGGCCCCACACAAAACGATTATATTTTAATTATTCGTTTAATCACAAAGTAATCGAAAATGCACACAAGCAAATAATAATTAAACAATTGCTATGTTACGAACAAACACACACACACACTTATATACAACTACACTGAAATCCAATAAATTCTCATTGTTTAAACAAATAATGCTTAAATAAACGAAATAATTAACTAATGAAATTCTATTGTATTCGTGCAATCAAATACGAAAGCAAACAAATATGTTATTTGTTAAAGCTTCTAAGTCCTAGCTACGGGGGACAATGGTATTAATGTCAGCGTTATCCAAACTATTGCTCACACAACAACACAAACAAATTGCCAAAAGGACCTATTAAAAATAAGACCCTACTTCAAGAAGGATTTACACAATAAGTCTTAAAAGTGATTGTGGCGAAGTGTGGGGGGATGGAGGGGTATTCTTTTCCATGTTTCCTTTGCTTGCACTTCTGCTTTTTCGTCTTCTTCTCCTTCATTTGCTAATACTTTTAACAACCCGCAGCTGTATTTATTTGTAATTTAAGAAAATTGAAATCTTTCCGCAATCACTTAATGTTGTATCCGCGTAAAGAATTTTAACCACAGACATGTGCACGGGTGTTTGTGTGCGTGCAAGTCGTAATTTAGTGCATTGATGAAATTGAATTTTCCGCTTAACTATGATAAAGTGTGTGGCCACAAGAATGTCATTTGGTGGTAATGCTGACAACACCATGAAGTGTACTGTCAACAACAATGTATTCTATCAGTAAGAAAATTGTCGCAGAGGTGGGTTATTATAGGGTAGATAAACGATGGCCATGAGGGTTACACTTACTTTGCAGAAGATAAATAGAAAAGTTTAAAATCAACAGTAGCAAGACCTTCAAAAGTCTATAATACCAAAAAGCTAAGCTTTCATTGTTGAACCAGATGTGTCCAAGGATATGAATATGTCCAAGTTGTTTAGTGGATGGCTCATATTTCCCTTATAAACTTACGGACCCAGTTCTATGTTGTAAGTACTGATATGGCAATAGAGCAATAACTTGATCATAGCAGAATAAGTGACTGCGAAAATTCCTACTCACACTTCACCAACATAACAGACCCCAGATGTCGACATAACTGAAACCTATACTATCTTAACCAAGGAAAAACCTAAAATGTTTTTATACCCTCAGCATTTATGCTAACGAATGTATATACAATTTCACACGGGCAAAATGTGCCTCATCGAAATAATGGTTTTAGACCCCAAGTATATTTGGACGAAATATGTTTCAGACAATTTGGAGTTGATTTCGCCATGTCCGTCCATTTGTCTGTCTGGCTGGGAGCGCACGGTAACTCTCGAACGAATCAACCGATTCGGTCCAAAATTTGGCTTTCGTAATATTTTGTCCAAACTTAGTTTAAGTGCGAAGATGGGTTATATCGGTCCACTCCTTCCGGTATCTCCCCCACAAAAGTTCGGAAATGTTCCGAAAATTTGTGTGCACGATAACTCTTGAAGGAAGTAACCGATTTGGCCCATACTTTGCACATTGTGAAATTGGTACCAGACTTAGGTGAGGTTCTAGTAGGGACTCAATCAGTCCACTCCTTTGGGTACCTCCCACACAAAATTTTAAAAAAGTTTAGTTTAGGAGCTGCTCTCGCATCGCTTTGATTTTTCTTGTAGCAACTTGTATACACTGCCCCGCTTATGACGGTACATGTCTCATTAGGGGCAAGTCCATTCTTCCTGCGAAAATAGCCTGAAAGATGCAAAAAAACCCTATGGCACCGTGTGTACTGGTTGGAGCTCAAGATAACTCTCGAAACCGATTTGGTCCAAAATTTAGCTTCGTTGTATTTTGTCCAAACTTATTTTATGTTCGAAGATGGGTTATATCGGTCCACTCCTTCCGGTACGCCCCCACAAAAGTTCGAAAATGTTCGGAATTTGTGCACACGATAACTCTTGAAGGGAATAACCGAGTTGGTCCATGCTCTGAACATTGTGAAATTTCTACCAGACATAGATGAGGTTCTAATATGGACTAAATCGGCCCACTTCTTCGGGTACCTCCCACACAAAATTTTTGAAAATTTCAGATTAGGAGCTGCTCTCGAATCGCTTTGATTTTTTCTGCAACTTGTATTCACTGTCTCCTATACGACGGCACAAGTTTCACCATGGGCAAGTCCACACTTCCCGAGAAAATAATCTTAAAAGGATCTGCCGATTCTGCCCAAAATGTGGCCTTTGTAAAATTTTGTCCTAACTAAGTTTAAGTTTGAAGATAAACCATATCGGTCAACTTCTTCATATTTAAAAAATGTCACTAAAATGGTATGCATGATATCTCAGGAATGAGGTCGGTCCTCTCCATAGGGTACCTCCCCCACAAAAGTTCAATATTTGTATCTTAGTGCAGTTTTAAGTCTGTTCGAAGATCCTTTGGAAATGTATACCGATGGTGTTTGTTGTGGTCCTGTTTAAAGCGATATTCTGTTTTCCGTGGATAAGTCCATGCTTCCTGGCATACTGGTCCAAAAGTTATACGATGACACACTGAAGTGACCAGTGGGCTCGATACATATCGAAATGATATGTTTCACAAAATAAGATCCACTTCTATAATAGACTAAGTATGTCCATTCCTTTAAATACCTCCTCCGCAACACCTTTGAACTAATTCACATTTTTTCGGCAAGTTCAAATGTCCAAAAAGGGCCACAAAATTCTGAAAAGACCCTAAATATACTCGATATGTCCGTAGATGAAAGTATAATTTAATAAGCTGAGTGTATATCTCTGTCGGCAAAGCCGACTGCTACTTGTTTACTTGTTTTTCTGGCAGATCACCAAGAACTGCCAAAACATCATGACCCCAGTTAAATGGTTAATTTGAAACTGTTGGTATAATCGCAGAAAATTTTATTGATTGAGTATCGTACGGACAAGATGATGTAAAGACAGCCATAAGCCGGCTAACAATCTCACGGCTGCCGATTCTATGTAAGGGATTGACTCGGGGAAATCTTCGGCCAGGGGTCGTCACCTTAAGAATTTTGTATTTGTGTTGGTATAAAATGTTTACCATGGGAACGACAATATATTCCGGAATGTCTGCTCCGGTCACTTTTGTTTCATCCTGGGATAGAGAAGCACTCCATACCATTGATCTGTTTCGTTTTCCAGATCCGCATTCATCATATGTCAACTTCGGTGGGATGTAATGTATGTAGAGGGAATGGGTGCACTTCAGAGACTGTTCAGCTGTTAGCCGCCTCCAGGACAGCTGCGATATGAGTTATGTTGCTGCTTGCTGTCTTCAAGAGAGACACCCCCACAGTCCTTCCTACCACAATAAAAACGCAGCATCTAACACCCCAAGTTGTTGTTCAGCACCCTGAAAATGCATTATTCCTGCTATTCAATTGCAACAGTCTCCGCAAAAAATTAGCGGAATAATAGACTTTACTAGTTGAAAGAATATGATGGTCGCTGCGCTCCAGGAAACAAAGCTGACCGCCACCTGTAACTTGCAACGTTGCGTTGGTAACGACATTTTGCTTAACGATTACACTAGAAGCGGAGGAGAAGGACTTGCCTTCCTTATACACCAGTCTGTCCAGTACAGATCTATCTCGTTTGAGCTTTACTCTAGTGACCTATATATGGAATGTATGGGGGTAGCAGATAATAGTGTAACTGCCGAGGTAGAGTTGTTGAACGTATACACTAGGGTTATGACTTTTAACAACCGCATATCCCTGTATCATAGCGTGATGAGTTTCTACATAAGATTACATAAACTCCTAATTATAAGGTGTTTCGGTGAAAAAAACTCACGCACAAAAGGACTTTAAAATTTAAATTTATGAGAATTTCGGCCAATTGGAAGTCGCTGTAAGCAGATATATATGTAAGTGAAAATAAAATTTAGATCCGCATGAGATAACTTAACTGGCATAACATTTTTTTCTCACTAATGTTCTTTAATTCTGAAAAGCATAAAAATTTCGTAAACGCATTTTTTCAAAGTTATCATTTAAAAAAAAAAAAATCTAATTTTTTTCAAAGTACTTTGTGCATGACCATTTCAAATATTTAAATGGAATAAAAGTAAAAAAACATTGTTCCACAACATCCCATACGGGACAAGGGAGACTTCTCGTATCAATGAGGGCACACCGATTCCTAGTTAGCTCAATGATATGGGACCTACTGTTTATCGCAGAGTCCGAACGGCGTATCTTAAGACACCACATGTGAAGAAGGTTTTCAAGGCTGAGATACTCAGGAAATGTCGCCAACATTACTGAGGGGTATTATGCCACTGTTGGAAAATGTTTGATTTTGCCTGGCCGGGGAATCGAACCCCCGACCTTCTGCGTGCAAGGCGGGCGTGCATACCATTGCACCACGGTGGCACCCAGTTATTTTAGTTATAAGTAGGCTTCAGTTTTTTCATTCGTGCAACAGAAAATAATTTTTGAGGAAAAAACATTTTTTTCATTTCATAATTTTATTCAAAAAATATTTTTTAAATCGATTTGTGCGTGATCTTTTTTTATATTTCAATGAAATAAACGTTGTTTTAGTGATTAATGGGCAAAAGCTCATTCATCCGTGCTACAGGAAATAATTTTTGAGAAAAAATGTCGAAAAGTCGTAACCCTAGTGTATATGCCGCAGCTGTACATTTTGCATGGTGAGTGAAAGCCATCCAACGCGGTTATGAGAAAATTGCCACAGCTTGCAAGACATAAATATTGTGGCACATGGTCTTATAAATGATGTGTCCTGACAACCTGTTATTTCCCATGGCTTAAACCATCTTCCGATCATCGTCTACGTAGACAGACCACCCGACTTCACAACCTCTGACACCATTTACGGTATTTACCAATCACCGCTTCAGAGAGCTATACATTACCACAGACACGGGGCTCTTGAACCAAATTTAAGAGGATGATGCTTAAACCTGGGAAGAGTTTGCGGATTCTGAAACTACAATGTTCATAGATGAGAAAAATCAAGAAACCAAAAAAATTGTCGGAGCGCTTTTTAAATAAATCGAGATTCAAGTTGAGATTTTAAGTGCGATTTTACGATTTTGCTTGGAAGCCGCAAGTCCTATTGAAATGGGACTGAACAAAATGTTGTAGCTATGAAAATTCTCTACAAGATTGACTTTTACTATATTTGCGTAGTCTTTACCGTTATTGAGATATAGAAGTTCACATTAGGACAATAGATTAACTGTATCGCCTCCTTATAAAACAATGTCATAAATGCAATTTCCCAACTAAAACCTATATATCTCAAAAATGGTACAACCTAGGAAAAAATTACGAATGCCAATCTTGCAGAAATTTTTCACAGCGACAACATATTTTTAATCCCATTGCGAAAGGATTTGCAGTTTTCAAGTTAAATCCTGAAGACTTAAGAATAAAATCTGAAAGTTTGATCTGAACCTCTAAATCTCAAAAATGGTAAAACCTAGAAAAATATCAATCAGCCAATCTTGAACAGAATTTTCACTGCAACAACATTTTCTTTAGTCCCATTTCGATAGGACTTGCCGCTCTATCCTTAAAAATGTGTACTTTTATCACGATTTATTAAAAAATCCATCCATCAACTTTTTTCTTGTTTTTGGATTTTTATCATCTATAAAGGTCAGGTGTAAGCGGTTTTCATTTAAAGTTAAAAAAATTTAATATAAGGAGGCGATACGGTCAATCCTTTGTCGTAATTTGAACTTCTATATCTCAATAACCGTAAAAAGTACGAAGATACCATGAATTCAATATTGTAGAGAATTTTTATAGCTACAATATCTTTTTTATTCCAATATCGATAGAGCTTGCGGTTTCCAACCAAAATCGTGAAAACCTAAAAAACCCTTAAAAATGTCAACTTGAATCGTGATTTATTTAAAAAGCGCCCAGGACATTTGTTATTTTTTTTTTCTTTTTGAATTTTCTCATCTATGAACATTATAATTTCAGAATCCGCAAAAACTTCCCAGGTGTAAGCACCTTCCATTTAAATTTGGTTCAAGAGCACTGTGCAGATCGTCGGGTAGCAGAGAAAATTTTCTGGGACATCACCACTGTTGTAGCCGATCGCTACATACCTGTTGATCGGAAATCAGTAGTGGGATTCTGTAACTCATTTTTGCTGTTACCGACGAAAATCGGTAAAATTAAATAGCAAAATTATGACTAAAAACATAAAGAAAAGTTGGCACCTCTGTTTGTGTCGGTAGAGGCTAGCAACTACTTTTTTCCGAATCGGGAAATAGTGGCTAAGCAATGCAACATTGATACATGATGAAGTAAATTGTGGGCAAGAGTTAAATCAGTCCCGTATCCGGGATTGAAGGGTAATTGGCTATTACTTTCAATGGCATGACAGTAAGTGATCCGAACGGGTGCACGTGTTAATTAAACCGGCAGTTTATAGGACACTTCGAGGGTGAGAGGTGTGGGCTACACTGTATAAAAAAGTCCCCCACACTTTACGTGATTTCGCAGACGTCATACGAAACGTGAAAGCATACAAAGCGTTGGACCCACACGGATCCTGAATGATAATGCTAAAGCAACTGGATTAATCCGGGGTTGAGTATTTAACAAATGTCCTCAATCTATCGTTAACCACCCATGGCAAGGACACAACCAAAGTTGAATCGTATAGGCCGTTTTTACTCCTGTCGCGAGTAGCAAAGTTTCTAAAGGCACATGCTTTGGATCCAAAAATGAAACTTTGACATGATAACACCAAATTTCTCAGAGGTTGTTAAACTCCTCAGTAAGGGGACATATTTCTAAATATTTCGACTATATTAAACTTCATTGAAAGGAGTGCCGAACTATGCGCCCAAAATTTTTTGAATTCAGTGTTAAGCTGGTCAGCAGACTTGATGATTTAAAATAAAATCGGTTTACAAAAATTTATTTGGAAGTATATGGTTAGTATAGGGCGATGTTGCAAGTTAGAAGTTTTTATCAAGTCGGGTACTATCGATGAAATGCGTAAAGGCAGTTTAAGTAGGTGTTTAGGTGATAGAGGGGAAATCCATAGGTTAGACAAACGATAGCTCAGGATACCGTTTGTTGAGCAGTGGAGGGAGAAAAGAACAAGAAAATAAAACACAAGCAGTATCAGTTTAAATATTAAAGATATGTATGTTGGTTTATTGATGTATTTCTTTTCTATTCAACAACAAAGATTACCTTGTAATCTGAGGTGGCGACAGAGGCCGGTTAATATTAACGCGAGACGGTTGGTTAATACGCGAAGTTAACTATTCAAAGGTTGATCGACAAGTGAACGCAGAGGTTCTTGCAATCACAGAGGATTGCAGCGATCGCAGAGGATCTGAGTCGATTTATACTACTACAATTACATATTCCAATGAGAGAAAACTCAACAACCACCGCTCATTGGCATCTGCGCTCTACGGTGTCCGCGGAGGGAACGTGCAGAGGAGATGCCTGATGACGTCAATCAGCATCCGTGATCGACTGAGCTCGGGAAGTTGACAATTAGAAAGAATTTTTCTCATATACATAGAAATTAAAGTTATATTGGAATTTTCAGATTCCAAACACTTCTTACAATTTTCAAATCGATAGAGGCAAGGAAATTTACACACCGGACGCACTAACATTGAATCAAAAGCAATAAATTAAAAACGTTCCCTGATAGTAGTAACAAAACTGAGAAATATCGTGGACGATCTTCCAGTAGCACCAAGAAGGGGATGGAGAAATCATCGTTTTCGTGAATAACCCGGTAATAAATTGAAATATTAATACTAATTTTCGTCCAAATATTTTTTTCTGGAGAAAGAGGAATATATTTATGGATTTTTGGGGATGAACGACTCTGACTTTGAAGATGAGGTACAGAAAAATACTGGAAACACTGCTCTGAGACACAAGGAAAACAAAAAAATACAGTGCTAACAACAACAAAACAGCAATCAGCTGTTTCGTAATACACATTAATGCTAATTACCGCTGCCATCCGTCTAGGGTATAAGTTTAAGTTTGAAAATTGGCACTGTCGGTGCGCACCTTCCAGTACATCCCCTACCCCAAAAGTTAAAAATGACACTAAAATATCCAAATGAAATTTTACTTCAGTAATCAGCATCCTACTTACGGTACCTCCCGCACAAAAGTTCAACATTTTGTTCAAGCGCAGTTAGGATCTGTTCGAACTTCGAACAACCTTCGGAACATTATACCGATGCTATTCTTTGTGGCACTGTTTAAGAGATTTTATGTTTTTCGTGGGCAAGCCCATGCTTCCTAACATCGGGGCCCAAAACCTCTATGTTTTACGGTGACTAACTGAAATGACTGGTGGGCACAAAATCTATCAAAAGGAATGAATCCCAAAGATCCACTTCCAAAATGGATTTGTCGGTCCATTCCTTCAAGTACATCCTCCGCAACACATTTGAGCTTCAAACCAAATATATTTTATACCCTCAGCATTTATGCTAACGAGGGAATATACACTTTCATACGAGCAAAATGTGCCTCATCGAAAAAAAGGTTTTAGACCCCAAGTGTGTTTGGACGAAATGTGTTTCAGACAATTTGGAGTCGATTGAGCAATGTCCATCGTCTGTCTGGCGGGCTGGAGCGCACGATAACTCTCGACGGATCAACCGATTCGGTCCAAAATTCGGCTTTTGTCCAAACTTAGTTTATGTTCGAAGATGGGTTATATCGGTCCACACCTTCCGGTACCTCCCCCACAAAAGTTCGAATATGTTCGGAAAATGTGAACGTACGATAACTTTTGAAGAAAGTAACAGATTTGGTCCATACTTTGCAAATCGTGAATTGTCTACCAGACTTAGATGAGGTCCACTCCTTCGGGTACCTCCCACACTAAATTTCGGACAAGTTCAGTTAAGGACCTGCTTTCGAATCGCTTTGATTTTTGTTTTAGCAACTTGTATTCACTGCCCTCCATACGACGGTACAATTTTCATCAAGCGCAAGTCCATACTTCCTGAGAAAATAGCCTGAAAGTTGCACAAAACCCCTATGACACCGTGTGAGGTGGTTGGAGCGCAAGATAACTCTAGAACGGATCTGCCGATTGGGTCCAAAATTTGGCCTTAGTAATATTTTGTCCAAGCATAGTTTAAGTTCGAAGATAAGCCATATCGGTCCACTCCTTCAGGTACCTACCCCACAAACGTTAAAAAATGGTCGGAAAAATTGTTCGTACGTTAACTCTTGAAGGGACCATACTATACACATCCTAATATATATACCAGATATAGATCAGGTTCAAATATGGGCTATATTTGTCTACTTCATCCGGTGCCTCCGACACAAAATTTCGGATAAGTCCACTTTAAGACCTGCTATCGAATCACTTTGATTTTTGTTGAAGCAACTTGTATTAACTGCCTCAATTACGATGGTAAAAGTTTTTTCAGAAGCAAGTCCACACTTCAGCTTTGTTCCAGAACTAAAAAGTTTTTACAATTTTTACGACTTTTACACATTTTACCCGAAAAAACGTTCCCGTGCACTAAAAAGTTGTAAAATGTTCACTTCTCTCTTTAAAAACTTTATGCTCGACAAATTTGAGAGTGTAAAAAATAGTAACATGGTTGCCGGCGTCTGATTGGCTGGTACGCCGACTCTGACATTTGTTCCAGTTTTTTTTTCACGTATTTTCCATTTTTCCTTTCCCGAATTATTTCAAAAAACTTTTGTATGAGAACAATTTGTTTACAGTTCTCTCTTTTACGAGTTTTACTATTAAAAAGTACGGGAACGAAGCTTTCATGAGCAAACAGCCCGAAGGCTGTAAAAACCCCCTATGGCACCATATGTAGTGCCTGTAGATCCACTTCCAAAATGGTCAATGTCGATCCATTCCTTTAAGTATCTCCTCTGCAAAACTTTTGCTCTTTAATCATAATCAACATTTTTGCCGGTTTATACGCCGAAAATTGTTAAAACCCCCTATATACATACGTTTTTTTTTTTTGGGAAAAAATTGTTTCAATATACACAGGCTGAGGGTATATCTCTGTCGGCTAAGCCGACTGATACTTTTTTACTTGTTTGTCGACAATTTTCGACCGATTTGTGGTATATGATACACAAATCACGCTATGTATGTATGTCCTATTTGGGTGGCAGTCAGTATGTATGGCGGAATTAGGTCTAGAAAAATTTTTCTAAATTATATCGAAATCGGTTCAGATTTGGATATAGCTCCCACATATATTTTCAATTTGAAGTATTTGGTGCACCTCAAAATGTGTGTCCAGTTTTGATGATTTTGATGTTCGATGGAATTTTATTTTGAAAACAGTTTGTCAAATAATATTGAAATCGGTTCAGATTTGAATATAGCTTCCATATATACATATGCAAACCAAAAATTGCGGAGATATTTTGATAAAAATTGGAAAATAAGACGCAATTTGTTCTAAAAAAATAGTATTGTGGTGTAGGGTATCATTTTATCCTTACTGTGTGAAGTTTTCAGTAGTTTTAGAGGTATTTTGTACAACGCCATAATTGTATTCTCCAAAAAGCCAGTATTAGGTTTTCGATAAATCCGGCTAAAGCGATTTACAAACAATGGTCGTTCTACTGCCCTCAAACTGGGGACGCGTTCAGTTGCACTCAGTTATGCTGCCCCGAAAGCCCCTTTTATTTTTACCACACTTTCTACCTATTGTGAAATTATTGCAATCGTTTTTATTCTGCACAAGAAATCCACAAATCTTTCTCAACACACCTTTGTTCAAACAACTCGAAATCATTTTAAGTCAAATAAAATTTAGATTGTTTATGATGGCAACTTGGCGCTGAAGTAGCAAAGTAAATACACTTAGCAGTAATATCCAGGGTAAAGACGATGAAAATGGATTGCGTATGGATTTGATGTCAACGACGTTAAGTGTTTAAATAAATAATTCGATTTTAACGCAGTTACGATGTAAATGAAAGAAAACGTACCACAAAATGGTACTAAATTTGCCAAATTGGCACTGTTCAGCCATTTGTTATTGTCGCCTTCTTTTTAATGTCATTTATGCGGTAAGTGTTAAAATGCCATTTAGTAAATTAAATTTTCAAATATATTCACAGCTATTCTGGGAAGGGATAGGGGAAATCTCTGCTGATGATAATTTGATGACATGCAATTTAAATTTTATCTTCAGGCAATTTGTTTTTTTTTTTTTTGTTTATTGTGTGATTTTATATTCTCAGATTAATTGAAATGTTTGTGTGAATGGATTTTACTCTTAGAGTGCATAAATATGGAAATTGTGTTCACATTGTTGTACGGTAGGTAGTACTGTGGCAAATTGTTTAAGTGTGAACTTATGTTTGCTGTTTATGGAATCGTTATTCAATTCAATGGTGTAGAGTTTAAAATTATATTTCAATTGAAATTGATTGACTTATTTTCAGATTTATAGCAATGGCGAATATGTTTCATTAAACAATGTATTGGTATAGCAAAGCGTATTCGTAACAACAAAAAATGTACATACAGTCTGTCGCAAAAGTTAGTATACACCGTTGAAACCAAAATGTATTAGCGATAAATATCACTATAACTTATTGAAATCAACGAACAATTATTTTTTTATTTGATAGACAAGAAGGTTGTCTTCCGTAATAACAATTAAAAGTGCGCAATATTTGCATACATTAGCAAATGTACGGTTCGAATCCCAAAAAGACCAAAATTTATGTCGCAAAAGTTAGTATACAACGGAGAATCCTCGTGGAACTGTGCAAAAAATTCTTGATATTTTTTAACAAAATGAAACTAAATGTGTGCTTAAGCTCATAAAGAGTATATTAATTGGTTTTAATGACAGTTATAGTTATAGTGACAAGTCCAACGTACACTGGATCGTAAAATCCACAAAAAGGGCTTACACCAGAACTTGAGGTTCTCCTACTATTTACTTTTGGTGGAAATAAGAAAAGGGGCAACATTTGTGAGAAAATTAACTCAAAAGGAAAGTCCTTATGTGTAAGGATTAAGGATTATCACATGTTTCAAAATGACAATGGCCTCAAAAGTATGGGTTTCCTTCAAGAAATTCCAGTTTTTTCAAACAGGACAAGTCGAAACTCGATCAAAATCACCCCATATTGAAACTTTAGAGCTTTTCTGAGCATTTCATGGTTTTAGAAATCATAAACAGGACATAACACCCGGAATTTTGTCGCTAAAGTTGTTGTATTTGTAGATGACCAATTTTTGTGGATTTTACGATCCAGTGTACGTTGGACTTGTCACTATAAGTACTATAACTGCCATTAAAACCAATTAATATACTCTTTATGATCTTAAGTACAGATTTAGTTTCATTTTGTTCAAAAATATCAAGAATTGTTTACACAGTTCCATGAGGGTTCTCCGTTGTATACTAACTTTTGCGATATAAATTTTGGTCTTTTTATACCCTCCACCATAGGATGGGGGTATATTAAGTTTGTCACTACGTTTGTAACTACTCGAAATAATCATTGTAGACCCCACAAAGTATATATATTCTTGATCAGCGTGCAATTCTACGTCGATATAGCCATGTCCGTCCGTCTGTCCGTCTGTCCGTCTGTCCGTCTGTGGAAATCACTCTAGCGTCCGAACGGATCGACGTAGGTTGATGAAACTTTGGGAAAATATATTATATGTACGTAGGACTTTTGGTATTGAAAGCGGGCTATGTAGGTCCACGCTTTCGTATAGCCCCCATACAAAATGACGCGTGACGCGTCGTCGTTTTAAGGAGTTTTTAAGATAATTGTCCCATTTTACCACCGAATTGGTTGTAATTTGGTACTTTGTGTCTCCAGAGGCCAAAAAACATTCCTACCAAAGTTGGGTTATATAGGTCCACGTTTTGGTATAGCCCCCATATAAGGCCCCATATAAAGTACGCGTCATTTTAGTATATTTTAAATGTATTAGACCCATTTGACCGCGGAATTGGTTGTAATTTGGTACTTTGTGTCTTCAGAGGCCAAAAAACATTCCTACCAAAGTTGGGTTATATAGGTCCACGTTTTGCTATAGCCCCCACATAAGGCCCCCTTTATAGTACGCGTCATTTTAATATATTTTGAATGTATCCGACCCATTTGACCAAACAGTCGGTTGTAACTTTGTATGTGTGTTTCCAGAGACTAAGAAACATTTCTACCATAAAATTTTTATATAGGTCCACGTGTTGATATAGCCCCCATAATACGATATCTCCCGATTTTCGATATTTTGAAGGTTTTAGCCTCATTATCACACCGAGATGGCTGAAATTTGGTATTTAGTTTTCTTTAGGCTTATAAAACTTTCCCCCAGAAATTTTTAGGTATAGGTCCACGCCATCATATAGCCCCCATAGAACGGTACCTTCCGGATTTCGGTTTTTTTAAGGTTGTGGTCACATTAATCCACCGAAATGGCTGAAATTTGTGGTGGAGGGTATAAAAAGTTCGGCCCGGCCGAACTTAACTCTTTTCTTACTTGTTTGGATTCGAACCGTAAATTTGCTAATGTATGCAAATATTGCGCACTTTTAATTGTTATTACCGAAGACGACCTTCGTGTCTCTCAAACAAAACTAATTGTGTGTTGTTTTCAATAAGTTATTGTGCTTTTTATCCCTAATACATTTTGGTTTCAACGGTGTATACTAACTTTTGCGACAGACTGTACATAACTTATACGACATCATGTTCTAATTTGATGTAAGTAATTCTATAATACAAATATTAAATAAGCCTTATATAACTCCTTATCAATCAACTCATTTAAAAAATTACAGTATAAATTTATTAAAAACAAAATTTAACAAAATATCCTTACAACATAACATCTGAACATAAAACAAAACATTCACCCTTATTTGCTGTAAAACAACAATACTCTATAAGATTAATAAACCAGTAAAGACTAATGACATGACATGTTTGTTTTTTATAAAAAAGAAACACAAATATGTATGTAATCTCCCTCCTCCTATTGAAGTATGTATGTATATTTCTTGTAGCCTAAGGTAATTCGGTTTGGTCGCTCAAATACATGCACACACATACATAAATTTGTGACACGACATGAGGGGATTATTTCATTCGGTTATGATGACACAAAACTCATTACAATAACGCATATATCAGCCTGCAGGTAGTTCATGTCGTACATGATGACATTGTATTTTGTTTTCTTTTTTGTAAAGAACAAAAATAAGGTAAATTATTTGTCTGAAGATTCAGTAAGAGTAAGTAGAATGTTAAATAATGGAAATGAGAGGCATCACAAATATGGATTTCGGCTATAATCAAAATATAAATGAATGTTAACATTATTTATAGAAGCAAATAAAAAATAGATAAAATTTTTTTTTCATTTTGCAATAGAATGTTTAGAGCTAACACCACTATTTTGGGAGATTCCGACCTAAAATTTTGTTATCCTTCAGGACGTCACAGCTTTATGTAAGTTAATTGTTTGAATTCAAATATTTACTGAATCGGACTGATTTTAACCACCCAGCAAAATGTTCGATGCCAATTCAAGAATGGGTGCAAGTGAAATGGAATGTCATTTTTTCAGCATCTTCACTCATTCTTTTTACAAGAGCGTGACCCCCAAAAGATGCAATTCATTTTCAGATCCTAAGCACGTCATCTTTACTAACTCGATGGAATGACATCTTCAACAATTCTTTGGCATGGCATCTATACCAATCCTTTGGCATGCCATCTTAACCAATTCCCAAGAATAGAATTTTCACTAATCTTTGGCATGTCATTTTCACCAACCCTTTGGCATGTAATTTTCACGTCTTATTCGGAAAATGGAAAATGCTGTATTGACAAATGATTTTCATTTTTTTTTTTATTTTATTAATTCAAAGGAATTAATGAAATAACTATAATTTATTTATCATCATAAAGTTTACATCTATAATTGCAGTTTGTACTCGTTGTTGTAACAGTAGTTAACATGTTTGTATTCTCATTTTTCTGCTTAATCTGACTCTGGGTCTATCAGTAGTAAGAATGTGGCTATTTCGCTATTTATATGGTTTGTAACCACAAACCTGCAAACTTAAGTTTCTTAGCAGGATTGGTAGGGCAATTGAAAAGGAGCAGTGTGTCGTGGGGGCCTGTGCTGTATGCTGGGCAGATGTTTTCCACGGTGTCATCAGTACTTGCCCCATAGGAATTTTGACGGCTGCACTATCCCGAGCGTATTGACCCAAAACTACTCTGGCTTGTCCTGACAGCTGGCGCTTCTCAGCTGCGATAGATGGTGGATGTTCTCCAAGGACCGCATTCACACGATAACTGTTTGGTTAAAAGGCTTGTTGATCTAGAGGTTCTCTCTTGTAACGTTAGACTTCTCTTTCTAGATTATAAGCACGGCTTGCTCTGAGTGAGTCCTCTGCTAATATGGGAATGACCTTCAGCGCATTTGTTGTGCCGCTTACGGATCCTATGCTATTGATCGGCAACTGGAAAGTTATTTCTGATGCTGGAAGAACTATAGCCACAAGGGTCCTTGCTACGGGCGACAAAAGCGTAATCGGTTTGTCAGATTCACCTTTGCTGGCATCCTTTTCGGGATTCAGTAGCTGGCCTATTTTCCAGACTTCGGGAACGATGTGTTTGGCAAGCGACAGGTTGTAAATTTAAGTGAGAAACTTGACTTCCGGCCGTTCCAGCTGTTGCAGTCTAAACCGCCGCTGCACGCAACAGAGTTTACTTCCTCCGCAACAAGTTTTGATTCATCTTACAAAAGGATTTTACTTCCCATCAGTGCAGTGCAGATTTCGACATTGACTCCAACTGCAGATTACTATTTCGTGAATTTTATTTTACAACGTTTTGGAAATGTTTGTTGTTTTGTAGGGATCTACAAATCGACTTGCTGAGCAGGGTTGTCTAGAGCAGGCAAGGAAACTTTTATAATTGGTCTGTTCCTTTACTTTTAAAAATGGTAATTGTTGCAAAAATGGTAAAAGTGGTGAACTGCTCTCATATAAATTGTATGCTTTTAAAAGTAAGGAAACACTTTGCGGGTAAAAACTGGTAACCTCAGACACGTAAAGGAACACGACTACTACCAAAGAGTGCAGTCCGACTCTACTTTTAGCTCAATGATTGGGACTTCCTAGCATAATAAATCTTACATTGCTTTAAACGTACATATTTAGATGAATAAAAGAATATATACATGTGTAAAAATAAAAACACAAAATTCATCTCTATTGGATCGATGGAATGGGTTCCAATGCTAAGGAAAAGATCGGATCTATCACGACTTCCTTTGAATTGGTTCAAATGCTGATGAAACGATAGGATCTTTCACGACTTCCTTCGAATGGGTTCAAATGCTGATGAAAAGATCGGACCTTTCACGACTTCATTTGAACCAATGCAAAAGATCCAGTGAAATCATGGCATCTCATGGAACCACTTCCATAAAATTTTGCTGGGCAGGGTTTCGGAGTCGACGTATTTTTGGCAGGACTCCGACTCCGATTCCAGACGAATTTTTTCACCAATCCGGCTTCGACTCCGACTACGGATCGACTCAGGGGTTGAATTCCTACACCACTAAAATGAATAAAATGTGCACAAATTTTTAACTTTTTCCTATATTTTGGCCTATATAGACTAATGAGTTAGTTTTTCCTTACATATTCATTAGAAAGGGCATTCGTTCGAATACATTCGAACATATCGGTTTTCCTTTTTTGCACGAGTATATTCTGGACGGAATTCTTCCGCGTGAGAAAATATTTAAGCCTTCATAATATGTAAACAAGATGGTACAATACAAATCTTAAGGACTACATGCAATACAAACTATAAGCAATTCACGACCAAGTTCCAAACTGGATGTAAGCTAACATTTTAGTGTGCTTTGCCTTAAAAGGGGACCCCCAGTTGTAAAGATCAATAAAAGCCATTTTTCATGATTTTTGTCCGAGAAAACTGCGTAACCTTTTGTCAGGTGTTTTCTTTATCTGAATGATAAAAATATTACAAAGTTTTGAGGCCGTCTACGAAACCCTGTTTTTATTAAAGCATTTTGCGGTGCCAACTCTAGCTCAAAAACTAATAAACCACTTGTCATATATTTTTGTGGCCGATTTCGAGAAAAATACAGTTTATATGCTGCATACAAAATAAAATAAATTGTTCCCATCCAACGCTCATATTAAGGCAATATTTTTCCGACCGACTTTAAAATTTGACCATTTATTCTATGTTATTTATACTTTCTACTTTTCTCTGAATTTTATGCAACCCCTATCTTTGGTCCTATTCATGTCAAAATAGAGAAATGTATAACCAGAGCCCCAACCTTCAAAATACCGCAAATCGGGAGGTATCGTTTTATGGGAGCTGTATCAAGGTTTGAACCTAAACCGACAAATTTTAGGTGGAAAGCTGTTTACTCTAAGGAAGACTTAATACAAAATTTCAACCATTTTGGTGGGATATTGAGGCCACAACCTTCAAAATACCGGGAATCGGGAGGTACCGTACTATGGGGGCTATATAAAGACGTCGACATACACCGAAAAATTTCAGGTGGAAAGTTGTATACCCCCAAGGAAGACTTAATACCAAATTTCACACATTTCGGAGGGATATTGAGGCCACAACCTTCTAAATACCAGAAATCCGGAGGTACCGTTCTATGGGGGCTATATGAATACGTGGACCTATACCGACAAATTTCAGGTGGAAAGTTTTATACCCCCAAGGAAGAATTAATACCAAATTTCAGCTATTTTGGAGGAATATCGAGGACACAACCTTCAAAATACCAGAAATCCGGAGATACCGTTCTATGGCGGCTATATGAAGACGTGGACCCATATCGAGAAGTTTCAGGTGGAATGTTTTATACTCCCAATGAAGAATTAGTACCAAATTTCAGCCATTTCAGAGGGATATTGAGGCCACAACCTTCAAAATACCAGAAATCCGGAGGAACCGTTCTATGGGGGCTTATGAAGACGTGAACCTATACCGAGAAATTTCAGGTGGAAGACCCAACGAAGACTTAATACCGAATTTCAGTCATTTCGGTGGGATATTGAGGCTACAACTTTGAAAATACCGAAAATCGGGAGGTACCGTTCTATGGGGGCTATATGAAGACGTAGACCTATACTGACAAATTTCAGGTGGAAAGTTGTTTACTGCCAACGCAGACTTTATACAAAATGTCAACCATTTAAGTGTGATGTTGAGGCCACAACTTTCAAAATATCGGAACCTCCCGATTTCCGACGTGGAACTATGCGGACAAATTTCAGGTGTAAAGTTTCATACCTCTAACGAAGACTTAATACTACATTTCAGCCATTTCGGTGGGATTTTTAGACCACAAATGCTTGTATATATTTTTGCATATGCTCATTTTATGCAAATATGTAAAAATATGTCAAAATATGCACGATATGCAAAAAATTCAGACGGGATGAATATGTCGTTGACCAACAACGAATTTATGATGCCCTAATTCAGAAGAGTAGCCATCCGAGTTTGATATATAGGTAATAGATTATGCAAAATTTACCGAAATACATAAACATACGGTTTTTTTGAGAAAGTGACGGATAAAACTGATAAAGTACAATGAAAACGGTGGAATATTTTTGTAGAAAATTTCATTTTGTTTTACATTTTGAGTTCAAGAACAAAAAGGACATGGCAGGAACTGAGCTAGAAGGACAGCATACTCGAGAGAAAGGTTCCTCATTCTATTTAACTGATAACATTTCATCTAATAATGATGAAACAACATCTTCAAACAGATATATAAAGCTATTTCTCAATGATTGATGGGGGTCAATCAAAAAACTCGTTATGTCATTTCTCTGAAATTTCAGCTATGGGATCCTTTGGGGTTCTCAGTTGGGGCTTTCATTCCGAAAAGGATTTTTTCCTCTCCCAGATCTTAACTTCCATTTTGTATCACAGGGTATTCAGTAAGATTTCCCATAGAGACCACAATGTCTTTAATAGAAGACAAGGATGACTTCTCATAAAAAACAAGGTGAGAATACCAATAGACCTTTGTGAGAAGACCAGTAAGACCTCTGACGAAAGAGGTTAAAGGTCCAATCTTAATTCGATTAACATAGAATTTGACTTGTGTTTGCAAAAATGTAAAGAATCAATTGGATCAACAAAATAGGGATGAATAGACTACACTTCAGAGGATAGTAAATATCCTGTGAATTGTCGTTTAACTTAGTATAATATACCGTTTGCAATATTGTTTTCTTATACCATCATTTCAAATAAATAATGATTTGTTCTTGTTCCAAATTTAATGTTATATTTCTATAATGTGAAAAAAAATTTTCGCCCGGAGTCTGAGTCGAGTTATTTTTGTCGACTCAGACCCCGACTCCAGCTAAATTGCTCGTCTCCGACTCTGAAACCCTGCTTTTTATTGCATTTGGCACTGCTAATTTCGTCCACTGAATCAATTATGATGATTTCATTGATAACATCCTCCACTTAAAGTTTATCATTTGGTATGATTGCCGAAATCATATTGATGTTGCGATCTGCAATATCCCAGTCAAAGTACACAAGTGTATAAGGAGGTAATAGTAATAATTTCCACAGAGCTGTTTTTTTTATTTTGAGATAGGCGTTATTATTAACAATTAAGAAAGGTTGCTGTGCTGATTGACATATACCCTCAGCCACAGACAAAAAAAAAACACAATAATTATGCCGTATATAAAATACATTGATTATGTTTCACGAGTTTGCTTTAAAATCTGTAAGTACCGTAATGTGTGGCTATACCAAATCATTGACATATACAAAACATTTTTAGTAACCAAATTTCTTCACAAAGGACTCGAAATATTAAAGTACGTTAAACTAAGTTATCTGCGCACGTATTGACTTACTCCGGAAAAAATGTTTACCATTGTAAATGAGACCTCAATGACAAACTACTGCAAAAAAATTTAAAACGATGCGTGAGAAGCTCTTAACTGAAGGAGTCGACCGATTTAGTCCATACTTGAACCTGATACATGGTTGGATGAAATAATACGATGTGAAAAGACTGCACCAATCAAAAACTCCTGCGAGAATTATCCTGCGGATTTGCTATTTTTGTTTGCCACTATCTCAGGAAGTCTGAACTTGCACAAGAAAAAATTGTACCGTCGTAAAGCGAGCCGCAAGGACAACTTACTGCAAAGTAATTTCAAAACGACCTGAAAGTCGCTCTTAAACTCAACTTTATCCGAATTTTGTGTGGGAGGTACCCGAAGGAGTAGACCGATATAGTCCATATTCGAACCTGATGTATATCTGGAAGAAATAATACAATGTGCAAAGTTTGGACCAAGTCGATTGTTCCCTTCGAGAGTTATCGTTCACACCATTTAACAGAAAAATTTTGAACTTTTGTGGGCGAGATACCCTAAGGAGCCAACCGATATGGCCCATGTTCGAAGTTATACTAAGCTTGGACAAACTAGTACGATACCCAAAATTTGGTTTGAATAGGTTGATTCGTTCGGGAGTTATCGTGCGCACCAGCCAGCCAGACAGATAGACGGACGGACATGGTTAAATCGACTCTAAATTGTATGAAACGAATTTCGTTCAAACGTACATACGACGGTGCAAGTTTCATCAGGGGCAAGTCCATACTTCTTGAGAAAATAGCCTTAAAGTTGCAGAAAACCCCTATGGCACCGTGTGTAGTGGTTGGAGCGCAAGATAATTCCCGAACGGATCTGCCGACACGCTCCAAAATTTCGCCTTCGTAATATTTTGTTCAAACTTAGTTTACGTTCGAAGAAAAGTCAAATCGTAACCCCCCCCCCCACACTTTCGTAATATTTCTTCGAATATTACATGAAATTCGAAGGTGATGCTTACAGGTCCACTCCTTCCAGTACCTCCCCCACAAAAGCTCGAAAATATTCCCTAAAATGGTACGGGCGATATCTCATAAACTCAGCAACCTTGGAGTACACTCACACAAATGTTCAACATTTTGTTTGGTAAAGGGTCTGTTCAAGGATTTTTTGGAAATTTTTACCGAAGGTTTTCCTAGTGGCCCTGTTTACAGCGATATTATGTTTTTCGTAGGCAAGTATGGTACAAAAGCCCTATCTATCGATATCCCCCGCAAATTTTTGAGCTTTACGACCTACATTGTGGAAACCAAAATAAATACATACGTTTTTTTGGGAAAAAAAAGTGTTTTACTCCACACAGGCTGAGGATATATCTCTGTCGGCAAAGCCGACTGATACTTTTTTACTTGTTAACATTTAACTTACCGACAAAAATGTGGATTAGGTTTAAAGTTCAAAAGTGTTGCGGAGGAGGTACTTGAAGGAATAGACCGACTTAGTCTATTATGAAAGTGGATCTTATTTTGGGAGTCATATCTTTTTGATAGATACCGCACCTTCTAGTCATTTCAGTGGGTCATCGTATAACTTTTGGACCAGTATGCCAGGAAGCATGAACTTGACCACGGAAAACATAATAACGCTGTAAACAGGACCACAACGAATAGCATTGGTATACATTTCTAAAGGATCTTCGAACAGACACTAAACTGCACTTAAACAAAAATGTTGAACTTTTGTGGGGGAGGTACCTTAAGGAGAGGACCAATATGGGTCATTTTATTGGTTGTCCCGGCCATAAAGTATTGGGGGGAAATACTGGAAGTTGTGGGCGAGTATTCAGTTCGAAACTAAGTTTGGACAAAATATATCGAAGGTCAAATTTCGGGCCAAATCGGTTGACCAGTTCGAATGCTATAGTGCGTTCCAGACACTACACATGGTGCCATAGGGATTTTTACAACTTTCGGGCTATTTTCTCAGGAAGTATTTACTTGCCCCTGAAAAACTTCTACCATCGTAAAGGGGATCAGTGAATGCAAGTTGCTTCAACAAACATCAAAGTGATTCGAGAGCAGGTCTTAAAGTTAACTCGTCCGAAATTTTGTGTGGGAGGTACCACAATGTGCAAAGTATGGACCAAATCGGTCACTCGCTTCAAGAGTTATCGTGCGCACAATTTTTCCGAAAATGTTTAACTTTTGGGGGGAGGGGGTACCTGAAGAAGTTTACCGATTGAGCAAAATATTACGAAGGCCAAATTTTGGACCGAATCGACAGATCCATTCGGGAATTATCTTGCGGTCCAACCACTACACACGGTAACATAGGAGTTTTTTGCAACTTTCAGACTATTTTCTCAGAAACTATTGACTTGCCCTTGATGGAACTTGTACCGTTGTATGGGGGGGCAGTGAATACAAGTTGTTACAACAAAAATCAAAGCTATTCGAAAGCAGGTCCTTAACTGAACTTTTCCGAAATTTTGTGTGGGAGGTATCCGAAGGAAAGGACCGATTGAGTCCATATTCGAACTTCATCTAAGTCTGGTAGAAATTTCACGATGTGCAAAGAGTTATCGTACGCACAATTTTTCCGAACATTTTCGCACTTTTGTGAGGAAGGTATCCGATGGAGTGGACCGATATGGTCCATCTTCGAACTTAAACTAAGTTTGTACAAAATATTACGACACCTAAAGTTTGGTTTGAATCGGTTGTTCCGTTCGAGAGTTATCGTGCGCTCCAGCCCGCCAGACAGACGGACGGACATTGCTCAATCGACTCCAAATTGTCTGAAACACATTTCGTCCAAACACACTTGGGGTCTAAAAACCTTATTTCGATGAGGCACATTTTGCTTCGTGCTACATTAACGATTTTTGGTACATAGGTTAAGAACAAATTCCCCAGTACAAATCCGCTCTCGAGCAAATTTTTGGTTGTTGCGGACAAATGTTATCGCGGTTTTACTTCTGCTTTTAAGAAAAAATTATTATAAAAACGCTAATTATTTTATTGAGCACAATTGTCACTAAAAAGTTATCACGAAGTGACGTCATTAAGTAGATTGCATAATATTTGTAAAATTTTACTCAGCATACAAAAAATTGACAACATTTTAAATGTAATCCGATTTTTTTGAAAATTTAGGTCCATTTACACGTTTTACACAAATTACAAAAAAAGTAACAGTTTTAAATAAAGACTTCAAGGAGAATCAAAAGAGACCAAACTTATAATCATCGGGATAGTAGTTAGGATATTATAGCCAAAATATACACATATTTGTGTTACAAAAAACAAATTTTGGTTTGGAATAATAGTTTTCACATACATTCTAGAGTTGAAAATATTGGAAAAATTCTATAGGAGTACTTCTTTAATTTTTCTTGAAACTCCCAAGAAAATGGGCGGATTTTGCTTTATCTACATTCACATAGAAGGTTTCAAATTGAGGAAAGTTATCGGGTTGATGAAATAAATCATTAGACTTCTTAAACGGAAATAGAGTTCAAATAAACCGCTTTAAATTATATGCATTATTCAAATATGTGTAAATCGCGTAATTATCAAAATCGGTTTGTCCGCATGTGATTTTCATGTACAGCAAGACCATATCTTTCAATTTGTATATATTTTTGGAAATATAGCTTGGACCCTTAGATGTAGCATCGGCTGCATCTAAGAATTAAAAAGCCTATAAAACATCTTTAATTTGCGCAAGGTACAATAAATTTTGTTCCGCAACCGGTTTCAGTGTCGCCACGAGAGCCTACATCGATATCAAGATTTTTGTAGAAAATTAACTTATGTTGAAACTGAGGTATGGGGAATTGTAACTCGCGATCAGTTTTATTATACCATAACTTTTGACCGCATTTCGGTAAAATAAACTCTTTTAGCCCGATTCACCGAGGGGTTTCTTAAAATAATAATTTGAGCGGAAGCTGTGGTCGTACTAATGTAAAAAAATTGGAAAAAATCGTTGAAGAAAACGAGTTTCATTATGTTATTTTCCAATTAGTGGTTTTACAACACAATGTAGAGCTTAATGATCAAAGAAGAAGTTAAGGAGTACACTTCAGAGTTGAAGTTTCTAATGTATGATTTTTTAATATATCCACTGAATCTACCTCAAACGGATGCTGACATTTTGAAACCTGAAAAATGTGGTTTTTTGAATTTTTGCTCTAATCGGGACGCGCAGCTGGATTTCCCTAAAAGCTTATTACTTGATTGTAGTACTCGCGATTTCGCATTTTCTAATGTATAACATGAGGGTGTAGCCCTCACAGGATCACAGTAATCTGCGCCCAAACAGGAAATTTGTATGCGTAAATTTTTCTCAAAAACCTATTTTTTAGTTTAAAATTTAAATTTATTTTTTTTACGTTCTGAATCTAACAAGCCACGACGCGTAAAAATCCACCCACTAGATCGGCGGATATGATACCCCTCAAATTTCGAAAATTTGCAAAAAATTATTTTGAAAATATAGCATATTAAAACAGATCGATATACGTGTTTAAACTGCGCGAAACCAGATATTAAAAAACTCTCGTAATTCCAGAGATATAATAGATTTTTTCTAAAAATTGAGTGCTATGCTACATTCACGGTTCTTGATGGGTCGCATTGAAACGGCATAGAATGGTGTATTTTTTAATGGTGATTATTGAAATCGGATGCGCATAAAATGTAAATGAACTTCGCGGAAATTATGACCATTTTACTGTATTTTGCACCCTAATATGCAGCAGATGCTACATCGTGGCCGCCAAATAGAATTTGACAAACTGTACATCAAATAAAAGGGATTGATTCCCTGTGTTGGAAAATGGGATGCGCATCATGCCATTTTCATAATTACGCGGTTTATATGCGTCTCAGATGTTGTAATATTCAATATAACATTATTTTAACGTTATGCCACAATTGGAATTCCTTGTGATTTAATATAAGGTTCTAATAATATTATCCAATAGGGAAACTATAAGCGAACAATTTTTTACAACGGAAAATCACCATTATTGCGTGAAATTTTGACGAAAATGCCGAAGAACTCAAACATTTTTTCTCCAACTTTTTCCAATAAAACCATACAAAATAAAATTATAATAATATGATTTTATTTTTTTCGTAATATTTTCTTCGTATTTTTGCAAATAACAATAATACTATGGCTCCAACCTTCACAACTTAGGTTTAATTTTATTCCTCAAAATGTCTGGATGCTGTTATAATTTTTTTTATATATTTTTCGTAAGTATGAGCGCTATTTTTTCAAAAATATGTTTGTAAATACGTGAAATTATTTAACAAATTTGATTTTTCGGGAATCTATTGAGATATTGCGATTATTTTTTGCATCATCGCAAAGGTTACAAATTCAGTTAACGATAATAAGATATAACAGCTAACTATATTAAGCCGCGATTTTTTTTAGAATTTTTTCTAATTATTATAATTAAAACGGTCATATCTTTTGCGCGCAACGATCAAAGTTAGTAACGAAAACAGATTTGGAATGCTGATTTTTTTCTTAATCTATGTACCAAAAATCATTGATGTAGTATCAACATTTTTTTTGATTTTTTTGAAATGGAAAAGACAATTTTAGAAATTTTTCCTGATATATATATATATCTCAAGGTGATCAATCAGGAACGGTTGATGTAGCATCACACACTATTTGTTGGGATACAATTAATGTAGCTCCCTTATCAGTGAAGTTTTCAAATCTCTGTTTCCACAAAAACGAAGATGCTGCACTAGTTTTTTTATTGCAATGGAAACGGCCCCCAGAATACGCGATAAAATGCGCGATATTTTCGAAAACAATTGTAGGTGATTTTCCAACCTTAGAATTTCTCGTATCTCGCGTTTTAGTAGATGGAATTTCACGAGTAAAGATTTATTAGATCCGCAACGTAAAAATCTAAAATCAATTGCAATCAAGTATGAGTAAATCGAATGACAATTGTAAAAATTATGCCCGAAAAATATGATTTTTAGAAAATTGTTCGCACAAAATTTTCGTATTTGGATGCAGATTTCTGTGAAGCTGTGTTGGCTACATTCACGACACATATATCAAATAACTCAGAATCGCGAGTTCTACAATACTATATACGATTTTTGAAAAACCTGTTTGCGGAACGAAATTAGAAGAAAATTTCAAAAAACACTTAAAATCTGGCTTCAAAATGTCAGCATCATTTAATGGTAGACGCAGACCAAATTTTAAGAGGTTATACCCTAGTGAGATGATCCTTATTTAGTTGCCTTCTACTTTTACTTTGACGGAGAAATCGTGAAAAGTGTGGTTTAATCACATATCGAGAGAAAACAAAAAAGACACGTTGGCTTCAACCCATTTTACCCATTATATAACATAAATGTAGCCACAGCTTCCACGCAAATTAACTTTAAGGCCAATATTTTTTGCCAAGTCTAAAAACATTTCATTTTATCTGAAAGCATTTAATTTGTATAATTTTCGACCACACTTCGCGAGTTGTTAAAGGCTAAACCTTGGCTTCAACGATGTTAAATTTTCAAAAATATTGTCCATATATCTGTCGGCAAAGCCGACTGACACTTTTTTACTGGTTTACGAGTATTTTGAGATAGGCGTTATTATTACAACTTAAGAAAGCTTGCTGTACTGATTGACACATACCCTCAGCCACTGACAACAAAACCAAAGCAAACACAATAATTACGCGTATATAAAATATATTGATTATGTATCACGAGTTTACTTTAAAATTTTTAAGTACCATAATGTGTGGCTATACCAAATCATTGACATATAAAAAACATTTTTAGTAACCAAATTTCTTCACAAAGGACTCGAAATATTAAATTATGTTAAACTAAGTTATCTGCGCAAGAATTGACTTACTCCGGAAAAAAATTTTACCATTGTAACTGAGGCCGCAAGGACAACCTACTGCAAAAAAATTTAAAACTATGCGTGAGGAGCTCTTAACTGAAGGAGTGGACCGATATAGTCCATACTTCAACCTGATACATGGTGGGATGAAATAATACGATGTGCAAAGTCAGCACCAATCAGAAATTCCCTGCGAGAGTTATCTTGCAGATTTGCCATTTTTGCTTTTAGGCCAACATCTCAGGAAGTATGGACTTGCGCAAAAAAAATTGTACCATCGTAAAGCAAGCCGCAAGGACAACCTAACGCAAAAAAAAATCAAAACGATCTGAAAAGCGCTCTTAAACTTCACTTTATCCGAATTTTGTTTGGGAGATACCCGAAGGAGTGGACCGATATAGTCCATATTCGAACCTGAGCTATATTTGGAAGGAATAATACGATGTGCAAAGTTTGGACCAAGTCGATTCACACCATGTTACAGAAAAATTTTTAACTTTTGTGGGGGAGATACCCTATGGAGCCAACCGATATGGCCCATCTTCAAACTTATACTAAGCTTGGACAAACTATTACTATACAAAAAATTTGGTTTGAATAGGTTGATTCGCTCGGGAGTTATCGTGCGCACCAGCCACCCAGACAGATAGACGGACGGACGGACATGGCTAAAACGACTCCAAATTGTATGAAACAAATTTCGTTCAAACATACTCAAGCCTGATCTATTTCCCGTAGAGACATTACGATGCGAAAAGTAGGGACCAAATCGATTACTCCCTTCAAGGACAAGTAAAAAAAGTATCAGTCGGCTTTGCCGACAGAGATATACCCTCAGCCTATGTAAATTAAAACTTTCATCTACGGAGAGATCGAATGTATTTAGGGCCTTTTCAAAATTTTGTGGCTCTTTTTTATACCCTCAGCATTTATGCTAATTAGGGTATATACACTTTCATACGGGCTAAATGTGCCTCATCGAAATAATGGTTTTAGATCCCAAGTATGTTTGGACGAAATGTATTTCAGAAAATTTAGACTTGATTCAGCCTGTCCGTCTGGCTGGAGCGCACGATAACTCTCGAACAAATCAACCGATTATGTCCAAAATTTGGCTTTCGTAATATTTTGTCCAAGCTTAGTTTAAGTTCGAAGATGGGTTATATCGGTCCACTCCTTCCGGTACCTCCCTTACAAAAGTTCGAAAATGTTCGGAAAATTTGTGCGCGCGACAACTCTTGAAGGGATTAATCGATTTGGTCCATACTTTGCACATTGTGAAATTTCTACCATACTTAGATGAGGTTCCAATATGGACGCAATCGGTCCACTCCTTAGGGTACCTCCCACACAAAATTTCGGAAAAGTGCAGTTTATGACCCGATTTCGAATCGCTTTGATTTTTGTTGTAGCAACTTGTATTCACTGCCCTCCATACGACGGTACAAGTTTCATAAGGGGCGAGTCCACACTTCCTGATAAAATAGCCTGGAAGTTGCAAAAAAACCCATACGACACCGTGTGTAGTGGTTGGAGCGCACGATAACTCTCGAACGGATTTGCCGATTCTGTCCAAAATTTGGAATTCGTAATATTTTCTCCGCAAGTTTAATTTCGAAGATTAGCCATATCGGACCACTGTTCGGAAAAATTGTGCGCAAGATAACTCTAGAAGGCTGTGACCGATTTGGTCCATACTTTACGCATCCTAATATATCTACCAGACATAGATCAGGTTCAGATATGGACTACATTTGTCCACTCCTTCAGGTACCTCCCACACAAAATTTCAGATAAGTTCACTTTAGGACCTGTGCTGGAATCACTTTGATTTTTATTGAAGCAGCTTTTATTCCCTGCATCAATTACGACGGTGAAAGTTTTTTCAGGGGCAAGTCCATAGTTCTTGAAAAAAACAGGCCGAAAAATCCCTATGGCACCCTATGTAGTGGCTGGAGAGCACGATAACTCTCGAACTGATCTACCGTTTTGATCCAAAATTTGAGCTTTCACAATTTGTCCAAAATTAGGTTCAGTTTGAAGATGGGCTATACCGGTCCACAACTTCCGGTACTTTCCCCAATTTTTCAAAAAGGTCACTATATCTCTTGAACGGGGCAATCAATTTGGATCTTCTAATATTTTGTCCAAATTATTTAACTTCTAAAATGGCCCATATCGATCATATCCTTAGGGTTCCTCCCCCAACAAAAGTTCAAAATATGTGTCTAAGCGCAGTATAGGGTCTGTTCCAAGATCCTGAAAATATATACCGATGCTGTTCTTTGTCGTCCTGTCTAAAGCGATATTATGTTTTCCGTGAACAAGTCCATGCATCCAGAATACTACTCCAAAAGTTGTACGATGACCCACTTAAATGGCTAGTGGGCGCGATATCTATCGGAAATATATGACTCCCAAAATAAGATTCACTTCCATAATGGACTATGTCGGTCCTTCTTTAAGTAATACTTTTGAACTTTAATCCTAATCCACATTTTTAACGGTTCATACGCCCAAAATTTTGAAACCCCCCTAAATACGTAAGTATTTTTGACAATAAAGTGTTTTAAATTAAACAGGCTGAGGGTATATCTTTGTCGGCAAAGCCGCCTGATACTTTTTTACTTGTTTATTGTTAGGTAGGTAGGATGGTTGCCTTTAAGAATCGCACCGTACCGTCGATTACCGTAAGTTTACACGAAGTGAGCTATTTGATTTTTCCTCAGGTTCTAAATTTTAGTGAAATTCCAAATGTAGTGGAATGGGACTTTTAGAGAACAGCATGGAACAAAGTTTGGTTTTTACAGAATGATGCCAGATATACACTTTTGTACCCTTCCCGTTCATACAGTTTAACATTTTTTTTTTTAATTTGTTGAAATTACATGGGCAAAAATGTGTGATTTTCTTTACCATTGTCCCGTATGAATAATATTTTTTTACACAAATGCACATTTTTTAAATTTATGAGTTTTTCTATGAGTTATATGAGTTTTTTTTTAATTTTTGAAACATTTTAATTTTTTTTGAAAAAAACATTTTGAAGAAATTCGTGACTACTTATTTATCTACTTATCGTCTGCTCCGTCGGAAAAGGTCGTAAGTCCCTCTCAATAAATTATTCAGGAGGAAGAAAAAACATTCCAGCTCTTTCTGTATTAAAGATTTTATTATGGTGGTAAAGGCAGTATTTTTCGTTTATTTATTCCGCTTCAATACCTGTACTTTGTTTGATAAAATTCTGTCGCGTTTGGGAGATAATTGGATGTCTTTGGACTTACGACCTTTTCCTTGTACAGTTTTGTATTTTTGTAGGGACTTACGACATTTTCCTACAATTTACGGACGTTTTTTAAATAAAATATTTATACTTTACAAAACAATGTGGAAAGGGTATTATAAGTTTGTTTTGTTCAATATTCGTGTAACATCGCGAAGTATTCGTCGTTTGCCGTTTTTTCATATCTTGACGAGATAAAGCGATCTAGCTATGTGTGTCCGTCCATCCATTAACAATTGTAATAAAACTCCAGGCCTCAATTTTGGATCGATCATCACGAAATTTTGTGGAGTGGTCGGGTTCCGACCAGAAGTTACCCCATTAGATGTTAGTTATGATCGAAAGGTGTGAAATGGACAAAACCCACAATTTTTACCCGACTTTGTAGCTGTCCTGTAGATCGCAGTAATATTCCAATCGGCGAGAAATTTTAAGAATGAATTGAGTTTAAGACAAAGAATAAGCTTGCAATTTAACATGGTGATGAGATAATTATTAGCGGGTTTAATGGACCAAAACTTTTGTGTGAAATCTAATATATAAAAGACAATGTGTGTATGTTTGTATGTTCCGCATAGACTCAAAAACGGCTAAACCGATGTTTTTTTAAAAATTTCAGAGAATATACAAGGAACAACCGAGGTTAAAATAGGCTTTACATTTTTTGAATTTCGCAGGGGGTGCAGGCCCTATTTTTTAAAAAACGCTTTTTTGCAAAAGTTTTGAAAGTATCGGTCAGAAAATTAATTTGCGAGGCAACGGTTGTTGAATCTCCGACCCTAAGTACTTATTCCACGTAATTTTCAGATTATGCACAGGGATGTCCCTTGGTAGAAGTAGGCTATATATTTTGTTGAATTTCGGAGGAGCGGGTTACACCTGTGCCCTATTTTTTAAATCCGCTATATATAAAACTTACGAACGATTCCGTTTCCCCAATCCTGGGTACATATTTTAGCAATAAGACCCGACCAGAGTAAAATTCTAAGTCGGTATAACCATGACCGTCTGTCCGTCTTTTGAAATTAAGATACAGCTCCCAATTTTTAAGATAGATCTTCTTGATTCGGTATAGAAGTTTCTATTACTTCTAGGATGTTTGGTATTGACGCCTTTATATAGCCCCATAGAACGGTGCCTCCTGAATTTCGGTATTTTGAAGGTTAGCCACATTGTTTTACCGACATTGCTGAAATTTGGTATTTAGTTTACTTCATAAACGAAAGGAAACTAATTACAGTAAAATTCAATACAACTCATGGTGGAGGGTATAACAAGTTCGGTCTGGGCGATTTTAACGACGTTCTCACTTGTTATTGATATTCATTTGCATATCCCAACTAATTTGCGATGCAAAAAATTTAATTGACATAAGAAAAGGTAACATAAACTGTTTCAAGGGCCAGCAACGTGGACGGGTTCGGCTAATATTTAATATAAAACATGACACGTTGTACTTACGACCTTGTATTTTTGCCTAACGACCTTTTCCTTCAATTAAATTTCATGATTAATTCCGTTAATGTACATGGTTTCTTAGCTACATTGTAATCCCAAATAGTGTCTTTTTTTGTCTTCCCAAGTATTTCTGCCCCAACTCACTGCATCTTTTGTTTTTGTGTGCAAACCATGTAGAATCTTCAGCATGTAATGTCTTCCTGCGTTTAGGAAATTTATCATCAGAGCTTTCAGAATCACCGTGAAAACCATAGGGAACTAGACCCGTGACACCATCGTCTAATTCCATTCCAAATTCATACTGCTCTTTGTTAACAAAAACCATGATGTCTTCTTAGTTTAATAACATTTCAACCAATTATTATTTTAGAATCATTTAATAATATAAACATTGCACTTACCCGTCCGTTAGAAGGTATTACTTTATTGAATTCAGAATACAAACTAATCTCGTTATTTGAATAAATGTCCTTAGAGAAACCACAAATTACCAGTTGATAAAGTTAAGTAAGATATACGAAAAAATTTGATTTTTTTACAAATTTTTCAATATATGAGTTATTTGAACACATACAGCATCCCAATTTGTATCAATGAAAAGGCCAGAAGTCCATCTTTCATAATCAGTTCGCTTATAGGGGAAAATAGATTTCAAATGTAAATTTTCGTTGCAATATAAAAATTATCACATTTTTGTTCAAAAGTTTGGTCCACAGGCTCCGCCAAATATCATCCGACTATCATCCAAAGGTGTAGGCTAGTTCTTTACATTGTACCCCAACCATGGATGACATTAAACATAATATCTGAACTACATTAGCTGTGGTATTCTTTTAAAGTATACATTTTCCTGTGGACTTACGACCTTTTCGTACTCAAATTTGTACGTTTTGTGGACTTACGACCTTTTCCGACAAGGGCAAAACATATAGAGAGACGCGACATACTACCATTTTCTTTGTATCATACGACGTGTTTTGACTTGTACTATCATCCCGCAACAAAAACGCGATTTCCAAAAAAAGTGGACTTACGACCTTTTCCGACGGAGCAGACGTTATATAACTGGTCAAAAAATAACTACTTATTTCGAGCGACACGCCCTTGTTAAAATAATGAGTTAGTTGGGGGTTTTGTAATGGGTATTTTATAAAAAATACCTTGATTTCAATAGTGACACTGCACTTAACTTAGTTCAAATGGTTATATGGTATTATAGGCCAGAAAAGCGAAAAAAATTAGTACCTCCCGGAAAGGAATTTTGATATCTAAAAACAGAAGCATATGTGATCCTCTAAACAATCACATGATCGACCCGTCACGAATGTATAGCCTCTATTTAATTTTTAATAAATTAGATTTCTCTCGAATCTCCTCAGACAGGATGTACAAATACATCAACGCAAAGAATTATTATTTTCAGTATGATGTTTAAAGATTTGTTTCGGATTGTTAAAATATATCCATTTTAAACATATTTTTATTCAGTTATCACATAATGATGTGTTTTTTTCCTTCAAAAGCAATACATAATGAAATTTGCGTAATCACAGTTATTGAACAAATATCCATTAATCTTTTTATCCAACATTCGGCTAGATTATACCTACACTGTGTGAACAAAAGAAAAAAATAACTCATCAATTTGGTGTATCTCCTGCCATCAGAACTTTTGTTCGCTGTACTAAGAATCTTCACAAAACATTCAATAATGCATTGCAAAAAGTTTTTTTTCTTGTTTTTCTTTTTTAAGCAGCAACACGAAGAAATCTTTCGAAAAAGGATAAGAAGAAAAATTCTTCATTAGTGTTATCTAAGGGACATTAATGATGATTGAACATGGCGCGAAACGAATTCAAAAAGATAAAAAAGTTGTCAAATTTGTGTTACCATGTCTGATGGTATTAAGAGTTTTTTTCGTCACAATGAGAATAATTGCATTTAACACTCTTGGCAACAATTTAATTTTAAAAGTAATTTGGTGTTTTTTTATAGCTGTCGATTTCACAGAATAATTTTTTTTAAAGTTTGAGGGGTTTTTATTGTAACAAATGCGTTATTTCTAAATATAGAAAAGTAATTACATCGGATGACGTAGGCGATGAATGATACCAAGTAACGGTCCTGACAGGCTTTAACATGGCACAGCCCAAGATTTATCTTGGTTCCTCTCTCATCTCAAGTCGGCACTGACCTCCACGTGGTGTCACCTGGGAAGCTGCTTTTAACACCCGTTAATGGCATCGAGCTAACATGTGCAGCGCGTTGGTAAACGTCACCTAGAAAAAAGCAGCCTACTATGAAAAAACGAAAGAAAAGAAAAACAACTCCCTCCAAAGTTTATGACACCTACAAACGTTTTAGGGACAAGTTTCTGCGAACCTACAGCTCAAATGTTCGCACTCTTTTAGAGAAGGTGTAGTCTTTGCATTGGCAAATGCACTTAAAAGGTACAAGGCCGACATTACTGCCATAAAGGAAATACGATGGATTGAGGAAGGCGACACAACACCTCCTAAAAGTGACGCACTGTATTATAGCTGCCATGACACAAAGCATGAGTTTGGATTTGTATTTGGTCCCCGTTTTCACCCCAGTGAATGAAAGACTTGCAACAATAGGTATAAAAGCAAGATTCTTCAACATCAGCTTTATAAGCGCTCGTGCACCAACCGAAAACAAGGACGAACAGACCAAAGATATATTCTGCAAACGCCGTTGTCCTGTCCATGACTTTAAAATTATTCTAGGCTATTTTAATGCAAAAATTGGAACGGATAATATCTTTGGCCCAACTGTCGGGAAATTTAGTCTGCACGGTAAAATGTCTAACAATGGAATGAGGCTCATAGACTTCGCAGCGGCAAAAAAACATGGTAGTTAGCAGTACCAGATTTAAGCATATCGACATACATAAGTACACTTGGCTGTCTGGATGGAAGACATTCATCAAGCATGTTGGATGTACGATCTTTCCGAGGACCAAACATAGATTCGGACCACTAGTGTCGTGCTGCTTACTTACTTACTTAGCTGGCTCATTACATAACATTTGTTACGTAGACCGAACTAAGAAAAGATCTTCAATTCTGTGGCATGTATTCATACGCCTTTTTAGCGGGTTCATCATCGCACATTCTTAGGATTTGGCCTAGCCAACGTAATCATTGCATCTCGATACGTTTAACTATATTCATGTCATTGTATTGCTGATATAGCTTGTGGTTCATACGACGTCGATATTCACCGTCAACGAAAATTGATTGATTGGTAGATCTTTCGAAAACACACCAAGCACTGCATTATCTGCTTGCGCAAGTACCCATGTTTCGGAGCCATACATAAGCACTGGTAGTATCAGCGTTTTGTAAAGCGTTATTTTTTTTTTGACGAGATGTGGCTTTTTTTTAAATTGCTTACTTAAACCATAGTAGAATCTGTTGGCCAATACAATTCTTCTTATTTCACAACTGATGTTGTTTGTTGTGTTTATGGCAGTGCCGAGGTAGACGAAGTCTTTAACTACCTCAAAATTATAGGTACCAACTTCCACAGTTGGTCCGAGCTCTATGGACGCTTAGCGCGTCGACACCATTAATTTGGTATTTTTGCCGTTTACCGCCAGAACCACTTTCGCAGATTCTGCTTCGACCTTCCTATAGGTATCAGTTACTTCCTTTACTGATCGTCCCATGATGTCTATGTCGTCAGCATAAGCAAGTAACATGTGGCTATTGGTGTAAATTGTGTCATTTCTTTTGACATTTTCATCTCATATTACCTTTTACAGCAAAATGTTGAATAGGTCACACGAAAGGCTGTCTCCTTGTCTGAAACCTCTTTTGGTACTGAACTGTTCGGAGAGGTTCTTTCCAATTTTAACTGAGGACCTAGAGTCAGTTACCAAATTCAGACATTGCATGGAATACCGTTGATTGGAGGGGACTGTCGAATGTTGCTTTATAATCGACAAAAAGGTGATATTTGTCGATCTGCATCTCTTTGGTCTTCTCCAGGGTTTGCCGCAGGGTAAATATCTGGTCAATGGTGGACTTGCCAGGTCTAAAGCCACATTGATATGGCCCAATAATTTCGTTGACCATTGGCTTTAGTCGTTCGCACAATATCCCTGACACTATCTTATAGGCAATAGGGAGAAGACTTATGTCCCTATAGTTGGAGCATACAGTCTTGTCTCCTTTCTTGTGGACGGGACATAGGATGCTCAGGTTCCAATCGTCGGGTACGCGTTCTTCCTGCCACATGGTGCTAACTAGCTGATGCATACACCTTATCAGCGCGTCGCCTCCGGTTTTAAACAGCTCGGCTGGTAAGCCATCGGCTCCTGCTGCTTTGTTATTCTTCTGCCGGTTGATTGCTGTTTTTACCTCATCTTGGCCGGGCGGTATACATTCAATACCATCTTCCGGGATTGGATCTGTGGTATCATCGTCTTCGCTACTATTGTATACCATCAAATTGCAGAAATGTTCCTTCCATATCCTGAGCACGCTATCTGTATCTGTTACCAGATTAACTTGCTGGTCTCTACAGGAGGATGTGCCATCTGTTTGATGTTTCACTCTTTGGCAGAATTTTCGGACTTCATTCTGGCTCCTGTACATCTCGATTTTTTCACACTCCCGATTTTCCATTTCTCTCTTTTTCTTGCGGAAAGACGTTTCTCTTCTCCTTTTCTCCCGATATCTCTCTCGTGCGCTACGCGTTGCTACTGATTGTAAAGTTGCTCTATATGCCGTATTTTTCTCTTCGGTAGCAGCACGACACTCCTGGGCATACCATGAATTCCTTTGTGGAGGTCTCTGGTATCCAAGTAAGGTTTTTGCGGCTGTTTCCATTAAGTGTCGTGCTGCTATCGATGGGAAAATGCGGCAAATAGGGCTACTCTACAATCTGTAGCAACGCGCAGCGCACGAGAGCGGTATCGGAAGAAAAGGAAAGAGGAGAAACGTCTTTTCCGCAGAAAAAAGAGAGAGATGGAAAAGCGGGAGTGTGAAAAAATCGAGATGTACAGGAACCAGAATGAAGTTCGAAAATTCTACCAAAGAGTGAAACAACAAACTGATGGCTCTGGTACAGGCAGCGAAGTCGGCGAGGATACCACAGATCCAAACCCAGAAGATGTTATTAATATATACCGCCTAGCCAAGATGAGGTAAAGATAACAATAAACCAGCTGAAGAATAATAAGGCGGCAGGCTTACCACCCGAGCTGTTCAAAACCGGAGGCGACTCGCTGATAAGGTGTATTCATCAGCTAGTTAGCACCATATGCCACAAAGAATGAGTACGCAACGACTGGAACCTGAGCATATTGTACCTTGTCAACAAGAAAGAACATAAGACTGAATGCTTTAACTATAGGGGCATAAGTCTTCTCCCTATTGCCTACAAGATAGTGTTAAGTATATTGTGCTGACATACCTGCGGCTTTAGACCTGGCAAGTCCACCATTGACCAGATATTTACCCCGCGACAAAACTTGCAGAAGACCCAAAAGATGCAGATCGGCACCTGAATTTGCTTTGTTTGAATAAATATTTATAGAAAACAAATACTATTCTCAAAGGCAAAGTCATTAAAAACAGACTGTAACTTTCGCGAGATCGTTGCAAATGACCACATATTCTCTTGGCCGATAGGTACAATAAATACAAACATAAAATTCGCGAGTTTACAAAGAAAAATAAAAAAAATTAAATATTGTCAAAGGTGCATTAAATGCTATAAAATGTCGTGATTCCATTCCAAATTGGTCCAGATTGGTTTGATATTGATTTTAAATTAATTTAAACTATAAATAAATTATTAAAAAAGCGCATATGCAATTAGGACAAATAAAATTAAACAATGCATTACTGAACTTCAATGCATTTGGTGCGGAAACTGTTTTAGCCATAGAGAACAAATGACACCGTATTTCATAGTAGTTTTTCATGCTGTACTCTGGTATTTTTGATATTTGCAAAAATGGCAAAAAATGTAAATGGCAAAATGTAAATGAAAATTTCTTCGAAAGACTTTGGACAAATCTGCGTTGACTGTGAATATCGACGCCGACGGAAGGAAGGAAAGGGTTAAATGCGATGACGTGATTTCATGGCATCTTTTGCATTGGTTCAAACGAAGTCGTGAAAGATCCGATCTTTTTATTAGCATTTGAACCAATGCAAAGGTAGTCGTGAAAGATTCGACCTTTTCATCAGCACTTAAACCCATTCCATTCCATTCCATCCAATAGGCTTGATGTTGTCCGAGACTCGATATCACAACCAACGTTGTCAAAACTCTCGTCGCAGTGATAGTGTCATTGCAAAGGGTTGGTGAAAATGACGTGCCAAAGCATTGGTGAAAATAACATGTCAAAGCATTGGTGTAATCGACATGCTTTGGATCCAAAAATGAATACGATCTTTTGTGGTCCACGCTCATATAAAATTCATCGATGAAGATGCTAAAAAATGACATCCCAGCTCACTTGCACCCATGATTGAACATTTTCCTGGGAATGAGCGATGATGAGCTCGTTAAAAAGGCGTATAAATATGGGCCACTTGAGCAAACAAGTGGATGTCGAGATTAAAAAGCGCAGTATTCCTGAAAGCGAAGCAACAAACAGAGAGAATTGGAGATAGTTTCTTAGTTCGGTTTATGTCATAAGCCCGCTAGGTAAGTGAGTATGAAAAGTGTATTATTGTTATTACCAATATTAAGTGCGATTTCTTCCTTGTCCAATAAAATATTTCCATTCACCTTTTTGATTCAATTATAAAATTTATTGGGCATTTAATTTACCAAATATGCACAATTTCTTTAAGAAAACACAAAACACTGATTTATTCACTCACTTAACTGCCTTGGGGAAACTGGAGAAAAAATATTGTCAGTCTTTCTCGCAAAAAAGAACAAAAATAATTCATACTTTCTTTTCTTTTCCTCTTCGCTTGCTAGGTTGTTTAACTGTGAGTTACAGAAAAAAATACCTGCTTGTGGAAGAATAAATCGCAACAACAAAGAACGAAACACAAGTGTTTGGCCGCATAACGCATACACAAGCATTAACAAACTGTTTCACCCTCCCTCCCGTCGTCGCTCTACGTCTACTATTGCACCATATACATAGCTCTTTATTATAAAATAAGCGAGAGCCCTGTTGTTATGCTCCTTGACAAAAATTCTCTCTCCAACCATACAAAATATGTTATAACATAAAAAATATGTTGGTACCAAAAAAATAAAATTGAGATATATTTCAAAATGTTGCAAACATATATTTGTTTGGATTCTAACATATATTTTTCGGCATGTTGTAGTCGGCGTGGAGCTTCCTAAACCGAAAAACGACATGTGGTGGAACCCTTCCGTGAATATTCAGGTTTAATCAAGACATTATTACTCTTTCAACAGTGACAAAAATACCTCTCAGCGTAATGTAGTCGACATTTTGTGAATATTTCAGCCTTGTTACAGTTCCTACAAGTGTTATTTAAAGACACCCCGTTATCGTATGATTTAGGATAAATCTCCTTTGTTCATTTGGGATGTTTGTTGAAAAATATGTATTTATGTTTGAAGTTTTAGATATGTATGTGTTTATTTTCTTTTCTAAACAATATTTCCACATGAAATTAATTTCATTTGGCTACATACACACGTACCTATACACTCACACACACATATATATATATAGAGAGTTTTATCGATTTTTAGCCAATTATTTATTTGTTTTAACTACATTTTAATTACTTGCAAAATAAAATCAACACCAACACTTTGGTTTTTATTGTTATTAGAATTCATAGAAGCAGCATTTGTGAGCATTCCACATACGCATTGAAATAGAGATACAATATTCTGGCTGTGGTTACATTGTTCGAAAGATGAAACTTTTGCAAATCGTTGTTGAGGTTTACACTTGACCAGAAAATGTGGTTGCAGTGGTTGTAAAGCACTTTTTCAACTAACACTCGTTTTAAATGGTTTACACATATGGCAAGGGACACAAGGAATTTAACCAACGTGCATATATAATTATTGCTTATACAAACATACATTTGTATGTATTACGAAGTTGCAATAGAGGAAATATTACAACGTAGTAATAATAGTTGTGAGTAGACTTTTGGTAGTATGACTACTCAGCCGAAGGCTTTAGTAGTATTTTAAAAACTAAGCTTTCTAAAAAATAAAAATGATCTCTAAAAAAATATTCTTAAAATCCACTCTTATTGTTCTAATGGTTACTTGAAAAAATATTCTTAATAATCCACGAAAACATATTCTTAAAAATTGACTCTTATTGCTACCTCGAAAAATATTTCTAAAATCCTCACTTGTAAGTCTAATGGTGCCCCAAAAATATTCCTAAAACAAACTCACTAATGGATCTAATGGTCTCCGAAAATATTCTTTAAAATTCTTACTTATAAGTCTAAGAGTGTGCCAAAAATATTCTTAAAAATCCATGTTTATTGATCTAATGGTGTTCCAAAAAAACATAAAAAAAATCCCGAAAAATATCCAAAAAAATCAAATTGCTTCCCGACAAATATTCTTAATTATCCCCATTTATAGATGTAATTATGTACCGAATGAATATGCTTTAAAATCCTCAGTTAAAAGTCTGAAAGTGTTCTGAAAACAAATAAAAAAAGTTTCTGTCATCTTTGCCGACAGAGATATAACCTCAGCCTGTGCAAATTGAAACACCTTTTCCCAAAAAATTTAGGTATTTAGGGGGTTTTCAACATTTTGGGCGTATGAACCGACAAAATGTGGATTAAGTTTAAAGTCCAAAAGTGTTGCGGAGGAGGTACTTAAATGAGTGGACCGACATAGCCCATTATGGAAGTGGATCTTATTTCGGTAGTCATAACTTTTTGATAGATATCGCACCCACTAGTCGTTTCAGTCGGTATACATTTTCAAAGGATATTCGAACAGACCCTAAAATGCACTTACACACAAATGTTGAACTTTTGCGCGGGAGAGGACCTAATGAGCCATTTTAGCAGTTAAACTAAATTTTGACAAAATATTAGGAGATCCAAAGTTGGACCAAATTACCCCATTTTCGATCTGAAGCTAAGTTTGGACAAAATATGACGAAGGCCAAATTTTGGATCAAATCGGTTGATCAGTTCGAGAGTTATCGTGCTCTCCAACCACCAACAAGTTGCTTCAACAAAAATCAAAGTTATTCGAGAACAGGTCTTAAAGTGAACTTACCCGAAAGTTTGTGTGGGAGGTAACCTAAGGAGTGGACAAATATAGTCCATATTCGAAACTGATCTATATTTGGTAGATATATTAGGATTGGTCACTCCCTTCAAGTGTCATCGTGCGAACAATTTTTCGGAAATTTTTGAACTTTTGCGGGGAAGGCACCTGGTGGAGTGGACCGATATGGCTTATCTTCGAACTCACACTAAGTCCGGACAAAATATTATGAATGCCAAATTTTGGACCGAATCACTGTGGTCCCAGCCCCCGACAAAAATACAAATATCGATGTCAACAAATTATGATGGTAACTATTCAAATCTATCATAGACATAACACATTTTAGTATTCCGGCTTTCTTTTTACAATTTCTAACGGTACTTGCTAAAGCAGAGCCACAGAAGTGAGCATTTCCATTTGAAGAAATTGAGACATTGAAAGTTTCATTAACGTAGTGATAAGTTACAAGTGATATCACAAAAAAGTAATGTGTAAAATTACTATAGTACGAAATGGAAGGTAAAGTTAATGGTATTGTTGTTGTTTTTAATTGATAACATCATAAAGTTGTATGTTTATTTTGTAGTAAAATTGATCTCTTTTGAAATTTATATTTTTGAGTGCTTTTTATTTAATATTGTGAAAAGAAATAGACTTTTAGTACCTTGGATCCTCGCGGATCCTCACGTTATTTTTATTTAAATGTTCGTGGATGTGTCCAGAATTAGAAAAATTTTATCTCGTCTGCCGAAAGTTGCCAAGCGCTATTCAGTTTTCATTATACTGAATATACTCGGAGTTTTGTTGATGTTTAGTATTGGGTTTTTGGGTGTTTTCAAACAATCGGTGTTGTGGTTTTTCATTTTGTTTCGAACTTATTTTATAAAAAATGTTGTAATCCTAACAGTATGAATGTGTGTTTTCACATTTGTATGTTTTTGAAATATGGTGTTAAAATATGGTGTTCGAATACCGTCCGTCCCATGCTGGGAAATTATAGCAAACATTCAGGTGGATGTTGCGGGATATGATTTCTCTAAGTTGTCAGATCGTATACACTATCTCTGCAAAGGAATTTCAAAAATCTGGATACAAAACAAGAGGTCAAAAAAACTGTTAAACATCATGCAAATTGGATTGCTATAAAAGACACCATTATTTTTGAAAGATACATGTCACCTTAAGAATTATAAGCCACTGAAAGTAAAAACGCAGAAGGCCTGGTACGTTTTTAGTCGATCTGGGAACTCTCATAATCGAGATATCCTGTAGCTAGTATTTATTGTAATAGATGCCAATACATCATCGCGAACTAAAAATCTCTTAAGACGTCCTAGTTTCCAGATATTCCCCGTTTGAGACCTATAGGACATTGTTTACACCTAATATAATCTGGTACGCCCTTAGTTACCCACCTAGTAAGAATATTCTGTGCCTCATATTGTTGATACTTGTTACCAGTTAAACCTTGTCAAGAATAAAATTCATAAAATGTCATGATTTTTTGTAGAAAAAGTAGGCCAAATACATATTTAAATATGCCAAATATCGGGAGTCAACATGACATATAACTAAACCAAACTGTGGACATATATTGATGAATTTTGGCAAGAATGTTTGATACAGAGTATAAACTCGAAATATCAAATTGCAGCACATTCAGTTGGAAAATATGGTCAAAATCGTGAAATTATAAAAAGCGGGAGGTACGTCTATATGGGGGATATACCAAAACATGGACCTATATCGAACATGGACCTACGCAAGATGTTTAATACCACCAAAGAACACACAAATATTTTTTTTTCAAATCTATAAGAAAATTACAAAATAAATTTAATTTCGTAGACATTTTCCTCTTAACAAAGATAATTTTTAATGATTTTTATTTAGAGTTAAGCTTGATGATCGGACATTTTTTTGCAAGTGAAAAAGGAAAGCCAAGGACTCCAACCCACACAGTCACCAAATTACGTGGCCTGGTTTCGCTGTTAGTTAAGCAGCTCTTCAGGCGTATCGACTGTGGAATGGCTTCTCTGCCCTAGAACTTTTCGTTTTTCAAATGCAAATGTGTTTTTTTGCAAAAAATTTCCGATCTCTAAACGAGAAAAATAAATAAAAATCATAAAAAATGATCTTCGCCCTAACAGGCAAAATTTCAAAAAATAAAAAGAAAACAGGATGAGTCCGGCTAGGATTTGAACCCACGCAAAGTGCGAAATTTGGGAAGTTTAGTGGAACTTTAAGGGATTTTCAAAGTACATGAAATTAATTAAACTTTTATTGAATTCGTTAGCTAAGTACTCCACTGCAAATGGTCCATACTCAGTTTGCCGATTTACTTCACGAAACGACTTAAAAATGCACTTAAAGTTGCACTTTTGTTTAATAATTTTTTTTGTAAGAAATGTATTTTTGATTCATTAAAAAAATGGAGTGGCGCGGACAAATGGTAAGTCAGTATGCCATGATTTATTTTTCTTAATATTTTACAAAACAATTATGATATTTTACACTTGAAAAAAATGCAAAAAAAAACTTATCGTTTTCGTGCAATTTTAGTCGGAAAGAAGTGATTTTTTGAGGTTTTCAAAATTATAATTTTTTTTATTTTCCGTGGACATTTCCAAAGTGAGTTCCGTATATTCACGTGTTAAGATATATATAATCTGAAAGATTGGATTCTCCTCTGTTCGCAAAGCTATAAAAATGCCGCGGTATCGCGCGGTCTTTGGAGATATTCAAGATTTTCTAAAAAGACTTCGGGAATTTCATTCAGTTGCATTTTCCAAAAGTGGAAGGTAAACGCGACAATGAACGCCATTGTTGACTGTGTTTTGAAGAAATGGACTCACTAATTCTAACAATGATAATTTCTGTAAAATTAAAAAACCTCTCGCAATATTTCCTAGTTTTGACCTCTAAATGTTGGTGATTTACATATAGTCCAACATTTTTCGATGCTGTGGTGCAAATACCAAAATACGTTAAAAATTGTAATGCAGTGCAGACCTGAACTCGATCTGAAAGACATTATTAACAAAATTAATGGTATAGACCCGCTGAATAGACCAATAGACATTATAGATACAAATGAAAACAAAAAATACTGACAGTTTACTCCTTAATAGATGTGTAGGGTTGTGGGGCTTCACCCAGAAGTGAGCCTATGTTGACAGCTTTTGTGGGAGGAGGTTTTTTATTCTCTAACATCTTAAAATTTACATTTGCATCAAAATCGGCTGCAATTTTTGTCTTTAACCTTTAAAATACCCAATATGAGGGAACCCGGCATGTGGGGGCTATTCCAAAACGCGAACCTATATTGAAAATATTTTGTACATAAGTTTTCTATCCGCTAAAAACTCAATATACCAATATGCATCAAAATCGATTGAAAATGAATGTAAAACGTAAAAACGGCAGCCACAGTTACATGAGCGCTACAGGAATCCGCGGGTCTATGTGGCCCAATTTGAGCCCCACACTGTCCACTAATATAAGAAACATTTGTGCAAGTTATTAGTAAAAGTTATTAGTAAAGTTCCGCTAAAGTGCTCATATTTTGCACTGTGTCACGTCCTTGAAAACATATCAATATAAATATTTTTGAAAAAATCGCGCGATTTTGTACAAAAATATTTTTACTTTTTAAGAAAATAAAAATTTTTTTAGTATGCAAATACTTTCTGGAAAAACCAAAAATAGCCGCAGGCGAAAATATTTTTTAAAAAATTGCGCGATTTTTTCAATATTATTTTCACTATTTAAGAAAATAAATCGTTATTGTAAAAATATGCAAATGCCTTCTGAAAAACGAAAAGCGCCGCCGGCGAAAATATAAATCGCGCGGTTTTTTCAAAAATGTTTTCACAATTTACGAAAATACAAAATTTTGTAAAAATATGTTTTACTACTGCAAATTAAGAAAAAAAAATATATATTTCTATGTCTATATTAAAAAAAAATTAATAATGAATATGAATACAACATGTCTTCGTCGACTTCTCCGAACTGATACTGACATAATTTCATAAATTAAGTAAAAAATAATTTTGTAATTAAAAAATAACGTTGGGAGTTATGTCCGCTTTGCTTCACGGATATAACTCCCAACGAATTTTGGGAGTAACGTCCGCAAAACAAAGGGGACATAACGCCCAAAATCATATTGGGAGTTATTGAAATTCGAAAATTTTGACAAGGTGTAAAACAATTTGGCAGGAAGAAAGCATACCCAACAATTGGAACCTCAGCGTACTATGTCCCTATTACAGAGACATAAGTATCCTACACATCGCATACAAAGTACTATCGAACGAAATGTGTGAACGTCCAAAACCTATGGTAATTAAAAACAAGTAAGCCAAGGATATTTCGGACTCGGCGATAAACAGTAGGTCCCATATCATTGAGCTGATATGAATCGGGGTGCACTCATTGATATGAGAGAAGTCTCCCCTTTCCCGTATGGGATGTTTGTGGAACAATTATTGTATATACATATAATTTGCCACCGTTGAAAATTTGATGTTGCCTGGCTGGAAAATCGTTTTCAAAAAAGTTGACAAAGCGAACCATACTGCAATGTATGTATAAAAATCCAATTGGACAATTAATACGCTAGGGCCATGGGCGTAGCCAGCTATGGGCAGGGGGGGCAGCTGCCCCCACCTAGAGCCGTCAAAAAAGTTTGAAAAATTATAAAAAAACTGCAGTCATTCAGATATACTATTTTTTAAATTTAATATCGGCAAATGGACGACTAATATCTTTCGAATAAGCTATATTTTGTTAAAAGCGGTTAACAAATGTTTGGGTTATAGTCATAGAAGTGTAAAAACGCATTAAAAATAGGAAAATGCTTTTCCTCCTGCTCTAGGCTGCTTAGAAGATACCAAACATAATTTATTATTTGTAAGCAAACTTTGAATTCTGTTGAAAAACACATGATACACTGCCGCTCACTTGAATAGAACCCCCTGCAAAATTTTTTTCAACCTCCATTTTTTCCGATTTATACAAGATATGAAGTTTTTAAGTTTTATTATATTTTGCTTCATGTGTTTGGAGTAAACTTAGTCATTCATACAAGGAAAACAAAATAAAGTCAACAATTGAAGTAAAAAATTTGGCTCATTTGAATAGAATCCCCCTTTAAAACTTGGGAATACAGAAAGATTGTATTAGAATATCGATGCATATTCGCTCTATATTGAAAACGAAGTACTTTCAGTAATATTCAGTAAAATTATATCCGTCCTGATTAAGGATACACACGTATATCCTTCTTTGGCAGCGATTCTTTAAAACATCATATGTAATGCATAACAAAGCTTGCGTTTTTTTTTTCAACAAGTTTATTTTTGGAAGCGTACTGTCTCCTTTAGTCGTATATTTTACGCATAAATCATTCCCATACATTTTAGGGAATGTATATATTCCCTGATTTATGCGTAGTAAGCCGCATTTCCGGATATACCGAGTGGCAATTTCACCAAGGTTTTATAAACTTGTATACCCTTTGATTCATCAAAACATAATTTGTTGAAAGGAAATGCGGATATCCTGCAGGGGCCGTCACATTCTACAGTGGTAAATATTCTCTAAAATGTATGGGAATGACTTATGCCTAAAATATACGACTCATGGAGACAGTAAGCTTCCAAAAATAAACTTGTTGAATGAAAAAACAAGCTTTGTTATGCATTACACCTGATTATTTAAAGAATCCTTGCCAAAGCAGGATATACGGGTGTATCCTTAATCAGGAGGGATATACTTTTGCGGAATATTACTGAAAGTACTTTGTTTTCAATATAGAGTGAATATGCATCGATATTCTAATACAATCTTTCTACAGTAGGTCCCATATCATTGAGCTAATATGAATCGGGGTGCAATCATTGACATGAGAGAAGTCTACCTTGTCCCTTCTGGGATGTTTGTGGAACAATTACTATTATTATGCAGTTTTTATACCTTCCACCAACGAATGGAGGGCATATTTTTCAGTTTGTAATGCATTAAAATACTTATTTGCAACCCTATAAAGTATACATATTTGTTATCAGGATAAAATTCGGAGTCGATATAGTATAGATTGACTGATATAATCTATCGAAATTAAAAATTTGTTAAAGAAGTTTTCATTACATCGGTCCAAAATTAGTTTATGTTCGAAGAGGGCCATATGGCACTGTGGTTCGGCCCGGGGACAAAAATCGAAAATTTATGGCAACAAATTTGATTCCGATTGAAATAAATATTACCTAAACACATCAAATTGTTAATATCCAGTACAATTTTTGCCAATTTACAGCGGTAACATGTCAAGTAAAGTCGAAAAAGTTGAAAAGCATTCGCAGCTTATGAGTGAAATTATAAAAAAATAAAAAGTTAAATGTACAATTTCCAGATTTAAATTTATAGTTGATAGCATTGACAATGTTTTTTACGTAAAAATATATTCATACATAGTTTTCTAACTTCCTTAAAAATAAATACTTTGTAAATAAATTTTCTGGTACTTTTAAAATCAGTACTATAAATTTATGTTGAGTTTTACTAATGTTGGGAGTATTTGGAAGACTCCGTGTTTTTTATTTAAAAAAATACACCTTTATATTGGGGCTATACCTAAATGTGGACCTACATCCACTCACATTTTTTTCTATCATCTTGGCTCGTTGGAGATCTATGTTTAAAATTTCGAGGCTGTAGCTCCATTAGAACTATTTTTGGCACTCCTTTCAATACAAGTGAGACCGCCTCTTAATTGTTTGTGATGTCAAAATGTAAAGTATGTTTGGACGATCTATGTCGCGTAGAAATATTACGATGTGCAAAGTATGGACCAGAGTGAACAAAAAATGATTAAAGAGTAGTATAGAGTCTTCTTTCCCCCGGAAATGTGTCAGTGCTGGTTCACGTTTTGGATTACACATCATAGAACGGTACCGCCCGATTTTTCAGGAGTTTAGCTGCATTATCATATAAACGGAAGTAATTTAATACATATTTAGTCTTCTTGGGCCTACTAAACTTCTATCCAGAAATTTGTGAGCACTGGTTCAAGTTTTATGTAGCCAAAGTAGAACGAAGTTGTTTAAAATTCGTAAAATCGAACACCAATTACGACGAAATGGGTTAAACAGATAAACAGAGACATCGCGCATTCTTAGGGTGTTTCGATTCAAATCGCCTTTTGGATAACGACATTACGTTATAAACAATGTAGTTTTAAGCGATTTCATGTGTACGTTAAATTACATATTGTTAACATATTCTTGGTAGACTATATGTATCTGTTAAGAAATTACTATGCTCGAATCACGAGAGGATGTGCCTCCAATGCCATGTGAACGAAAACTGTCGAAGGGAGCAATCGATTTGGTCCAAAATTTGCAAATCGTATTACAATATTTCATCAAGTCGGATATAGTCCATATAAATCCAGTCCTTATGGTACCTCCCATTCAAAATTTTTATTTTTATTTACATTTTCTCTCTAAATTGGGTGCAATTTAGCATTAAGTGTTCGTAGTGATCAAAACACTTCTCCGCCAATAGTTGCGGACATAGGTCCACGTTTTTGTATACCCCTAAACAACGATACCGCCAATTTTCAAGGAATTGGTTAACGCAATTCACCTAAAATCGTGGCCAACAGAACTTTCATAACGGAAAGAAAACTAAATATTCCACATAAATTCAGAATATTTTATGGTGGAAGCTTTTTACTTGTTTTTCATTAGGTATGTACCTAAATAAAGGGTTTAAAATTTTGTACGTAAAAACTATACACATCACCAAAAAAAAAAATATATATAAGTTGCCCCCCCCACCTAGATTTGATCCTGGCTACGCCCTTGGCTAGGGCACCATGTTATTTGAAAATATGAAAAAACTGGGAATGGCAAAATGTGGTTCTCTACAGAAAACCCATTATATGTTAGACAGCAGGCTCGTCATCTAGTAGGTACGTTATTGAAATTTCCACCAGCGGGAAAGATCAGTAGTTCTTTTTCCATATTGTAGTGGACCCATCTCGTAAGCCGAAACTCACCAAACTAGGGAATACAAACACATCACATAAATTTATACTCCATTCTTTATTGCAACAATACAATATGAATTTCCGTAGAATATTCAGTCTTCTTTTTAAAGCCCTTTCTTTAAAATGGACCTCTTCAATACTATCTACGTGGATGTACCTTCCATTAGTATTTGGGTTTATTAAGAGGTTTTGTGTTCGCACGTCCATTCCTGTTAACTAATGTGATAACATATTATTTCAGATCACTGGTTTCGTTAACAAAATCTTTTTACTTACTTTAAGGTAAGAATTTGTATTTTAGGTCAGTAAACGTACAACAGCATAATTTTGATATTTGGCCCTCTTCATTGATACGCCACTGCGATAATATTATATCAAATTGAAATTGCAATGCCATAAGCGAATTTGTTTACCGAAATGTTTAAAATATTTTATATCTGACGGCTTAAACTGAACTCACAATTTTGATTTGCTCACACTTTTCGTTTTTGTTTTGATCTCCAAGGTCCATCGATAACTTGGTCTACTTTGAAGAGAGAGATCTCGCAGGGTATGTACAGTTCCTTTCTTGCAGGACGTACGTACAAATGCATGATGATAACTGATCATGCAATGTTTTATATAAATAATTTTTATAAAATACTTCTTCCTTCCAAAAATCTATTTGATCCTGGAGCCTTTTAGATCAATAATATTCCTTGTAATATTCATGAAGTCTTCACCAGTTAAAATATAGTGTTCAAAAGAAGCTGCATTTTGTACCGTGACCTGTGAACTCATGGATGAAAAATGTGTCGATAGCACTAACAATCGTTCAAGCAGATTTGACATTCCGTTTTCTACCATATTCCTCTTGCCCACACCTAGAGAATGTAATCTTCTACGAAACTTAATCCCTTCCTTTCACTTTAAACCGCAGAGAATTGAACATCAAATTTCCAGAACAAAAGTTCTTAAATTTTTACAAAAATCATATTTTCGTTAAAACTAAATATTAAAAGGTTTGTGTTCAAAAGTGATTAACTGCTGAAATTTGCACATATTTTAATTAAAATATATTCTCTAGATTTTTTTTACGCCCACAAAATCGACTGCAATAATATATCCAACATCAAAATTCCGCATTGCGTAGAATTAGTGAGAAACATTTGGAATTACATGAACAACATTCTTTACAAAAAGCCTATCAACCACCAATGAGCTCCAAACCCATGCTTTGGGGACTGGGAATATTGTAAAAGACCACAGGTAGCAACGACTAGCGCCCATAATATCGTTCCGAGTCACCAAGAGAACTTGAGTGCCACCACCTTGATCCAAACAACTTTTGCCCTATCATAAAGCGAGGAAATAAGCCCAAAAACAACCAGGGAAGCTGACATGCAAATATTGCGAAATAGCATTCAGTAATAAACAACAACAGCAGCAGTCAAGTAACCTTCATCTCAAAGTAGCCGTATAGAAACGATAGAACCTCTTTTCGTAACTGTACTGGTCACAGCAAGCCCTTAAAGTACTACATGAAACCTGAAGCCGCAAGCGTAAAGTCAATTCATTTAGTTTTTCTTATCAAGCTTACACGAAACACAATTTATATCATCGGTCGTATTGATCGCATTTTTAAGTCGTTGATGCCCAAGTGGCCTGTATTAAATTGTTCCATGCTAAAAGTGAAACTCTTCGGAAACCAACAAAGACAAAAATTATAGTGCATTATTACTAAAAATGTTTTAAGTTTGTACTACACAGAGTTACAAATGGTGCTAATAAAGATTGCATCCATCTAAAAACATAGTTCAGCAAAAATATTACCAAAACTGTCATTTGCAGAAAGACCACATAACGTTTTATAATACATTTTTTGTCTTTATGGTTTCCCCTCAAGATTAACTAATATAAATTTTTTCCCCTTTATTCAAATTTCAATGATAAGTCATTAATTGATTAAGGTTTTAAATTTATATTCATATCTCCTTAATCGTACACTTAAACATACATATTTACAACCCACTAATGCAAGTGAGGTTACTTCCCCACCTTATAAAATATCTAAAACAATTTACTATAAACGTAAAAGTAAAAAAACCAACAGGCTTGAAACAGAGTAATTTAAAGTAAAACGTATTCATTGATAAGAACTGATCAAAACAAAAACAAAGATCAATACTAATAACTCTCATCTAGCAACACAACAAGAGAAAACACCCGTGTCCAGTTCGTGAGTGAAGGATAGAGGGGTAAGTCAAAACACACAATCATTGGTACATAGTGTTGTATTGTTTTTGCTTGAATTTTGATCAGCCTGCTTAACAGAGACTTAATGAGTGAGAAATTACAGGAATGCATATTAAATCGTTTACATAAATATTAACATTCTTCTTAATCCGAATGTAAATTTGAAATCACTGTTGTTATTAGGTGTGTCTTTTTACGTGATAATTTGTAATAATTATTACGAAATGTTACTAAATGCTGTCTTTTTACACAAAAGTTCAGTAAAAGAGAGCGAAGTGAGAGAACAATTTTGACAGTTGTTTACTGAGAAATTGCTAAAAGTTGCTGAAAGAATTTTTCCCAGCAACATTTAGCAAGTTCGATCAGCTGTTTTTAATCATCTGCTAATGGTCAGCTGCTCAATGTTTATCTGATTTTTGTGGAAAAATACTATAAATATTACGATTCAGCAATATTTATTGATTATTTTATTAATATATTGATTATTTTTTTATTTATTTTGCTTAAAATTTAAGAACTTTTTCATTGCTTTGGAGTTACTTTTTCTTTCATGAGTTGGTGCCAATGTTTTTGTTTTGGTTATCGACTGTTATCTTGCTAAAGTTGACTAAATGCTGTCTTTTTACTTTTTTCTCTATTTTCGTATCAAAGTGTAAAATCTCTCTTACTCTCTGAAAAGAAGTTACTGAATAATTATTACTAAAAAAGTAAAAAGACACAACTATTGTTTTGTAAAAGTTCTCTGTGATATCTCATTCTCAATAAAGTCTCTCCAAATTTAAATTGAATTTAAATCTTGTATTGCCTTTCCTTTTAAAGTGATATTCAGTAATAAACGAATTTATGAATTACCCTATAGGGACTGAATCTATTGTATGCATATTTTCATAGAATTAAAAATCACAGAAAGACTTAATATTATATTCTATTTAAAACCTAAAAACCTAAAAAATATTTGAATTGTGAAGTATTGAAATGTTTATCTACTTAGAATCTGTACATAATGAAATATATTTGAAATATTAATTGCTAAACTTCTCACTTTTACTTGTCCTTTCTTATTGAGATATGAATAAATTATAGCTATTTAAAATGCATATCTAAAGAGATTTGACGTTTTCTTGCACAATATGGGTTAGAGGCCAGGAGTAAATAAAGTTTTTTTTGGGTTTCTACATAAATACCTAATGCCCCGTAGAATAAAGGAAGGCGAGGGTTTTGAAGGGTACACTCTCATCATCAACTGGGAGTAAATCAATTCATCGACTAACATCTGAAACTTCAGTGTACATTCATGGTTTTGTTGTGGGGTATTTTTACTAATTTATTTATTTGTTATTCATCCGTATTCATAAATTTTCTTGCAATTTCATTAATAAATAAAGGAGTCTAGAATAATGATGTAGTGGAGACATGGTTTTGGTTTCGAGAAGGACATGAATCCTCCCCAACCGACTGAAGCTAGGGAATCAAAGGCTCCCGCAGTCCTAACCTCGCACCATATCCCCGAATGCATTGATCTTTTAAAAAATTGCGTTCTACGAATCCTGTTCGTGTCCATTACAATATGTAGGTTACTTTGCCGGTATATGCCCTCCAGGAAATAAAATATAGACCAAAAATATTTGTTTATTTTTATACAAAAGTAATGGTTAATTTTATCCGCTGAGTAACATCAGATCATCATCCAAATTGTAGCCATCTTCTTCTAGCTAAACTCTTACCTCGTGGAAAATTTCGTGATTATTGAGCAATAATTGCGATCTCTATTAGCGTGTTAATGATTAAACTGAAAACAAATAAATTGGTATATTCGGCTGTAAATCTGTTATTTTATCATTTATACCAACAAAATTGGAATCAATACAAAGGTCAAACGTTCCTCTTCCAAGTATTTTGCGTTGATCGGACTATTATTGCGACCTACTGAGCCGTTACAAAATTGGATAGATATTATGTGTTTGGTCCATTTTACCCGCTAAATATTTCACGATCATCACCAACAAAAATAGGGATCTATTCTGGTCTGAACCCGACCTCCATACAAAATTTCGATCGGTTCATAATTGCGGCCTGGGGTTTGATTAGATATGAAGATGGGGATACAACTTTGGGGGTCTCCGACGAATATTTCGCGGTGTCACATGAATTTTTACCAAAACAAACTTATAATACACTTTCCACATAGTGGTGTAGAGTATAAATATGGTCATACCAATGAGGTTTTTTTCCGTGTGGAGTTATTTTTTCCTTTTCTCTCCCATCAGACGCCTCCCCAGGTGGTGGATAGGGGAACGCTCATCAGATATGGCGGGTACCGCAAAAATAAAATATGCGGGGCGAACCAAAAGAAAAAAAGGCAGCGTCTGATCAACAGTTGGCGGCGGCAAACAGCGTCTGAACTCCAGGAGGAGCGGCTGAATATGTAGAAGGAAAACTATAAACCCTCCAGATGGCAAGGGGAACCCGCTGAAGTACCTCTCTCCCTAAAAACTATACAATTATCAATTATGAATGATGAAATAAATACACGGCCCTTAGTCTCCGGCAACACAAGGGTGCTAAGAATCCCCGGAGGTAAAAAAAACAACATTTAAGAATTGCTACATGGAATGTAAGGAGTCTCTATGAAGCAGGAAAACTAGCCAACACTATTATGGAAATGAACAGATTAAACATCGATATACTCGGAATAAGTGAGACCTGGTGGCCACAAAGCGGCGAATTTAGCTCCCAAAACATGAAAATATACTTCTCTGGCAACTCCAGCGAAAATCACAGAAACGGTGTCGGGATTATAGTAAAAAGTAACATAGCGCAATGCGTAAAGGGTTCTATCTTCAAATCGGATCGGACTATGCTACTTAAAATTAAATGTAAACCAATTGACATGAACATAATCCAAGTATACGCACCTACTGCGGACAAAGGTAATCATGAAATTGAAGCTTTTTACGAGGAAATTGAAGACTTACTAAGAATGACAAAGAGGCACGAAATTACATTTTAACGCTAAAATAGGAGCAGAAAAGTGCCAAGGCGTAACAGGAAACTATGGCCTAGGCGAAAGAAATGACAGGGGTGATAGACTAATTCAGTTCTGTCAAGAACATAAAATGATGGTAACAAACACAATGTTCTGCCTTCCCCCAAGACGACTATACACATGGAAATCGCCACAGGATAGAAGGGACAATATTGTGAGAAACCAAATAGATTTTATATTAATTAATGCCAGATTCGGATCCTCGGTTAAGAAATGCTCAACATATCCAGGCGCTGATGTTCCTTCAGATCACAATCTTCTGATGATGCAGTTGCGCACAAAAATTTTTGCAAATAGAAAAAAGAATATCCGTCGTAAACTCAATGTGGCAAAACTTGAAAATACCACCTTGAAAGCAAATCTTCGAGATAATATAAATCGAGAACTAAGAAATATAAATACTGAAAACATTGACGACTTGTGGAACGCACTAAGGACTACGCTCAAACCCCTAGCAGATAATACCCTCGGATACGGCAAAAAATCTACACAGAAGGAATGGATGACACAGGATATTCTCAACATGATGGAAGAGAGACGAAAACATAAAAACAAGAACTTTGAACTGTATTGGGAACTAAACAGGGAAATCCAAGTCGCTATACGCATGGCAAAAAACAATCATATAAATAAGCAATGTCAGGAGATTGAACGATTGAAAAGCCTTCACGACGACTTTAATCTCCATAAAAAGTTAAAAGAAATGGCTGGTGTATACCGCAAAACTCATTCAAAAGTACTATATAATGATAATAATGATCCTGTGTTTGATACAGAAGAAAAGAAGACTATTTGGAGAGATTATATAAAACAAATTTTTACAGATGAAAATCGAACAACTCTTGAACAACGGACTCAACAATCTCTTACAGGAAATCCCATCAGTCGAAGAGAAGTTGAAACAGCAATAAATACTCTGAGGGATAGGAAAGCTTGTGGCCCTGACGAGATTCCCTCGGAAATCCTTAAATTAATAGATGACGAAAACATCGCACTTATAACAAAATTATTTAACCATGTATATGATACAGGTCGATACCCACAAGACTGGTTAAAATCTACATTTATTACCATTCCGAAAAAATGCAACGCAAAATATTGTAACGAACACAGACTTATAAGTCTCATGAGCCATGCCCTAAAAATTTTTCTACGGATAATTCACTCTAGAATATACTCAAAGTGCGAAAAAGCCATGGGAACATCTCAGTTTGGATTTAAGGAAGGTATGGGAACCCGAGAAGCACTTTTTTCTATACAAACATTGGTCCAGAAATGTAAAAACGCACAAAAAGACGTATTTCTATGCTTCATAGATTACGAAAAAGCTTTTGATACAGTGTTACACGATAAGTTGATTGACATCCTCATCTCCATTGGCCTAGACCAGAAAGAAGTGCATTGTATCAAAAGTCTATATTGGCATCAAAGTGCACAAATAGAAGTGGACGGGGAAATGACAGATAGAATTGACATATCTAAGGGAGTGAGACAAGGGTGCATATTGTCACCTTTGCTATTCAATATCTACTCAGAAAAAATTTTTCATGAATCCATAAACAAAATCCCAATCGGCATTCATATAAACGGAACATTTCTGAACAACATAAGATATGCTGATGATACAACCTTACTGGCGCATAGCATATCTGGACTCCAGAAACTTGTGAATAAACTCGCAATACAAAGCGAAAAATACGGTCTGAAAATTAACATCCGCAAAACCAAATTCATGGTTATAAGCAAGAAGAATGAACACAATAATACAACATTAAAAATTCACAATACCTATGTTGACAGAGTTAAAAGTTTCAAATACCTGGGAGTTACAATAACCGAACAGTGGCAGTCCTCGCAAGAAATAAGATGCAGAATTGAACAGGCCAGAGAAGCATTTTCAAAATATAAGAGAGTACTTACGAGTCATGACATTAATCTTGAAACAAAGATTCGTTTTATCAAAACATATGTCTGGTCAGTGTTATTATATGCAACGGAAGTATGGACAATTAAAAGTGCTGATATAAGAAGACTGGAAGCTTTTGAGATATGGATTTATAGGAGAGTACTCAAAATTCCCTGGACAGCCCATATCACAAATACCGATGTACTGAGAAGGATGCACTGCGAAAGAGAACTTATCTCAGTAATAAAAAGACGAAAGACTGCATACCTGGGGCATATAATGCGAAATCAAAAATATAAATTGCTACAAAATATAATCCACATAAAGATAGAAGGAAGACCTGTTAGAGGAAGAAAGGAGACAACATGGATGGATAATATTACGGAATGGACGGGCATCCGAGATACTATAACCCTATTATCAAAGGCTAGAGATAGAAATGCGTTTGCAGACATACTAAGCAATCTTTAAACAAATATTGTATATATACGTATTCATTAAAAACAAATCTATTTATAATTGTATTGGTCGCTAACATTCGGAAAACGAATTGGCAAATAAAGAAGAAGAATGAGGTTTTATATCTAGAAAAACAACAATTGAACAAATCTTCACATAGATCAAAGGGGTTCCTATCAAAAGAGTTCCAAGTGATGTTTGAGTGTGGAATACCTGTAAAACTAACACCATTATGCAGGATGGCATTTTCTGACAAAATATCAGCGGTTAAAATAGGAAATAACTTATCCGAGCCTTTAAAGACAAAACGAGGTTTCAGACAAGGTGACAGTCTATCAAGTCACATGATTTAACATTGTACTGGAAAAGGTCATACAATAAAGAAATAATTTTACTGACATACGAAGTCGACATAGACCTCACAGGTCGATCAACGAGAGCCGTTACATCCACCTTTCTTTGCCAAAGTGGTTCTGGCAGTCAACGGCGATAAGACAAAGCTTATGGTAAGACGTGGATGCTGATAACTACAATTTTGAGGTAGTAAATAATTTTATTTTCCTTGGCACCGCCATAAATAAAACCAAAAACGTCAGTTTTGAAATAAAGAGAACAATAATATTGGAAAATAGATGCTACTCTGCTCCAAGTAAAATGTTAATAAGCAAATGCACATCTCGTCACCCAAAAATAACACTCTATGGATCCGGGGCATGGGTACTTGCTAAAGCAGATGAGGCAAAACATTCTTCGAAAGATTTGAGGCTCAGTATGCGTTAACGGTGAATGAATGAAAACCACGACATCCCAAGGGAGGGCCAAAATATCGATGGAAAGACCTAGATAAAGCTGTTAACACAAAACACGTTTGGAAATCTATTCTTAATTCGATATAGCATTCTGTTTAGAATATACGTAAAACCATCTAAGCAAGAAAGGTTCCCTGAACTATTCTTAAAAATCTACACTTAAATGTCTTAACTGGCCCTCAAAGAATATGCCTAAAACTCCTCACTTACATGTCTAATGGTGTCCCGAAAAATATACTGGAAATTCCTCATTTATTGGCTATCTTCTTAATTACATTATTAACAATGAAAACATCAAAAACATATTAAATTTAAATTCAAACATTTTCTATTCAAAAAATCTACACTACACTTTAAAATCACCCACAATCCCTTATTATCCTCTTGAACCCATAAATATGTGTGGTCGTTCATAAGATTATTCATGGAAAACCAATGAGCCATAAATACCTTGTAGAATATTTCTAAAAGTTAAAAGCTAGCATTGCCATGGTTCGCAACATTATTGATGAATCATCCAAAGGAATATTGTGCATAAAAGGCAACATCAATCTGATATAAAGGCTAAACATGTTCTTTGTCAGACAGACAGAAATGTTAGTATCATGCATAAATAAACAAACACTTACACATACATACATATGTATGTATGTGTTCACCATAAATACCAATGGTTATAGCTAACGCCAGGCAAAACAAAAAAGAACAACGGCAAGCAGAACGTGAGAAATGATTAAGTGCTGTGGTTAAGGCCTAAAGGCCAATAACTTAAATATTTAAGGATAGAAGAATGATGAAGTATGGTTGCTGCCAGCGATGAAGATGATGGTAAAGGCGATGAGTGGGGGAATATTTGAAAAAGAAATTTAAATTTAAGACTAAACAGATTTAAATTAGCGGATATTTAAGCCAATTTTGATAACAAATGAAACTAGAGGTATCAGCAAGCTTTTTATTCTTCTTTATACTAGACAACATTTAATATATTACTTACTTATCTGGCCCATTACAGACCACCGTAAGGTGCTGAGGTAGACGAAGTCTTTTACCACCTCAAAATTATAGGAAGCAACTTCAACAGCCCAATGGACGCATTGCGCGCCGACACCATCATCTTTGTCTTCCCGCCGTTTACCGCCAGACCCACTTTAGCAGATTCTCCGTCGACAATCATAAAGGTATCAGCACCTCTTATTCGGAGAGGTTCTTTCCTATTTGAACTGAGGATCTCGTGTCAGTTAAAGTCATTTTACAAAGCCGAATGAGCTTTGCGGGGATACCAAATTCAGACATGGCTTGGAATACCTTTGTACGCAACGGGCTGTCGAAGGCTGTTTTATAATCGACAAAAAGGTGGTAGGTGTCGATCTGCATCTCTTGGTTCTTCTCCAGGATCTGCCGTAGGGTAAATATCTGGTCAACGGTGGTCTTGCCAGGTTTAAAACCGCATTGGTATGGCCCAATTATCTCGTTGATCATGGGCTTTGGTCGTTCGCACAATATTCCTGGCACGATCTTGTAGGCAATCCGGAGTAGACTTATGACACTATAGTTAGAGCATACAGTCTTATATCCTTTCTTGTGGACGGGGCACATGATACTCACGTTTCAATCGTCGGGTACTCGTTCTTCCTGCCAGATGGTGCTAGCTAGCTGATGAATACACCTTATCAGCGTGTCGCCTCCGGTTTTGAACAGCTCGAATGGAAAGCCATCGGCTCCTGCTGCCTTATTATTCTTCAGCCGACTTATTGCTGACTTTACCTCATCTTGGCTGGGCGGTATACATTCAATACCATCTTCTGGGATTGGATCTGTGGTATATTCTCCGTCTTCGCTACTATCGGATACCAACAGGTTTGCAAAATGTTCTTACCATATCCTGAGCACACTATCTGTATCAGTTACCAAATTACCTTGCTGGTCTCCACAGGAGGAGGTGCCTGTACCAAAGCCATCAGTTTGATGCTTCACTCTTTGGTAGAATTTTCGGATATCATTCTGTCTCCTGTACATCTCGATTTTTTTACACTTCCGCTTTTACATCTCTCTCTTTTTCCTGCGGAATAGACGTTTCTCCTCTCTCCTTTTCTCCTGATACATCTCTCGTGCGCTACGGATTGTAAAGTAGCCCTATATGCCGCATTTTTCTCTTCGATAGAAGTACGACACTCCTGATCATATTACGGATTCCTTGGTGAAGGTCTCTGGTATCCAAGTATGGATTTTACGGCTGATTGCATGGACAATGTTTTGACATTGCACTGTATGTTATCGGGATTAGGAGTGCTTTGATTAAGCAATTGCTCTAGTTGAGTGGAATATGCTGTGGCTATCTATTGTGATTGCAGCTTACCGATGTCTAACTTTCGTGCTGTGTCTGTTCGTACTTTGTTTGCTACGTTTAACCGGGTGCGTACCTTTGCTGCAACTAGGTAGTGGTCCGAGTCTATGTTTGCTCCTCGGAACGAGCGCACATCCAACACGCTCGATGAATGTCTTCCATCTATCACAACGTGATCAATTTGATTTCTTGTTTTCTGATCTGGAGATAGATCATGGGTGGATGGAGACTGAATTTTCCGACTGCTGGGTCAAAGATATTTTCCTTCCCAATTATGGCATTAAAATCGCCTTGAATAATTTTTATATCATGGGCAGGACAACGGCCATATGTTTCTTCTTTGGTCTGTTCGTTCTTGTCTTCAGTGGGAGCATGAACGTAATTAAAGCTGATGTTGAATAATTTTGCTTTTTTTTCGAATTGTAGCAAGTCCTTCATTCACTAGTATGAAGCTGGAGACCAGGTGTTTTAACCTCCGACCAACTACAAATCCGCAACCAAACTCAGGCTTTATGTCATGGCAGCTATAATGCAGTGCGTCACCTTTAGGTGCTGCTGTGACGCCTTTCCCATACCATCATATTTCCTGTATGGCAGTAATATCGGTCTTGTGCTTTTCCAACATTCCAGGTGCAGATTCGCAGATCATGGTCCTTAACATGTTTGAAGGGATCGTAAACTTTAGAGAGATTTGTTTTTTTTTTTTTTGTTTTGTTTTTTCATAGTAGGCTGCTTTTTTCTAGGGGAGGGTTACTACTAGGGAGGTCAGTGTCCACTTGATATGAGAGAGGGACAAATACAAATCCTGGACTTTGCCATTTTAAGGCCGGTCAGGAACGTTCCTTGGTATCTTTCATCCCCTATGTCACCGAATATTTAATATATAATTTTTAAAATTTCCAATGTATTTTTTTACCAACGATTTCAGTTTTTTTTTGTTTATTATTTACAGTAAAGCACTGTTGGTGCATCATTTGCTACTGTACCACAAAAAATCGACCATGTCAAATTTAACTACATATTACTACTATTTTACTTACACTTATTATTTATTTTAAAGAGTCTATATTTTTTCAACAAATCTGTTAAATATTGTTAAACTCTTTTTTAGCTTGACATGATTTAATTCAATGGTCTTTTTTCATATTGTTTTAACTATATTAAAAACTATTCACCACATTTTGAGTGTATGTGAGTGTTTTTTGGTCAATACTCATGATTGACAGTTACACAATGACACATTTAAAACACTTTTTTAATATTTACAAGAAATCTTCGAAAAAATTATGTTGCAAATGATGCACTCCAAATGCCTTTTTATACGCACGTGGTTAAATTCATGTGTATTCAATTATGTGCACACGTCCATATGGACACATATGAATGTCTGTATGGACAAATGTAAATGTATGAAGTACACAACTGTGAAAGTGTTTCATAGTGTTGACGAGCAAATACATATTTATTAATGTTTTCATTTCTTTTGGTAGTGTTGCAGTTTTTATAAAATAAGCATATAAAAATCGTTGGTTTTTGTCTGGACACATTTCCCCATTTATACACTTGGTTTGGTTGAAATCGCCCACTTATTGAATGTATAAAAATTAAATTTTTGTTATAAATTAAATATTTTACTATTAACAGACATGTACAAAAATCCCTCACCAGTAATATGAGTGGATTGTCCTGATGATAAACATCCATATTGCTAGCCGATTCGGAGAAAAAGTACCGCCATCGAAAGCATTTCATTTTTTTAATTTTGGTTTCATGTAAGTGAATAGTATTCAGTGAATACACATAGATATCACTGTGCGACACGAAAATTATTAACTATATTCTGACATCACAGCGTGATAGAAGACCAAAAATAAGAAGACGCGTGCCCCGGCGTTTTCCCTATCATTTCAACTTTTGCGGTTATGGGCCCCAAAAGACCTGAGGCTTTGATGTCAAAAGGGATCATTTTGTCAGGCACATATCTTCTAAACCGTTGGGAATTTTGGTTTACACGTGGAAGCAACGTTGTAGCTCTCGTCCTAAAGAATAATAATTGTGGACACGTAAAATCCATTAAACTTCATATTTAAGGTCAGAATCTTCAAGGTCAAATTTCCATTATAATATTTTCTCGGATCTTAGTCTGCAGATATCAAACCGATCCAAATGGAAGCAAACAACCAAATAGAAAAATGTTCGTTAGAGCTCAATAAATAACATTCTAGATTATACAAACTCTGTACAAACGGTTCTTAATGGTCAAAATAGCAAAACAAATGCGATTTTTATCCTCTTTTCTCGGTTTCCGGTCCGTAGATACTAAACCGACCAAAATTAAAGAAAACAATCAGCAACAATAATGTAGCAAAGATAGCAGCAAACAACTTTCTGGAAAATACGAAATATCTATGAATGATTCTTAAATGCAAAAATAGCCAAAAACTTTTGAGAATATAAGATACAGTCAACAACAAAAATGTACCTAAGATTTCAATAAACAACTTTCTAAAACATTTAAAGATTCTAGGAACTGTTCATAAGCTCTAAATTCGATTATTTTAATCATTCTTTCCTGTTCAGGTCCGTAAATAACACTGTGTGTAATTTTTTGAGTCATGGAAAATTAACCATATTCTGACACCACTGCGTGATAGAAGTCCAAAAATAAGAAGACAAGTGTCCCGGAGTTTTTCCCTATCACTTATATTTATAACCTCAGCCTTTAGGCTAACGAGGGCATTTTTTCATATTTCACATCAAAAAAAAAAAAAAAAAATGGTACATAGGTTAAGAAAAATTCCCCAGTACAAATCCCCTAGCCCATTTTTGGTTGTTCCGGACAAAAGTTATTACTGTTTTATTTCTATAAAAAAATACTATAGGAACACTAATTATTTGAATGAAAAAAGTAGCCTCGACATGCGTATAAGGGGGAAGTAGCAAGAATTCCCACAAAGCTGAATTCCTGTTGAAAGCTAGGATTTACCATAAGAAGCAATGTCCTAAAAGGCCCCATCTATACCATGTGTGCAAAAAAAATTATTCGGAGTTAACGCCAATTTGTAAAGACATTATTTAGTTTTTGATTTGTTGTAAATTTACAAACTGCTTACAAGAACGGTCTTTACGATTTCTAAAAAAGACATACCATTTTCGGGATATCGCGATCGAAAAATCAAATTAAAAATTAGCTGTGTATTAGGTGAACCGGTTAAGATAACCACACCATGTGTTAAGTATTTCCATAAGCTTTCAAACGATATTCACTTTGCAGTAATTGGTGCAGTACAACCGAGTCTAACCCGGTTTTTAAATCTGGCTTTTCGGGTAGAATAAACGACGAATCGGATCCGCTGCCCATAGAAATTATACATTTCCGTAATCAGCGCAACCAACCTCACCTCCGGACAAAAAAAAAAAACGGAGAGATTTCTTTGGAGTCGTTGGGCTTACGATTACACATGTGGCTTAAATAGGCTAATTTTGCATAAAATAAAAAAATGGCAGGTATAAACACTTTTAATTTAATGATAGTAAATTTAAAAATTGTAACGTGGCCGTTTCATACAATTCTTAAATCATTCGACCCGCATTGATATCCATCCCACTTTATTATTTACATTGTACCTTCAGTATTTAACTTATAAACTTACCATATGCTCAATAGTGACCTATCATATAGCAATGTTGAGTTCAGTGCAGTCAACAACAATCCAAATGAATAATAATACTCATTCACTTCGTGCAACCACCAGAATATGTATTCTGCTTTTACTCATCCAAGTCGTCGATCACCAGCGGACAAAGTACGACAAGACGTGTGGCTCGTTAGCTACGATTCGAACACGCTCCTAGCGAGCTCCAGTCTCTTAGCAAGCTCCAGTTTCTTAACAAGCTCTATGCTCTTAGTATGCTCCAGACTCTTAGCAAGCTCTATGTCTCTTAGCAAGCTCTATGTCTCTTAGCAAGCTCTTAGTCAGCTCCAAGCCCCTTAGTCCGGTCAAAATAAACATGCGTATAAGGGGGAAATAGCAAAAATTCCCACAAAGCTGAATTTTGGTGGAGAGTTAGGGTTGGCCATTAGAAGCAACGTCCTAAAAGTCCCCATCGATCCCATGTGTGCAAAATAAGTTATTCGGGGTCAAAGGTCATTTTTGGAGGCATTAGTCAGTTTTTTTAATTTTTCTCAAAAACGGTAATACTTAGCAAAAGCAAAAAGTTGTAGACTCAAAGACTGGTCTTTATGATTCTTAAAAACAACTTACCATTTTCGAGATATCTCGATCTAAAGGTCAAATAAAAAATTAGCCGCGTAAGTACATTATAAGGCGAACCGGTTAAAGTAACGACACTATGTGTTAGATACTTCCGTAAGCTTTCAAACGATATCCACTTTGTAGTAATCGGTTCAGTAGAACCGGGTCTAACCGGGTTTTTAAATTTGGCCTATCGGGTCTAATAACCGGCGAACCGGATCGGCAACCGTTGAAAATTATACATTTCCGTTATCAGCGCAACAAACCCTACCTTCGGACAAAACTTGAAAAAAACGGAGAGTTTTTGTTGGGGTCGTTGGGCTTTCGATTATACATGTGGGTTAAATGGCCTATTTTTGCATAAAATGACTCTAACATTGAATAACTCTACTAAACACGTTCCAATTTTGTTTGATTTTTTTAGAAGATAGCTATAATTTCGCTCTTCAAGAAAATATATATTTTTTTGGGGGACAGACCCGATTACTTCGCTTATTTTAGCCGGTTCGTATATCTCAAGAATGGTTCCTTCTAAGAAAAAAATTATAAGAGTCAAACATGTAGATAATTTTTCTGTCTACAAAATTTACTTTAGTCACTTTTTGATTAAATCAACCGTTTTCAAAAAGTAAATCCGAAAACCTAAAAACCCTTAAATTTTGACCTTTGACCCCGAATAATTTTTTTTTTTTGCACATATGGGATCGATGGAAACTTTTAGGACGTTGCTTCTAATGGCAAACCCTAGCTCTCCACCAAAATTCAGCTTTGTGGGAATTTTTGCTATTTCAATGTCTATTTTGACCGGACTATCTTAGTAAGCTCCAAGCTCTTGGCAAGCTCCAAGCTCTTAGGAAGCTCCAAGCTCTTAGCAAGCTCAACGCTCATATCCAGCTCTACGCTCATAGCCAGCTCAATGCTCATAGCCAACTCCTAAATATTGACCGACCTCTTTCCTCTGTCATACGCGGACATCGGTAAGCTGCAAACACAACAGATAGCCACAGCATATTCCACTCAATTATCCACATTGCTTAATGAAAGCACGCCTCCACCCGATAACATATCAGGACAATGCAAAATATTGTCCACTCCATGCAAACAGCCGCAAAATCCATACTTGTAGCACCGCGTAGCGCACGAGAGAGGAATCGGGAGAAAAGGAGAGGAAAAAGAGAAAAATGGAAAGAAATGGAAAACTAAGGGCTTTGGTACAGGCACACCCTCCTGTAGAGACCAACAAGGTAATTTGGTAACTGATACAGATAGTGTGCTCAGGATATGGAAAGAATATTTCTCCAAACTGTTGGTATCCGATAGTAGCGAAGACGGCGAAAATACCACAGATTTAATCTCAGAATGTGGTATTGATTGTATACCGCCCAGCCAAGATGAGGTGAGGTTGGCTGAAGAATAATAAGGCAGCAGGAGCCGATGGCTTACCGGCCGAGCTGTTCAAAACCGGAGGCGACACGCTGATAAGGTGTATTCATCAGCTAGTTAGCACCATCTGGCAGCAAGAACGAATACCCGGCGATTGGAACCTGAGTATCCTGTGCCCCGTCCACAAAATAGTTCCAGGGATAATGAGCGAACGACTAAAGCCTTTGGTCAATGATATAATTGGGCCATACAAATGCCGCTTTAAGCCTGGCAAATCCACCATTGACCGAAGAAATGCAGATCGACACTTAGCACCTTTTTGTTGATTACAAAGCAGCCTTCGACAGCCCCCTTCGTTCAAAGTTATTCCAAACCATGTCTGAATTTGGTATCCCTGCAAAGCTCATCCGGCTTTGTAGAATGACATTAACTGATATTCGATCATCAGTTAAAATAGGAAAGAACCTCTCCGAAGAGATTTTAGACAAGGTGATGGCCTTTCGTGTGATCTTTTTAACATTTTGCTGGAAAAGGATATATGAGATGCGAAGGTGAAAAGAAGTGGCACAATATATACAAACGACCATATGTTACTTGCTGATGCCGATGACATTGACATCATAGGTCGAGCGCTAAAGGACGTAACTGAAACCTTTGAAAAAATCGAAAGGAAATCTTCTAAAGTGTGTCTGGCGGTAAACGGCGAGAAGACAAAGTTAATGGTGTCGTCGCGCAATGCGCCCATAGAGATCGGGCCAACTGTTGACGCTGGTTCCTATAATTTTGAGGTACTAAAGAACTTCGTCTACCTCAGCACCGCCGTAAACACAACCAACAATATCAGTTGTGAAATACGAAGAAGAATAGTGTTGGCCAACAGATGCTACTTCGGGCTGAGTAAGCAGTTTAGGAATAAAGTCACTTCTCGTCAAACAAAAACAACACTTTAGAAAACACTGATACTACCCGTGCTGATGTATGGTTCAGAAGCCTGGTTACTTGCGCAAGCTGACAAGGCAGTGTTTGAGAGAAAAAATCTTCGAAAGATCTATGGACCAATCTGGGCTGACGGTGAATATGGACGTCATATGAACCACGAGCGTTATCTGCTTTACAACGACGTAAGTATAGATAAACGTATCGAGATGCAACGATTGCGTTGGCTAGGCCATATCATAAGAATAAGCGGAGATGAACCCACTAAAAATGCGTATAAATTCGGGCCGCATGGTGGTGCACGCAGAATTGGCAGGCCAAGGAATAGATTGCGCAATCAAGTGGATGAAGAGATGACAAGGCGCGGTATTACAGAAAGCGAAGCACTAAACAGAGAGAGTTGGAGATCTTTTCTTAATTCGGCTTATGGAAGAAATGTTTTGTAATGGGCCAGCTAAGTAAGTAAGTATAAGATGGTTTTAGACTCCAAGTATCTCTGAACGAAATCCGTTTAGAAAATTCGAAGTCAATTTAACCATGTCCATTGTGTGGCTGGCTGCAACAACACTCAAACGGTTGATTCGGTTCAAACTTCGACCTTCGTAATATTCTGTCCTAACGTGGTTTAAGTTGGAAGATGGACAATTTGGGTCCACACCTTTGGATACTTCCCTCACAAAAGTCAAGCTCCGTTTACAGTTTGTTTTTACTCACTTCCAAAATTGACTATATCGGTCCACTCTTTCGCCTACCTCCTATACATAAAACTCAACATTTTTGGCACAACTGCAGTTTAGGAACTCTCGTGTTCACGGCCCCTCTTGTTACGGTAAACATTTTTGGTGGAAACAAATTCATACTTCCAGATATAATTTCCAAAAGCCCTAAATTAAATTGCAGGCACCGACTCAAATGACTGATGGTCACTATAATTTACGAATTGAGTATCTGATTTGGCTGAAATTTCTAAGGAAGGCAACGCATTTCCGTAGATCCATCGGAAAATTTAGAAATGTTTGTATAAGTCCACTTTAAAGAATATTCTCTGGTTTTCAAATTATTATCAAATGTAGTCCGTGTAGTTCAGATTAAACGATACCATTCTTTCGTAGGCAATCCGTGCTTCTAAAATTAATGACCAAAGAGATGTAAATAATTCTACGATGAACATCTAAATTTGATAGTTGACTGGTAAACTATCGAAGGAAATGTCTCGCAAAATTAGCACCAGTTACATTTTATCAGTTACATCCTAGGAAACACCAATACTTCCTGAGATATTTATTCATATACTTCTCTCACTAAAGATAAAATAATTTAATGGTCTTTGTTATAAGACTATTAATTGTATTCTCCACAATGGTCTCGATAGTCGTCTGATGGTTCCCGACAGGGTTGATTGGGTATATCAGTGGAATAATTAAATCCACTTTTTCTGTAACACACCCCACAAATGGCGACAAATTTACATTATTTTTCTATTTTTTTGTCACTTACGAAAATGCTGTTAAGTTTTAAAGTTAAGGATCTATTCATAGAAAATTAAGGATCCACCACTCCTGTACTTGTTTTCAATTGTTTCTATTAATATCGACCTAGTGACTACAAAAACCCTGATTTATTCACATATTACGATTTAATTAATAATTAAAATTTAAGCACTAATCAAACTCCAAATATGCTTCTAATGCGTTAAATGCTATTTCTTATTTGATTATCTTATCAGCGGCTATTATATTCAAATAACGTAACATTAGATTTTACGAGATCATTATTCGGTTTGATATTCTTTCCTTGCATGCAATATTTGTTTAGTGTTGAAAAGCGATAATCATGCAAGTAAACCATAAATATTTACCATAAATTCACACCAACAAACCCCAAATTGATTTCCTTGTAATGGCTTAATTTTCTTTTGTATTCTTTTCCATAGTATTTAAAGCACTACAATTTAATAATCCTCAAGTGAAAAGAAAATAGGAAAATATTAAATCCATTTCCTTTCAGAAAAAAAATTCTTTCAGTTTTTTTCTGTCCTTGTCGTCTCGATTTCTTCGTTTATTTCTTCATTCTTTCAATAGTAAATGTCATAATATTTACGGCAGAAACACTCCCATTTATTAACGTTTCTATGTTATACGCCTTAAACGTTCGTCTCGTTTGTTCATATCAAAGAAATCTTGCAGTCCTATACTGTAATAGCCTCTCATCAATAATAACGTTATTTTTTCTTTATATGGCTATAAATGCCGGACACACACACATTTGTTCACATCATACGTATATGAGACATTCACGTAGATGAAGGTATGTATTAGGGTATGTCAATCTATAACAATAAGATACTTAACAAGTAAGAACAGACTATAGTCGGACGGGGCCGACCATGTGATACCCTATACCACTATCCCTGTGCACTAGCTTTCCGGGCTAGCTTTTGATAAATGATAACTTTTATTTAAATGTATACACAAAAGTTTTGATCAATTTAACCCGCTAAATATTATCCGATCATACCGTTGACTTGCACGCTACTTCTTCATCTCAAACCAAAACTACGTTTAAAATTTCGCGCCGATCGGACTATTATTGCGACCTACAGAGCGGCTACAAAATCGAGCAAAAATTTTGTTTTTGGTCCATTTCATCCCTTTAACATTTCACGATCATCGCCAAAAACTAATCAGTTCTATTCTGGTCCAAACCCGACCTCCATACTAAATTTCGTGACAATCGGTCCATAATTGCGGCCTCTAGCTTGATTACAATTTTTAATGGACGGACAGACGGACGGACGGACGGACGGACACACATCGCTAAATCGCTTTATCTCGTCGAGATATGAAGTTTGGTATACCACATGAGGGGTCTACGACGAATATTTCGCGGCGTTACATGAATTTTTGGGAAAACAAACTTATTATACCCTTTTCCACATTGTGGTATAGGGTATAAAAATATATATCCCTGGGAATTTAGCAACATTTACGTATGACCACTCTTTTGTTCGAAGGAATTTAATTTCATGTGTGAGAATGTTTCTGTGTTTGTGTGTGTGTATTACACATCCTTTTTATTTGTTAAGTTATTGCTTTATTGACTTTCAATATCATTTATACCGAAATGGTGAGATACTTTAAGACACATAGTCGCCCGCACACACACACGCATCAGTTAACAAAGGCAACAATATTTGTTAAGGAAGGGCAAAACGGAAATATAATATTAGTAACGCCCTATTATATTTTTGTTACATATTTTGATTTACAAATCAAGGTTTTCCATTCAGTAGCTTTCTTTTTTTTTGTTTAATAGGAGAATAGCTTAAATGGTAGTGCAGCTGTTTAATGACCTATTATTTTCCGTTAAAGTAAAATCTATACATATAAAAGAGCTTAAGGGGTGTTTACACTATCTATCAATGTCATATGAGATGTCAAATTTGCTACCTGTGAATGTTGTACACATAGTGTGACCACTATGAAAATTTTCATCTATCAAAATAATGTGGCAACTCATATGTAAATTTTTCATTTAGGGAGCGCTCTATTCGGCTTTGTATTTTCGTATGCAGTTGAGAAATAATTTGTTGGAAGAAAACAATTTTAACAACAAATGAAGAAAATATGAAAATAAAACGAATTGATAGATAGTGTAAACACCCCTTTAGTGATGACTGAGTGAGTGACTGACATATCATCGCCCAGACGAAGCCGCTGAAGCTAGAAAGTTGCAATTTTGACTGTGGGTTGCTGTTGGTGTGTAGGGGTGAGATAAGGTTTTTGGAAATTCGAACTAGAAAGGTACAAAAATTACTAAAAAGTTCTAAATATGGTACCCTTTGTATTAGGTAAACGGGGTGAGGTAGAATTCTGAAATTTGGAACGAGGGTCACTGATGGAGAGTTAGAAAGATGAACCAAGGGATTTTTGGAATTTCGACCTATAAATGTGCGAAAAGTACTCAAAGTTAACAAATTTAGTACCAATTGTATATTTTGAACGGATATAGCTAGAATCTTGGAATTTTGGTAAGGAAATCAAGGTTGGGAAGTGATGTTTTTAGAAGAGAATGGTTTGGGAAATTCGTACTCATATGTACGAAAAGTAATACATAATACTAAATATGGTACAATTTGGACTTAAGTGAAGGGCTAAAAACTTGAAATTTTAAATTAGATTACAATTGGATTTATGTGAACAGATAGAGCTGCAGACCTGAAATTTGAAATAATGATTACTGTTGAAGTTTAGGATTGTGATATGGGGTGATTTTGGAAATTCGTACATATGTTTACGAAAAGTAGTACTAAACTTGGTACAATTTGGATGAATGAACAAAACGGGAATCTTGAAATTTGGAATAATGATTACCGTTTGAGTATAGGATTGAGGTAGTTTTGGTAGTTCGTACTTATGTGTACGAAAAATACTAAGGGGTTCTAAATTTGGTACAATTTGGATCTGGGTGAACGGATAGAGCTGGAAACCTGACATTTGGAATTAAGATTACTGTTGAAGTGTAGGATTGGATATGAAGGTGGTTTGAGAAATGTGTACGAAAACCACTAAATGGTACTTAATGGATTTGAAATCCTCACATTTGGAATTAAGATTACTGTTGGCGTGTAGAATTGAAATATGGAGCTCTTTGTGGAAACTTGTACTTAAAAGGTACTAAATTTGGTACTATTTAGATTTGATTGAACGGGTACAAATGAAATTCAGAAATTTGGAAATAGATTATAGGACTGATGTAGTTTCGGAAATTCGTACTTACAGCGTACTGATTGGTACTAAATTTGGTTCAATTTGGTTTTGGGTGAACGAGGAGTGCTGGAATCCCGAAATTTAGATGACTGTTGGAGTGTGGGACTGAGATTGTTTTGGAAGTTCGTACTTATGGTTGCAAAAGGTACTAAATTTTGTAACGACAAGGGGTAGGGCTCGCCACAGAAAATTTATATTTGCAGTGACTGAGAGTGAAACTTTCTGGTTTGAGATACAAATTCTGTGTACGATCTTTATTGATGTGATTATACGACTGCACAAAGGTTATTAGGAAACTATAAATTATATTAGGAAACTTATTCTACTAGGGTAACTCTGCAACGGTTAGGGGAACTCGTTCGGGGCTTAGGCTTGGGAACAAGGACGGCTTGTTGTACCTCGGCTCTCGTTGCTGGGCGTTGACGGAAATGTCCGACTGTCGGCTCTGTCTCAGAAGGGCTTGAGTTTCGTCGATGTCCACGGGGCACTTCGTTGTCTCGTGTTTCGATGAGCTTGGAAATTTCCGGCCTATGTTGGTTTTGCGTTGCGACGAATTCTATATATTACGGTCAGTGGTCTCGTCGACTCAAAGACTCGCGGGAATATTTTACCAATTTTGATATGTTAAAGTCAATGGCCACGTCGACTCAAAGACTCGCGGGGAAATTTAACAAATTCTGATATGTTAAAGTCAATGGCTACGTCGACTCAAAGACTCGCGTGGAAATTTAACAAACTTTTATATGTTAAAGTCAATGGCCACGTCGACTCAGAGACTCGCGGGAAAATTTAATGAGTTTTGATATATTAAAGTCAATGGCCACGTCGACTCAAAGACTCGCGGGAAAATTTAACAAATTTTGATATGTTATAGTCTATGGCCACGTCGACTCAAAGACTCGCGGGAAATTTTAACAAATTTTGATATGTTACACACTATTCGCACTTTCACACTGTTTCACTAGGTCAACTCACATCCTGTTTATTTTTAACTTCGCTGGTGTCGCGGCTGGTAGTACTTTGTTCACGGGTGGGTGGTACACGACTTATCCCCACTTTGATTTCTCTCTCACTTTTATTGCATCGGTATTGACGTCCAGGTTTCTTTCCAACAGCCTTCCCGACGCTGCCTCTCTGCCTCTTCTCGCGCCACGTGGCCCCTCGGATAACGGGACCTTGTTTGTGTTTTGAGTAACGGGAGCTGATTGGCGATGAAAACAATCGGTCGATCCCAAGCTATGTGTTTTGGGCATAACTGTACCTGTAGATTCCCCCACCCCGGTTAGGAATAATGAAACATTGTATGTAATGGTGAGCTAGGCTTTAATGACGAGACGGAAAAATATTAATTCAGAAGAAAATAATAATTTAGAAAAAAAAAACAAATAATGGACTCTACAAAGTCATCCCATTTCAACACAGGCATTTTGTGTGGCCGAAAATGAGGGACGATTTTCGTCCTCACAATTTGGTCCATCAAAATCTGGACGGATAGAGGTGGAATCCTTAAATTTGAAATAACTGTTGGAGATAGTTACTGTAATTATTGTAATTGTAATTCGTGCTTTTATACGAAAAGTATTAATGGTATTATGAATAGAGGTGGAATTCGGAAATTTGGTATTATAGCCGATGTTGGTGTGTAGGTTTGAGATATGGTTGTGGATATAACTACAATAAGGGCACGAAAATTACTAATTGGCACAGAAATTGTGAAATTCAATATTAGTATAGTATATATAAAATTTTTTGAAACTTATACTAAATTTGGTACCAGTTTAGTGTTGCATGAAGGGCTCTAGGTGCAATTTCGAACTGTTGTATGAGGGATTGTGTTGGTGTTAGATAAGAATTTTTTGAAATGCAAACAAATTTTGAAATTAAGCTGAGGGCTGGCTGATTTATTGAGAAATACGTAATGTACTTAATGGTATTAAATTTGACGTTGGGGGTAGCAATGAAGCTGGAATTTTATAATAAGGGTGTGAAAAGTACAAAAATAAAATAAATTTTGTATTGGGCTAAGGAATAGAAGTGGAATTCTGATATATTATTTATTTGTCAGGTCCATTATTAGAGGTGGTCGTACAATAAGTGTACTAGAAGTATTAAATAATACTAAATATTGAAGCACTATCACTATTATGATTGAAGCACTGGTATTGAGTGATTCGATAAATGAAATTTGTTATGAGGATCACCGTTGAGATTGGATCAGAAAGTTTATTAAAATCTGTCTTTTGTATGAAAGGTTTCTACATGTAATACCATTGGCATTGGGTGAAGAAGTAGAGCTAAAACTGTAACATTTGAACTATAGTCCTGGATTTTAAAAATTGTACTGAATAATGTACTACGTATTGTTTCGATGTTAACACGAATTTGGTTTCTAAATAATGTACTGAAATCAAAAAAGTCAAACGTACCTTTTCAACAAAATTGTTTTTATTTATATTGTTGTCTATTCTGAACGTTATAGTAAGTTCATTTGAAAAGGTAGATCTATGCGGCTAATGTTTTACAGGAAGGTTTCTACACTCTGAGAATAAAAAAGGCCTAAAATAAAATGTCTCAAAAATAAACTGTTATGTAGGGTAACATCCCAACAAAATGTTCGATGCCAAAGATGACATTCAATCATGAGTGCAAGTGATCTAGCATGTCATCTTTTTAGCATCTTCATCGATGAATTTTATATGAGCGTGGACCCCAAAAGATGACGTTCTTTTCTGGATCCTAAGCATGTCATTTCAACCAATGCGTTGACATGTCATTTCCACCAATGCTTTGGCAAGTCATTTCCACCAATGATTTGACATGTCATTTTCACCAATGCTTTGACACGTCATTTTCACCCATGCTTTGACATGTCATTTTAACCAATGCTTTGGCATGTCATTTTCACCAACCCCTTGGCATGAAATTTTCATATTGTTTGGAAAATGGAAATGCTGTATTGAAATATGGTTTTCATGAAAAACAGAACTCTTTATTAATTCAAACGAATTCATGAAATAACTACAATTAATTTATCAGTTTAGTTTTTCAAAAGTTTACATCCAAAATTGCAATGTAATCACCACCGCTGCAACGCAAAAGATCACTTCCTCCGTTCTCCGCAACTGAAAAGGTTTTTCAATTATCTTCCCATCACTAGTTCAGATTTCGACATGGACTCCAAATGCCCTCCTTTAAGTATTTTTATTTCGTAAATTACTTTTATTTTATAATTTTGTTATTTTATAACAACATTTTGGTAATTTATACTCTTTTGTTTAGTGACGGCAATATGTAGGGATCTACAACCCGGCTTGCTTTAGGGATCTCTAAGAACAAAATGTAACGAACGGGGAGGAGAGACTTTTTATGGAAAATACCATTTATGCTTAATTAATTTATTTTTAATTGTTTCTTTCCAAAAGTAGTTTCTTCTTTATTTTCAGATTCTTGTTCCTTTTCGTTTCGGACTTTTTTTTTCAAATTCCAAGAAGCGAGATTTGATTGATTTCATTCTATGTCAGATTTAGAACAGACAAGGGAACTTTTAAAATAGCAATGTGTGCAGTCCGATTCTATTTTTAGCTCGATGGTTGGGACTTCATATAATACCAATTGTATAGAAGTTTTAGTTGTTTGATATGCAGGTAATGTAAGACAACATCACGACGACAGTTCTAACAACTTTGGTCTGTTCCAGAAACTGCAAGAATCTACTTATTTTTACTATATGTTATCGGAAAAAATAGTAAACATTAGTAGATTTTTGCATTACTGGAACATACCAAAATGAAAATAAACAGGTGTGTAAATTAAAACACAAACATCATCTCTATTGGATCGATGGAATGGGTACAAATGCTGATGAAAAGATCGGATCTTTCACGACTTCCTTGGAACCAATGCAAAAGATGACATGAAATCACGTCATCGCAAAGAACCCCTTCCGTCAAATGTTGCTGGGATCTTTTGAATAAAGATTCTCTATATTTTGATATCACAAATTCCTAAATTCGCCTGGGAAAATGTGCATAAAATTTTCAAAATACCCATACCGTTCTAATAAAGCATGGACTGGACTGTAGGCAGATGTTGAAGTGTAGAGGTCTCTTTTTGAAATTCGAACAAAACGTGTACGAACAGTACTTGAAAGAAATAAAATACCAACTCAAATACATAGGTACTACTACATCAACGTTTTCAGTGTTCACCATATTACATATTGTTTATTTGTATATATTAATCCTTTTCCGCATACGAAGTAGCGGCCATTTTGCTAGTACTTAATAAATGGTCGAAATGATCACTTAAGGGCAGTTTTAGGTAGTTTGGAATCGCAACATTATGTCGCCTTTCAATATTGATAATGTCAGTTCATTCCTTCTCCGCGACATTCAACACTTTAGCAATTTCATCTTTATTTGCAAGCCCAGATGCGATCATACATTTTTATAACTTCCACCGTAGTGTAGAAAGTATATAAAGTTGATTTTTCCGTTTGAAATAATCATTAGCTCCCCTATGAATTTAATATATTCTTTATCAGGATAAAATTCTGATCCGATCTTGCCATAATAAACATCCCAGGCGGGACAAGGGAGACTTCTCTCATATCAATGAGTGCACCCTGATTCATATTAGTTCAATGATATGGGACCTATCTATGACACCACTTGTAGAGAAGTTTTACTTGGCTGAAATACTCAGGAAATGTCGCCAACATTACTGAGGGGTATTTTGTCACCGTTGAAAATGTTTGATGTTGCCGGGCCTGGGAATCGAACCCACGATCTTCTACGTGCAAGGCGAGCGTGCATACCAATGCACCACGGTGGCACCCAATGAAATCAGTTTAGCTTCCGCAATAATTGAGCTAGAACCCTATATTTGTGTACCGGCGTATTATTTTGCACGGGCAGATCGAAAATATATCGGTTCATTTGTTGGTATAAGTTATTAATTAATTACTACCTATAATTTAAGATTCCCCGTGGTCACAAAACTCATACACAAAAAATGGTCAACATAGGTCCATAGTCCCCATGTAACTGTACCTGCCGATTTTTTGTATATTGCGGGGTTTAGCTAAATTTTTTGGCTGAACTATCTTCACTTTGACATTTGAGGCGCACTGCAGTCTCGAAATGTTTGCTCCAACAATTGTCAATATAGGTCCATGCTTTGGTTTGGGCCCCATATAACGGTAACTCCCGATTTAGGATATTTTGAGGATTTTAACTAAATTTGTTTAATGTACATTTTCGGCTGAAATTGATAATAATGATTCCCAGCTGTTAGACAAATTCCTATTTACTTCATGTTAGTCCATAAAATTTCATGGCTAACCTAACACTTTCTTATTTGTTTTAATTGGAATTTCTAAAGAAACTTGAATTTTCCCTTATGTTCAAAAGTGTGCCTCATCCAAATGATGGTTTGAGACCACTAGATGAACCATTTGGTCCAAGCCATGGACTCCTTATACAAACGTCTTTTAATTCCGAAGATGGGCCATATCAGTCCACTCCAAGGGGTTCCACCCCCTTCCCCATTACACAGAAGTTCAACATTTTTCGCTAAGATTGTGATCACAATAACTTTCGAATAGATTTGGTCCAAACTTTGCACAACATAATATGAGTACGGCAGCCTTTTTTCCATATTTTCTGAGATAATGACATAAAATCACTTAATAATCCTGCTAGCACCAACTAGTGTGACTGATCAGCGAAATGACTTACTAATTGATTATCCAATTCCGCCGATTTTTGTCTTCCATACATAGGTATATCATGGTCCCAGAAAAGGTTTATGGGGAAACACATTCTCAAAAAAAAACCTTTAAGGACCTCAAACGTAAGGCCCTCAAACGTTTTAAGGACCATGATCTGCTAATCTGCACCTGGAATGTTGGCACTCATTATAGATATTGTAGTTCACGCACTGACAAATTTACTTGAAAAATAAAAGGCCGATATTACAGTCATACAGGGAATACGGTGGATTAGGAAAGGCGTCACAACACCATCTAAAGGCTACCCACTGTATTATAGCTGTCATGACATACAGCATGAGTGTGGTTGCGGATTTGTAGTTGGTCGGTGGTTAAAACATCTCATCTCGAGCTTCACCCCAGTACATGAAAGTCTTTCTACAATACGGATAAAAGCAAAATTCTTCAACATAAAACGAAATATTCTGTCCAAACTTGGTTTATTTTGAAAAGTGGGGCCTATCGGTCCAAAAATGTACAATATTTTTGTTTAAGTGCGGTTAGTGGTCTGTGCCAGAATCCTTTGGAAATTTTTACCGAAGATTGTCCTAATAGTGCTGCTTACAGCGATGTGATGTTTTTCGTGGGAAAGTCCATGTTTCCTGATATAATTGTCCCATTGAGAGAAATGACTCCTAAAATAAGGGACACTTCCAAAATGGACTATGTCGGTCCATTCCTTAAGGTACCTCCCCCGAAAAACTTTTGAGATTTTATACTAATTCATATGTATGTCGGCATGTCCATACGCCCAAAATTCTGAAGACATACAAATTCTGAAAAAATACATAAGTATTTTTTTTGGGGAAATGTGTTTCAATTCACACAGGCTGAGGGTATTCCTTTGTCGGCTGATACTGTTTTACTTGATCATTCATAATTTTGCGATTAAATTTGCCGATTTTTGTCGGTAACAAAAAAAAAAAGGCGTACAGAAATAAGGCCCCATGAAATAACACCCCAAATTGGAAAAGAAAATAGGCCCCAAACAGGTATATGGGGGTTTTGTCCGAGAAGCAAAGCGAACATAACTTCAAGAAATGCGGACATAACTCCCAACGATTTTGTTCTTAAGTTCAAATTAATATTTTTTGCTTTTCCAAATTTTCCATTATTTTTTATTGATCAAAGAACTGTTATAAATTTTAGAGAAGAGGTTAGAATATAAACGGAATTGTACATTTGGGAAGGCTTAAGTGCCAAACAACAGCGAAGCCTCCACAAAATCTTCTAGATTTCATATTATTATTTAGAAATGAAATTATATCTGAATTTGTCAGTAGCAGTTCGGAGAAATTTTACCAGACTACGGTATTCGATGAAGACACAGTCGTATATACGAGTATATTAATTATTTAATTTGAAAATAATTTAAATCGGAAATTTTTTAAGTATTTGCATTTCTTTGCAAAAACTCTGTATTTTTTTCAAAAGTAAAATTAATGTTATTAAAAATCGGTTTTATACATATATTTCCAATTAGTTACAAAACTTTGTTTTTCCAAAAATTGTGAAATTAATTTTTAAAAAAAATCGCGCGATATTTTACAGAAATATTTTCGCCTGCAGCGCTTTTCGGTTTTTTTAAGAAAAACTTTGTAATACCAAAACTGTGAACATATTTTTGTAAACAATTGCGCGATTTTTTCAAAAATATTTTGCTTGCGGCGCTTTTCGTTTTTTAAAAATATTTCTGTAAAAAATCGCGCGATTTTTTCAATAATATTTCGCCTGTGGCGCTTTTCGGTCTTATACAAGTATTTGCAATTTGTTAGAAAAACGCTGTATTTTCTAAAATTGTGAAAATATTTTTGTAAAAAATCGCGGGATTTTTTCGAAAATATTTCGCCTGCGGCGCTTTTCGGTTTTATGAAAGTATTTGCTATTGTTAAAAAAACTTTGTATTTTCTAAAACTGTAAAAATATTTACATATGTTGACAAAAAATTTTTACTTCCTTAAATTGAGAAAATATTTTTGAAAAAAATCAATTCAAGCAGAATTAGCAAAAATGGAGAGTAGTAGTTTCAATATGTTAAAATTATAAAAAATTATAACCATCAATTAGTTACATATTACAAACTATTAAATGAATATCTTTACAAATCTTTTTCGAAAATACACCCCAAATTTAGGGCTTTTACACCCCAAACTTAAATGAATAAATATTTTGGGTCGTAAATGGATAGTTTGGGAACTAATTGTATTTTCGGTGATAAATGTAATATTTTTCGGGGCCAAATTTTCTAGTTTGGGGCCTTTATGTATTGGGGCCATTTTGCAAATTGAAAAAACACCCCAAAAATTGGGGTTCATTTTCATTTCCGTTTGGGGTGTTATTTCAAGGGGCCTTATTTCTGTACGCCCAAAAAAATATTTAAAGAATCCTACTAACACTTTAATATGACAATATTTGTATTAAATACTACACTCAGATATCGTTTAAAATATTTTAGTTGTGATCATCACAAACCAGATTTTGCTGTGGGGGCGTATACATTACAAAAAGAATACACGTTGATACTCATACGCATTGATTCTATAATTAGAGACACATTTGACGACTCTATTATAATTATTTAAATAGGCAAAATTTCAAACATTTATCTACGTGGGTATCTAATGATGCGTTACCGAAAATGTAACTGAATTTTTATAATCTAATTTTACAATTTCAATATGCCATGAAATTATTCAATTCCACTAAAAATTCACCCTGAAACGTGTCCTCTTATTTGCCGTAAAACCACATTAAACAGTAAACATTTATTTGCTATTGAACTTAGACACAAATAAACATGCACAGCCACAATACGAGTATAACGTGTACTGAGGTTTACATTTAGCAACACCATTTACTGCCAATATTGTTGGTGTTTCAACAGGCCGAGCGTGACCAGAGTAGTAAGTGTTATAGCATAGCAGTGCACAACTCCCCCACCCCGCTCGCGCACTCACCGTTACATTGGCTGTCCAGTAATTAATATTAATGTAATTGCATGGTACGAATTAATTTTATGCCTGATTAAAGTGTCAAATGTTAAACGACTGGAAAATGGTCCAGACGGACGACGGATATGTAACGTGAGCAAAAGGCTAGTTTACCCCGACATTCAGTTGACCGTGATAAATAATGAATGTGAAAGTAAAACCATAAAAACGTAAACGAAATAAACGACTAAGCACAACTTGGAGGGAAGAAAGGACATTTTCAAATGAATGTTAAACTGGCATTGGAATACAGTTACAAGGTTTTAATTACTAACTGTAATGTAATAATGGATTCATTAAACATAATACATAGCTAGGCATGAGGAAAATTTGGGCAGAAAATTAAAATTTTGTGTTAATATTTTTAACAAATTTCGAAATTGTTCGACGATGCTATAGGCGGATTGGGTCGACCATGTGATACCCTACACCACGTCCTCTGGGCACTAGTTTTCCTCGGGATTTACTTTGTAATATTTCTATTGATCTAATTAATTGATAGTTTTGTATTATTTATTATGGATATAATTCACATCAAAGGAGAGGCCAAGAGTTGGTTTTAAGTTTCGTGTTCGTAATTTGTCGGAGTATGGTCCCAGAATTTAAATTTTGGACCAAAAAGTTACTTACTTAGCTAGCCCATTACAGAACATTTGTTTCATAGGCCGAACTAAGAAAAGATCTCCAATTCTCTCTGTTTATTGCTTTTGTAATACCGCGCCTTTTTATCTCTTCATCCACATGTTTGCTCCATCTAAGCTAAGGCCTGCCAATTCTGCGTGCACGCCATGTGGCACGTATTTATACGCCTTCTTAGCGGGTTCAACATCGCTCATTCTTATGATACGAGGGGTACTAAAAATCTTCTGGCCATTTGTTTTCGAAACTTTAACAGTTTTTAGCCTTACTAGGCGTTTACACACAGACAGTATTGGCAAGACAATAGCAAAGTTACAAACCATTTTCACCAATACATTTATACTTTTCTCTATACACATTTAAAAGTTTATAAATGTATTTGTGAAAAAGGTTTGTATTTTTGCTATTGTCTTGTCAATACTGGCATTTGTAAACGCAGGGTAAGTGTACTCAGGACAGTTTGACACACGATCATGTGTTGTGTTGTTTACAGTGACTTGAAAAAAATCACTTTGCAATAAACATGGAATTTACTTGTGAACATGTTCGTCCGATAATTTTTCACAACATTCGACGTGATAAACAGGGTAAGAGTGCATTAAGGGCCATCCTATAGCACTATCAAAAACTGGTTTAATGAATTCAATCGTAGCCGACTCTCGTCAAAAAACGAAGTTTGTGAGGGTCGCCCAAAATCGGCCATTGTGGCAGAATAACCCTTTCGGTGATTCTATGCCATATGGCATAACCAGTTTTTGAAGCACGTTTTAAGGCAAAATACTTATGGGCACTCTTTTTTTTAATAATTTTGTATTTTTCCCTGAAGTGTTATCTAAAAATAATTTGACAAAAATTTTTGATTGGTGGATCCTATACATTGTTATGTCTCAAAGAGCAAGCGCTCCTCGTTCGATTTAAAATTTGCATGATTTTTTTTGTTAACTTTTTGTATTTAGTTTAGTAGATAATCATTGCCTTAATAAATAAAACGAAAAAAATATCCGAAATATAGTTCAATGGAACTGCCAGATTTTTTATATTTCATACTATGCCACATGGCATAGATTTTCCCAACGGAAATGTTTCACTTGGTTTGACTCCCAGATCTTCTATTGTAAAACCCCTAGATCTTCTATAAGAAGATCTCCAGATCTTGTACAAATAGACTCCAGGTCTTCTATAAGAAGACCTCCAGATCTTGTACAAGTAGACCTCCATGTCTTCTATACGAAGACTTTCAGGTCTTCTATAAGGAAACCTCCAGATGATGTATAACAATTCCTGCAGATTTTCTAAAATAACTACTCCAGATATTATATAAGATGGCCCCACGTCTTCTACAAGCTGACCTCCAGCCCTTCTATAGGATGACATTCAGGTGTTCTATAAGAAGTCCTTCAGATCTGCTATATGAAGACATTCAGGTCTTCTATAAGAAGTCCTCCAGTTTTTCTATAAGAAGGCCTCAAATCTTCCAGAAGAAAACCCTAGGTTTTCTATAAGAAGACCCTAGCTTTTCTATAAGAAGACCCTAGGTTTTCTATAAGAAGACCCTAGGTCTTTTATAAGAGGCTTTAAATGTTCTAAAAGAAGACCACCAGATATTCTATAAGAAGACCTTCTATGTGAAGACCCCCAAATCTTCTAATAGTAGACCTCCAGATATTCTATGAAAAACCTTCATGTCATCTATAAGTAGACCTCCTGGTCTTCAATGAGAAGATCTTATGCTTTTCTATAAGAAGGGTCCATGCTCTTCTATGAGAAGACCATCTGGTTTTTTATAAGAAGGTCTCCTGCTCTTCTATGAGAAGACGTCCTGATCTTCTATGAGAAGACGTCCTGCTCTTCTATGAGCAGACCTCCTGCTCTTGTATAAGAAGACCTCCTTCTCTTCTATAAGAATTCCTCCCGCCTTCTATATGCAAACGTCCTGTTCTTCTATGAAAAGACGTCCTGCTCTTCTATGAGCAGACCTCCTGCTCTTATATAAGAAGACCTCCTTCTCTTCTATAAGAATACCTCCTGCCCTTCTATATGCAAACGTCCTTCTCTTCTACGAGAAGACGCCCTGCTCTTCTATGAGCAGACCTCCTGCTCTTGTATAAGAAGTCCTCCTTCTCTTCTATAAGAAGACCTCCTGCCCTTCTATATGCAAATGTCCTGCTCTTATATGAAAAGACGTCCTGCTCTTCTATCAGAAGACGTCCTGCCCTCCTATATGCAAACGTCCTGCTCTTCTATGAAAGGACGTCCTGCTCTTCAAGAAGAGGACCTCCTGCTCTTTAAGGAGAGGACCTCCTGCTCTTCTATAAGAAGACCTCTTGCTCTACTATAGGAAGACCTCCTGCTCTTCTATAAGAAGACCTCCTGCCCTTCTATATGCAAACGTCCTGCTCTTCTATGTGAAAACATCCTGTCCTTCTATGAGACGACCTTTCGCTCTTCCAGGAGATGACATCCTGCCCTTCAATGAGAGGACCTTCTGCTCTTTTATGAGAAGACGTCCTGCTCTTCTATAAGAAGACCTCTTCCTCTTCTATAAGCCCTCCTGGTCTTCTATAAAATGAAATTTAATTAAAAACTTGAATATTTTAGTTTTGTTTTTTATTTTTTTCCTTTAAATACATTCTATGCCATATGGCATAGTCTCCAAAAACCACTTTTCCAAACAAAATAATAAAAAAATAGTTTTGATTATTCATATAGTGGGCTTAAGTATATATAAAATTGGAAAAATATATTTTTCAGATCAAACACAAAAAAGAAGCACCGAAAAGGATAAAATTAAGCCGTACGTAAACGGACAATGCAAGATCGTTATGTTATATACAATGAGATAGAGGCATCATTGGGCATATATTCGACCAACTAACATTTGATATTCCCTGAACACTTGGCGCCAAAAATGGGGGTTTTGTTGCAGGACGCCGTGTTTATCGGTGCAAGAAATTTCGAAAAAATCCGATCGAGGTGCTTCAAAAGACGTTTATAAAATGGATCCGGTTGACAAATCATGGAAGTGTGCGTATGACCCCGAAAAATTGCAGCAATCGCCTGAAGATGCTGTAAATGCGTTCAAAGACCATGTTTTGGAGGTGTCTCAACCAGGCCCCTGCCTTATCTGCTTGCGCAAGTACCCAGGCTTCGGAACCATACATCAGCACGGGTAGTATCAGTGTTTTGTAAATTGTTGTTTTTGTTGGACGAGATGTGAATTTGTTCTTAAACTGCTTATAGGCGGAGAGAAAATTAACACACAACCGACAATTTGAAAAACTGAATTTGGATTGACTTTATTTTATTTTCACAAAACTTATATTATTAAATCAAAGCCTACTAAATTATTTTATATTTATATTGTATGTTAGTAGTAAAGTATGTTTTGGCTAAAGTATGTACATATATAAAAGTGTATATTCGTGACTAAAGTATAGTCCTACATATACTCCCCCTAGAGATTCTGTTCACAACAGGATCTTTATCGAAATGTAACATTACGCGTTCTTATGCGTTCACTTCTTCGAGGAATTCTACTGGGTTCTCGTGGATGGGTAGATTCGTTTGATGCACGAGCAGATTCGTTTGCAGGATGGGTAGGAGTTGAAATGGGAATTGTTATTACTTTAGGGTCCTCAGTAAGGTCTGGGTTGAATATGAATGCCGGTTTTACTCGGTCGATTGAAATAACCTTTTCTTTGCCATTGACATCCAATGTAAGTAGTTTATCGGATCTGTTTATTACTTTAAATGGTCCATCGTAGGGAGGTTGCAATGATTTTCTTACTGCATCATGACGAACAAAAACATGACTGCAGTTGTCGAGATGTTTTGATACAAATACCGAGCGATTCGTTTTATGATTTGCAGGAACTGGTTTCAATGCTTGCATTCTCGCCTTGAGAGATATAACGAAATCTTCAGTTGGTTGTCGATCATTGGATTCGACTATCATATCGCCTGGCAATCTAACCGATGTTCCGTACGTTAGTTCAAACGGAGATGTATTAGTATCTTCACGAATGCTTGCTCTGAGACCCAGCATTACGGTTGGCAAAACGTCCATCCAATTTTGGGATTGATGGCTCATTATGGCAGTTTTCAAAGATCGATGCCACCGCTCTATCATTCCATTAGAGCAGGGATGATATGAGGTAGTTCTGATGCGAGTAGTTCCAAGGATACGAGCCAATTCAGTAAAAAGTTGTGACTCGAATTGTCGTCCTTGGTCGGTTGATATTTTTCCGGGAACACCAAAACGTGAAATCCAGCCGCGATAAAAAGCTTCAGCAACTGTAGATGCTCGCATGTCTTCCATCGGTATCGCTTCGGGCCACCGTGTAAAGCGATCAATACAAGTTAGAAGGTAGGTATAGCCTTTGCTTGGCGGTAGAGGACCAACAATATCAATATTTACGTGATGAAAACGTTGATCAGTAGCAGGACATGAACCGATTTCACTGTGTGTGTGCCTATGGATCTTGGAACGTTGACACGACAGACATTGTTGAGTCCACATCTTAATATCTTTCTTCATGTTTGGCCATACAAAGCGCTTTTGTATTAGTTTCGTCGAAGCTGTTACTCCACCATGTGACAAATTGTGCAATGAGTCAAATACACCTTTTCGCATATTTGATGGAATGAAAGGTCGAGCTATTTCCGTTGAAATATCACAGTAAACAGGCTGAGTTTCGGGTGATATCTGGACCAATTTCAGAGTCATCGATGACGATTCGGTATTGTTTAATAATGACTGTAAATCAGTGTCAGACTTCTGAGATTCAGCCAATTCATTATAATCAATCGATGTTGGCATTGAAATAGTGGAAATGCGTGAGAGTGCGTCGGCGACGACGTTATCCGCTCCGCTGATATGACGTATGTCGGTGGAAAATTGAGACAAATAATCGAGTTGACGAAACTGTCGAGGTGTAGCCTTATCCGGATTTTGTTTGAAAGCAAACGTTAAGGGTTTGTGATCGGTGAAGATTACAAATTTGCGGCCTTCAAGCATGTGGCGGTAATACTTGACCACTGAATAAGCAGCAAGTAGTTCACGATCATATGTACTGTATTTTTTCTGCGTATCTGAAAGTTTCTTCGAATAAAAACTTAGAGGCATCCAGCCATTAGCTGTCTGCTACTGCAGAACTCCACCAATGGCCACATCAGAAGCGTCGACCATGACGCAGATCGGCAAGTCTTCACAAGGATGTGATAAAATAGTAGCATTGGATATATCGGACTTACATTTTTCGAAACTAGTTTTGATGTCTTCGGTCCAGACAATTGGAGTTTTGTCGTTTTTCTTGTTTCCCTTTTGGCATGCTACTAGTGGAAGTTGATTGGCTGCAGCTCCAGGAATAAATCTGCGATAGAAGTTTACCATAGCAACAAATCGACGGAGTTCTTTGATGGTTTTAGGCTGGGGATAATTGGCTATTGCTTCAACTTTTTCCGGTAGTGGGCGTATACCTTCTGGTTCGACAAGATGTCCAAGAAATGAAACTGATTGTTGACCAAACTTGCACTTTGACAGATTAATTACAAGGCCGTATTCTTCCAGACGAGTAAACAATTGTTTGAGGTGTAGTAAATGCTGTTCTTCGTTTTCGGATGCAACCAATATGTCATCGAGGTATGGGAAGCAAAACTCCAGATCACGTAACACTTCATGCATGAACCTTTGAAATGTTTGTCCCGCATTACACAACCCAAATGTCATGTAATCGAACTCGAAGAGTCCAAAGGGCGTGATGACAGCGGTCTTTTGAACGTCTCCCGGGGCAATTGGGATTTGATTGTAAGCACGTACCAAATCAATTGTTGAAAAAATGTTTTTTCCTCGAAGACCGTGCGCAAAATCGTGAATATGTGACAGAGGGTATTTGTCCGGGACTGTCTGTGCGTTCAAAAGACGGTAGTCGCCACAGGGTCGCCATTCGCCATTCTTTTTCTGGGCCATGTGTAGCGGACTTGCCCAAGAGCTGTTTGAAGGGTGGCAAATTCCTTGGTCCATCATATACTGGAATTCTTGCTTTGCAATCGCTAGTTTATCAGGAGGAAGTCGACGAGGCTTTGCCGAAACAGGGGGGCCTTTTGTCTCGATGAAATGGTATACGCCATGCGGAACCTTTTTCACTTTTCTCGAAATGTTCGTTATATCTGGAAATTGAGATAGTAAATCATGATACCTGCAATTATTTACCATAGTTTTAATTTCCACATAGCCAGGAATCGATTTCACTTCTCCTTTAATATTGATCCCAGTTTCAGGATCGATGAGATTGCATTGTTTCATATCCACGAGTAAACCATAATGTGTCAAAAAATCGGCTCCGATGATAGGATGAGACACATCAGCATACACAAATTTCCATTGAAATGATCTTCGGAAACCAAGTGAAGGAGATATTACTGTTGTTCCATAGGTTTTTATTGATGTACCATTTGCAGCAAAAAGAGAATATTCGTCGGGACGACTGTTGCCTTTCTTATGATCCACGGGTACAACTGAAATGTCAGCACCTGTGTCGATAAGGAAATGTTTTCCTAGAAATTTATCATAAATGAATAGGCGATTCGTTTTGCTAGACCGATCACTGCTCGCCTCTAGTGACCGGCTTATTGGTTTCCCGGTTGTTGGTTGTTTTTGAACGTACATGGTTGTCGGCACTTATTTGCTCTCTGACCGAAACGGCGATGATAATAACATATGCCTGATGTGTTTGAGTTGGTACGACTGTTGCTTCGAGTCCTACTTCTAGAATTTTGTCTTGACCGGTTTTCGTGCAACTGCTGAACCGCTGCAGTAAGGGCTTCAATTTGTTTAGACATCGCTGAGAGATCGAATGATGTGTTTCCGACTGCAACACTTGAAATGCCGGAGGGCGTTGATACGTCTGCAATTTTGTCAGCCATCTTTGCAATTGCTTCAAGGGATTCGGACGATGTAGACAAGATTGCTTGTGTATGTGCCGGTAGTCGTTGCATCCACATTGTACGCAGGAAATCGTCGTTGACACCACCATTAGCAAGATTTTTCATTTCCCGGAGCAGGATACTCGGCTTCTTATCACCAATTTCCAAATTATTGAGAAGTTGCTTTATGCGTTTTTCCTCAGACACGGAAAAATGTTCAATCAAACGCTTTTTCAATTGTGTGTATACATCGGCAGGAGGATTCAAAACGATGTCACTTACATGAGTCAGCAATTCTGTATCCAATTCGGCAATTATTATGTAGCACTTTTTCTGCTCGGAATCAATTCCATTCAAAGCAAATTGCGCTTCCACCTGGACAAACCAAAGAGACGGATTTTCTCTCCAAAATCGTGGAATTTTAATGGCATGTTGCATCGAACTAACAGATGGGATTGCATTCTGTTGAGATACACCAGTCGCTGTTCCTGATTTGCTTGTCATTGTTGAGATATGAGGCACGAATTAGGCTGCTTGAAAAATATTCAGCGTCGAGGGTCACCAATTTATAGGCGGAGAGAAAATTAACACACAACCGACAATTTGAAAAACTGAATTTGGATTGACTTTATTTTATTTTCACAAAACTTATATTATTAAATCAAAGCCTACTAAATTATTTTATATTTATATTGTATGTTAGTAGTAAAGTATGTTTTGGCTAAAGTATGTACATATATAAAAGTGTATATTCGTGATTAAGTATAGTCCTACATGCTTATTTCAGCCAAAGTAACATCTGTTGGCCAATATAGTTCTTCTTTTTATTTCACAACTGATGTTTTGTTTACGACGGTGCCGAGGTAGACCAAGTATTTCACTACCTCAAATTTAGGTACCAACGTAAACAGATGGTCCAATGTCTATAGACGCATTGTGCGTCGACACCATCAACTTGGTCATCCCGCCGTTTATCGCCAGACCCACTTTAGCAGATTCCCTTTCGGCTTTTGCAAAGGCATCAGTTGCCACATTTACCAATCGCCCCATGCTGTCAATATCATCGGCATAACCAGGTAACATATGGTTGTTTGTATATATTGTGCCACTTCTTTTCACCTTCACCTCGTATAACCTTTTCCAGCAAAATGTTGAAAATATCACACGAGAGGCCATAACTTTGTCTGAAACCTCTTTTGGTACTAAACTCTTCGAAGAGGTTCTCTCCTATTTCAACTGAGAACCGAGTTTCAGTTAATGTCATTCTACTAAACCAATTGAGCTTTGCAGGGATACAAAATTCAGACATGGCTTGGCCTTGTCGAAGGCTGCTTTATAATCGACAAAAAGGTGGTAGGTGTCGATCTGCATCTCTTGGGTCTTCTCCAGGATTTGCCGGAGGGTAAATATCCGGCCAATGGTGGATTTGCCAGGTCTAAAGCCGCCCAAATATTTTGCTGATCATTGGCGTTAGTCGTTCGCACAATATCCCTGACACTATCTTTTAGGCAATAGGAAGAAGACTTTATTCCCCCATAGTTAGAACATACAATCCCTTCTTGTGGACGGGACACAGGATACTCAGGTTCCAATCGTCGGGTACTCGTTCTTCCTGCCAGATGTTGCTAACTAGCCGATTCATACACCTTATCAGCGTGTCGCCTCCGGTTTTGAACACCTCGGCTGGTAAGCCATCGGCTCCTGCTCTCTTATTATTCTTCAGCCAGTTTATTGCTGACTTTACCTCATTTGGCTAGGCGGTATACATTCAACACCATCTTCTGGGATTGGATCTGTGGTATTTTCGCCGTCTTCGCTACTATTGGATACCAACAGTTTGGAAAAATGTTCTTTCCATATCCTGAAAATATTATCTGTATTTGTTACCGACTTACCTTGATGTGCCTGATGTTTCACTCTTTGAACATATTTTTTCACAGAGGTTTCTCTTCTCCCCTTTTCTCTCTGTATCTCTCTCGTGCGCTACGCGTTGCTACGGATTGTAAACTAGACCTATATGCAGCATTTTTCTCTTCGGTAGCAGCACGACACTCCTGATCATATCATGGATTCCTTGGTGGAGGTCTCTGGTATCCAAGTATGGCTTTTGCGGCTGTTTGCATGGAGTGGACAATACTTTGCCATTGCGCTGATATGTTATCGGGATGAGGAGTGATTTGATTAAGCAATTGGGCTAGTTGAGTGGAATATGCTGTGGCTATCTGTTGTGATTGCAGTGTAGCGATGTCTAACTTTCGTGTTGTGTCTGTTCGTACTTTGTTTGCTACGTTTAACCGGGTGCGTACCTTTGCTGCAACAAGATAGTGGTCCGAGTCTATGTTTGCTCCTCGGAACGAACACACATCCAACACACTCGATGAATGTCTTCCATCTATCACAGCGTGATCAATTTTATTTCTTGTTTTCTGGTCTAGAGACAGCAAGGTGCCCTTATGGATGTCGAGATGTTGAAATCTGATGCTGCTAAGTCTATCAGCCTCATATCATTGTCAGATGTTTAACTGTGGAGACTGAATTTTCCTACTGTTGGCCCAACGATATTCTCCTTTCTAATTTTGGAATTTTGGCCTAGAATGTTTAATGTCATGGGCAGGACAACGGTCATATGTTTCTTCTAGGCGCTCGTAGAATATATCTTTGGTCTTTTCGTACTTGTCTTCGGTTGGAGCATGAACGCAAATCAAGCTAATGTTGAAGAATTTTGTAGCAAGTCTTTGTGCATTGTAGCAAGTCTTTCATTCACTGGAGTGAACCTGTAGACCAGATGTTTTATCTTCCGACTAACTACAAATCCGCAACCAAACTCATGCATTGTGTCATGACAGCTATAATACAGTACGTCACCTTTAGGTGTTGTTGTGACGCTTTTCCCAATCCATCGTATTTCCTGTAAGACAGTAATGTCGGTCTTGCACTTTTCAAGTACATCTGCCAATGCGTAAACTGCACCTTTTCTATAAATAGTGCGAACATTCCAGGTGCAGATTCATGGTCCTTAAAACGTTTGCGGGGGTCGTTAACTTGCTTTTTTTAGGGGAGGGTTACTAACCGGACGCCCAAATCCATGTTTTTAACGTTCTCATGGGTGAACGCGCGGCACATGTTAGCTCACTACCTTTAACGGGTGTAAATGCAGTTTCCGAAGTGACACAACCGGGAGGACAGTGTCCACTTGAGATGAAAGAGGGGCCAAAATAAATCCTGGGCTTTGCCACGTTAAAGCCAGCCAGGACCGTTACTTTAAATATTCAAATATTTGAAGATAATAAATATAGCTAATTATGGAACAATATGTAAAAAAATACACATTGCCAACAATTACACTGTGCAACACTGGAAATGCAAACAACTTCTAATGGGCATTTTCTGAAAGTACATATTGAGAGTACAAAAACCTTAATTGGGTTTTGTGTTCTTAGATCGGGTTTAAATTTTATGGCCTCATCTATACCGACCTAAAATATGCCTTTTTTCCAGTGATCGGACCTTTATCTCCGAAACTAATAAGAATTTTGCTTTGCAGTCTTCAGCAGTATTGTAGCTCTGAAGTAGTAGAACTTATGTGTGAAACAGATGAACTAGGTAAAGCTGCATCTAGAGCATCAAACTCGATAAAATATAGAAAAGTTTACATAATTTCTGAAATTCTGGTCAGTAACAACTAAACTGTTGGGAGTTGAAACAAGTAACTATTCTAAAAATTTTCCAAATAATGTGACCATCAATTCTTCAGAACATTCCGAAACTCTAAAATGGTTATTTCACGATGTTGAAAGGGTATTTCATAACATACCTGTATAAGTTAGATACTTTGTCCCACAACTTCCCCTGCTCGATCAATCACGGATGCTGATTGGCGCACTGGCATCTCCTCTACAATTCCCTCTGCGGATACCGTAGTGTGCGGATCGCCGCTGGGCATCGGTTGTTGTCGGTTTGCTCGCCTTGTTACACTTTGCTCTCACTGGAATAATTGTAGTTGTATTAGTATATGACATGAGATCCTCTGCGATCACTCAGAACCTCTGCGTTCACTTGTCATCTAGCACTTGTCGAGAAATAACGTCTACGCGTTATTACTTAAAGGCCTCTGACGCCACCACCCGATTACAAAAGGTAATCTTTGTTGTAAGAAAAGAAATCATCTACCAATAAACAGCAATCATATTTATATTAAGAATTGATACTGGTTGTTTTTATTTATCTTTTCTTTTCTCCCTCCACTGCTCATCATACGGTAACTGAGCTATTGAGAAACATACCTATGGATCACCCCTCCCTCACCTCAACATTTTATCCTATCGAACTGGAGAATTTGTTGTTGCCCAACTAAACATTGGTCGCATCGAGCCAGATAGACGCCAGTATTGTTGTTGTTCCCTCTCTCTTGAACGAGAATCGAAGCTTTTGTTGTTGCTTTGCACGGAGAAATCATTGGATCATCTCACGTCACATATAATTGATATTATTACATCAACAAATCACTAACACCAGGTACGTAAACTCAGATTTCCAAAAAAAGTGAGCTACCCGCGAGTGTTAGTATTTTTCGTTTTTGTTTCGGTTACTAATTTGAGCATTATAAAAAAGCATTGGTCGAATTTCAATCGCCCTACGCGAGTGCATTAAATTCGTTGCCTTCATTCCCCCTTCATACAGTCCACACAAAATTTTGTCTAAATCGTTGTTGTACCGATCATACTACGTCGCGTTGATCGTACAAATCATTTGGCGTTGTTATTTTTGTTTGATTTGCTCCTTACAATTTGGTCTCATCATAACAACGAACTCCCATTACTTCCAATCGCCTATTCTCATTGTAATCCCCAATTGTAGCTAAAAGTTCATATTGGTCGACTTATATTAACACTTCTTGTGTTAATACTTGCTTTTCTCACTGCATAACACCTTAGACGTTGCTAAACTTGCTATTTTCTTTTCGTTGTACTGATCACCCAACGTCGCGTTGATCATACAAAGAAAGCATTCGGTGTTGTTACTTTGTAAAATTCGAATTGTGGCTCTTCTCATTCCATCTGAGAACTTGCAAATATATTTTGTAATATTTGCAATAACAACATCGTCAACTTCCATTCGCTCTCGAATTCTTTGTTGTCAAATTACGCACTGATCTAACTCTCATTACACTTATCTGTCTGAGTGCTGATCATTTGAAATTTATTTGTTATTGTTGTTATTCCCCAGGGTTTTTTTCTAACGAAGCCCTCCTGTTGAGAATTTGCATTGGCAAATTTACACTAACAACATAACATACATTGTTACACTTCATATACATATTGTCGTTTGGTTTATTTTGTTGTTGCGATCCTCTCCAAGCAAAAAATATTTGGCGTTGTTTTCCCCCTCGTTTTACTTAGAACCCTTTGAAAATTTGCACAGCCAAATTTACAATAACAACGCACCATCCAAATTCTCGCTGCATTTCATTTCTTTATTGTATAGATCGTCAATCACCAACCAAACACATTCGTTTTTCTATTCTCCTACCTTTGTCGGTCAGGTATTTATTCTAATTTGAGAAATTACATGGTAATTATACCAACAACATTCCCGCCTTTTTAAGCGTCCCTTAAAAACTCTGCTGATCCTCAGCACTCACTTGCTTGGTCGTTTGCAACGTCTGTTGCTCAGTGGGAGCTTCACTGTTCACCCATAACCATTTCTCTGCTAGCGTCACTTGTGTTGTCGAGTCCTCTTTGTGCTATATTCGTTGATGTCCCAGCACAGTGGGGTAAGAAAGTACAAATAGTACAGTGGGGCAAAAGCACAAAAAGTTTTTTTAATAATTAATTTTCAAAATTATTTTTCGATAATTTTTTGATATATAATTGATTGGCAGTAGGGTTTTTGGAATTTTTGGACAAATTCACCCTACATACGGCATTGATTGCGCATATTTCTAGCAGAGAACATACGTGAAAAATATTTAGTTTTCGACATTTTTGTATTGTTTTTGGAGTTTTTACTTACAAATTTTGGAAAATTGTTTGACTTTCCGTAGGGAATTGGGTATTTTTGGACAAATACACCCTACTTTTGGCATATCTTGCACCAACGTATCAACCAGATAAGATATATTTGTTACAAATCATTTTATCTGCGTTGATTTTCTTGGGCAAATATATCTTTTTCGTACAAATACCTTATTTGTCGTTGGAATTTCAACAAATACACCCTATCATTGACATAGTTCACCTCAACATACACCCTACAATTTGTATTACCATATACAATCTCATATATTTGGGACTTTTTTGCAATTTCACCAAATTAAAGTAGTTCTTGTTCGCCCTGAGGAAGTTTCTTTAAATTTTCTCCTATATCACCCTACTTTAATTTCAAATATCACCACACCTTGCTATTTTTCTGTGGAATTCGTAGAAATTTGGAGGAAATACCTTATTTCCTTTGAGCTATAGCAATTTGTGCTTCAACTGAATATCCTTTTTACAACATTCTTTGCATATTCAATTGTAGATTTGTGCATTTAAACTTCGAAATGTCAGTCACCCCACACACTCGTTTTGTTAGAGCTTCGGAGATATTTTTGAAATTTGTAGCATCCTTTGAACGGATTGATGAGTCCACATATAATGTCTTCACTCTCGAAATTCGCAATTCAGAATTTCAAAAATTGTGGCACAAAGTCAAGTGCGCTTATGATGAGTGCAAAAACTACCTCACGACATCCGAGACTGCACAGGCTGATGTTTTTGATGTCGTTGAGGAAAAATATGGTACATCCTACATTGCTTATCTCCGGTGTTTGTCTACAATTGACAGGCATCTTAAACGCCTTAAATCTTCAGGCACAGAAACTCCTTCACCTGCTATAGCTCCTCCAATATCACCACCTCCACAAGATGAATTGTTGAACGTTTCAAAAGAAACACAATCTCCAGGTTTGCTTTCGAGTAAATCTTTAGAAATCTCACCACCTCCTAAATACTCGTTGAATCTTGCTGAAGTAGCAACTCCACCCAATATATCATTGGACGAATCCGTCCCGTCGGTTCCTGTGCAGTCTGCTTCCTCCTCCGTACCTGCTCCACCTGAAACTTCTTGCAGTACATGCAATTGCCCTAGTGACCCTGTCCGTCCTCATAGCTTTCTGTTGCCACCCCTTGATGTCGAAGTCTTTAGTGGAGACTTCATGTCTTGGCCCACGTTTAGGGATATTTTCAACACACTATTTGTGGAAAATTCGCGTCTTTCTGACATTGAACGTCTGTGCTACTTAGTACAGAAAACCTCCGGTGAGGCTAGGGAAATCGTTTCGAGATTTCCACTCACCAATTGTAGTTTCCCCTTAGCGTGGAAAGCCTTGTCGAATACGTACGACAATAAGCGCATTCTGGTGAATAGCCACTTAAATCAATTGTTCAATCTCCCCTCTTTCGATAAAGAAACAGTTTCGGGTTTGAAAACTATCCAGCGTGGGATTAATAGTTGCCTTGCTGCAATGGCCGTCTATGACGTCATTACGGATCATTGGGATCCAATAGTTGTTTATATTTGTTTGCAAAGGTTGCCAAGGTTAACTTTGACTCTGTGGGAGCAAAGTATCAAAAACAAGTCGTCTTTGCCTTCTTGGAAAGACTTAGATGCTTTCCTCACAGAGAGGATACAAACACTTATGTGTATCCAAAGCCTGTATGGAAATCAGGTCGCAAAATCATCAGCCACGAATGTGGTTTCATCCAACTCATCCAAAAAATTGTTGTCGGTACAAAAATCACAAAATGTATCACCCCTTCGATCCACTAATTTGTCGAACACTTATTGCCCAATTTGTCCTAACCAGAGCCATGTTCTGCGTCTCTGCCCCCAATTTGCTAAACTGTCATTTGAGGACAAATTCTCGTTGGTAAAAAAGTATAAGTATTGTATAAATTGCTTATCGCGTGGTCATGTAGTTAAATCTTGCCAGAGCAAACATAGTTGCAACTGGTGTAAACAAAGGCATCATAGTCTTCTCCACCGGCCACAAGTTAGAAGAGTACTTGCTCCGGACACTTCAAAACTGTCTCCCTCATTTACTGATGTCAAAAGAGGAGATCCCAGTTATGTTTTGTCGCAGCCCAGACACCCTCCAGGCAGTTCTACATTGCCATGCACTTCTCCGGCTTTTACAAATGTCAAAAGTCGAGAGTCTAAGTGTAATATGTCGACCCGCTCTTCTAATAAATGCCAAAGCAATCTTCCAGATAGTAATACTTTGCAAATTAGAAAAGTTGTTGCTTCTTCAACGAAGACAGATCCGGCTTTTACTAAGGTCAAAAGTCGAGTGTTTACTTGTTCTTTGTCACGCCCATGCACATATCCGGCTTTTACAAATGTCAAAAGTCGAGAAATTGCCGACAAAAACAAGCTAAATCCGGTCCCTATCGCTTCAATAGATAATAATGTGCTCCTGGAAACTGCGAAAGTGAATATAGTTCACAATGGCAAATCGCACACGAAATTGAAATCGACCACTATAGTTAATTGTTGAAACAACTCGGTAGAATTATATCTTGCAAGATAAATTGAATTGTTCAATGACTCGTCTCCATATCCTTGAATCGAGCGAATATCGGAGTCGATCCTTTCTTAATTACTTGTTTATTGACATCGCTTGTTTGATCTATAGCTCACTTTAAATCTGAATTTACGTTCATTAATCTTCTTACTGACATATTGGTATAATATTATTAATCTTTATTGTAATTATTCCTAGCTTTAATTTGTTGATCCACGCTTACGTGTATCAAGGTGGGCGGCAATGTATAAGTTAGATACTTTGTCCCACAACTTCCCCTGCTCGATCAATCACGGATGCTGATTGGCGCACTGGCATCTCCTCTACAATTCCCTCTGCGGATACCGTAGTGTGCGGATCGCCGCTGGGCATCGGTTGTTGTCGGTTTGCTCGCCTTGTTACACTTTGCTCTCACTGGAATAATTGTAGTTGTATTAGTATATGACATGAGATCCTCTGCGATCACTCAGAACCTCTGCGTTCACTTGTCATCTAGCACTTGTCGAGAAATAACGTCTACGCGTTATTACTTAAAGGCCTCTGACGCCACCACCCGATTACAAAAGGTAATCTTTGTTGTAAGAAAAGAAATCATCTACCAATAAACAGCAATCATATTTATATTAAGAATTGATACTGGTTGTTTTTATTTATCTTTTCTTTTCTCCCTCCACTGCTCATCATACGGTAACTGAGCTATTGAGAAACATACCTATGGATCACCCTCCCTCACCTCAACATTTTATCCTATCGAACTGGAGAATTTGTTGTTGCCCAACTAAACAATACCTTTTACAAAACTTATTTCAAACAATGTTCACACAGGCTGTATATTCTCATTTTGGGGATTTCAATGAATTATTGAAATATTTACCAAATTGTTGTTGAAAAATTTGCTATAAACAAGGCGATAGAGGCATTTTACAAAAATATAATGTTCTGAAGAGTTGTGTATTACATTCCAGAGAATATTTCCCCAAAAGGTAACATTAAGAAGAATTTAACATTTTGGGAGATACGCTGCGAAATATACACAAATTATAGAATTTTTAGATGTATTATAAAATTTGAGGCAATTAATGCAATTTCTCGTGTTCACTATTCCTCCAAATATTTTCTTCTTGCTCTTATCTACAAGTTTGCTGCAGATGTCAAAACAAGATTCGTATTGGTTTCAGAGATACAGCCCCGATTTGTTTTAAAAATTCGATTTTTAACCATGTTTAGATGAGGCCATAAAAACAGAACCCGATCTAAGAAATCAAAACCCAAATATGGTTTTTGCCTATTGGTCCTCTACCTTCATAAAATTCTGGACAGAAGTTGTTTGCACGCGATTGGCTCAAAAATGTTGCACAGTGTTATCGGATTTCAAACCTCATATAGACTACTAGACGTATCAATACAAAAATTCAAAAACCTTCTAATTTGAATGTTTTCTATCGACTCATACTTGGTTTCAGCCATTTTTGGTCGCTGTCGTGACTCTGTACGACATCGGCCCAATCAGACTTCAATTTTTCGTATGGAAGTTAATATGGGAACTATACCCAAATTTGAACTATCAAGAGATTACACCGTCCGACAATTTTTAAAAAATTGCGTTACAAATGAACCGGACTATATACGTCTGAAACTATAAGAAAAATTAAGTAAAATGGCACATAAGATTTTTCGTTTTCTCATCCTGTTGACCTTCTAAAGGACATTCATATTTCAAAGGACAAAATGTTTCAAAAAAATATTTTAAATACTTGTACTCACCGCACGATGCTGGTGTTTGTGTCATATTAAAGAGGAGAATATTGGCTTTATATAACAATTTTCATTTATTGCATTCAAATAAACAAGGACATCAATATTCTGACACCGCAGCATGATAGAAGACCCAAAATAAGAAGACACGTGTCCCGGCGTTTTTCCCATCTCTTCCACTTTCGCGGATATGGGCCCCAAAGGTTTGAGACCTTGTTGTCAAAAGGGATCATTTTGCCAGGCTCATATTTTCTAAACCGCTAAAAAATTTTATTTTGCTCTCGGAGGCAAAGTTGTAGCTCTTGTTTTAAGTAACTTATTCTGAACACATAAAATCCACCAAACCACATCTTCAACGTCAGAATAGTCAAGGTCAAATTTCTTAAGTGCAATTTTACACCATTTTTCCAATAGCCCGGTTCATGTGTAATTTTGCCTCTCGGACGGTGTTATCAGCATGATTTATGGTGTTGCCTACATTCTCTAACAGTTGGTCTCCTTCTGCTTAAAAAATGTAAATGTCACTGTCAGGACAACGGTCTTATGTCGCGAAAAAATTATTTCTAAATGAGGTTCGTCGTTCATGTTAACTAAGTAAGTAGCCAAGACTTTAAGCTCAGTGCTAACACATGTCAAGTTTCACGGAAGTTTCAATGAACTATGGGGATTCTTAAGGCAGTAATGGAGGCTTTCTAGTATTATTTCTCTGTGGTTTTTGCCGTAACAGCATTCGATACCGTTGTGTATTTGAGTTCTGCTAAATCCGCCTCTGTCTCTATTTTCAGGTTTAGGATTATGGATACACCACAAAGCCTTAATATGATAGTTGAAACTGTTGAAATAAACTGTTTATAAAATATACTTGTTCGAACAAAACATGTAGGCCATGAGAATTGTATTTGTTTGTTTACATTTTTTATTCTTCGAAACCTCTGTAAATAAATATGAATTACCTTTTACTTTCAAATCGTTCAACTGAATAGACGTGTTTTATTTTTGCTCTGCTAAAAGAAATGGTAAAATGTGTCGTGGGTGAAATGTATGTTGCTTTGCGCGGTGTCATTAATCCTATAGGAAGATAGACGGCTGCACCTACCGCATTCAAAATTCTGCCTGATAAGCTTGTTGGTCTAGGTGTTCTCTCTTGTAACGTTGGAATGTTGTTCCATCTCATTGCACTTATATCTGCTGACCATACTGCCACCACATATGTTACATATCGCATTACGATATACATATGTGGTCAACATGGTTTTTTATCTACACGCCAAGTGATGTCGTGAGGACCATGTTTCTGTACCCCATCTTGTCTAATATAGCTGTGGCATGCGCGGACGATGTGAATATACTATCGAATGTGAGACCTTTAATCTTGGAGTAGTTAGTGGTCGAAATTTGGTTGCCATTGACCAGGTAACCAAATGTGTTCATCACCGCATCCCATGTTGGGAACAATGTGGAAGTGGAATTAGTAGAATTCACAAATTACATCGCACAATAATCAACATACGTACTGATCTCAATGCCGTCTGGAGGGGTAATACTCGTATAAGCCCACTTAGGGAATTACCTGTTTCCCCTAGGGGGCTTCGAAATTTACATACGACTGGCGTATACACATATAATTGATTATCCATCGTTTCAAACTAGGCCGCAGGGTAGTCAACACCATGTCCTCAAACAGTGTGGACAAATCTCCCAACAGACTAACACACAAATAAATTTTGGGAGTTATGTCGGCATTTGATCGAGGACATAACATTACTCCCAATGAGAGTTAGGTCCGTTTTGACAAATTAAATAATTTTGTCTTCAAATTAAAACTTGAGTTAGACAATCGCCCTTCGACAGGCTTTTAAGACTTCAACCCTTAGACAGATACAAATACCGGCATTGCGTTAAAATTTTCTTCGGAATGTTACTATGTTATGTCCGTAATTTTTTGTTATTGGGAGTTACATATGTCCTAGTTCATTGATGGACATATTCGTAAGTCCTAAAAGCATTTTGGTAGTTATATCTGGGCACCGTGGAGTACAAATAAAACTCTCCTATAGCACGGCTTGTTATGATTAAGTCATCGACTGGTATTTGCTGATGATCGACAACTGAATAGGTATTTCTGAGGCTGGAAGGATTGAAGCCTCAAGAGTCTTTGCTACGCACTACAAAAGCGAAATCGGTCTTTACGATTCTCCATTACTGATATCAATACTTAGGTTCAGCCACGATGTGGGTGATTAGCGAAGGGTTGAGTACTTTTGTATGATAATCGTAGTAAATTTTAGTCACTGTGTTCCCATACTTTCGTGTTATCTTCTAATTTTATACATTTGGTAGCTGCTTCAAAACTATCATGAGCTTATTTACGGCAACACCATTGTTACATTATTGCAAAGAATTTTTCAATTTCGATTTTTCACTTTTCAGTTGCTCTCCGCTGATGTTGTTTTCTTGTAAAATTTGTAAAACTACAACACCTATTGTGTAGGTGGTGGAGTAAGAGATTTGAGATGCTTGGCATTTGATGTCCAGAAATTTGGTCTGCATACGACAGGGTGTTATAAATGTTTAAGGCATGAGGATGATGTACGACGGAGTGTTGCTCTAAGGATTGTACACACTCCAACACTTTACAGAAAAACTGTGATAAATGTTTCTGGCATTTGGACAACTTTGCTTAACACGTTGAATTTTAAATTGATTTAATGTTATTGTAATGGTGTATAGCAGAGACAATACCATGAAGTGGGAAAGCAACGGCATGGACAGACGGACGAACAATCATACACGTGTTCATTTATTGTGCGTGACTTCTACACGCACAGTCACACTATGTCGTGCTGACTTTAACACCACGCACTCAAACACACGCACTTTCAATCAAACACACACATATGTATGCATATATAGTGCATGCCTTACCTTTACAAGAATTTGGAAAAATGCATTTGACACTGCAAGTATGCAAAGTGTTAAGGGTAAGGCTTCGAACTGGACACACATCCATAGAAACACACACACGTATGGAAAGAATACAAATCATTTGAACTATTTTTATACCCTCCACCATAGGATGGGGGTATATTAAGTTTGTCACTACGTTTGTAACTACTCGAAATAATCATTGTAGACCCCACAAAGTATACATATTCTTGATCAGCGTGCAATTCTACATCGATATAGCCATGTCCGTCCGTCTGTCCGTCTGTCCGTCTGTGGAAATCACTCTAGCGTCCGAACGGATTGGCGTAGGTGGATGAAATTTTGGGAAAATATGTTATATTTACGTAGGACTTTTGGTATTGAAAGCGGGCTATGTAGGTCGACGCTTTCGTATAGCCCCCATACAAAATGACGCGTGACGCGTCGTCGTTTTAAGGAATTTTTAAGATATTTGGCCCATTTTACCACCGAATTGGTTGTAATTTGGTACTTTGTGTCTCCAGAGGCCAAAAAATATTCCTACCAAAGTTGGGTTATATAGGTCCACGTTTTGGTATAGCCCCCATATAAGGCCCCATATAAAGTACGCGTCATTTTAATATATTTTGAATGTATTAGACCCATTTGACCACAGAATTGGTTGTAATTTGGTATTTTGTGTCTTCAGAGGCCAGAAAACATTCCTACCAAAGTTGGGTTATATAGGTCCACGTTTTGGTATAGCCCCCACATAAGGCCCCTTATAAAGTACGCGTCATTGTAATATATTTTGAATGTATTAGAATCATTTGACCAAAGAATTGGTTGTAACTTCGTATTTTGTGTTTCCAGAGGCTAAGAAATATTTCTACCATTAAATTTTTATATAGGTCCACGTGTTGATATAGCCCCCATAATACGATATCTCCCGATCTTCGATATTTTGAAGGTTTTAGCCTCATTATCACACCGAGATGACTGAAATTTGGTATTTAGTCTTCATTAGGCATATAAAACTTTCCCCCAGAAATTTGTAGGTATAGGTCCACGCCATTATATAGCCCCCATAGAACGGTACCTTCCGAATTTCGGTATTTTGAAGGTTGTGGCCACATTAATCCACCGAAATGGCTGAAATTTGTGGTGGAGGGTATAAAAAGTTCGGCCCGACCGAACTTAACACTTTTCTTACTTGTTATGCCTTTCACACACTCTCTGTTGCATAGTCCAGCATTTGAACATTTGTTCACATGTATGTAAGCACTTTGAACAGATAGTTATGTTTGAATTTGTAATAGCCGATGTAGTTTCATAACTGCAATTTGCATTATTGTCTTATCGAATGCATGTCCATAGCTGCATCAAGTCACAGCTTCTTTGTTTATGTGTCTATCATTCAGGGAAGGTAAAGTGTTCGTTCTCCAACATGTATGTAGGTGTGATATGCTCCTGCCGATTTTGGGGGTTGTTGAGGAAGATAGAGTTGCCATAACACGGAGTAAAAAAATTGTGTTCTTCCAGTAACAAATTCGCTATTACTCTATCATAATTGCGATATTTTGTTCCGAATAAGTCATTAACATTCACCTAACAGTGTTAAGCTAAAACTGCTGGTGCAAATTTTTTTTCTTTTTGTACAATGAAGGTATCTTACTACAAGGGCTGCGCATTTTATCGCTTGAATAAAGTATACCATTTCGAATCTGCCCATTTGCACGGTAAGTGAAGTTGGTGGCCAATACATAGTCACAGAGCCTTTGGGTTCTAGGTCTACACAGTGGACCAATGTGGGTCATGTTTCACAAGGCCTTTGGTTTACTGTCTGCACTTGAACGGCGTTACTGAACATCGGCAAATAATCTAGTAATAGGTTGCGCAAGTCTCGCAATCAATTCAGTTTTCCGATTCGTCTTCGCATCAGTAATGGTGATCATCATGATCTCATTTGGTACATGTATTTTTAAAGCCGTGTTTAGAAGGTGATCGCATATCATGTACTCCAAATACATGATATTCTTGTATGTGTGTGAATATTCTACTTTCTGCGACCTTGTAAAGCAATATCTTTTCCCAAAATTTGGCACTTCATACTTGGCAATGTCAAATGGCAATCATATTGCTAAATGACTGCACTTGTCACTTGTGTGTGAATGTGTGCGTACAAATACCATAAAGTGCTTAAATATTTTCAATATGACCGCATAAATCAAATGCTATTGTTGTTGCTGTTCTGCTGTCAATGCGAATTGCATACAGAAGTAAACATAATTTAAATGTGTTTAAAAGTATGTTGAAATTTACACATGATTGCCAAAAATGTTCCAAAACAAGAAATATTTACTCCCGCTGCTCCTGTCCATAATCCCTTCAATAATAAATAAGTTTGTATGTATTAGTGACATTTTCACACTAATATACACAAACATACACGGGACTTTTAAATAGGAATGCGTGTGTGTAGTGTAGCACGAGGAACTTCTTTTAGAAAATTCTACAATGTTGTAAAATATTGAAGGCCCCCGGAAAAATTAGTAAGAAATAATCGGGTCACACCAACTAGGCTTTGGACCTGATAAATTTACTATAGAGGTATAATCATCACCAACTTGACCAAAAATCATGAACATTTAAATGTTGTGTTGCGTTACGTAAATCTATTTTAAAGGTTTTGTTAGTTGACTTTATATGAAATATTGACACAAAGTATATAAATTCAGTAGAGAGTGTTCTCAATATTTAGGATTTAATTTTAAATTTTAACAGAGTTTGTTTTGTTTATTGTTGAAGTTCAATCTCATTTTCGATTGTTTGAGTGGAGTATTCCCCCATTGGCTCAACTTCATTTATTACCCTCTATTACAGAGAGTAATGTTTTTCAAAACGAACTGACAGTGTTGCAAAATTTTACTGATCGCTACAAATATCATGATTTCAGAGTATAAAATATAAGTCCTCGGATATTTCGAATTGAAAACAAATCATATCGGACCACTGCACAGTGGATCCACACATTGGCCAAAACTAAAAAATGAATGTCAAAATTTTGGTACAACATCTGGCAACTGCGACAGCTATGACATGGACCTTTTTAAAAATATATTAATTTTTGTTTCAAAAGTCGGAACATATGACTAATATTTGTTGTTGTTAGTACAACATATATTTGAAATGCAAGTAAATATATTCAAAATATCGCGAAACTAATACGTATTGCAAATTATTATAGTGGATTTTGAAGGAGAAGATAATAGCTTAATTTTCACTAAAAAATAGTGTTTTAGCTGCATATTTTCTTAGTGTATTTTGTAATGCCAATCATATACTTAAATTTGCCGATCATATACTTAAATTTGACCTAAGGTTTAAGTCATGATGCCCACCAGTGCCCACCACGGGAATAATTTTCCAAAGTAGGTCATGGGTTTAAGATTATTCAGTATTAAAATCAGCTGCCATCTAGTGCCAGACTATAAATGGTGGGTCGCTGAATAAAGCTGCCCTAGAATAGGGCTTCTATGGATATATTAGCGTATAACTCTATTATCTGACCACGTACATTAACATAATTGTCATCAGTGGCAAGATGAAGAAATCTTCTTCCAAATTTGTCTTACGTTGGCGGTAAGTGCCTTCCTAAAAGATCTATATTAAAAATTTTACCAATTTTCAGGCAAAAATGTTGATTTTATTAATCCGCTAAATTGCTTGGATTTTATGTTGTTTTGGAGATTGTTTTGTTTCCCCAAGCCAATTTTTGCACCATAAGATAATCGGGACCTTTATTCATGTCATTTTGTATTAACGGCTTAAAACAATTCTTACCTCCAGAGGGGAAAGGGGGAGAATCTTACGCTCTTGGTTTCTTAAAACACTCTTCACAGCAGCACAAAGCTGTAACCGGCGCATTGGATTGATTTTTAAACTCTAAATATTTTTGGCCACTTTCTCCATACAAGTGGATCCACTGTGCACTGCCGGTATAGTCGCCATATAAAAGCTAAGCCCTGTTTTCAGTATTTTGAAGTTGTTAATCATATAGGTCTGGTACATCCCGGAATTTTAAAAGCACAGATAATTGTTTTTGCTATCGCAAGATTTTCAGAATTTCGAAGATCTTAACCGAATTTCTAGAATATCAGCTGAATGTAATACAAATTTTGTGATTCCTTTTGTTTGGAGAACCTGCATGCAGAAAGTGGTTAAAATATATCCACGTTTTAATACAATTCTATATAAATCTATACGCGAGTGGGTTGGATTGAATTATATAGGTGTTTAATGTGTTACCCTTCAACACAGTTCGACCCGAACATACCTTTTTTTACATTACATATGGAGATACCTAACGACGTCTATGAATTAAATACCTTCAAAAAGAAGAATAAATCGAATCCGCGATTGCAGATTGGAATTCTATATCTAGATTTTGTGTCGATATCCTAAGAATATAACATTGATTGACGAACAAATTTCTCAGAAACCAATAAGTTAAGTCGTGACAAAATACTATAGGTCGAAAATTTTCATGATGGTTTTCCGACCGTATTAATAATTTATATAATTTATTTATAAGTTATTATTTTTTTATTTGTACGAGTAGAAGTTTTTGGAGTCGATGACTATACTTAGGTCATGCAACTGATCCTTAAAGAACCCCACATAATTATTCGCTAATAATGAGCACATAAATCAACAAGGACTCTACCCTTGTCTATTAGCCACTTGTGCCCAAAGCCGTTTTAAATTTGATATAACTTGTAAATGGTTGGAAACGAACTCGAAAATTTTTATTTCAGAAAAAATAAGTCAAAAAGTATAAATCGCTTTGTCGACAGATATGTACCCTCAGCCTGCGTGGATTTGCGAATATGGACAGATCAAATACCTACACAACAAAAATATGTTGCCCAAAAAATTATGTATTCAGGGATTTTTAGAATATTGTACCCTTTTTGGACGAACAAAATTGCCAAAAAAACATCGAAACTTTTGGGATATTTATGGTAACGATTGTGTGCGTTCCGAATAAATGCTAATACATTTAATTTAGATTAAGGCGCAGAAGTGTTAAGTATTTGGAAATTAATCTTATTTTGAGAGTCACTTCTTTCGATAGTTTCCGCGCCCACAAGTCATTTTGGTTGGTCACCGTTGTATTTAGAGCTTTGTCAGGCAGCATGGACTTGCCTACGAAATATCGCACACGGTGCACCGGAACTAACTTAAAGTGAAAGGAGTATACACCTGGGAGTTATTACGGCTTCTGAAACTACAATATTCATAGATGATACTGACAGTATAGATGAACGTATCGAGATGCAACGATTGCGTTGCCTAGACCATCTCATAAAAGTGAACGATGATGAACCCGCTAAAAAGGCGTTTAAATACAGGCCACATGACGGTACACGCAGAACTGGAAGGCCAAGGCTTCGATGGAGCGAATAAGTGGAAAATGAGATGAAAAGACGCGTTATTCCAAAAAGCGTAGCAACACACACAGAGAATTCGAGATCTTTTCTTAGTTCGCCTTATAGAACAAATGTTCTGTAATGGGCCAGCTAAGTAGGTACGTAAGTTGTGCTTTCAAGACAAACGCGTAGCGCTGCCTTTAATAGTAATGAGTTTGGCTCTGAACGCTAACACGCCGTGGCAACACCTTTTTTCTTGTGTTTTTCAAGGACATAGGTTCAGACCCCAGCCTGGCTCAGCTGATTTTATTTATTTGAAAATTTTGCCTATTAATCTCGTTGGAATTGAACTTAATGGCCGTTTATTTTTCTAAGTGCAAAAGGAATGTCCAAGATTCCAACACACACAAACACCACTATGCTGCACAGTTAGTAGATGGGCTCATCAGACATATCGGCTGTGGAGTGGCTCCTCTTTCACCTAACTTTTTTTATACCCTCAGCATTTATGCTAACGAGGGTATATAAACTTTCATACGGGCAAAAGGCACATTTTGCGAAAATAATGGTTTTAGACCACAATTATGTTTGGACGAAATCGGTTTCACACAATTTGGTGTCGATTTAGCAATGTCCGTCCTTCCGTCTGGCTGGTGCGCACGATAACTCTCGAACGGATGAACCGATTTGGTTTTGGCTTTCGTAATATTTTGTACAAACTTAGTTTAAGTTCGAAGATGAGATATAGCGGTCCACTCCTTCCGGTACCTCCCCCACAAAAGTTCGAAAATGTTCGGAAAATTTGTGCGCACGATAACTCTTGAAAGGAGTAACCGATGTAGTCTATACTTTGCACATCGTGAAATCTCTACCAGACTTAGATGAGGTTTTAGTATGGACTCAATCGGTCCACTCCTTCGGCTACCTCCTACACACAAATTCGAAAAAGTTCAGTTTAGGACCTGCTCTCTAATCACTTTGATTTTTGTTGTAACAACTTGTATTCACTGTCTCCCATACGACAGTACTAGTTTCATCAGGGGCAAGTCCATAATTGCTGAGAAAATAGCCTGAAAAAAAAGAAACCTATGACACCGTGTGTAGTGATTGGAGTGCAAGATAAATCTCAAACGGATCAACGGATTTGGTCCAAAATTTAGCATTCGTAATATTTTGTCTAAACATAGTATAAGTTCGATGAAAAGCCATATCGGTCCACTCCTTCAGGTACCTCCCCCACAAAAGTTCAAAAATGTTCAGAAAAATTATCCGCACGATAACTCTTGAAGGGAGTGACCAAATATATCTACCAGGTTCGAATGTTGACTACATTTGTCCATTCCTTCGGGTACCTATCACACTGCAACACTTTTGACCTTTAATTCTAATCAGCATTTTCGGCAATTTCAAGTATCCAAAAAAGGCCACAAAACACTGAAAAGACCCTAAATACATTCGATCTGACCGTAAATGAAAGCTTCAATTCACATAGGCTGAGGGTATATTTCTGTAGGCATAGCCGACTCATACTTTTTTACTTGTTCTTCTTTCAAATGCAATTTTTGTTTTTTACAACAACAACGGGTATTTGCCCATGAATAAAGTTGATGTCTGGTTATTTGCTTCTGCTGGAAGTATGTATGTACAAAGAGGAGCCAAATGCTTTGTTCCAACAGACAACCTAGAAAGCGGAGTGGACTGTATTTTTTTATGAATTATTCCTCATAGCCAATGAGGAATAATCAGCGGTGAGATGAGAAGAGAAATAAAACACAAGAATTAGTTTTTTTTTCAACAAACGTTATAAAGCGTAATTCAATTTATTTATTAAAGTAAAAATTCAGAGACGAGAAGAGATGCTTACCAGTCGGTTAGTGCAAGAGAAGTCATTTATTATTATTATGACGAGTACTGGTTAAGCATAGATATTGTTACTTTCGGTCAAGAGAAAGTTGACGAAAGCACAAAAGGAGATGGAAATTAGTACAATTCGGTTTCGTATAATAGAATATATGAGGAATTCAAAAGAAATAAATATGTCAGGTTTACATTGAAGCGATAATATAAATAAATATAAGATACATTTTAGAACATTATAAATTGGTTAAACGAAGTTTAAACAGCCCATTTAGTTTCCATTTTCAATTGCAAAAATAAACGTTAATGACCGTTCGCTCGATTCCAACGAGAAATTAATTAAAACTAATATAAACAAGTAAAAAAGTGTCAGTCGGCTTTGCCGACAGAGGTATACCCTCAGTCAATGTGAATTTAAACTTTCATCTACGGACAGATAGAATGTATTTAGCGTCTCTTCAGAATTTCAACATTTGAACTTGCCGTGGATTAGGAATTAGGGAGGACCGATATGGACCATTTTTGAAGTTAAACTAAATTTTGACAAAATATTAGGAGATCCAAAGTTTGGACCAAATTGGAGGCACCATTCATGTGATATCGTCCTAACATTTTAGTGACATTTTTTAAATATTAGGGAGAAGTACCGGAAGTTGGGGACCGGCATTGCCCCATGAAACTAAGTTTGGATAAAATATGATGAAGACCAAATGTTGCACCAAATCGGTAGAACAGTTTGAGAGCCACATATGGTAACATAGGGCTTTTTACACCTTTCGGGATGTTTTCCCAAGAAATATGGACATGCCCCTGAAAAAACTGTTACCGTCGTAATGGAGGTAATCGCAAATCGCTTCAACAAAAATCAAAGTGATTCGAGAGCAGGTCTTAAAGTGAACTTATCCGAAATTTTGTGTGGGAGGTACCGAAAGGAGTGGACAAATATAGGCCTTATTCGAACCTGATCTATATCTGGTAGATAAGGTAGGATGTGCAGAATATGGATTACATCAGTCACTGCCTTCAAGAGTTATCGTGCCCATATTTTTTCAGAAAATTTTTGAGTTTTTGTGAGGGAGGTACCTGAAGGAGTGGACCGACATGGTTTATCTTCGAACTTAAACTATGTTTGGACAAAATATTACGAAGGCCAAATTTTGGACCGAATTGGCAGATCCGTTCGAGATTTATCTGGCGCTCCAACCACTACACACGGTGTCATAGGAGTTTTTTTGCACCTTTCAGGCTATTTTCTCAGGAAGTATGGACTTGCCCCTTATGAAACTTATACCGTCGTATGGGGGGCAGCGAATACAAGTTGCTTCAACAAAAATTAAAGCTATTCGAGAGCAGCTCCTAAACTGAACTTTTCCGAAATTTTGTGTGGGACGTACCCGAAGGAGTGGACCGTTTGAGTCCATATTTAAACTTCATCTAAGTCTGGTAGAACTTTCACGATGTACAAAGTGTGGGCCAAATCGGTTACTCCCTTCAAGAGTTATCGTGCGCACAAATTTTTCGAACATTTTCGAACTTTTGTGAAGGAGGTACCGGAAGGAGTGGACCGATATAACCCATCTTCAAACTTAAAGTAAGTTTGGGCAAAATATTACGAAAGCCAAATTTTAAATCGAATCGGTTGCTCCGTTCGAGAGTTATCGTGCGCACCAGCCAGACAGACGGACGGACATGGATAAATCAACTCCAAATTTCGTCCAAACATACTTGGGGTCTAAAACCATTATTTCTATGAGTCACATTTTGCCCGTATGAAAGTGTATATGCCCTCGTTAGCATAAATGCTGAGGGTGTAATAACTACTTATTTACGCAACGTGTCCCTGTTAAAATAATGGGTAAGTAGAGGGTTTTGTAATGAGTATTTTTGCTGGGAACCTAATAATCTTGTATTTTATTGAGAGAATTTTAAAAATATTACTTACTGACTTACTTAGCTGGCCCATTACAGAACATTTGTTCCATAGACCGAACTAAGAAAAATCTCCAATTCTCCCTGTTTAGTGCTTCGCTTTTTGGAATACCGCGCCATGTCATCTCTTCATTCACTTGTTTGCGCCATCTATTCTTTGGCCTGCCAATTGTGCGTGCACCGCCATGTGGCTCGAATTTATACGCCTTTTTAGCGGGTTCATCATCGTTCATTCTTATTACATGGCCTAGCCAACGCAATCGCTGCATCTCAATACGTTTAACTATATTGATGTCGTTGTATAGCAGATACAGCTCATGGTTCATACGACGTCGATATTCACCGTCAACGCAGATCGGTCCGTAGATCTTTCGAAGAAATTTTCTCTCAAACACGCCAAGCACTGCGTTATCTGCTTGCGCAAGTACCCAGGCTTTGGAACCATACATCATCACGGGTAGTATCAGTGTTTTGTAAAGCCTTTTTTTTGTGTGACGAGTTGTAGCTTTGTTTTTAAAGTGCTTACTTAAGCCAAAGTAGCATCTTATGACCAACACAACTCTTCTTTTTATTTCACAACTGATGTCGTTTGTTGTGTTTACGGCGGTGCCGAGGTATACGAAGTCTTTTACTACCTTAACATTATAGGAACCAACTTCCACAGTCGGTCCGAGCTCAATGGACGCATTGCGCGTCGACACCATCAACTTGGTCTTCTCACCGTTTACCGCCAGACCCACTTTAGCAAATTCTCCTTCGACCTTCATAAAGGTATCGGTTACTTCTTTTACTGATCGTCCCATGATGTCTATATCATCAGCATAAGCAAGTAACATGTGGCTATTGGTGTAGATTGTGCCACTTCTTTTGACGTTTGCCTCTCGTGTAACCTTTTCTAGCAGGATGTTGAAAAGACCACACGAAAGGCTGTCTCCTTGCCTGAAACCTGTTTTCGTACAAAACTCTTCGAAGAGGTTCTTTCCTATTTTAACTGAGGACCTCGTGTCAGTTAGAGTCATTTTACAAAGCCGAATGAGCTTTGCGGGGATACCAAATTCAGACATTGTTTGGAATACCTTTGAACATAGCGGGCTGTCGAAGCCTGCTTTATAATCGACAAAAATGTGGTAGGTGTAGATCTGCATCTCTTGGGTCTTCTCTAGGATTTTCCGCAGGGTAAATATCTGGTCAATGATGGACTTGCCAGGTCTAAAGCCGCATTGGTAGGGTCCAAATATTTCGTTGACCATGGGTTTTAGTCGTTCGCACAATAACCCTGACACTGTCTTGTAGGCGATAGGGAGAAGACTTGTGCCCCTATAGTTGGAGTATAAAAGGTTCCAATCGTCGGGTACGCGTTCTTCCTGCCAGATGGAGCTAACTAGCTGATGAATACACCTTATCAGCCTGTCGCATCCGGTCTTGAACAGCACGGCTGGTAGGCCATCAGCTCCTGCTGCCGGTTTATTGCTGTTTTTACCTCATCTTGGCCGGGTGGTATACATTCAATACCATCTTCTGCGATTGGATCTGTAGTATCTTCGTCGTCTTCGATTGCTATTGCCCTTTCCATGTCCTTTGCACACTATCTGTATCAGTTACCAGATTAACCTTGCTGGTCTCTACAGGAGGATGTGCTCGTTCCAAAGCCATCAGTTTGATGTTTCACTCTTTGGTAGAATTTTCGGACTTCATTCTGTCTCCTGTATATCTCGATTTGTTCACACTCCCGCTTTTCCATCTCTCTCTTTTTCTTGCGGAAAAGACGTTCCTCCTTTCTCCTTTTCTCACGATACCACTCTCGTGCGCTACGCGTTGCTACTGATTGTAGAGTAGCCCTACATACCGAATTATTCTCTTCGGTAGCAGTACGACACTCCTGGTCATACCATGGATTCCTTGGTGGAGGTCTCTGGTATGCAAGTACTAATTTTGCGGCTGTTTGCATGGAGTGGGCAATGTTTTGCCATTGTCCCGATATGTTATCGGGACAAGGAGTGCTTTGATTAAGCAGTTGGGCCAGTTGAGTGGAATATGCTGTGGTTGTCTGTTGTGATTGCAGCTTACCGATGTCCAACTTCCGTGTTGTGTCTGTTCGCACTTTGTTACGTTTAATATGGTACGTACCTTTGGTCCGAATCAATGTTTGCGCCTCGGAACGATCGAACATCCAACACGCTCGATGAATCTATCACAACATGATCAGTTTGATTTCTTGTTTTCTTATCTGGAGACAGCCAGGTGCCCGTATGAATATCGAGATGATTAAATCTGGTACTGCTAAATACCATGTTTTTTGCAACTGCAAGGTCTATCCGCCTCATACCATTGTCAGATGTTTCACTGTGGAGACTTAATTTCCCGACTGTTGATCCAAAGATATTCTCCTTTCCAATTTTGGCATTAAAATCGCCTAGAATAATTTTAATGTCATGGGCAGGGCAACGGTCATAAGTTTCTTCTAAGCGCTCGTAAAATATATCTTTTGTCTGTTCGTCCTTGTCTTCAGTGGGATCATGAGCGCAAATAAAGCTGATGTTGAAGAATTTTGCCTTTAATCGAATTGCAGCAAGTCTTTCATTAACTGGGGTGAAGCTGGATATTTTAATTTCCGTCCAACTACAAATCCGCAACCAAACTCATGCTTTGTGTCATGGCAGCTATAATAAAGTGTGTCACTCTTAGGTGTTCTTGTGACGCCTTTCCCGTTCCATCGTATTTATTGTGTGGTCAGTGTCCACTTGAGATGAAAGAGGGACCAAGATAAATCATGGGCTTTGCCATGTTAAAGCCATCCCATACGTCATCGAAATATCGGTTTTAGACCCCTAGACAATTTGGATTCGATTTAGCCATGTCCGTCCGTCTATCTGGTTTGTGCGCACGACAACTATCGAACGGATCAACCGATTCGAACCAAATGTTGGGTATTATAGTATTTTGTCCAAACTTCATTTAGGTTCAAAGATGGGCCATATCGGTCCACTCCTTCGGGTACCTCCCCCACAAAAGTTCAACATTTTCTTGTTAAATGTTGTGAAAGATAATTCTCGAAGGGAGCAAACTTTGCACATCGTATTATTTCTTCCAGATATAGATCGCGTTTGAATACGGACTATAGTGGTCCACTCCTTCGGGTACCTCCCACACAAAATTCGGATAAAGTGAAGTTTAAGAGCTCCTCTCGCATCGTTTTGAAATTTTTTCAGTAAGTTGTCCTTGCGGCTCCCTTAACGGCGTTACAATTTGTTTCATGCCCAAGTCCACACTTCCTGATAAAATGTCAAATCCACAATATAATTCTCGCAGGGAGTTCCTGATTGGTGCAGACTTCGCACATCATGCTCTGTCAGTCATGGATCAGGTTGGAATATAGACTATATCCGTCCACTCCTTCGGGTGCCTCCCAAACAAAAAGAATTCCTCTCCCATCATTTTGATACTTTTTCAGTACGTTGTCCTAGCAGCCCATTTGCAACGGTACATTCTAGTTTTTCGACGATCCTTTTTAAACCTTTTTATTGCATACAATCGAACTGAAAACAATTCGTTGTATTCGTTTTAAGGATTTGTAATTCAAAATGTACATTACCCGATACAGTTTTTTTTCGAAATATTTTTTTATTTTATATTTTTTTATTTTTTACAGATTTGTTTTGGTTTAATTTGAATTTTCGTACGTACATATTTTTTTTTTATATATTTTTAAGATGCATAAACAGCTTGAATTTTATTAAAACATGTTGCAAACTATCAATTTTCTTACTCTTTTTTCTTATTTTTCGCGAAAATTTACAACTTTATTACTAAAGTTTTGGGACCTCAGTACTCATATAGTACGTAGGAAGCCATTCATTTACAGTATTTCTCAATATAATGCGTAGCGTTTTTTACGACTTTTTTCTTATTATCAGAATTGAAACTTGCAACTTTTGTGCGCTATATCTCGAACAGATTTGAGAATGGGATTTTTTTTCTCAATCCATGTACCAAAATATTTCATGTAGCTTAAAAAATGTTTTTAATTTGTTTTTCGATGTAAAACTAAACATTTTTTTTTCCTCATACAAATCAAACCCGAATTGAACAAAAATTGGCACACTGCATTCTAGTCTAGCTTTGGAAGCATGTGTTAATTTGCAGCTTGATCCGACCTATAATGAGCTGTTGGTGCATTATTTATTTCATATCCGACCGATTTTCATTATTTTCTGCAGAAAAAGTCTCTAAACCGAATATATGGATACGTGCTATAAATAATTTTTTTTGGAGTTTTCATCATCATCTAACGAACATTTTCTCTATGTTTGACGGTATAAACATTTAACTAAAACAAGGATTAAAAACAACTGTATAAATAATTCAGTGTTTTATTCAACTGACATTTGATGTCTCTGTTAATATCAACTGAAAAACATTTTTATTTGATTTGAGGTTAATACAAATAATTTTTCGCTTGTCTATCAACTGCCATCTGTTTGTGTTTTAGTTGTAGTTATTTTTGACATATTAACACGACACGACATCAGCAAATGTTAAAACATTCTATCCACAAAAAACATCAGCACTACCGCCATCACTCACTCAAATGCAGCTGTTGTTTCAACAGCGTCACAACGACTACAACTGCAAAAGTGCTGCAGCTGATGTGACTGTGACTCGAGGATGTTCTTCTTCCTGGTGATGACGTTGACAATGGACTCAAATGGATTTCCATTTGTGTGTTTGTTTGCCCGCCTGCCGGCTTGTCTTTTTGCAGAATGACAAGCCAAAGTTCTTTAATGTCAAATCATTGTTAAAGTGATGTGTAATAGGACTTTGATATTAATAATGTTGACAATCATGTTAAAATATTAGTTATTTTTATTATGGTAGCAAAAATATTTTATGTTTCCATCCATCGATATGGCTATGACAGAAACATATTAATTCTTTGACAGGATGATGTAAATGTTAAGTGAATGTTGAATTGATAAACAAATGTCAAAATATCAAATATGAAAATAAATGCATAACATTGAATAAATTGAGATGTAGAATATCAAATGCCACAAAAGTCAGTCATAACACTTTCGTATAAAAATATTGTGGTTGGAATGGAGTGACAATAACAATCAACATTTTTTACCAGTTAGAAATGTTGTTAAGGTCTGATACCGGCCGACTATAACAACTGGTAAAATGAGAACTGCCGGTAGCAGTGACTTCGAAACGTAGATTGAGTTCCAAAAAAGAGAATGTCAACGCATTACTTTGGGTAACTCCACCACATAATGTCAACGTATTTTCACACACAAATTAGGGTGAATTTCATCCATTAAATACTATCCGATAATTACAAAAAGTAGTTGAATTTTTCTTAGCCAAAACTTTTAGCTCGTGCAAAAATTGTTCAGTATTGAACTACATATAGCACCCGTTAAATAGTATCTGATAATCAAGCTTCTTTTTTGTCGTAAACCCAAAACGAACATTGGTGGCGTCGTTTTTTTATTGGGATTTGAAAAACAAAATAGTAAACCCAAAACTTACTTGAAATTTCACGCCGATCTGACTATCATTGCGACCTACATAGCCGCTACAAAATCGGAAAAAATGCTTTAGTCCACTTACGGAATAAGGTTTAAATATACTCCGTGTATACGTACGTTTTTCATTACCATTCTACAATGTTTTATTGACATTAATTAATCTATTCTAATTCACCTTTATTTACAAAGTACACAGCATAACTCTACTAAGCACACAGCTTTCCTTTACTTCATTTCTAACTGACGGTTTCATGTCGCGGCCTGATTCACAACTGACTGACAGCCTCACAATTTTCCAGCATTTAGGTCCTCTCGCATCTCGTAACCGATGTTTCCTGATCAAAGATCTGGTAGCATCTCGACTACCAACAGTTCAACAGTGGGACAAACACACACAAATTACATTTAGGGATACCATTCGCAAGTTTTTGTTGTAAAATTAAATCAAATAAAGCAATTGCTTAATAAGAACTTACGTTACAATAATAATGTTTATATTACACAAAATTCACATAATCTAACCGAAACCACACAAAATTTTGTGACAATTGCACAGAAAAAAATACTATATTTTAGGAATAGTGTTCATAAAGTCTTGTCAAGGTTCAAATTTCTGAATTTCAAGAACACATTTCTTAAAAAAAAAAATAATAGTTTCTTCTGAGATATTGAAAAAAATACTTCTGGCGAGTTGTTTTGTTGTTATTGACGTAGGGGATGGAAGATACCAAGGAACGGTCCTGACCGGCTTTTACATGGCAAAGCCCAGGATTTATCATGCTCCCTCTTTCATCTCCCCGTGGTGTCACCTGGGAAACCACCTTTAACACCCGTTAAAAGTAGTGAGCTAACATGTGCCGCGCGTTCACCCAAAGGAACGATAAACTTGGGTTTGGGCGTCGGGTTAGTAACCCTCCCCTAGAAAAAACAGCCTGCTATAAAAAAACGAAAGAAAAAAAACAGCAAATCCCTCAAAAGTTGACGACCCCCGCAAACGTTTAAAGGACCATGATGTGCGAATCTGTACCTAGAATGTTCGCATTCTTTATAAGGAAGGTACAGTTTACGCATTGGCATTGGTCACAACAACACCTAAAGGTGACGCACTGTATTATAGCTGCCATGACACAAAGCATGAGTTTGGTTGCGGATTTGTAGTTGGTCGGAGTTTAAAACATCTGGCCTCCAGCTTCAGCCCAGTGAATGAAAGACTCGCTGAAATTCGATTAAAAGCAAAATTCTTCAACATCAGCTTTATTTGCGCTCATGCTCCCACTGAAGACAAGGACGAACAGACCAAAGATATATTTTACGAGCGCTTAGAAGAAACTTATGACCGTTGCGCTGCTCATGACATTAAAATTATACTAGGCGATTTTAAAGCCAAAATTGGAAAGGAGAATATCTTTGGCCCAACAGTCGGGAAATTCAGTCTCCACACTGTGAAACATCTGACAATGGTATGAGGCTGATAGACTTTGCAGCTGCAAAAAACATGGTAGTTAGCAGTACCAGATTTAAGCCTCTCGGTATTCATAAGGGCAAATGATTGTCGCCAGATCAAAGACATGTATCAAGCGTGTTGGATGTACGATTGTTCCGAGGTGCATACATAGACTCGGACCACTACCTCGTTGCAGCAAAGGTACGTACCAGATTAATCGTAGCAAACAAAGTGCAAACAGACACAACACGGAAGTTGGACATCGGTAAGCTGCAATCACAGCAGATAGCCACAGAATATTCCACTCACCTGGACCAACTGCTTAATCAAAGCACTCCTCGTCCCGATAAAATATCAGGACAAGGCAAAACATTGACCACTCCATGCGAACAGCCGCAAAATCAGTACTTGGATACCAGAGACCTTTACCAAGGAATCCATGGTATGACCAGGAGTGTCGTGCTGCTACCGAAGAGAAAAATGTGGCATATAGGGCTACTTTACAGTCAGTAGCAACGCGTAGCGCACGAGAGAGGTATCGGGAGAAAAGGAGAGATCGGGAGAAAAGGGAAAAAAAGGAGATGGAAAAACGGGAGTGTGAAAAAATCGAGATATACAGGACACAGTATGAAGTACCAAAGGGTGAAACTGGCACATCCTGCTGTAGAGACCAGCAAGGTAATCTGGTAACTGATACAGATAGTGTGTTCAGGATATGGAAAGAACTTTTTTCCAAACTCTTGGTATCCGATAGTAACGAAGACTGCGAAGATACCACAGATCCAATCCCAGAAGATGGTATTGGTATTCATCAGCTAGTTAGCTTCATCTGGCAAAAAGAACGCATACCCGACGATTGGAACCTAAGCATCCTGTGTCCCGTCCATAAGAAAGGAGATAAGACTTTATGCTCCAACTATAGGGGTATAAGTCCTCTCCCTATCGCCTACAAGATAGTGTCAGGGATATTGTGCGAACGACTAAAGCCCATGGTCAACGAAATAATTGGACCATACCAATGCGGCTTTAGACTAGAGCTGGCAAACAATCGATGGTACTATCGATAATATCGATACTTTATTTTGAATGTCAAAAGCAGACTTCTACAGCCCGCTACGTTCAAAGGTATTCCAAGCAATGTCTGACTTTGGTATCCCTGCAAAGCTCATTCGGCTTTGTAAAATGACTCTAACTGACACAAGATCTTCAGTTAAAATAAGAAAGAACCTCTCGGAAGAGTTTTGTACCAAAAGAGGTTTCAGGCAAGGAGACAGCCTTTAGTGTGATCTTTTCAACAACCTGCTACAAAAGGTTATACGAGAGGCAAACGTCAAAAGAAATGGCACAATCTACACCAATAGCCACATGTTACTTGATAATATAGACATCATGGGACGATCAGTAAAAATAGTAACTGATACCTTTATGAAGGTCGAAGGAGAATCTGCTAAAGTGGTCTGGCGGTAAACGGCGAGAAGACCAAGCTGATGGTGTCGACGAGCAATGCGTTGGCGGTGAATATCGACGTCGTATGAACCACGAGCTGTATCTGTTATACAACGACATCAATATAGTTAAACGTATCGAGATGCAGCGATTGCCTTGGCTATGCCATATAATAAGAATGTGCGGTGATGAACCCGCTAAAAAGGCGTATAAATTCGAGCCACATGGCGGTGCATGCAGAATTGGCAGGCCAAAGAATAGATGGCGCAAACAAGTGCATGAAGAGATGACAAGGTGCGGTATTCTAAAAATCGAAGCACGAACATAGATAATTGGAGATCTTTTCTTAGTTCGGTCTATGGAACAAATGTTCTGTAATGGGCCAGCTAAGTAAAGGCCTGCGTACATAAGCTGCTCTGCCTGATTGCCTTGCTTTCCTGCTTCATTTTTGACATAATAAAAATAAAAGAATAAAGAAGGCCGAGGAAATTTCGAACTGGGTTGCCCTTTCCTTTTTTATTCTTTTATCAGAAGTAAGCAAGGTAAGCAGGCAACAACCACAACACATCACCAATTAAACCATAATCCCCCATCCATCGCAGCAGAAGAACGCCAGCCAAGGCAAACACGAGTAGTTTTAGCTCAGTTAAGATCCGGACGATGCAGCCGCCTCAATTCGTATTGGGCCAGAATTGACGCCACGATAACCAACATATGCCCAGCATGTGGATTGGGACCACACGATACTCTGCATTTATTCAACTGCCCAGCTAACCCCACTTACCTGTCTCCTCATTCTTTATGGACGCAACCAGTCCAGGCTGCAGAATTCTTGAGTCTGGATACAGAGGAACTTGATAACTGAAATAATACACGAACGAACATATATGCGTTGCTACAACAACAACCAACCAAACCAGATACACATTTTGCTGCTTTTTATACCCTCCATCATAAGATGGGGGGTATATTAAGTTTGTCATTCTTGAACAGCGTGCAATTCTACATCGATATAGCCGTGTACTACAGACAGACGTCCGTCCGTGAAATGTTGGTAAGGACTTTTGGTATTGAAAACGGGCTATGTAGGTCCACGTTTTTGTTTAGCCCCCATACAAAGTGATGCGTGACGCGTTGTCGCTTTAAAGTATTTTTAAGATTTTTGTCCCATTTGGCCATCAAATTGGTTATAATTTGGTATTTGTGTGTGTAATTTGGTATTTTGTGTCTTGGTATTGTGTGTCTAAAAAACATTTATACCAAAATTTATTTATATAGGTCCACGTTTTTGTATAGCCCCTGTTTAGGTGAGGGAGGGGAAATCCATAGGCTTCGATAACTCGGTAAAGGAATGAAGAGCAGTGGGGGTGAAAAGAATAAAATAAAACAACAAAAGCAGTATCAGTTTAAATATAATAAATGATTGCCGTTTATTGGTGTAATTCTTTTCAAATAACAACAAAGATTACCTTGTAATCTGGGGTGGCGACAGAGGCCTGTTAATATCAACTAGGATTACCAATTGTAATCTGTGGTGGCGACGGAGGCCGGTTAGTATTAACGCGAGACGGTTGGTTAATACGCGACAAGTTAACTCTTCAAAGGCTAATCGACAAGTGAACGCAGAGGATTGCAACGATCGCAGAGGATCTGAGTCGATTTATACTACTACATTTACATATTCCAATGAGAGAAAACTCAACAACCACCGCTCGTTAGCATCAACACTCTACGGTCTCCGCAGAGGGAACTTGCTGAGGTGATGCACGATGATGTCAATCAGCATCCGTGATCGACTGAGCTCGGGAAGTTGAGTTGGAATGTATCAAACCTAAACATTCCGCCTCCCATGCTAGACCAATTGTCTAGCATTTTATACCAAAATTGGAATATAATATAATTGACTTAAAGGTTAGGAAAGAACGTAAAATCAGATTCCTAAGTGAGCTATAGTTCAAATTATAGAATTCAATAAGTGACCGATTCAAAAGTATAATGAGTTTTTAAACGATTTCATTTTAGTTTACAAGATATAGTACTTGCGATTTATTTCAACAATTGACTATTGTGGTCGATTTCAAAATCAAGTGCGAGATTACATACTAGATTTGGGAGGAACCGAACCGATAATTAGGTACCCGAAAATAGATATTTGGCGGTTCAGCTTCAAGTATTTGGGGGTAGAGATTAGCACCAAGTAGCAAGTGTCATCAAAGGAATCCGCTAATTCTAAATTAGGAATCCGAGCCTTCAATTCCGACATAGCTGGAATTGAGAGTAATTTCCGCATGACATTAGGTAGGACTAATGCCGAAGTTTCAATAATGGTAGAGACATTTTTAGGGGAAGACTACTTAAGAGAACAAACTTCCCTTGGTGTAGCAAACTTAGAGTTCTTAGTCACGGGAAGAGATGGAATTCCGATTGAATTTTGTAGTTTTTTAGTTACAATTGTTACCTTGGACGAAGGATCAACAATTGAACGTGCAGTAAACGATTTAGCATTATGGACAATATTCACTTTCGCGGTTCCCAAAAGCACATTATTATCTAGAGATGAGTTAGGAACCGGGTGATTGACTTTAGTTTTGTCAGACATACAACGAGGTTCTCGACTTTTGGCATTTGTAAAAGCCGGAGATTTGGATTGACGCGACAAAGAAGAACTAAACACTCGACTTTTGACCTTTGTAAAAGCCGGAGAGTGGTTTGGGTGCGAAAAAGTGGAATTATGTTCTCGACTTTTGACATCTGTAAAAGCCGGAGTTGTCTTCGTTGAAGAAGCAACAACTCTTCTAATTTGCAAAGTATTAGTATCTGGAAGATTGCTTTGGCATTTATTAGAAAAGCGGGTCGACATATTACACTTAGACTCTCGACTTTTGACATTTGTAAAAGTCGGAGAAGTGCATGGCAAAGTAGAACTGCCGGTAGGGTGTCTGGGCTGCGACAAAACATAACTGGGATCTCCTCTTTTGACATCAGTAAAAGAGGGAGACAGTTTTGAAGTGTCCGGAGCAAGTACTTTTCTAACATGTGGCCGGTGGAGAAGACTATGATGCCTTTGTTTACACCAGTTGCAACTATGTTTGCTCTGGCAAGATTTAACAACATGGCCACGCGATAAGCAATTTATACAATACTTATACTTTTTTACCAACGAGAATTTGTCCTCAAACGAAAGTTCTTTGAACCGGGGACAGAGACGCAGAACATGTCTCTGATTAGGACAAATTGGGCAACAAGATTTCTGGGCTGAATTATTCGATGAAGTTTTGGATTTGGACAACGATCTATTGGAGGATCTAGATGGAGCAACATTCTTGGGCGACGATTGTGTCAGTTGATTCCCGTACATGCTGTGAATACAAACCAATGTTTGTATCCTCTCTGTGAGGAAAGCATCTAAGTCATCCCAAGAAGGCAACGACGACTTATTTTTTATGCTTTGCTCCCACAGAGTCAAAGTCAATTTTGGCAAACGCTGCAAACAAATACAAACTATTATTGGATCCCAATGATCCGTGACGACGTCATAGACGGCCATTGCAGCAAGGCAACTATTAATCCCACGCTGGATGGTTTTCAAACCCGAAACTGTTTCACGAGGTGAGGGGGGAATATGAAACAAGGTTTTGATATAGTTATTCACCACGATGCGCTTATTGTCATACGCATCCGACAAAGCTTTCCACGCTAAAGGGAAACTACAATCGGTGAGTGGAAATCTAGAAACGATTTCGCGTGCCTCACCTGTGGTTTTCTGCACTAAGTAGTACAGACGTTCAATATTCGAGAGCTGCGAATTATGGACAAATATGGTGGTGAATAAATCCCTAAAGGTGGGCCAAGACACGAAGTCTCCACCAAAGACTTCGATGTCAAGGGGTGGCAACAGAAAGCTGTGGGTATCGACAGGTGATGTGGAGTTATCAACAGGGCCACTAGAGGATGTTGTGGTGTTGGAAGAAGGTTCTGGTAGAGCGGGTACGGAGGAGGAAGCAGACTGCACAGGAACCGACGGGACGGATTCGTCCAATGATATATTGGGTGGAGTTGCTACTTCAGCAAGATTCAACGAGTATTTGGGAGGTGGTGAGATTTCTAAAGATTTACTCGAAAGCAAACCTGGAGATTGCGTTTCTTTTGAAACGTTCAACAATTCATCTTGTGGAGGTGGTGATATTGGAGGAGCTATAGCAGGTGAAGGAGTTTCAGTGCCTGAAGATTTAAGGCGTTTAAGATGCCTGTCAATTGTAGACAAACACCGGAGATAAGCAATGTAGGATGTACCATATTTTTCCTCAACGACATCAATAACACCAGCCTGTGCAGTCTCGGATGTCGTGAGGTAGTTTTTGCACTCGTCATAAGCGCACTTGACTTTGTGCCACAATTTTTGAAATTCTGAACTGCGAATTTCGAGATTATAGACATTATATGTGGACTCATTAATCCGTTCAAAGGATGCTACAAATTTCAAAAATATGTCTGAAGCTCTAACAAAACAAGGGAGTGGAGAGATTGACATTTTGAAGTTTTAATGCACAAAAATAACCGAAAATCTACAATTTAATTTGCAACAAACTACGAAAAATGGTGAAAAGAGGAGATTCAGTTGAAGCACAAATTGCTATAGCTCAAAGGAAATAAGAAATTTCCACAAAAAACCTCCAGAATTGTACAAATGCAAAAGAATAATAGCAACGGGTGATAATATTTGAAATTATAGTAGGACGAAATAAGAGAAAATTTGAAGAAACTTCCTCAGGGCGATCAAAAACTACTTTAATTTGGCCAAAAAATGCAACAAGTTTCAACTATACAAGAATGTATATAGTGCTACCAAGTGTAGGGTGTTTGATAAGGTGAGATAAGCCAATTGTAGGGTGTAGTTGTCCAAAATCCAGAGACAAATAAGTTATTAATATGAACACACTAATATTTGCACCAGAAAATCAACGCAAATCAACTAATTTGTTTGAAATATATATTGTTCGGTTGACAAGTTGGTGCAAAGTATGCCAAAAGTAGGGTGTATTTGTCCTAAAATACCAAATTCCCTACGGAGAGTCAAACAATTTTCCAAAATTTGTAAGTAGATACTCCAAAAACAATACAAAAATGTCAAAATATAAATATTTTCCACGTATGTTCTCTGCTAGAAATATGAGGAATAAATGTCGAGTGTAGGGTGAATTTGTCCAAAAATTCCAAAAACCCTACTGCCAATTAATTAAATTTCAAAAAATAATCGAAAAATAATTTTCAAAATTAATTATTAAAAAAAACAATTTGTTCTATTTTACCCCACTGTGCTAACCACACAAGCGACGCTAGCAGAGAAATGGCTGTGTGTGAACAGCGAAACTCCCACTGAACAACAGACGTTGCAAACGACCAAGCAAGTGAGTGCAGACGATCAGCAGAGTTTTTTAAGGGACGCTTAAAAAGGCGGGAAAGTTGTTGGTAGAATTACCATGTAATTTCTCAAATTAGTAGAATTACCTATTAGTCAAAGGTAGGAGAATAGAACAAACGAATGTGTTTGGTTGGCGATGGACGATCTGTACAACAAATAAAAACCAGAGGAATGAGAATTTGGATGGAGTGTTGTTATTGCAAATTTGCCAATGCAAATTTTCAAAGGGTTTTAAAATAAAACGAGGAGGAATAACAACGCCAAATATTTTTGGGTGGGAGATGATCGTAATAACAAAGTAAACCAAACGACAATATGTGACTGTACTACAGTGTAGGCAATGTGTGTTGTTATTGTAAATTTGCCAATGCAAATTCTCAACAAAAGGGCTTCGTTCAAAAAGGCCTTGGGGAATAACAACAACAATACCAAATGATCAACAAATAAGAATATCGATGTAGAATCAATGTGTGTAATAATTTAACAACTCGAGAGCATGAGTTATTGGAAGTTAACGATGTTGTTATTGCATATATTACAAAATATATTTGCAAGTTCTCAGTTAAAATGAGAATAGCCACAATTAGTATTTTACGAAGTAACAACACCGAATGCTCCGTACGATCAACGCGACGTTGGATGATCAGTACAACGACAAAGTATTTGCAAATTTAGCAACAACTAAGATGTTTTGTAGTGGGCAAAGCTAGTATTAACACAAGAAGTGCTAATATGAGTCGACCAATATGAACTTTTTAATTTTTTAAAAACAATAAAGGGCGATTGGAAGTAATGAGAGTTCGTTGTTATGATGAGACCAAATTGTAAGGAGCAAATCAAACAAAAATAACAACGCCAAATGATTTGTACGATCAACGCGAAGTCGGATGATCAGTACAACAACGATTTCAACAATTTGTGTGGACTGTATTGTATGGTGGGGGAATGAAGGCAACGAATTTAATGCACTCGCGTAGGGAGATTGAAATTCGACCAATGATTTATTTTTATATTAATTCTCAAACGGAAAATGAACCGAAAAATACTAACACTTGCGGTAGCTCACTTTTTATGGAAATCTGAGTTTACGTACCTGGTGTTAGTATGGTGATTTGTTGATGTAATAATATCAATGATATGTGGAGTGAGATGATCCAATGATTTCTCCGTGCAAAGCAACCACAAAACTTTCAATTCTCGTTCAAGAGAGGGGGAACAACGACAAAGCTGACTTCAATCCGGCTCGAAGGACCAATGTTTAGGTGAGGGAGGGGAAATCCATAGGCTTCGATAACTCGGTAAAGGAATGAAGAGCAGTGGGGGTGAAAAGAATAAAATAAAACAACAAAAGCAGTATCAGTTTAAATATAATAAATGATTGCCGTTTATTGGTGTAATTCTTTTCAAATAACAACAAAGATTACCTTGTAATCTGGGGTGGCGACAGAGGCCTGTTAATATCAACTAGGATTACCAATTGTAATCTGTGGTGGCGACGGAGGCCGGTTAGTATTAACGCGAGACGGTTGGTTAATACGCGACAAGTTAACTCTTCAAAGGCTAATCGACAAGTGAACGCAGAGGATTGCAACGATCGCAGAGGATCTGAGTCGATTTATACTACTACATTTACATATTCCAATGAGAGAAAACTCAACAACCACCGCTCGTTAGCATCAACACTCTACGGTCTCCGCAGAGGGAACTTGCTGAGGTGATGCACGATGATGTCAATCAGCATCCGTGATCGACTGAGCTCGGGAAGTTGAGTTGGAATGTATCAAACCTAAACAGCCCCCGTATAACGCCCCATTTCTAGTACGCGTCATTTAAGGATATTATGAAAGTATTAGTCCCATTTGACCACCGAATCGGTTGCAATTTGGTATTTTATGTTTCTAGAGGCTAAGAAACATTTCTACCAAAAACTGTTTATATAGGTCCACGTTTTGATATAGCCCCATAGGACGGTATCCCCGAATTTTCGGTTTTTTGGAGGTTTAATCGGTCCATGTTTTGATATACACCCGGAGAACGGTACGTCCTGATTTTCAATTTTTATTTTAAAAGTTTTAGCCTTATTATCTCACCGAAGTGACTGAAATTTGGTATTTAGTCCTCTTCGGGATACAAAACTTCCCCTCAGAAATTTGTGGGAGATACCCGAAGAAGTTTACTGATTGAGTCCATATTGGAACCTAACATAAGTATGGTAGAAATTTCACGATGTGCAAAGTATGTGCCTAATTGGTTACTCCCTTCAGGAGTTCTGGTGCAAACAAATTTTCGTGGGGGGAGCTACCGGAAGGAGTGGACCGATATTACCCATCTTCGAATTTAAACTAAGTTTGGACAAAATATTACGAAAAGCAAATTTTGAACCGAATCGGTTGATCCCTTCGAGAGTTATCGTGCGCTCCAACCAGCCAGACAGACGGACGGACAGTGCTAAATCAACCTCAAATTGTCTGAAAGGGATTTCGTCCAAACATACTTGGGGTCTAAAACCATTATTTCGATGAGGCACATTCTGCGCGTATGAAAGTGTGTATACCCTCGTTAGCATAAATGCTTAGGGTATAAATACTGTGTTTGATGAACCAAATACCTCAGATTGAGCGAATATATAAATATTAGAGCTATGTACATATATCCAACTCTGAACCCATTTTGATATAATTTTGCATATTTATTTTTAGTCCGAATTCGGTGATATTTTCCAAATTTCATTAAAATTAAACATAATTTGCGTGTTTGTTAAAGCAAATACATGAAATCAGCACATTTTTACCGATAGTACTCCTGGTGATCATGTTTTCAGCGATATCATGTTTTTAGTGGGCATCTTGGAGCAGCATTTAGATCCTCCGGTGGATGCGATAAATAAGAAGGGAATGACTCCCAAAACAAAATCCAATTTTACAATTGGACTATTTTAGCCCATTCCTTCAGGTTTCGTACCCCGCAATGTTTAAAACTTATTCGGTTTAACTACAATCAAAGGTATTAAGAAAAGATAAGCATGTATCCATAACGACAACATTCGTTAGAATAAATTCTAAAGAGTCTCGATATTTTTTATCGACAAATTCATACGTCGAAACAAGGCCACAAAATGATGACAATTTATTTCACACTAATTTGATCTGTCCATAGATGTCAACAGTGTTCCCTAATATTTCTCATCCCACTATTCTAATCGCTTTACATATTATCACAATTCTTAGAGTTATAAAAAACGGAATTAAAAATTCGTTTCCAAATAGTTCGAGCTATAAAAATGTAATTAAAAATTAATTGACCATACAAAATTAATATTCCACCATTACCTTCCAACGTGGCGTATCATTCATATTTAATTAACTAATATGCATCGTTCACACGCCACCTTAGATCTCATTTAAATTAACCATTTTATTGATTTGATTGAATTTATTACTGTCATAATTTCTATTTAATTTTCCAAACACAATACAAAACAACAATAACAACAAAAAACGCACACACACACACACCAGAAATGCCAAAGAAACCTCTAATAATTTAATCAAATTAAAAGCCCACCCCAGAAAACAATTAAATGTAATTAATTCGTAGCTACTTTACGGCTCAACATTTTCATTCATGCTGCTAGGGACGGAATCCTGTAGATCCATTCATTTGTAACAAGACTGCCATGCACCATGCAAACAAAGACTGGAAGTCTTGTGATGTTGATGGCAATGATGACGACGATAGCTTCGTGATATATGTGCATTTTGTGCTCCACAGCAATGGTAGTAGTAGTCACAGCAGTCTTCGTGTGTGTGTGTTTGTGTCCGTTTGATTGTTTTGTGTTGTATTGTTATTATTAAATTTTCATAATTGGATTTGTAATACTTTTTGCGTGTGAAAATTCCATAGCACCATACAAAATATGAGTATGCATGTCTGATGACTGGCCAAGCGGACGAGCGAACGAATGACCGAACAACCAGCAACACTACTACTAATAACAACGACGGCATCCAAAAGGGCCCACTGCCAGTAATTCCAACTACCATCACCGACCATCAAGTTACTGTTTTGTGGATTCTCAAATATAAAATCGTAACATTCATTGTTCTTCGTATTGTTGCTGTAGTAGTGCAACAACACCCAAACACCACCAAAGTCCTAGTGGCCATAAGCGAACAAAAGAATAAGTAGCGTACAAAGGAATGTTTTCGTGTTTCGTCATTTTCTCATAAAACCTTTGACTTTACTGTTCAGCCACAGTGAGCAAAAGCCACATTTTGTCTATGTTTGTATGTCCATTCATACATGTCTATGCTGACTGGCGTCGGCTGATTCGTTTTTATTGCAATGTTTCGTGAAGTGAAAAACTTCAATTGAATTGAGAATGGTTTAACCGTATCGAAATTAATATCTATTTCGGGAGAAATAATTCTTAAAAAGTTTAAATTTAAAGTAATTAAATGTACAAAAAACATACCCATAATTTAAAATGATATATCATTTCCGATGTCCGTACATAACTCCCAAACTGTTTAATGGGGCTTATGTCCACCAATAAACTCAATAAATGTTGGGCTGTTTAGATACATGGAGATACCAGATCGGGAGTCTCTGTGTAATGTTAATTCAATATCTGTAATGGGTGGGACCTACCACCGAACACAATGCTGCTCACGCATGATGATGTGTAATTACCATCTCTGTATGGACCTGCTTCATTGCCTTCTCTATGTCTTCGGGTTAAGGGTCATGGGATATGAGGGGAATATTCAAATGTGGCAACTATTATTTTGGGGTTTTTAGTTGTTGGGATGCTTTGATCGCCAACGTGGTTTTGGGGCGAGAGTTAGTGATTTCTGTCGGAGAAAACATATTTTAGCAAAAGGAGGTAGTTATTGGGATTGTTCTCTAATACCTTGAAGTTTTATGTGATGAGTGGGCTTTGGATGCGCAGAAGTTAAACAATAGAAAAACATTTTTTTGGATCACTCCTTGTTTCTACTTCCTTGGGGGATCTGTGTCTCCTAAATTTCACATAGGATTGTCTACCGGCCACATTTGTAGTTAGTCAAACCTCTTCTAATACCTTATACAGATCCAGTGCCACAAGGATTGTTCTTTTGTGAGGTATCTAAACAGCTATCTATCACTCACTGGATGTGAATGCTTAAATGTCCTTAAATGACTCGGAGAGATCTTTGCCCAGGGACCAGCACCTCAACAATTATGTGTTTGTGTTTTTGTGTATTTTTCACCATCGGAGGATCAATTTATTACGGAATGCCAGCTTCGAGCTCTTATGGTCCTTGCGGGGATAGAGATGATCTGCTACGTTTGCTAAATTCGCATTCACTACATGTCAATCTCGGTGAGATGTAATGGATGTACGGAATGTGTGCACTTCCGATGCTGTTCTGGCCTTAGTGGCGTCCAGGATTACTACGACTGTTGCTGCTTTCTGCGCAAGAACATCTTCCATCGTTTCTCCAACTTTTAGTCATCGTCGGAATACGATACACCCCACAACATCCTCAACAACAACAAACACAATATCTAGTTGTGGTTCAGCGCCCCAGCATCGTTCCTGTAATTCCACTACAGCCGCCTCTGCAACAAATTCAGTGAAATTTTATGAGCAGAAAAAAAGTCATGATCGTCACGATCCAGAAACATAGCTTACCCTCACCTGTATCAGGTTGCGTTGGTTACAACGTTTTGCGGAAGTATCGTTATGAAGCGGAGAACGGGAATTTCCCTTTCGTCTGTCCAGTGGAGGCCAATATCGCTAGAACTTTACTCGCATTACAGTATTCCGCCTTAGGCCATTGATGCTCAAAATAAAAAAGAGAGTAAAGTAGTGAGAGAATCACAAGAAAATTTGTATCAACATTTAGTGGTTGCTAGACCTGTGACCAGTAAACATGTGGCGGGTGTGTGCTGTTTTGTTCAGTGTCCGCACTAAAATTATGCGTATATCCATGCACATGTTTATTTGTCGGCTGCTCAACGACGACTGATTGTTATTCTCACATACGTTAACGTATATGGATGATCTTGGCTGCCTTAGGCTATGACAGGTCTAGCTCTAAATTTTCATCTGTGAATGAAGATGTTCCTACGAAGATAAGAAGAGGTTGCCACAGCTCGCCTTACATCACGATTGTGGCACCCGGTTTGATAAATGGCGGGTCTTGACAACCCGTCATTTGCATTAGATCACATTACATCATCTTCCGATCTTCGTCTAAGAAAACAAACCACCCTACTTCATTGCCTGTGACCACCCTATTTTTTTAACCATGGAAAGCTGGCAAGAATTCAGAGAGTTTACCCCCACCGCTTCAGTAATCTGTCCATTCCTCGGGTAGCTGAGAGAATTTTCCGGCACATCATCACAGCTGCGGCCATTTCCTACATACCTGCTGGTGGTATACACGAAATCATACCAAATTTCGGAGCAAAGGCGACGCGACTAACAAATGAGCGTGATGAGGTTCGTCGTAGAAACCCCGAAGACGCAAGAGTTGAAGAACTTACTCTTGAAGTAAACAGGCTAGTAGGCGAACATAAACGAAAAATTGGCTAGACCACCTAATGAAATGCAACATTGGTACAGGGTTTGGTATATTGTGGGCAACGTTTAAATCACTCTCATCCGGGAAAAAAAGAATGACAGAACGGTTGTTACTTTCAATCGCGTGACAGTAACTGATCCGAAGAGGTGAGCGTGTTATTTTAACCGAAAATTTATAGAGCACCCCAAGAGTGATAGCGCACAGAGAAGAGTGCTATGTCATATAAGATCCAGTGGAGGATGTTCCACCTCAATTTACGTTGAGCGATGTTGCAGACATCTGAAACGCGAAATCATCCAAATCATTGGGCTCACAATGAAACTCAATGGTAATGTTTAAGCAACTGGATTAACACATATTGTATCAGACACCTGGAAAGTTGACAGGGTGGCCCTGCTACTAAACACAGGCAATAATGCCAGCAGAGGTAAATTATACATGCTGGTCTCCCTCTTGTCGCCAATAGCAAAGATTCTCGAGGTACTACTCCTTCACATGATGAAAAGCAGTTTCCCAGTCGCTAACATCAGCATGGATTCAGAAAATTGCATAAATGTCGATGTTTGGTTCTGTCCTCGACTGATATGAGTGCATATGGCATGTAATGCTGTTGTGGTGCTGTGCATTTTCCGGAATCCAAAAGTGTGGACTAAAAAACGTCAACATCAGAAGTCTCGATTTTCACTGTTTTGCTCAGTACAAACCAAGGAATCAGAAACGTGAAGGGCCCAATAAGGTGTTCAAATCGCCCCATTCTAATGTACATAGCTTACTGAGGAATATAAAAATATCCGCCGATAAATCTACTGCCACCCTGTCGAGATGAGGCCCCCTGAGCATATTGGTCGATGGTGCACTGATTCCGACCACTAACTACCGAAAAATATTGGGTAAATGTTCTACAGTCAGTTTAAGTCGTCCGGACAAGCCTCAGCAACCTGCGACAAGATCAGAAGTAGAAACAAGTTTCTCAAGTCGCTGGCCTGCAGCAATTGGGGTGCTGACAAAGAAATCTCGTTGACCTCTTATTATGCAGTAGAACGGTCTGCGTAAGCAATGCTGTGCATACCACAGCAAATTTACGGCTACGCAGTGGAAGAATATTCAAACCTGAATATTTAACACACAAAAATGTTGTCGAAGCTGTAATACGTGTTTGGGTTTTATTGCCGTCAGCATCTCTGCCACGATCTAAAAACAGGCTTTCCCATCCTAAGCACGTCAGAAGTGATATACATGGTCTGGAGAGAGATGCCCAAAGGTATGGCTTGAATATCATTGAAAACTATCCCAGCTGCTAAGGCATACACAAGCCCAGTGAAGATCCGAACGATGCAGCTAATGTCTCCTGATTCACCATGGGCGCAGCCAGTCCAGAATTCAGCATTTTTATACCCTCCACCATAATATGGATGGTATAATTAAATTTGTCATTCCGTTTGTAACCCATCGAAAAAATTATATTATTCTTCATCAGCATAAAATTTTAAGTCGATATAACCATGTCCGTCCGTCTGTTGAAATCAAGATACAGCTTGCAATTTTTAAAATAGAACCTTTTAATTTGGTATAGAAGTTTCTATTACTCTATTAAAAATGGGCTATAGCGGTCCACGTTTTCATATAGCCCCCATAGAACGGTACCTCCGGCTTTTCGTTATTTTTAAGATTTTAGCCTCATTATCACACAGAAATGACTGAAATTTGGTATTTAGTCTTCGTTAGGGGTATACAACTTTCCATTTGAAACTTGTCGGTATAGCTCCACGCCTTCATAAAGCCCCCATAGAACGGTACCTCCCGATTTTCAGTATTTTGAGAATGTTAACCTCAATATCGCACCGAAATGGCAGGAAATTGGTACTTAGTCTTCGTTAGGAATAAAAAATTTGTCGGTACCTGCCGATTTTCTATATTTTGAAGATTGTGACCTAAATATCCCACCGAAATGGCTGAAATTTGGTATTTAGTCTTGGTTGGGGGTATAAAACTTTCCACCTAAAATTTTTTTTAATATAGATCCACATCCTCAGATAGCCCCCATAGAACGGTACCTCCCGATTTCGGTATTTTGAAGGTAGTGCCCTCAATATCCCATCCAAACGGCTGCAAGTTAGTATCTAGTCTAAAATTTTCTGTTTTTGCTCCATGTCTTCATATAGCCCCCTTCGAACGGTTCCTCCCAATTTTCTGCATTTTGAAGATTTTGGCTACAACATCCCGCCGAAATGGCTGAAATTTGGTATTCGGTCTTAGTTGGGGGTATAAAATGTTCCACCAGAAATTTGTCGGCATTGGGCTACCTACGTCTTCATATTGCCCCTATAAAACAGTACCCCGGATTTTCGGTATTTTGAACGTTTTAGCCACATTATTCAACCAAAATAAGTGAAATTTGGTATTTATTCTTGCTAGACGTACAACACATTTTTACAGGTACAAAACACCCCTTGCAAAAAATCAGATAGCATAGGTCCACGTTTTGGTATAGTCCACATTTAAGATTCTTTTAAAATCTTAGTCACATTTTTCTGCCGAATTCGTGTTATAATTTTGGAATTTTGTGTTCAAAAAACAATTCAAATCTAGGAACCGAGATTGCTGCAATTTAGTATTGTGTGTTGCCAGGCGTTCAAAGGATAAATTCGAAAATTGTAAATATTGGTCCATATTTTGGAAATAACTATGAAAGAGGAAGAACTTAGTACTTTTATAAGCGAAAGGAACCTAAATGATCCTATTCACTTCGATACAGTTCGTGGTAGAGGGTATAAAAAGTTTGGCCGGGACGAACTTAACGCTGTTCTTACTTGTTGAATCTAGATACAGAGGAACGAGAACCCGAAAACTGTATAAAATGTACAAGCGAACATATTTGCGTTGCTACAACAAGATAATGCGGCATAAGGTCTACACTACAATCAGTAGCTAGGCGTCTCACGAGAAAAGTATCGAGAGAAAAGTAGAGAGGAGAAACGTCTTTTTCGTTAAAAAAAAGAGGGAGAAATGGAAAAGTGGGAGTGTGAATGAAGTCCGAAAATTTTAGCTCATCCTCCTGTAGCGACCAGGAAGATATTTTGGTATCTGATACAAATAGTGTGCTCAGGATATGGAAAGAGCACTTTCCAAACTGTTGGTATCCAATAATAGCGAAAACGAGGAGTATCTTCCTCAAATCAAATCCCAGAAGATGGTATTGAATGTATACCTCTCGACCAAGATGAGGCAAAGACAGCAATAAACCGACTGAAGCATAACAAGGCAGAATGAGCCGATGACTTACCAACCGAGCTGTTCAAAACCGGAGGCAATACGTTGATAGGGTGTATACATCAGCTAGTAAGCACCATATAACAGAAAGAACGCCTACCCGACGATTCGACGATTGGATCCTGAGCATCCTGTGTCTATTCCACAAGAAGGAAGATAAAACTGTCTGCTCTAACTACAGGGGCATAAGTCCGCTCAGCAAATGCTGCTTAATCTTCATCTATGTTTACACTCCGTTACATTACAGTAGCACATTTTAAATTGTTATTTGTTACTTCATTTTAGTTGACATTCGCCGAATATCCTGGGATATGTTTACATATCTTGTTTTGTACTCTTATGAAGTATCTTTCAACAAAAAGTGTTGCTTCGATAAAGTCCCGTTATATATTTTTTTATTTTCTTTCATATCGATATTGAGTCCACTAGTTATTTCAGTGGCCGCGGGCCACATCGTAGAGCATCGATATACATTTCCAAAGGATCTTCGAACAGACGCTAAACTGCACATAGACACAAATGTTGAACATTTGTGGGGGATCACCGTTATGGACCATTTTTGAAGTTAAACTAAATTTGGACAAAATATTAGGAGATCAAATATTTGAACCAAATTGTTTGTCCCGTTCAAGATAATATTACCATTTTAGTGGCATTTATTAAATATTGGGGAAGTAACGGAAGTTGTGAACCGTTATTGCCCATCTTCGAACTTAAACTAAGTTTGGACAAAATTGATGAAGGCCAAATTTTGGACCAAGTTACGTGCTTTCTAACCATAAGGTTTTTTTACGCCTTTCGGGCTGTTTTCTCAAGAAGTATGGACTTGTCTCTGAAAAAAATGTTACCGTCGTAATTGAGGCAGCGACTGCAAGTTGCTTCAACAATAATCAAACTGATTCGGGAGTAGGTCTTATAATGAACTTATGAAATTTTGTGAATTTTGTGATCTATATCTTTTTATATTTCGTAAAATGTATAAAAATTAAAAGATATCGTCTTGCAGTACATGAAAATCACATACGGACAAAATGATTTAGATAATTACGCGAGTTACACATATTTTAATAATGCATATAAATTAACACCGTCTATTTAAACTCTTTATCCGTTTAAGAAGCCTAATGAGTTGTCTCAATAACCCGATAATTTTCCTCAATGGACGACCTTCTATGTGAATGTAGATAAAACTAAATCCGCACATATTCTTAAGAGTTTCAATAAAAATAAAATAAGTACTCCTTTTGATTTTTTCCAATAGTTTCAACTCTTCGAGGGCAGTTCGGAAACTTCTTAGCCTAGCACAAAAAGCGCGGTATAAACAGAAAAAAGTTAAGTGTTTTGGAAACTTCCATCCCTGTTATGAACACATGTTAAATTTTGTTTCGATCTGGCAACTCCTTCATGTAGAAACAGGTGTTCAAAAAAGACGCATCCGCAATTTTTTTACAATGGAAAAATTAGAAATGCGTGCTGTCATTAAATATTTACATAAAAAAGGTTTATCGGGACAAGAAATTCATAATGATATGGTGAATGTGTTAGGTGAAAGTGCTTCTTTTATATGCAACAGTAAAAAATTGGGTTGCTGAATTTAAACGTGGTCGTACAAGCATTGAAGATGACAGCATTTTTGTTACTTACTACCGTGATCGTTTTCAACAGTATGTTGTGTATAAGAAAACTAATGAAAATTGTATTGGAAAAAATAGCTTTGTTCGTTATATACGTAGTTGCTTATAACCGTTGTATCTGTAAAAATCTTTGTTTTATCTCACTTTTACACATAAATAATTTAAAAAGTTATAAAATCCTTTAATTCCGCTGTTATTAATTTTCTCTCAAAAACAGGGCATTGTCAAGATTCCGTACGTATTTTTAATTCATTTTTTAGGGATTTTTATGGGCTCTGAGTTAGAATAAATAAAATTTACTCTAAGATTCCTTCATTATTTTTTGATTTTCCGGGAAAATAAAAATAAATTTAGCAAATATTTAGGCGTCTACAGATAGATATTAAATGCTGTTACCGATTTATAAACATTTTTTCTTTATAGCAGCATCCAATTTTGTGAACGCGAACAGATTAGAAACCAAGATCTTAACCCATGTACCAAAAATCGTGAATGTGCTAGCAAAACAATTTTTTAATTTTTGTAAAGGAAATTTGAAATTTACCAGGGTAGCTAGCATACATGCTGAGGGTATAAAAAGCAAATGGGAATTTTATACAACAAATATAAAATTATTTTTTTAAACAAAAAAAAAATGTCAAAGTGAAAAAAGTTTCTCGAAACAATTTTTCTTGTGAAGAAAAAACATTCACCAAATGTTGGAAAACAAGTAAAAAAGTATCAGTCGGCAGAGATATACCCTCAGCCTATGTGAATTGAAACTTTCATCTACGGACAGATCAAATGTATTTAGCGTCTTATCAGAATTTTGTGGTCCTTTTTGAACATTTGAACTTACAGACAAAAATGCGGATTAGGATTAAAGTTGTATTTGAAGGAATGGACCGACATAGTTCATTATGAAAGTGGATCTTATTTTGGGAGTCATATCTTTTTCATAGATATCGCGCCCACTAGCCAGTGGGTCATAGTATAACATTTGGACCAGTATGCCAGGAAGCATGAACTTGTCCACGGAAAGCATAAGATCGCTGTAATACATTTCCAAGGGAACTTCGAATAGACCGTAAACTGCACTTAAACAAAAATGTTGAAGTTTTGCGGTGGAAGTACCATAAGGAGAGGACCAATATGGGCTATTTTAGAAGTTAAACTAAATTTGGACAATATATTAGAAGATCCAAATTGGTTACCCTGTTCAAGAAAATGCAACGTGCATACCATTTTAGTGACTTTTTTAAATTTCGGGGTGAAGTACTGGAAGCTGTGGACCGGAGGCCAAACTTCGGACCAAATGCATTGACCAGTTCGAGTGTTCCCAGCAGAAATGTGGATCCGGTAGTCATTACGTAACCCCTTACAAAGTAATGTAAACAAGCTTCATTTCGCATTTCAAGTAATCTGAAAAGTAATGGCTTACTTCTTAAAAAATTTACAAGGTAAATCTACTTACTTTACTCCTCACTAAGTGCATATTGTACCAAAGGGATTTCTACAACTTTTGGACTATTTTCTCAGAAAGTATATACTTACCTCTAAAAAACTTGTACCATCGTAAAGGGGGTCAGTGAATACAAGTTGCTTCAACAAAAATCAAAATTATTCGTAAGCAGGTCTTAAAGTGAACTTATCCGAAATTTTGTGTGCGAGGTACTCGAAAGATTGGACAAATATAGTCTTTATTCGAACCTGATCTATATCTGGTAGATATATAAGAATGTGTAAAGTATGGACCGAATCGGTCACTCTCTTCAAGAGTTATCGTTCGTACAATTTTCCGTATATTTTCGAACTTTTGTGGGGGAGGTGTGTGAAGGAGAGGACCAATATGGCTTATCTTTATACTTATACTAAGTTTTGACAAAATATTAAGAAGTCAAATTTTGGACCGAATCGGCATATCCGTTCCAGAGTTATCTTGCGCTCCAACCACTACGGTGTCATAGGGGTTTTTTGCAACTCTCAGCCTATTTTCTCAGGACGTATGGACTTGCCTTATAAAACTTGTAGCGTACGGGGGCAGTGATTACAAGTTGTTACAACAAAAATCAAAGCGATTCGAGATTGGTCTTAAAAGTTAATTTGCGTGGAAGCTGCGGCAATATATATGTTAAACCAGTAAGGATTGGATCAAAGCCGGGCGGGACCGACTATATGATACCCTACACCACTGGGAATAAGTAAAATATATATGGGAGCTAAATCCAATTGTGAACAGATTACGATATAATTTGGCACATATATTTCTAGACCAAACACCGTCACACATTCCAAATTTCATCAAAATTAGACATACATAGCGTCTTTGGTGCATCAAATACCTTAAATCGGGCGAAAATATATATGGGAGCTATATCCAAATCCGAACCGATTTCGATAAAATTTGGCACACTTATTTCTAGATCAAATTCCGTCACACATTCCAAATTTGAGATCGGACATATATAACGTCTTTCGTGCACCAAATACCAAAAATCGGCCGAAAATTTATATGGGAGCTATATCCAAATCTGAACCGATTTTGATATAATTTGGCACATATATATAGACCTATTTCCGTAACACATTCCAAATTTCGTCAAAATTGGACAGATACAGCGTGTTTGGTGCATCAAATACTTCAAATCGGCCGAAAAAATATATGGGAGCGATTTCCAAATCTGAACCGATTTTCACCAAAAGCAATAGCGTTCTTCATTAGGCTAAAAAAATAATCTTCCCCAATTTTCCGCCAAATCGAGCAATAAATGCGACAAAATTCTAGGGGAAGTTTTATACCCCTAAAGAAGACTTCGTACCAAATTTCAGCCATTTGGGTAGGATAATGAAGCTAAAACCTTCAAAATACCGAAAATCGGGAGGTACCGTTCCATGGGGGCTGTATTAAGGTGTGGACCGATACCGACAAAATTCTGGGGGAAAGTTTTATACCCCTAAAGAAGACTACGTACCAAATTTCAGCCATTTTGGTAGGATAATGAAGATAAAACCCTAAAAATACCGAAAATCGGGAGGTAACGTTCTATGGGTGCTATATGAAGGTGTGGACCGATACCGACAAAATTCTGGGGGAAAGTTTTATACCCCTAAGGAAGACTACGTACCAAATTTCAGCCATTTTGGTAGGATAATGAAGCTAAAACCTTAAAGGTACCGTTCTATGGGGCTATATCAAAACGTGGACCAATATATCCCATTTTCAATACCAACCATCCTGCAAGTAATAAAAACTTCTGTACCAAATTTTGACTCTCTATCTTTAAAATTGCGAGCTGTATCTTGATTCCAACAGACAGACGAACGGACAGACGGACGGTCGGAAGAACAGACGGACATGGTCAAATCGACATAGAATTTTATGCTGATCAATAATATATATACTTTATAGGGTCTCCGACGAATATTTCGATGTGTTACAAACGGAATGACAAATTTAATTATACCCTCCATATGGTGGAGGGTATAAAAATATTTTCGTTTTCCATGGACCTCAATAAGACAGAATTTTTGTATCAAAACCCTTAAATATTTTTTCGTATAGCACAGTGTAATTTATGGACTTCCTCAATGATATATGTATGTTGTAAAATTTAGAGTATCACATCTTCCGTTAATATGTTTAGTTGCCGTAGTCAAAGCTCTTTCCTGTTTTTCTTTTCTATTGGCCACCGTATATTTAAATTTTTATAGCTTCTGATTCATTTCAGTAATCGGATAAAGGGTACAAATAAGTTAGTATTCCATAAGTTTTCCTTCTTTTCAACTATTATAATAGTTGTCTACATTTGTGTATGACACTTGACAAAATTGAAAACAAAAATATATCTTCAATTAACTTTTTGAGAAAACTTTTCAATTATAACAATGGCATCCTGTGTCGTCTGGTGTCAGACCATAATAATATATCACTTTTCGCTCTTTGTGATAATCAAAGCAATCTACCCCGCAAATCTGCTTCAACATTCCACCTTGCGATTTTTCTTTTATTTGGGAATGAGTAACACCTAATCTTTGTAGTCTATTCAGTTAAAGTACTTCTTTCCCGATTACTTGTTAACAATAAATCCCTTTTATAAACTTTTGAACAAAGTGGCAAAGTCGTTTGGCATTTGACCACTATACCATGGCTCTATTATCAGTATCATCGTTGTCTTCATCGTCATCATCATCGTCATTTGGCTCATCTATGAAGTCATTTATAAAATTGTCCCTCAGTCTCTGTGTGGTGCTTATGTTATTAATACACTTAAACTGAAGTTTCAACAAACAAGCAACAAATTGTAAAGGTGTGCTAACAAAATACCTAGTCGTGTGAATGTGTGTGTTTCTACATGTAGGACAGTAAGTGGTGGTCCATCGTTGTTGGGTAAAAAAGGCTATTTACAAAAATTAAAAAAAGAAATAAAGATACATTTTCTGATGTAAGGAATGACAATTGAGTTGGTCCAAATATAGTAGATGTAGAAGAATAAAAAAATCGATTAGGTAATGATTAGAGGCATGATAGTTTGCCCCTCACAATAATACACCTCGCATTAACATTCGAAAAGGTTATTCGACTTTATTTGGGTTTGTAATCTTATATATAAAAGACAAAGTGTGTATGTCTGTATGTTCTGTGTGTTCAGAGAATGTACAGGGAACACCCGTGGTGAAAATAGGTTATATATTTTGTTGAATTTCGGAGGGGCGGGATACCTCCAGTATGCCCTACTTTTTTAAAAATGATTTTTAGCAGGCCCACTTTTTAAATATGTTATATATCCGAAACTACTGAACCTATTTTCCTGAACATTTCAGACATTTTGTGTAATTTGCGAGGCAATGGTGGTTATGTCTCCCACACTAGGTACTTATTTGGGGCCTAAAGATCGACCAGGCTCACTTTTTAAATACGTTATATATCCAACACTACTTAACTGAATTTTTTGAAAATTTCAGAGAATGTATAGGGATGACCAGTTGTGAAAATAGGTTAAATATTTGGTTGAATTTCGAACAATTTTCTAAAACTTACGAACGTATCGGTTAGAAAATAAATTTGCGAGGCAACGGTGGTTGAATCTCCGAACTTATGTAGCATCGGCTGCATCTTAGCATTAAAAACCCTATAAAATATCGCTAATTTGCACAAAGTGCATACAATTTTTGTACGCATCCGCATACAATTTTTGTCCGCATCCGCATATATCTACTTGAAGGCGATCAATCAAGAACCGTGGATGTAGCATCACACGCTATTTTTTGTGATAAAATGAATTTAGCTTCCTTATCAGTGGAGTTTTCAAATCTCTGTTTCCGCTAAAACGAAGATGCTGCACTAGTTTTTTTCTTTGCGATGGAAACAATCCGCAGAAAACGCGATAAAATACGCGATATTTTCAAAAACAATTTTAGGTGATTTTTCTACTTTGGAATTTCTCGCAATTCGCGTTTTAGTAGATGGATTTTCACGGGGAATGTTTTATTGGATCCGGAACGTAAAAAACTAAAATGTGCAATAGAGTACGAGGAAATCGAATGACAATTGTAAAAATTAGGCCCGAAAAATATGATTTTTAGAAAAATGTTCGCACAAAATTTTCGTATTTGGATGCAGATTTCTGTGAAGCTGTGAATGCTACATTCACGACACATACATATATCAAATAACTCAGAATCGCGAGATCTACAATCCTATATACGATTTTTGAAAAACCTGTTTGCGGAATGAAATTAGAAGAAAATGTCAAAAACACTGTAAATCTGGCTTCAAAATGTCAGCATCATTTAATGGTAGAAGCAGTTCAAATTTTGAAAAGTATTACATTAGTGAGATGATCCTTATTTAGTTTGCTTCTACTTTTACTTTGACAGGAAAATGGAGAGAAGTGTGGTTTACTCACAAATTGAGAGAAAACAAAAAAGACATGTTGGCTTCAACCCATTTTTACCCATTTTTTAAGATAGATATAGCCAAAGCTTCCACGCAAATTATCTTTTAAGGCCAATATTTTTTGCCACGTCCAAAAACATTTCATTTTATCCAAAAATATTTAATTTGTATAATATACAATTTTTCAAAAATAATTAAAAATTTTCAAAAATATTGGTGATATATTCTTGATCAGGGTAAAATTTTAAGTCGATATAACCATGTCCGTCTGTTGCAATCATGATACAGCCCGCAATTTTTAAGATAGAGCTTTGCAATTTGGTATAGAAGTTTCTATTACTCCTAGGATGTTTGACATTGCAAATGGGCTATATCGTTCCACGTTTTGATATAGCCCCCATATAACGGTGAAATTTGGTACTTAGTCTTCGTTGGAGGTACAAAACTTTCCCCCAAATTTTTGTCCCGATTTTCGGTATTTCGAAGGTTGTGGCCCTGTTATTCCTCCGAAATGGTTAAAATTTTATATTAAGTCTTCCCCCAGATTTTTGTCGGTATAAGTCCACGCCTTCATATAGCCAGCATAGAACGGTACCTCCCGATTTTCTGTATTTTGAAGGTTGTGGCCTCAATATTCCTCCGAAATGGCTAAAGTTTGGTATTAAGTTTTCGCTGGGGGTATAAAACTTTCCCCCAAAATTTTGTTTGTATAGGTCCACGCCCTCATATAGCCCCCATAGAACAGCACCTCCCGATTTTCGGTATTTTGAAGGTGATGGCCTCAATATTCCACCGACATGGTTGAAATTTGGTACTTAGTCTCCGCTAGGGGTATACAACTTACCGCCAAAATTTTGTCGGTATAGGTCCACGCCTTCATATAGCCCCCATTGAACGGTACCTCCCGATTTTCGGTATTTTGAAATGGCTAAAATTTGGTATTAAGTCTTCGCTGGGGGTATAAAAATTTTCCCCAGAATTTTGTCGGTGTAGGTCCACGCCTTCATATAGCCCTCATAGAACAGCACCTCCCGATTTTTGGTATTTTGAGGGTGATGGCCTCAATATCCCACCGAAATGGCTGAAATTTGGTATTTGGTCTTCAATTGGAGTATGAAGCTTTACCCCAGAATTTTGTTGGTATAGGTCTACACCTTCATATAGCCTGCATAGAACGGTGCCTCCCGATTTTCGGTATTTTGAAGGTTTAGGACTCAATATTCCACTAAAATGGCAGAAATTTGGTATTTAGTCTTCATTTGGAGTATAAAACTTTCTCCCAGAATTTTTTTGGTATAGGTCCACTCCTTCATTTAGCCCCCATAGAACGGTACCTCCCGATTTTCAGTTTTTTGAAGGTTGTGGCCTCAATATTCCTACAAAATGGTTAAAATTTGGTACTTAGTTTTCGTTGGGGGTATTCAACTTTCCCCCCAGAATTTTGTTGGTATAGGTCCACGCCTTCATATAGCCCTCATTAAATGGTACCTCCCTATTTTCGGAATTTTGAAGGTTGTGGCCGATTTTCAGTATTTTGAAGGTTGTGGCCTCAATATTCCTACAAAATGGTTAAAATTTGGTACTTAGTTTTCGTTGGGGGTATTCAACTTTCCCCCCAGAATTTTGTTGGTATAGGTCCACGCCTTCATAAAGCCCTCATGTAATGGTACCTCCCTATTTTCGGTATTTTGAAGGTTGTGGCCTCAATATTCCTCCAAATGACTAAAATTTGGTATTTAGTTTTCATTTGGGGTATAACACATTCCATACAAAATATTTCCGTATAGGTATTAGGTTTTACCCACATTATCCGAAATATCAGAAATTTGTCGGTATAGATCGGCGAAATTTCCTGATATTTGGTGATTAGTCTTCTCCATAAAGGAAAGGTGGAGTGTATAACACAATTAAAGTCCAATCGTTGAACAAATTTTATCATTTCATTTTTGTGGCTAAAAACGATTTCTACAAAAAATTTTGAAAATTGGATCGGATTTTGATATAACTCCAATGTGCACATTTGGTCGATTTTGGGCATTTTATATGGGAGTTCCAAAAAACAAATTTTCGTTTTGTAAGGTCGCTCTAATGCATAAGGATGGCCCGCTGTGGAAATATGCAATATATTTTGTTGAATTCCGTAGGGGCCGGGGAACCTCCACTAGGCCCTATGGATAGGTAGAGGTGAGACAAGGCTGGATGTTTGGAAATTCGAACTGGAAGGGTACGAAAAGTACTAAAATGTACTAAATATGGTACACTTTGTATTAAGCAAACGGGAAGAGCTAGAATTCTGCAATTTGGAATGAAGGTCACTAATGAAGAGTTAGAAATATGTACCAAATGATTTTTGGAAATTCGACCTAAAAGTGTACTAAAAGTTACTAAATTTAGTACCAATCGTATATTTTTAACGGATATAGCTAGAATTTTGGAAATCAAAGTTGGGAAGTGGTGTTTATAAAAGCAAATTGTTTTGGAAATTCGCACTCACGTGTACGAAAAGTTCTAAATGGTACTAAATTTAGTACAAATTGGATTTCGGTGAACGCATATACCTGGAAACCAGAAATTTGGAATTAGGATTACTGGTGAATGGTAGGATTGATATATGAGAGTAGTTTTGTAAATTCGTACTTATATGTACAAAAAGTACTAAATGGTACTAAATTTGGTACAATGTGGAGTTGGGTAAACGGATAGGGCTGCAAACCTGAAATTTGGAATTAGGGTTACTGGTGAAGTGTAGGTTTCAGATATTGAGGTAGATTTGGAAATTCGTACTTATGTGTACGAAAAGTACTAAAGTGTACCAATTTTGGTACAATTTGAATTTAGATGAACAGATAGAGGAAATTCGTACTTTTGTGTACGAAAATTACTAAAAGGTACGAAAATTGTGCAATGTGGAGTTGGTTAAACGGATTGAACTGCAAACCTAAAATTTGGAATTAGGATTACTGATGAAGTGCAGGATTGAAATATTCAAGTAACTTCGGAAATACATACGTACTTATGTGTAAGAAAAGTACAAAACGGAACTAAATTTGGAATTTGGTGAACGAATAGAGCTGGAAACCTGACATTTGAAAATAAGATTACTGTTGGCGTGTACAACTGAAATATGTAGGTATTTTTGGAAATTCGTACTTAAAATGTACCATATTTGGTACGGATAGAGATGGAATTCTAAAAATTGGAAATAAGATTACTGTTGGAGTATAGGATTAATGGAGTTTTGGAAATTCGTACTTATTGTGTACGAAAAGTAATAAATGGTACTAATTTGGTTTTGGATTAACGGATAGAGCTGGGATCCTGAAATTTAGAATTACTATTACTGATGGAGTGTATAATTGATATATTTTTTTGAATTTCGTACTTACGAATGGCACTAAATTTTGTACAATTTGGATTTGGCTGAACGGATCGAGCTGGAAATTTGGAATTAAGATTACTGTTGGAGTGTAGTATTGAGATATGGGAGTATGTTTTGAAATTCGTACTTAATATGGTACTATTTGGATTTGATTGAATGGATAGAGATTGAGTTCTGAAATTTGGAAATAAGATTACTGATGGAGTATAGGATTAAGGTAGTTTTGGAAATTCGTATTTATTGGATACGAAGAGTATTAAATGGTACTACATTTGGTACAATTTGGATTTGATTACCGTTGCGTGGAGGTATTAAATAGTGTCAAATAGTATCAAATTTGGTATACGAATAGAGCTGGAATTCTGAAATTTCGTATTATAGTCGCTGTTGGTTTGTTGGGTTAAGATATGGATGTGGTTATGGATATACGTACCATAACGGAACGAAAATTACTAGATGCCACACAATTTGGTTCAAATTTGCATAAATGGATATAGCTGGAATTCCGAATTTGTTTATTAGTGTCTATGTTGGTGTTCAGATATGGAGTTTTTGAAATGCTTACAAATTATGAAATTAGATATGGAGTCTCTAAGGACTGAATTATTGAGTGTGTATTGGAAATATGAAAAGTACAAAATAGTACTAAATTGGGTGTTAGAAGAAGCTGGAATTATATAATTAGTGTGCGAAAAATACGAAAGTGCAATAAATTTGGTATTGGGCTACGGAATAGAAGTGGAATTCTGATTTATTATTTATTTGTCAGGTTCACAGTTAGAGGTGGTAGTACACTAAGTGTACTAGAAGTATTAAATAGTACTAAATATTGAAGCACTGGCATTGAGAATGTTTATGTTCTACATGTAATACCTTGGATTTTTAAAATTGAATAGTGTACTACTGCTTTCATGTTAACGCGAAGGCGGTTTCTAAATAATGCACTGAAATCAAAAAGTCGTTTGAATAACATCGTTTTTTATTCTGAACGTTTTAGAAAATACATTTGAAAAAGTAGATCTATGCGACTATTGTTCTAAAAGAAGGTTTTATCCCCTGAGAACAAAAACGCCTAAATGAAATTGTGTAAAAAATAAAAAAAAATAATAAAGCGAGCGTATTAAGCAAAATTTTTTGGATAAAGGTTTTCTACGTTTTGATATCATAAATGCCGAAATTACAGAAGTATTTTTTTTTTTTTTTTTTGGAAAACGTGGATAAAATCTTCAAATATAAAACGTGGACTGAAATTTAAAATGTGGGTCGCAGTTGTTGTGTAGGGGTGTGATAATGCATTTTTGGAAATTCGAAATAAAGGTATACGAACGTTACTTAAATGAAATTAAATATCAATTAAAATAGGTATTAGTACATCAAAATTTTCAGTATCCTCCATTTTCATATTAAATATTACTTATTTGTATATTATTCTATTTCCGCATACGAAGTAGCGGACATTTTGCTAGTATGCAATATTAAATATACACTAGCGGTCATCTGAATAGGTTTGAATTTTTTTCTTTTTATGTTAAGGTATCTTCTGATGTGTTCGTATTACAGATCCATACTATTTAGTTTTTGAGAGTCCTATCCTATGCCAACATTCCCAAGAAAAAGCTTGACGGTGTTGCCATATTTTCGGAAAATATCCCAATTATAATAAAAAATGTACAAAAAAGTGTCCAATTTTTGCGATCATCAGAATAGGTTTGAATCAAATAAAATGGACAAATTGTACTACCCATGCAAATATTGCGCAATTTTTTGGTTTAGTTTAGTAAAATGGAACATTCTGATAAATCCTACAACAAATTTGACCCGCTTTATTAGGAACGTGGGTTCAATTCTCAACATGGAAAAGTTACCAAGAACTTTCAGATAAAATCAAGAAATATTCAAACAAAAACGTTTTATAAACCTGCTTAGGTCGTTAGATCTCTTCTGAGCTTCGAAAATTGTCTGAAAGCAAATACCAAGTGTAGCCATATAATTAGGATCTATAAATTGGAAAGGTCATTGAAAATAGTTGGTATTTTAGTTCAAGTTTCATTTTTTAACTATCCATGCAGTACAAATTTAAGTATTATCATGGTCACAAATCCACCATAGTGGACCACATGTATTATTAATGTTCGAAAATTGGTCTGGAAGAATGTTTCTTCGACGACAATAAAGTAGAAAATTGTAATACAAATTTAACTCAAAGGGACATGATATCGCCGACTTTTATAGTGCTGTAATACCTGTATAGTCAGGTAAAAAAGTTTTTTTCTGTTCACAAGTCATTAAACAAAAACGAATAAGTACAAAAGAATGGACTACTGAAGTTATACAGCACTATAGAAGTCGGCGATATCATGCCCCTTTGAGTTAAATTTGAATTACAATTTTCTACTTTGTTGTCGTCGAAGAAACATTCTTCCAGACCAATTTTCGAACATTAATGATACATGTGGTCCACTATGGTGGATTTGTGACCATGATAATACTTAAATTTGTACTGCAAGGATAGTTAAAAAATGAAACTTGAACTAAAATACCAACTATTTTCAATGACCTTTCTAATTTATCGATCCTAATTATATGGCTACACTTGGTATTTGCTTTCAGACAATTTTCGAAGCTCAGAAGAGATCTTACAAAATCAAAAAGTCATTTAAAGCAAGTTTATAAAACGTTTTTGTTTGAATATTTCTTGATTTTATCTGAAAGTTCTTGGTAACTTTTCCATGTTGAGAATTGAACCCACGTTCCTAATATAGCGGGTCAAATTTGTTGTAGGATTTATCAGAATGTTCCATTTTACTAAACTAAACCAAAAAATTGCGCAATATTTGCATGGGTAGTACAATTTTTCAATTTTATTTGATTCAAACCTATTCTGATGATCGCAAAAATTGGACACGGTTTTGTAAATTTTTTATTATAATTGGGATATTTTCCGAAAATATGGCAACACCGTCAAGTTTTTTCTTGGGAATGTAGGCAAAGGATAGGACTCTCAAAAACTAAATAGTATGGATCTGTAATGCGAACATAAATGAAGATAAGATAAGAAAAAAATTTAAACCTATTCAGATGACCGCTAGTGTAAGTTATCATGTGGAACGAATGTACGATGGCACAAACAATTCCCTAGGAGCTTTAGATCGATTCTTGAAGGATTTAAGAAGCAATTCAGGTTTAGATTTCAGACAAACACTTCCAGTTATAAAATTCCAGCAGATGACTGAAGTCATCAGCTTTTTGGCGGTATGTAAAAACGGCATATCGACACCAAAATTTTTCATTTATAGTCACTTACAAATCCCGACTAATTAGCGATGCAAGAAAACATTTAATTGATATCAGTAAAGGTAACATAAAACTGTTTCAAAGGCCAGCAATGCTGACCGGGTCGGCTTGTTAGCTATATATAAGGCATTTCTAAGTTCTAATTTGTTTTTTATACCCTCAGCATTTATGCTAACGAAGGTATATACTCTTTCATACGGGCAAAATCTGCCTCATCGAAATAATGGTTTTAGAACCCATGTATGTTTGGACGAAATCCGTCAATTTGGAGTCGATTTAGAAATGTCCAACCGTCTGTCTGGCTGGCTGCTGCGCACGATAACTCTCGAACGGAATAACCGATTTGTTCCAAAATTTGGCTTTCGCGATATTTTGTCGAAATTTATTTTAAGTTCGAAGATGGTCCACTCCCTCGGGTACCTCCCCCACAAAAGATCAAATTTGTCTGCAAAAATGATGCGCACGATAACTCCCGAAGTGTCAAACCGATTTGGTCCATATTTTGCACTTCATAATACTTCTACCAGACATAGATCAAGTTCGAATATTGACTTTATCCGTCCACCCTTTCGAGTACTTCCCACACAAAATTTGGAAAAAGTGTAGTTTAAGACCTCCTCTCGAATAGGTTTAATTTTTGTTGTAGCAGCTTGTATTCACTGTCCCCAATACCGCAATACAAGTTTTTTCATGGATGGAGCGCACGATAAATCTCGAACGGATCAACCGATTCGGTTGCAAATTTGGCATATCGGTCCACTCCTATGGGTACCTTCCCCACAAAAGTTTAAAATTGTTCGCTAAAATTGTGCGCACGATAACTCTCAAAGGCAGTAACTGATTTGATCCATACTTTGCACGTCGTAATATTTCTTCGAGATATAGATCAGGTTCGAATATGGTCTATATATGTGAACTTCTTCGGGTACCTACCGCACAAAATTCCGAAGAAGTGCAGTTTATTACCTTCTCCCTCATCTTTTTGATTTTTGCTGTAACAACTTGTATTCACTTGTGTTTCGGAAAAGTGCAGTTTAGGACCTCTTCCCGATTTGGTCCAAGCTTTGGATGTGGAAATATTTTGTCGAAACTTTATGTTTATGTTCAAAAAATCGGTCCAGTCCTTTGACCGATGTGTGGGTGTTAAAAATGTGCCACATTTTCTTTAAGTGCATTTAAGGGTTCGTTTGAGGATCCCATGAATATTTACCGAAGATGTTCATAGTGGGACAAATCCATGTTTCCTGATATAATGGGCCAAAAGCTCTAAATCGATATCTACCGAGAGGAATGACTCCCAACTAAGACCCACTTCCAAAATGTACTATGTCGGTCCATTCATTTGCGTACCTCCCCCATAAAACTTGTAAGCTTTAATTCAAATCCAAATTTTTCTCGGCAAGTTCATACGTCAAAAATCTGAAAACCCCATAAATACATACGCTTTTGAGAAAAAAGTGTTTCAATTCACACTAGCTGAGGGTGTATCTCTGTCTGCAAAGCCAACTGATACTTTTTTACTTGTTTTCTAATCATGTATATCCGTTCACCCATCCACCGTTCTGACCTTCACAACACAGTTCTTTGTCCCTTGTTAATTAACCAAATTGGAACATCCTCCAATTTCCTGCCAAATTTCGACTTACGTTATTTCATCAATTAACCAACCCCTGGAAATAAAAGTCTACGTATGTCTGTCGCTGGCTTTTGTGGTATTTCTTCTTCTTCCCATTATTGTCCCCCGACCATTGTATTGGTGGTATGAATGGTTTACTGGATGGTTGGCCATTGTATGTCCGTTTCTCGCCTGACTTCCGCTTACCACATAAACAAACCGTAGCAAAAGGACCTTTCATACACTTGGTTTTTTAACAATAGCCTTAACATGCCAACGAGACTTGAACTTCTTTTGGACTACCGTTCCCGTCGCCTTTATTGTTGTTGTTGCTGTTGTTGTTCTTGGTATTTTATCTTTGCTCTCATAAAGGTTTCATCGTTGGTATCAGTTGAGGATTTTGTTCACTTCGCTAGCTTGTTACTTTGTGTTCTTTGGCATAGAGTGGATATTTTAAAGTGTTACTGTTGGTGTCTTTTCTTGTTTTGGTATTTGTTTTTTTCGCCCCACCAGGTTTGTTACTTTGTCCGGTTTATTGTATAAAATAAATGTAGTGCATTTTTGTTTGTTGTGTTTACACTTCAGTTTTATTTTCCGCCACCATGTCTGGTTTCAGAAAATAAGACACACATGCACACACAAAAACCAAAAATATTGAATCTTCTTTTCGGTCAAGTCTGACCGACCTGACTTTATGACTTTAATATGTTGGAGTTTACTGTCATATGACATGGCAGATAATATTTTTCAAAGGACTTTATGTGGTAGAGTTCAAAATTAAATCGTAAAAAAGGTAAACCTGTGGCTGTCAAGCGAGTGTGGTCGACTTTAAATCTCTCCTATGGCTCGTGTCATATACAGATATAAATGACCTATTGGTCAATTTATTAACTTTTATATTATTTTATGTACGACTATTGCAGGTTATTGAACTTAGACCACCTATTAACAACGTTGAGAACTTAATTTACTTATTTAGTTAGACTTCCGCAGAATATTTGTCCCATAAGCCGAACTGAGAAAACATTTCCACACCCATCTATTTGTTGCTCTACATCTCGTCTTCCACTTGTTTACTCCACGAAAACCTTGACCTTCCAGTTCTAGGTGTACCCCCATGCGGCTCGTATTAATACGCCTTTTTATCGGGTTTATCATCACTCATTCTTATGACATGGTCTAGCCCACGCAATGGTTGTATCTCTATACGCTGTTGTATCGGTTACACAGCTAGTGGTTTATACGACGCTCTGTGGTTCAGGTCAAACCCCAATAAACAAACCATAAAAATACAAAAAATTAAAACACAAAATATTTTTCAATTTTTTTTCATTTTTTTTTTTTTAATTTAAAATTTTTTCAATATTGAAAAAAAACTGTAATTTATATGGGAAAAGGTACGGAAAAAATACACATTTTTACCCACATAATCTCAAAAAAAAAAAAAAATAAATAAAAAAAGTGTTAAACAGACGGAACAGTACGGGTACAAAAGTATATATGGTCTGAAAGAAGACACTCTTGACTTATCAAAAGCCTTTGATACAGTCAAGCATTCCACGCTGTTTGAGAACATTAAGCAGACAACCCTCCGGCCAAGCTTGAAACGATGGATAGTCAATTATATGTGTGGACGCCAGAAGTCCATAACCCGTAGAGTGAAAAAGGGAGTTCCCCAATTTGGGGTGATATCTCCGAAACTGTTTAACCTCTACCTCACCTGTATTCCGCCCCCTCCAGACGGCATCGATATCGTAACGTATGCGGATGATTGAACGATCCTGGCGCCAGGTACCATTCCTGATGACATCTGTGAGAGACTGAACTCCTATTTAACCGATCTTACCACCTTTTTCCACTCGAGGAACATGCAAAACAATATGAGACAAAATCTACAGCCACTTTGTTCGCCACGTGGACAGCGCAGTTTGGAAGAAAATTGAATGTAGTGGTCGACGGCAGCAGAATTCCGACCACAAACTGCCCCAAAATTTTAGGGGTCACATTCGACACTAATTTCAAGTCGTGCGCGCACGCCAAACAGAAAAGTAGGAACAAGGTCCTCAAGTCCCTAGCCGGCAGCACTTGGGGTGCAGCACTTGAGGAGGCGAAGATTCTTCCAGTAAAGCAACACAATGAGTTGGTTTAGTTGCCGTACTTGCTTGGGTGTTAGCGTGAGAGCCACCCCAATCACCAACTGCTGGCTAGGCCCGACACATTCAGGTATATCACGAAGTTTATCCATGCTCCAGAGAGGGAGTTCCAACAATATAGGAGAGAACCCCTAGATCAACAGGCATATCAAGCAGGTTTGAATAGTATTCACACGAATGCAGTTGCTAAGGCCATAAGCAAATATAGTGTGAATAAAGTCCTTGGAGTACATCCCTCATCTATCGCAGCTGGGGAGCGTCAGCTGCCACGACAAACTAGAGTAGTTTTGGCTCAACTACGCTTGGGATATTGCAATCGCCTAAATTCTTATTGTGCGGAAATCAACCGTGCCGTGCAAGACATCTGCCCAGTATGCGGCATTGACCCGCGCGACACAAAACACCTTTCAACTGCCCCGCCAAACCTGCTCATCTAACTCCAGTGGATCTGTGGTTACATCCCATCGAAGCAGCAACTTTCCTGGAACTGCAGATAGACCCAGAGCCAGATTGAACAGAAAACCGAACATACAAACATAATAAACACTCTTACAAAAACAACAAAAATTATGGTTTTGGCCAGGAAAATCGATTTCTGAACCACTGCCTTATCTGTTTGCGCAAGTACTCAGGCTTCGGAACCATACATTTTGTCCAAAGGTAGACGAAGTCTTTAAATATATCAAAATTATACTTACCAAATTCCACACTTGATCCGAGCTTCGCTTACCTTGGTCAAAGGTAGACGAAGTTTTTAAATACATTAAAATTATACTTACCAACTTCCACACTTGGTCCGAGATCTATGGACGCGTTGCGCGTCGATTCAGTCAAACTGGTCTTGTGAGACCTACTTTAGCAGATTCTTCGACCTACTTGAAGGTATCAGTTACTTATCTTACTGATCGTCAACATAAACACGTAACATATGGCTGTTGAATATGAGCCATTTCGTTTGACGTTATGCGAAATGCACCTTTTTCAGGAGGAAGTTGAAGATCACACGTACGGCTGTCTCATTGTCTGAAACTTCTTTTGGTAAAGAACTGTTTGGGGAGGTTCTTTCATATGTTAACTGGGGACCGTGTACCAGTTAATTTCATCTTAAAAAGCCTTTTTCGGCAATACCAAAGTTAGACATGGCTTGGCATACTTTTGAACGAAAAGGGCTATCGAGGGCTGTTCTATAATCGACAAAAAGATGGTAAGTGTAGATCAGCACCTCTTGGGTCTTTTCTTGGTCCTCAATGAGACTTAGATGAAATTCCAATATGGACTCACTGTTCCCAATACAACGGTACAAGTTTCATCAGGGGCAAGTCCATACTTCCTGAGAAAAAGGGCCTGAATGGAGCAAAAACCCCTATGACACCGTGTGTGGTGGTTGGAGCGCAAGATAACTCTTGAACGGATCTGCCTCTTCGGTCTAATATTTGGCCTTCGTAATATTTTGTCCAAGCTTAGTTTTAGTTCGAAGATAAGCCATATCGGTCGACCCCTTCATGTACCTCCCCCACAAAAGTTCATATATGTTGGGAGAAATTATGCGCACGATAACTCTGGAAAAGAGTGACCGATTTGGTCCATACTTTACAAATCCCACACAAATTTGTGGATAAGTTCATTTTTAAGCAACTTGCTTTTGCTGCCTCTGTTACGACGGTAAAATGGCTTTCAGGGGCAAGTCCATACTTCTTGAATATGAAATAAGCATTTAAGAGTTTCAGATTAATCTGAAAAATTGCTGAGCTCATTATTTGGAAGAGTTTTGCAAAGTGTTATTTGGTCCAACTCCCAATAGTTTAACAGCTACGGACCAGAATTCCCGAAATTATGTACAATATTCTATATTTTATCGATTTTAATGCGCTAGATGCAGTTCTTTCTATTTGGTCTGTTCAACACTTAAGTTCTACTACTTTGCATAAGATTGTAAGGCAAATTTGCTATTAGTTATAAAGGTCCGATATATGCAAAACTATGTAGTTTTAACCCCGTATAGATGAGGACAATCACCTTTGCCGACAGATATATGCCTTCAGCCTGAGTGAATCCGCTACTATGAACAGATCGAATACCGGCTACCAACCAATATATTTTTCCAAAAGTTACCGAAACTTTTGGGATATTTATCTTAACGCTTGTGGGCATAATACGTTTTGCTAATAAATTTAATTTAGATTAATGCCCCCTGCGTACGTCCCTGATTTAGGAGATGTTTCATTCCCAATGTTTCATCTTTCGTACATGGTAGTTATATCGACCATGTAAATTGTCCGAACATACCAGGTGCAGCTTTGCAGATCATGGACCTTAAAATGTTTGCAGGTTTCGTAAAGATTAGAGAAGTTTTTTTCCTTATTTCTTCTTTATTTTTTTTTTTAGGAATGTGTTCCCTGTCTAAATTGTTATCCTTCTTATGGGTAAACGTGCGGTACATGCCAGTTTACTACATGTACAACTTGATATCACAGATTTAGGACAAATGGCCGGCCATCTAGGAAGTCTATTATTTAACCTGGGGCAAGTTCTAATCTTGGGCTCAATTCTGTTTCAAGCCCCTTGGCTGTAATTAAAAAAATCCCACGCAAAACCCAAACTAACTCACCAAGATTTTGTAATGTGATAACTTCCTTATAAATAAGTAAACCATAAATGGTTTTTTTCTAACACTTTTTTTTACATATTTTACTGAGCTTTTTATTCTGTGTAACTTGCAACCTTTTTTGGCGTTGACATGCTATAGTCGTTGCTCAGAGTTATGTTGTGCTACGGAGCAGCATAACATAATATGAAATATATTGAAACAGATAACATGATTGGTTTACTAACGGTAGTGGTTGCGAAACCTTTATTTTCTCAAGTATTTGATCATGATTTATTGCGGCTTATGTTATCTACCAATCACTTTACAACAATTTTAAGGTATTTGATATTTATGGGAATTTTTCAAAATATGTTTATTGGAATCGATTTTGTTTAGACGAAGTATAGGAGGAATACTTTTAAAGAAGAATATAAATAGAAATTGAATTTATCGAGCTAAGACCTAAGGAGTTTGTATTGAAAAAGTGAAGAAAAGGCTTCAAAAATACTTCATATCTTCAAATTTAAAATAATGTATGTATGTATAAATAGAAGTTTTCAAACTCCGCCTTTGTCCTCTAGCCATTCATATCCCATATGCCTGATGAGCTGAATTAACCACCAGCAAAACGATTGTAGTACATTGGTTGGGTGTGTGGGACTAGAATTTTAGAATTCGCTAGAATTCACTTTTTAAATACAAAATCCTTAAGTCATGTTAGCTCGATTATTCAATTAATTAATGACCTTCGTTCTAATAAGACCACAATAAATAAATAGAGATTGTTCTTCGTTCAACAAATGTTTGGTGAAAAAGCAAAAGATACGAGGGAAACTAGAAAAGTTTGCGGCCTAGGCAAGACGCTGTGTCGCCAGGCGTCATTTGACATTTTTTGTGGAAAGTTTGACTGTTTTTAGCCTAAGTGTACTCAGGACAGTTTGGCATACGACCATTTGTTGGGTTGTTTACAGTGGCTTGATTGAACGCTTTTACAGCATCTTCTGGCAATTGTTGCAGTTTTTCGGGCATAGTTCCATTTCATACGCATAGTCCCATGATTCGTCACCTGGATCCATTTTATAAACGTCTTTTGAAGCACCGCAATCGTATTTTTTTGAAATTTCTTGCACTGGTTCGATGATAAAACTCCCATTTTGGCGCCAAGTGTTCATGCAGTATCAAATGTTAGTTTGTGGAATAAATGCTCAAGGATGCCTCTATCTCACGGTATATAACATGGCGATCTTGCATTATCCGTTCACACAAGGATTATTTTTTTCTGGGCCAATGACCGTTTTTGGACGACCCCCACGAACATTGTTTTTGGCGAGTGTTGGCCACGATTGATTTCATTAAACCAGTTTTTCATAGTGCTATAGGATGGTCATTAATCGACAAAGAAAGATTTATTTCGATCGATACACTCTTGCCGTGATTATCCACCTTGAAAGTTGTTAAAATTATCGGACGAAAATGTTCACATTTAAATGCCATTTTTTTAACAAAGTGATTTGTTTCAAGTCACAATAAACAACCCAAACTGTCCTGAGTACGCTTAGGCTAAAACAGTCAGACTTTCCAGAAAAAATGGCATATGACGCCTGGATGCCTGAGTCGCAAACTGTTCTAGTTCTCTTCTTATAATAAAGAAGTAAACAAGAATCACTAAAGAATGAGACAGATGAATTTCATCAGTCTATGACTGATCAATTTTAGAGTTTTTGATCGTATCAAAGATATGCGGTCGTTAGTCCTATATACATACCCTCGTTAGTTCTAGAAGTTGCGTATATTACTTTTTTTCAAACATAACGTTTTCTTCCATAAGACTAACTATGAAAAGATATCACATCGCACTTATTTTCCTAATTCTTTCTCCAATTTTGGATTTTATTTCATCGGAGTTTTAGTCATCCCTTAAGACGAATGCTAAATGGCTTGTATTTATATGCCTTTCTGGCGGGCAGGCATTGTTCGTTTGTAGTTTGACACTTTTTTTGTCTGTCGCCGGGTATATTTCGTTGTTCATACGGCTGCGGTATTTACTTTCAACGCATATTGGACCATAAATCTTTCGAGGAATTTTTCTCTCAAACAAATTCTCTAACAAAGTTCTGCCTCATCTGTCTTCGCAAGTACCCATGCTTCGGATCCGTACATAAGCACGGGTAGTATCAGAGTATGGTGGAGTGTAAATTTTGTTTGACGAGAGGTGGTTGTCCTTTTAAACTGTTAACTTATACCAAATTATTATCTGTTGTTTTGCTTACAGTAATGCAGAGGTAAATAAGATCATCATCTACTTCATTTTTTAATTTTCAACGTAAAAGGTTGGACTTCTTCCGTGTTGATACCATAAGCTTGTTCTTCTCGCCGTTACTTTTCAGAACAATTTGCATATATTTTTTTTGTTTTTAATTTTTTTTAATACGAGTCGGCGTCGTCGTGCCATGCTTAAGTGTTCCATACGCCATTTTTGATATTTTGAGTTACAGGTACCTTTCAAGAGTTTCAACCCTGCTCTTTCCGAATTTCTAGTCGGTTTTCCTCAATATGTTCCATATCCACTTTAGACGCTAAAAATCTGTTTTTTTGTTCCATATCCATAAAATCTGGCGTATGGAACAAACGAACTTTGAACTATTTTGTTCCATATCCATACCGTTTGGCGTATGGAACAAAAAAATACGAAAACGAATTGTTCCTCACAAAAAAATGATGGCGTTTATAACAAAACATTTCCCAATTTTGTCAAGTTACGAATACTATGTTGGTGAATTGGCGTATGGAAAAAATTGTTTTAAAGGACCTGTAGTGCGATTCTGTAACTCCTTAACGACAGAATGAACGACAAATGTCAGTAGTTAACGACAATTTTCGGTAAGTGATATTCTGTATACCAATTTTAACGATTTTTGTCGGTAAATTTTGTCGTTAATTACCGAAAATTATTGTTAAGTTAACAACCAAAAAAGTAGTCGTTTAGTCTTAACGACAGTACATTATTACAATATTTCGCTGATTTCTTTTAACAACGGCGTTTTATATGAACATATGTTATGTTAACAAGGAGGGTACACAAGGTAAATTACGCCTTATTGAGAACAATCTTCTTATTGCATTTACATACAGAGTTAACAGAGTTAACTGTGTAGAATAACATGAGGCAGCTTCGCTACTGTTGTTCTTTCGACAGCGCCGATTTTATTGAAACTGCATAAAAATCATCAAAGAGAACTTGTAGCTCTTCGATTAACTCATAACTTTCCTTTAGACCACCTTTATGTAGCATCAATTAAATCGGCGCTGGCGAAGGTGCAACAGTGGCGAAGCTGCCTCATGCTACCCACCCTACGTATGAAGACTGCGCTAACCTTTGTTTTACTTATTAAAGAGGAAAAACGTTAGCTAATGCTTCAAAAGAGCTCAAGTGTGGTACTGCTATGTAAGACTTATACCAATGTCCTTAACACTATCTTCCTAGGTGGCTTTCGTTGGCTTTAATTTAGAATTGAGGCCAACACGTGAATGGTATTACTATAACCTACTTTGTTCTGTGATAATCTTATAGATTTAAACTCAGCATCACTAACAATCAGAATGCTAACAAGTGGGAAAAGCGTTAAGTTCGGTCGGGCTGAACTTTTTATACCCTCCACCACAAATTTCAGCCATTTCGGTGGATTAATGTGGCCACAACATTCAAAATACCGAAAATCGGAAGTTACCGTTCTATGGGGGCTATATGATGGCGCGGACCTATACCTACAAATTTCTGGGGGGAAGTTTTATATCCCCAACGAAGACTAAATACCAAATTTCAGCCATCTCGGTGTGATAATGAGGCCAAAACCTTCAAAATACCGAAAATCGGGAGATATCGTCCTATGGGTGCTATATGAAAACGTGGACCTATATAAACATTTTAATGTCGAAATGTTTCTTAACCTCTGGAAACACAAAATACAAAGTTTCAACCGATTCTGTTGTCAAATTCAAAATATATTAAAATGACGCGTACTTTATATGGGGCGTTATATGGAGGCTATACCAAAACGTGGACCTATATAAACCAACTTTGGTAGGAATGTTTTTTGGGGACAAAAAATACCAAATTACAACCAATTCGGTGGTAAAATGGGACAAATATCTTAAAAATTCCATAAAACGAAGACGCGTCATGCGTCATTTTGTATGGGGGCTATACGAAAGCGTGGACCTACATAGCCCACTTTCAATACCAAAAGTCCTACGTACAAATAATGGATTTTTCCAAAAATTCATCCACCTACGTCAATCCGTTCGGACGCTAGAGTGATTTCCACAGACGGACATACAGACAGACCCGGTCCGAAATGTTTTGGTCGAAAAAAATTATTAAGTTAATATAACATGTTATTACAATTTTTTCTCATACAAATGTTTGTATATTTCAAAAATTTAAATGAAAACTTATATTTTTCTGAAGTTTCTGAACAGAAAATGTACATCATTAACAAGTTTTGTAAGAAAATATTTTCACAAAAATGTTTCAATGTTGTATATGTTCGCGAAAATTAAGAAAGAATTCAAAAATTTGGTAATTTGCTACTTGTTTTATAAAATGCATGTTGTTTATGTATCTTAAAATTATTTAAAAAACATTCACGTAATCTAAACATCGCGAAGCTTCAAATGAAGCCAAAACTATGCAAATATGTTTAGCGGTTTGTTTATAGTAAAAACAACAACATATATTGAGCAAATTTAGAAAATTTATAAGAGAAAGAATATTTTTAAAATGTATTTTGTGAGTTTGTTGAAAATTTTGTAGGAAAATAATTCGAAGTTATTCTTCTATTTTAGTTAATTTTCAGATAAGAAACGCACATGTTATTGCAATCGATTCTCAGGATTTACTTTGACCGCTAAGATGTAGCATCGTCTACAGTCTAGTGTGCAAAAAATTTGCACTATCAATCATGAAAAAATACATCGATCTAAACCTATTACAATAAAATTCATCAAAAACCGTTTATGTACATTCATAATCAATTTCTGGGATAAATCGGATGCAGCTTCCATACCGCTTAACTTTTTAAACCTCGGTTTCCGATTAGATGTTTTCAAAAATATTTTTCGCAAATTTGTCAATTTTTGCAGTAGCCGTTTCCGCCGTTCTAGTGGATGGATTTTCACGATCTATATATGATTGTTTTTTGAATTACCAGAAATGCGCTTGGCAGACAGATAAAAATACAAAAAAACCTAAAATCCGGCTTCGAAATGTTTGCGTCCATAAATGGTGGATGCAGTGAAGATTTTGAGAAGTGTTACATTAGAAGTGGAATCTTAATTTTGTATTCTACTACTTTTACTATAAATGGTTTAACCAGCAATCGAATAAAAACCTAACAAACCTCGTTAGCTTCAACGTGTTTTTACTTCCACGCAATTTAACCTTCTTCGCCAAAATTTTGAGCTTTGTTAAAAACTTAATTTGATCCAGCAATAGTCATAGTTACATCTAAATTACAGTAGTTCGCGTATTATAATAGTCCAAGCTTTGGCTTCAAGGAAACTATTTATTTTACTTTCACTCATATATTCGTTTCAGACAAGCTGAAATTACTTAGCACCGTCCGTCCGTCCGTATCACTGTTTGTTTGGCAAGTTGGAGCTCATGATAACTCTCGAACGGATTAACCGGTTTGGCCCAAGTTTTGGATCTCGTTATATTTTGCCCAAATTAAATTTAAGTCATATCGGCGACATAAAGGTTCAACATTTTTCGCGTTCGATATCTCTCTAAGGGATCCGGTCTAAACTTTGCACATCGCAATATTTCTTCCAGAAAACAGATCAAACCTAATATGGATTATATCAGACCCTTCAAATATCGTAATATTACTTGCAAAACTACACCAAGGTAGCTCACTGACACAAGTTCAACAAAACCGCATTTTAAAGACTGTGCGGATCTTTTGGACATTTTGTAGTTTTGTTTACAGCGATATCCTATTTTTCGTGGACAAGTCCATACTTCCTGACAAAGCTTTAAATACTATGGTGACCAACTAAAATAGCTTATGGGCGCGATAACAATCGAAAGAAGTGACTCTCAAAATAAGATCGATTTCCCAAATGGACTATGTCGGGAAAAATATTTTGGTTGTGTAGCCGGTATTCGATCTGTTCATAGTAGTAAATTCATGCAGGCTGAGGGCACATATCCTTCAGAAAAGGCGACTGATACTTCTTTACTTAACTTCCAGAATTTAAAATTCACGATTTTTTTAAGTTCGTTTCGAACCGTTTACAAGTGGTCAATCGGCTAGGGTGGATTCTTTGTTGATCCATTTGCTTATTATTAACGAATAATTATGTGGGGTTCAGTAAGGATCGATTGTTATTTGTCAAAACTATGTAGCATTTGAAGCAATACATTTAACTTTGGAAACTTTTAAATTCTAGTTCCAATAAGTTGCAAGAACTGAGGTCAGCAAAGTGTTTAATGTCATCGAGTCCAAAAATTTCTAATCGTACAATTATGAAAAAAATATAACGCTTCTCTTGTAACATTATATTAAAACTAGACAATACCGCCGGAACACAAATTATGGATTTTTTTTTTTCGATTTATAGCATTTTTTCAGGATTTAGATAAGAGTTTGCAGATTGGTTTCTGATAAGAGTAAGCTGATCGGTTTATTCGTATTCAAACTACAGTGGGCACCGCAAACTGCTTTAGTAAAACAGTGTTTTGTAGGCAAGCAAGATTTTTTCAACAGAAAAAAAAATCAGAATGTATCTCAAGGTGCGGCCTTTCAGTTAAAAAGTTTGGTAGATTTCTTGTAAAAAATGCATGAAAAATGTCTTTTTTGATGCTTAATAAGTGGCCATAACCCTTTAAAATAGCTTTACGTAACGATACACAACATTTTAATTTTTCATGGTTTTTGGTCAAGTACAGGTTTTACTTTTGGTATACCCCATACAGAAGCTGAGATATTCGCTTTGGGAAAAACGTTGTCTTTTTATCCACATAAGTTTTGTGCCCATTCCTACTTCTAAATATTATTCGACCATCACCAAAATCAGTAGGCTTCTCCCCTCCGGAACCCCCATCGATTTCCAAAATGTGACGATCCGATCAAAATTGCGATCTGTAGCGTGATTACAAGGTTTAGATGGACAGACGGACACACATAGCCAGATCGACTCAGTTCGTCGAGACATTCATTTTGGTATATATAAGTATGGGTCTAGGACCACTATTTCGATGCGTTACAAACTTTTTGGCCAAAACCAACTTATAATACCCTCCCCACATAGTGGTGTAGGGTACGTGTATAATTATATTTTTCGAAAGTGGAGGAGTCCACTCCTTGAATAAATGTAAAGGGCACATATAACAATGGTCTCTAAAGCATTTATTTCCTACCCCAACTGTTTTATTGAAGCCCCCGAATAACGTAGGAGGGACACAATTGATCAAAAGTTTGTTAGCTAAAATGTGACATAAAGTGTTCCATGTGAAACAAAATGCCAAAAATATGAAAAAACGATCCTATGGAACAAATCAACAATCTTTTGCATTTATAAAAACCAAGTTTTGCTAATCAACTGATGAATACTCTTTATCAGTGTGTCGCCACCTGACTTGAAATTTCGACAGGCAGCTCATCGGTTACTGATGCCTTATTGTTCTTTAGCCGACTAATTGCTGTCTTGAACTCACTTTGGCCAGGTAGTAAACACTCAATGTCGTCGTTTGGGCTTGTTGTCAAGGTATCTCCTGCAACAGACCCTTCAGTATGGCGATTTACATTTTGGTAACATTTTTGGACCCCATATTATGTGCTGAACATATCTTCTCACGATTTTCCTTTTCTTTATTCTGCCTTCTGGAAATACTTTCTTTCCTCTTCTCCCGATATTATCCTTGACACTACCACGTTCTTCTATTCAGTAGCCTTACGACACTCTTTGTCGTACCACGGATTTTTAGGTTGTTATTTTTGAGACCCAAGTAAAGATTATGAGGCACAGTGTAGACAATGGTTTTTTCTTTGCAATTGCGCTTCCACATTATCGGGACATAGAGTGCCGTTTTCCAGAATGTGGGTGGATCGAGCGGAGTAGTTTTATGCTATCTGTTGTGTTTAGAGCTTCTCGACATCCAGCTTCCGTCCGGCGTTAGATTGCACTTTTGCTGCAACATTAAGACGAGTGGGTTCCTTGGTTGCTACAAGGAAATGGTCTAAATCGATGTTCGCTCTTCCAATCGATCAGACATCTAACACACTGGAAGAGTGTCTTCCGTCCATTACAACATGATCGATCTGGTTTCTGGTTTTCCACGCTGTAGACATCCACGTGGCATTCTGTATTTTAGCTATTTTTGATGGTAAACAGCGGTTTTATTGTTAGGCTAGAAAGTTATCTAGCAGTCCTCGTATAATATAGGCAAAACCGCCAGATTCCATAGCACAACAATTTGGGAATTCAGTTATAAATATACAGCGGAATCCTATGCATATGCATATATGGTTAGGATGGTCGTAGAGAAAATCTGATTAGACAGAAACTCGTTTTATCACAAAACAAATTAGGCCCAGAAATTTTTGCATATCGTGCATATTTTTACATATTTGCATACAATGAGCATATGTAAAACTGAAAACTGTAAGGCTGAAAGGTGGTATTAAGTCTTCGTTAGGGGTATGAAATTTTACACCTGAAATTTGTCCGCATGCGTCCATGTCTTCATATAGCCCCCATAGAACGGCAACTCCCGATTTCCGATATTTTGAAAGTCGTAGCCTCAATATCCCACCGAAATGACTGAAATTTGGTATTTAGTCTTCGTTGGGGGTATAAAACTTTCCACATCAAATTTGTCGGTGTAGTTTTACATCTTCATATAGCCCCCATAGAACGGTACCTCCGGATTTTTGTGTTTAGAAGGTTGTGGCCTCAATATCCCTCCGAAAGGGATAAAATTTGGTATTTGGTATCTTCCATGGGGGTATAAAACTTTCCACCTGAAATTTGTCGGTATAGGTCTACGTCTTCTTTTAGCCCCCATAGTACGAGACCTCCCGATTTCCGGTATTTTGAAGGTAGTAGCCTCAATATCCCGCCAAAATGGCTGAAATTTGGTAATAATTTTAGTTGGAGGCATAAAACTTTCCACCTGAAATTTGTCGGTATAGGTATAGCTATATAGCCCCCACAGTACGGTACCTCCCGATTTCCGGTATTTTTATGGTTGTGGCCTCAATATCCCGCTAAAATGGCTGAAATTTGGTATTAAGTCTTCCTTGGGTGCAAACAACTTTCCACCTAAAATTTGTCGATTTAGGTTCAGGCATTCATATAGCGCCCGTAGAACGATACCTCCCGATTTTCGGTATTTTGAAGGTTGAGGTTGTGGTTATACATTTCTCTATTTTATTGGCTTCTGTGAATAGAAATATAAACAGAACAAATAAAAACGTGTCAGGCGGCTTTGCCGACAAATATATACCCTCAGCCAATGTGAAGTGAAACTTTCACCTACAGACAGATCGAATGTGTTTAAGGCCTCTTCAGAATTTTGTGGCTCTTTTTGGACATTTGAACTTGCCGACAAAAATCTGGATTAGGAATTAACTGCACTAAGACACAAATGTTGAACTTTTGTGGGTGAGGTACCCTTAGGGAGGACCGATATAGGTCATTTTAGGAGTTAAACTTAATTTTGAAAAAAATTTAAGGAGATCCAATGTTTGGAGCAAATTGGTTGCCACATTCAAGTGATATCGTCATAGCATTTTAGTGGAATTTTTTTAAAAATTAGGGAGAAGTACCGGATTTTGTTGACCGGTATTGCCCCATGAATTTACGTTTGGATATAATATGACGACGATCCAATGTTGGACCAAATGGGTTGAACAGTTCAAGAGTTATCGTGCTTTCCGACCACCACATGTAGTGGCATAGGGGTTTTTTTACACCTTTCGGACTGTTTTCCCAACAAATACGGACTTGCCCCTAAAAAAAAACTTTTACCGTCGTAATGGAGGTAGCGAATGCAAATCGCTTCAACAAAAATCAAAGTGAATCGAGAGCAGGTCTTAAAGTGAACTTTTGTGGGAGGGGTACCTGGAGAAGTGGACCCATATGGCATATCTTCGAATTTAAACAATGTTACGAAGGCCAAATGTTGGACCAATTCGAATATCTTGTGCTCCAACCACTACACACGGTGTCATAGGGGCTTTTTGCATCTTTCAGGCTATTTTCTCAGGAAGTATGGACTTGCCCCTGATGAAATCTGTACCGCCGTATGGAGGGCAGTGAATACAAGTTGTTGCAACAAAAGTCGAAGCGATTCGAGAGCTGGTCCTTTTCTGAACTTATCCGAAATTTTGTGTGGGAGGTACCCGAAGTCGTGGACCGATTGAGTCCATATTGGAACCTCATCTAAGTTTGGTAGAAATTTCAGGATGTGCATGGACCAAATCGGTTACTCCCTTCATGAGTTATCGTGCGCACAAATTTTACGAACATTTATGGGGGAGATACTGGAATGAGTGGGTGGACTGATATAACCCATCTTCGAACTTAATCTATGTTTGGACAAACTATTGCGAAAGCCAAATTTTGGAGCAAATCGGTTCATCCGTTCGAGAGTTATCGCGCGCATCAGCCAGACAGACGGACGGACATTGCTAACTCGACTCCAAATTGTCTGTAACACATTTCGTCCAAACATACTTGGGGTCAAAAATATTTTTTCTATGAAGCACAATTTGCCCGTATGAATACCCTCGTTAACATAAATGCTGAAGGTACAAAAATTGTACATACAAACATGTTTGTACCTATTATTGAAATATCTGTTGCATAAGAAAATATGGAAACTGCATAAATTTTGCATATGCAAAAATTTATGCATTTTGCATAATTTTGCATATATCATATGATTCGATTTCAATTTAATCAGAAGCCAAAAATATGTCCAGTCCCAAAATTTGACATGAATGAATTTGACATGGACCAAAAATAGGAGTTGCATAAAATTCCGCTGTCTAGTTATAAAATATCTTTCCTTGAACTCTTCAGTATACGACTAACTTTCATTTTCCTCAATTCTAATGTCTGTTATGTTTCAAGTTGAATATACTCACCTGTTTCTGTCTACCTAACTAAGCTAGGTACGACAGTTCTTAAATGCCTGAATCTTTTATTACGGATACCATCATCACCACCATGAGATAACAAATCATCGAAATAAATGGGTATATCATAATAATTCGATATTTTTCTATTAACATTTTGACACAACTTTTTCATTTGTCATTGATTTGTGTATTTATTTATTCAGTCATTCATTGATTATATTGAGATGTTGATGATGATGTTGATACTGATGCTGATGCTCTGATGTCGATGACGACGACAATGAAAATGATGTTTATCTCAATGGTCTGAGGCGAGTGAGATTCTATATCATTCTATATGAATGTTTGCAAGTATCAAATATGCACAAATGTCTGTATGTGTATGTGTGTAGGTATGTACGTCAATATGCCATTGGGGGATATGAATGTGAATGTCAATGAATACATAATAAATGTATTTGTGTATGTCTGTATTGATATTAGTATGTTCTAATATAATAATTGATTGTCTGTGTTGACATGTACTGGTATCCATGTTCGTGTCGCTGTGTGTGTGTCTGTGCAAATTTAGTACTAGCTTACACTGTCTGCCAAATTCAGAATATCAGGAAACGGAAACAGCACACACAATTTAGGGTGCATAATAATCATTTTTATTGGCCTGGGGGTTATATATTTTTGTGTATTATTGAATATAACGTCAGAGATAGGAGAAGGAGACATTTAAGAATTTAATAAAACAAATAAATATTTATTCATATTTAGTTATGTATTTTATTACTGGAAAATACCTACATACATACATACTACGATAAATTCATGTTTTTATTCATTTCCTAATGAGGGTGGTTTGGGGCGAGCAAAAATCAATAGCATTCAAAGTATTTGTCATCATGACTTTGGAAATTGTTGACTTTACATGATGTTCAATGGATTAATATTTTATGTTGGTACGATACATGTATATGGATATGACTAGGCTAATTTTTGATGGTGTTTGTGTTTATGACATCAGTTTTCTAAATAATTGTTCGTACTTTAAATGGTGAATTTGCATTATTGGCAGAAGTATATTGTCAGTAAGCATAAAATATGAATAAAAATACTTAACATTTATTCTCGTTAAGTATTTTTATTCATATTTTATGCTTAAGTATTCGAACTCATAAGGACTTTTTGAACTGTTCGTAAATTTGAAAGGATGAAACATAACGTTTGTTTTTGCAATCCGGGATACCATATATTGAGAGAACAACTTTCTCTTGGCTTTTTAACGGCCCTCATCTTCTACATGATCTGCCATAAAAACAAGAAAAACAAGTAAGAACGTCGTAAAACCAAGGTCGTGAGGGTAGCCCAAAAACGGCCGTTGTGCCAGAAAAAAATTAAGCCGTGCGTGAACGGATAATCCAAGATCGCCATATTAAATAACATGAGATAGAGACATCCTTGGGCATTTATTCCACCAACAAACATTCGATATTACATGAACACTTGCCAGCAAAAATGGGGTTTTTCTCGTTGGATACCTGTTGATCGGTGCAAGAAATTTCGAAAAATATAATCGCGGTGCTTCGAAAGACGTTTTTAAGATGGATGAGTACGCTAAGGCTAAAAACTGTCAAACATTCCAAATTTCCAAAATTCCAAAAAATGTCAAATTACACCTTGCGATACTGCGTGTTGCCTAGGCCAGAAGGTTTTCGAGTGACCCTCGTACTTGTAATTTTTTTTATATGGGTTTTTGTAAGAGTAGGGCGAATAACACTTTTGTAAATAAGATTTTTGTTTTTTAAGAAAGGGCCATAATGCTCTTATTGTTTTCAAACATTTTTTGCGAACTTCATCGAACTCCATTTTCTTACGGAGTGCCTTAGTTAGCTCACTTGATATAATGAGAGCTGGAGGGGAGAAATCTGAAGTATATAATGAGTATAGCGAAGGTGATAAAAGGGATCCTTGAGGGAGGCCCGAATAGATAGTTTTTTTAGGGGAGCTGCTTCCATTTACTTCGACAAGAATTGATCTGTCGTTCAGGAATTCATCCATGAGTTTACATAAATATTTCGTAATGCCAGATTTAAGTGGCTTGTATAATGCCGGCCATACACAATGGGCCTGCAGGACAGCTACCAATGAACCCTTGTGTACGTGTGTGCTTGAATAGTGTGAGGCATTCCTTCAATCCATATTCTAAAAATTATGAAAACTCGATTTTGGGTTGAAGTTTTCCATTTTTATACCCTCCACCATAGTATGGAGGGTATATTAGGAGGGTATATTATAGGACGCTGAAATTTTGGGAAGATGCGTCTTTTGTTTGCAGACAGGTCAAGTTTGATGATAGGCTATATCGGTCCACGTTTTGGTATAGCCCCCATATAACGGTACCTCTCGATTTGAGGTATTTTGAAGTTTTTAGTCACATTTTCAAACCGAATTAGTTATAATTCCTAGTGATCAACAAACTTATATTCCAAAGGATATGGGCATAAGTCCATGTTTTGGTATTGCCCCAATATAACGGTACCTCCCGATTTTCGGTATTTTGAGAATTTTAGCTACAATTTTTACCCGAACTAGCTGTAAATTGACATTTGTGGTTCTCAGTCGTCATCAAACTTCTCCACCGAACATCGCCAACATAGGTCCATGGTTTGGTATAGCCCCCATATAACGGTACCTCCCGATTTTCGGTATTTTGAGAATTTTAGCTATAATTTTCACCCGAAGTAGCTGTAAATTGACATTAGAGGTTCTCAGTGGTCATCAAACTTCTCCACCAAACATCGTCAACATAGGTCCATGGTTTGGTAAAGCCCCCATATAACGATACCTCCCGATTTTCGGTATTTTGAGAATTTTAGCAACAATTTTTAATCGAACTAGCTATAATTTGACATTTGAATTTTCAGTGATCACGAAACTTCTTCACTAAAATTCGTCAACCGTTGCAACGGTACCTCCAGATTTTCGACATTTTGATGGTCTACATTGTTTAATGGAACTACCCTCAATTTAATTTGACTTTTGAGGTTTTCTGCAGTTACAAAACTTTTCCACCAAAAATTATAAAGATAGGTTGACACTTTGATATAGGTGGTACCTTTCACCTGGCTGAACACATTTTTTAGATTACATTTGATAATTTAGGCAATTGGTGTATCTATCCATGGTCGAACATTTTTTTCCACCTAAAATTGTGAAAGGACACTAATTATTCCATTTTAATTAAGACTATTTTATGGTGGAGGGTATAAAAAGTTCGGCCCGGCCGAACTTAACGGCTTTTTACATGTTTTTTTTTTTGTAATTTCCTCACAAATAATATTTGTTGGTTTTCAAAAATTTGTTGGTTACTTGGAAAATAAACAAAATTCAACTGATTGAAAGGGGTTCATTTACAAAATCAAAATTATTTTTCAATCCTGCCCAGTAGAAAGTGTCTTTAAGACAACATTGATGAATTGTGCACGACATTTCCAACTCGTTCACGACTCTTTGCAGACAGCCCTTTGGGATCGTTGACGACATTTTCACACAAGTGTCCCAGTATTCATGCACGACAACTTGGGCGACAGGGTAAGCGAAGTTGTCGTCGACGACGATCTAGATGACTAAAATCCCCGTATTTCGTCGACGACAGTTTCACCGACCTTGTCTTGCTACTAGTCATCGATGACTCAATTAAAGACAATTTCGTTTTTGTTGTCGTGTGTCAAATTTTTATTTTTATTTAATTATAAAATATATATTTTTTACAAAATAAATTAGTTAAACAATTAATAGTACTTAGCTCCAGTATGTTCTGCAATGTACCATTTTCTTCCAGCTTTACCACGCCTTACACTTCTTACCCCAGGCTACCGAAAGGCGACCTCCTTTTATTTTTGGATTCTGCAAAAAGAAATGATTTTAAATGAATATTGTGAATATCTCCTAAATATTCTAAAATCTTACCATATACCACAGGCGTTGCATTTTACAGTCGCTGGAATTTTCAATGTTCTTTAACCTAAATAAAAAAATAACTACAATTAATTTTAAAGTATTTAATTCTATTTATTCTAACTTACCGTTTTCTACAAAATTCAGGTTGTATAAATAAAAATTGTTTAATCAGTAACGCGGTTCCGAATTTTGTGACTTTATAATTTTACATTCATTACAAATCAAAAATTGTATATCTGAATAAATATGTATGTATACAATTGTTTCAAAGCACACTTATGAGCATTTTTCGGTTTGTTGCCAAGACACAATGCAAGACATGGTCATGCAAGTTGTCGTACATGACAATTTCGGAACATTCGTCAACGAATCGTCGACGAAAATGTCATCGAAGACTCGATTTTCTATTGGGTGCTTAAAATACTCACACATACATTAACAAAAACTTCAAAATTTACCAATACTATATCAAATGCTGTTGTGCATGCCCACAGTGTATGGTCCGCATAATAGGCCACTAGGACAGACGGTGTCAAAAGCCTTTTTTATATATAAAAGAATCATTGCGGATGAAAGTTTCTTTCTTTTGTTAGACAAGATGGTATTTTTAACCCTGCTAACATGTTGAACACAACCTTGCTCTTTTCTAAAATCGAATTGCTCTTTAGCAATTAGGGAATGTTCAGTAGAAAAGTCATATAGTCTTTTATGGACAATTTTCCCGAACAATTTCCAATGTAACATGCAAGCTAATTAGTCTGTATATTTAGGGATCGCTCTTTGGCTTGTTTTGCTTCTGGATCGGTATGATCTTAAAATTTTATTTTCGCGTCATTATGTCAGGGAGAATATTGAACATTATGTATATCGTTGTAATCAAAATCGGAAGAACCATCTGCGATGAAATAGTAAAACAATCTTCTAAAGCCCTTAAACTGCGATTAAGCGAAAATTTGAAATTTTTATAGTTCATCTCCGAACTTGATTTATACATCAATAAAACTATCCTTCCAGCAGTCCTTTTATTTGACCAGAATATGTTTGAGTTTTTAGACCATTACGTGATTCTTCACAGATTTAAAAACCAACAGCCCTTTAACTGCATTTAACTCAACTTCCTTATACTTTTTGAGAGGTAGGTGTCCAAAATTGTTGTCCGATTTACACCCTCTTGGAACATGATGCACCTTTAGAAGAAATGTTACGAAGTTTTGGCCAAGTCGGATACTTAATACATAACTTACGTGCTCACGAGAAAATAAATTGAAAGAGAAGTATATTTTCCGAAGAAAGGAGACAAATAAGGAAAAACGAAAGATTTATAAACATGATATGTTCAGGAGTCACAATAAAGCCCGAAAATTTTAGCAGAGTGTAAAACGCCAGACTTAAGTTTGTGGTGCAGGCAAAATTTTATACAAAGACGTTGAAGGTAACTGATACAGATAACGTACTGAGGATTCGTAGGATTTTGGTATAGAATATGGACGGCAAGGAATTTACCCCAGAGTTGTTACCACCTAGCCAAAGTCAGGCCACGACAGGAATTAATCGGCTGATGGGTTGCCTGTCGAACTGTTCAAGACTGATGGCGACATACTTAGCAAAATGATTAGCAAAATTTGGAATGCATACCCAACATCTGTAAACTCAGCCTACTACGTTCCGTGAGACAAGACGTATTGTCTTGAGTCGGAGTCTACGAGTCGGAGTTGAGCAATTTTGCTTGAGTCGGAGTCTGAGTCGTAAAAATATCTCGACTCCGACTCCGGGCAAAAATTTTTTTCAACGTCATAGAAATATAAAATTAAAATCGGCACACCAATATTTTTTTCAAAAATCATTATTTTAAAAGAAAGCTATAAGAAAACATACATACAAACGGTATATTATACTGAGTTAGAGGACAATTCACAGGATATTTACTATCCTCTGAAGTTTACTCTATTCATCCCTATTTTGTTGGTCCGATTGACACCTTCAATTTTTGCAAACAAAAGTAAAGTATCTATGACAATCTGTTTTGCCAGAAGGCTTACTGGTCTTCTCACAAAGGTCCAGTGGTCTTCTGATATTGTTGGTATGAAAAGTCATCCTTGTATTTTATTAAAGACATTGTGGTCTCTATGGGAAATCCTACTAAATACCCTGTGTCACAAAATGGAAGTCAAGGAAGGTCTTTCGGAATGAAACCCCCTATTGAGTATAGTAAGAACCCCAAAGGATTGCACAGCTGAAATTTCTGAGTTATGTCGTAATCAATTTTTTGATTGACCCCCAACAATGATTGACAAAATGGCTTGATATCTCTGTTTGGTATGGTCCTTCTAGCTTAGTTCCTTCCATATCCTTTTTGTTCATGAACTGGAAAAGTAACACAAGATTTAATTCTATACAAAAATGTTCACTGAACATTTTATGTAGGATCAGGTAAAAGTAATAAAGGACACCAAAGTTCAAAATGTTTGCGCTGAATTTTAGTTTTAGGAGTGATCCCCACTGTAAATTTCTGAAAAAAGGATAAATATCATAGAATATGTGGTCAAATTTTCTAGTCGATTGGAGAAATATTGGGGGGCTAAGGACTTAGCACATTGGCTTACATCCAGTTTAAAACTTGACCATGAATTGCTTATAATTTTTTTTGCAGTTAGTACTTATGATTTGTTGTACACCTTAATTTTCATATTTCCATATTCCGTCCAGAATATACTCGTGAAAAAACCCGTAAAACCGCAAAAACGGTCTTACTTTTTTCAATATAGATATGAGTTTTACTTCATATTTATGTTCCTTAGTTGAGTGTTATATATTTAAACGAATGCCTTTTCTAAAGAATATGTAAGGGAAACCCAACTGATTAGCCTATATAGGCCAAAATATAGTAAAAACCCAGCAATAAGTTTGCCTCCAAAGAGGCAGTTAAATGATATGTACAAGTGATCTGGAAGTGCATCAAATTATGCATTTTCACTCATGATTTTTACAAGAGTGTGACTACGGAAAGAGGCACTCCATTGCACTGCATTTTAACTGACCCTTTGGCACTGCATTTTAACTTACACTCTGGGACTGCATTTTAACTGACCCTTTGGCATTGCATTTTAACTAATCCTTTGGGGTAGAATAGGAGGCAGTCCAAAGCAAGTGTTTTGATACAGGCCTTCTGCGGGAATTGTACAAGCCATTACAAAATATGCCAGAACAAATAAAATGCATTTATTATTTGTGTAAAACAAAAATATTAACAACTTTATTACATTAACACAAATTATGAAAATTCTCCATTGAATTCAATCGCAAGCATGCGTGTTTCCTCCGCTTGCATTTGTTCCAAGTTTAACTGTTTTTGATTCATTTGCTAAATGGGTTGTCTTCCCATCACCAGTTAAGATTTTGACACGTACTCCAACAGCACTCCATTCGGAAATTTTCTTCTCGTGAGTTGCCGGAAAAATTTTCACAAATTAAATATTATTTAGTTTGTATTAACAAATGTTTGGACATGTTAACACGCTTATCTCTTTTTGGCAAATGTAAGCCGCTGCCTGTAGAGATGTACAATAGGCCGGGGCGATTTGTATGGAAGGAAAAAAAGTGATAGTGGGCGCCTGGAGTTTCTGATTCTTGGGATTGTACTGAGCAAAAAAGTCCACAAGACCATATGTCTACGGTGAAAATCGAGCCCCCGGATTTTGACTTGAAATTTTTTTCAGGGATATTTTGGCCAAACCATATCTCAGAAACTTGACCTATCCTGAAAATGTCCTTTTGCGTTCGTAGTACACTCCCCAAGGGCTTTCATCTCCAAAAGGAAATTTCCACCCACTGACTTTGAGTCAAATTTTGTAGCACAGTGTAATTTATCGATATTTTCCGAAAAACGTGCACTTTCTCGGGGCAATAACTGCCTGAAGGAGCGTTCCAATGCTTTTGCAATGTACTAGAGAGTTCTTAATTATTGTCTTGGCTACAATTTTTGTCTTTGTGTTGGATCGAAAATCTCAGTGGTTTGGCTATTACATAGATGGCAAAATATCCAAAAAACCTTGAAAAGAAACTTCAAGTCAAAATCCGGGGGCTCGATTTTCACCGTAGACATATGGTCTAGTGGACTTTTTTGTACAGTACAATCCCAATAATCAGAAAATCCAGGCGCCCGTGGTGGTGTTCAAATCGCCCCACCCTAATGGACAATCTGATTTATGTACATGTCTCTAACAACTGCTAATAAAATGTAGCGAACGGAGTGCCTTTTTCACGACTCCGTTTGGACTGCATCCGGATGCTGTTAAATTGTGAAGAATTGGAGTGCCTTTTTCACAACTCCGTTGAACTGCATCCGGATGTTGTTAAAATGTGACAAGTGGATGTGATTCTTTGGATTGCATCCAAATGCGATTAAAATGTGAGGACTGGAGTGCATTTTTCACGACTCCAGTTGAACTGCATCAAATCATGCCGTGACAGAACTAGTCCACATTGCACTACTTCCAATTTATTTTGCTGGGAAGTTAAAAAATTGTGCACATTTTCTTAATTTTAGTATTACAGCAATTCACTCTCGGAGTCGACCCGGAGTAGTCGGAGCCGGAGTCGTGAAAAAAACTGGTCTGGAGTCGGAGTCGTGCCAAAAATTCCTCGACTCCGACAAACTACACATACATATCTCCTACCCATTGCATATAAAGTGTTTTAGAGCGTATTGTATGAACGTTTTTAGACCTTGTAAACCTACAATAGACCAAACATTCTCACTAAGCTAAATCCTGGGAAAATCAATGAAGAACAGATCAACAAACACAACCTAATTACACTATGCGATAACAGAAAAAAAATATGGGAAAAACTGATCAAATTATGAAAGTAGGACTAAAAATATGAGACACTTGTATCGGCGTTTTTCACCTTGACATCAGAAAGTAACCAAAGTAGTGGGGACAAGTTCCGCACATTTCTTGTTTTTCCGAAATATTCGATTTAAGATAGCTTGGAATCCGTGCATTTTAGACATATAGTGTCTTTGGCAACTTTTTAGACAAGAGTATGGGGAATATTTGTGTTAAAAATGTTAACCCTCACCATGTTCATTAAAAGGATCTTTTCGGTCCTTTTTCAAAAATCGTTCAAAATCTCCTTTAAAATGTGATCGTATCAAACCAGAATATTCTACAAAATCGTTTGTCATAAAATTTTAATATAGGTCTCAGAATACACCAAATCTGTAAATCTATTCTAATCGCCAGGATTATCTATAAAGGAAAAACACGTTTTAGGGCTAAAGTCGGACTTCATCTGAGTTTATTCAAAATTGTCACAGAAAACATAATTTTAGAGGGATAACGTAAGTCACTAAATAAATAAGGTCTCTATTTACATATGTATCATGATAATATCACTATCAATTTCGCTGGAAAACACGAAATATTTACCAATTTTTTTGAAGAAAAATGTTTTCTTCTTTTTCAAGGACCATGATCTGCGAATCTGCGCCTGGAATGTTCGCACTCTTTATAGAGAAGGCGAAGTCTTCGCATTGGCAGACGTACTTGAAAAGAACAAGGCCGATATTACTGCCATACAGGAAATACGATGGATTGGGAAAGGAATCACAACAACACCTAAAGGTGACGCACTGTATTATAGCTGCCATGACTTAAAGCATGACTTTGGTTGCGGATTTGAAGTTAGTCGGAGACTAACACATCTGGTATCGAGCTTCACCCCAGTGAATGAAAGACTTGCTGCAATTCGAATAAAAGCTAAATTCTTTATTTGCGCTTATGCTCCCACTGAAGAAAAGGACTAACAAACCAAAGATATGTTTTACGAGCGCTTAGAAGAAACATATCACCGTTGCCCTGCACATGACATTAAAATTATTCTAGGCGATTTTAATGCCAAAATCGGAAAGGAGAATATTTTTGGCCCAACAGTCGGAAATTTCAGTCTCCACAGTGAAACATCAGACAATGGTATGAGGCTGATAGACTTTGCAGCTACAAAAAACATGGTAGTTAGCAGTACCAGATTTAAACATCTCGATATTCATAAGGCCACCTGGCTGTCTCCAGATCAAAGAACAAGTAATCAAATTGATCATGTTGTGATACATGGAAGACATTCATCGAGAGTGTTGGATGTACGATCGTTCCGAAGCGCAAACATTGATTCGGACCACTATCTTTTTGCAGCAAAGGTACGTACCCGTCTAAACGTTGCAAATAAAGCACGAACAGACACAACGAGGAAGTTGGACATCGATAGGCTGCAAACACAACAGATAGCCACAGCATATTCCACTCAACTAGCACTTCATGCAAACAGCCGTAAAATCCATACTTGGATACCAGAGACCTCCACAAAGGAATTCGTGGTATGACCAGGAGTGTCGTGCTGCTACCGAAGAAAAAAAGGCGGCATATAGAGCTACTTTACAATCAGTAGCAACGCGTTGCGCACGAGAGAGATATCGGGAGAACAGGAGAGAAGAGAAACGTCTTCTCCGCAAGAAAAAGAGAGAAATGGAAAAGCGGGAGTGTGAAAAAATCGAGATGTACAGGAGCCAGAATGAAGTCCGAAAATTCTACCAAAGAGTGAAATATCAAACAGATGGCTTTGGTACAGGCACATCCTCCTGTAGAGAACAGCAAGGTAATCTGGTAACAGGTACAGATAGCGTGCTCAGGATATGGAAGGAACATTTCTCCAATCTGCTGGTATCCAATAGTAGCGAAGACAATGATACCACAAATCCAATCCCAGAAGATGGTAAAGAATGTATACCGCCCGGCCAAGATGAGGTAAAAACAGCAATCAACCGGCTGAAGAATAATAAAGCAGCAGGAGCCAATGGCTTACCAGCCGAGCTGTTTAAAACCGGAGGCGACGCGCTGATAAGGTGTATGCATCAGCTAGTTAGCACCATCTCGCAGGAAGAACGCGTACCCGACGATTGGAACCCGAGCATCCTGTGTCCCGTCCACAGGAAAGGATATAAGACTGTATGCTCCAACTATAGGGGCATAACTCTTCACCTATTGCCTATAAGATAGTGTCAGGGATATTGTGCGAACGACTAAAGCCAATGGTCAACAAAATAATTGGACCATACCAATGTGGCTTTAGACCTGAAAAGTCCACCATTGACCAGATATTTACCCTGCGGCAAATCGTTGAGAGGACCCAAGAGATGCAGATCGACACATATCAACTTTTTGTCGATTATAAAGCAGCTTTCGACAGTCCCCTCCGATTAAAGGTATTTCATGCAATGTCTGAATTTGGTTTCCCCGCAAAGCTCATCCGGCTTTGTAAGATGACTTTAACTGATACAAGTTCCTCAGTTAAAATTGGAAAGAACCTCTCCGAACAGTTTAGTACCAAAAGAGGTTTAAGACAAGGAGACAGCCTTTCGTGTGACCTATTCAACATTTTGCTGGAAAAGGTAATACGAGATGCAAATGTCAAAAGAAATGGCACAATTTACACCAAAAGCCACATGTTATTTGCTTATGCTGATGACATAGACATCATGGGACGATCAGTAAAGAAAGTAACTGATACCTTTAGGAAGGTCGAAGCATAATCTGCGAAAGAGGGTCTGGCGGTAAACGGCTAGAAGACCAAGTTGATGGTGTCGACGCGCAATGCGTCCATTGAGCTCGGACCAACTGTGGAAGTTGGTTCCTATAATTTTGAGGTAGTAAAAGACATCGTCTACCTCGGCACCGCCGTAAACACAACAAACGACATTAGTTGTGAAATAAAAAGAAGAAAGCACTTCAAAAACAAAGCCACAACTCGTGAAACAAAAATAACGCTTTCCAGAACACTGATACTACCCGTGCTGATGTATGGTTCCGAAGCCTGGGTACTTCGGCAAGCAGATAAGGCAGTGCTTGGCGTGTTTGAGAGAAAAATTCTTCGAAAGATATACGGAGCAATTTGCGTTGACGGTGAATATCGATGTCGTATGAACCACGAGCTGTATCTGCTATAAGACGACATCAATATAGTTAAACGTATCGAGATGCAGCGATTGCGTTGGCTAGGCCATATAATAAGAATGAGCGATGATGAAAGGCGTATAAATTCGAGCCACATGGCAGTGCACGCAGAATTGGCAGGCCTAAGAATAGATGGGGCAAAAAAGTGGATAAAGAGATAACAAGGCGCGGTATTCCAGAAAGCACGAAGCACTAAACAGAGAGAGTTGGAGATCTTTTCTTAGTTCGGTCTATGGAACAAATGTTCTCTAATGGGCCAGCTAAGTAATTAAGTACTTTATTAGAATCATTACAAGTAATGTATAAAGCATTATCTTCCCCATAATACATTAAATTAGTTTATTAGTAATTATACAGACAACCATTCAGAATCTCAATAGCCTTGTAATCGTTTTCTGAGATTTCACGTATACGTAAAAAGGTAGGTGCTACGATATACAACCATCTCCGCCTCCACAAAAGGGAATCAGAACTAGCTTTCGATATACTCTCAGCTTTAAAATCCGTTCATCATATGACCATCATTGAAATATTATTAAACTAATTCACTTTAAAGAAAAATATGCTTGCAATAATTGATTTACTGCTTGACTTCCAACGTTTACTTTCAACTATTCATCCTTTCAAAACGACAACGACAAATAACTATTGACTGCACACACAAAAATAAACAGCCAGAGGTTACCTTAAATACAACTACATAACTTTATGCTCGAATTCAAGCACGAAGAAGTCAAAAAGTCAATACGATACGACAGAAGTCTTTTAAATTTTTTGTTTCCATCATTTTCGGTTTCATGTAAATTGATGAATAATTCATTAAATTATGCTTCCAGGAAAGTATTCTATGCATTCAAAATTTGGAGGGAAATCTATATGAAAAGACGAAGAAGACCAAAAACTTATCGTGCATGCAAGGAGGACGGACACACAAACCGACCAACTGAAAACATAGACAAGGTACAAAAAGCAAAAGTTATTCCATTTCGTTGACATTGATTGAAGACAATTTATGGATGGAAATGAGATTTATTATTTTTATGTTTTTCACATTTCTCCTACGGTCCTCTATACCCCCATGTCCATAGTCTTGTCTGAAGTACCAGCAACCTGCATTATAGAAGACTAAGAAGAATGAAACAAAACATTGAGATAGAAAAAGTTCTACTTGACTATCCTCTATTTATCTTTGGTTTTTGGATTGTAATGGCAATCATTTTCCATTCTTTTTTGATATTTATCAATTTCAATTATGGTCAGTATTGTGCTTTGAGTCATCATCGTCATCATGTTTGGTTACCTTGGGTGTTCTATGTCTTTGATTGATCGTAATTGGGTGCTAAGTGTTGAAATAGAAATCGAAAATCATATTAAATTAAATAAATGTAAATGCAAGTTTTCCTTTGAAAATTTAAATAAATTTGATTTATAAACAAAATTGTTCGAGTAAACAAAAAATGGAAATGCAAAGGTCATTTCTAAGATATTCATGAGTAAAATTTAATTTGGAAGTTTTTTTGGAAGTTTTTTCTTAAATTTTCTTTAATTTATTTTGAAATTTTGTGTCATTAATCTCGAGAAATCTTGAAAATGCTAGAAGTAGAGCTGACGCAAAATAAGTTCTTGCCTCGACCATAAAGAGTATCTTATCTTATTTTTTTATTTCGTTCCAAAGTCATCTTCAAAATGGTCATGTTGAATGGCCAATTGTGGTAGAGTTATGTGAGGATTCTATATATGTGTTTCCCGAATAGAGTAATTTCGGTTAAGAGCCCAAGAGAAGGAACATCATTAGAAGAAACATAAACGCACAGCGGATGCGCCCCACGACAAAAATCAACAAGTAAAAAAGTGTCAGTCGGCTTTGCCGACAGATATATACCCTCAGCCAATGTTAAGCGAAACTTTCACCTCCGGACAGATCGAATGTATTTAAGGTCTCTTCAGAATTTTATGGCCCTTTTTAGACATTTGAACTTGCCGACAAAAGCGTGGATTAGGAATTAACTGCACTAATACACAAATGTTGAACTTTTGTAGGGAAGGTACCTTTAGGGAGGACTGATATTGGCCATATTAGAACTTCTAATTTAGAAGTTAAACTAAATTTTGATAAAATATTAGGAGATCCAAAGTTTGGACCAAATCGGTTGCCCCATTCAAGTGATATTGTCCTAGCATTTCAGTGATATTTTTTAAAAATTGGGGGGAAGTACCGAAACTTGTGGACCGGTATTGCCCATGAAACTAAGTTTGGATATAATATGACGAAGACCAAATGTTGGTCCAAATCGTTTGAACAGTTCGAGAGTTATCGTGCTCTCAGACCGCCACATATGGTGTTACCTTTCGGGCTGTTTTCCCAAGAAATATGGACTTGCCCCTGAAAAAACTTTTACCGTCGTAATAGAGGCAGGGAATGCAAATCGCTTCAACTAAAATCAAAGTGATTCGAGAGTAGGTCTGAAAGTGAACTTATCCGAAATTCTGTGTGAGAGGTACCAGAAGGAGTAGACAAGTATAGTCCATATTCGAACCTGATCTATATCTGGTAAATATATTAGGATATGAAAAGTATAGATTACTTAAGTCACTCCCTTCAAGAGTTAACGTGCGCACAATTTTTCCGAACATTTTTGAAGTTTTGTGGGGGAGGTACCTGAAGGAGTGGACCGATATAGCCTATCTTCGAATTTAAACTATCGGGGTTGGAGTCGGAGTCTAGGAAATTTTGCTGGAGTCGGAGTCGGAGCCGGAGTCGTGAAAAAAAGGTCGACTCCGACTCCGGGCAACAATCTGTTCTACATTTATCAAAATTTAGTCAAATCAATTTAAATTATAATCAATATAAATTATAATTTGAAAAAAAAAACTCTTACCCCAATATTATAAGTCTTCTTTTGTTATAGTTTGGATTTACCGAACAGATTTATAGCGTTCCGTTTAACTTAAAGTTAAAAGTGATGATTGAATTTCTTGGCATTAACTTTCAATGTAAAAGCCTACATGTTTTATTTTGCGTTTTCAAATCCATCAGATAGTAAAAGAACACATATAATAATGGCCCATAATCTCTATTTTGACTACAAAATGCATATCGGAAACATTTTTGGGTCAATTGATTGCAATAATGTTTGCATGTTCCAAATTTACTTAGGGAAGATCTTTTAGAAGATTTACAGGCCATTTTATAGAAGACTAACTGGTCTTCTCTTGTTGTTTTTTATTATAAGTCAATTATGTCTACTGTGAAAGAACCTGTAGCACTTCCATGAGAGACATTGTTGTACTTTAAGGGAAATCATACGACTTCTTGCTGAATTTGTATGAGAAAAGTTAGAATCTTCTTAAAGACGATGTTCCTGCTATTTTTTAAACGACATATTCGCTCTTTTGAAGAACCATGCGTCTTTTATAAAGAAGTCTGTTTTTTTATTATAGAATAGTGCGTGGTTATCTATAAGTAAACCTACTTCACCATTTCTTTCTCTATTTAGGGAGATATTACTATGCTATCCTGTTGTTCTTCGATGAGAAGAGGTCAAATGATTTTTAGATTAAGTCATGCATCTGGGATAAATTTGTCAATATATTTATGCTGAGGAATGAAAAGTATTTAACAAATTGACGTTAAACTATCAGCATTACCTCTATAGGATGCACTGTGTGTAATTTTTTGAGTCATGTTTTATTAACAATATTCTGACTCCACAGTGTGATAGAACACCAAAAATGAGAAGACACGTGTCTCGCCGTTTTTCCCTATCTCATCAACTTTCGCGGTTATAGGCCTCCAAGGGTTTTAGGCTTCGATGTAGAAAGAGTCATTCAGTCAAGACTATATCTTCCAAACCGTTAGGAAATTTGAATTTATCTCAGAGGCAAAGTTGTAGCTCTTGTCTAAAAGAACAAAGATTGTGAACACATATAACCCATCAAACTTCATCTGCAAGGTCAAAATCACCATGGTCAAATTTCTTTTAAAAATTTTCTCAAGTTTTGTTATACAGCCATCAAACCGATCAAATTTGAAGCAAACAGTCAACAAAAAAAATTTACCTCAGATCTCAATAAACATCTTTCTAGAATATACGAACCTTGACGGAACAGGTCTTAATGGTCAAAATAGAAAAACAATTGCGATAAATTGGATAAAATCCTCTTTTCGCGGCTTCTGCTCCATAGAAATTAAAAATATCCAATTTTTATACTTTTTCCTCCGACTCTGGTCCAAAGATATGGAACCGCCCAAAAATTAAGGATACAGTCAACTAAAAAATGTACCTTAGATTTCAACAAACAAGTTTGTAAAACAACTGAAGATTCTAGGAACGATTCTTCAAGCTCAAATTTCGATTATTTTAGATCATTCCTTCCTGTTCAGGTCCGTAAATAACAAACCTTTCAAATTTCCTTGAGTTTTTAACAGTCTGTTATTTCCAAACCTGAATAGGGGGAATGTTAAGAAAATTTAATTGTTCGTGAATTTCAGCCCTAAGAATCATTCCTACAATCTTCATATGTTCTAAAAAGTTGTTTATTGAAATCTTAGATACATTTTTGTGATTGACGGTATCCTTAATTTTTGTGCGGTTGCGTATCTTTGGACCAGAGTCGGAGAAAAAGTATAACAATTGGATATTTTCAAAAGATTTGTGCTATTTTTACCATTAAGAACCGTTCATAGACATTTCGCATATTCCAGAAAGTTGTTTATTGATGTTTTTGCTACGCTATTGTGGTTGATTGTTTTCTTGAATTTTGAACGGTTTAATATCTATGGAGCAGAATCCTAAAAAAGAGGATAAAAATCGCAATTGTTTTGCTATTTTGACCATTAAGATCCGTTTCTAAAAAGATGTTTATTAAGATCTGAGGTACGTTTTTGCTGTTGGATATTTGCTTCAAATTTGATCGGTTTGAAAGCCGTATAACAAACCTTGAGAAAAAAAATTTAAAAGAAATTTGACCATGGCGATTTTGACCTTGCAGATGAAGCTTTATGGATTATATGTGTTCACAATTTTTGTTCTTTAAGACAAGAGCTACAACTTTGCCTCCGAGATAAATTCAAATTTCCTAAGGGTTTGGAAGATATAGTCTTGACTAAATGACTCTTTCTACATCAAAGCTACACCTTTGGAGGCCTATAACCGCAAAAGTTGATGAGATAGGGAAAAACGGAGAGACATGTGTCTTCTCATTTTTGGTGTTCTATCACACTGTGGTGTCAAAATATGGTTAATAATTTTCGTGTTGCACAGTGATGGTGGATATATACATTTTTAGAACTATTTAATCATTCCCGATTGTCAGTTCGGCTTAGCCGTACTAAACGTTGAAGAAAATGATCCGTTTTGACATAAAGGTTTCAATTAACCTTAACCACGAAAGTGTATTTTAAGGGGCAATACGCCATATCGTTCATTATCCATAACTCAAAAAATTACAAAGAGTGTTACCGGTCAGTAATTATGGTAATTTGACATTTCGAGTCTTATTGGGTACATAAGTCAAATTCGGAAAATTGTAAATATACTCGTATGTCGGTGTTTAAGTAGAGAAACCTTGTAACGATACCGTCCGATTGCAGTTGCTTTGAAGGGTTTTGCTACATGTTCTGAAGTGTGAAGTATGCTGAAGTGCTTGTTACTTTGTATTCCGTATTGCCAACGAGAAAAAAACGAACAATATAGGTCTATGTTTTGGTATCCTCCCAATCTAATGTATTTTGAAAGTTCAAACTGAGGTGACTGTAATTTAGGTTGTGAATTTTATTTTATCTATTTTCGGAGTCGACTCCGGAGTTGGAGTCGGAGTCGAGAAAAAAATTGGACTGGATTCGGAGTCTGACCAAAAATGGCTCGACTCCGAAGCCCTGATTTCGATGAAGCACATTTTGCCCGTATGAAAGTGTATATGGTAAATAACAAAAATGTTTTGCAATCGATGAATCCGAGTTTCACCCTGTCAGAATTCGCGAACTGTTAACATATTCTATAAAGTATGACTACAATTCTTTAAAATTAAGTGTTTTAGGAGAGATCCCATAATGTCGACAATTAAAATAAATTTTCGTGGAAGCTGTGTTGGCATCAATGTAGAAAAATGAGTAAAAATGGGTAGAAGCCAACAAGTTTTTTTATGTTCCCATACGATTTCTGGCTTAACCTTACATCTAATAGACCTACCCCCAAAGAAAGAATCACAGAATACTCCATGGGCAACAAGATTGTAGTGTATGATTTTTCGATATATACACTGCATCCACCTAAAATTAATGCTGACATTTCGAAGCCGGAATTTCGGGGTTTTTTGAATATTTTTAATAATCCGGACGCGCAAGAAGATAATATTCCAAACTCTTAACACGATTATAGAACTCGTTATTTTACGTCGTTTGATGCATATCTCTTGAGTGTGCTCCTTACAGCATCCTAACAATTGGAGTCGAAAGGCCAAAATTTGATGCGTGAATTTTCTTACAAAACCTATTTTTTGCGTGTAAAATTTACAACTGTCATTCCATTTTCTTTGAAACCAGCGTGATTTTAGTTTTTTTTATACGACGGTCCTAATGAAGCCTTCCGTGATCGAATCCATCTATAGATACCTTGAAAATCGGAAAATCAGCAAAAATATATCGCGTACTAAATCGCGATTTTCTTTAAAATTTTTTACATAAATGGAATCCTTTACTGGCGATTATAATATTTGCGAAAACGCGTGTCATAAAAGAAAAGAGATACGCGAGTAATATGGGTCTTTCACAAAAAAATGAATGTGGAGGCACATCCGCGGTTCTTGTAGAATCTACTTAAAATAGGTGTATATTGACGTATTTTTGATAGGCGCTGATGAAACCGGATGCACATCAAAATCGTATGCACATTGCGCGACTTTTACCAACTTTAAGGTTTTTTGCAGTGTATGATGGAACTGGCGGCACACAATGGCCCCTGAGTGAAACATCGTAATATGCATAAATTTTGAAAGTGATTGATTCGCTGTATCCAGAAACGGATGCGCATCAACCGACTTTAACTAATTCGCGAATAACGGGCTTTTTAATTTTAATATTATTTGAATGATTGTAATTTCAATATTACTCTTAATTTCCTACCGTTATAAGTTATCACAGTAATCAGTTAAACTCTCGCGATGGTAAACCATATTTTTTGATGAAGTTTTAACTGCTATTCGACTTAAAGCAATGGACTAGTGGATCAGTAAGGACCACGTAACATACCATCAAAACATTCTACAGGTAACAACGGGAGAGTCAATGGATAACATTTTATCGGACCGTATACCTGAATCATTTGTAGCTGCCTCATGCGAGACATTAATTCCAGACAGAGACTCGTGGATCGGCGGAAACCTAGCACAAATACCGACTGGAAACTGTTGTAATACAGACGGCTCAATGCTAGGTGGGAGAACGGGACTGGGTCTATTTATTGAAGAACCAGAGACCAAAATATCTCTTCGTTTGCCGGATCACAATACGGTCCATCAAGCGGAGATCCGAGCGATCACAGAGTGTCTGAACTGGCTTAATGCCAACACGAGGCCAACTACTGTGAACGTCCTTACGGACAGTAAAACTGCAATCAAAACAATAACATCCAAGACAGTAAAATCACAAACAGTATTGGATTGTATAAATTCGATCAACAGCTATACTCAGCATGGCACGGTGCGTATAATATGGGTACCGGGACATGCGGGGAATAGAGGTAATGAGATAGCAAATTCGCTGGCAAAAAAGGGAAGGGAATTAGCAACCGTAAACTTGGCGAACGCAAAGGCACTAAATGCGTCTCGGCTAGAGTTAAAATATTGGGCAAAGAATGCCCACTTATCCCTATGGAATACAGAGGAATTAGGGAAAACCACAAAAATCCTATGGGGAGACACAAATGAGGAAAAAACTAAAAACTTATTACTGCTAGGTAAAGCAGAGTTGAGTAGACTTACAGGTGTTCTTACAGGTCACCTGGGTTTACAAGCTCATCTGCAAAAAATTAATTGTGCAGACAACAGCGTATGCAGGGCCAGTTTTCGCAAACATCAGATCCCAGTTTTTAGGGAACGACACAATACCATATCTTAATCAGGTAATTGTAGACGACCTAAAACAATTACGGGATTTTGTTAAGGGAACAGAGTTCTTTAATTAATTTATTTATTTAATTAATTAATTTATTTATTAATTTAATTTAGCGCACAACAGGCCTACTCCATGGCTTATGTGTATGTCCACCAGGACATGTGGCGAGTACTCGCCCCTCTTTTCAACCTTATCTAACCTAACATAACCTAACTGTATACATTCATTATTCTATGGGATTTTAGTAAAATATTTGGAGAACTCCCAAATATTTTTTTCTAATTTTTAGAATCAAACCCAAAAAAATATTTGCAACAATATTTTCCAACAATAAGTTTGTCTCTTTTGTTGTTGTTATAATATGCAATTGTTGTACCCAATCTATAAATTTGGTATCATATTTTCCTACGCATTGTCTAGATTCCGCACATATTCTTTAATTTATTTTTTGGGGGTTTGTACGGATTCTGGGGCAGGATAATTTGGATGTACTTCAATTTTTTTTTTTTTTTTTGATTGATTTGTTGATTTTCTGCGAAAATAATAATAAATTTAATAACTATTTAAATATCTACGAATAGATATGGAATGCTGTTAACGATTTATGCATACGTTTTCTCATAACAACAAAAAAGATATTTTTAAATATTTTTTCTTTATAAGAGAATAAAAACCGCTATAACTTTTGCGCGTATTGTCCAATTTCGTGAACGCAGCAGATTTGAAACCGGATTTTTTTCCTTTACCTCTATATCAAAAATCGTAGATGTGCTCGCAAAAAAATGTTTTATTTTTTTTTTTTTTTCAAATGGAATTGTAAAGGAATTTTGTTATTCGCCATATACCCTTTCTAGCCTAACGGCTGAGGGTGTTAAAAAAATTCTGTCATCATTTTAAGAACTTAAAAATGCCAATTGCTTCCAAACATTCCAAAAAATCAACTATATTTTTCTGTTTTTCGCGATTATTGAGTAGAAAAAGCCTTACAAACTAAACACGAGTTTGTGAAAAAAGGACTATACTTCACGCCTTAACTTAAGTTTAATCTTTTAGTAAACTTCCTAAGCTTCGTTCATCTACTTATGACAATTCCTCTAAGGTGTAAGGGTTGCCAAATATTTTGGTTATAATATTGGGCAAAATTAAATTAAATTTCGGTTTTGGCCAAAAGTTTTATTTGGTTTTTAAATGCTGAATTTATATATTTTTAGAATATTTTAAAGTATTTTTTACATTTTGTTAAATGTATGTTCAATAAAATGTTCTTTAGTGCACGGTGCCACCGGGGTGCAAAAGTATGCACACCCGCCTTGCACGCTGAAGTTCGTGGGTACGATTCCCCGGCCAGGCAACATCAACGAATTTTCAACTGTGGCGAAATACCGCTCAGTAATGTTGGCGACATATCATATCTGGTCAATGGTGGATTTGCCAGCTCTAAAGCCGCATTTCAATGGTCTAATTATTTCGTTGATCATGGGCTTTAGTCGTTCGCACAATATCACTGACACTATCCTGTAGGCAATAGAGAGAAGACTTATGCCCCTATAGTTAGAGCAGTCTTATCTCCTTTCTTGTGGACAGGGCACAGGATGCTCCCGTTCCAATCGTCGGGTACTCATTCTTCCCGCCAAATGGAGCTAACTAGCTGATGAATACATCGGCTGATAAGCCATCGGCTCCTGCTGCCTTATTATTATTCAATCGACTTATTGCTGTTTTTACCTCATCTTGGCTGGCCGGTATACATTCAATACCATCTTCTGGGATTGGACTTGTGGTATCTTCGCCGTTTTCGCTTTGTGGACAGGGCACAGGATGCTCCCGTTCCAATCGTCGGGTACTCATTCTTCCCGCCAAATGGAGCTAACTAGCTGATGAATACATCGGCTGGTAAGCCATCGGCTCCTGCTGCCTTATTATTATTCAATCGACTTATTGCTGTTTTTACCTCGTCTTGGCTGGCCGGTATACATTCAATACCATCTTCTGGGATTGGACTTGTGGTATCTTCGCCGTTTTCGCTACTATCGGATACCAACAGTTTGGAGAAATGTTCTTTCCATATCCTGAGCACACTATATGTATCAGTTACCAAATTACCTTGTTGGTCTCTACAGGACGATGGACCTGTACCAAAGCCATCAGTTTGATGTTTCACTCTTTGGTAGAACTTTCGGGCTTTCCATTTCTCTCTTTTTCCTGCGCAAAAGACGTTTCTCCTCTCTCCTTTTCTCCCGATACCTCTCTCGTGCGCTACGCGTTGCCACTGATTGTAGAGTAGCCCTATATACCGCATACCATGGATTCCTTGGTGGAGGTCTCTGGTATCCAAATATGGATTTTGCGGCTGTTTGCATGAAGTGGGTAATATTGTGCCATTGTACTGATATGTTATCGGGACGAGGAGTGCTTTCATTAAGCAATTGGGCTAATTGAGTGAAATATGCTGTGGCTATCTGTTTTGTTTGCAGCTTACCTATGGCCATCTTCCGCGTTGTATCTGTTCGTGCTTTATTTGCAACGTTTAGACGGGTACGCACCTTTGCTGCTACAAGGTAGTGGTCTGAATCTATGTTTGCTCCTCGGATCGATCGCACATCCAACACGCTCGATGAATGTCTTCCATCTATCACAACGTGATCAATTTGATTTATTGTTCGTTGATCTTATGAATATCGAAATGCTTAAATCTTGTACTGCTAGCTACCATGTTTTTTGCAGCTTCAAAGTCTATCAATTTCATACCAGTGTCAGATGTTTCACTGTGGAGATTGAAATCCCGACTGTTGGGCCAAAGATATTCTCCTTTCCAATTTTTGCATTAAAATCGCTTAGAATAATTTTAATGTCATGCGCAGGGCAACGGTCATAAGTTTCTTCTAAGCTCTCGAAAAATATATCTTTGATCTGTTCATCCTTGTCTTCAGTGCGAGCATGAGCGCAAATAAAGCTGATGTTGAAGAATTTTGTTTTTAATTGAATTGCAGCGAGACTTTCATTCACTGGGGTGAAGCTGGAGACCAGATGTTTTAACCTCCGACCAACTACAAATCCGCAGCCAAACTCATGCTTTGTGTCATGGCAGCTATAATACAGTGCGTCATCTTTAGGTGTTGTTGTGACGCTTTTCCCATTCCATCGTATTTCCTGTATGACAGTAATGTCAGCCTTGTATTATTCAAGTATATCTCCAATGCATAAACTGCACTTCCTCTATAAAGAGTGTGAACATTCCACATGCAGATTTGCAGTTCATGGTCCTTAAAACTTTTGCGGGATTCGTCATCTTTAGAGGGGTTTGTTTTTCTTTTCTTTCGTTTTTTTCATAGTAGGCTGCTTTTTCTAGGGGAGGGTTACTTACACGACGCCCAAACCCAAGTTTTCAACGTTCTTATGGGTAAACGCGCGGCATATGTTAGCTCACTACCTTTAACGGGTGTTAAAGGCAGCTCCCCAAGTGACACCACGGGGAGGTCAGTGTCCACTTGAGGTAAAAGAGGGACCAAGATAAATCCTGGACCGATCAGGACCGTACCTTGTTATCTTCCACCCCCTACGACACCCTTGAGTCAGATACATACAACTAAAATACACGCGTTTGCCAAATTTCAAGCTTCTACTTTAAAAAATAATGATGCTATTCATGAAATTGTATTTCGGGAAATGTTATAACATTACAGATGTTGTTGTAATGACGGATCCCAAAACCGAGCGTTTCCTCGGTTTTGGTTTCTTTATATACTCCCATTCGTATGTTATTGATAATACTTCAAATACTCGCCCTCATAAGATTGATATTCCATAAAACAGTTTTTTTTTTATTTTATAACGTTTTTTGTTTCTCCTAAAAACTTTTGATTTTTTTATTTACGTCTTTGGGCATTTATGGGGACGATATTTTGTGTCTTCGACCTAAGGTACATATTTGGATATTGGGTCATATTTCCATTCCGTGAGAGAATAAATAAAGGGGTTACACCCAAAATCTGTTGATACATATAAAATCTACAATGAATAACTCGGTTTGACAATGCACTCGAAAAAATGAGGCAGAAATTATCTATTTTTTAAATGTACATTGAAAGAAAAAGCTACGTAATATGAATGAAATCCTACGTTGTATCAATGAAATTTGTCATTGATTTTGAGCCAACGCACAGTGGATCCATCCATTGGCCAAAAATAAAAAAATGAATGTCAAAATTTTGGTACAACATATGGCAACTCTAATAGCTATGACATGGACCTTTTTAAAAATATATTAGTTTTTGTTTTATTCGAATGCGATCTTCTTAAGAATAGCTTCAAAAGTCGGAATATTTGACTAATATGTTTTGTTGTGTGTACAACCTATATTTTAAGTGCAAGTGAATATATTCAAAATATCGCGAAACTAATACGTATAGCAAAATATTATAGTGGATTTTGAAGGAGGGGGTAATAGCTTAATTTTCATTAAAAAATAGTGTTTTAGCGTGTTGAGGATTTCTGGTTAACTGCATATTTTCTTAGTGTGTATTGTAATGCCAATTTGATCATATACTTAAATTTGACCTAAGGTTTTAGTCATGATGCCCACCAGTGCCCACCTCGGGAATAATTTTCCAAAGTAGGTCATGGGTTTAAGATTATTCAGTATTAAAATCAGCTGCCATCTAGTGCCAGACTATAAACGGTGGGTCGCTGACTAAAGCTGCCCTAGAATAGGGTTTCTATGGATATATTAGCGTATAACTCTGCTATCTGACCACGTACAATAACATAATTGGCATCAGTGGCAAGATGAACAAATCTTCGTCCAAATGTGTCTTACGTTGGCGGTAGGTGCCTTTCAGGAAGATCGCTATAAGATCTATATTAAAAATTTTACCAATTTTCAGACAAAAATTTTGATTTTTTTAATCCGCTAAATTAGTTGGATTTTATGTTGTTTTGGAGATTGTTTTGTTTCCCCAAGCCTATTTTTGCATCATAAGATAATCGGGACCTTTGTACATGTCATTTTGTATTAACATCAGTAAACAATTCTTACCATATACCCCCTCTAGAGGGGAAAGGGGGGAGAATGTTACGCTCATGGTTTCTTAAAACACTCTTCGCAGCCGCACAATGCTGTAACCGGCGTATTGGCTTGATTTTTACACTCTAAATATTTTTGGCCACTTTCTCCATAGAAGTGGATCCACTGTGCAACGTAGAGCTTAATTGAATAAATGAAAAAGTTTCATTGAAGTAAAATTAACGGAATTGTTCATTAATGCAATGAAACTCCTTCATTTTTGTTATGTAACTTTTTCGTTAATGTAATGAAACTTTTTCATTAATGCAATGAAACTCCTTCATTGATGCAATGAAACTTCTTCATTGACGGAATGAAACTTTTCCTCGTCAGCAACAAGGACTCGTGTCTGCTAGTTATGAATAAACAAAATGACAGAACATTTATCATATTTTGTTAAAAAAAGAAAGAATGTTGAAAAAGATTACAAGAGAGAAACATTGTCGATTATATTATTCATGGGTAGTCTATAAAATAGTCAATATATTACATGCCGCAATACTTCTAACTAGTGAATTGACATGATAGGCAGGGAAGCCCATTTCTAGTGACAAAAACAGGCTATAGGCTATTTTGTGTGCCATTTTTGGGTGTAAAGAAACTAGGATCAATGAGTAACTAGTAGCATAACTATGTCAAAGTAGACAATTGGTATTTATTTAACAACTGGGCTAATTAGTAGAAATTAAATAAAAATATGTGTTGTAGCTGCTCCAACAACAACATCGGCTGTAATGGTTCCATTTCAAACTACAATCCACAGGAAACACAAGTATTTTAAATATCTCCGGGATTTAAATTGTTAATCACTTATTTTTATTGTCGATCAGTTAATGCCGGTTCATACTTGTTAAGACCTTAATTAGGTCACACAAAATACTGTTCATTTGTCTCAGAAAGAATTGGCCGCCATCGACAATTACTGAAGTAACAAATACATTTATTTATTACCGCCATAAAACAGTGGCCTTTTGGTAATTTATATTGTCTGTGTTATAAATAAACGTATTTCATTTTGGTTTGGTTTGTGCTTTAAAAATCTGCCACCAGTTGACTTTTGTTGTAAAATTCACAATCACACCTTTCCACAACGGATATTCATTCAATTCGTTCATTTCCCGCATGCAGACACACACACACATACGCTGTAGCAGTCAGTGCCTCCTCCATGAAACTGGCATACACAGGGTCGGTACAGACATTAACAATCACATGAAATTATATTGCCACGTATTTCTATTATGTGGTTATTTGTATTTATGTATGTATGTGTGCACGTGTTGTACGGAGAGGTGGTATATGTACGAACGTGTTATATTGCTTTGGCTTCTCGACAGCATCAGTAGCATAAGCCTCAGGAGCCTCTGTGTCGGTCCGTGGTTTCAATGTATCAATACATTTCAATTCATTTCATTTCCGTTACCATTCAAATTGTATTGGATGTACCACTGCACACACATACATATGTACATAGTTAGCTAGCTGTTAGCGATTGTATATATTCACTCATCTTGTTTGCCTTTCACTGGGTGTTCCCCCTTCCCCCAACCACTCGCACTCGTGATAATTCTATACAATATTTTTGTATTATATTCCTGCCGGTGTGATTTTGTGGGTTTTCCTCTTTTCATCATCATCAGCATCATTGCCAAGCAAAAATTGTGAATATCCGAAACCATCCAGTCAGGCAGCCAGCCAGCAAGCTTTTCAGCAGCTAGCTACTCAGCCAACAGTGAGTGTGAGGGCGTGAGAGGGCACAACGACACCGAATAAAAAGAGGCAAACAACAGGCTAAAAACTAATTCAATATTCCAATTGTAACTCAATATAATGCACACTTTGAACTGCAATGAGCCAGAATAAATTCAATATCCTTTTTATGTTGGCAGTCGTCTTTCTCACTTGGGATGTTTGAGTAGGTGATGGCGTTGGGAATTCCCACTCATCATTTCGTTCGATTCTTCTTTGGTGGGTGGGTGTTACATTGACACGTCGACAGTTGGGTGGGAAGGTAAACTCTTTAAATATATTTGCTTAATTCTCCCAGCGATTTTTTCGCCACCATCAGCCAATTGTTGATGTTGTTGTTACAGAATTTCTATGCAAATTTATGCAGCATTGTTATTCATGAAGTAACACGGAACCGAAACACGAAGGAAGTATTGAGAACATCCGCCGGAAATGAAATAAAATATGTTTACACTAAATATTTGCAACAAAATTCTGTTTGAGTTAGTCAATAATCAATTGTTTTTGTTTTTTTCGCTCAAGTGATTGCTGTACAGTAGTCTGTCGGTTCAACAGTAAAAGAAGCAAAATGGGAGATTAAGAACGAGCTTGACAACTACAAGTGTTTAGTTAAAAGGGGTAACATATTTTGCCTTTGTGTCATCCTCTAGAATGGGAACTGCAATAAAATTATTTATTAAAAACAGCCTCCTTGTGAAGCTGTTTTAATTTAATTGGTCTGGGAATTAGAGAACATTCTAAGCATTTGGTCAATGAGGAAGTCGTCTTGTCAATAATAAACGGAAAGCACCTCAGCGGTACCTTATTAAACAAATCCCTTCAGAGTTAAGCTGACTTACATTTCCTGAATATTTCAGCCATGAAAAACATATCTACAAGTAGTGTAGTAAGACACCTCGGTCGGGCTCGGCGATAAAAGTAGGTCCCTTGACTACGTGATGTTGGGGAAACATAGGCATGTACACTCCGGTTCATCTGAATAGAACCAACCAATATTTGCCTACAAACCTATCAAATGTGTTTTTTTTTTTTTTTGTAATTTTATGGTAGTCTTGAAAATGTTGAATATAATTCAGTATAAGATTTTGCCTTTATAAATTGTTTCTAGCGATGTCTCATAAGAATAATTTTTGGAGCTCTAAGCATCGATTTTCATCAAAATCCAAGACCCTAATACACATTTTTTGTAAAGTATTTGATGACAATCAACACTCAAGGACTTCTTTTATAACACTGTGCAACAAAATATAGGTGAAAGTCTGGGGCACGAAAAATTCCTCTTGGGGAAGGAAGAAAGGCCCTGGTGAGTATATTAAGAACTCGGAAGGACAGATGCGCCGTGAGTCGAACTTCCGCGTTATGGCGTGATGAAGTTTTTGCTAGAGACCCTGTAAGCCATCAGGAATTGGCGTTATATATTTGTTTACTGTTTATTTGGCTTATTTTTGAGATGACATGTCTTCAGTCAAATCGAATGAGGATTATTTTCGTAGAGCACTTCGACCTTCTAACTCGCTTTCTTCAATGTCCTTTTCGTTCTTTATTTTAAGAGCCGCTATAAAAGTACCACAAGATGACGTTTTTCTGCTTCGAAATGTTCTGCAAAAATGTCGCTCAGAAAATTTTAGGTACGGCTCTCATTGACAACTAATCGATTTTGTCGCGTTTTTATAGTCATTTTTGACATTTACCCCTATGTGCTCAGAAAAAACTGTGTTTTGTGTTTTTGTATGTTCTGTAACGAATATACAAGATACAAAATATAGTCAAATTTCAGCCATTACGGTGGAATATTGAGACCACAACCTTCAAAATACCGAAAATTGAGAGGTACCGTTCTATAGGGACTATATGAAGGCATGTACCTATAACGACAAATTTCATATGTAACGTTTAGTACCGCAACTAAAGACCAAATACCAAATTTCAGTCATTTCGTTGGAATATTGAGGCCAAGGCCTTCAAAATACCGGAAACAGGGAAGTACCGTTCTATGGGAGCTATATGAAGGCATGGACCTATACCGACTAATTTCATATGGAACGTTTAGTACCCCAAATAAAGAACAAATAACAAATTTCAGCCATTTCAGTGGAATATTGAGGCCACAACCTTCAAAATGCCGAAAATAGGGAGGTACCGTTCTATGGGGACTATATGAAGGCGTGGACCTATACCGACAAATTTCATATGTAACGTTTAGTACCGCAAATAAAGACCATATATCAAATTTCAGCCATTACGGTGGAATATTGAGGCCACAAGCTTCAAAATACCGGAAATAGGGAGGTACCGTTCTATAGGGGTAATACAGAAAAATTTCATTTGGAACGTTTAATACCCTAAATAAAGAGCAGATACTAAATTTCAGCCATTTTAATACCCTAAATAAAGAGGAAATACTAAATTTCAGCCATTTCGATGAAATATTGAGGCTACAAACTTCAAAATACCGGAAAATGGGGGGTACCGTCCCATGGGGGCTATATGAAGGCGTGGACCGACAAATTTCATATGGAACGTTTAATATTTCAAATAAAGACCATATATCAAATTTCAGCCATTACGGTGGAATATTGAGGCCACAAGCTTCAAAATACCGGAAATAGGGAGGTACCGTTCTATAGGGGTAATACAGAAAAATTTCATTTGGAACGTTTAATACCCTAAATAAAGAGCAGATACTAAATTTCAGCCATTTTAATACCCTAAATAAAGAGGAAATACTAAATTTCATCCATTCCGGTGGAATATTGAGGCCAAGGCCTTCAAAATACGGGAAACAGGGAAGTATCGTTCTATGGGAGCTATATGAAGGCATGGACCTATACACAGAAAAAAATAATTACTGCATTTCAGGAATAGTGTTCATAAAGTCTTGCCAAGGTTCAAATTTCTGCATTTCATGAAGGTCTTTTATAAAGCAAGAAAAAAATACTGTTTTTTCTAAGAGATTGAGAAAAAAAAAAACAATTTTGACGAGTTTTTGTTTTTGTAATTATTGGACTACCAAACACCACACAACACCAACCAAACCAAATACAAATTTTGCTACTTTTATTATAATTCTTTTATTTTGTATTATTGTAACTTACCGTTTCTTCTAATGATTTTCACTTTAGTTGTTACCGTTCTATGGGAGCTATATGAAGGCATGGACCTATACCGACTAATTTCATATGGAACGTTTAGTACCCCAAATAAAGACCAAATACCAAATTTCAGTAATTTCGTTGGAATATTGAGCCCAAGGCCTTCAAAATATCGGAAACAGGGAAGTACCGTTCTATTCGTTTTATTTTTTGTATAACGGTGAAAGAAGTGAAAGTCTGGGTTTCTCACATTTTCAAATTTAAACGGACATATCTTCTTTTTTCACAACGGATTTCTATTGATTCTCCTTCCTTTTAAAGGGGTGAATAATATCTTTCGAACAAGTTATTTTTTTAAATCGGTTAACAAATGGCTATGTTATAGTGGTTTAAGTCTGAAAACCCCCACAAAAAAACTATAATTGAATTGTCGTTCTCCATGGATCCCAACACGACATAATTTTGCATCAGAACGCTTGAATATTTTTCTGGTCAACTTTTGTAGCACAGTGCCATTTTTCGAAAAGTTTGTACCTTCTGAAGGCCAAAACTGCCTGAAGGAGCATTCCAATGCTTTTGCGATGTATTAGAGAGTTCTTAACTACTGTCTTGGCAACAATTGTTGTCCGTGTGTTCGATCGAAAATCTCAATGGTTTGGCTGCTATATGCCAAAATGTCCAAAAAACGTGGATAAAAAAACTTAAAGTCAAAATCGGGAGGCTCGCTTTTCACGATAGACCTATGGTCTAGTAGACTTTTTGCTCAGTTCAATGCCAGGAATAAGAAACGCGAAGGGACCATTAAGGTTTTTTTTCCTTCCATACAAATCGCCCCGGCCTAACCTATACCTTATTACAAATCTCTATCTTAAAAATTGCGAGCTATATCTTGATTTCAACAGACGGACGGACTGACATTCGGGCGACTTAGAATTTTACACTGATCAAGAATATATATTTTATAGGGTCTTAATTATACCCTCCATATTATGGTGGAGGATATAAAAATAGGGAGGGGCCGTTCCATGGGGGCTATATGAAAACGTGCCCTATGCCAGCAAATTTCTAATGAAAAGTTTTATACCACCAAGGAAGTCTAAATACCAAATTTCGGCCATTTTGGTTGGATACCAAAATATCATTACGTCATAACTCAGAAATCTCAGCTATTGAATCCTTTGAAGTTCTTAAAATACTCAATAGGGAGTTCTTAATATACTCATTCCCAAAGGGAATTTCACACCCTCAGACGTTTCAATTTCAATTTTGTGGCACATTGTATTCAGTAGGATTTCCCATAGAGACCACATTGTCTTCCATAGAAAACAAGGACCACTTCTCACAAAAGCCAAGATGAGAAGACTAGTAGACCTTTGGGAGAAAACCAGTAGATCTTTTGACAGAAGACTTGTAGGACAATTCGATTGTCATAGAACCTTACTTTTCCTTTCAAAAAATTAAAGAATCAATTGGACCAAAAAATATTCTTGTAAAAAAATGGAGATGAAAACACTAGACTTCAAAGAATAGTAAATAACCTCTAACTTAGTATAATATATGTATCGTTTGCTTATATGTTTTCTTACAGGTTTCTTTTAAATAAGTAATGAGTTTCGAAAAGAAACGGTGTCCCGAATTTAATGTTATATTTCTATAATGTAGAAAAAGGTTACCTGGGATCGGCATCGAGATATTTTTTTTTTTTTTTTTTGACTCAGACTTTGACTTCGACTCTAGCAAACTTGCTCGACTCCGACTACGACTCCGAAACCCTGGCCTGGAGACATCCATAAACTGTCGAAATGCGTAAATCTGGGACAACTAAATACAACGTTTTGCGCCGCTGCGAAGCCTATCAGACTCATTCCATTGTCTGATGTTTCACTGTGGAAGCTGAATTTTCCGACAGTTGCGCCAAAGATATTCTATTCTCTAATTTTGAAATTAAAAATACTTACTTACGTAGCTGGCCCATTACGGAACATTTGTTTCATATCCGAACTAAGAAAAGATCTCCAATTCTCTCTGTTTAGTGCTTCGCTTTCTGGAATACCGCGCCTTGTCATCTCTTCATCCACTTGCTTGCGCAATCTATTCTTTGGCCTTCCAATTCTGCGTGCACAATATGAGGCCCGTATTTATACGCATTTTAGCGGGTTCATCACAGCTCATTCTTATAATATGGCCTAGACATAGCAATCGCTGCATCTCGATACGTTTAACTATATTGATGTCGTTGTATAGCAGATACTGCTTGTGGTTCATACGACGTCGATATTCACCGTCAACGCAGATTGGTCCGTAAATCTTTCGAAGACATTTTCTATCAAACACGCCAAGCACTGCCTTATCTGCTTGCGCAAGTACCCAGGCTTCGGAACCATACATCAGCACGGGTAGTATCAGTGTTTTGTAAAGCGTTATTTTTGTTGTGGCTTTGTTTTTGAAGTGCTTACTTAAGCCAAAGTAGCATCTGTTGGCCAATACAATTCTTCTTTTTATTTCACAACTGATGTCGTTTGTTGCATTAACGGCGGTGCCGAGGTGTACGAAGTCTTTTACTACCACAAAATTATAGGAACCAACTTCAACAATTGGTCCGATATCAACGGACGCGTTGCGCGTCGACACCAGCAACTTGGTCTTCTCTCCGTTTACCGCCAGACCCACTTTAGTAGATTCTCCTTCGACCTTTATAAAGGTATCGATTACTTCTTTTACTGATCGTCCCATGATGTCTATATCATCAGCATAAGCAAGTAACATGTTGCTATTGGTGTAGATTGTGTCACTTGTTTTGACGTTTGCCTCTCGTATAACCTTTTCTAGCAGGATGTTGAAAAGATCTCACGAAAGGCTGTCTCCTTGCATGAAACCTCTCTTGGTACAAAACTCTTCGGACAGGTTCTTTCCTATTTAAACTGTAGGTCTTGTGTCAGTTAGAGTCATTTTACAAAGCCGAATGAGCTTTGCGGGGATACCAAATTCAGACATGGCTTGGAATACCTTTGAATGTAGCGAGCTATCGAAGGCTGCTTAATAATCGACAAAAATATGGTAGGTGTCGATCTGCATCTCTTGGGTCTTCTCCAGAATTTGCCGCAGGGTAAATATCTTGTCAATGGTGGACTTGCCAGGTCTAAAGCCGCATTGGTACGGTCCAATTATTTCGTTGACCATGGGCTTTAGTCGTTCTCACAATATCTTGTAGCCGATAGGGAGAAGACTTATGCCCCTATAGTTGGAGCATAGAGTCTTATCTCCTTTCTTATGGACAGGACACAAGATGCTTAGGTTCAAATCGTCGAGTACGCGTTCTTCCTGCCAGATGGAGCTAATTAGCTGATGCATACCCCTTATCAGCGTGTCACCTCCGGTTATAAACAGCTCGGCTGGTAGGCCATCAGCTCCTGCTGCCTTATTATTCTTCAGCCGGTTTATTGATGTCTTTATCTCATCATGGCCGGGTGGTATACATTCAATACCATCTTCTGGGATTGGATCTGTGGTATCTTCGTCGACTTCGCTACTATTGGATACCAACAGTTTGGAAAAATGTTCTCTCCATATCCTAAGCACACCATCTGTATCAGTTACCAGATTAACTTGCTGGTCTCTACAGGAGGATGTGCAAGTACCAAAGTCATCAGTTTGATGTTTCACTCTTTGCTAGAATTTTCGGACTTCATTCTGTCTCCTGTACATCGCGATTTGTTCACACTCCCGCTTTCCCATCTGTCTATTTTTCCGGCGGAAAAGACGTTTCTCCTCTCTTCTTTTCTCCCGATACCTCTCTCGTGCGCTACGCGTTGCTACTGATTGTAAAGTAGCCCTATATGCCGCATTTTTCTCTTCGGTAGCAGCACGACACTCCTGGTCATACCATGGATTCCTTGGTGGAAGTCTCTGGTATCCAAGTACTGATTTTGCGGCTGTTTGCATGGAGTGGACAATGTTTTGTCATTGTCCTGATATGTTATCGGGACGGGGAGTGTGATGATTAAGTAGTTGGGCCAGTGGAGTGGAATATGCTGTGGCTATCTGTTATGATTGCAGCTTACGAATGTCCAACTTCCGTGTTGTGTCTGTTCGCACTTTGTTTGCTACGTTTAATCTGGTACGTACCTTTGCTGGAACAAGGTAGTGGTTTGAGTATATGTTTGCACCTCGGAACAATCGTACATCCAACACGCATGATGCATGTCTTCCATCTATCACAACGTGATCAATTTGATTTATTTGTACTGCTACCATGTTTCTTGCAGCTGTAAAGTCTATTATCCTCATACCATTGTCAGATGTTTCACTGTGGAGACTGAATATCCCGACTGTTGGGCCAAAGATATTCTCCTTTCCAATTTTGGCGTTAAAATCGCCTAGTAAAATTTTAATGTCATGGGCAGGACAACGGTCATAAATTCCTTCTAAGCGCTCGTAAAATATATCTTTGGTCTGTTCGTCATTGTATTCAATGGGAGCATGAGCGCAAATAAAGCTGATGTTGAAGAATTTTGCTTTAAATTGAATTGCAGCGAATCTTTCACTCACTGGGGTGAAGTTGGAGAGCAGTTTTTTTAACCTCCGCAACCAAACTCATGCTTTGTGTCATGGTAGCTGTAATACAGTGTGTCACCTTTAGGTGTTCTTGTGACGCCTTTCCCGTTCCATCGTATTTCCTGTATGGCAGTACTTTCAAGTACATCTGCCAATTCGTAAACTGTACCTTCTCTATAAAGAGTGCGAACATTTCAGGTGCAGATTTGCAGATCATGATCCTTAAAACGTTTGGGGTTCGTCAACTTTAGAGGTTTGAGGGTTTACAGGGATTGTTTTTCTTTTCATTCGTTTTTTTATAGTAGGCTGTTTTTTCTAGAGGAGGGTTACTAACCCGACGCCCAAACCCCAGTTTTTAACGTTCTTATGGGTGAACGCGCGGCACATGTTAGCCCCAGGTGACACCACGGGGAGGTCAGTGTCCACTTGAGATGAAAGAGCGACCATGATAAATCCTGGGCTTTGTTAAAGCCGTCCAGGACCGTTCCTTGGCATCATCCATCCCCTACGTCACCCATTAAAAATCGCATAGAATAATTTAAATGTCATTGGTAGGACAACTGTCATATGCTTCTTCTATGCGCTCGGAAAATTTATCTTTAGTCTGTGGGACAAATTTTGCTATTATCCGTATTGTAGCATGTCTATCATTCACTGGGGTGAAGCTGGAGACCAGATTGTGGTGTATTTTATATTATGTACTAATAACTATTCGCTACGTTTTTAGTAACAGCCATTTTACTTACTAGTTATTATTAACTTGTTCACTTCGATTTCAACCATCAAACAGATCAAAACGTTCGACTCCATCTTTATATTCGATTTTATACTCATCTTTGTTGTTAGCTATTTAATAAATAAAGTATTATTTAAACATTATTCAACGCGTGGTTACTTTCAATTTAAATACACAACACCAGATGTTTTAACCTCCGACCAACTACAAGTCCGCAACCAAACTCATGCTTTGTGTCATGGCAGCTATAATACAGTGCGTCATCTTTCGGTACTGTTGTGACGCTTTTCCCAACCCATCGTATTTCCAGTATGGCAGTAATATCGATCTTGTAGTTTTCAAGTACATCCGCCAGTGCGTGAACCAGATGACTCTTAAACGTTTGCTGAAGTTATCGAAATAACAGTCCGATATTTAGCAAATACTATGAAAACAAGTTAAAAGATATAAGTGATATACCCTCAGTCTGTGTGAATTGAAACTTTCATCTATTGACAATGTCGAATGGAATACTGGACACGCAACCATAATCAATTTCTACAAAATCCTTTTCCTATATAAGAGATTTGCAGCTTTTGTGAGGGAGGTTGAGATCCATTTGCAAGTAATTTTGTGATGCGTAAAGTTTCGGATATTCGTTTCGTAAGTTATAGTGCTCATTATACCCTACACCACTATGTGGGGAGGGTATTATAAGTTGGTTTTGGCCAAAAAGTTTGTAACGCATCGAAATAATGGTCGTAGACCCATACTTATATATACCAAAATGAATGTCTCGACGAGCTGAGTCGATCTGGCTATGTGTGTCCGTCCGTCAGTCCGTCCGTCCGTCTGTCCGTCCGTCTGTCCATCTAAACCTTGTAAATACAGGTCGCAATTTTGATCGGATCGTCACGAAATTTTGGATGTTGATGGGGGTCCCGGAGGGGAAGAAGCCTATTGATTTTGGTGATAGTCGGATAATATATAGGGGTCGGAATGGGCAAAAAAGTTATGTGGATAAAAAGACAACGTTTTTTTCCAAAGCGAATGTCTCAACTTCTATACGGGGTATACCAAAAGCAAAACCTGACAATAAAAGTAGAACATATCACCTTTCTAATGATGTAAAGTAGGTTCTCGTAGGTGATCAAACAACGAAGATATCACAATAGTCGCAAATAAAACCCAAATTTTCATTTTTGCGATTTTAATTATAATGACGGGGGGCCACCGTGGTGCAATGGTTAGCACGTCCGCCTTGCACTCAGAAGGTCTGCGGTTCGAATCCCAGGCCAAGCAACATCAAATTTTCAACGGTGGCAAAATTCCCCCTCAGTAATGCTGGCGACATTTCCTGAGTATTTAAGCCATGAAAAACTTCTCTACAAGTGGTGTCTTAAGACACGCCGTTCGGACTCGGCAATAAAAAGTAGGTCCCATATCATTGAGCCAATATGAATCGGCGTGCACTCATTGATATGAGAGAAGTCTCCCTTGTCCCTTCGGAGATGTTGTGGGAACATATGTATGTATGTATTATAATGACGAATATTACAGCTTTGGTTGGGGACTTGCCAAAAACAAAGCCAGGCTATGAAAGTAGAAGATCCCATCTTTACAATGATGTAAACTAGGTCGGCGTAGGTGACCAAATAACAGAGATATCGCAATAGTCGGTAATATATCCCATTTTTCCACTTTTTTTGGAAATCACGCTACAAGTCTCAATTTTGATTGGATCGTCACGAAATTTTGAGGCTTAATGGGGGTCACACAAATGAAGAAGCCTATTTTGATGATGATCGGATAATATTTAGGGATCGTAATGGACAAAAAACTTATTTGGAGAAGAAGACAACGTTTTTTTCCTAAGCGAATATCTCAGCTTCAATATGGGGTATACCAAAAGCAGAACCTGGCCATGAAAGTAGAAAACATCGCCTTTCTAATGATGTAAAGTGGGTTCTCGTAGGTGATCAAACAACGAATATATCGCTATAGCCGCTAATAGAACCCAACTTTTTATACCCTCCACCATAGGATGGGGGTATATTAAGTTTGTCACTACGTTTGTAACTACTTGAAACAATCATTGCAGACCCCACAAACTATATATATTCTTTATCAGCGTGTAATTCTACATCGATATAGTCATGTCCGTCCGTCTGTCTGTCTGTCCGTCTGTGGAAATCACTCTAGCGTTCGAACGGATTGACGTAGGTGGATGAAATTTTGGGAAATCTATTATATGTGCGTAGGACTTTTGGTATTGAAAGCGGGCTATGTAGGTCCACGCTTTCGTGTAGCCCTATACAAAATGACGCGTGACGCGTCGTCGTTTTAAGGAATTTTTAAGATATTTGTCCCACTTTACCACCGAATTGGTTGTAAATTGGTATTTTGTGTCTCCAGAGGCCAAAAAACATTCCTACCAAAGTTGGTTTATATAGGTCCACGTTTTGGTATAGCCCCCATATAAAGCCCCATATAAAGTACGCGTCATTATACCCTCAGCCTTTAGGCTATGAAGGGTATATACACTTTCATACGGGCAAAATGTGCCTCATCGAAATAATGGTTTTAGACCCCAAGTATGTTTGGACGAAATGTGTTTCAGACAATTTGGAGTCGATTGAGCAAGGTCCGTCTGTCTGTCTGTCTGTCTGTCTGGCTGGCTGGAGCGCACGATAACTCTCGAAGGGATGAACCGATTCGGTTCAAATTTTGGCTTTCGTAATATTTTGTCCAAACTTAGTTTAAGTTCGAAGATGAGCTATATCGGTCCACTCCCTCCGGTACCTCCCCCACAAAAGTTCGAAAATGTTCGGAAAATTTGTACGCACGATAACTCTTGAAGGGTGTAACCGATTTGGTCCATACTTTGCCCATTGTGGAGCGTGTACCAGTCTTAGATCAGGTTTTAATATGGACTCAATCGGTCCACTCCGTCGGGTACCTCCCACACAAAATTTTGGAAAAGTTCAGTTTAGGAACATCTCTCGAATCGCTTTGATTTTTGCTTTAGCAACTTGTATTCACTGCCCTCCATACGACGGTATAAGTTTCATCAGGGGCAAGTCCATACTTCCTGAGAAAATAGCCTGAAAGTTGCAAAAAAACCCCTATGACACCGTGTGAGGAGGTTGGAGGGCAAAATAACTCTCGAACAGGTCTGCCGATTCGGTCCAAAGTTTGGCCTTAGTAAAATTTTGTCCAAACATAGTTTAAGTTCGAAGATAAACCATATCGGTCCACTCCTTCAGGTACCTCCCCCACAAAAGTTCAAAAATTTTCGAAAAAATTGTGCTTACGATAACTCTTGAAGAGAGTGGCCGAATTGGTCCATACTTTACACATCCTAATATATCTACCAGATATAGATCAGGTTCAAATATGGACTATATTTGTCCACTCCATCCGGTACCTCCCACTCAAAATTTCGGATACATGTTTACTTTAAGACCTGCTTTCGAATCACTTTGATTTTTGTTGAAGCAACTTGCATTCGCTGCCTCAATTGCGATGGTGAAAGTTGTTTCAGGGGCAAGTTCATACTTCTTGAGCAAACATCCCTGAAGTTCTACAAAACCCCTATGGTACCATATATAGTGGCTGGAGATCCATTCTTTTTAGTATCTCCTCCGCAAAACTTTTGATATTAAATCCTAATCAACATTTTTGTCAGTTCAAACGCCCAAAATTCTTAAAACTCCCTAAATACATGCGTTTTTTGGAAAAAAATTGTTTCAATATACACAGGCTGAGGGTATATCTCTGTGGGCAAAGCCGACTAATACTTTTTTACTTGTTTTAATATATTTTGAATGTATTAGTCCCATTTGACAACAGAATCGGTTGTAACTTTGTATTTTGTGTTTCCAGAGGCTAAGAAACATTTCCAACAACTCGTCCGACTGCAGCTTCACCATCTCAAACCATCGTATCGAGTTTGTCAAAAACTTTTGTTATCTGGGTAGCATGATGTCGATTGACAACGGTGTTGACGACGATATTGACAACCGGCTGAAAAAAGCCAGGTCAGCATTTGGCCGTTTAAACAAAATCTGGAGAGTAACGCAAATATCCCAGAATACCAAATTAAAAATCTTCAGCTCATGCGTGAAGTCAACTCTTCTTTATGGCAGTGAAACATGGCTCATGTCAAAAACGTTAGTCCAAAAACTGCAAACATTCATAAACAAATGTCTTCGAATAATCTGTGGCATATTTTGGCCAAACACTATTTCAAATATAGATTTACATACCAGGATGAGAGAAGAATCTATTACAAAGCAAATCGCTAGATGGAAGTGGAGATGGATTGGGCACACTTTAAGAAAGCCGGTCACCAGTATTTCTCGTGCGGCTCTTGAATGGAACCCTCAAGGATCTCGACGTCCAGGACGTCCAAAACACACATGGCGCAAAACAATCCAAAATGAATTATCACGAATTAATAAATCAATCAATGATTTAAAAACAATATGTATCGATAAAATAAGATATAATTTTCTTGCAGAAGCCCTATGCTCCCAAGAGGAACAATAAAGGAAAAAAAGAAACATTTCCACCGTAAAGTGTTTATATAGGTCCACGTTTTGATATAGCCCCCATAGGACGATATCTCCCGATTTTTGGTATTTTGAAGGTTTTGGCCTCATTATCACACCGAGATGGCTGAAATTTGGTATTTAGTCTTCGTTGGTGGTATAAAACTTTCCCCAGAAATTTTTAGGTATAGGTCCAGGCCATCATGTAGCCCCCATAAAACGGTACCTTCCGATTTTCGGTATTTTTAAGATTGTGGCCACATTAATCCACCGAAATGGCTGAAATTTGTGGTGGAGGGTATAAAAAGTTCGGCCCGACCGAACTTAACGCTTTTCCTACTTGTTGGTTATGTAATTTGGCGCTGACTGTGTTGTTACAGTTTTTGGTACATTATCTCAAGAATTATGTATATTTTGTGTGGAAGATATATGAAAAAGTGGACCGATATAGTCCATATTCTATCTGGATCTATTTTTTGAAGAAATATTGCAATATACATTTTGAATCAAATCAGTTACTCCCGTCGAGATTTATCGTGAGCACCAATTTAGAGAATATTTTTTCGGGTCATTTCCTCAGGAAGTATAGATGTGCGATTGAAAATACTTGTATTGTCGTAATGGGCGAATATGATTTGTTGACAAAAAATCAACGCGATTTGAAGCTGAGGGTAAAATTGTTCTTATTGAAATTACATTTACCTTTCTCCACTTAATTTGAAGCAATGCTTTGCAGTAAAATCATGAGTTCGTATGGAATAACTTCCATACAATTTGGCTGGAAATTCAACCATTAAAAAAGTTTTCATTACCCACAATTCTGATTTAATTTTATAAATTTCCACTTCTTCGTCATGATGGAGTGAATAAAAGCTTTAGTCCGTTAAAGTAGTTTATTAAGTTTTAAAGACGAAGACGTTATCGAAACCTTTTTGTTATATTTCCGTAAAACCCTTAAAGACTGTTAAACTAATTAAAGCTCTAGCTATCCATTAAAATGTTTAAAACCCACAACAACAACATAATTTTATTGCCACCACAAATATATTTACCCGAACATAATGTTTCAGTATATGCATTGTACAAATCTACGAAACGAAATCTTTATTGAAATGTTGTCGACGTCGTTATGTTTATGATGTCTCTCCGCTATGCTATGCTTTCGACAATGGCCTTGTACTCTCGAGTCAGGAGTACTTAACATACCAAATAAACAGAGTCATTAAGCAGTTAAGAGCCATTACTGGCAGCAAAGATGATAACAAGGTTGTTGTTGTTGTCGATGTTGTTGTTCTTCTTCTGCTGGTACCAAAGAAATGTACAACCGGAACGAAGTAGTCAACGAGCATAATACCACCTTCGACTTAAGCATGACACTCATCACGCAAGTAATAATAATGTGTTGAGGGGAAAATGTGTTTTTTTTTCTGCGAAAGCTATTTCACATTCGCTCACATTTACTAGTTAGTCAACCGCATGTTCTTATGATTTCTGACAGCTAAATGAAATCCTTTATGTTAGACGACATCGTTGTCGTCTTCATGTGGCTTCATGTTGATGTTATGTGTGTGTGTGTGTGTTTTTTTTTCTTTCTTGGGCTTTCTTGTTTCCAACCATTCATTCTTTTACGCTTCTTGTGTTGTCAAAGAAGCATATAAAAATCACTTTTACACGCACAATGTGTGAAATGTCACTTAACAAGGATTTACTTACTCTCACGTCTATGCCATTTGCGTGTGTGCATGCAAGTGAATCGAAAAGGTGGAACTCCTTTAGGTGTACAGTGGTTCATTTATGTAGATTTGAAAGGAAGGCGTTACGCTTTGAATTGAGGTATATATTTTTGTACTAAATTTCTTGAGATCTCTGCCAAAAATGAGAAAGTAAGTATTCTAAGTTTTTCAGGAATGTAAAAGTCCTCTACAGAGTTGACTTGGGATCCGCTGTACGGACTAGGTAATAAAAAGAGATCCCCTATAACTGATTTATACGAGAGGGGAACTCCTCTTTTAAGATGTTTGTTGGAACATTTGTATGTGAATATGTTTGTACTATACTCATTAATACAAGGAAACCCACCTTGATCATTCTGGTGTGTTTGTGGAAAATATTTCTGATTAACTTTACTTCAATCCTTTCCACTGTTACCCTTTACAACAAATGTTAAAGGTGTTAACGAACAAATATAGTGGTGTTACTTTAGCAAACCTACAATCGTACACACAACTGCACAATACACACATTATTAATGTATGGTTACCGGTATTAACGTTTATGACAAAACCAGGAAACCATAAGTAAATTCTAACGTTAGGGTGTACGAGTATGTGTGTCTGCTACAAATTGAATGTTAAATCTTAGTATGCGTGCCAAAGACATTGTGAACGGAAGTTGTAATGAATGTATATGAGTGTTATAATCACCACAAGTATGGTTAATGTCTTAATGAAATTATGGTGATGATGATGACGATTTTCATACATTCCAAACACTTTAACTTATTGAAAAGTGACAACAACAGAGATAACTGCAATAAATTGTTAGATTGAATTCAATAATTGTGGTATGGCAATGACTGTAATGAATTTGCAAGATAAATTACAGTCATATTGTTTGGCTACAGCTATCAATTCATAGTTAACTAATTACGGTTGGATATATTGGATTTATGGTAAACCAGAAAATGAAACACCTTATCTACAATAACTTTGGTTCCACGGTCGGCAAGTTCAATCTTCATGCGGTAACAGTAGCTAATGGGTGATTCAAACATATGTACAAACCAATTACGGATTTCTTATATTTATTTTTGTATCATATATATAAGCTTTAAGTGTTCAGCTAATATATTCAGCCAGTTGATGGCAGCGGTGTTTTGAGATAAGTACATACTTACTTACTTAGCTGGTCCATTACAGAACATTTGTTTCACAGACCGAACTAAGAAAAGATCTCCAATTCTCTCTGTTTTTCGCTTCGCTTTTTGAAATACCGCTTTTTATACCCTCAGCATTTATGCTAACGAGGGTATATACACTTTCATACGGGCAAAATGTGCCTCATCGAAATAATGGTTTTAGACCTCAAGTATGTTTGGACCAAATGTGTTTCAGACAATTTGGAGGCGATTGAGCAATGTCCGTCCGTCTGTCTGTCTGTCTGTCACGATAACTCTCGAACGGATGAACCGATTCGGTTCAAATTTTGGCTTTCATAATATTTTGCCCAAACTTAGTTTAAGTTCGAAGATGGGCTATATCGGTCCACTCCCTTCGGTACCTCCCACACAAAAGTTCGAAAATGTTCGGAAAATTTGTGCGCACGATAACTCTTGAAGAGAGTAACCGATTTGGTCCATACTTTGCGCATCGTAAAGTGTGCACCAGACTTAGATAATGTTTCAATATGGACTCAATCGGCCCTCTCCTTCGGGTACCTCCCACACAAAATTTGGGAAAAGTTCAGTTTAGGGTAATCTCTCGAATCGCTTTGATTTTTGTTTTAGCAACTTGTATTAACCGCCCTCCATACAACGGTACAAGTTTCATTAGGGGCATGTCCATACTTCCTGAGAATATAGCCTGAAATGTGCAAAAAAACCCGTATGACACCGTGTGAGGCGGTTGGAGCGCAAGATAACTCTAGAACGGATTTTGGCGTTAGTAACATTTTGTTCAAACATAGTTTACGTTTGAAGATAAGCCATATCGGTCTACTCCTTCAGGTTCCTCCCCTACAAAAGTTCAAAAATGTTTGGAAAATTTGTTCATACGGTATCTCTTGAAGGGAGTGGCCGAATTGGTCCATACTTTACACATCCTAATATATCTACTAGATATAGATCAAGTTCAAATATGAACTATATTTGTCCACTCCATCCGGTACCTCCCACACAAAATTTCGGATAAGTTCACTTTAAGACCTGCTATCGAATCACTTTGATTTTTGTTGAAGCAACTTGCATTCGCTGCCTCAATTACGATCGTAAACGTTTTTTCAGCGGCAAGTCCATACTTCTTAGGCAAACATCCCGAAGGGTGTTAAAGCCCCCTATGGCACCATATGTAGTGGCTGGAAATCCACTTCCATAATGGTCAATGTAGATCCATTCCTTTTAGTATCTCCTCCGCAAAACTTTTGATCTCTAATCCTAATGAACATTTTTGTGGTTCAAATTCCCAATATTTTTAAAAACCCCTAAATACATACGTGTTTGGGAAAAATTATTTCAATATATACAGGCTGAGGGCATATCTCTGTCGGCAAAGCCGACTGACACTTTTTTACTTGTTATTTCTTCATCCACTTGTATGCTCCATCGAAGCTAAGGCCTCCCGATTCTGCGTGCATCGCCATGTGGCACGTATTCATACGTATTTTTAGCGGGTTCATCATAGTTAATTCTTATGATATGGCCTAGCCAACGCAATCGTTGCATCACGATACGTTTAACTATATTCATGTCTTTGTATAGCTTATATAGCTCGTGGTTCATACGACGTCGATATTCACCGTCAACGCAAATCGGCCCGTAGATCTTTCGAAGAATTTTCCTCTCAAACACACTAAGAACTGCCTTATCTGCTTGTGCAAGTACCCAGGCTTCGGAGCAATACATTAGCACGGGCAGTATCAGCGTTTTGTATAGTGTTATTTTTGTTTGACGAGATATGGCTTTGTTTTTAAATTGCTTATTTATGGCAGTGCCGAGGTAGACGAAGTCTTTAACTACCTCAAAATTATAGGTACCAACTTCCACAGTTGGTCCGAGCTCTATGGACGCTTTGCGCGTCGACACCATTAGCTTGGTCTTTTCGCCGTTTACCGCCAGACCCACTTTCGCAGATTCGACCTTCCTAAAGGTATCAGTTACTTCCTTTACTGATCGTATCGTATTACCTTTTCCAGCAAAATGTTGAATAGCTTATACGAAATGCTGTCTCCTTGTCTGAAACCTCTTTTGGCACTGAACTGTTCGGAGAGGTTCTTTCCAATTTTAACTGATGACCTAGTGTCAGTTAAAGTCATCTTACAAAGCCGGATGAGCTCTGCGGGGATACCAAATTCAGACATAGCATGGAATACCTTTGATCGGAGGGACTGTCGAAAACTGCTTTATAGTCGACAAAAAGGTGATATGTGTCGATCTGCATCTCTTGGGTCTTCTCAAGAATTTGCCGCAGGGTAAATATCTGGTCAATGGTGGACTTGCCACATTGGTATGGTCGAATTATTTCGTTGACCATTGGCTTTAGTCGTTCGCACAATATCCTTGGCACTATCTTATAGACAATAGGGAGAAGACTTATGCCCCTATAGTTTGAGCATACGGTCTTATCTCCTTTCTTGTGGACGGAACACAGGATGCTCAAGTTCCAATCGTCGGGTACGCGTTCTTCCTGCCAGATGGTGCTAACTAGCTGATGAATACACCTTATCAGCACGCTGCCTCAGGTTTTAAACAGCTCGGCTGGTAAGCCATCGGCTCCTGTTGCTTTATTGTTCTTCAGCCGGTTGATTGCTGTTTCTACCTAATCTTGGCCGGATGGTATACATTCTATACCATCTTCTGGGATTGGATCTGTGGTATCATCGTCTTCGCTACTATTGGATACCTGCAGATTAGAAAAATGTTCCTTCCATATCCTGAGCACGCTTTCTGTACCTGTTACCAGATTCCCTTGCTGGTCTCTGTTTGATGTTTCACTCTTTGGCAGAATTTTCGGACTTCATTCTGGCTCCTGTACATCTCAATTTTTTCACACCCCCGCTTTTCCATTTCTCCCTTTTTCTTGCGGAAAAGACGCTTCTCTTCTCTCTTTTTCTCCCGATAGCTCTCTAGTGCGCTACGCGTTGCTACTGATTGTAAGAAGCTCTATATGCCGCATTTTTCTCTTCGTTAGCAGCACGACACTCCTGGTCATACCATGATTTCCTTTGTGGAGGTCTCTGGAATCCAAGTATGGATTTTGCGGCTGTTTGCATGGAGTGGGCAATATTTTGCCATTGTGCTGTTATGTTATCGGGCAGAGGAGTGATCTCATTAAGCAATTGGGTTAGTTGAGTGGAATATGCTGTGGCTATATGTTGTGTTTGCAGCCTTTAGCCGTTTAGACGGGTACGTACCTTTGCTGCAACATGGTAGTGGTCCGAATCAATGTTTGCGCCTCGGAACTATCGAACATCCAACACGCTCGATGAATGTCTTCCATCTATCACAACATGATCAATTTGATTACTTGTTCTTTGATCTGGAGACAGCCAGTTGCCCTTATGAATATCGAGATGTTTAAATCTGGTACTGCTAACTACCATGTTTTTTGCAGCTGCAAAGTCTATCAGCCTCATACCATTGTCAGATGCTTCACTGTGGAGATTGAATTTCCCAACTGTTGGGCCAAAGATATTCTCCTTTCCAATTTTGGCATTAAAATAGCCTAGAATGATTTTAATGTCATGGGCAGGGCAACGGACATATGTTTCTTCTAAGCGCTCGTAAAATATATCTTTGGTCTGTTCGTCCTTTTCTTCATTGGGACAAATAAAGCTGATGTTGAAGAATTTAGCAACTCTTTTGCAGCAAGTACTTTTAAATTACGTCTGCCAATGCGAAGACTGCACCTTCTCTATAAAGAGTGCGAACATTCCAGGTGTAGATTCGCAGATCATTGCCCTTAAAACGTTTGCCAACCTAGATAAGTACATTCAGCTTGAAATATTGGCTCAAAAGATCTCAAGACACGGCGGCTATCAAACAAATGTACTGCTTAGCAACATAACTCTCCAAACAAATAGCCGATTATGTCCAACCTTTTTATATCGTAATATATCTTCCATATTTGCAAAAAGTTCGAAGGTCAAACATAACGATTCACTTCATAGGGTATCTACCAAACAGAAGTAAAAAAAAAGTCGATTAGGTGGGCTGTTGCATAATAGTTTCAAAAATGTTTATAGAAAAAGGTCCACATTTATTCGGAACATCTGCAATTGTCAAAATAAAGAACCATAAAGAACCAAATATTCTAGGAGAGATTCCCACACATCAGGCAAATTTGGTGGTTGTGCGGGTTTGAATGAGAAAAAAAGAAAACAATATTGCATCTGAGAAATGAAAAGTTCGATGACAGAGAAGCCAATCCACAGCCGATATCGCTCATTTACTCAAAGCGTGGAATACATATTTTTTCTAGGACTTATACTTTATATTGTGTCAAATTTTCAAGTTGATATCTCTAAAACTCAACGAGTTACATCTTATTGGCTAGGAGTTTGGCATAAATCATCAAAAAAATTTTTAAGGCATCATCTTAAGCACTTCAAATAATGATTGAGCTTGCACAGAAATTTAGCATTGATATCTGGCTAGTTCGGGTGCCACCGTGGTGCACGCTGAAGGTCGTTAATTCGATTCCCCGGCCAGTCGACGGTGGCAAAATACCCCTCAGTAATGTTGTCGAGATTTCCTGAGTAATTCAGCCATGTAAAACTTCTCTGCAAGAGTGGTGTCTTAGACACTCCGTTCGGACTCGGCGATAAACAGTAGGTCCCATATCATTGAGCTAATATGAATCGGGGTGCACTCATTGATATGAGAGAAGTCTCCCTTGTCCCTTCTGGGATGTTTGTGGAACAATTATATATGGAACCCTCAAGGATCTCGACGTCCAGGACGTCCAAAACACACATGGCGCAAAACAATCCAAAATGAATTATCACGAATTAATAAATCAATCAATGATTTAAAAACAATATGTATCGATAAAATAAGATATAATTTTCTTGCAGAAGCCCTATGCTCCCAAGAGGAACAATAAAGGAAAAAAAGAAACATTTCCACCGTAAAGTGTTTATATAGGTCCACGTTTTGATATAGCCCCCATAGGACGATATCTCCCGATTTTTGGTATTTTGAAGGTTTTGGCCTCATTATCACACCGAGATGGCTGAAATTTGGTATTTAGTCTTCGTTGGTGGTATAAAACTTTCCCCAGAAATTTTTAGGTATAGGTCCAGGCCATCATGTAGCCCCCATAAAACGGTACCTTCCGATTTTCGGTATTTTTAAGATTGTGGCCACATTAATCCACCGAAATGGCTGAAATTTGTGGTGGAGGGTATAAAAAGTTCGGCCCGACCGAACTTAACGCTTTTCCTACTTGTTGGTTATGTAATTTGGCGCTGACTGTGTTGTTACAGTTTTTGGTACATTATCTCAAGAATTATGTATATTTTGTGTGGAAGATATATGAAAAAGTGGACCGATATAGTCCATATTCTATCTGGATCTATTTTTTGAAGAAATATTGCAATATACATTTTGAATCAAATCAGTTACTCCCGTCGAGATTTATCGTGAGCACCAATTTAGAGAATATTTTTTCGGGTCATTTCCTCAGGAAGTATAGATGTGCGATTGAAAATACTTGTATTGTCGTAATGGGCGAATATGATTTGTTGACAAAAAATCAACGCGATTTGAAGCTGAGGGTAAAATTGTTCTTATTGAAATTACATTTACCTTTCTCCACTTAATTTGAAGCAATGCTTTGCAGTAAAATCATGAGTTCGTATGGAATAACTTCCATACAATTTGGCTGGAAATTCAACCATTAAAAAAGTTTTCATTACCCACAATTCTGATTTAATTTTATAAATTTCCACTTCTTCGTCATGATGGAGTGAATAAAAGCTTTAGTCCGTTAAAGTAGTTTATTAAGTTTTAAAGACGAAGACGTTATCGAAACCTTTTTGTTATATTTCCGTAAAACCCTTAAAGACTGTTAAACTAATTAAAGCTCTAGCTATCCATTAAAATGTTTAAAACCCACAACAACAACATAATTTTATTGCCACCACAAATATATTTACCCGAACATAATGTTTCAGTATATGCATTGTACAAATCTACGAAACGAAATCTTTATTGAAATGTTGTCGACGTCGTTATGTTTATGATGTCTCTCCGCTATGCTATGCTTTCGACAATGGCCTTGTACTCTCGAGTCAGGAGTACTTAACATACCAAATAAACAGAGTCATTAAGCAGTTAAGAGCCATTACTGGCAGCAAAGATGATAACAAGGTTGTTGTTGTTGTCGATGTTGTTGTTCTTCTTCTGCTGGTACCAAAGAAATGTACAACCGGAACGAAGTAGTCAACGAGCATAATACCACCTTCGACTTAAGCATGACACTCATCACGCAAGTAATAATAATGTGTTGAGGGGAAAATGTGTTTTTTTTTCTGCGAAAGCTATTTCACATTCGCTCACATTTACTAGTTAGTCAACCGCATGTTCTTATGATTTCTGACAGCTAAATGAAATCCTTTATGTTAGACGACATCGTTGTCGTCTTCATGTGGCTTCATGTTGATGTTATGTGTGTGTGTGTGTGTTTTTTTTTCTTTCTTGGGCTTTCTTGTTTCCAACCATTCATTCTTTTACGCTTCTTGTGTTGTCAAAGAAGCATATAAAAATCACTTTTACACGCACAATGTGTGAAATGTCACTTAACAAGGATTTACTTACTCTCACGTCTATGCCATTTGCGTGTGTGCATGCAAGTGAATCGAAAAGGTGGAACTCCTTTAGGTGTACAGTGGTTCATTTATGTAGATTTGAAAGGAAGGCGTTACGCTTTGAATTGAGGTATATATTTTTGTACTAAATTTCTTGAGATCTCTGCCAAAAATGAGAAAGTAAGTATTCTAAGTTTTTCAGGAATGTAAAAGTCCTCTACAGAGTTGACTTGGGATCCGCTGTACGGACTAGGTAATAAAAAGAGATCCCCTATAACTGATTTATACGAGAGGGGAACTCCTCTTTTAAGATGTTTGTTGGAACATTTGTATGTGAATATGTTTGTACTATACTCATTAATACAAGGAAACCCACCTTGATCATTCTGGTGTGTTTGTGGAAAATATTTCTGATTAACTTTACTTCAATCCTTTCCACTGTTACCCTTTACAACAAATGTTAAAGGTGTTAACGAACAAATATAGTGGTGTTACTTTAGCAAACCTACAATCGTACACACAACTGCACAATACACACATTATTAATGTATGGTTACCGGTATTAACGTTTATGACAAAACCAGGAAACCATAAGTAAATTCTAACGTTAGGGTGTACGAGTATGTGTGTCTGCTACAAATTGAATGTTAAATCTTAGTATGCGTGCCAAAGACATTGTGAACGGAAGTTGTAATGAATGTATATGAGTGTTATAATCACCACAAGTATGGTTAATGTCTTAATGAAATTATGGTGATGATGATGACGATTTTCATACATTCCAAACACTTTAACTTATTGAAAAGTGACAACAACAGAGATAACTGCAATAAATTGTTAGATTGAATTCAATAATTGTGGTATGGCAATGACTGTAATGAATTTGCAAGATAAATTACAGTCATATTGTTTGGCTACAGCTATCAATTCATAGTTAACTAATTACGGTTGGATATATTGGATTTATGGTAAACCAGAAAATGAAACACCTTATCTACAATAACTTTGGTTCCACGGTCGGCAAGTTCAATCTTCATGCGGTAACAGTAGCTAATGGGTGATTCAAACATATGTACAAACCAATTACGGATTTCTTATATTTATTTTTGTATCATATATATAAGCTTTAAGTGTTCAGCTAATATATTCAGCCAGTTGATGGCAGCGGTGTTTTGAGATAAGTACATACTTACTTACTTAGCTGGTCCATTACAGAACATTTGTTTCACAGACCGAACTAAGAAAAGATCTCCAATTCTCTCTGTTTTTCGCTTCGCTTTTTGAAATACCGCTTTTTATACCCTCAGCATTTATGCTAACGAGGGTATATACACTTTCATACGGGCAAAATGTGCCTCATCGAAATAATGGTTTTAGACCTCAAGTATGTTTGGACCAAATGTGTTTCAGACAATTTGGAGGCGATTGAGCAATGTCCGTCCGTCTGTCTGTCTGTCTGTCACGATAACTCTCGAACGGATGAACCGATTCGGTTCAAATTTTGGCTTTCATAATATTTTGCCCAAACTTAGTTTAAGTTCGAAGATGGGCTATATCGGTCCACTCCCTTCGGTACCTCCCACACAAAAGTTCGAAAATGTTCGGAAAATTTGTGCGCACGATAACTCTTGAAGAGAGTAACCGATTTGGTCCATACTTTGCGCATCGTAAAGTGTGCACCAGACTTAGATAATGTTTCAATATGGACTCAATCGGCCCTCTCCTTCGGGTACCTCCCACACAAAATTTGGGAAAAGTTCAGTTTAGGGTAATCTCTCGAATCGCTTTGATTTTTGTTTTAGCAACTTGTATTAACCGCCCTCCATACAACGGTACAAGTTTCATTAGGGGCATGTCCATACTTCCTGAGAATATAGCCTGAAATGTGCAAAAAAACCCGTATGACACCGTGTGAGGCGGTTGGAGCGCAAGATAACTCTAGAACGGATTTTGGCGTTAGTAACATTTTGTTCAAACATAGTTTACGTTTGAAGATAAGCCATATCGGTCTACTCCTTCAGGTTCCTCCCCTACAAAAGTTCAAAAATGTTTGGAAAATTTGTTCATACGGTATCTCTTGAAGGGAGTGGCCGAATTGGTCCATACTTTACACATCCTAATATATCTACTAGATATAGATCAAGTTCAAATATGAACTATATTTGTCCACTCCATCCGGTACCTCCCACACAAAATTTCGGATAAGTTCACTTTAAGACCTGCTATCGAATCACTTTGATTTTTGTTGAAGCAACTTGCATTCGCTGCCTCAATTACGATCGTAAACGTTTTTTCAGCGGCAAGTCCATACTTCTTAGGCAAACATCCCGAAGGGTGTTAAAGCCCCCTATGGCACCATATGTAGTGGCTGGAAATCCACTTCCATAATGGTCAATGTAGATCCATTCCTTTTAGTATCTCCTCCGCAAAACTTTTGATCTCTAATCCTAATGAACATTTTTGTGGTTCAAATTCCCAATATTTTTAAAAACCCCTAAATACATACGTGTTTGGGAAAAATTATTTCAATATATACAGGCTGAGGGCATATCTCTGTCGGCAAAGCCGACTGACACTTTTTTACTTGTTATTTCTTCATCCACTTGTATGCTCCATCGAAGCTAAGGCCTCCCGATTCTGCGTGCATCGCCATGTGGCACGTATTCATACGTATTTTTAGCGGGTTCATCATAGTTAATTCTTATGATATGGCCTAGCCAACGCAATCGTTGCATCACGATACGTTTAACTATATTCATGTCTTTGTATAGCTTATATAGCTCGTGGTTCATACGACGTCGATATTCACCGTCAACGCAAATCGGCCCGTAGATCTTTCGAAGAATTTTCCTCTCAAACACACTAAGAACTGCCTTATCTGCTTGTGCAAGTACCCAGGCTTCGGAGCAATACATTAGCACGGGCAGTATCAGCGTTTTGTATAGTGTTATTTTTGTTTGACGAGATATGGCTTTGTTTTTAAATTGCTTATTTATGGCAGTGCCGAGGTAGACGAAGTCTTTAACTACCTCAAAATTATAGGTACCAACTTCCACAGTTGGTCCGAGCTCTATGGACGCTTTGCGCGTCGACACCATTAGCTTGGTCTTTTCGCCGTTTACCGCCAGACCCACTTTCGCAGATTCGACCTTCCTAAAGGTATCAGTTACTTCCTTTACTGATCGTATCGTATTACCTTTTCCAGCAAAATGTTGAATAGCTTATACGAAATGCTGTCTCCTTGTCTGAAACCTCTTTTGGCACTGAACTGTTCGGAGAGGTTCTTTCCAATTTTAACTGATGACCTAGTGTCAGTTAAAGTCATCTTACAAAGCCGGATGAGCTCTGCGGGGATACCAAATTCAGACATAGCATGGAATACCTTTGATCGGAGGGACTGTCGAAAACTGCTTTATAGTCGACAAAAAGGTGATATGTGTCGATCTGCATCTCTTGGGTCTTCTCAAGAATTTGCCGCAGGGTAAATATCTGGTCAATGGTGGACTTGCCACATTGGTATGGTCGAATTATTTCGTTGACCATTGGCTTTAGTCGTTCGCACAATATCCTTGGCACTATCTTATAGACAATAGGGAGAAGACTTATGCCCCTATAGTTTGAGCATACGGTCTTATCTCCTTTCTTGTGGACGGAACACAGGATGCTCAAGTTCCAATCGTCGGGTACGCGTTCTTCCTGCCAGATGGTGCTAACTAGCTGATGAATACACCTTATCAGCACGCTGCCTCAGGTTTTAAACAGCTCGGCTGGTAAGCCATCGGCTCCTGTTGCTTTATTGTTCTTCAGCCGGTTGATTGCTGTTTCTACCTAATCTTGGCCGGATGGTATACATTCTATACCATCTTCTGGGATTGGATCTGTGGTATCATCGTCTTCGCTACTATTGGATACCTGCAGATTAGAAAAATGTTCCTTCCATATCCTGAGCACGCTTTCTGTACCTGTTACCAGATTCCCTTGCTGGTCTCTGTTTGATGTTTCACTCTTTGGCAGAATTTTCGGACTTCATTCTGGCTCCTGTACATCTCAATTTTTTCACACCCCCGCTTTTCCATTTCTCCCTTTTTCTTGCGGAAAAGACGCTTCTCTTCTCTCTTTTTCTCCCGATAGCTCTCTAGTGCGCTACGCGTTGCTACTGATTGTAAGAAGCTCTATATGCCGCATTTTTCTCTTCGTTAGCAGCACGACACTCCTGGTCATACCATGATTTCCTTTGTGGAGGTCTCTGGAATCCAAGTATGGATTTTGCGGCTGTTTGCATGGAGTGGGCAATATTTTGCCATTGTGCTGTTATGTTATCGGGCAGAGGAGTGATCTCATTAAGCAATTGGGTTAGTTGAGTGGAATATGCTGTGGCTATATGTTGTGTTTGCAGCCTTTAGCCGTTTAGACGGGTACGTACCTTTGCTGCAACATGGTAGTGGTCCGAATCAATGTTTGCGCCTCGGAACTATCGAACATCCAACACGCTCGATGAATGTCTTCCATCTATCACAACATGATCAATTTGATTACTTGTTCTTTGATCTGGAGACAGCCAGTTGCCCTTATGAATATCGAGATGTTTAAATCTGGTACTGCTAACTACCATGTTTTTTGCAGCTGCAAAGTCTATCAGCCTCATACCATTGTCAGATGCTTCACTGTGGAGATTGAATTTCCCAACTGTTGGGCCAAAGATATTCTCCTTTCCAATTTTGGCATTAAAATAGCCTAGAATGATTTTAATGTCATGGGCAGGGCAACGGACATATGTTTCTTCTAAGCGCTCGTAAAATATATCTTTGGTCTGTTCGTCCTTTTCTTCATTGGGACAAATAAAGCTGATGTTGAAGAATTTAGCAACTCTTTTGCAGCAAGTACTTTTAAATTACGTCTGCCAATGCGAAGACTGCACCTTCTCTATAAAGAGTGCGAACATTCCAGGTGTAGATTCGCAGATCATTGCCCTTAAAACGTTTGCCAACCTAGATAAGTACATTCAGCTTGAAATATTGGCTCAAAAGATCTCAAGACACGGCGGCTATCAAACAAATGTACTGCTTAGCAACATAACTCTCCAAACAAATAGCCGATTATGTCCAACCTTTTTATATCGTAATATATCTTCCATATTTGCAAAAAGTTCGAAGGTCAAACATAACGATTCACTTCATAGGGTATCTACCAAACAGAAGTAAAAAAAAAGTCGATTAGGTGGGCTGTTGCATAATAGTTTCAAAAATGTTTATAGAAAAAGGTCCACATTTATTCGGAACATCTGCAATTGTCAAAATAAAGAACCATAAAGAACCAAATATTCTAGGAGAGATTCCCACACATCAGGCAAATTTGGTGGTTGTGCGGGTTTGAATGAGAAAAAAAGAAAACAATATTGCATCTGAGAAATGAAAAGTTCGATGACAGAGAAGCCAATCCACAGCCGATATCGCTCATTTACTCAAAGCGTGGAATACATATTTTTTCTAGGACTTATACTTTATATTGTGTCAAATTTTCAAGTTGATATCTCTAAAACTCAACGAGTTACATCTTATTGGCTAGGAGTTTGGCATAAATCATCAAAAAAATTTTTAAGGCATCATCTTAAGCACTTCAAATAATGATTGAGCTTGCACAGAAATTTAGCATTGATATCTGGCTAGTTCGGGTGCCACCGTGGTGCACGCTGAAGGTCGTTAATTCGATTCCCCGGCCAGTCGACGGTGGCAAAATACCCCTCAGTAATGTTGTCGAGATTTCCTGAGTAATTCAGCCATGTAAAACTTCTCTGCAAGAGTGGTGTCTTAGACACTCCGTTCGGACTCGGCGATAAACAGTAGGTCCCATATCATTGAGCTAATATGAATCGGGGTGCACTCATTGATATGAGAGAAGTCTCCCTTGTCCCTTCTGGGATGTTTGTGGAACAATTATATATATATATATATATATATATATATATATATATATATATATATATATATATATATATATATATATATATACATTTGGCTAGCTCTTTACAAAATATGGTCCAATTAGTTATTTTATTTTTTATGTAATATTTTTTTTAAGTTGGGAAGTCAAATTTCAATCGACAACTTAAAATGCATTTTTCTCGAAACTTGATTTTTTGAGGTGTGTCACTCTCTGAGCATCCATTTGTCCAGATGTAGGGAATGGGTGCACTTCCGATGCTGCTCTGGTTAAAGCCGCCTCCAGGAATACTGCGATAGGAGTTATTTCGTTGCTTGCTGAGTCAGAATATCTTCCAGTGTACCTCAGATTCATCGTAGACGTCGGAATATGAAAATCCATGCAGTCTCCCCAACAACACCACATGTTATTGTTCAGTGCCCCGGAAACACATCCTTAATGGAATTCAATTGCAAGAAATGAAATTCAATTGCCGCGAGCAAGGAAACAAATCTCTCCGTCACCTGCGATGTTTAAAACGTTTTGTGAAAGAATCGTACAAGAAGCGGAGAAAGGGAAATTGCCTTCCTTATACACCAGTCTGTCCAGTACAAACCTATTTCACTTGAGCTTATGTGGAATGTAAGTGGGATTACCGAGCTAGAGCTGTTTCATGTGAATATGTCGCTAAGGCATAGCAGTGCCCTGCGTTATATACCCGACATAAGTTCGCTTTTGGAGAGCAATAACCATCTGGTGGTAGGGGACTTCAATGCTGAACATTAGCGTTGGCATTCTTTCCTGGGCAATGACCGGTAGACTGGTTTTAACTCAAAGGGAAAAATCGATGTCGGATATTTTTATGCGACACCCTACTAAAATGTTTATTTTTAATCGTTTCTTTGATTCTAAGACTGCCAAAGTTTGAGCTCAATCGGAATATGTTAACACGTGCCACTGGGGCTCAAAGTTTCCATGGGCCCTTTATATAGCTAATATTAAAATCTGACCCGATTGTCAACATTTTTTGTATAGTTGCTTGTTTAGCCACTACAAAGAACTGGTAAACTGTATTAATCGATTGGACAATAAATACGGTCTGTAGAGTGATTTTGTGAAAAGTTGCCTTTGGTCCGATACAAATTCGCCTTTGGCCCCATAAAAATTTTAAAGAAATCGTTCTACAGACCACATTTATTGTCCAATCGATGAAAACAGTTTACCAGTTCTTTGTAGTTGCTAAACAAATAATCTTACAAAAATTTTTTAAAATCGGGTCAGAATTTAATATTAGCTATATAAAGGGCTAATGGAAATTTTAAGGCCCCAGTGGCACTTGTTAACATATTCCGACTGAACTCAAACGTTGGCAATCTTAATTTTTAACCAAACTAAACCTTTAAGGAGTGTGTCTCATAAAAAAAATCCGACATCGATTTTTTAAAACCACTCTAATGACCAGTAGGGTACAAAGATGACTGAGCAAACTGATAGCTCCACATTTTCCACGGTGAACAAAGATTGCCTCAGGTCGCCACACATCACTATTGTGGCACCAGGTCGAATAAAGGCAGCCCGTAATTTCCCTTGGCTCAGATCATCTTCCTATCATCGTTTCCGTCATTGCCAAGGATTTAGAAAATTAACCACTCTTCAAATTGCAGCCTGTTCCCCACATCCTCGGGTAGCTAAGAAAATTTCCCGCGACATCCTTACAGCTGAAGCCGCCCGCCACTTATGTACCTGCTGGTGGCTAGAACATCTGAATCAATGCAACATTGGTACAGGATTGTGTGAATGGAAGTTGTTCTATCTGTTTCCTTTAACGGTGCGCATGCTCTTCTAACTGGCATTTTATAGAGCACCCGATAGTGATAGGGCGAATCCATCCAGCCATTTTTGTTTACCAGATGTCTGGAAAGTTGACTGGGTGGTCCGGACTACTGAAGCCAGGCAATGATGTCAGCAGAATCGAACAGGCCAATCTCCATCCTGTTGCTAGTAGCGAAGATTCTAGTGGCACTATTCCGTCGATAGCATGTCTAATTACGCCACGCCACACCCAGTTACGATATGGACAAGATCTAAATAAATCGCGATTCAAGTTGACATTTTTATGGGTTTTTTTAGGTTTTTACGATTTTGCTTGGAAACCGCAAGTCCTATCGAAATTAAATTAAAGAAAATGTTGTAGATATGAAAATTCTCTACAAGATTGAACTTTACGATCATTTCGTAGGATTAAGCGTTATTGAGATATATAAGTTCAAATTGGGACAATGCATTGACCCTATCGCCTCCTTATAAAACAATATCATGACTGAAATTACCCAACTTAAACTTTTATATCTCGCAAATGGTGCAACCTAGGAAAAATTACGAAAACCAATCTTGTAGAGAATTTTCACAGCTAAAAGATTCTCTCTTGTCCCATTTCGGTAAGGCTTACCGTTTTCAAGCAAATCGTGAAAACCTAACAAAGAAGCTAAAAATGTGACCTGAACATCTATATATCTCAAAAAATGGTAAAACCTAGGAGCAAATCACAAGCATCAATCCTTTAGAGAGTTTTCACAGCTACAGCATTTTCTTTAGTCTCAATTCGATAGTATTCGCGGTTTCCAAGCAAAATCGTGAAAACCTAAAATAAACTTATAAATGTGAATTTTGACCGCGATTTATTTAAAAATCCCTCCAGCGATTTTTTATTGTTTTTGGATCTTTTCTCACCGATGAACAGTGCTGTTTCAAAATCCGCAAAAACTTCCCAGGTGTAAATGGTTTTCACTTAAAGTTAGTTAAGGCGCACCACGTATGACTTTGTTTTATATAGAGATACAGTCAATACATTGTCCCAATTTGAACTTCTATATCTCAATAACGGTAAAACCTACCACAATATCATAAACGTCAATCTTGTAGAGAATTTTCATAGCCACAACATTTTCTTTGGTCTGGTTTCGATAGGGCTTGCGGTTCCCAAGCAAAATCGTGAAAACCTAAAACCTAAAAAGCGTTTCGGCGATTTTTTGGTTTTTTTATTTTTCTCATCTATGAACAGTGTAGTTTCAGAATCTGCAAAAACTTCCCAGGTGTAAGCACCTTCCATTTAAAGTTGCTTCAAGATAACCGTGTGTTTACAGCAAGAACCACTTTCCCCCAAATATTTCGAAGGCTGCAGTTACCATATACAACATTTCACCATTTCTTCAGAAATTTCCTCTGAAATTTCTTCCCCAAATCAATGTATTTTTTTATTTATTAATTTCTGCTTTACTTCTACTTATTATCCATAAATCCGCAACCTTCCCTTATTAAAAAAAAACAAGTTCACAATATTTCCAAATTATTTTGTTTTCCCACAAATATTTACATTTAAGATTATGTTTCGCAATTTGCTTCTTTAATAAATTTTGTCCCAGGTTAGGTACAAAAGTTTGTGTACCATTTTTTTATTAGACACGTAAACTTTACACCTTTTTATGCTGTGGCGTGCTTTGGTCTGGCATACCGTTTTTTTTCAAGTTTTTCTTTCTTCTTTTACTTCTACGACTGCAATCGTGCATATCAATCTCTCGTTCCACTCGTCGCATGACCAAATGCTTTTCACTTTCTTTCGTTGACCTTTTTTGGGAGAATGGCTTGTTTTTTCTTCTTTGTCGTAATGTTATGGATTGGGTGTGCATTTCATACTCACAGATATTGTCACAAATTGATGACAGCGATGAAGGCTTAGCGGTTGAGTGGATGTGGGTAAAAATGGAAACTTTTCAATTTCCGGTAGATTGACACAGGTGATTATTTTGTCTCGTTCGTTGTGTTCGTATTTTTTTTTTGCGATAGGATTGACAAAGAGTTTATGGATAAATTACACTTGAAATTTTAAATCGTTGAAAATAATGTTGACTTTAAAGAGAGAGGGAGAGAGAGAACAACAAAAAATTATTTTTATTTAATGTATGTTAAAGATTTACAGATATAAAAAAGTGAGTGTTTAAATTAAATAAAAGTAATTTAATTATAATGTGGGATGGAAGATACCAAAGAATGGTCCTGACCGGTTTTAACATGGAAAAGACCAGGATTTATCTTGAACCCTCTTTTATCTCAAGTGGACACTGACCTCCCCGTGGTGTCACCTGGGGAACTGCCTTTAACACCCGTTAAAGGTAGTGAGCTAACGTGTGCCACGCGTTCACCCATAAGAACGTTAAAAACTTGGGTTTGGGAGTCGGGTTAGTAACCCTCCCCTAGAAAAAACAGCCTAATATGAAAAAACGAAAGAAAAGAAAAACGAACCCCTCTAAAGTTGACGAACCCCGCAAGCGTTTTCAGGACCATGATCTGCGAATCTGCACCTGGAATGTTCGCACTCTTTATAGAGAAGGTGCAGTTTACGCATTGGCAGATGTACTTGAAAAGTACAAGGCCGACATTACGCCATACAGGAAATACGATGGAACGGGAAAGACGTCACAACAACACCTAAAGGTGACGCACTGTATTATAGCTGCCATGACACAAAGCATGAGTTTGGTTGCGGATTTGTAGTTGGTCGGAGGTTAAAACATCAGGTCTCCAGCTTCACCCCAGTGAATGAAAGACTTGCTGCAATTCGAATAAAAGCTAAATTCTTCAGCATCAGCTTTATTTGCGCTCATACTCCCACTGAAGACAAGGGCGAGCAGACCAAAGATATATTTTACCAGCGCTTAGAAGAAACATATGCCCGTTGCCCTGCCCATGACATTAAACTTATTCTAGGCGATTTTAATACCAAAATTGGAAACATCTGACAATGGTATAAGGCTGATAGACTTTGCAGTTGCAAAAAACATGGTAGTTAGCAGTACCAGATTTAAGCATCTCGATATTCTTAAGGGTACCTGGCTGTCTCCAGATCAAAGAACAAGTAATCAAATTGATCATGTTGTGATAGATGGAAGACATTCATCGGGAGTGTTGGATGTACGATCGTTCCGAGGCGCAAACATTGATTCGGACCACTACCTTGTCGCAGCAAAGGTATGTACCCGTCTAAACGTTGCAAATAAAGCACGAACAGACACAACGCGGAAGTTGGACATCGATAGGCTGCAAACACAACAGATAGCCACAGCATATTCCACCTAACTAGCCCAATTGCTTAATGAGAGCACTCCTTGTCCCGATAACATAACAACACAATGGCAAAATATTGCCCACTCCATGCAAACAGCCGCAAAATCCATACTTGGATACCAGAGACCTCCACAAAGGAATTCATGGTATGACCAGGAGTGTCGTGCTGCTGGAGCTACAACGTGCATACAGAGCTACTTTACAATCAGTAGCAACGCGTAGCGCACGAGAGAGATATCGGGAGAACAGGAGAGAAGAGAAATGTCTTTTCTGCAAGAAAAAGAGAGAAATGGAAAAGCGGGAGTGTGAAAAAATCGAGATTTACAGGAGCCAGAATGAAGTCCGAGAATTCTACCAAAGAGTGAAATATCAAACAGATGGCTTCGGTATAGGCACATCCTCCTGTAGAGACCAGCAAGGTAATCTGGTAACAGATACAGATAGAGTGCTCAAGATATGAAAGGAACATTTCTCCAATCTGCTGGTATCCAATAGTAGCGAAAACGATGATACCACAAATCCAATCCGAGAAGATAGTAAAGAATGTATACCGCCCGGCCAAAATGAGGTAAAAACAGCAATCAACCGGCTGAAGAATAATAAAGCAAGCCGAGCTGTTAAAAACCGGAGGCGCCACGCTGATAAGGTGTAGGCATCCGATAGTTAGCACCATCTGGCAGGAAGAACGCGTACCCGACGATTGGAACCTGAACATCCTGTGTCCCGTTTACAAGAAAGGAGATAAGACTGTATGCTCCAACTATAGGGTCATAAGTCTTCTCCCTGTTGCCTATAAGATAGTGTCAGGGACTATAGCCAATGGTCAACGAAATAATTGGACCTTACCAATGTGGCTTTAGTCCTGGTAAGTCCACTATTTACCAGATATTTAGCCTGCGGCAAATCCTGGAGAAGACCCAAGAGATGCAGATCGACACCTACCACCTTTTTGTCGATTATAAAGCAGCCTTCGACAGCCCGCTACGTTCAAAGGTATTCCAAGCCATGTCGAATTTGGTATCCCCGCAAAGCTCATTCGGCTTTGTAAGATGACTTTAACTGATACTAGGTCCTCATTTACAATTGGAAAGAACCTCTCCGAACAGTTCAGTACCAAAAGAGGTTTCAGACAAGGAGACAGCATTTCGTATGTCCTATTCAACATTTTGCTGGAAAAGATAATACGAGATGCAAATGTCAAAAGAAATGACACAATTTACACCTATAGCCACATGTTACTTGCTTAGGCTGATGACATAGACATCATGGCACGATCAGTAAAGGACGTAACTGATACCTTTAGGTAAACGGCTAAAAGACCAACTTGATGGTGTCGACGCGCGAAGCGTCCATAAAGCTCGGACCAACTGTGGAATTTGGTACCTATAATTTTGAGGTAGTTAAAGACTTCGTCTACCTCGGCACTGCCATAAACACAAGAAACAACATCACTTGTAAAATAAGAAGAAGAATTGTATTGGCCAACAGATGCTACTATGGTTTAAGTAAGCAATTTAAAAACAAAGCCACATCTCGTCAAACAAAAATAACACTATGCAAAACGCTGATACTACCCGTGCAAATGTATGGCTCCGAAGCATGGGTACTTGCACAAGCAGATAGGGCAGTGCTTGGTGTGTTTGAGAGAAAAGTTCTTCGAAAGATTTACGGGCCGATTTGTGTTGACGGTGAATATCGATGTCGTATGAACCACGAGCTATTTCAGCTATACAAATACATGAATATAGCTAAACGTATCGAGATGCAACGATTTTGTTGGCTAGGCCATATCATAAAAATGAGCGATGATGAACCCGCTAAAAAGGCGTATGAATACATGCCACATGGCGGAGCACGCAGAATCGGCAGGCCTAAGCTTCAATGGAGTATACAAATGGATGAAGAAATGAGAAGGCGCGGTATTCCAGAAAGCGAAGCGAAAAACAGAGAGAATGGGATATCTTTTCTTAGTTCGGTCTATGGAACAAATGTTCTGTAATGGGCCAGCTAAGTAAGTAGTAAGTAATTATAATGTGAGGTAATAAAATATTGATTTTTATGTGAAGCATTAAAAAAACTAAGCTAAAGAAATGTTGGTATAAATGAAATGTCGACTGTATTTCTTTGGAAGCGATGGTTTGGCCCGATTATACGAGATATCTTTGGCTTTGGTACCATCACCTTGACCTTGTCGCCAGACTTCTTAAGCATGATTTTACAAAAAAAAATAAATAAATAAATAAAAATAAAAAAACATGAAGCGTGGGCAATTTTTCGTATTTAACTATTAACTATCTTAACTGTGGATCGCGTTTCATTAATCTTACAAATCCGCATGTAGTTATCTGATTCAGAAAGATCATGAACATGAAAATTAAACTTTTAAATTAAACTTTTGAAATAATTTAAAATTTAAAATTCTGAAAATAAAATCATTTTTTACACTCAATAAATAAATTCAACGTATACTTTTCTCTTAATATGTGTTAAGTAAATAAGAAAAAAAATGTAAACCAAATAAAAGCATACGGTTCATTTATTTTCTATATGGCACAAAGTTGTGGTAAAATTGTTACCGGAATATATTAAAGAAACAGCGAGCAAAAAAAAAAACAAAATCTTCACAAAAAACATAAGGTTGTTTGTTTCTAAAGCCTCATAAACAAATTGAGTTCATAAAATCTGAGAGCAGACTGGTGCTGGTGTACAAATAGCTGCTACATACTTACATTACTGCTTTTTACGATGTCTTGTAGTACAAGTTATAACGACATTCTTGTCTATGTTTGAACACAACTTTCTTACACCTACACCCTGGCGTCAGTGACTTTAAGAAGCTATTCAAAGACACAAATATACAAACATACAGACCTGCATGTATATGTTAAAAGATATGTGTCTGGAACGTGCTTATGTGACACATACAACAATGACTGGATTCTTTCTTCAGTTTTTTTTCCTTTTTTTGTTCACGGTGTTATTATTATTTTTCTTTCTTTGTATATCCTTGCTATGCCACTAACACCAACAGCAAATATTGTTTGTTATTATATAGTGACACAATTGAATAAATTTAATAATAAAATTCAGTTTGTTTTTTATTTTACACTTTTCAATGCAGATTGTTGTGGGGAAAGGGAACAACGGCAAGGAAGTTTATATTGCCATGGGGAGAAAAATGAAATCAAAAGCAACTGACAGGATCGTCATATGTAAAATAGTGTACGAAAAAAAGAAACAAACTGAAGTTATTTTATAGTGAATACCCTTCCCGTCTACCACGCTCCCCAAGATTTACATATGCAGAAATAACAGGTAAATTGTTTGATAGGGAACACAATTCACTTGACAGTATTATGGCAAAAGCCCACATTGAGAAAAATTATGGAAAATTTTCGATATTTCAATATTTTAATATAACAACACGGTGCGCCTTAACTAATTTTAAATGGAAGGTGCTTACACCTGGGAAGTTTTTGCAGATTCTGAAACTGCAATGCTCATAGATGAGAAATACCAAGCAACAAAAAAATCGCCGGAGGGATTTTCAAATAAGTCAAGATCAGTTCACGTTTTTAGGGTTTCTTTAGGTTTCACTATTGTGCTGGGAAAACGCGAATCCTATGTAAATGGGCGATATTTTCGTAGGTTTTACCGTTTTTGAGATATAGAAGTTCAAATTGAGACAATGCACTGACTGTATCGCCTCCTTATAAAACAATGTCATTACTGCAATTTCCCAAATTAAACTTATATATCTTGAAAATGGTACAACTTAGGAAAAAATAAATCATTCAACCTTGTAGAGAATTTTTACAGCTTCATTTTCTTTAGTCCCATTTTGATATGACTTGCGGTGTTGAAGACTTAAGATAAAAACCTAAAAATTTGAACTGAACCTCTATATCTCAAAAATGGTAAAACCTACGAAAAACTTTAAGGTTTCAGAGAATTTTCACAGCTTCAACATTTTCTTTATACCCATTTCGATGCGACTTGCGGTTACCAAGCAAAATCGTGAAAACCTAAAAAAACCTAAAATTGTGAATTTTGATCGCGATTTATTTAAAAATCCCTCCGGCGATTTTTTCAGCTTATTTTTTATTTTTCTTATCTACGAACATTGCTGTTTCAGAATCCGCGAAATCTTCCCATGTGTAAGCGGTTTTCATCAAAAGTTAGTTAAGGTGCACTGAGCATGATATTGTTTTGTAAGGAGGCGCTACAGTCAGTGCATTGTCTCAATTTGAACTTCTATATCTCAAAAACCGTAAAACCTACGAAAATATCATAAAGGTCAACCTTGTGAAGAATTTTGACAGCTACAACATTTTCTTTAGGTCTATTTACATAGGACTCGAAGTTTCCAAGCAAAATCGAGAAAACCTAAAGATCCCCTAAAAATGTAAACTTAAATCGCGATTTGTTTGAAAATCCCTCCGGCGATTTTTTGTTTCTTGATGTTTCTCATCTATTGGCATTTTAGTTTAAGAATCTGCAAAAACTTCCCAGGTGTAAGCACCTTCCATTTAAATTTGGTTAAGGCACACTGTGAACAATCATGATATATTTCATATTTTATATTTTACTAGCAAAATGCTCGCTACTTCGTATGCGGAAAGGCAATAATATACAAATAAACAATATTTAATATTAAAATGGTGGACACTTTAATTTTTAATGTACTAATACCTATTTTAATTGATATTTAATTTCATTTTAGTGCTGTTCGTATACCTTTGGTTCGAATTTCAATTTCGCACACCTACACATCGACAGGGTATTTGAATTGTATTTTTGAAGAAGTAGTTGTAATTTCTGAATTTGTGATATCAAAATGGAGAGACCCCATATTCAAAAAATGTTACTGTACGCTTTGACATGGCATCTAAACATTTTAATTTAGGCCTTTTTGTTCTCAGGGGATAAAAGCCTTCTTCATCTCTATATAACAGTTGATTTTTTGAGACATTTTAATTTAGGCCTTTCTGTTCTCAGGGGATAAATACCTTCTCGTAAAACAATAGTGGCATAGATCAACGTTTTGAAATATACTTTCTAAAACGTTCAGAATAATAAAAAAAATCGTTCAACGCATCTTTGACTAGGGATCCGTAAAACCGATTTCGGTTAATCGATTAATCGGTTGTTAGCCGTAAAATCTCTAAAAATCGTTTTCGACTATTGACTGTGCGAAAACCGTATAACCGATTATTTTCAATCGACTTTCGAAAGTCGGAGTCAACTATTATTCAGAGTCGACTATTAATCGTAGTTAACTATTGGGCGTGCTAAAACCGCATAATGGACGGTACTTTTTTGTACATATGTGCATCACAGATTGAATCAATGAAAATGGTCGATTATATTCGATTATGATCGGTTTTACGCGGTTAACGAATAATCGAAACTCTACTTTTAGTACACTCTCAAACAATCGACTAACCGAAAATCGATTTTTAAGTTTTTTGCGAAAACCGTCCCAGCAAAATTTTATGGAAGTGGTTCCATGGGATGGCATGATTTCACTGGATCTTTTGCATTGCCCTGCTCAACAAGTCGATTTGTAGATCCCTACAAAACAACAAACATTTCCAAAACGTTGTAAAATAAAATTCACGAAATAGTAATCTGCAGTTGGAGTCAATGTCGAAATCTGCACTGCACTGATGGGAAGTAAAATCCTTTGTAAGATGAATCAAAACCTGTTGCGGAGGAAGTAAACTCTGTTGCGTGCAGCGGCGTTGTTTAGACTGCAACAGCTGGGACGGCCGGAAGTCAAGTTTCTCACTTAAATTTACAACCTGTTGCTTGCCAAACGCATCGTTCCCGATGTCTGGAAAATAGGCCAGCTACTGAAGCCCGAAAAGGATGCCAGCAAAGGTGAATCTTACAAACCGATTTCGCTTTTGTCGCCCGTAGCAAGGACCCTTGTGGCTATAGTTCTTCCAGCATCAGAAATAACTTTCCAGGATTCGTAAGCAGCACAACAACTGCGCTGAAGGCCATCTCGGTATTAGCAGAGGACTCACTCAGAGCAAGCCGTGATCATAATCTAGAAAGAGAAGTCTAACGTTACAAGAGAGAACCTCTAGATCAACAAGCCTTTCAACCAGGTTTAAGTAGCATTCACACGAATGCAGTCACAGATGCAGTAAACAGTTATCGTGTGAATGCGGTCCTTGGAGAACATCCACCATCTATCGCAGCTGAGAAGTGCCAGCTGTCAGGACAAACCAGAGTAGTTTTGCGTCAATACGCTCGGGATGGTGCAGCCGTCAAAATTCCTATAGGGCAAGTACTGATGACACGACACACTGCTCTTTTTCAATTGTCCTACCAATCCTGCTAAGAAACTTAAGTTTGCAGCTTTGTGGTTACAAACCATACAAATAGCGAAATAGCCACATTCTTACGACTGATAGACCCAGAGTCAGATTAAGCAGAAAAATGAGAAAACAAACATATTAACTACTGTTACAACATCGAGAACAAACTGCAATTATAGGTGTAAACTTTATGATTATAAATAAATTATAGTTATTTCATTAATTCCTTTGAATTAATAAAATAAAAAAAAATGAATATCATTTTTCAATACAGCATTTTCCATTTTCCGAACAAGACGTGAAAATTACATGCCAAAGGGTTGGTGAAAATGACATGCCAAAGATTAGTGAAAATGCTATTCTTGGGAATTGGTTAAGATGCCATGCCAAAGAATTGTTGAAGATGCCATTCCATCGAGTTAGTAAAGATGACATGCTTAGGATCTGAAAATGAATTGCATCTTTTGGGGGTCACGCTCTTGTAAAAAGAATGAGTGAAGATGCTGAAAAAATGACATTCCATTTCACTTGCACCCATTCTTGAATAGCATCTTTGGCATCGAACATTTTGCTGGGGTATAATCGAAAAACCGATTATTTCATTTTACTGCGTATCCCTATCTTTGACTTTTTGATTTCAGTGCATTGTTTAAAACCGCCTTCGCGTTAACGTGATCCATCCATGGTATTATATGTAGAACAGCCAAGATCGCCCATATACGTTAACGTGACTGCAACAACAACATATATCCTCTTTATTCTTGTCTGTCGTGGTTTAGCAAAGGAAAGACTCGCTCAGAGAGACTAATGCACAAAATATTTTGAGCACCACCGATGTAGAAACATTTCATACATTTTTACCCTTCACCCAGCACAAAATTTAATGTCATTTTGTACTTTTCGTATTTCTAACACCAACTCAATAATTCGGTCCTCAGCGACCTCCATACGTAATTTCAGAAGTTGTATCCATTTCAACAACACCAACATAATTCCTTTAGTGCTTATAATAGTTGTAAGTTCCAAAAATCACATCCCTATATCCAAAACTATATACGAACAGCGATACTCATTTATAGTAGTATTTAGTACTTTTATACATATACCTCCTCCTTATTTCCACTCTTAACGCCAACTGCTATCCTAATAACGAATTTCACAATTCCAGTTCTACCCCTTTACACAATAACAATTTGAACCAAATTCTTAGTAATTTTCCGTTCACTTATGATAGGTATATCTACCAACAACCACCTCCATATCTCAACCCTACACACCAGCAGCAACTATAATACAACAGAATTACACCTCTTTCATATACCAAATTTAGTACCATTTAATATTGTAAATTCCATATTTCAGAATTTTAACTCGATGCGTTCACCAAATCTAAATTGTAACACATTTAGAACCATTTAGTACGAATTTCCAAAACTACCTAAATCCTCCACTCCAACAGTAATCTTAATTCCAAATTTCATGATTTCACCTCTATCGGTTCCCGCATATCCAAATTTAGTACCATTTAGGATTTTTCGTACACAAAAGTATGAATTTCCGAAATCTGTTTCATTCTATTCTTATTTTCAGGATTCCACCTTTATCCATTCACCCAAATCGAAATTGTATCAAATTTAGTACTTTTCGTACACATATGTACGAATTTCCGAAATATGTCTCAATACTCCACGTAACAGTTATAATAATTCCAAATTTCGCGATTTCTATCTCTATCAATTCACCAAAATCAAAATTGTTCCAAATTTAGTACCAGTTGGTACACATAAGTACGAATTTACAAAACAAAATCAAAATCGTACACTGCAACAGTAATCATTATTCCAAACTTTAGGTTCTCAGTTCTATCCGTTCACCCAAAACCAACTTGTACAAAATTTAGTACCCTTTAGTAGTTTTCTTACGCAATAAGTACGAATTTCCAAAATTACCTCAACCTTACACTCAAACAGTAATCTTATTTAAAAATTTCAGAAGTCCATCTCCATCCCTTCAATCAAATCCAAATAGTACCAAATTTAGTATCATATTAGTACGAATTTCCAAAAATACCTCCATATCTCTATCCTCCACTCCAACTGTAATCCTTATTCCAAATTTCAGGATTCCATCTTTTTCCGTTCAATTAAATACAAATAGTACAACATTTAGTACATTTTAAGTACGAATTTCCAAAAATACCCCCATATCTCAATCCTACACTTCAACAGTAATATTTATTCCAAATATGAGCATCCGTTCTCCAAAACCAAAATTGTACAAAATGAACTACCATTTAATAGTTTTGGTACACATAAGCACGAAATTCCAAAACCACCTCCACATCTCAATCCTAAACTCCAACAGTAATCTTAATTCCAAATTTCAAGAGTCCCTCTATCCATTCACCCAAATCCAAATTGTAGCACCTTTAGTACTTTTCATACACATAAGTACGAATTTCCAAAGCTACCTCTATATCACAATCCTACACTTCAACAGTAAGCCTAATTCGAAATTTAAGTTTTCTAGGTCTATCGGTTCACCCAAATCCAAACTGTACTAAATTTAGTACCGCTTAGTACTATTTGTACACATAAGTACGAATTTCTACAACTACCTCAATCCTGTACTCCAACAGCAATCATTATTTCAAATTCCACCTCTATTCATTCATCCAAATCCAAATTGTACCAAATTTAGTACAGTTGAGTACTCGATCATATACTCCAACAGTAATCATTATTCCAAATTTTAGTTTTCCAGCTCTATCCGTTCACCCAAATCCAAATTGTACCAAATTTAGTACCATTTAGTACTTTTCATACGCATAAAAACGAATTTCCAAAGCTACCTCCATATCTTAATCCTACAATTCAACAGTAATCCTAATTCCAAATTAAAGTTTTCCAGCTCTATTCGTTCAACTAAATTCAAATTATTAGTTTTCGTACACATTAGTATAAATTTTTACAACTAATTCACTCCTGTACTCCAACAGTAGTCATTATTTCAAATTCCACATCTATTCATTTATCCAAATCCAAATTGTACCAAATTTAGTACATTTTAGTATTTTTCGTACAGTAAAGAACGAATTTCCAAGTTACCTCAATATCTCAATTCTACACTTCAACATTAACCAAATTCTAAATTTCAGGTCTCCGGCTCTGTCTGTTCACCCAAAACCCAACCTATGCTAAATTTAGTACCATTTAGTACTTTTCGTGAGGTAGGGGATGGAAGATACCAAGGAACGGTCCTGACCGGCTTTAACATGGCAAAGCCCAGGATTTATCTTGGCCCCTCTTTCAGCTCAAGGGAACTGCCTTTAACATCCGTTAAAGTTAGTGAGCTAACATGTGCCGCGCGTTCACCCATAAGAACGTTAAAAACTTGGGTTTGGGCGTCGGGTTAGTAACCCTTCCCTAGAAAAAACATCCTACTATGAAAAAACGAAAGAAAAGAAAAACAAACCCCTCTAAAGTTGACGAACGCCGCAAACGTTTTAAGGACCATGATCTGCGAATCTGCACCTGGAATGTTCGCACACTTTATAGAGAAGGTGCCGTCTTCGCATTGGCAGATGTACTTGAAAAGTACAAGGCAGATATAACTGCCATACAGGAAATACGATGGACTGGGAAAGGCGTCACAACAACACCTAAAGGTGACGCACTGTATTATAGCTGCCATAGTCGGAGACTAAAACTTCTGGTATCCAGCTTCACCCCAGTGAATAAAAGACTTGCTGCAATTCGAATAAAAGCTTAATTCTTCAACATCAGCTTTATTTGTGCTCATGCTCCCACTGAAGAAAAGGACGAACAGACCAAAGATATATTTTACGAGCGCTTAGAAGAAACATATGACCGTTGCCCTGCCCATGACTTTAAAATCATTCTAGGCGATTTTAATGGCAAAATTGGAAAGGAGAATATCTTTGGCCCAACAGTCGGGAAATTCAGTCTCCACAGTGAAACATCTGACAATGGTATGAGGCTGATAGACTTTGCAGCTGCAAGAAACATGGTAGTTAGCAGTACCAGATTTAAGCATCTCGATATTCGAAAGGGCACCTGGCTGTCCCAGATCAAAGAACAAGAAATCAAATTGATCACGTTGTGATAGATGGAAGACATGCATCAAGCGTGTTGGATGTGCGCTCGTTCCGAGGAGCAAACATATACTCGGACCACTACCTTGTTGCAGCAAAGGTACGTACCAGATTAAACGTAGCAAACAAAGTGCGAACAGACACAACACGGAAGTTGGATATCGGTAAGCTGCAATCACAACAGATAGCCACAGCATATTCCACTCAACTGGCCCAACTGCTTAATCAAAGCACTCCTCTTCCCGATAACATATCAGGACAATGGCAAACCATTGTCCACTCCATGCAAACAGCCGCAAAATCAGTACTTGGATGCCAGAGACCTCCATCAAGGAGTCCATGGTATGACCAGAAGTGTCGTGCTGCTACCGAAGAGACAAATGCGGCATATAGGGCTGCTTTACAATCAGTAGCAACGCGTATCGCACGAGAGAGGTATCGGGAGAAAAGGAGAGAGGAGAAACGTCTTTTCCGCAGGAAAAAGATAGAGATGGAAAAGCTGGAGTGTGAACAAATCGAGATGTACAGGAGGCAGAATGAAGTCCGAATTCTACCAAAGAGTGAAACATCAAACTGATGGCTTTGGAACTGGCACATCCTCCTGTAGAGACCAGCAAGGTAATTTGGTAACTGATACAGATAGTGTGCTCAGGATATGAAAAGAACATTTTTCAAACCTGTTGGTATCCAATAGCAACGAAGAAGACGAAGATACCACAGATCCAATCCCAGAAGATGGTATTGAAGGTATACCGCCCGGCCAAGATGAGGTAAAGACAGCAATAAACCGGCTGAAGAATAATAAGGCAGCAGGAGCGGATGGCCTACCAGCCGAGCTGTTTAAAATCGGAGGCGACACACTGATAAGGTGTATTCATCAGCTAGTTAGCACCATCTGGCAGGAAGAACGAGTACCCGACGATTGGAACCTGAGTATCCTGTGCCCCGTCCACAAGAAGGGAGATAAGACTTTAAGCTCTAACTATAGAGGCATAAGTCTTCTCCCTATCGCCTACAAGATAGTGTCAGGGATATTGTGCGAACGACTAAGGCCCATGGTCTACGAAATAATTGAACCATACAATGCGGCTTTAGACCTGCCAAGTCCACCATTGACCAGATATTTTCCCTGCGGCAAATCCTGGAGAAGACCCAAGAGATGCAGATCTACACCTACCACTTTTTTGTCGATTATAAAGCTGCCTTCGACAGCCCGCTACGTTCAAAGGTATTCCAAGCAATGTCTGAATTTGGTATCCCCGCAAAACTCATTCGGCTTTGTATAATGACTCTAACTGACACAAGATCTTCAGTTAAATAGAAAAGAACCTCTCCGAAGAGTTTTGTACCAAAAAGGGTTTCAGGCAAGGAGACAGCCTCTCGTGTGATCTCTTCAACATCCTGCTGGATAAGGTTATTCGAGAGGCAATCGTCAAAAGAAGTGGCACAATCTACACCAATAGCCACATGTTACTTGCTTATGCTGATGATATAGACATCATGGGACGATCAGTAAAAGAAGTAACCGATACCTTTATGAAGGTCGAAGGATAATCTGCTAAAGTGGATCTGGCGGTAAACGGCGGGAAGACTAAGTTGATGGTGTCGACGCGCAATGCGTCCATAGAGATCGGGCCAACTGTTGACGTTGGTTCCTATAATTTTGAGGTAGTAAAAGAATTCGTATACCTTGGCACCGCCGTAAACACAACAAACGACATCAGTTGTGAAATAAGAAGAAGAATTGTATTGGCCAAGAGTTGTTACTTTGGCTTAAGTAAGCACTTTAAAAACAAAACCACAACTCGTCAAACAAAAATAACGCTTTACAAAACACTGATACTACCCGTGCTGATGTATGGTTCCGAAGCCTGGGTACTTGCGCAAGCAGATAAGGCAATGCTTGGCGTGTTTGAGAGAAAAATTCTTCGAAAGATCTACGGACCGATCTGCGTTGACGGTGAATATCGACGTCGTATGAACCACGAGCTGTATCTGCTATACAACGACATCAATATTGTTAAACTTACCGAGATGCAGCGATTGCGTTGGCTAGGCCATATCATAAGAATGAGCGATTATGAACCCGCTAAAAAGGCGTATAAATATGAGCCGCTTGGCGGTGCACGCAGAATTGGCAGGCCAAAGAATAGATGGCGCAAACAAGTGGACGAAGAGATGACAAGGCGTGTTATTCCAAAAAGAGAAGCAATAGACAGTGAGAAATGGAGATCTTTTCTTAGTTCCCACACCCAAATTTCAAGATTCTAGCTTCAGACGTTTCGTCTGGGCGATGATCTGTCACTCACTCACTTATCACTAATCTCTTGTATATAAAAATATTTAATATTTTTAGTTAACTTTTAAAATCCATTTGTTATTATTTTCAATGCGGTAATAGAGATCATTTTTTATTCATTACTATTCATAAATGAAGATGATGTTATAACATCTGACGCTAGGTTTAACTTATCACTTCTACTTTTCTTTTTTCACATACCTAACTTCAAATTTATTAACTTTGCTATCATGATTTCCTTGTCCATGTGTGTATGGCTCTGTTTGTTTGTCCATCTTAACGTGTTTATATACTGTCCACTATACTAAGCTCATAACAGTCTAAGCTCCTAAGCATCATTCTAAACAATTTAACTCATGATAAGCTTAATAAATAGCATACTTTGTTTTTCTTTTTGTTGTTATTGTTTTTGTTGTCACTCAAAGGACACCTTAATGCCAGAGTGATATCGTTGTGTATACGTACATACACTTGTATACATCTATGCTCTGTGGGACAGGAAGATTGTGTGTTGCCAGTGACATGGATATATTCAACGACTGGTTTTGGTAGATTGTTCTGATTTTCATGGTGCTTGTACCATTTGATTTCAAATATATGCTACATAAGTACAACATATTGAATTGGGAATATATTTTTACGGAATTCCTTAAATAGTTGAATCAATATATTAATTGAAATTCCCCTAATATATTGAATGTTGACACAGTTACAAAGATTTTTGAAATTAATTATTATACGAAGGCGTGGACCTATACGGACAAATTTCAAGTGGAAAGTTGTATATCTCCAACTAAGATCAAGTTCCAAATTCCATTTCGGTGCGATATTGAAGCCTCAACCTCCAAAATAACCAATCAACCAATATTCAGTACCAAACATCCTAGGAGTAATAAAAACACCTATACCAAATTATAGTGCTTTATTTTAAAAATTGGGAGACTGGCGGACATGGTTATATCGACTTACTTTATAGGGTCGCCGACGAATATACGAGTACACGAATAGAAGTACAGGAAGCAGTATTGCCAATATAGATAATACAACTATGGCCTGCTTCCCTCACATTATTTACTTGTCTTCAGTTTCCCCTTTCCGACATCCCAAACAACATTCCTCTCCAACATTGTGTATACTGTTCCCACATTTCGACTCGTATCCACACATCCAACATGTATTTCTGTTACTGCATGTGTGCCATTGTGATGTGCGAAAAGTGTCCGACATCAATTCCTCTTAAAATTAATAGCTCTAATAAAATGTCTGTGACAGGCAACACTTCATAAAAATCTCCGTAAATTGTTTGTGAATGGTTATGAACGCTAAACGGATATAGAGAAGCATATGTGTGTGGAGTGTTTGTGTATGTACATTAGGGTTATGACTATTTTACAACCTCATATCCCTGTATCATAGCGTGATGAGTTTTGCCATAAGATTACATAAAATCATAATTATAAGGTGATTCGGTGAAAAAACCTCACGCACAAAATGATTTTAAAATTTGAATTTATCAAAATTATGGAAAAATTTTTGAAGTTACTGTAAGCAGATATACAATTGAAAATAAACTTTAGAGTCACATGAGATAATAAAACTGACATAACATTTATTTCTGACTAATTTTCTTCAATTCTGAGAATCGTAAAAATGCCGTAAACGGTTTTTTTTAAAGATATAATTTTTTAACAAAAACAAAAAATTTAAAATTTTTTCAAAGTGGTTTGTGCATGACCTTTTTCAATATTTAACTGAAATAAACATTATTATAGTTATTAGTAGGCTTATATTTATTCATTCGTTAAACAAAAATAATTTTTGAAATTTTTTTTTTCATTTCATACATTTTTCAAAAAAATTTATTTTTGAAATCGATTTGTGCGTGAACTTTTTTTATATTTCAATGGAATAAACGACAGCGTAGTGATTATTAGGCAAAAGTTCATTCATCCCTGCTACAGGAAATCATTTTTGAGAAAAAATGTCAAAAAGTCATAACCCTAGTGTACATACAATTCAGTGTGACATTCTTCGTCCAAGAAATTGTCGCATTGTGTCCACACACAAACATACACACATTGTTAGATTGTGTGTGTTGCTCATAATAAAGAGGTAACATATTGTTAAATCATTTAAAGGATAACAAAAAAGGACACGACATAAAAACACAAAAAAATTCTTGATAGGATTTAAGAGCATTTAATTTGAGCATATTATGAAGAGCAAAAAACAAGTTGTGGGGTTTATGTTTGTAACTAAAGTTATTGCACATAGCTTAATTGATTGGCATTATTTTACATGAGATGTCAAGTTGTAAGGATGTTTATGAAAAGCTTACTAATATAAAAAAACATTGACATTTTAAAGGCTTAAAAAAGAAATTTGGAAATCATTTTAAAGCATGTATAAGATAGTACAGTATAATCCGGACACTCGATAATCCGGAAAACACGGTAATCCGGACCTAAACAATATTTACACTGTAGACTCGGTAATCAGGACAACCGTTAATTTGTTTACCTCAATAATTCGGACACTCATTCGCTTTCTTCTAGATTGAGCTATTTATGTTATTCATTGTTTGCTTGCAGTGGTAAAGTAAAAAGTATCAGTCGGCTTTGACGACAGAGATATACCCTCAGCCTATATGAATTGGAACTTTCATCTACGGACAGATCGAATATATTTAGGGTCTTTTTAGAATTTTGTGGTACTTTTTGGACATATGAACTTGCCGACAAAAATGTGGATTAGGATTAAAGTGCAAAAGTATTGCGGATTAGGGAATGGAAAGGCATAGTGCATCTTATTTTGAGCGTCATATCTTTTCGATAGATATCGCGCCCACTAGTCATTTTAGTGGGTTATCGTACACCTGTTGGACTAGTATGCGAGGAAGCATGGACGTGTCCACGAAAAACATAATATGACTGTAAACAGGACCACAAAGAACATCATCGTATACATTTCTAAAGGATCTCCGAACAGACCCTTCACTGCTCTTGGCCACAAATGTGAACTTTTGTGGGAGGTATGTTGAACTTTTGTGGGAGGTATCCTGAGGAGAGGAGCGATATGGACCATTTTAGATGTTAAACTAAGTTTGGGCAAAATATGACGAAGGCCAAATTTTGGACCAAATCGGTTTATCAGTTCGAGAGTTATTGTGCTCTCCAGCTGCTACATATGGTGCCTTAGGGTTTTTTTACAACTTTCGGGCTGTTTTCCCAAGAAGTATTGACTTGCCACTGAAAAAAAAACTTTTACCGTCGTTTGAACTTTTGTGGGGGAGGTAACTGAAGGAGTGAACGGATATGGCTTATCTGCGAACTTAAACAAAGTTTGGAAAAAATATTATGAAGGCCAAATTTTGGATCGAATCGGCCGATCCGTTCGAGATTTATCTTGCGCTCCAACCACTACACACGGTGTCAAGGGTTTTTTTTAACCTTTCAGGCTGTTTTCTCAGGAAGTATAGTTTTGCCGCCGATAAGACTTGTACCGCCGTATGGGGGTGGCCTATATACAAGTTGCTACAACAAAAATCAAAACGATTCGAGAGCAGGTCCTAAACTGAACTTTTCCGAAATTTTGTGTGGGAGGTACCCGAAGACGTGGACCGATTGAGTCCATATTGGAACCTCATCTAAGCTGGTAGAAATTTCACGATGTGCAAAGTATCGACCAAATCGGTTACTCCCTTCAAGAGTTATGGTGCGCACAAATTTTCCGAACATTTTCGAACTTTTGTGGGGGAGGTACCGGAAGGAGTGTACCGATATAACCCATCTTCGAACTTAAACTAAGTTTGGACAAAATATTGCGAAAGACAACTTTTGGAACAAATCGGTTCATCCGTTCGAGACTGAAACACATTTCGTCCAAACATACTTGGAGTCTAAAACCATTATTTCGATGAGGCACATTTGCCCGTAGTTTGCCCTTGTTAGCATAAATGCTGAGGGTATAAAAATAAATGATATGCACAATTCATTCTTTGTGGGAAAAATGAGTCCTATTTTTGAATCTGCAAGCGCGTAAAGTGCTGAATATGATTTGGCTTAATTCGCTTAAAAAGCCAAAAGAAAAATGATGATCGGAATTAACTACCCTTGAAACGTAGCATAATGTGTGCTTGAATGTGTGGGACTTCGATGAACTCCTAGTTTTCCAAGGTACCTCTAAAGTCATAACAGCTCTACACGAAAGAGGAATAATTCAAATACCACTATAAAATGACATTCCACTTAACAAGGCAAAAATAAAAACTAAATAACTTTGTTCAGAGTTTTAGGGTTCTAATCAGCGAGTGATTGGTTTAGGTTAGGTTGGATATAGAGCTGGTAAAAAATCGATGGCACTATCGATAATATCGATTATTTTTTACAAATTCATTATCGATAGATAGTATTGTCTATCAATATTATCGGATTAAAAACCCCTAACCTAAAATTCTTTGAAATAAATAGAAACTTCGCGACTTTTTCTGTTTTGTGAACGTTAGAAAGCAAGTCTGCTTTCATACGTAAAAATTTTTCGGAAAAGTAAACTTAATTTTTATGTATTTTAATTAAATAAAAGCACTTGTTCTTTCTCTTTTATATTTCTTGTGAACTACTTGTGCAAAATGTCAACAAAAGCATTGACATTTCGACCATTTTCATTTCCAAATTAATTGTGATGACAAATTAACGATAATACCGATATCAATCGAAATGAAATATCGAAAATATCTAATGTTGGGAATATCGATAATTTGTCAGTTCTAGTTGAAGGAGGGACGACATAAAAATCGCCACATGTCCGTATGGACATACACTTAAGCCAGGATTGGCCTATTGTGTTCCCTAAATTCAGATGTCTGGAAGAATATTGTTGTTTTGTATAATGTTTTAAGTTATCATCATTATAGAAACTCTGTGCTATTGGTATAATCTCTTAAATGTTTGAACTGCGTTTCCCTAATTTGTTTATGTTCTTGCATAGTGTCGTCTCCCAAGAGATGGTTCCTCAAGGTCGCGAAGACCGAGCTGTGACAGAGATAGTGTTCCAATGTTTCGTCATCTTCTCCGCATGCTCTGCATTCGCTGCTTCCTGCACACCCTTTTTTATGTAGGTGTGCTTGTAGCCCTAGGTGTCCCGTAAGAATGCCTGTCAGTCTTTTTTATTCAACCAAATTAGTTCTAAATTTTGTCCTCATCTTTCCCCCATCGGATTTTTGTGTGTTTCCCCTTCTCTTCAGTATTGCCTGTGCCTTTAACTCTAGACCAGCCATAGGCGGCGTGAGCTTACTGAGAGTAAGCGAGCGTACATTTCAATACCAAATCCATTGCAATTTATGCTCACTTGCTCTCAGTAAGCGACCGCGCCTATCGCTGCTCTAAACACACCACTTTTAAAGGCTTAGCATTATCTAGGCTTATCGTAGTTTGCTCCCTGGCGTATTTTGCTAAGAAGTTAGCTATCTCGTTATCCCTAATCCCTGCATGTCCTGGTAACCATATATGTTAGGATGTTTACAGTGATTGGCCTTGTGTTAGCCTTAAACCAGTTCAGACACTCTGTATTCGCTCGGAGCCGGCAGTCGAATGGAGTTTCTCGTTTCCAAGTCTACGATATAGAAACCCAGACCCGTACTCCCCCTACACAGCCCATCTATAAACCCGCAGCTTCCAGCTGGCATCCGTGATAGGATTCCATCGATCCACATGTCTCTGCCCGGTTGGTTTAGTTTATAGAGAAAATCGTCCGAATGATTCTTCTCTCCAGCCCTTTATTTTAAAATTGCGTTAAAATGTGGCAGATGAGAATAATATACTTCCAAGTTTGGGTTACAGACCAATCAGCTTGCAGTTGGGAAGAACGTCGTTGGGTGATAAGTTTGGTAAGGAAAGAGTTACTCATAAAAAACTCTGTAATAGAAATAGAAAAGCAAACGGTCCAAAATCTTTTACTAATGTAAATTTTCCAATTTGCTATCTATCCTCAAGCCTAGAAAAGTGGTCCCAAATTTTATTTGGTAAATATTTTAAGGGGTTTCCTAAAAGAATAATAAAAATAATAAATTGATTTCAATAATGCTTTTTAACTTCTGGGTAACAAATCTTTTCGTTTAAAGTCATACGAAATTTTACGTAATTTCCCAAAAACATCACCGAAGGGACAAATGATACTTCTCCCATGTTATTGAGTGCATCCCAATTTATATTAGCTCAATAAGATGGGACCCACATTTTAAAGGAGATTCCGAACAGCGAGTTTTACGACACCAATTGCAGAAAAATTTATCATTTACACAGAAAACCAAAATCACAATGGGGGGTATTTTTGCCACCGTTGAAAATGTGATATTTTCTCACCAGGAAATCGAACCAAGGCATAACGTCTTAACGTATGGTACCAGGCATATTTATATAAGGTAGAAGTGACAATCAGCTGCATTCTTACTTGTTTTGTCAATTTAGTTTTCGAAATTGTGATAGGGTCTACTCATGAAATTTGAAACTTCGAAATTTGCTACTCATCCTAAACGTGTAATAAAAATTACGTACGAGATTTCTGAATGCATTATATTTACATTTTGATTCAAATTTCTATATTAGAGGTTTTTTCAAAATGTATTTATGTTTTTTCTGAAAAAAATTCTGGAACGACGCTATTATTCAACATTTTCACTGACAATTAATTTTCAATAACAACAATGTTGTTTTTGTAAATTTGTTAGTTGTTGTAATTCATGCATATACCTTATATAAATTTGCCTTGGCATGGTATATTTTTTCAAATTCTTATTTATATACGACTTCGTTTATAATGATTAAATGTTGCATTATTATAATTACTTCATACCTAAATTTGTGTACATCCGAAAAACAAGTCTTGCAATAACAAGAAACTGTTGGAGACCTTATAAACGTATTATACAGGTAGAATGGCACAAATAAGCTTCAAATGGCTAGATCACCTTTCATACGTTTTTTTTAGAGATAGGGAAGTTACTATATTTAATTGATATGAAGACTTTTCATATGCAAAAGCTTCTACACGTCTATTAAAACTCTTCTATGGGGCGTGTTCATTTAAATCCCAATATGCATACGCACCCTACATCGATATTGCAATGATTAGGACAAACATGAGGCACACTTTCCAGTGCGGCCTCCCCAATGAAAATTCTTACCTACCTAAAAATCTTCCGAGAAATTAATATTTCCTCCTTCAGAAATTTGGCAATAAACGTTTTTTTTTTCTAAAATAACACAAAAAGTTTGCAATCAGTAAATTTTGTATCTTAATAATTGTATTGTATCTTAACCACAATGTGGAGAGGGTATTATACTTTTTTTGTCCAAAATTCTAAAAACTGCTAAATATTGGTCGTAGACCATTTTTCGACGGTGTAGAGATTTCGTCCGTCTATTATAAATTGCAATGAAACTCCATGCTGCAATTACGAAATTTCGTACGGAGGTCAGGTTCGATAGGCAGTTCAAGTTCGAAAATGGGCTATATCGGCACACGTTTTGGTATAGCTCCCATATAACGATAACTCCCGATTTTCGGTATTTTGAGGATTTTAGCTACCTTTTGTGGCGGAACTACCTGTAATTTGACAAGCTTCTCAGTGGTTGAAAAACTACTCCGCCAATAATTTTCAAAAATGGTACATGTTTTGGTATAGCCCCCATATAACGGTACCTCCCGAGTTTTTATATTTTGAGGATTTAGGTAACATTTTTAACCGTGCGACGACGAAAGTCCTTAACTTAAATGCCTACCCCTTCCTGTTTCTCGAAAGTACAATAGTCGACCGTTAGGTTCACCTGCCGACCAAACCAAGGCCATATTAGGAGTAATAGGCGATACCTAACACCAAAATGTGAAATTAAATTAAACTATTTTTGGAGCCGATATGTACCGCGTGGTTTTCACTATGAAAAGGCTGATGGAGTCAGATGAGAGATTAGTCGGTGAACAGGTGAACCCAAATCAACAAATGCGCGAATTAAACTCGTATCCTATACAGTGCAGGACAAAGTACAAAGGTGAGTTAGAGTGGTGTGTTTCTCTTATCAGACACTTAAATTTAGTATTCCCTCGCGTTTTATCCTCTGAGGCGTCCGTAGCCCTTGAATCAACACCTAAAACTTTGTCCCTCGCGCTTAACCCTCTGAGGCGTCCGTAACCCTTGGGTCCCCAGCTTAGGATTACGTCTCGCGTTTAACCCTCTGAGGTATTCGTAGCCCTTGGGTCCCCGGCATAGCATTGTGTCTCGCAGTTAACCCTCTGAGGTGTCCGTAGCCCTTTGGTTCCCAGCTTAGAATTGTGTCTCGCTTTTAAGCCTCTGAGGTGTCCGTAGCCCTTGGGTCCCCGGTATAGCATGGCGTCTCGCGAGGTGTCCTTAGTCCTTGTGTATATATACGAGGGTATATATATGGATTTAGACCCTAAGTATGTTTGGGCGAAATCCAATTGGAGTTGATTTAGACATGTCCGTCTGACATGTCAGGATAACTGTCGAGCCATCCGATCGACCGGTTTGGTCCAAAATTTGGCCTTCGTAATATTTTGTCCAAAATTAGTTTAAGTTCAAAGATAAGCCATATCGGTCCACACCTGCAGGCACCTCTCCCACAAATGTTCAAAATTTTTGCCAAAATTATGCACACGATAACTCTCGGAGGCAGTAACCGGGCTGGTCCATACTTTGCACATTGTAAAATGTATACAAGGCATAGATGAGGTTTAAATATATGAACTCTATAGGCCCAGTACTTCGGGTACCTTCCACCCAAAATATGAGAAGAGTGCAGTTCAAGGCTTGCTCTTGGATTGCTTTGATTCTTTTTGCAACAACTTTTTTTCGCTGGCCCCATTACGACTATACAAATTCTTTAGGAGCAAGTCCCTAATTCCTGAGAAAATATTCCCAAAGCTGTAAAAAACCGCTATGGCATCGTGTATACTTCGAAATATTTTAACGAGGCACAGATCCCTTTCGAATATAGACTATATTGGTCCACTCCTTCCGGTACCACCCACACAAAATTTCGCCAAAAGGGCAGTTTAAGATCAGCTCTCGAATCGCTTTGATTTTTTATTGTAACAGATTGTATTCGCTGCCACCATTACGGCGTCCAGACATTAGATATCCTAATATTTTTTTCCAAATGTAGTTTAATTAAGAAAATGATCCGTTTCGGTTTTCTCCTTAGGGCACCTCCCCCACAAAAGTTCGAAAACTGTGTTTAAGTGCTGTACTGTACTGATGTTATTCCTTGGGTTTCCTGTTTACAGCGATATTATGCTTCCTGACATAGTGGTCAAAAAGTTCTAAGGTATACAGTGAGCAACTGAAATGATTACCTATCGATGGATGGATACCTATCGAAATGAAATGAGCACTCCTTCAGGTACCACAACCGCAACACTTTTGAACCTTAATCCAAATACCCGTCGCACAGTTCAAAATATGAGCACTTTAGCGGAACTTTACTAATAACTTTTAAAGGAAAAGGCGTAGATTCCTAAAATTTTGCACAAATGATTATTATATTAGTGGACAGTGTGGGGCGCAAATTGGACCACATAGACCAGCGGTTTCCTGTAGCGCCCATGTAACGGTGGCTGCCGTTTTTACGTTTTTCACTCATTTTTCAATCGATTTTGATGCAAATTGGTATATTGAGTTTTCAGCGGATAGAAAACTTATGTACAAAATATTTTCAATATAGGTTCGCGTTTTGAAATAGCCCCTACATGCCGGGTTCCCTCATATTGGGTACTTTAAAGGTTAAAGACAAAAATTGCAGCCGATTTTGATGCAAATGTAAATTTTAAGATGTTAGCGAATAAAAAAGCTCCTCCCACAAAAGCTGTCAACACAGGTCCACTTCTGGGTGAAGCCCCACAACCGTACACATCTATTAAGGGGTAAAATGTCAATATTTTTTGTTTTCATTTGTATCTATAATGTTTATTGGTCTATTCAGCGGGTCTATACCATTAATTTTGTTAATAATGTCTTTCAGATCAAGTTCAGGTCTGCACTGCATTACAATTTTTAACGTATTTTGGTATTTGCACCACAGCATCTAAAAATGTTGCACTATATGTAAATCACCAACATTTAGAGGTCAAAGCTATTAAAAATTGCGAGAGGTTTCTTAATTTTACAGAAATTATCATTGTTAGAATTAGTGAGTCCATTTCTTCAAAACACAGTCAACAATGGCGTTCATTGTCGCGTTTACCTTCCACTTTTGGAAAATCCAACTGAATGAAATTCCCGAAGTCTTTTTAGAAAATCTTGAATATCTCCAAAGACCGCGCGATACCGCAGCAGTTTTATAGCTTTGCGAACAGAGGAGAATCCAATCTTTCAGATTATATATATCTTAACACGTGAATGTACGTAACTCACTTATGAAATGTCTACGGAAAATAAAAAATTATAGTTTTGAAAACTTCAAAAAATCACTTCTTCCGACTAAAATAAGGGTTTTTTGCATTTTTTTAAGTGTAAAATATCATAATTATTTTGTAAAATATTAAGAAAAATAAATAATGGCATACTGACTTACCATTTGTCCGCGCCACTCCATTTTTTTAATGAATCAAAAATACATTTCTAACCAAAAAAAAATTATTAAACAAAAGTGCAACTTTAAGTGAATTTTTAAGTTGTTTCGTGGAGTAAATCGGCAAACTGAGTATGGACCATTTGCAGTGGAGTACTTAGCTAACGAATTCAATAAAAGTTTAATTCATTTCGTGTACTTTGAAAATCCCTTAAAGTTCCACTAATCTTCTCAAATTTCGCACTGTGCGTCGGCAAGTTTATACGTTTGGTTGCGTAGCCGTTATTCGATTCGATATTGCCAATAGATAAAAGTTTCAAATCACACAGGCTAAGGGTATATCTCTGTCGGCAAAGCCGACTGATAATTTTTAACTTGTACTACAATTTGTTATTCTTTAATATATGTATGTATATTCCCATTTAATAAATTTAATAAAATCCATGACCTTTATCATTTCGCATTCATCATTAAAACACTTCCCCATATGAAACACATCATAATTCCCAAGTGAATCGACATCATGTTTAAATTTTTATTTCAAAAAATTAAAGCTCAGTTCTTGTTGAAGGTCATGTAAAACGTAACAACTACAACCACAGCATAAAAAAACAACAAAAAAGGAACAAGAACACAAAATAAAATAATATGTATTATGAATATTATGATGCACGCTATCGTTAAATTGCCACTTAAAAATAAAAAATAAAGAAAAATGCAATGCAAATGCAATGTGAAGCACACAACGAGAAAAATAAAAGCAGGAAAGGCAGCAGCAACAACAACAAACGACTCCTGTAAAGTTACATTAACCTATTTTATGCTTTGTTTCTTGTTTCCATAGGGGAGAACAAGCCATGAGCCAAGCATGCCGAAACGGAAGCGGATGTTGAGGAAAATAAATACAAGAAAATGACTTGTACATGGACGAACGTAGTCCAAAATAAGCGAAGCATTTAAAAAATGCATGGCTACATGGATTATTTTTGTCTACTTTACAAGTCATAAAATTTGTGCATTTTATGTTCGCTTTGCCTCCGTTTCTTTTTCGTTGGTGTTGTTGTTGAAGCGAAATTTTCCACATAATGTGCTACGAAATTTTTATGCCCTGTCCTTTTTAATGACTTTGTAGTTTTCTTCATTGATATGGCTAAAGGATTCAAAGAAGTGTTATGGTGGAGATTTTCTTAATAAAGATATGGTCTACGTTTAGAATATAGAAATAATGTAAGCTTAAATTGCAATAATTGAATACGTGATTGAAAAATAATTATAACAACACGGATAGGTATGTGAAAAGAAGATTAGTTTTGATATGAAACAAGTATAAAAGTATCAGAGATAGGTATACCCTCAGCCTATGTGAAATTAAACTTTCAACTAAGGAGAGAATGTGTTTAGGGTCTCTTCAGAAATTTGTGGCCCTTTTTGGAGGTTTGAACTTGTCGACAAAAATGTGAATTAGGATTAAAGTTCGAAGTGTTGTCAAGTTTAAATTTTTCTTTATTCTTCTACCCGAAATGACACAACACTTTACTCAAACGTTGGATGTGTTTTCAGCTTAACTGCACTTAGACACAAATGTTGAACTTTTGTGGGGAAGTTACTCTAACGAGAGGATGACTTAGCGTTCCTGATGGCATTCGCTACATAATCCATTATAAACTGTGGTGGTTCGTCCTCGGCAGGAAAAGATCTGATGCGACGTAATACTCTTTTCTTCGCCCTGTCACTCTAGGGATGCTCGACAAACTGTCGATTGAAATAACTTGTGCACCTCTAACGTCGCCGAACGTGACTGTTGTTCTATCTTCCCTCCTTCCAGATTTCGAGAGTGACTGAACCATTGGCCACAATTCACTTATTCCTGCTCCAATGTTGCAACTATTCAGATGATTTAACAACTTGTTCCGCTTATGCTCGCCAACCAGCCTGTTAACTTCCAGTGTCAACTCCCTGACTCTGGGGTCATTGGCCATAGGTTTTGTTTTTCTAAGCTGTGTGGTCTGCTTGAGTACAGGCTTGAATCTGGATAAAATATATTTTAGCTTCCGACTTACAACGATCTGACATCTAAACTCGTGTTTAGCCTTATGTCAGTTATAATACAATGCGTAACTTATGTGTTGTTGCGATGTACTTTTAAATTTGTATACCCTCCACCATAGTATGGAGGGTATATTATGTTTGTTTTTCCATTTGTAACGCATTGAAATAATCACTGGCGACCCTATAAAGTGAGTCGATCTACTGATGTCCGTTTTTTGTAATCATTATAGCGTTCGAAAAATCGAGCTAGAGGGCTGGCTTTTTGCACCCGAGTATCCTTTTTCCATAGGCAGGTTAAGTTCGAAGATGAGCAATATCGACCCATTTTTAGGTATAGCCCCCATTTAACGGTACCTCCCGATTTTCGGTATTTTGAGGGTTTTAGCTCCAATTTTAAGCCGAACAATATGTAATTTGACATTTAAGGTTCTTAGGGATCATAACAATACTCTACCAAAAACTGTCGACATAGGTCCATGTTTAGGTAAAGCCCGACATATAACGGTACCTCCCGATTTTGGGTATTTTGAGGATTTTAGATACAATTTTTAACCGAACTAGCTGAAATTTGACATTTATGGTTCACAACACTACTCCACCAAAGATTGTTAACAAAGTTCCCAGTTTAGGTATAGCCTTCATGGGTATTTTGAGGGTTTTAGCTAAAATATTTAACCGAACTAGTTGTAATTTGGCATTTAAGGTTCTTAGTGGCCACAACACTACTCCACTAAAAGCTGTCAACATAGGTCCACGTTTAGGTATAACCCCCATATAACGGTACCTCCCGCTTTTCGGTATTTTGAGGGTTTTAGCTACAATTTTAAACCGAACAAGCTGTAAATTGACTTTTAAAGTTCTTAGAGATCATAACACTACTCCACCAAAACCTGTCGACATAGATCCATGTTTAGGTAAAGCCCCCCATATAACGGCTCCTCCCGATTTTCGGTATTTTGAGGATTTAAGATACAATTTTTAACCGAACTAGCTGTAATTTGACATTTATGGTTCACAACACTACTCCACCAAAGATTGTTAACAAAGTTCCCAGTTTAGGTATAGCCCCCATATAACGTTACCTCCCGATTATCGGTATTTTGGGGGTTTTAACTACACGTTTTAACCGAACAAGCTGTAATTTGATATATAAAGTTCATAAGGGTCACAACACTACTCCACGAAAAACTGTCAACATTGGTCCATGTTTAGGTATAGCCCCTTATAACGGTACCTCCCGATTTTAAATATATTTATAGGGTTTTAGCTACAATTTTTAACCGAACCACCTGTAATTTGACATACAAGGTTCTTAGAGGTCACACGTCAATATTCAATATTCGGAGATTGGTCCGTACATTTTTCGAAGAATTTTTCTCTCTAACACGCCAAGCACTGACTTATCTGCTTACGCAAGTACCCAGGCTTCGGAACCATACTAATGTGTGGGTAGTATCAGTGTTTTGTAAAGCGTTATTTTTGTTTGACGAGTTGTGGCTTGGTTTTTGAAGTGCTTACTTAAGCCAAAGTAGCATCTGTTGGCCAATACAATTCTTCTTCTTATTTCACAACTGATGTCTTTTGCTGTGTTCACGGCGGTGCCGTGACATACGAAGTCTTTTACTACCTCAAAATTATAGGAACCAAATTCAACAGTTGGTCCGATCTCAATGGAAGCATTGCGCGTCGACACCATCAACTTGGTCTTATCGCCGTTTACCGCCAGACCCACTTTAGCAGATTCTCCTTCGATCTTCATAAAGGTATCGGTAACTTCTTTTACTGAGGATATTGAAAAGATCACACGAAAGGCTTTCTGATTGCCTGAAACCTCTTTTGGTACAAAACTCTTCGGAGAGGTTCCTTCCTATTTTAACTGAAGATCTTGTGTCAGTTAGAGTCATTTTACAAAGCCGAATTAACTTTGCGGGCATACCAAATTCAGACATGGCTTGGAATACAATTGAACGTAGCGGGCTGTCGAAGGTTGCTTTAAAATCGACAAAAAGGTGGTAGGTGTCGATCTGCACCTCTTTGGTCTTCTCCAGGGTTTGCCGCAGGGTAAATATCTGGTCAATGGTGAACTTCCCAGGTCTAAAGCCGCATTGGTATGGTTCAATTATTTCGTTGACCATGGGCTTTTATCGTTCGCACAATATCCCTGACACTATCTTGTATGCGATAGGGAAAAGACTTATGCCCCTATAGTTGAAGCATAAAGTAGTATCTCCTTTCTTATGGACGGGATACAGGATCCTCAGGTTCCAATCGTCGGGTACGTCGTGTCCGTCGGTTCTTCCTACCAGATGGAGCTAGCTAGCTGATGCATACACCTTATCAGCGTGTCGCCTCCAGTTTTAAACAGCACGGCTGGTAGGCCATCAGCTCCTGCTGCCTTATTATTCTGCAGTTGGTTTATTGCTGTCTTTACCTCATCTTGGCCGGGTGGTATACATTCAATACCATCTTCTGGAATTGGATCTGTGGTATCTTCGTCGACTTCGCTACTATTTGCTACCAAACAGTTTGGAAAAATGCTCTTTCCATATCCTTAGCACACTATATGTATCAGTTACCAGATTACCTTACTGGTCTCTGCAGGAGGATGTGCCAGTTCCAAAGCCATCAGTTTGATGTTTCACTCTTTGGTAGAATTTTCAGACTTCATTCTGTCTCCTGTACATCTCGATTTTTTCACACTCCAGCTTTTTCATCTCTCTTTTTTTCCTGCGGAAAAGACGTTTCTCCTCTCTCCTTTCCTCCCGATTCCTCTCTCGTGCGCTACGCGTTGCTACTCATTGTAAAGTAGCTCTATATGCCACATTTTTCTCTTTGGTAGCAGCACGACACTCCTGGTCATACCATGGATTCCTTGGTGAAGGTCTCTGGTATTCAAGTACTGATTTTTCGCCTGTTTTCATGTTTTGGCATTGTCCTGATATGTTATCGGAACGAGGAGTGATTTGATTAAGCAGTTGGGCCAGTTGAGTGTAATATGCTGTGGCTATCTGTTGTGTTTGCAGCCTAACGATGACCAACTTCCGCGTTGTGTCTGTTCGTGTTTAGTTGCAACGTTTAGACGGGTACGTACTTTTGCTGCAACAAGGTAGTGGTCCGAATAAATGTTTGCACCTCGAAACGATCGTATATCCAACATGCTTGATGCATGTCTTCCATCTATCACAACGTGATCAATTTGATTTTTTGTTCTTTGATCTGGCGACAGCCAGGTGCCCTTATGATTACCGAGATGCTTAAATCTGGTACTGCTAACTACCATGTTTCTTGCAGTTGCAAAGTCTATCAGCCTCATACTATTGTCAGATGTTTCACTGTGGATAATGAATTTCCCGACTGTTGGGTCAAAGATATTCTCCTTTCCAATTTTGGCATTAAAATCGCCTAGTATAATTTTAATGTCATGGGCAGGGCAACGGTCATAAGTTTCTTCTAAGCGTTTGTAAAATATATATTTGTTCTGTTCGTCCTTGTCTTCTATGGGAGCATGAGCGAAAATAAAGCTGATGTTGAAGAATTTTGCTTTTAATCGAATTGCAGCGAGTTGTTCATTCACTAGGGTGAAGCTGGAGACCAGATGTTTAAACCTCCGACCAGCTACAAATCCGCAACCAAACTCATGCTTTGTGTCATGGCAGCTATAAAACAGTGCGTCACCTGCGGTCACGAAACTTCTTTACAGAAAATTGTCAACATAGGTCTATATTTTGGTATTGCTACCATATAACAGTATCCCCCCAATTTTTGAGGGTTTTGGCTACATTTCGACGCCTCCAAACAATAGTATGCTAAGTCGACTTAGCATGTTTTCAAGTTCTTTAAATTTTTATATTTAACGACCTTTAACTTAAATTTTGTCAAATTTTGGTAATGATCGGACAATCCGAACAGAAGTTATAAACAAATATTTACTTAGCATAGTACTGAAGGTCAAAGAAAGTTCCAAACTTTTAGAGCTTGTCCTGCAAAACTCGCTTTTCAGAATTAGCAAACTATTATTTGGAGGTGTCGAAAGTCCTTTAACTTAAATTCTGTGTAACTTTGGTAATGATCGGTCAATCCGAACAGAAGTTATAAACAAATATTGACTTAGCATAGTACTGAAGTTCAAAAAAATTTCCAAACTTTAATAGCTTCTCCTGTAAAACTCACTTATTAGACTTAGCATACTATTATTTGGAGGTGTCGATTTATTGACTGAACTACTCGTAATTTGATGTTCCCTTCAGTCACAAAACTTTTCCACCAAAATCTTTGAACATATTTTAACACGTTGATATAGCCCCCATATAAATGTATATTATATTAGAAAATTTAGGCATCTGCGTTATCCGTGGTCGAAAAATGTTTCAATCTAAAATTTAGGACAGGAAAGAAAACTAATTATTCCAAGTTAGCTAAGAATATATTAAGGAGGACTTTTTTCTTGTTTTTAAATCAATCGTTAGCATTTCCCGTACAAATACTAATTAATTATTTTGAAAATAAATCGAATATGTTATTATATTGAATACTTTTTATAATACTTATACTAACTACTGATCAAACAACAATAACCATTTGATATTCTTTTTGATTGAGTTCAATAACTTTAGTAAATGATTAATATTCAACCCTACAAAATGCAAGTGTTCTGAACATAACTGGCTAAGCAAAACACACAAAAAATCCTCAAAAAGAATATCTTTGTACTTTTAATGGAAATTAGTTTTTTGTTGTTCTTTGTTTTCGATTTTTGCAATCTTTCAATAAATCTCCACTTCAAAACTCCTTTAACAAAATTTTGCAACGTTAAATAATATTAAAAGTGGGCGCGCAAAAAAACCCAACTAACCGACCAAACTTCTAGGGGCAGGAACACCAAACCAATAGAAAGAGATGAAGAAGAAAATAACGTGTAATCGTTGCCAAGTAATTCAATTGAAATTAATTATTATTCGCTCCACAAGTGTTTTTGGCGCTTTCAAGTATTTGCACGAGTCATGGTACCACAACTTTTAATTATGCTGCCCTAAGCTGTAAAGTTGCAGTTGAAATTGTTGCCATTGCTTCTGCTGCTGCTATGGCAGCAACAACATCAACTCTTGTGCGGAGAAGCATCCTTGGTTGTGTCAGCCAACCAGCCAGCAGCCATCCACTTGCTTCTTTTAATAAAACGTTAACCCTTTTTTGCCGCGTAAAATACTTTTTCCCTGTTTGCCTTCTTGTTTTTTATTGTGTTTTGCGTTTCTGTGTGTGTCATGAAGTATTGATTAAAACATCCTCGTTGTTGTTGTTCTACTTCTACTTTTTTCTTCTTCTGCAATACTTGCAAAGGATTACGTACTGGGCACTTATCATGGGTGCTGCGGATATTAGAGTTTTATTTTCATGATACTTTTTGCGTAACTTGTTTCCAATGAGTTTTAGTTTTGTTTTCAAGTATTTTTTCGAAGTGCCCAGCTACCACCGACCCCTTTATACTTCACTTCCCTATTGCTAAGTTTTCTTTTAGTTTTTACTGCAAAGTGAATTGCTGGTAAAATGAAGTGCTTATTTATGCTGCTGTTGCTGCTGCTACAAGTTGAGAGAATGTTTTTTAAATGGTGTTATGTTGCATTTTCAAGTGTTACTTCGTGTTGCACTTAATTTAGCACGAAAAAAGCGAATCAATTATACTAATTTTGTTTACTTGTACTTTGGTGGGGGCGAAGATGAGGATGGTGTTGCGTACATGAATTTGAAATGTCCAATAGAAGTAGAATCATTGCGAATAAATGGTATTGAAGAATTACAATACGTTGTTAGTTGTATTTATTCCCATATAAAAACGGATCACTTGCAAAGAAAAGATAGGAAAAACGTTATTGAAAGTCGGTCTGCAGGTCAATTTTTTTCTCATAATACTTCTTCGTCTCCATGTGAAGTCAGGGGTAAAGCTTGAAGGATAAATGTTTTATACCCTACACCAGACTGTGGTAAAGGGGTATAATGTCTTTGTGCATTTGTATGTAAAACACCAAAGGAATCGAGATAGACCCATAGTTCCTTTGGGGGATATACATAGAATCACTTTCTGAGTTGAATTATTAATATTGGGAAATATCATTGTTTTAGCCATAGGAAGAACGCTATTGCTTCTGGTGAAAATCGATTTAGATTTGGATATAGCTCCTATATATATTATCGGCCGATTTCACGCATTTGCTGCACCAAACACTCTTTATATGTCCGATTTCGTTGAAATTGGGACTGTGTGGTTAAATGTGGTTTAGCAATATATGTGCGAAGTTTTATCCAAATCGATACAGATTTGGATATAACTCCTGTATATATTTTCGGCCGATTTCACGTATTTTCTGCACCAAACAAGCTTTATATGACCGATTTCGATGAAATTCGGAATGTGTGGCTAATTTTGGTTAGAAATATATGTGTAAAATTATATCGTAATCGGTTCAGATTTGGATATAGCTCCCATATATATTTTCGGCCGATTTGACGTATTTGCTGCACCAAACACTCTTTATATGTCCGATTTCGTTGAAATTTGGAATGTGTGACTGAATTCTGTCTAGGAAAAAATGTGCCAACTTTTAACGAAATCGGTGCAGATTAGGATATAGCACCCATATGTATTTTCACAGGATTTCACGTATTTGCTGCACCATACACCCTTCATCTGTCCGATATTGATGAAATTCGGAATGTGTGGCTAAATTTGGTCTAGAAATATATGTGCGAAATTATATTGAAATCGGTTCAAATTTGGATATAGCTCCCATATATTTTCGGCCGATTTCACGTATTTGCTGCACCAAACACGGTTTATATTTCCGCTTTCGATGAAATTCGGAATGTGTGACTAAATTCCGATTTCGATGAAATTCGGAATGTGTGTCTATATTTGATCTAGAAATAAGTGTGTCAACTTTTATCGAAATCGGTTCAGATTTGGATATAGTTCCCATATATATTTTCGCCCGATTTCATGTATTTGCTGTACCAAACACGTTTTATATGTCCGATTTCGTTGAAATTTGGAATGTGTGACGGAATTTGTTCTAGTATTAAGTGTGCCATATTATATTGACATGAGTTCAGATTTATATATATCTCCTATATATATTTTACATATTCGCACTGGTGTAGGGTATCATAAAGTCGGCCCCACCCGACTTTGATGATTTTCTTACTGGTTTTAGATTGTTTCATTTAATGCTATGTTGTCTGTGTAGTCCAAATCTGGTAACTAATTTTAACACAGTTGTTGTTGAACAATCGAACTAAAATTTTGCACACTTTTCAGATTTGGATGACAATACATGAGTATGAAACCAAAACCAATATGGGTCCATTTTTCCTATAGCTATATAGGGTTATAGCTGTACCATCCGATTTCAGGTATTTTGATGTTTTTATACCCTCAGCATTTATGCTGACGAGGTTATATACACTTTAATACGTGCAAAATGTGTCTTATCGAAATAATGGTTTTAGTATGTTTGGATGAAATCCGTTTCACACAGTTTGCAGTCGATTTAGCAATGTCCGTCCGTCTGTCTCTCTGTCGAGCTGGCTGGTGCGTACCATAACTCCCGAACGTATCAACCGATTCGAACCAAGTTTCGGGTATCGTACTATTTTGCCAAAATTTAATTTAAGTTCGAAAATGGGTTATATCTATCCACTCCTTCCGGTACCTCCCCCACAAATTTGTGCGCACGATAACTCTTAAGGGGAGTAACCGATATGGTACATACTTTGAACATCGTGGAACTTCTAGCAGACTTAGATGAGGTTCCAACATGGGCTCAATCGATTCACTCCTTCGGGTTCGTCCCACACAAAATTTCGGAAAAGTTCAGTTTAGGAGCTGCTTTCGAATCGCTTTGATTTTTGCTGTAACAACTTGTATTCACCGCCTCCGATACGACCTCAGGGACAAGTCCATACTTCCTGAGAAAATAGCCTGAAAGTTAAAAAAAAACCCTATGACATTGTGTGTAGTGGTTGGAGCGCAAGATAACTCTCGAACGGATCTGCCGTTTCGGTCCAAAATTTGGCCATCATAATATTTTATCCAAACTTAATTTACGTTAGAAGGTTAGCCATATCGGTCCACTCTTTCAGGAACCTCCCCCACAAAAGGTCAAAAATGTTCGGAAAAATTGTGCTGAACGGAGTATCCGATTTGGTCCATAATATATCTACCAGATACAGGTTAGGTTCGAATATGAACTATATTTGTCCATACTCTGGGATAAGATCACTTTAAGACCAGCTCTCAAAAGACATTGATTTTAAATTAATTCTCTTTCGACTTGAGCTATTTAGACCTAAGATATACATTGGAAAATTAGGAGTCTACCGAAGTCCCACGCATCCAACCATTATGCTACGTTTCACGGGTGGTTAGGCCGATCTTCAGGCATATTAGGATGTTGTGTTTGTGGCTGACGAAGGCAAAGCTTGGTAGCTAGTATGTATATCGCACTTCATTAGATAAATGCATATGCGAAATTATGTCAGTTAATTGAAATTCCAAACTTTTTCTATAGTCCTGCTTGGTTATCCCATTTTTCAATGTTCACAAATACTATGGTAAGTTTTATTCCTACGTCATTCTATATCAGAAGATTTTGATCATCAATTATTGTCTACTAATGTTTTGACAAGTTGATGGTGGCTCAGAACGCTAAGACGCCGGCAACCTTGAGGGTATATCTCTTGTAATCTACTTTTTTGTGTATCTTTGCATTTGGCGTCTCCAATTGTCCAGCTACTTCCCCAACAAAAATTGTGAACATAGGTCTAGGTTTTGCTATAGCTCCCATATAACGGTACCTCCTGATTTTTAAGTTTTTATCTACATATCCTGGTCAAATATGCTGTAATTTGGAATTTGGAGCTCACAGCAAACGAAAAGGTTCTGCTCAAAAAATTGTCGACATAGGTCCAGGATTTGGTGTAGCCTCCATATAACGGTACCACCCGATTTGAGGTATTTCGATACTTTTATCTACATTTTTTGCCTTGTTGTAATATTGTTATGGGTTTCTTAGCGGTCAAAAAATCTACTTACCAAAAAGTTAAAAATAAGAAATAATTAAAAAATATGTTACTGTGTTTTATTTATAAATGCACTAAAAACTAGAAAATAATTTTTCTCTTAGCCTCAATAAATATATTCTTCTTCATGATAGGATCTCTCAAATAAAACGCTTGCATTCAAATTTAAAATGGTGACAAAATTAAATGGCAATAAAATACAAGCGTTTTATTTGAGAGATCCCACCATGAAGAAAAATATTCTTATTGAGGCTAAAAAAAATTGTTTTCTTGTTTTTAGTGCATTTATAAATAAAACACTGTAACCTATTATATCCTACACCACTATGTGGGAAGGGGTATTATAAGTTTGTTTTGGGAAAAACTCATTAACAAAGCAAAGTAGTCGTCGTAGACCCCCAATGTGGTATACCAATCTTCATATCTCGACGAGATAAAGCGATTTTGAGATGTGTGTCAGTCCGTACTTCCTTCCGTCGGTCCATTATAAACTCCAGGCCGCAATTATGGGCCGATCGTGACAAAATTTTGCATGGAGTTCGGGTTCAGATGATATTATTTAGCTGGTGGTCTATTTCACTTTTTTTTACTTTTTTATGAAGAATATAAACATTTTATATTTGGTCCATGTTTTACTTCCTTTAGGGCATATACCAGCAAAGTAGCCTACATATGAAAAAAGAACGACTGACCTTTCCCCTGTTACAAATTGCAATAATGAGTGTGGTAGATAACGGAGCTACTGTCTAATATAAAATGGGTTTTCTGTGGAGAAACACATTTCCCTTCCAGTTTGTGAATTGTTGCAAATTACGTGGGGCCCAAGCACATTAATTGTCCAATTTGATTTTTTTAAAGATATCGCACCTGTTCAACAAAAGGGTAGTAACTAAAAATTTTAACTTTTTATTAGAAAATGTTTAACCCCTACCCACTATAAAATCTGCCATTACTTTGTCTTCTCCTTCATCAAAAAATACCGGTATTACACTTTTAATGTCTTCGGAGTAACTACTAATGTAAACACAGTTGTAATGAAAAACATAAAATTTTGAGTTAATACCTTTTTGTTGAACATGTGCGATATATTCGTGCGATATAACGTTTTTTTTTTTTAATATTCTTTTTGGTGAAGGTAAAGGTACCCACTGACCTCCTCCTGGCTAAAATTGTTGGGATTTATTAATTCAATAATGTACAGAGTTGACCAAACTGCGTGTTCTTAGACACCACTTGTAGAGAATTTTTACATGGCTGAAGAACTCAGAAAATGTCAACAACATTACTGAGATGTATTTTGCTAGCGTTGATGGATTCCCCGGCCTTTCAACGGTGGGAAAATACCCCTCTTAGGACACGCCATTCGGACTCGGCGGTAAACTGTAGGGACCCATATTAGGAAATATGAATCGGGGTGCACTCATCGATATGAGAGAAGTCTCATTTGTCCCTTATGGGATGTTTGTGGAACAATTATTATATTATTATTTAAGCTTGATATGATAAGATGTTATTCTTACAATAAGTTTATTTGTTCCATAATTTCCATGGGTAGTGGTGTAGGGTATCATATGGCCAGCCCCGTCCGAATATAGCCTATTCTTACTTGTTTTTTTTTTTTAATTATTTTTGTTTATTTATGATTCCACTTATTCCGAATCAATTGTAAAGAAAGTTAAATATTTTTAACTGGAATTTTCCAATGCCAAATACTGTGACAATCTTTCACAAACTTTCAGATATTCCTGCGCTAAACTCTCCCAATTCGTTGGTTAGCAGGAAATGAATACCTGTTTAAAGCCCTTCAGTAATTCATTGTCCTTAAGTTTTTTTTTGGATTCTGAAACTTCAGCAAATTATGGTAAGATCTCTCTAACAATATAATTTAAAATTTCGGATATCGCTAGTAAAAAAGGGCCACCAATTTCTTTGATTTTTTTAACATATTGTGCTTATACTTTTACGGTGCTACATTTGTTGGCCACACTTCCTAAGATAATGGCAACATATCACTAAAAGCCAACTAAACTGACTGAGTATCACGACAACATACGAAGTGGGTATTAGATCTGGCTGAAACTTTGCACATCGTAATATGTCTTCCAAAGGTATATGAAGTTCCAAGAAGCCTTCAAGAACTTCCCACACAGAATTTCAAAAACGTTCGTTTAAATCTAGCTTAAGAGCTATTTTTGAATATTTTTGCTATTTTTACCAATGAAACACTTTGTGGTCCTGTTTACAACGGAATAATGTTTTTCGTTGGCAAGTTCATGTTTCCTGACGTAGAACTTAAAAAATTATACGGTGACCAACAACACGTCTGTGAGTGAGGAATGACTGGCATTGGTCCAAATCATTGTATTATTTCTCTCAAACTTAAGTCTTATTCGATAACAGAATATATCGGAAAACGCTTTATGGTATACCCAGCGCGCGGGTATTATATAGTCGGCCCCGCCCGACTTTTATCTTTCCTTACTGGTTTTTCTTTAAACAAGTTAGGAACCTCTAGTTGGATCACCCTATATTTTTCATTTAAAACAATTTTATAATTCAGATATAGGGTGCGTATACATATTGTCATTTTAATGAACGAAAATGTTTATACGCCACGCGAAAAAGCTTTTATAGAAGGCCTGTAGAAAATTATCTGTATACAGAAGACCTATGAGGAGTTTTTATGCAAAACACGATAACGATGGTTCCGCGGATCAAACACCTCACCACCTTTTTGGGCCGTCAGCATTTATGCTAACGAGGGTATATAGAATTTCATCACTCAATCGATCCACTACTTCGAGTGGGTACCACCTACACAAAATTTCGGAAAAGTTCAGTTTAAGATCTGCTCTCAAATCGCTTTAATTTTGGCTGTATCATATTTTATTCAGTGCCCCACATACGATACAATACATGTTACATCAGGGGCAAGTCCATGCTTACTGAGGAAATAGCCCGAATGTTGCAACAAAAAATTCTATAACACCGTGTGTAATGGTTGGAGCGGAAGACAACTCTCGAACGGATCTGCCGCTTCTACAGAAAAATATATAATGTAATTATTAAAAACATGTTTTTAATAATTACATTTTATATTTTTCTTTTTGCAACTTGCCACTACACGTTCTCACTAGATTGCAACTGATTTCCAACTAACGAAAGTTTTTGTGTTTTTCAATAATGTCCCTGTATATCTGGGCACAGTGTTCCGTGTCCATTTTGTAGTTCATTCGGCTTTCCACTGGTACATTCATTAGGTGGAGCATTTCGAGCATTGTGCGAACGGAAAAATTGTGCGAACGATAACTCTTGATGGGAGTGATCGATTTGGTCCATACTTTACACATCCTAATATATCTACCAGATATAGATCAGGTTCAAATATGGACTATATTTTTCCACTACTTCGGGTACCTCCCACAGAAAATTTCGGATAAGTTCACTTAAAGACCTGCCCTCGAATCACTTTGATTTTTGTTAAAGCAACTTGCATTCGCTGCCTCAATTACGACAGTAAAAGTTTTCAGGGTCATACTTCTTGAGAAAACAGCCCGAAAGCTGTATAAAACACCTACGACACCATGTGTAGTGTCTGGAGAGTACGATTACTCTCGAAATGATAAACTGATTTGTTCTTTAATTTGGACTTCGTTATAGTTAGTCCAAATTTAGTTTCAGTCCGATGATGGCCAATATTGGCGGGGAAGTACCCCCAACAATTAAAAATGTCACTAAAATGGTATGCAAACATTGGATGTTCTAATATTTTGTCGAAATTTAGTTTAACTTTAATTTAACTTACTTCCTCTCCTTAGGGTACCTCCCCCACAAAAGTTCAACATTTGTGTATAAGTGCAGTTTAGGGTCTGTTCGAAGATCCTTTGCTAATGTATACCGATGCTGTTTTCCGTGGACAAGTTCATGCTTCCTGGCATACTGGTCCAAAGTTTATACGATGACCAACCGAAATGACTAACAGGCGCGATATCTATCAAAAAGATATAACTGTCAAAACAAGTGAGCCAAGGCTATAGTCGGGTCGGGGCCGACTATGTGATACCCTATACCACTACCCCTGTGCATAAGCTTTTGACTAGTAAAATGCAAAATATAAATATTAGGATAGCTTAGCGATTTTGCTCTGAATGTCTTCATTAATACAGCTCAATTTTGTTGAAACGCATTTAAGAGCATCGTCAGTACAACTCAAATAAAACAAGTAAAAAAGTATCAGTCGGCTTTGCCGACAGAGATATACCCTCAGTCTATGTGAATTGAAACTGTGAGCCACATTTTGGACCAAATCCATTGACCAAATCGGTCAAAAAAATTTTAAGGAAAATCCTCTTATTTGAAGACAACATTTTCATGTATTCAATATACTCACAAAAATATATGAAGACTGAACACCAAATTTCTGTAATTTTGGGTGGATAATGTGGCTAAAACCTTAAAAACCCGAAAATTGGGCGGTACCGTTCCACGGGGGTTATATCAAAACGTTAACCAATACCAACACTTCTCTGTAAAAATATTTCGCAAGACCTGGCGAAGGCTAAATACCAAATATCAGCTACATTGTTTGTTTAATGTGGCTGAAACCTTGAAAATACCGAAAATCGGGCGATACCGTTCTATTGAAGCTATATCAAAAAGTGGACCTATGTACATAATTTTTATCAGAAAAGTTTTTTGGTCCATTGGAAACCCTCAATGCAAAATTTCGGCATATTTGGGCGTGAAACATATGTAAAATCTTCAAAATTCCGAAAATAGGGAGGTACCGTTATATGGGGTCTATATAAAGACGTGGACCAATGTCCATAATTTTTATCGGAAAAGTTTTTTTATAAAGCGAATACCCCGCATCTCAAAATTCAACCAATTTGGTTCATAAGTTTTGCTAAAATATTCAAAATACCGAAACATTAAGAAGTACCGATGCATGGGGACTATATCCCAAAACGTGGACCGACCTTCCCAATTTTTTGCTCTCGACATTGTCAGTGAACTATAAGTATTTATACCAAAATTCATCTGCCAACGCAAACTAATTTTATATTTGGTCACCGTTTATTTGAACTCGCGACATAGTGCAGCGTTTTTTGAGGTTATGCGCCATTATCTCGGGAACTATGGACTTGCCCTCGAAAAATAATTACAATGACGTAACGGGGGCCGCACGAACATCCTGCTACAAAAAATTTCATAACGATTTGTGAGGTGTGACTAAACTTCACTTATTTCAAATTTGCTAGATCTACTCAAAATTGTCTGAAACGGATATCGTATAAACATACTTGGGGTCTAAAACTATTATTTCGATGAGGCACATTTTTGGTCGTATCAAAGTGTAAATACCCTCTTTAGCCTAAAGGCTGAGGGTATAAAAATGGAAAAGTTGGATGTACTCCAATAATCAATAGGCTTCTTTCTCTGTAAGACACCCATCAACCCCCAAAATTTCGTCCGATATGATCAAAATTCCGACATGTAGTGTGATTGCACAAAAAATGGAAAAAGGGTTGCATTACCGACTATTGCGATAACTATGTTGTTTGACCACCTATGACAACCAGCTTCACATCGTTGTAAAGGTGATACTTTTTACTTTCCTTGCCAGGTTTTGCTTTCGAAATACCTCTTACAGAAGAGAGATATTCGCTTTGAAATAAAACGTTGGCCTTTTCTCCAAATATTTTTTTTCACATTCCGATCCCTGGATATTATCCGACCATCAACAAAATCAGTAGGCTTCTACCTATGGAGGGCCCCTATTAACGCCCAAAATTTCGAGGCGATCCGATCAAAATTGCGACCTCTAGCGTGATTACAAACAAATAGAAAAATGGGATGTATTACCTACTATTGCGATATCTCCGTTATTTGTTTACCTACGCCAACCTACTTTGCATCATTGTAAAGATGGGATTTTCTACTTTCATAGTCAGACTTTGCTTTTGGAAGGTCCCCAACCAAAGCTGTGATATTCGTAATTATTGGGTTCTATTAGCGACTATTGCGATATCTTCGTTGTTTGACCATCTAAGGGTGATATTTTCTACTTTCATTAGCAGGTTTTGCTTTTGATATACCCCATATAGAAGCGGAGATATTCGCTTTGAAATAAAATGTTGACTTTTTCTCAAAATAAGTTTTTTGCCCATTCCGACCCCTGAATATTTTCCAACCCCTCCGGGAACTTCATCAACACCCAACATTTATTGACGATCGGATTAAAATTGCGACCTGTACCGTGATTACAAGGTTAAGATGGACAAACGGACGGAGGGACACACATAGCCAGATCGACTCAGCTCGTCGAGCTGTGTAGTTTGGTATATAAAAGTATGGGTCTACGACCATTATTTCGATGCGTTACAAATTTTTTGGCCAAAACCAACATACAATTTGAACATTTTTGTTAATGCGTAGTTTAGGATTTCTTCGAAGATCGTTTGGAAATTTGTACCGATTCTACTCCTTGTATTCCTGTTTACAGTAATATTATGTTTTCCGTGGTCAAGTGCATGCCTCCTGACATAGTGGTAAAAAAGCTCTAAGTTATGCGTTGACCAACTAAAATAACAGGGGGGCGCGATATCTATCGAAAAGGAAAGACTCCCAAAATAAGTTCCACTTGCAAAATAGATTTCTTAAGGTATATATTTTGTCGGTAAGTTCATACGTCCACAAATAGCCACGAAATCTGAAATCGTCCTCAATAAATAATTATTGGAAAAGGATTTCGATTGCGTAGCCGGTAGTGGATTCTATATTGGCCAAAGATGAACGTTTCAAATCACACAGACTGAGGCTATATATCTGTTGGCAAAGCCGACTAATACTTTTTTACTTATTTACATTCATATATATCGATAGTGGCTCTATGACAAACATTTCGATGTGCTACATGATTCTGCTATACACACCTTTCATTACAATAGTACAAGTAAATAACTACGACTAAGCCTATGCTTTGTTATTATCATTGACATCCGTTACTGGTCATTCACATACATAATCGTCCATAGTAAAATTAATATCCTCAGTCGTAAAAGTAAATGGCTCAGTTACAAGAAATCCCCACATTTGCAACATTCAAAATACCCTTCACAACTTAATCGCAGCCAATCACAGTAATTGTGAAATGAAAATCTTGTTTTAGAATAGAAACAGAAGAGTGAAGACAAAAATTAATAACATTAGTAAACATTTTCATCAAATCAAAATGAAAATCTTGTTCGCTTTATCCAACTCAATTTCAAGCTTTAGTATCGTTGTTGTTGTTATTGTTCCCGTTATTGTCACCGTTTTTGCAGTCATGTTTAGCAGTACAGCGTCGCGTAGCGTTGGTGTTGTTTCCGAGTTACCGCCGGCATTGTGTATTTGTGGAATTGAATTAACAGCTTAAGATGACAAAGTGATTGCCACAAGGGTGATATACTCTTAAGCTGCTATTGTGTTTTTGCTGTTTCTCTTTTGTTGTTGATGGATGTGTATTAGGGTGTGAGGAAGAAATTTATATTGAGAAAAATAATTTTCCTTAATTTTTGTCCGAATTTGACATTAAATTCGACCTGTACGTTTACTACATAAATACATGGACAGACAGAGGGATATGAATAAATCAATTGAGAATGTTACTCTATGTAAGTCATCAAACGGAACTATGAGTCTATGTTGTTTACTTTTGCATGTTGCATTCAAATTCACAAGGACAAATATCCCCTACCAATGTCAAGTGTAGTGTAGACATGCATCCAACCTGTACCGAGCTCGGTAAAAACACCTAGTTACATTTTGGCTGTTATGACCTCCCTTGCTATATTATCAATTGAAATAGACCATATAACCAAAATTGGTGGTCTGCTACATTCAAAGTCACATGGACTTTCACCATTGGACATATATTATAATCTTAAAATCCATCTGCTTCCAAAAACTCCTTAACTCCAAATTTTATTTTGTTTTTAATTTTTATTGAAAACTATCGCAATGCCCAACAGGTTTATGAGCGCATTTATAAATGGTATACTTATTTCGGTCGTATGACTGCAGTGCTGACGTCGAAACGTCCAAGATGTATTTTGAACAGCTTGTCACATGTACATATGTAATTTCTTTAATTTCTGTCTTTCGGTACATCCTAACTTACTACAATCCCACACAACTCCATATGTATGTGTGAGTGAGTGAGTGCTTTTGCATGACGAGTAGAATGTTGTTCATTTGTATTCATTTTGACATAAATCCAACATTCACACAAAATCTCACATCCGCACACTCACGCACAGATCTCCCACCAGCTACAAAACCAAAATACCCTGAGACACTTAGTGGTGGATCATCAGTGGTATTTATTTGTGGTGAGATGGGTTTATGTATTCTTAAATTAAGGCCAATAAAATAAAGTTGCGATGATGATGATGCCGACGATGATAAGATACAATGCATATCTTGAGGATAACAAATAGGGCAATGCGCAAAAAAGAGACTATGAAGAAGAATATTGTAATATGGGAAATAGATAACAATAACAATTTCATTGTAGAAGTTTTAGTTTGTGAGAAGATAAGAAAAGATAAAACATGTTTATTTAAATAAGAAAACTTAATCGGTAGCAAACGATATTTTTTATGCTCAATTCCTAATGATAGTTGAACATATATATAATATTATTGTAAACCATAAAATTAGATACCCTTATACAACATTACAGTTAATCGACTTTCTAAGATAATATAAGTTTTCATGGTAAATCTATGCAAGATAAATGAAAGTTTCTGGTTAATCGATTTCGAGAGACAAATTTCTACTGCATGTTTCCAAACCGCTGATGAACCACATAAGGAACAACAGATCTAAGGCATTTATGTTAACGAGGCCTTTTTGCAGTATCGGCCTTTTTGTAGAAAATTTACTTATGTTGAAACTGAGGTATGGGGTATTGTAACTCGCGAATTTTTGTAATATACCATAACCTTTGAACGAATTTAGGTAAAATAAACTATTTAACAAAATTCACCGATGGATTTCTTAAAAGTATAATATGAGCGGAAGCTGCGGTCATATTAATGTAAAAAATAGGAAAAAATCATTGAAGGAAACGAGTTTTTTTAAGTCAATTTTCAATTAGTGACTTTACAATACAATGTAGAGTATAATGTTTAAAGAAGAAGTTAAAGAATACACTTCAGAGATGAAGCTTCTAATGCATGATTTTTTAATATAACCACTGCATCAATCTCAAACGGATGCTGACATTTGAAGACTGAAAAATTGGGTTTTTTTGGATTTTTGCTCTAATCGGGACGCGCAACTGTACTCGTTTAAAAACTGATTATGAGATTGTAGTACTCGCGATTACGCATTTTTTGATGTATAAGTCGGGCGTGTAGCCTTCAAAGGTTCACAACAATCTCAGCTTAAAGTCGAAATTTTTGTGCGTAAATATTTCTAAAAACCTGTTTTCTTTGGTTCGAAATTTGCAAACGTCATTCGATTTCCGTGGAAACCCGCGTAAATTTAATTTTAAATGTTTTCCGAGTGCTTTTTTATACCCTCAGCATTTATGCTAACGAGGGTAAATACACGTTCATACGGGCAAAATGTGCCTCATCGAAATAATGGTTTTAGACCCCAAGTATGTTGGGACGAAATGCCTTTCAGACAATTTGGAGTTGATTTAGCAACGTCCGTCCGTCTGTCTGTCTGGCTCGAGCGAGGATCAACCGATTCGGTCCAAAATTTGGTTATATCGGTCCACTCCTTCCGGTACCTCCCCCATAAAAGTTCGGAAATGTTCGGAAAATTTGTGCGAACGATAACTCTTGAATAAATTAACCGATCTAGACCATACTTTGCACTTAGATGATGTTCCAATATGGACTCAATCGGTCCACTCCTTCGGGTGCCTCCCCTTGCTCTTGAATCGCTTTGATTTTTATTGCATTCACTGCCCCACATACGACGGTATACGTTTTGTCAGGGGCAAGTCCATACTTTCTGAGAAAATAGGCCCCAAAGTTACAAAAACTCCTGTGATACCGTGTGTAGTGGTTGGAACGCAAGGCAACTCTCGAACGGTTCTGCCAAGTCGGTCCAAAATGTGGCCTTTGTAATATTTTGTGCAAACTTATTTTCAGCTCGAAGATAAGCCATATCGGTCCACTCCATCAGGTACCTCCCCCACAAAAGTTCAAAAATATTCGGAAAAATTGTGCGCACTATTACTCTTGATGGGAGTGACCGATTCGGCCCATACGTATTGATCAGGTTCAAATATGGACTATATTTGTCCACTCCTTCGGGTACCTCCCACACAGAATTTTGGATAAATTCACTTTAAGACATGCTCACTCACTTTGATTTTTGTTGAAGCAACTTGCGTTTGCTGCGTCAATTACGGCAGTAAAAGTTTTTTATGGGCAAGTCCACACTTCTTGATAAAATAGCCCGAAAGTTCCAAAAACCCCTATGGCACCATAGGTAGTGGATATAGAGCTCGAACCGAATACAGCGATCGTCCACACTTTGGATATTGTAATATTTCTTCGATTATTTGTTGAATTTGAAAGCTGTTGCTTATAAGTCCACTCCTTCCGGTACCTCCCCCACAAAAGTTCGAAAATATTCGAGGATCCTTTGGAAATGTTTACCTATTTACAGCGATATTATGTTTTTAGTAGGTTAGTGTGATAAAAAAGCTCTATCTATCGTTATCCACGCAAATTTTTGAGCTTTAATCCTATCCATACTTTTGTCGGTTCATACGCCCAACATTTTGAAACCCCCTTAATACGTACTTTTTTTGGGAAAAAAGTATTTCCATCCACACAGGTCAATCGAAAAATGTATAGCATTTTCTGATATGAGTATTACTTTTGCGCCACCTTGTACATACTTATGTACTTACTCACTCAACTGGCAATCTACAGAACATTCCTCGCTATTTGTTGCTTTAGTTTTCCAATTCGGGATATCGTCTCGTTTAGCCCTTTCCAGCATAATGTTGAAAAAGTCAGACGAAAGATTGTCTCCTTGTCTGAAACCTCGTTTAGTACTTAATCCTTCGGAAAGGTTCTTTTCTATTTGAACTGAAGACCAAATTCAGAAATGCTTTGAATACCTTTGAGCTTAGGGGACTGTCAAAGGCCGCTTTATAGTCAACGAACAGGTGGTAGCTGTTGACATGCATCTCTCGGGCCTTCTTCAGGATTTGCTGCAGGGTAAATAACTGGTCAATGGCGGGGTTGTCACGTATAGAGCCGCATTGCTATGGCCCAGTTATTTCGCTCACCATAGGCTTTAGTCATTCACATGATATCTATGACACTATCTTGTAGGCAACAGGAATAAGACTTATGTCCCTGTAGTAAGATCATACAGTCTTATCTCCTTTCTTATGTACGGGACACAGGATGTTCAGGTTCCAATCGCCGGTTACGCATTCTCATGCCAGCTGGTAAGTGGCTCCTGCTGCCTTATTATTCTTCTGTTGTATTTTATTTCCATAACCTGATCACATTATCTGTGCCAAATTACCTTGCTGGTCTCTACACTATTTGGTATAATTTTCGTACTCCATTCTAGTTCCTGTACATCTTGATTTTTCACACTCCCGCTTTACATTCTCTCGTTTTCCCGCAAATAAGACTTTTCTTCTATATTCTTTTTAGTAGCAACGTGTAGCGCACTAGGGAGGTATCAAGCTCCCTAGTGCGCTACACGTTGCTACTGATTGTAGCATGACCTTTCGGCAGCAGCACGGCACTCCTGGCCATACCATGTGTTCCTTGACGCCTGTCTATGGCATCCAAAAACGGCAAATGTTTGCATGCAGTGGGTAATACTTTGCCATTACTGTGTTATATCGTCCTTGTACTTTTCAAGTATATCCGTCAGTGCGTAAATTGCACCTTCCCTATAAAGAGTGCGAACATTCCAGGTGCAGATTCGCAGATCATGGTCTTTGGAACGTTTGTGGGAGTCATCAACTTTAGGGGGTTCGTATTTCTTTTCCTTTGATTTTTTCATAGTAGGATGTTTTTTATCGTTCTTATGGCCGAACGGATCAACTGATTTGGTTCGAAATTTGTTCCTCGTAATATTTTGTCCAAACTTACAGAAACACCTTCCGGTACCTTTTCACTAAAAGTTCAAATTACGTCAGTAAAAAAGTGGGCACAATAATTTTCGAACGAATAAACTGATTTGGTTTTTTTTTTATTTGAGAATTTGCCTTTTTCGTTGGAAATCAAGCTTTATGATCAATAAGGCATTTGAAAAAGGAAAGCCGACGACTCGAACCCACACACCCACCAATATGTGACATGACATGTTTCGCCTTTGGTAATGAAGGCTCCTCAGACATATCGGATGTGGGACGGCTTCGCTATTATCTAACTTTTACTCTTTCAAATGCAATTTGTTTTTTTACAACTCTGAATGTTTTGTTCAGTAATTGTTTGGCTCTCATGACAAACGCTTAGCGTAGTCTTTGAAAGTTATGAGTTTGGCTCTGAACACTAACACGCCGTGACAACACTTTTTCCCTTGTGTTTTTCAAGGACGTGGGTTCAAACCCCAGCCTGGTCCAGCTGATTTTGTTGTCACGGAGTGTTAGTGTTCAGAGCCAAACTCATAACTTTCAAAGAATACGCTAAGCGTTAACTTTCAACGCGGTATGAGCGATTATTGAATCTTATCAATAATCGTAGTCGCTATCTTGGATTTTTCTATTAAACATTTTTAATGAATTGATTAGAAAGTTAGAATCAAAGATATTTTATAATCGAAAGAAATGAAGGTAATGTCGTGATTCAAGTGCTCAGTTTGGAACTTTTTCAGAAAAGTTAGTCCGATTTGAAAAGTTAAGTCCGATCGTTTTGTGATGACCACCTTCATTATTCGTCTAAATTTCTTCCTGACTTTGTGGTGTACAAAAATGACACTCTTCTCGTGCAAATTCCCTATTATATGCGATCTGCCGAAATCTACATGCAATTGTTGATATAAAATCAAACATTATTAAGATTACTATTACGCTGGGTTGAAAGACGATTTAGAATCTTTGATGTAGTAAGAGATATTTTCCAGGTAAATAGAAAATTAAACTTGTATTTAATTTTTGCCCAATTATGCGAAGTTATTATTCATCAGATTTAAATTAATGTACTTAATTGAGCCATATGAACTAAATAGTTTTTATTAAGAAATGGTATCTAGCTAAGAGATGTGTATCACACGTCAACCACTAAGAGACGATCGTTTTGGTAACTGGTTAGGTTTATCGCATCAGACATATTACATGTGGTTAGACAATTTTCTATATTCGGAAAGTCATATTTGTACGGACAGTCTTGCTATTTATTTGCATGTACGATTTAAATTTTTTAAATTAGTTGAACAGTTGATGCAAATTAATACCACCGTTCGATAGAGTTCATTTATCCGCTTAAAGCAAACACAATAAATTGTTGCTAATATGGGTAGCTATTGTGTCCGGGATTTCATAAAAGAGGTGGGTCCTTTTTCGTTGAGATTAAATTATGAATATTTTTCGGAAACACAATGTATCCATTTGCAATATCGAAATGAATAAACGCTGAGATTTTCAATGGTTTAGTTTTATATCGAACATGTGTTTTAATTTTAATAACGCGTGAGTGAATTGGTAATATTCAAGGTGGGTGGCCGCTATTTTAGATGAAGCAACTTCTACAGTCATTTCTGTTTTGGACGTATGTCACCCATGTGCCTTTTAGAATCAAAGATTTTGTATAATGAAACATGAGAATTTAAAGTCAAACTTATGCCTGTAGTGCGGTTCTCTAACTCATTTTTTGAGTTAACGACAAATGTCGCTAAAATTAAAACGCAAAATTATGAATGAAAAGTTCAAAAAAGGTTGACAACACTGTTGCTATCGATAGAACTTTACGACTACTTTATCTTGTTCGCTAACTTACCGAAAAATATCGTTAATTACCGAATTTTTAAGCATTTTAATTTTACCAATTTTTGTCGGTAACTCAAAATATATGTTAGAGAATTGCACTACTGATGTCTATGATAGGGAATGTTATGACTCTTATTTTTTATAGGCATAGGCAATTGTCATAATTAAATTGTGCACTGAAGCTGTATAATCCCACTAAACTGGCAGAATTCAAAGAGAAGAGTGTGAGCAGTAAATAGTCAGTTGTACACACGTAATAAAGCTCCATTCAAACCGCCATTTGGAGCATTTCTTCCAGAGCTTTGGTGTATATTTGAACGTTGAAGTTCTGACTCCCGGCATTGTGATTGCGACCGGAAAGTTAACGACATAAGTAAATTATAGTTAAATATTTATGTGAATAAAAATCTTCGTGGTTACTTACTTGTGGTCCGATACAAAACATTTCGCATAAGCCGCACTAAGAAAAGAATTCCAACCCCTTCTGTTCCTGTTCATTCCAATTTTAAATATTACGCTTTTCGATATCGTTGATAACTTACTCATTCTAATGGAGTCTTGGCCTTCCCGCTCTGCGTTCTGCCACGTTATTCATTCTACAAACACATGAGATTCTGCCTAATTTTCATTACGTACGGTTAAAAACTATTTCACAACAAAACAATGAGCAGCGAAATCTCTTTGCTTTTTGAAGTCGATTAAATAAAGTTTACACCGCTGAAACCACTAATATCCTTTTGGACTAAAGTCACCTTTAACTTTCGCTGATAATTTTCATAAAGAATAATTTGGATACAGCAGAAAGCAAATTGTTTTTTAATTAATTTATTCAAATAGATTTAAATAAAAATATCTCCAGAACTTTCAAAAATTGACATAATAGAAGCACAAAAATGTCATTCGCTGTTGGTGCATGTAAAATTTTCGCCAAAATCTGTCCAAAAAAGTGTCACGGTATACTCTAAACGCAAAAGCTCGATAAAAATGTGTAGAAAATTTGACATTTTCAAAAAATATTTTTGCAAATTTTTCGCAGATTTTTTCCTTTTCTGCCATGAGACGATTCCGAATTGGTGCGAATTGTCAAAATCTGTTCAGCCGTTCTTGAATTATAAGCGTAGTAACTAACATCATCCTTTTTTATATATATATAGATTAATGGTATGCGTACAGGAAAATATTTCTGATCCATTATTACACAATAAACATCGCTTATGTTTCTGTGCATTTCATGTCATGCGATTTCATCTAAATCAAAGCCCTTGATGTTGACACGAAGAGTTCAGCAGTGGGATTTATGTTATTTTTCGGAGTTGCAGGTGTCAAGAGCCAACAAAACAGCGTGGAACTTATCGATTTTCATTCATTTTCTTCATATAGAATATTAATTTTATAATTGGAAAGACAGAAATTTGAATTATCTTTAGGATATTTCATCTGTCTTGGGTCTTAAAAATTTCGAACACAATTTTGTAAAAAAATTTGATTTTACACATTTCTTCCGATTTCTCTCCTTTTTTAAACTCCATCCCCAACGTCACCCTATATGTAGCAACTCAAAACTTTGGCCATAGTAAATCGACTTATGACTCTTTTTTCACAGTGTTTCATGACATTATACATTTTATAAAATTAAATTTAAACAATCAATACGATTTCCTTCGCATTCAAAATACAAACAAAAAGCTAAATCAATTCCTTAAACTTCCACTCATGCATAGCTCTCACTCACTCAAACGCACACACCACATATCAAATTATAAATTTTTTTAATCCCCAAATTACAAAGTTTAATGCAAATGTGCAGCAGTAATTGCATTCCCACCAAACAAAACTTTTTGTTTAGAAAATTAAAGACAATTATTGTAAAATTTGCATAAAATTATACGACGCTGTGAAACGCCCTTGGTCGCTTTTGTAAAACCGAAACACTAACAACAACAACATAAATTGCTTCAAGGCATTTGCCCACATTACCATCCATAAGTTGTAGAGAGAGACAATTGCATAAATTTCCATGAAAACTCATGGTGAAAATTTCATTAGAGTTTTGGTTTTTTTGTTCGCTCTAATGTTTTATTACTTTCAGTTAGAGGGTGCATGTGTATGAATAAGTGTGTGTATGTTTGTGCAAAGAAAAATTTCAGCTGGTAGGGGAATGAAAACAAAACAATTTTTGTGGTTAGAAGGTCGTCGTCTAACAAACAAATTAATTTCATAACCCCCGAAACAAAAAATAGAAAACACAAACGCAGAAGAAATTGTTGCCAAAAGGCCAAATAGTTACAATGTGTATTAGGGTGGATTGGTTGGGGCAGCAAACAGTTGAATTTCAATCGATCTTCATTGTAATGTTCTGTCTTTTGGGGTAGTTGTGGAAGACAACATCAAGGCTGGTTACCAGGTCGGATAAATCTATTCGATCGATAGACATATTTGCGTCTCTTTAACCCTAAACTCAGTTTTTATTTTGAGCAATAACGGTGCTGGATGAGCAGATGGATAGCTAAGCGGACGCCCCTAAAGGAGAATGTCACAGTTCGCCAGACATAACCCTCGTGTTGCCTGGTCTGATAAATGACGTTATCGGGCAATCCGTCATTTCTCTTGGATCAGACCATCTCCCCATAATTGTCTCCATTAGCAGACCGCCTGATTTCATCTAACGCCGCACTTTCGTCAATCATTGGGAAAGCTGATTGGCCGAGTTTCAGAGCGTTCACTAATCATCGCTTCAGAGATCTACCCAATTCTTCTGATTTTCGGGTAGCGGAATGGACGTTCCGAGACATCATCACTACTGTAGCCGCTCCCCATATACCTGCTGGTCGAACACCGGAAGGGAGACCAAACTTCCCGGCAGAGGCGACGGGATTAGCAAATGAGCGTGATAAACAAGTAGTTAAAACATCTGAAGATTTGTAATACTGGAGCCGGTATAAATGAATTGTGGGCAACGGTTAAGTCATTCTCGAACACTGGAAAGGACGAAGATAGGCCCACAATCACGTTTGGCGACGCTACGTTGACTGGCCCGAAAAGGTGCGCAATTTATTTTAATTGACAGTTTTTCGAGCACACCAGGAGTGAAAGGACGAAGAGAAGAGTATTGCGTCGCATCAGATCTCTTCCGGCCGAGAGTTTACAATGGATGATGTTGCGAATGCCATCATTAACGCTGAATCATCCAAAGCGTTGGGCCCTAATGGAATCTCCATGGTAATGCTGAAACAGCTGGATGAGCCGGGAATGGAGCATCTCACTCAAGATCACAACCTGTCGCTGGCCACCCTCATAGTTCCCGAAATATGGAAAAAGGGGCAGGGTGGTCCCGCTACTGAAGTCAGGCAAGGATGCCGGCAAAAGTGAATCGTACAGGTTGATTTCGCTTTTGTCACCAGTAGCAAAGACTCTTGAGTCCTTAGTCCTCCCCAGCTTTAGAAATTGCTGTCAGGCACTCCACGTTGTTTGAAGACACTGAGAAGACAACCCTCCGGCCAACTCTGAAACGTTGGATAATCAATTATATGTGCGGACGCCAGTCGTACGTGGAATTGAGGAACTAGAAGTCCAAAACCCCGTGGAGTGAAACAGGGAGTTCCCCAAGGTGGGGTAATATCTCCGGAACTGTTTAACCTCTCCTATATTTCGCTTCCACCAAATGGCATCGAGATCGTAACGTTTGTGGATTATTGCACGATCATGGCGACAGGTAGCTTCCCTGATGACACCTGTGAAAGGCTGAACTCCTATTTAACCGACATTACAACCTTTTTCCTCACGAGGAATATGCAGATATCCGACGACAACTCTGTTCACTACGTGGACGGAAGAGAGAGTTGAATGTCTTTGTCGATGGTAGCAGAATTCCCACCACAAACTGCGCCAAAATTCTAGGGGTCACATTCGACAGCAGATACACGCCCTCACATACGCCAGCTATCTGCGTCAAGGAACAAGGCCCTCATGTCCCTATACGGCAGCACTTGGGGTGCAGAAAAAGAAGGAATATTGTGGTGAGCTATGCGGAGCCCGTTTGGTCCGAGAGTTCATGTGATACTTGTCAGAATGTCGTCCTAAAAACGTCAACAGAATGCCTCCTCATGTCTTCAGTGTACCATCTACATGAGAAGCCAAAGATTCTTCCAGTACAGCAACATAATGAGATGCTTTAGTTGCAGTACTTGCTTGGATGTTACAGTGAAAGCCTTCCCAAACACCATCTGGTGGGTAGGTCTGACACACCGAGGCACATCAAGAAAGATCTTCACGTTCTAGAGAACGAGGTCTAGCGATACAGGAGAATGCCCCTAGATCAAAAAGCATATCAAGCAGGTTTGAACAACATTCACACAGACGCAGTTGCTAAGGCCATAAGCAACTATAGTGTGAATAAAGTTATATGAGTACATCGCCCTTCTATAGCAGCTGAGGAGCGTCAACTGCCACGACAAACCAGAGTATTTTTGGCTCAACTACGGTCGGAATATTGCCGGCGCCCAAAATTCTTATAGGGAAAATATTGATCGCACCGTGCAAAACATCTGCCCAGCATGCGGCATGGGCCCGCACAACACACTACATCTTTTCAATTGCCATGCCAAACCTACTCATCTAAGTCCAGTGGATCTGTGGTTAGATTCCATCGAAGCAGCCACATTTCTGGAACTGGAGATAGACCCAGAGCCAGCTTGAGCCAAAGAACGAACATATTTTTGATGTCTTTTATACTAAACAGAACGTCTTGTTCCATAAGTCGAACTAAAAATATATTTCCAAACGGAACGATCTTTTGCTTTACTTCTCCAATTTTGGATGCCATATTTTGTGATATCTTCTTCAACTTGGTCTTTCCATCGGAGTTTTGGCCTTCCCTTGGGGCGTATACCGTCAAGTGGCTCGTATTCGAATGCCTTTCTGGAGGGGGCATTTTGCATACTTACTTATTTAACTGGCGCTTTACAGAACATTTGTTCCATAAACCGAACAAAGGAAAGATCTCCATACTCTCTGTTTGTTGCTTTGCTTTTGGAATACCGCGTCTTTTCATCTCTTCATCGACTTGTTTACGCCATCTTTTCCTTGGCCTGCCAGTTCTGCGGACCCCTATTTATACGCCTTTTTAGCGGGGTTATCATCACTGATTCTTATGATATGGCCTATCCAACGCAATCGTTGTAGTTCTATACGCTTTACTCTATCGATGTCAGGCGGCTGGGATAGATCGTGGTTCATACGACGTCGGTATTCACCGTCAACCTATACTGGTCCATAAATTTTTCGAAAAATTTTTCTCTGAGGCAGCGTCTGATCGAGATTCGGCGGCAGCAAACAGCGTCTGTACTCCATTGGAGCGGCTGAATATGTAGACGGAAAACTATAAACCCTTCAGAAGGCAACGGGAAACCACTGAAGTAACATCCCTTGAAAATCGTACAACATGAACAATACAACGCAAAATACGCGGCCCTCAGTCTCCGGCCAAGAGAGGGTGCTAAGAATCCCCGGAGGTAAAACCAAACAAAAATTAACAATTGGACTTCGGACATTCCAGAAGTCTTTATGAAACTGGAAAACTGAACAACACCATCAGTGAAATTAATCGCCTTAAAATAGACATATTAGGTGTTAGCGAAACATCGTGGAAGGACAGTTGTGATTTTAGATCAGAAAATGTCACTGTTTACCACTCAGGAAATCAGCGCGGCCTTCATAGAAATGGAGTGTGTATCATTGTAAAAAACCACATAGCCTCATGCGTAACTGGGTATGTTCCACTATCTGATCGAGTCATCCTACTCAAAATAATGGCAAAACCAATAAACATCAACATAATCCAAATTTAAGCTCCCACATGCGATGCAAATGCCAATGACATCGAGGAATTCTATAACAACATTTCGCAACTATTAAGAATGACAAAAAGTCATGAAATAAATATTATACCAGGTGATTTTAATGCGAAGGTTGGTAACGATGAAGTTAAATACATCACTGGGAAATATGGTCTTGGAGACCGAAACGAAAGAGGTGGCCGACTTATCCAATTCTGCCAAGAAAACAATATGAAGATCATGAACACATTTTATCGTCTACACCCCAGGAGATTATACACATGGAAATCACCGCAAGACAACCATGGACATATAGTAAGAAATCAAATAGACTATATATTGATAAACAAAAGATATAACTCCTGTGTTTCCAAGTGTACAACATATCCAGGTGCAGATGTTCCAACAGACCACAATCTATTGGTCTCAAAACTGCGCCTCAAACTCGCGCTTATACGGAAAAAGAAAACCCAGCCAAAAATCGATATCGGAAAACTTAGTGATCCTACCATAAAAAACGAACTGCAACATCAAATCAATGGAGAATTAGAAAACATCAAGGAAGACAATCCGGATTTACTGTGGAACAACCTAAAAACTACTATAAACACTGTAACTAAAAGCATCCTGGGAAACCGATCAATGGCAAGAACTGAAGACTGGATAACAGACGAAATTCGAGAACTTCGGGAAGAAAGAAGTAGACATACAAATAAAAATTATGAAAGGTACTGGGAAATAAACAAAGAAATAAGATCGGCAATCCGCGCAGCAAAAAATGGCCAACTTAATAGAAAATGTCAAGAAATTGAATTTCTACAGTCCATACATGACGACTTTAACCTACATAAAAAGATAAAGGAATCTGCGGGGACGTATGGAAGAAAGACAAGTGTAATTATATTTAATGATAATAATGAAGCAGTGTTTGATATGGAGGGAAGAAAAACTATATGGAATGATTATATAGAAAAACTTTTCACGGATGAGCAGCGAGCACCTCTTGAGAATAATATAAGCAATTATCTAGTTGGATCATCAATAACAAGATTAGAAGTAGAACGCGCCGTACAAACTCTATAAGGTAAAAAAGCCACAGGACCAGATGAAATACCCTCTGAAGTCTTAAAACTAATAGATTCCAGCAATAAAAACTCCTCATCAACCTTTTCAACCATGTATACGACACTGGACAATATCCAGAAGTTTGGCTCAAATCTGCTTTCATAGCCATTCCCAAGAAAAACAATGCAAAACGATGTTGTGAATTCAGATTAATAAGTTTAATGAGTCACGTACTGAAAGTATTCCTAAAAATAATACATCAACGAATATACAGCAAGTGAGAACATGCTATGGGAAAAACGCAGTTTGGGTTTAAGGAAGGGATGGGTACCCGAGAAGCTCTATTCTGTTTACAAGTCTTAGTCCAGAAATGCAGAGAAGCCCAAAAAGATGTTTTCATCTGCTTCATCGATTATGAGAAAGCCTTCGATACGGTTAACCATGATAAATTAATGAACATTTTGACATCTATCGGAGTAGAAGGAAAAGAATTACGATAAAATTTGTATTGGAACCAAAAAGCACGAATCGACGTCAATGGTGAACAAAGTGAAGAAATTATTATCTCAAAAGGTGTTAGACAGGGATGCATACTGTCCCCATTACTATTCAACGTGTACTCGGAAAAAATATTTCAAGAAACGCTAGATGGAGGAAATATTGGAATAAAAATAAATGGACATATTGTGAATAATATAAGATATGCAGACGACACCACACTACTGGCTGAGAGCATATCAGGTCTACAGAAACTTATGGGTTAAAAATTAATATGAAAAAAACTAAATACGTGATACTAAGCAGAAAAAACGACCATCGCAACGTGAAGCTTACTATAAAGGAAACGGAAATCGAGAGGGTACACACATTTAAATATCTGGGAGTACTAATAAATGACCGTTGGGACTACTCAAAAGAAATTAACAGCCGAATAGAAATAGCGAGAGATGCCTTTTTATACCCTCAGCCTTTAGGCTATGAAGGGTATATACACTTTCTTACGGGCAAAATGTGCCTCATCGAAATAATGGTTTTAGACCCCAAGTATGTTTGGACGAAATGTGTTTCAGACAATTTGGAGTCGATTGAGCAATGTCCGTCCGTCTGTCTGTCTGGCTGGCTGGAGCGCACGATAACTCTCGAAGGGATGAACCGATTCGGTTCAAATTTTGGCTTTCGTAATATTTTGTCCAAACTTAGTTTAAGTTCGAAGATGAGCTATATCGGTCCACTCCTTCCGGTACCTCCCCCAGAAAAGTTCGAAAATGTTCGGAAAATTTGTACGCACGATAACTCTTGAAGGGTGTAACCGATTTGATCCATACTTTGCCCATCGTGGAGCGTGTACCAGACTTAGATCAGGTTTTAATATGGACTCAATCGGTCCACTCCGTCGGGTACCTCCCACACAAAATTTTGGAAAAGTTCAGTTTAGGAACATCCCTCGAATCGCTTTAATTTTTGCTTTAGCAACTTGTATTCACTGCCCTCCATACGACGGTATAAGTTTCATCAGGGGCAAGTCCATACTTCCTGAGAAAATAGCCTGAAAGTTGCAAAAAACCCCTATGACACCGTGTGAGGAGGTTGGAGGGCAAAATAACTCTCGAACAGGTCTGCCGATTCAGTCCAAAGTTTGGCCCTAGTAATATTTTGTCCAAACATAGTTTAAGTTCGAAGATAAGCCATATCGGTCCACTCCTTCAGGTACCTCCGCCACAAAAGTTCAAAAATGTTCGGAAAAATTGTGCGTACGATAACTCTTGAAGAGAGTGGTCGAATTGGTCCATACTTTACACATCCTAATATATCTACCAGATATAGATCAGGTTCAAATATGGACTATATTTGCCCACTCCATCCGGTACCTCCCACTCAAAATTTCGGATACATGTTCACTTTAAGACCTGCTTTCGAATCACTTTGATTTTTGTTGAAGCAACTTGCATTGCTGCCTCAATTGCGATGGTAAAAGTTGTTTCAGGGGCAAGTTCATACTTCTTGAGCAAACATCCCTGAAGGTCTAAAAAACCCCTATGGTACCATATGTAGTGGATGGAGATCCATTCTTTTTAGTATCTCCTCCGCAAAACTTTTGATATTAAATCCTAATCAACATTTTTGTCAGTTCAAACGCCCAAAATTTTTAAAACTCCCGTTTTTTGAAAAAAAAATTGTTTCAATATACACAGGCTGAGGGTATATCTCTGTCGGCAAAGCCGACTGATACTTTTTTACTTGTTTAAACACAAAAAAGTATTAACAAGTCACGACATAAATGTGACAACAAAAACAAGTAAAAAAGTATCAGTCGGCTTTGCCGACAGAGATATACCCTCAGCCTGAATATATTGAAACTTTTTTCCCAAAAAACGTATGTATTTAGGGGGTTTTAAAAATTTTGGGCGTTTGAACCGACAAAAATGTTGATTATGATTAAAGATCAAACGTTTTGCGGAGGAGATACAAAAAGGAATGGATCGACATTGACCATTATGGAAGTGGATCTCCAGCCACTACATATGGTGCCATAGGGGGTTTTTACACCCTTCGGGCTGTTTGCTCAAGAAGTATGGACTTGCCCCTGAAACAACTTTTACCAAAGCGAATGCAAGTTGCTTCAACAAAAATCAAAGTGATTCGAAAGCAGGTCTTAAAGTGAACATGTATCCGAAATTTTGTGTGGGAGGTACCGGATGGAGTGGACAAATATAGTCCATATTTGAACCTGATCTATATCTGGTAGATATATTAGGATGTGTAAAGTATGGTCCAATTCGGCCACTCTCTTCAAGAGTTATCGTACGCACAATTTTTCCGAACAGTTTTGAACTTTTGTGGGGGAGGTACCTGAAGGAGTGGACTGATATGGCTTATCTTCGAACTTAAACTATGTTTGGACAAAATATTACTAAGGCCAAACTTTGGACCAAATCGGCAGACCTGTTCGAGAGTTATTTTTCCCTCCAACCTCCTCACACGGTGTCATAGGGGTTTTTTGCAACTTTCAGGCTATTTTCTCAGGAAGTATGAACTTGCCCCTGATGAAACTTATAGCGTCGTATGGGGGGAAGTGAATACAAGTAGCTAAAGCAAAAATCAAAGCGATTCGAGAGATGGTCCTAAACTGAACTTTTCCAAATTTTTGTGAGGGAGGTACCCGACGGAGTGGACCGATTGAGTCCATATTAACACCTGATCTAAGTCTGGTACACGCTCCACGATGGGCAAAGTATGGACCAAATCGGTTACTCCCTCCAAGAGTTATCGTGCGCACAAATTTTCCGAACATTTCCGAAATTTTGTGGGGGAGGTACCGGAAGGAGTGGACCGATATAGCTCATCTTCGAACTTAAACTAAGTTTGGGCAAAATATTACGAAAGCCAAAATTTGAACCGAATCGGTTCATCCGTTCGAGAGTTATCGTGCGCTCCAGCCAGCCAGACAGACAGACGGACGGACATTGCTCAATCGACTCCAAATTGTCTGAAACACATTTCGTCTAAACATACTTGGGGTCTAAAACCATTATTTCGATGAGGCACATTTTGCCCGTATGAAAGTGTATATACCCTTCATAGCCTAAAGGCTGAGGGTATAATAAGATTTATCAAGTGCTATGTTTGGTCAGTCCTCTTATATGTTTCCGAAGTCTGGACACTTAAAATGTCCGATGAAAGAAAATTGGCAGCTTTTGAAATGTGGACATTCCGACGAGTACTGAAAATACCCTGGACTTCAAAATTATCAAATGACGAAGTACTTAGAAGGATGAATGTGAACCGACAGCTAATCTCAACAATAAAAAAGCGTAAAGTCTCATACCTTAGACACATACTTAGAAATAACAAATACAAGATTCTACAAACAATCCTTAAGGCAAAAATCGACGGAAAGCGCGGAAGAGGAAGAAAAGAAACAACCTGGCTTAAAAATATCCAGACATGGACCGGCTATAATGATGAATACACACTTTTACAAGCCGCTAAGAACAGGGAGCTGAACATCATTGTGTAACAACAAATAATTATAATTATATACTTAATATCATATATTTATCATTGAAATATTATTGTACGATCACCAATATCCGAATAACGGATGAGTAAATAAAGAAGAAGAAAGGTAGTGAGCTAATATGTGACGCACGTTCACCCATAAGAACGTTAGTAACTTACCCCGTCAAAACACCGCCTAATATGAAGAAAAAGAAGAAAAACAAACCCATCTAAAGTTGACAAACCCCGCGAACGAACATACAAACGTGCAATAATAAAAACTGTTACAACAACAGAAAAATTAAATAACAAGAACTCAAAATTGTGTTCCATCTCTGAATCGTGAATTATGGATAATAATGGTGCACCAAAGGAGAAACAAAATCCATCCACTCGTCTACCTTTGTGATCCCATCTAATGTGCAAATTATTTATTGCAAAATCCATTATTGCTGTTAAGTTTAAACAAACGAACCAACACATTAATATAACTTCAACACAAATCCTTAAGCTATAACCTCTTTCAAACTCAAAATATAATTTTTATTCTCTTAGCTGGTTACAGCAAAATTATAAAAATAATTTTCGCACACAATCCTAGAGAAGAATAACAAAAACAAATTTAATTGTAAACTTTAACTGAAAACCAAAAGAGGAGAAATGTCGAATATGCAGTTTATCCATAAATGTTCTAATAAAAATGTTACAACAAAACTAACAACAAAAAAACCATCAAAAGAAGACTCACAGCAAGAAAAACAAAAAGATCATTTGCTTTTTGTGCTGGATGTGTTGAAATACTCGTTCGTACAAACACACATGCATAAAAAACCTAAAACTACTACGATTATGTGTTTGTTTAACATAAAAATGATAAAAAGCGGTTTTGTTGTGGTAGTCAAAGTTTTTTGTTGTTGTTGCTACCGTTTTTTTGTGTGTTTTCCTCATTGCAAATATTTGCTTCCTTTTGGTACTTTTCTGTGGCATTTCCGGTTAGGTTATGGCCTGTTTAGTTTTCAATTCTACAAAGACTCGGGTTGGGTTGAGTTTGGTTTGTTTTGTTTTTGTGTACACCGCTCCTTGACTATATGGGTCTTTTTCTGGTCATTGTGTTATGATGACGATGATACCTTCTTTGAGAGGTCAGTTTTTGTTGTTGTTTCAAGTGTTTTTATTTTACATCAAATAACGATAGTGTTATGTGGCTAAAGTGTGTGCAAAGAAATATGATAGAATTGTATGTTGAGAATAAAGATAAAATTTTGACTTGGGATTTAAGGAATCCCAATCTTGCCTTATGTTGTTTTTTTTATATAGAACATATACGACGTAAAAGCCTTCCCTCATTTCGTCTGATGATAAATGATTTATATGCCATGATCAATTAATTCAATTAATCAAGCTAACATTACCTAAGGAATTTGTACTGAAAAAGTGAATTCTAGCGAAGTCCCACACAACCAACCAATATGTTACGGCCGTTTAACTTGGGGTTAGTCAGGTCATCAGCATCAAAGAACAAGTAAGAACCGCGTTAAGTTCGGCCGGCCCGACATTTACGTACCCCACACCACGGACTGCGTTGAAGTAAAAAGGAGCAATTAGTTTCCTTTCGTTTATAAAAGTACTAAGCTCTTCCTCCACTTTAACGATTATTCCTTGGAGGAGTAGAATATCTTACCTAATGAAGGTCACGGTGTGCCTTAAATAAATTTACATTGAAGGTGCTTACACCTGGGAAGTTTTCGAAGATTTTGAAACTACAATGTTCATAGATGTGAAATATCAAGAAAGAAAAAAATCGCCGGAGGGATTTTCAAATAAATCGCGATTTAAGTTCACATTTTTAGGGGTTCTTTAGATTTTCACGATTTTGCTTGGAAACCGCGAGTCCTATGTAAATGAGCCTAAAAAATATGTTCTAGCTGAGAAAATTCTCCACAAGACTGACCTTTATGATATTTTCGTAGGTTTTACCATTTTGGAGATACAGAAGTTCAAAATGAGACAATGCACCGACTGTATAGCCTCCTTATAAAACGAGATCGTGCTCAGTGCACCTTAACTAACTTTTGATGAAAACCGCTTACACATGGGAAGATTTCACGGAATTTGAAACAGCAATGTTCATAGATAAGAAAAATAAAAAAACAGTAAAAATCGCCGAAGGAATTCTTAAATAAATCGCGATCAAAATTCACAATTTTAGGGTTTTTCTAGGTTTTCACGATTTTGTTTGGAAACCGCAAGCCGTATCGAAATGAGTCTAAAGAAAATGTTGTAGCTGTGAAATTTCTCTACAAGACTGACTTTTAGGTTTTTTCGTAGGTTTTACCATATTGGTAATGTAGAGGCTCAGTTCAAATTTTTAGGTTTTTATCTTAAGTCTTTAAGATTTTGCTTTGAAACCGCAAGTCATACCAAAATGGGATTAAAGAAAATGTTGAAGCTGTGAAAATTCTCTACAAGATTGGATGATTTATTTTTTCCTAGGTTGTACCATTTTCAAGATATATAAGTTTAATTTGGGAATTGCAGTAATGACATTGTTTTATAAGGAGGCGATACAGTCAGTGCATTGTTTCAATTTGAACTTCTATATCTCAAAAACGGCAAAACCTAAGAAAATATCATAAAGGTTAATCTTGTGGAGAATTTTCACAGCTACAACATTTTCTTAAGGTCTATTTACATAGAACTCGCGGTTTCCAAGCAAAATCGTGAAACCCTAAAGAACCACTAAAAATGTGAACTTAAATCGCGATTTATTTGAAAATCCCTCCGGCGATTTTTTTGTTTCTTGATATTTCTCATCTATGAGCATTGTAGTTTCAGAATCTGCAAAAATTTCCCAGGTGTAAGCACCTTCCACTTAAAATTAGTTAAGGCGCACCGTGAGGTCACTTTATATTGATAATTTTCTGCGTGGATGTTTTCTACCCATTTAAAGTCCGTAATACCAAATTTATTACTTTATTACTTACACTAGCAAAATGCCCGCTACTTCGTTCGCGGAAAAGGAATAATATACAAATAAACAATTTTCATTATGGAGAACACTGAACATTTTGATGTACTAATACCTATTTGAATAGATATTTAATTTCTTTCAAGTACTGCTCGTACACGTTTTGTTCGAATTTCGAAAAATACCTCTACACTTTAGCAGCGGCCTACATTTTAAATTCGAGTCCATGTTTTTATTAGAACGGTATGGGTATTTTGAAAATTTTATCCACATTTTCCAACCGAATTTTTTGAATTTGTGATATCAAAATGTAGAAAACCATTATTCAGAAGATGTTACCCTACATAACAGTTAATTTTTGAGACATTTTATTTTAGGCCATTTTTTTCTCAGGATGTAAAAACCTTCTTGTAAAACATTAGCCGCATAGAATTACCTTTTCAAATGAACTTACTATACCGTTTAGAATAGACAAAAAAGGTAAAAACAATTTAGTTGACTTTCTGATTTCAGTACATTATTTAGAAACCGAATTCGTGTTAACCTAGTAACAATAGTACATTATTCAGTACAATTTTTAAAATCCAGGACCTTTGCTCAAATGTTACAGTTTTAGCTCTACTTGTTCACCCAATGTCAATGGTATTACATGTTGAAACCTTTTATATATTTAAAGGCGGATTTAATTAAACTTTCTGATCCAATCTCAACAGTTATCCTCATAACAAATTTCATTTATCGATTCACCCAATATAAGTGCTTCAATATTTAGTATTATTTAATACTTCTAGTACACTTATTGTACGACCATCTCTAACAATGAACCTGACAAATCAACAATATATCAGAAATTCATTTCTATTCGTTAGCCCAATACCAAATTTATTGCAATTTTGTACTTTTCACGCACTAATCATATAATTCCATCTTCATTGCTACACCCAACGTCAAATTTAATAGCATTTAGTACATTTCGTATTTCTCAATAAATCATCCAGCCCTTAGCCTAATTTTAGAAATTGTATGCATTTCAAAAAATCCGTATCTAAACACCAACACAATCCTTCATACAACAATTTGAAATTCCACCTATATCCAATCATGCAACACCAAACTGTTACCAAAGTTAGTACTTATAGTATGTATAAGTTTCAAAAATTACATAATTTTATCCAAAACTATATCCCAACAGCGATTTAGTATTTTTCGTATACATTAGTACGAATTTCCAAAATGTCCTCTCTATCTCCACTCTAAACGTCAACTGCTATACTAATACCGAATTTCACAATTTCAGCTCTACCATTTAGTAATTTTCGTACACTTATTGTACGTACATATATCCACAACCACATCCATATCTCAACTCTACACACCAACAGCCGCTATAATACCAAATTTCCGAATTCCACCATAATACCATTAATACTTTTCGTATGAAAATACAAATTTCAATAACTATCTCCAACAGTAATTGCGAATTTCAGGACTCCACCTCTATCCGTCCACCCAAATCTAAATTGTACCAAATTTAGTACCATTTATTACATTTCGTACCCATAAGTACGAATTTCCAAAACTTCCTCAATCCCACACTCCAACAGTAACCTTAACTCGAAATTTCAGGATTCCTGCTCTATTCGTTCACACAGATATAAATTGTACCAATTTTAGTACCATTTAGTACTTTCCGTACCCATAAGTACGAATTTCCAAAACTACCTCATGCTACACTTCATAAGTAATCTTAATTATAAATTTCAGGATTCCAGCTCTATCTGTTCACCCAAATCCAAAATGTACCAAACTTAGTACCATTTAGTACTTTCATTACCCATAAGTACGAATTTCCGAAACTACCTCAATCCTTTACTCTATAAGTGATCTTAATTCCAAAATTCAGGATTACAGCTCTATCCGTCCACCTAAATTTAAATTGTACCAAATTTAGTACCATTTAGTACTTTCCGTACCCTTAAATACGAATTTCCAAGACTAAATCAATCCTACAGTCCAACAGTAATCTTAATTCCAAATTTCAGGATCCCAGCTCTATTCGTTCCCCCAAATCCAAATTGTACCAAATTTAGTACTTTTCGTACCCATATGTACGAATTTTCAAATTTTCCTCAATCCTACACTCCAACAGTAACCTTACTTCGAAATTTCAGGATTCCAACTCCATCCGTTCAACTAAATTTAAATTGTACCAAATTTAGTACCATATAGTACTTTCCGGACCCATAAGTACGAATTTCCAAAACTATTTCATGATACACTCCATAAGTTATCTTAATTATAAATGTCAGCTCTATATGTTCTCCCAAATCCAAAATGTACCAAACTTAGTACCATTTAGTACTTTCAGTACCTCAATCCTACACTCCATAAGTAATCTTAATTCCAAATTTCAGGATTTTCAGCACTATCCGTCCACCTAAATTTAAATTGTACCATATTTAGTACCATTTAGTACTTTTCGTAACCATAAGTACGAATTTCCAAGACTAAGTCAATCCTACATTCCAACAGTAATCTTAATTACAAATTTCAGGATCCCACCTATATTCGTTCCCCCAAATTCAAATTGTACCAAATTTAGTACTTTTCGTACCCACAAGTACGAATTTTCAAAACTTCCTCAATCCTACACTCCAACAGTCGTTCGCTTCCGCGACTCGTTCGCTTCCCTCTTCACACTAACGTCTTCTCGTTTGAGACTGAATAAACCAAAGGGCCGCAACGAGAATTACATACCCGATTGCTACACACGAAGACACCAGCCGAGGTTCGCAACACGGTCACATCAAGCTGACGACACTCAGGCGAACATCATCAGCCCCAGCCGAGGGCCATCAACACGACCGCACCAAGCCGACGAAACTTAGGCGAACACCATCAACTCAATCGGTCCACTCCTTCGGGTACATCCCACACAAAATTTCGAAAAAGTTCTCGAATCGTTTTGATGTAACAGTCTGTATTCACTGCCCCCAATAAGACGGTACAAGTTTCATCAGGGGCAAGTCCATAGTTTCTGAGAAAATAGCATGAAAGTTGCAAAACCCTCTATGACACCGTGTGTAGTGGTTGGAGCGCAAGATAGCTCTCGAACGGATCTGTCGATTCGGTCCAAAATTTGGCCTTCGTAATATTTTGCCCAAACTTAATTTAAGTTCGAAGATAAGTCATATCGGTTCACTCATTCAGGTACCTCTCCCATAAAAGTTCAAAAATGTTCGGAAAAAATTGTGCGCGCGATAGCTCTGATTTGGTCCATACCTCACACGTCCTAATATATCTACCAGGTATAAATCAGGTTCGAATATGGACTATATTTGTCCACTCCTGCGGGTACCTCATACACAAAATTTCGGATAAGTTCACTTTAAGACCTGCTCTCGAATCACTTTGATTTTTGTTGAAGCGATTTGCATTCGCTACCTCAATTACGACGGTAAAAGCTTTTTCAAGGGCAAGTTCATACTTCTTGTGAAAACAGCCCAAAATTTGGCCTTCGTCATATTTTTTCCAAACATAGTTTCAGTTTGAAGATGGGCAATACCGGTCGACAACTTCAATATTTAAAAAATTTCACTAAAATGATATACACGATATCTCTTGAGCGGCGAAACCAATTTGGTCCAAACTTTGGATACCCTAATAGATTGTCCAAATTTAGTTGAACTTCTAAAATGGCCCATATTGGTCCTCTCCTTATGGTACACCACCAACAAAGTTCAACATTTGTGCCTAAGTGCAGTTTAGGGTATGTTCGAAGATCCTTTGGAAATGTATACCGATGCTGTTCGTTGTGGTCCTGTTTACAGCGATATTATGTTATCCGTGAACAAGTCCATGCTTCCTGGAATACTGGTCCAAAAGTTATACGACGACCCACTGAAATGACTAGTTGGCGCAATATATATCGAAAAGATATGACTCCCAAAATAAGATCCACTTCCATCCTCCTCAACATTTTTGAAATGTAATCCCAATTCACATGCCAAAATTTTTGAAAATACCATAAATATATTCAATCTGAGGCTGAGGGTATATCTCTGTCGGCAAAGCCGACTGATACTTTTTTTACTTGTTTTTTTTTATAATTTTCTTTCAAAAAGCAAGAAATCTCTGTTGGAAAATGTGACAACACAAACTTCTAATTAAGAACCAACTATGTAGAAAAATGTGACAAAAATATTCAAAAAATCTTAAATGGGGGATACAGTTATTTTAACTTGTTCATTGTTTTTGATCCTTGCAAAAAGACTATTTAAGAAGAAAAATACGGTTTAAACATTATTTTGTATCATTCCAAAATATAACCTCCTCTCCATTATCTAACGTATGAATAAAACTTTATTTCTCACTACAAATTGTTTTTGTTCCATCGCCCCATTTTTTAAGACACAATAAGTCAAGAAGTTATGTCCTGCTTTTTGCACATTTTAAAATATGTTCTTTCGAACCTTTGTCTTTACCACATTTATTCGATTTAGAAAAGTTTCCTTTTGGAGTAAATCTCCGTTTAAAGCTTTGCTTTATTTGTCTTTGTGAAGGCGATAGTACAACTATGCTGTTTAGCATCTCTGTTGCCGGTGTGGTTTACCCAAAATACTGAAGAATGAAACCTTTGATGGGGGGCAAGACCTAAAACCTTTGCCATAGAGAAAGAAGAAGAAAAGTTCAAAACACTTTCGTACTTCAGACTCGTTGTGGTTTTGGTGTTTTTACAAAATTTCATTTATTTCACACCCTCTTGTCTTGTTGAATGATTCAACATGGCTAACACAGACAGTAGATTGTGGCCGAAGGACAAAAAGGAATATGTTGTTATTGTTCAGCTGTATTTAAAGGTGTTTTGACCAGGATTTTCTCAAAATATATTTATGGATTTATTTTTCAGGAAAAATAATTCTGCATAAAGTTTTTGTTTCCTTTTCCTGTCTTGGCCTACGGTAGCTGACTTTCCTGTGTTTTGTTGTGTATCAGCATAAAATAAGCTAAAGAGACAGTTCTTCATGGACGAACGAGTGAACGAACCAAGTGCTTAGCACTTCTGGAAAAGTTTCATCTTAAGCTGATTGTGGCTTTTGCATTGAAGTGTTCATCGTTTGAAAAAGGCTTTGCAAAGGATTTCCTCTAGATATCCATAACGATTTGTGATGGATGCATATCGACTTAGGAAAGCGGAATTATGGTTTATGAAACTTTAACAAAATTTGTTATAAAGAAGAAAAGTTTGGCAATATATTAGCACATCATTCAAAAGGTTCAACAAAAAATAAAAGACGATAAAATTTAAATAGGAAGCGTGGATTTTAAAACACATTATTCTTTGTGGAAATTTTTAAGGACTATTAAGGGTAAATTTTTGGGGAAACTTATCTATAGACCTTTGGACCACTAAGCGGTGAATTTTTTAAGAATATTTTTCTATTGACCTTTTGACCACTAGGCGTGGATTTTTTTAAGAATATTTTTCTATTGACCTTGTGACCACTAGGCGTGGATTTTTTAAGAATATTTTTCTATTGACCTTTTGACCACTAGGCGTGGATTTTTTAAGAATATTTTTCTATTGACCCTTTGACCACTAGACGTGGATTTTTTAAGAATATTTTTTATTGACCCTTTGACCACTAGGCGTGGATTTTTTAAGAATATTTTTCTATTGACCCTTTGACCACTAGGCGTGGATTTTTTAAGAATATTTTTCTATTGACCCTTTGACCACTAGGCGTGGATTTTTTAAGAATATTTTTCTATTGACCCTTTGACCACTAGGCGTGGATTTTTTAAGAATATTTTTCTATAGACCTTTTGACCACTAGGCGTGGATTTTTTAAGAATATTTTTCTATTGACCCTTTGACCACTAGACGTGGATTTTTTAAGAATATTTTTCTATTGACCCTTTGACCACTAGGCGTGGATTTTTTAAGAATATTTTTCTATAGACCTTTTGACCACTAGGCGTGGATTTTTTAAGAATATTTTTCTATTGACCCTTTGACCACTAGACGTGGATTTTTTAAGAATATTTTTCTATTGACCCTTTGACCACTAGGCGTGGATTTTTTAAGAATATTTTTCTATTGACCCTTTGACCACTAGGCGTGGATTTTTTAAGAATATTTTTCTATTGACCCTTTGACCACTAGACGTGGATTTTTTAAGAATATTTTTCTATTGACCCTTTGACCACTAGGCGTGGATTTTTTAAGAATATTTTTCTATAGACCTTTTGACCACTAGGCGTGGATTTTTTAAGAATATTTTTCTATTGACCCTTTGACCACTAGACGTGGATTTTTTAAGAATATTTTTCTATTGACCCTTTGACCACTAGGCGTGGATTTTTTAAGAATATTTTTCTATTGACCCTTTGACCACTAGGCGTGGATTTTTTAAGAATATTTTTTTATTGACCCTTTGACCACTAGGCGTGGATTTTTTAAGAATATTTTTCTATTGACCCTTTGACCACTAGGCGTGGATTTTTTAAGAATATTTTTCTATTGACCCTTTGACCACTAGGCGTGGATTTTTTAAGAATATTTTTCTATTGACCCTTTGACCACTAGGCGTGGATTTTTTAAGAATATTTTTCTATTGACCTTTTGACCGCTAGGCGTGGATTTTTTTAGAATATTTTTCTATTGACCCTTTGACCACTAGGCGTGGATTTTTTAAAGAATATTTTTCTATTGACCCTTTGACCACTAGGCGTGGATTTTTTAAGAATATTTTTCTATTGACCCTTTGACCACTAGGCGTGGATTTTTTAAGAATATTTTTCTATTGACCTTTTGACCGCTAGGCGTGGATTTTTTTAGAATATTTTTCTATTGACCCTTTGACCACTAGGCGTGGATTTTTTAAGAATATTTTTCTATTGACCCTTTGACCACTAGGCGTGGATTTTTTAAGAATATTTTTCTATTGACCCTTTGACCACTAGGCGTGGATTTTTAAGAATATTTTTCTTTTGACCTTTTGACCGCTAGGCTTGGATTTTTTTAGAATATTTTTCTATTGAGCCTTTGACCGCTAGGCGTGGATTTTTTTAGAATATTTTTCTATTGACCCTTTGACCACTAGGCGTGGATTTTTTAAGAATATTTTTCTATTGACCTTTTGACCGCTAGGCGTGGATTTTTTTAGAATATTTTTCTATTGACCCTTTGACCACTAGGCGTGGATTTTTTAAGAATATTTTTCTATTGACCTTTTGACCGCTAGGCTTGGATTTTTTAAGAATATTTTTCTATTGATCCTGTGACCACTAGGCGTGGATTTTTTAAGAATATTTTTCTTTTGACCTTTTGACCACTAGGCGTGGATTTTTAAGAATATTTTTCTTTTGACCTTTTGACCGCTAGGCTTGGATTTTTTTAGAATATTTTTCTATTGAGCCTTTGACCGCTAGGCGTGGATTTTTTAAGAATATTTTTCTATTGACCCTTTGACCACTAGGCGTGGATTTTTTAAGAATATTTTTCTATTGACCCTTTGACCACTAAGCGTGGATTTTTTAAGAATATTTTTCTATTGACCCTTTGACCACTAGGCGTGGATTTTTTAAGAATATTTTTCTATTGACCCTTTGACCACTAGGCGTGGATTTTTTAAGAATATTTTTCTATTGACCCTTTGACCACTAGGCGTGGATTTTTTAAGAATATTTTTCTATTGACCCTTTGACCACTAGGCGTGGATTTTTAAGAATATTTTTCTTTTGACCTTTTGACCGCTAGGCTTGGATTTTTTTAGAATATTTTTCTATTGAGCCTTTGACCGCTAGGCGTGGATTTTTTTAGAATATTTTTCTATTGACCCTTTGACCACTAGGCGTGGATTTTTTAAGAATATTTTTCTATTGACCTTTTGACCGCTAGGCGTGGATTTTTTTAGAATATTTTTCTATTGACCCTTTGACCACTAGGCGTGGATTTTTTAAGAATATTTTTCTATTGACCTTTTGACCGCTAGGCTTGGATTTTTTAAGAATATTTTTCTATTGATCCTGTGACCACTAGGCGTGGATTTTTTAAGAATATTTTTCTTTTGACCTTTTGACCGCTAGGCGTGGATTTTTTAAGAATATTTTTCTATTGACCTTTTGACCGCTAGGCGTGGATTTTTTTAGAATATTTTTCTATTGACCCTTTGACCACTAGGCGTGGATTTTTTAAGAATATTTTTCTATAGACCCTTTGACCACTAGGCATGGATTTTTTGAAGAACATTTTTCTATAGACCTTTTGACCACTAGGCGTGGATTTTTTGAAGAATATTTTTCTATAGACCTTTTGACCACTAGGCGTGGATTTTTTGAAGAATATTTTCCTTTGGACCTTTTCACCACTAGGCGTGGATTTTTTGAAGAATATTTTTCTGTAGACCTTTTGACCATTAGGCTTGGATTTTTTAAGAATATTTTTCTATACACCTTTTGATCAATAGGCGTGGATTTTTTAAAGAATATTTTTCTATAGACCTTTTGACCAATAGGCGTGGATTTTTTAAAGAATATTTTTCTATAGACCTTTTGACCACTAGGCGTGGATTTTTTAAGAATATTTTTCTATTGACCCTTTGACCACTAGGCGTGGATTTCTTAAGAATATGTTTCTATTGACCCTTTGACCACTAGGCGTGGATTTTTTAAGAATATTTGTCTATTGACCCTTTGACCACTAGGCGTGGATTTTTTAAGAATATTTTTCTATTGACCCTTTGACCACTAGGCGTGGATTTTTTAAGAATATTTTTCTATTGACCCTTTGACCACTAGGCGTGGATTTTTTAAGAATATTTTTCTATTGACCCTTTGACCACTAGGCGTGGATTTTTTAAGAATATTTTTCTATTGACCCTTTGACCACTAGGCGTGGATTTTTTAAGAATATTTTTCTATTGACCCTTTGACCACTAGGCGTGGATTTTTTAAGAATATTTTTCTATTGACCCTTTGACCACTAGGCGTGGATTTTTTAAGAATATTTTTCTATTGACCCTTTGACCACTAGGCGTGGATTTTTTAAGAATATTTTTCTATTGACCCTTTGACCACTAGGCGTGGATTTTTTAAGAATATTTTTCTATTGACCCTTTGACCACTAGGCGTGGATTTTTTAAGAATATTTTTCTATTGACCCTTTGACCACTAGGCGTGGATTTTTTAAGAATATTTTTCTATTGACCCTTTGACCACTAGGCGTGGATTTTTTAAGAATATTTTTCTATTGACCCTTTGACCACTAGGCGTGGATTTTTTAAGAATATTTTTCTATTGACCCTTTGACCACTAGGCGTGGATTTTTTAAGAATATTTTTCTATTGACCCTTTGACCACTAGGCGTGGATTTTTTAAGAATATTTTTCTATTGACCCTTTGACCACTAGGCGTGGATTTTTTAAGAATATTTTTCTATTGACCCTTTGACCACTAGGCGTGGATTTTTTAAGAATATTTTTCTATTGACCCTTTGACCACTAGGCGTGGATTTTTTAAGAATATTTTTCTATTGACCCTTTGACCACTAGGCGTGGATTTTTTAAGAATATTTTTCTATTGACCCTTTGACCACTAGGCGTGGATTTTTTAAGAATATTTTTCTATTGACCCTTTGACCACTAGGCGTGGATTTTTTAAGAATATTTTTCTATTGACCCTTTGACCACTAGGCGTGGATTTTTTAAGAATATTTTTCTATTGACCCTTTGACCACTAGGCGTGGATTTTTTAAGAATATTTTTCTATTGACCCTTTGACCACTAGGCGTGGATTTTTTAAGAATATTTTTCTATTGACCCTTTGACAACTAGGCGTGGATTTTTTAAGAATATTTTTCTATTGACCCTTGACCACTAGGCGTGGATTTTTTAAGAATATTTTTCTATTGACCCTTTGACCACTAGGCGTGGATTTTTAAGAATATTTTTCTATTGACCCTTTGACCACTAGGCGTGGATTTTTTAAGAATATTTTTCTGTTGACCCTTTGACAACTAGGCGTGGATTTTTTTAAAAATATTTTTCTATTGACCCTTTGACCACTAGGCGTGGATTTTTTAAGAATATTTTTCTACTGACCCTTTGACCACTAGGCGTGGATTTTTAAGAATATTTTTCTATTGACCCTTTGACCACTAGGCGTGGATTTTTTAAGAATATTTTTCTATTGACCCTTTGACCACTAGGCGTTGATTTTTTAAGAATATTTTTCTGTAGACGTTTTGACCACTAGGCGTTGATATTTTAAGAATATTTTTCTATGGAAATTTGATTACTAGGCGTGGATTTTTTGAAGAATATGTTTTTATAGACCTTTCGACCACTATTCTTGGATTTTTTAGAAATATTTTCCTATTGACCCTTTGACCACTAGGCGTGGATTTTGTTAAGAATAGACCTCCCTGATTATATAACCTATGTAACTACCAATTAGCTCTGACTTGTTTATGCCACATTATACCTCCGCATCCTTAACCGGAGCCTTCTCAGTCATGTCGGTTTACTCACAGACATTTGCTAAGACTTGAATGTCTTCAAATACATTCACTGTTGACAGCTTTTAACGTTTATTTGCGAAATATAATCTTTGTCAACGGCAACTTCAGCTTGCCTGCCTTCTTAAAGGATAACCAAATGGAACATGTGTGCAGTCACTCACAATGAATATTGTCAAGAAGACATCAGATCCTTAAGAAAGGAAATGTAAGAAAAGCAAACTGACTGGCTGTTAAGCAGCTGGAAAAACAATAACGACGTTAAACTTGCCGAAACGTCTGACTAAATGTCAACTGGGGGTAGTCTATGCAGTTCCCACCACGTTCGGTCTTCTTCTAGGAAAAACTGTCAAGAGTCAAACGTTAACCGTCAACAACAAGCAGGCAGTTAAAGACACAGTCTTCCTTGTATGTATGTCAGTCTTTACTAAACATTTGTGACAATTTCACCACCTGCAAATGACGTTGAATAGTGTTTTGTAAGATTTATGAATGTTTTCTTTATTTTTTGGTTGTCGTTGTTGTTGTTTTATATAGCCTCTTGTCGTCTTCATATTTCTTAACATAAATGCGCGTATGTGGGGCTACTAAGTGTTAATGCATGTTTAGCAGAGTTGCCATGAGGAAATATGGGGAAAGAAAAATACGTCCAACCTCCTGCGGACTATTTTTAAGCTTATATCCTACTATATAAAGAGGTTTTACCCTAAAGGCACTGTCATTATTCCATTGAAGTGTATAAAGACAATTTGAAATTTTTAGAACGAAATGGGCAACTCTTGAGTATACATATGTTTACACGTACGTATATTCACTACTCAGCATAGGTTATTCACAACATTATTTTGTGAATTGTTGTAAGTATATGTGTGTGCTGGAACCAGTATGGCATGGCATTGTTGTTTTAAGAAGTATATTAAAAATGGCTTAAGTAACTTTTGAAGATTCCTGCTTGTTTCCTATTTTTGTGTTTTTTTCTTTTGTTTCATTCTTTTTTCGTCTTCTTAACATGAACATTGTCCTCATTCTTCAACTTTCTTGGGCCATCAAACAAAAGGGACATAACAACAAGAGGCTTGGTGCGACTGGATGGATGGCTGTTTGGAGGGTTGGTGTGAGTAAGAAATTATTCTTTTATGAAGTGCTAAAGTGCTCCTTGTGTTTGCCATTTGGTTGACTCTTTTTGTTGTTAGTCGCTTAGTTAGTTGAGGTGTTAGTTTTCCTGAGGGGTCGCTATACAAAGGACGAACACAATAGAAACAATAACAGTCGAGCAAAAACAATAACAAACAAGAAGACATTTATTAAGGTTCTTTAAAAAACAATAATTTAAGTGGTTACGAGTAAGAAAAGTGGCTTATAAGTTATGATTTTTTGTTTTGTTTTTAGGCGTGGTGATAATAAAAGGAGGGCTGTCCGAAATGTAATTGGCAATATCAATCAACTTCATATATGAGACATAAGTTAATTTTCTTTTAAATGGAGATCAGATTTGGTATAGTTGAGCTGTATATTTGTTCAAAATATAAATTAATTTTGTAAAAAGTGGTCATTTTATTCAATAAGCACGAATTTGATTGAAGTAATTGATCTAAAGCAGAACCAAAATTATTAGATTTTAATAAGATATCAATTTATTGAAAGCAAAACGCATAATAAAAATAAATCATGCTACAACAAGTAAGAAAGTATCAGTCAGTTGTGCTGACGGAGATATACCCTCAGCCACTGAAAAACAAAAAACAAAACCAAACACCTTAATTATACCGTATAAAAAATATATTGATTTTGTATCACGAGATTGCTTTAAAATCTGTAGGTACCGTAATGTGGGGCTATACCAGGGTTTCTTGGAGGTTTTATCTCCAATATCTCAGAAAGTATGGACTTGCGCAAGAACAAAAGTGTACCGTCGTAAAAGGAGCCGCTAGGACAATCTACTGAAAAATCCGATCCGGTGTGGGATATTTTTGTGCGGCACCCCTCTAAAATTTTTAGTTTTGTTAAAAAATAAAATTGCCAAAGTTTGAGCTCAATCGGAATTTGTTAACACGTGCCACTGGGGTCTCAAAGTTTCCATGGGCCCTTTGTATAGCTAATATTAAAATCTGGCCCGATTTTCAAAATTTTTTGTAGGATTACTTGTTTAGCCACTACAAAGAACTGGTAAACTGTTTTCATCGATTGGACAATAAATGTGGTCTGTAGAGCGATTTCTTTAAAATTTGTGTGCGGCCAAAGGCGAACTTTCATAAAATCAAAAATACCACCGCATAGCCGTGTAGAGCATGAAATACGGTGTCATTTTTTCTCTATCGTGAAAAAAAGTTTCCGCACCAAATGCATTGAAGTTCAGTAATGCGTTATTTAATTTTATTTGTTATAATGACATACACGCTTTTCGTATTAATTTATTAATAGTTTAAATCTAATTTAAAATCATTGTCGAACCATTCTGGACCAATTAGTTATCAAATCGCGATATTTCAGAGCACCTTTGACAATATTGAAATTTTTTGTTTTTATAACCTCAGCATTTATGCAATAGTCCGGTCAAAATAGACATGCGTATAAGGGGGAAATAGCAAAAATTCCCACAAAGCTGAATTTTGGTGGAGAGCTAGGGTTGGCCATTAGAAGCAACGTCCTAAAAGTCCCCATCGATCCCATGTGTGCAAAACAAGTTATTCGGGGTCAAAGGTCATTTTTGGAGGCATTATTCAGTTTTTTTAATTTTTCTCAAAAACGGTTATACTTAGCAAAAGCCCGCTAAAGTGAAAAATGTAGATTCAATAATTGTCTACAAGATTGGTCCTTATGATTCTTAAAAAAGACTTACCATTTTCGAGATATCTCGATCTAAAGGTCAAATAAAAAATTAGCCGCGTAAGTACATTATGAGGCGAACCGGTTAAAGTAACGACACTATGTGTTAGATACTTCCGTAAGCTTTCAAACGATATCCACTTTGCAGTAATCGGTTCAGTAGAACCGGGTCTAACCCGGTTTTTAAATTTGGCCTTTCGGGTCTAATAACCGGCGAACCGGATCCGCAACCGTTGAAAATTATACATTTCCGTAATCAGCGCAACAAACCCTACCTTCGGACAAAACTTGAAAAAAATCGGAGAGTTTTCGTTGGGGTCGTTTCCGTTGGGCTTTCGATTATACATGTGGGTTAAATGGGCTATTTTTGCATAAAATGACTCTAACATTGAATAACTCTACTAAACACACTCCGATTTTGTTGGAATTTTTTTTTAGAAGATAGCTATAATTTCGCTCTTCAAGAAAATGTATATATTTTTGGGGGACCGACCGGATTACTTCGCTTATTTTAGCCGGTTCGTCTGAATATGTGCATATTTCCCTTATAAGTGCATAAAAATCGTGTGTTTTTTAGAACAGCTATATCTCACGAATGGTTCCTTCTAAGAAAAAAATTGTAAGGGTCAAACATGTAGATAATTTTTCTGTCTACAATATTTACCTTAGTCACTTTTTGTCACCGTTTTCAAAAAATAAATCCGAAAACCTAAAATCCCTTAAATTTTGACCTTTGACCCCGAATAATTTTTTTTGCATACATGGGATCGATGGGGACTTCTAGGACGTTGCTTCTAATGGCAAACCCTAGCTCTCCACCAAAATTCAGCTTAGTGGGAAGTTTTGCTATTTCACTGTCTATTTTGACCGGACTACAAACGAAATAATGGTTTTAGACCCCAAGTATGTTTGGATGAAATGTGTTTCAGACAATTTGGAGTCGATTTAGCCATGTCCGTCCGTCTGTCTGTCTGGCTGGCTGGAGCGCACGATAACTCTCGAACGGGTCAACCGATTCGATCCAAAATTTGGCTTTCGTAATATTTTGTCCAAACATAGTTTAAGTTCGAAGATAGGTTATATCGGTCCACTCCTTCCCGTACCTCCCCCACAAGTTCGAAAATGTTCTGAAAATTTGTGCGCACGATAACTCTTAGAGGAAGTAACCGGTTTGACCCATACTTTGCTCATCGTGGAATTTCTACTAAACCTTGATGAGGTTCCAATATGGAAATGGACAATCGATCCACTCCTTCGGGTACCTCCCACACAAAATTTCGACTAAATTCAGATTAGGACCTGCTATCGAATCGCTTTGGTTTTTGTTGCAACAACTTGTATTCATTACCCCCCATACGTCGATACAAGTTTCATCAGGGACAAGTCCATACTTCCTGAAAAAATAACCCGAAAGATGCAAAAAGCCCCTATGACACCGTGTGTAGTGGATGGAGCGAAAGATAACTCTCGAACGGATCTGCCGATTCGGTGCAAACTTTGGCCTTCGTAATATTGTGTCTAAACATAGTTCAAATTCGAAGATAAGCCATTAGCCCACTCCTTCAGGTACCTCCCCAACAAAAGTTCAAAAATGTTCGGAAAAATTCATATACATATTCACATCCTAATATATCTACCAGATATAGATCAGGTTCCAATATGGACTATATTTCGTCGGTGTCATGCTTAAGTGTTCCATACGCCATTTTTGACTTTTTGAGATACAGGTGGTTTCTAGGGTTTTCCAGTATGCTCTTTCTGAATTTCTAGTCGGCTTGCTCCTATCTGCTCTAGTTTTCGAGATATCAATGCATCGACACGAAAGCTTATTTTCAGTTATGAAATTAATATTTTAAAAATTTACAAGTTTAAAAACACATTTCAAAAATCAGAACTTTAATTTTCGATTTAGAAGTATTTTATTTATTGTGGCAAAGATGGAACATTTTTTGTCACTTTGTTCCATGTGATTTACAATATTTTACATTTGTGTCATAAGTGTGGATTTGTCGATTTGTTCCATAATCGACAAAAATTCTTTTTTTAAAAAAATCTCTATAACTTTTATATTCCAAAACATATTCCTATATATATTTGCAAATATGTTCTATATACTATTATTAAAATTTCAAGTCAAAAATATAAATATTTTCTTTAGTCAGCTCCACGCACTTGTGACGCAAAACATTAAAATGCGATTATCTCAAAACGGACTAATGGCGTATGGAACACTTAAGCATGACACCGACGATTTGTCTACTCCTTCTGGTAAACAAAATTTCGAATAAGTTCACTTTAAGACCTGCTCTCGAATCACTTTCATTTTTGTTGAAGCGATTTGCATTCGCTAGCTCCATTACGACGCACAATGGTTCAGGAATCGATTTTCCTGGCCAAAAATCAAAATTTTGTTTTGTCAAAGATATTTAATTTCTATATGGGATTCGATAGTAAACATATTGAAACTAAGGAAACCAAAAAATTAGGCCCAAATATAAGAAGGTGTGGGCGTGGCGTGCCACTAAAGACGAGCAATTTTCCCATTTTTGGGAAATACGTAATTTTTGCAAATTTCTGGAGAAAGACGAAGCTATTTCTCTGAAACTATAAAAGTTATTGTGTTCATTGTTTTTTTGTAAGGTAGGTAGGATTGTGGCCTTTCAAAATCGTTTTATTAATTTACCGTAGCGTTTACACAACATGATCTATTTTATTTTTCCTCGGGTACTAAATTTTATGAAATTCCAAATTTAGTGGACTAGAACTTTTGTGGAACAACATGGAACAAAGTTCTGTTTTCACAAAAAGATGCCCGATAGTCTCTTCTTCCAGCTCATGTATACTTTTGTTCCCGTCCCGTTCCGTCCGTTTAACACTTTTTTCAATTTATTGAAATTACATGGGTAAAAATGTGTGTTTTTCTATACTGTTTCCATATGAATTACAGTTTTTTGACACAAATTACAACTTTTTTGAGTATATGAGTTTTTATACGAGTTATATAAGTTTTATTAAAACCCAAGGATAATTTTTTTAATTTTTGAAAAAATTTTATTTTTTTTTTTGTAAAATTTTTATTACAAATTTTTGAAAAAAAAATTTTTTCCAAATTTTTTCGAATTTTTTTTTTTAGTTTTTTTGGTAATTATTTTGTTTATTTGTTGGTGTTTGACCATCTTTAATACATAGGAAGATATAGAAACCACAAAAACACTCATATTTTGATGAAAAATAGTTTAAAAAGTCAAAAGTTTAACTTTGACCTTGAATTTCTCTGCAACTACCGGGCCGAACTTTACCGCTTATAATTCGTCTGAAAGCTGATTGTGTTATCTGTCTAACAAAAAAAGAATTATGAATATATCTCTATCCGTTCAAAAGTTACAGAATTTTGACCAGGAAAAAACGATTCTGAACCACTGTGCGACGGTAAAAGTTTTTTCAGGGGCAAGTCCATATTTCTTAGGAAAACAGCCCGAAAGTTGTAAAAAATCCCTATGTCACCATATGTGGCGGTCGGAGAGCACGATAACTCTCGAACTGTTCAACCGATTTGGTCCAACATTTCGTCTTCGTCATATTATATCCAAACTTAGTTCCATGAGGCAATACAGGTCCACAACTTCCGGTACTTCTTCCCAATATATAAAAAAGTCACTAAAATGCCAGGACGATATCACTTGAATAGGGCAACCAATATGGTCCAAACTTTGGATCTCCTAATATTTTGTCAAAATTTAGTTTAACTTCTAAAATGCCCATATTGGTCCTCCCTAAGGGTACCTCCCCCACAAAGGTTCAACATTTGTGTCTTAGTGCAGTTAATTCCTAATCCACATTTTTGTCGGCAAGTTCAAATGTCCAAAAAGGACCACAAAATTCTGAAGAGATCTTAACTACATTCGATCTGTCTGTAGGTGAGAGTTTCATTTCACATTGGCTGAGGGTATATATCTGTCGGCAAAGTCGACTGACACTTTTTTACTTGTTCTTTATGAACTCGGGAATTTGCAGTGAATTCGCGAAAATTACAGACTGTTTTTAATGAATTTGCCTGTGAGAATTGTATTTGTTTTCTATAAATATTTATTCTAACAAGGCAAATTTAAATTTTTAAATAGAAAAAATATCAAAAGGGCTTTAGTAATCGCAGTCGTTGCGGAAACTTTTTTTCACCGAATCGAATCAAAATTAGTAAAACTTCAAAAGAGCCGAAAAAAAACATCCCATATTGAATTTGAAGGCTATTTATACGAAGGCTATTTATATGAAGGCTATTTATACCGAAATCGGTAAAAGATATATATAGGGGCTATATCCAAATCTGAACCGATTTTTATCAAAATCGGTAAAACAGATCAGGGGTCTAAGCAAATATCGTGTATTAAATTTGAATGCTATTTGATTAAACTTGACCGAGTTATAGAAAAATCGGGGGAAAATATACATGGGGGCTATATCCAAATCTGAACTGATATTAGTGAAAATAGGTCTCATAAAATATTACATATTAAATATGAAGGATATTCGATTAAAATTGACAGAGTTATTACATAATCGTGGAAAAATATATATGGGGGCTATATCCAAATCTAAACCGATTTTTGTGTAGATCGGTAAAACTACTCAGGGGCCTAATAAAATATCACACATTAAATATGAAGGCGATTCAATTAAAATTGACCGAGTTACAGCAAAATCGGGGAAAGATATGTATGGGGGCAATATCCAAATCTGAACCGACTTTTGTGAATATCGGTAAAACCAATCAGTGGGCTAAGAAAATTACACATATACAATTTGAAGGCAATTTGATCAAATTTTACCGAGTTATAGCAAAATCGGGGAAAGATATATATGGGGGCTATATCCAAATCTGAATCGATATGAACTAAAGTTGGAATTTTTAATTCCAATGCCATAATAAGCCAAAAAAAATCATCAACTTACGTCAACTCCTTCTATTTTTGTCCATTTTTGTATGGATGCGGCAACACTGTGGGACGTCTTCTCATAGAAGAGACGGAACCTTTCTTATATAAAAACAGAAGGTCTTCTCATAGAAGAGCAAGAGCCCTTCTTATAGAAAAGCCTAAGGTTTTCTCATTGAAGAGAAGTTTTATTTATAGAAGACATGAAGGATTTTTTTATAGATGACACAGAGTTCTTGTTATAGAATATCTGGAGTTCTTCTTTTAGAACATTGAAAGCTACTTATAGAAGACCTGGAGTCTTCTTATAGAAGATTTGTGGCTTTCTTATAGAAAAACTGGAGGACATCTTATAGAAGACCTGAATGTCTTCTTATAGCAGATCTGAAGGACTTCTTATAGAACACCTGAATGTCTTCCTAAAGAAGGCCTGGAGGTCATCTTGTAGAAGAACTGCATGCCATCTTATAGAAGATCTGGAGGACTTATTTTAGAAAATCTGCATGATTTTTTGCAAGATTTGGAGGTCTTCTTATAGAAGTCCTGGAGATCTTCTTATAAAAGACCTGGGGGTCTTCTTATATAAGACCGGGGGGCCTTCTTATAGATGACCTGAAGGTACTCTTATAGAAGACCTGTAGGTCTTTTTATAGAAGAATTGGAGGTTTGTTTAGTGAAGGCCTGAATATCTTCTTATAGAAGACCTGGAAGTCTTCGTATAGCAGAACTGGATGTCTACTTATACAAGATCTGGAGGTCTTCTTATAGAAGATCTGGGAGTCAAACAAAGTGAAACATTTACGTTGGGAAAAATCTATGTCATATGGCATAGTATGAAATATAAAAATTCTGCCAGCTCTATTGAACTATATTTCCAATCTTTTTTCGTTTTAAATATTAAGGCAATGATTACACTGTGATACAAAAGTGGACAAAAAAATTTTGCAGGGATTCTGATGCATAAATTCGGTATTGTCGGAGTCCATGGAAGACGAAAATACCTTTGGTTTCTTTGGGTCACTTCGTTTTTTGATTTTATAACGGAAAATGTTCACCAAAATTAACACCAGACGAGGCTCTGGCGCTACTCATCGATGCCAACTTATCATCAAACCAATATAACACTGTTAGAGATCAAGCTGAAAATCACGATTGCACTTTGTATCCACAGTATTATTTAGTAAGGGAGGCAAAGCGGTTATGTTATCCTATGGACATTACTGTAACAGAAGTTTCAGCTGAAGTATCGGTTCAGTCGTTAGTAAACCATACTGTAACAAAACTCTCTTCAGGACTAGAAGGGATTCTAAGTTCCCTATCAAGTTTTGAACAATTAAATATTATTAGAGTTGGGCAATCTCGTTCAATTAAACGATGCGGATCACTGTTCTCGTTCAAAGACGAATGAGTAACATCATAAAAACCAACGTGTGAAATTAAGTATACGCAGTTTTGTCAAAGAAATTAGCGGTGTGCATTGAACGAGATAGTGATCCGGATCGTTCAATTGAATGAGATTGCCCAACTCTAAATATTATATGAAATAGGGTTGTGATGGAGCTGAGCAGGTGAGTTATCGGCAAAAGTTTACAGACATACAAATTTCTGATGACAGTATGTTTAGCATATCAATGGTACCAATTCGAAATTTGGAAAAACCCTGCACCCTCATCTACACGCTAGTACTGTGTACATTGAAAAAAGGAAACAAAATGTATTTTACTTTAATGACAATATAATATCTAAAGTATATGTTTTTCTAATTATTATTTTTAATGCATGTAGATGCTCGAAAGAGGGACGGTTAGGTCCAAAGCATGTTGCAAATTGCTTTATTATAACATTTTCTATTCACTGTAAACAAAATATAAAATAAACTAACCTAGTTGGCAATAATAATCTAACACCTAAAATATACTTTAAATTGGGGGACCTATGATTTGGGGGCAGTAGCAAGTCGGGGATATATGTGGATAATATTTGTTTGGATGTTTTCTGCTACTGAGAACATTAAATGTCAAGTTGTGCTTATAAATGGAAAATGTTAAACATTCAAAATATTTCGATGGGGGGATATACGAAATCGCGATGCTATCGTGAAAATATTTTGTAGAGAAGTTTTCTATCCACCAAAACCAGGATATATAAATTTGCAGCAAAATCGATTGAAAAATGCATTTTATACGTAAAAAGTAGCGACACCGTTATATGGGGGCTACTGGAAACCACGGGTCTATCTGGCTCATATTGAGCCCCATGCTGCCCACATACATAAGAAACATGTTTGCAAAATTTTGGTAACCTACGTCCTTTACATTAAAAGTTATTAGTAAAGTTCCACTAAAGTGCTCATATTTCGCACTTTGCAGCAGCTGCCAACGCAGCATTAAACCTATTCTACTACGTAGGTTTCATTCTGCTACAACAACAACAACTAAATTAATTACAAAAAGTGAACCAACAAAAAATAATTGTTGTTAATAAAATATATAATAGTATAAGATGGTATTTTCTTGCAAATTTTATATCGCTCGAGGAACGCTCGCCCTTTGAGACATAACAATGTATTTTTAGATAACATTTCAGGGAAAAACACAACATTATTACAAAAAGGGTACTCATAAGTATTTTGCCTTATAACCGACTTCAAAAACTGGCTGCCATATGGCATAGAATCATCGAAATGGATAATAGAAAATCCTTTCTTCTCATTTTTTTTTTCATTTCACTCTTACTGTCGGTTGTCTGTTTACGGTCATTAGGTGGAAGTATATTGTTTAGTGATAAAAGTACATAGACAGTGACATCGAAATTTTTATCACTGTCTATTTAAAGCTTTAAAATTATATATATTCAATTTGGATTTAAAAGACAAAAACGATCAGCCGGTTCTTACATCACGATACGTAGCTCGTACACTCCGTAAATTTAAATGCACTACAGTGCAATAATGAATTTTTGTATTTAATACGTATTTTACAGTCAAAATTTGTTGAGTAATCTTTCATTTCCTTTTGTTCTGAAGCCTAAAATCTTACGACCTAGAGATAACGATTTCTTTTAATTAAAGTTTTGAGTTATCTATTTATCATATACTAGCAAAGTGCCCGCTACTTCGTATGCGGAAAGGATATAAAAAAATATATAATATGGAAATGGGGAACACTGAACATTTTGTTGCACTAATACCAATTTTAATCAACATCTATATTTATTTTAGTACTGTTCGCTTCGATTTTCAAAAAGGTCAGCCGTATTAACAGCGAGACCAACGTAGCACACCGATACTCACCCTAAGTCCATAAAATACAGATTCCAGCACTTTCCCTACACCCAACAACAGATTGAAAACAATTACGTACTTTTCGTATACTTATGGTACGTATTTCGAATATCCCAGCACTACACTGACATTAATTCAAAATAATAACAGTAATCGTAATTCTAAATCTCAAGATTCCAGCTGTATCCGTTCGTCCAATTCCAAATTGTACCAAACTTAGTACCATTTCGTACTCTTCATACCCATAAGTAAGATTTTCGAAAACTACCTCAATCCTCCACTTTAACAATAATCTTAATTCAGAATTTCATGACTGCAGCTCTATCCGTTAAACCAAATCCAAAGAGTACCAAATTAAAAAAAAAAAACTTTCGTACACATAAGTAGGTAATTTTCTTCCTGAATCTAACAGGCTACAATAAAAATTTCAGGATTCCACGGCTATCCGTTCACCTAAATCCAAATTGTACCAAATTTAGTATTTTCGTACCCATAAGTACGATTTTTCAAAACTACCTGAATACTACTCTTCGACTGTAATCATTATTCCAAATTTAAGGACTCTAGCTCTATTAATTCACTCAAATCCAAATAGTAACATTTAGTACTTCTCGTACCCATGAGTACGCATATCCAAAACTACCTGAATCCTACACTGCTGCAGCAATATTAATTCAAAATTTCAGGATTCCAGCCCTATCTATTGCATCATATTTAGTACCATTTACTACTTCTCTTACCAGGAGTCCATCTCTACCTGTTCACTCAAATCCAAGTTGTACTAAATTTAGTACTGTTCGTACCCACAAGTACGAAGTTTCGAAACTTCCTGAAACCTACAGCAAAAGAGTAATCTTAGTTCTTAATTTAGGATTCCAGCTCTATACACTCACTCAAATCCAAATTATATCAAATTTAGTACTGTTCGTACCCATAAGTACTAATTTCTAAAACTTTCGCAATCCCACACTCCAACCGTAACCTTAATTCAAAACTTCAGGATTCCAGCTCTATTCGTTAACCCAAATCCAGGTTGTACCAAATTTAGTACCATTTGGTGCTTTCCGTACCCATAAGTACGAATTTCCAAAACTACCTCAATTCTACAGTCCAACAGCAATCATAATTCCAAATTTCAGGATTGCAGCTATATCCGTTTATCCAAATCCAAGTTGTAACAAATTTAGTACTATTTAGTACTTTTCGTGCCCATATGATTATACACCTACAGTAATCTTAATTCAAAACGTCAGGATTCCAGTTCTATTTGTTCACCCAAATCCAAGTTGTACCATTTAGTGTTTCCGTACCTATAAGTACGAATTTCCAACACTACCTCAATCCTACAATTCAACAGTAATATCAATTCCAAATTTCAGAATTCGAGCTCTATACGTTCACCCAAATCCAAATTGTACAAAATTTGGTACCATTTAGTACTTTTCATACCCATAAAAACGAATTTCTAAAACTTCCTAAATCCTGCTGTCTAACAGTAATCTTAATTCCAAATTTCAAGATTCCGGCTCTATCCATTCACTCTATTCCAAATTGTTCCAAATTTAGTACCATCTAATACCCATAAGTACGAACTTCCCAAAACTTCCGTAATCCTACACTAAACAGTAATCTCAATTTCAAATTTAAGGATTCCAGGTCTATTTGTTCACACAAATCGAAATTGTACCAAATTTGGTACCATTTGGTACTTTTCGTTCCCATAAGTACGAATTTCAGAAACTACCTCAATCTTACACTCCAACAGAAATCTCAATTCCACATTTCAGGATTCCAGCTCTATCCGTTGCCCCAAATCCGAATTGTACCAAATTTAGTACCATTCATTACTTTTCGTACAAATAAGTACACATTTCCAAAGCTATCTCCTTGTATCAACCCAACTTCTCAACCTTGATTTTCATTCCAAATTTCAAGCTTCTAGCTCTATCCGTTCAGACAATACCAAATGGTACCGTTTAGTACTTTTCGTAAACATAAGTACGAATTTCCAGAACTATGTCCTACATAAACACCACTTCCCAACCTTGATTCTATAACAGATTTCAAGATGTTACATTGATTTCATGATGTAACATTGGTACTAAATTTAGTAACTTTAGTACACTTATAAGTCGGATTTCCAAAAACACTTTGGTACATCTTCCTAACTCTCCAACAGTGACCCTCATTCTAAATTTCAGAATTCCAACTCTACGGGTTCGCTAAATACAAATGGTACCGTATTTAGTACCTTTTCGGACTGTTGGTTTAAGTTTAAGAAGCTACAACACAAATGTATGTATAAATGATAATATTAACCTGCTTTAGTTGAATTTTAAAATATAAATTTGCAGATTTTATCTAATTTTTACCGGCAACATATCTGCTTTAAAATAGCTCAATATATGTCTTCCCCAATTTTAAGTGAATACATTTAATCCTTCACTGCAAAACTATATTTAAACTGTCCTAAATACAAAAATGACTCTCCAATAAATTCAACTTCAAAGTACTCATCTAAGTTATTGACATTTGAAAATTGTATGACCATAAATTGTCACATAAAATAACACTCAGAAAAAGAACGCATAAATAAATGGAATGAAATGAATTTCCTTACATTGAACACTCAACGAGGGCCAACAGAAAGCTGCAACAAATGCGTCAACCAACAACGTTGGCAATAATACAGAGACTAGCAGGACGTATAAAAGAGATAGTTCTTTTTTTTGTTCTTTCGTGATGCATGCCACCCATTGAGAAAAATACTACATATCAATAACACCGATTTACGCTATATAAATGATTGTTCACAAGCAAACACACACACACAACTATATGATGCAAGCGCCAAAATACAAAGAAAACAGGAAAAAAGGACACAGCATAAAATTTAGTGCAACCAGAGTGGCGTCATCAGAATTGCCATCGAGTCTAAATGTTTCTTTGTCTGTACCACGAAACGATTCGGTTCGGCTCAATGTCTGTATGTCTGTCCATTGCCTATGCTTTACTGGCAATGTCGCGTTTTGGCATTATAACTGCACTTTTGTATAGCCATTTTTTGTGCTATTTCAGTTTTTTTCGGAGATACATAGCCAATGTATCCGGTCGAGTGGGAAAGAGTTTGCCAAAACCCAGAAATACCAACAACAACCAAAAAAAGAATCTCCAGTCACTTGACACAGTACGCAAAAGTAATAAATTGTTAAGAGTTATATTTAGGAATAAAACGAGGCGACAAAAACCGCCCAAAATAAGAGGAACAATTTAGTATCAGTTGTTTTTTCTAGTGTTTTTTTTTTCTATCGCGGCAATTGCAGAGACAACTCGTATATAGTTAAATGATGATAAAAAATGTCTTCTACTGGAAACCATAAAAATAAATTATGTTTGGGTATTTAGTTGAAATTACTTTAGGAATAAATAAAAATTGCATTCCATTTCGAAAACAAAGTCCTTGAATAAATTCAGTTTAGCTTTGTTTTTGTTTGCTTTTATATGAATTGTATACAACAGAGAGATGAAGCAAAAGAGATTGGAAAATAATCATAAATTTGCTGTACAAACAATCTGTAAAAAGACTGGATAATTTGTGAAATATTATTTGTATTTTTATAACAACTGTGGAATTGAGGAATTAAAATGAAATATCAGTGAATGCGAACTGCAAAAACAAGGTTATGAAATAAAAGAAAGGGGAAAAATTCTGACAAATTATAAAACAAGTAGAAAAGTATCAGTCGACATTGCCGACAGAGATATACCCTCAGACTGTGAGGATTTACATACTTCTTTTTTCCAAAAAAACTTACGATTTAGGGGGGTTTTCAAAACAATATAGATGCGATTAAAGCGCGAAAATTTGCTGTGATATCGATAAATAGAGCTTTTTTTAAACTGAGTTTCGACAAAATTTAGAGTACCATTTTAGCGAATGTTTTCGAACTTTTGTTGGGAAGGTATCGGAAGGTCCACCCCTTCCACCTTCGAATTTCATCTAATATAAGAAGAAATATTACGATATCCAAAGTGTGGACGAACGCAGTATTCGGTTCGAACTCTCCAGTCACTACACATGGTGCCATATGGGGTATATTTTACAAAAATATAGACTATGATAAAGGCTCAAAGCTTCGAGAGTTACCGTGCGCTCCAGCCACTACATATGGTGCCATAGGGCTTTTTTTACACTTATCGGGCTGTTCTTTCATGAAGTATGGACTTGCCGCCGTAATGGAGGCAGCGAATGCAAGTTGCTTCAACAAAAATCAAAGTGATCCGAGAGCAGTTCTTAAAGTGAACTTATCCGAAATTTTGTGTGGGAGGTACCCGAAGGTGTGGACAAATATAGTCCATATTCGAACCTGACCTATACCCGGTAGATATATTAGGATGTGTAAAGTATGGACCAAATCTCTCACCCCCATCAAGAGTTATCGTACGCACAATTTTTCCTGAAGGAGTGGACCGATCTGGCTTATCTTCGAACTTAAACTAAGTTTTGGCAAAATATTACGAAGGTCACATTTTGGACCTAAACGGTAGATCCGTTCGAGAGTTATCGTGCGCTCCAGCCTGCAAGCCAGACAGACAGACCGACGGACATGGATAAATCGACTCCAAATTGTCTGATACACATTTCGTCCAAAAGTACTTGAGATCTTAAACCATTATTTTGATGAGGTACATTTTGCCCGTATGAAAGTGCATATATCCTCGTTAGCATAAATGCTTAGGGTATAAAAACTTTTACTGTCGTAATTGAGGCAGCCAATCCAAGTTGCTTCAACAAAAATCAAAGTGATCCGAGGGCAGGTCTTAAAATGAATTTATCCAAAAATGTGGTTGGGAGGTACCCGAAGGTGTGGACAAATATAGTCCATATTCGAACCTGACCTATACCCGGTAGATATATTAGGATGTGTAAAGTATGGACCAAATATCTCACTCCCATCAAGAGTTATCGTACGCACAATTTTCCCGAACATTTTTGAACTTTTGTGGGAAGGTATCTGAAGGAGTGGACCGATATGGCTTATCTTCGAACTTAAACTAAGTTTGCATAAAATATCCACATTTTAAAGCCAAACGGCGAATCCGTTCGAGAGTTATCTTACGCTACAACCACTACACACGGTGTCATAGGGGTTTTTTTCTCAGGAAGTATGGACTTGTCCCTTATAAAACTTGTACCGTCGTATGGGGGCAGTGAATATACAGTGAATATCAAAGCGATTCGAGAGCAAGCCCTAAACTGAACTTATCGGAAGGAGTGGACCGATTGAGTCCATATTTGAACCTCATCTAAGTTTGGTAAAAATTTCACGATGTGCAAAATATGGACCAACTCGGTTACTAACTTCAAGAGTTATCGTGCGCACAAGTTTTCCGATCATATTCGAACTTTTGTGGGGGAGGTAGCTGAAAGAATAGACCGATATGGTCCATCTTCGAACTTAAACTAAGTTTGGACAAAATATTACGATATCAAAATTTTGGACAAGCATTGCTAAATCGACTCCAAATTGTCTGAAACACATTTCGTCCAAACATACTTGGGGTCTAAGACCTTTCTTTCAATGAGGTACATTTTGCCCGTATGAAAGTGTATATGAGGAAAAGTCAGAAATTTTTATTATTCCATTTGAAAAAAAATTGAAATTGGTTTTTGACGCTACCTGAACGATTTTTGGTGCATGCATTGAGAAAAAATTCCCATTCTCAAATCTGTTCGAGATACTAATTTTGGATATTGCGAGCAAACGTTATGGCGGTTTCAATTCTGATTATTAGAAAAAAATCTTATAAAAATCTTATATCGAGAAACATTGTTAATTTATGGCTTCCTACATACTATATGTTTACTGAGGTCCCATAACTTTAGTGAAAAAGTTGTAAATTTTCGCGGAAATTAGGAAAGTATTCAAAACAATTGGTAGTTTGCAACTTGTTTTAATAAAATTCAAGCTGTTTATGCATCTGAAAAATATATAAAAAATATGTACGTAATTTAAACATCGCGAAGATTCAAATGAAACCAAAACTATACAAGTGCGTTTAGCGTTTGTATATTATAGCAAAACAAGTAAGAAAAGTCTATAGTCGGACGGAGCCGACCATGGGATACCCTATACCACTATCCTGGACAATCGCTCTCCACGGAACTTCTTTTCAATGATTGTGAAAATTTAATTATCAAATATGAGAGATGTAATGTATAATACTTATGACCAAAACCAAAAAGTTATCTAGCATGACAAAGACATTTTTGTAGCAGGAAAGGAAAATTTAGTTCACACAAACTAAAATGTAATGAAACCCACTTATGTAGTACTACGACTTCCGTTGTTTAACCGCTACGTTATTGAAATTTTTACCAATTTCACACAAAAGTTTCAGTCCATTTAACCCGCTAAGTATTATCTGATCTTCACGTTGGTTTGTACGCTCATTCTTCATCATAAATTCAAACTTTGTTTAAAATTTTTCGAGTTATTATTTTGACCTACAGAACCGCTACCAAATTGGTTAAAATTTTGTTTTTGGTCCATTTCATTCCCTGAACATTTCACGATCATCAGCAAAATCTAATCATTTCTATTCTGGCCCGAACCCAACCTTCTTAAAAAATTCGTTACAATCGGTCCATAATTGCGGCCTTAAGCTTGTTTACAATTTTTAATGGACGGACACACATCGCTAAATCGCTTTATCTCGTCGAGATATGAATTTTGGCATACCAAATAAGGGGAATTGGACGAATATTTCATGGTGTTACATAATCTTTTGGAGAGACAATATGTAGCATGGAATAAAAATGTGGTTCTCTACACAGAACCCATTATATATTAGGCAGTAGGCCCGTTATCTAGCAAACACTTTATTGCAATTTACATCAGAGGAAATAATAGTCGTTTTTTTTTTCCATATGTAGGCTACTTTGCGAAATATATATGTGTTCAAGGAATTAAAATATCGACCAAAAATAAAATTTTTATATTTTTCATACATAAGTATTGGTCCATTTCACCCGCTAAAGAATATCAGATCATCATTCAAAATTGTAGGCATCTTTTTCGACCTATACTCTTACCCGGTGCAAAATTTCGTGACTATTGATGTATAATTGCGACTTCTAGCGAGTTTATTATTACACTACAAACAAATAACGGAATATATTAGGCTGTAACTCTGTTATCTGATCATGCACACCAACATAATTGGCATCAATTTAAAGGTCAAGCGTTCCACTTTCAAGTATACATAACTTGTCCGGAATGTCACTTCCAGGAATTAAGATATAAGCTGTATATTAAAAATTTTCACAATTCTCACACAAAAGTTTTGGTCCATTTAACCCTCTAAATATTATCCGATCGCCATCTGAAATTACAAGCTCCTCCTTTGTGATATACTCTTACTTTATTTAAAATTACGCGTTGATAGGACTATTATTGAGACCTATAGAGCCGCTAGAAAATTGGATAAATATTATGTTTTTGGTCCATTTCATCCGCTAAATATTTCACGATCATCACCAATAAGAATAGGGATCTATTCTGATCTGAACCCGACCTCCATACAAAATTTCGTGACGATCGGTCCATAATTGCGGCCTGGAGCGTGTTTACAATTTATAATGGACAGACGGACACACATCTCAAAATCGCTTTATCTCGTCGAGATATAAAGATTGGTATACCACATTGGGGGTCTCCGACGAATATTTCGCGGTGTTACATGAATTTTTACCAAAACAAACTTATAATACCCTTTTCCACATTGTGGTATCTATCTATATATATAAAATTGAAATTTGTTTGTCTGTTTGTTTGTTTGTTTGTTTGTGTCTTATAGACTCGAAAACCGCTGAACAGATCTTACTGAAACGTTTAGGGTACATTGCTACATGGCCTGGAATGAAAATAGGCTATATCATTTTTTGAAATTTCGCGTTGATCTGGAGATGTAGCATCAAAACCGGAGGTACCTCCAAAAATTTAGATTTTGTATGCAAATATCTTTAGAACTATTACAGATACAATCTCCAAATTTTGTATGTGTGAAGGAATTTGGTGTCGAAATAAATTTACTAAATTTTATTCAAATCGGTTCAGATTTGGATATAGCTTCCACATACATATATTTTCGGCCGATTTCCTTATTTTATGTACCAAACATGCAATTTATGTCAAATTTCAATGAAATTTGGAATGCGTGGCGAATTTTTGTTTTAGAAATAAATGTGCCAAATTATATCGAGTTTGGTTCAGATTTGGATATAGCTCCCAAGATATAAATACACGTTGGAATTCAACATATATTATTCTTGAGAGAATATACCAAGTCCAGAATGAGATTAAGGGTATTTTGCTAGAAAAGAATGAGTTGGATCGTATATCTGACTTAAAGCTAGAACCTCTATTGGGTTTTCTCAAAATATGCAAAAAGTGTTCCGAAAAATTAAGCTCGGAAAAATAAGCTGAAAAACTTTTGAAAGAAATTACGTAATATCTAATATAAAAGCAAAGTTACTTGATATAAAAATGAGAGCATAGAGTATTCTAAGTATGAGCAGGAAATTACAATGCCACATTTAAACGTAGGTCACATTTACAAATTTTATATACTCTAACACTCCTGAGTCCACTCTCTCCTTTCAAAAGGGTAATTAAATTAGGAACAACACTAAAATTGAGTACCTTAAGTTTGAGGATACTTGTAATTTATTCAGCCTATTGGGACATCTTAAATTATTCTTAGGATAACTGCTTCTGTTATTGATAATTATACCCTCAGCCTTTAGGCTAGAAAGGGTATATACACTTTCATACGGGCAAAATGTGCCTCATCGAAATAATGGTTTTAGACCCCAAGTATGTTTGGACGAAATGTGTTTCAGACAATTTGGAGTCGATTGAGCAATGTCCGTCCGTCTGTCTGTCTGTCTGTCTGGCTGGCTGGAGCGCACGATAACTCTCGAAGGGATGAACCGATTCGGTTCAAATTTTGGCTTTCGTAATATTTTGTCCAAACTTAGTTTAAGTTCGAAGATGAGCTATATCGGTCCACTCCTTCCGGTACCTCCCCCACAAAAGTTCGAAAATGTTCGGAAAATTTGTACGCACGATAACTCTTGAAGGGTGTAACCGATTTGGTCCATACTTTGCCCATCGTGGAGCGTGTACCAGACTTAGATCAGGTTTTAATATGGACTCAATCGGTCCACTCCGTCGGGTACCTCCCACACAAAATTTTGGAAAAGTTCAGTTTAGGAACATCTCTCGAATCGCTTTGATTTTTGCTTTAGCAACTTGTATTCACTGCCCTCCATACGACGGTATAAGTTTCATCAGGGGCAAGTCCATACTTCCTGAGAAAATAGCCAGAAAGTTGCAAAAAAAACCCCTATGACACCGTGCGAGGAGGTTGGAGGGCAAAATAACTCTCGAACAGATCTGCCGATTCGGTCCAAAGTTTGGCCTTAGTAATATTTTGTCCAAACATATTTTAAGTTCGAAGATAAGCCATATCGGTCCACTCCTTCAGGTACCTCCCCCACAAAAGTTCAAAAATGTTCGGAAAAATTGTGCGTACGATAACTCTTGAAGAGAGTGGCCGAATTGGTCCATACTTTACACATCCTAATATATCTACCAGATATAGATCAGGTTCAAATATGGACTATATTTGTCCACTCCATCCGGTAACTCCCACTCAAAATTTCGGATACATGTTCACTTTAAGACCTGCTTTCGAATCACTTTGATTTTTGTTGAAGCAACTTGCATTGCTGCCTCAATTGCGATGGTAAAAGTTGTTTCAGGGGCAAGTTCATACTTCTTGAGCAAACATCCCTGAAGTTCTAAAAAACCCCTATGGTACCATATGTAGTGGCTGGAGATCCATACTTTTTAGTATCTCCTCCGCAAAACTTTTAATATTAAATCTTAATCAACATTTTTGTCAGTTCAAACGCCCAAAATTTTTAAAACTCCCTAAATACATGCGTTTTTGGAAAAAAATTGTTTCAATATACACAGGCTGAGGGTATATCTCTGTCGGCAAAGCCGACTGATACTTTTTTACTTGTTTTTACTCCAATATTGATAGAGATATGTCAATAATGATAAAAATTTCATTGAAATGGGACGTATGTATATATCAAATCAAATACATTAAATCGGCCGAAAATATACATGGGACCTATATCTAAATCTGAACCGATTTCGAAATATTTTGGCACAATTATTTCTAGGCCAAATTCAGTCGCACATTACGAATGTCATTGAAATCGGACATATACAGCCTGATTGGTGCATCAAATAAACGAAATCGGCCGAAAATATATATGGGCGCTATATCCAAATCTGAACCGATTTCGATATAATTTTGAACATATAATTTCAGGCCAATATTCGTCATAAATTCCAAATGTTATTGAAATCGTACATATACAGCGTTTTTGGTGCATTAAGTTCATCAAATCGGACAAAAATATATATGGGAGCTATACCTAAATCAAAACCGATTTCGATATCATTCGGCACATATATTTCTAGGCTAATATCCGTCACACGTTAAAAATTTCATTGAAATCACACATATATATCGTGTTTGGAGCATCAAATACATGAAATCGGCCGAAAATATATATGAGCGCTATATCCAAATCTGCACAGATTTCGATATAATTTGGAACATCTATTTCTAGGCCAATATCCGTCACATATTCCAAATTTCAACGAAATTGGACATAATAGCGTGTTTGGGGCATAAAATACAGGAAATCGGTCGATAATATATATGGGAGCTATATTCAAATCTGAACCGATCTCGATATAATTTAGCACATTTATTTCTAGAACAAATTCCATCAGACCCTCCAAATTTCAGCGAAATTGGGCATATATAGCATGTGTGGTGCATCAAATGTGGAATATCGGCCGAAAATATATATTGGAGCTATATCCAAATCTGAACAGATTTCGATATAATTTGGCACATTTATTTCTAGACCAAGTTCTGTAACACATTCCAAATTTCAGCGAATTTGGATATATATAGCATGTTTGGTGCATCAAATGTGGAATATCGGCCGAAAATATATATTGGAGCTATATCCAAATCTGAACCGATTTCGATATAATTTGGCACATGTATTTCTAGACCAAGTTCAGTCACCAATTTTATTGAAATTGGATATAAATAGCGTGTTTGGTGCCTCAAATATAGGAGCTATATCCAAATCCGAACCGATTTCTATATAAATTGACACATATATTTCTAGGCCAATATCCATCACACATTCTAAATTTCAGCGAAATTAGACATATATAGCGTGTTTGGTGTATAAAATAAAGAAATCGGCCGAAAATGTAGGTATATGGGAGCTATATCCAAATCTGAACCAAACTCGATATAATTTGGCACATTTATTTCTACAACAAATTACGACACATATTCCAAATTTCATTGAAATTGGACATAAATAGCATGTTTGGTTCATAAAATAAGGAAATCGGCCGAAAATATATATAGGAGAAATATCCAAATCTGAACCGATTTCGATATAATTTGGCACATGTATTTCTAGACAAAGTTCAGTCACACGTTCCAAATTTTTTTTGAAATTGGATATAAATACCGTGTTTGGTGCCTCAAATACATGAAATCGGCAGAATATATATATATAGGAGCTATATCCAAATCTGAACCGATTTCGATATAAATTGGCACATATATTTCTAGGCCAATATCCATCACACATTTCGAATTTCAGCGCAATTGTATACATATAGCGTGCTTGGCGCATAAAATACAGGAAATGGGCCGAAAATATATATGGGAGCTATATTCGAATCTGAACCTATCTCGATATAATTTAGCACATTTATTTCTAGAACAAATTTCGTCAGACCCTCCAAATTTCAGCGAAATTGGGCATATATAGCATGTTTGGTGCATCAAAAGTGGAAAATCGGCCGAAAATATATATTGGAGCTATATCCAAATCTGAACCGATTTCGATATAATTCTGCACATTTATGTCTAGGCCAAATTCCGTTACACATTCCAAATTTCAGCGAAATTGGACATATATAGCGTGTTTGGTGCATCAAATGCAGAAAATCTGCCGAAAATATATATGGGAGCTATATCCAAATCTGAACCGATTTCAATATAGTTCGGCTCATTTATTTCTAGACCAAGTTCTGTAACACATTCCAAATTTCAGTGAATTTGGACATATATAGTGTGTTTGGTGCATCAAATACATGAAATCGGCAAAAAATATATATAGGAGCTATATCCAAATCTGAACCGATTTCAAAATAAATTTGCACATATATTTCTAGGCCAATATCCATCACACATTCTAAATTTCAACGAAATTGGACATATATAGCGTGTTTGGTGCATACAAAAGAAATCGGCCGAAAATATATGTATATCATATACATAACAGATATAATATGATACTAGCAAAGTGCCCGCTACTTCGTATGCGTTAAATATGCAAAACAAATAAACAATATATAATATAGAATGGTGGAAACATTTTGTCACGCCTACACAAGAGCAATCCACATTTTTTGAGATATTTTAATTGAGGTTCTCAGCGCAAATATGGCCTAACCCAACAACCGCCATCCTCATTTCCAGCTCTATCTGTTCCCTCAAAACCAATTATAGAACTTTACATGTAAATACATAAATACGAACCTCCTCCAATTATTTCAAAATTCCCTTTACACAATAACAAATTGTACCAAATCCTGTGCCATTTACAACTTTTCGTATATTTATGGCACATATTTCTTAAATCGAATCCAGATCTATCCGTTCATCCAATACAAAATTGTACCATACATGGAACCATTTTGTACCCCTAAGTGTACCTAATTCCACATTTTAGGATTCGAGCGCTATAATTTCATCCAAATCCTAATTGTACAAAATGTAGTACTTTTGGTAAGCATAAGCACGCATTTCCCCAACAGTAATATTAACTCCAAAATTCAAGATTCCAGCTCTAACCGTTCGCTCAAATCCAAGTTGTACCAAATTTAGTACCGTTTAGTACCTTTCATACATATAAGTACGAATTTCCAAAACTTCCTCAATCCTACACCCCAACAGTAATCTTAATTCCAAACTTCAAGATTCCAGCTCTAGCCGTTCGCTCAAATCCAAATTGTACCAAATTTAGTACTTTTCGTACTCATAAGTACGAATTTCAAAAACTACTTCCATATCTCAATCCTACACTCCAAAAGTAATCTTAATTCCAAATTGCTTGATTCCAACTCTATCCGTTCGCTCAAATCCAAATTGTACCAAATTTAGTACTATTTAGTACTTTTCCTACCCATAACTAAAAATTTCCAACATTTTATCAATCCTACAATTCAACAGGTATTTTAATTCCAAACTTGAGGATGGCAGCTACATCATATCACCGAAATCCAAATTGTACCAAATTTAGTACCATTTAGTACTTTTCGTACCCATAAGTACACATTTTCAAACAATAAGCTTAATTCCAAATTTCACTATTCCAGCTCTATCCGATCACTTAAATTCATATTGTACCAAATTTGGTACCATTTAGTACTTTTCGTACCCAAAAGTACGAATTTCCAAAAACCGAGCCTTATCTCACGCCAACATACCAACACCAACCTACACTCAAAATTTCAAGCTTATAGCTTCATCCGTTTCGTCTGGGCATTGATTATAAGGCGGTCAGCCACACAAATGAGACAATTTTTAGTACATTTTAGTGCTTTTCGCATCCTTCTAGGGCATTTCCAAAAACCCAGCCTTATCAAGCAAATTCGCCCCAAGACTAATCCTCACCCAAAATTTGGGAATTCTAGCTTCAGCCGTTTCGTCTGGGCGTTGATTCCTAGTCGGCCCCACACAAATTTGACCAATTTTAGTACATTTTAGTGCTTTTCGCACCCTTGTAGGACAAATTTCCAAAAACCCAGCCTTATCGAGCACCTTCGCCCCAAGACTAATCCTCACCTAAAATTTGGGAATTCTAGCTTCAGCCGTTTCGTCTGGGCGTTGATTCTTAGTCGGCCCCCCACTCAAATGGTACCATTTTTAGTACATTTTAGTACTTTTCGTACCCTTCTAGGACGAATTTCCAAAAACCCAGCCTTATCGAACACCTTTGCCCCAAGACTAATCCTCACACAAAATTTGGGGATTCTAGCTTCAGCCGTTTCGTCTGGGCGTTGTAGATCACATCATCACTTTACTCTTTTATATATATAGATAAATGTGGGAATGAGTGTAACAGTTATGATATTGTTTGGGTTGTGTATACTCACAATAACATAACTGTTAGAAACAGTTCTATGTTGTATATGAACGAGTGAGAACTTTATTTGTTTTTTCGTTCTCAAGTATCTGTTGTACAACAGATATTTTTCAAATACTACAGATACCAACAGATACTATAGGTGTAACAGGAAAATTTCATAAAAAATAACATTTTTATTATTTAGGGGATAAATAAATATTAAAGACATGAATAATGTTATAACTGAACGCATCAATTCGAATGTTTTTCTGGATTCAGTGAGTGGAATGTACGAGGGCTACTAGAAAAGTTTCCGACCTAATAATGAAAACGCGAATATTTATCAAAAATAGTTTTATTATATTCCAAATATTTATTGCAAATAGTTTTGTTTTATTGAAGCGTTTTTTGTGGTTATTTCAAAACTATGTTTAAAATACCTTTAGCTTGTTACATTTTGAAAACGTTCGCGGGCGCGAAAAAACTCAGCGAGTGCACAGCGATTCATATTGGCACACTGATATGGGACCTACTTTTATCGCCGAGTCCGAACGGAGTATCTTACGACACAACTTGTAAATAAACTTGTAAATTCTCAGGCCACCACCGCCGAAAATGTTGTTGTTCTGGTCGGGGATTGTCCTTAAGAGAATAATACCTTGAAAAGCCGCGTCACTTTGTAAGTTAGGGGTTGTTCCACGCTGAATGGACCTACAATACATTTACCGAAGTATTATCCACCTACATACTTCGGACATTAAAGTCATTTCCACAGAAGTACAGTCATGGGGCTATATCGGTGTAGAAGCAGGCTGATAAAGAACATATACACTTTATATGATCTTAAATTATTATTTCGAGGAGTTACAAACAGAATGACAAACATAATATACCCTCCATAACAAATTAAACGATTTTGTTATTCCTAATGGTTTTCATAATGCAGAATTTGTTATTGGTTCATGGAATGATTCTGAAAAAATTCGAAATTCACATTTTTGATTTGGTTTGTAGTACTCGGTCCAGTAGCACCATGTCTAACCAGATTTTGTATCTTGACTTTCGGGTCAAATAAGTTATAGGTGCTTTACATGTGCATATCATTATTATGTGACTTTTAGGAACGCGATATCTTATAGAGAATTTGACGGTCGTTGTATTTTGCTTTAGTCACGTTTTGGTAAGGCTCACAGTTTTTGAGATATATAGAAAAACCCAAAAATATGACCTATGACCATGAATAAGTTTCTTTGTACGCATGGGATCAACAGAGATTTTTAGGACCTCATTTGTAATGACAAATCCTACATTTCCACCAAAATTCAGCTCTGTGGGAATTTTTCTATTTTAATTCCTATTTTGTTTGGGCTACATACAATGAATACTTATTGTATCACACCTATATCCATTTATATCAGTTTGTACAAACCAGATATAAACAAATATGTTCCTTTTTTTCTGTCTATACCAACTCATATCATACCTGTTTGAAAAAGTATCAGTATCAACTTGTAACTGAAACTACATTCTACATATCCATACTCACTCAATGTTGAAAAATGTCGGAACTGATATATTCAGTTGTATCCATGCAGGTGTTTAATATGGAGTGAGACCAATCCACAAGAGACCCTACAGACTCCATTACATCCAGAAAAATGCACCGTATGGTGCGGTTTTCACGCTGGTGGCATCATCGGACCTTATTTCTTCAAAAATGAGGCCGGACCTCGCGTTACGGTCAATGGAGATCGTTACCGCACCATGATCAATGATTTTTTGTTTGAAAATATGGATGACATTGATCCGGAGGAGATGTGGTTTCAACAGGATGGCGCTACGTGCCATACGGCGAACGCAACCATCGACTTATTGAAATCAAAATTTGGCGATAAGTTGATTTCGAGAAGTGGACCTGTCAATTGGCCTCCAAGGTCGTGCGATTTGACACCTCTCGATTATTTCCTGTGGGGCTACGTGAAGTCACTGCTTTATGCTGATTAACCAGCAACAATTGATGCCGTGGAGGCCAGCATTGTTTGTGTTATTCGTGACATACGGCCAGCAGTGCTCGAAAAAGTGGCCAAAAATTGGACGTCCAGAATGCACTTCGTCAAGAACAGCCGCGGTGCCCATATGCCCGAAATCATTTTCAAATGTTAATGTAACGTATTGATCTTTCGAATAAAAAAAAAAATTGATTACAATTTAATTTTTTGTGTTATTTTTTACAATTTCAAGTTCTATCGGGCTTAAAAAAACACCCTTTACATTCCATTCTTTATTATGTTTCCACTCTTTCTTGTGCTTTTGATTACACTGTGCAACACTGGAAATGCAAACAATTTCTAATGGGCATTTTCTGAAAGTACATATTGAGACTACAAAAACCTTAATTGGGTTTTGTGTTCTTAGATCGGGTTTAGATTTTATGGCCTCATCTAAACCGACCTAAAATGAGCCTTTTTTCCAGTGATCGGACCTTTATCTCCTAAACTAATAAGAATTTTGCTTTGCAGTCTTCAGCAATAATGTAGCCATAAAGTAGGAGAACTTATGTGTCAAACAGATGAACTAGGGAAAGTTGCATCTGGCGCATCAAACTCGTTAAAATATAGAAAAGTTTACATAATTTCTGAAATTCTGGTCAGTAACAACTAAACTGTTGGGAGTGAAACAAGTAACCATTCTAAAAATTTTCCAAATAATGTGACCATCAATTCTTCAGAACATTCTGAAACTCTAAAATGGTTATTTCACGTTGTTTAAGAGGTATTTCATAACATACATTTTACAAAACTTATTTCAAACAATGTTCACACAGGCTGTTTATTCTCATGTTGGGGATTTCAATGAATTTTTGAAATATTTACCAAATTGTTGTTGAAAAATTTGCTACAAACAAGGCGATAGAGGCCTTTTACAACAACATAATGTTCCGAAGAGTTGTGTATTACATTCCGGAGAATATTTTCCCAAGAGGTAGCATTAAGAAGAATTTAACAATTTGGGAGATACGCTGGGAAATATACACCAATAATAGAGTTTTTAGATATATTATAAAATTTGAGGCAATAAATGCAGTTTTTCGAGTTCACTATTCCTCCAAATATTTTCTTCTTGCTCTTATCTACAAGTTTGCTGCAGATGTCAAAACAAGATTCGTATTGATTTCAGAGATACAGCCCCGATTTGTTTTAAAAATTCGATCTTTAACCATGTTTAGATCATGCCATAAAAACCGAACCCGATCTAAGAGAACAAAACCCAATTATGGTTTTTGCCTATTGGTCCTCTACTTTCATAAAATTCTGGACAGAAGTTGTTTGCACGCGATTGGCTCAAAAATGTTGCACAGTGTTATTATATTTTTTTTGTTCAATATGTTTCTGTTATTTTATATTTTCTACAATTGCAAAAGTGTCCATTACCTACTGAGACCTTGACTGTATCAGTGTTGAAAGGTATCAAATGTCCATTGATGCGACAGACAATAGCCAAATTTTAGCAGTATATTAACAATACAATACTCATGCTATTGTTGTATTTAAGGTCACGTAAATATTTGCACTGACAATAAAAATAGCAAAAAACGCACAATAACAGCAACACACAGTAAACAAAACTCCTCCGAAGAATGAAAGCGAAAAACAGCACAAACGCTTGCGAAGACCAAAAGCCACCGGATAATGTTTTAACAAATAGGAAATGAAAATCAATACGGGAAGACCGAATGAACACCCAAAAACCAGTGAATACACCATGGAGTGGTATTTAAAGAGAATGACTCAAGCGTTGCGTGAAAAGAAAATAAAATGAAAAAAAATCTCCAATGAATTTTCACATTTTAAGAATAGCAAACAACAGAATACTGCAATTCTTCGTTGGCACTCCCAATATTGAAACCTAACCCATATTCATATGCACACGGATACATGTGTATGTGTGTTGGTTTATTATGTGTGTTGTATGAATGTGTGTTGGTTTTTATGTGAAAGGATATGTGAATGCTTCAATGAATCTGTTTATCATTTCAACATCGACAAATTTATTGACGTTGTGTCTTTCAATATTGTAGCGGTTGTTATTGCTTTATTTTGGTTGCTTTCACTGGTGGTTGTGGTTGTCACTGATGACGATGTCTTCAACAACGTAGAGACTGAAAATGTTTATTGTACTTTTGTTTTTTTTATTCTCATCTCATACACCGTGGCTTTTATATCAATGAATGCCATCGACGCGTCATATTTTATTGTTCATTTTTGTATTTTCATTTTGTTGAAATATTCAACTTAAATGTAGAATGAATGACTGGATGGTTGGTTGGTTGACTGGTGGTGGTCAGCGTGACTGATAGAAAGCCATCCCGGACCAGCAACAACAGCAGCAGCAGTATTGTCTCAACAATTGAGTCATTAATGCTGGCATATAAATCAATTAACAAATATAATATAACCGTATGCCACATCTTCTTTAATTTAATTGAAATCGCATGTTTACTTATCGCTTACAATCGAGAACGCAATGTGAAATCAAGCTACTTTAATGAATTGACACTGACAACGCAATCGTTAGCGGCTGGGACTTTAAAATGGGTTGTTTTATTAAAGCGTAGACGGCTAAAGCTTTAATTTTAAAAATTGCCAATAGCGAATTTTTGCTAAGGGAAATATTGAAATAATTTTCTCGAAATTTAAATCAAAACAAGTAAGAAAAGGCTATAGTCGGACGGTGACGACCATGTTGCTGTTTTCCACGGAATTTATTTTATATGATTGCGACGATTATTGACATAATTATTAATTGAAATTTTTGCATCATTTATTATTGATATAATTTGCATGAAAGGAGAAATCAAGAGTAGGTTTTAAAGTTTCGTGCACCCAATTTGTCGGAATACAGCCCTAGAATTTAAAAATTTGGACGAAAAATTTAATTTCAGCACTTAATATTATCCGATAATTTTTTAAAATTATTGGAATTTTCCCTGACTTCGTGCAAAACTGTGTCAATATTAAAATATAACTGCTAGCTCTGGCGTAATGGCAATGCCTGTTTTAGAACTCCTTTGCAATTTGTCGTGCGCATTTAGGGTAACATAAATTGACGCCCGAGTCCTTCATAACTACAAGGACTCTCCTCATCAACTAAGTAATTGCATAACTGTTCTTTTCGCGTTTATTGAATGGAAGATTACTTTCTAAATTGTTTCTGAAGCGATAAAGATGTTTTAAGGTGACGGAACGCATTACTAATTATGTGCGACCTAAACGCACGACAAATTACAAAGGAGTTCTAAAACAGGCATTGTCAATAGTGAGAAGCATTTTCGGATGTCCGAAGTGGAAATTTCAGCCCGATTTTATAAACTTTTGTACTTTTCGAGACGTCAAAATTTTAAATTTTCAGAAAAAATGCGGGTGTCCTGAAGGGGCAGCCATATTCTACAGTGGAAAATATTCTGTTAAAGGTATGAGATGGTTTATGCGTAACATCTACGACTCTAGTAAACAGTTCTCTTTCAAAAATTCAATTCTATTCAAATGAGCCAAATTTGTTACTTGAAATTTTGACTTTATTTTGCTTTCGTTGTATAATTCTTATATAAATCGGATTTGAATTCAAATGAAAATTTTACCCCTTTTATAAATTAGAAAAAAATGTGTTTGGAAGTATTTCGGATCAACACCTAACACTAATCTTTGTCTTCTGGTGGGAACCCGTCCTCCATACAAAATTTCGTGACGATTGGACCTTAACTGCAGCCTAAGTTTTATCAATATCGCTTTATCTCGTCGAGATATGAATTTCGGTATACAACATCGTGGGTCTACGACGAATATTTCGCGGTGTTACACGAATTTTCAGAAAAACCCACTTATAATACCTTTTTCACATTGTGGTTTAGGGTATAAAAAGAAATGAAATTGATCACATTGTGATAGATGGAAGACATTCGACGAGCATGTTGGTTGCGTGATCGTTCCGACGTGCAAACATCTACTCGGATCACCACCTTGCTGCAAAACAAGCTACGTACCCCTTAAACTTAGCAAATAGTGTACGGACAGTCCCAACACGGAAGGTGGAAAATCTGGCAACTATCGTTTCAATTGTTATCTTAAAACAATATTTACGCCGCTCTCCAAAACATGTTTTTTGGTTGTTTGTCGGGTATTATTTAATAAATAATTGGTTTGGAACTCAGTTTTACAACAGCGATCAAATCGATAGTCCGACTAGCGATAGTTTGCCAGTCATAAAAGGGTGGACACCGGTAAGCTACAAACACAACAGATAATGGATGGACAGGCGGACACACATCTCAAAATCGTTTTTTCTCGTTGAGATAATAAATTTTGGTATACATTTTTTACATGCATTTTCGGAAAAACAAACTTATAATACCCTCTCCACATTGTGGTGTAGGGTATAAAAATCTAAACAAAAACAAGTAAAAAAAGTATCAGTCGGCTTTGCCGACAGAGATATACCCTCAGCCTGTGTATATTGAAACAATTTTTTCCCAAAATACCTTTTTTATTTAGGGGGTTTTAAAAATTTTGGGCGTTTGAACCGACAAAAAATGTTGATTAGGATTAAAGATCAAAAGTTTTGCGGAGGACATACTAAAAGGAATGTATCGACATTGACCGTTATGGAAGTGGATCTCCAGCCACAACATATGGTGCCATAGGGGATTTTTACACTCTTCGGGCTGTTTGCTCAAGAAGTATGGACTTGCCCCTTAAAAAACTTTTACCATTGTAATTGAGGCAGCGAATGCAAGTTGCTTCAACAAAAATCAAAGTGCTTCGATATCAGGTCTTAGTATAAACCAATTCGTCCACTTCCCTCAAGAGTTACCGTACGAATAATTTTTCCGAACATTTTTGAACTTTTGTGTTGGAGGTACCTGAAGGAGTGGACCGATATGGCTTATCTTCAAACTTAAACTATGTTTGGACAAAATATTACTAAGGCCAAATTTTGGACCGAATCGGCAGATCCGTTCGAGAGATATCATGCGATCCAACCACTTCACACGGTGTCATAGGGGTTTTTTTGCAACTTTCAGGCTATTTTCTCAGGAAGTATGGACTTGCCCCTGATGAAACGTGTACCGTCGTATGGAGGGCAGTGAATACAAGTTGCTAAAACAAATTTCGACAAATTTCAGGTAGAAAGTTTTATACCCCCAAGGAAGACTAAATACAAATTTCAGCGATTTCGTTGGGATATTGATCCTAAAACCATTCGTTCTAAGGGGGTTATATGAAGACGTCGACCTATACCGACAAACATCGGAAGCTGGATTGAAATTTTGAGTGGTGGTTAGACTTGGTTAGACTTGATACTAAAAACTGTATCATTTGATTGACTAATTGTTAATCAACGCCGAGGCGGAAGGGTTGAAGGTAGAAACTTGAAATTCAGAGTGAAGGTTCCTATTGAAGTGTAGGTGTGTGATAGAGTTGGTTTGTGAAAATTCGTAAGAGTAAAGTACTAAAATGTTATAAAAACTGTTCCTTTTGTATTAAGCGAACGATTGTACTATGGGTTCAACGGCAGGTTTTTGAGACAACAAGCCACTGGAAGCAGCTGGAGCTTTCAAATTTCGTTCCGATGTTTATACTGAGCATACAAATACATCTGCAAAAATTTGGAAGCAATCGGTTCAGATATAGATATTGCTTTCATATGTATGTTTCATCCTATTTTATACGATTTTATATTTAAGCCGCACAAAGATCATAGAATTATGTCCGGACAATTTGGTTCCAATCGACGTATTTGTATAAAAAACAATAGAACTTGTGACCTTTATTATTAATTGATGTTTTGGAAGTTGAATAACGCGATCGCATCCGATTTTTGGAAACTTTATAATTACAGGTTAAGATCCAGCTACTAAATTTAAAGATCTAGAATATTGACGAATTCAATCCTTCATATAACTGGGATAAAATTACAATCAAATTTGGCGACTTGGGTCATATTGACAAGACCACCTCCAAGGCCAGCTCAATACTTAAAAATATCCAAATTTTTAAGAGTCACGCTATCAATACTGAGTTTCTATAAATTTTCGTGACCATAGGCGAATAATTTTTTTACACATGTAGTACTCACTATTACCTTCTACCACATATGTATATATAGTTCCGGGGATGCGTCGCGATACCGAGGGTTCTATTCCAAACCACATATAACTATAATAATAACTACACGCCAAAAATTCTTTATCACATCTAATCACATATATTTTTTTTTTAATTCTTCATTAAAAACTTTCTTACCATATCTTCCCCGTATTTTCCATTTAAAAAAGCGCAAATTATGCTAACAATGTTTAGTTGTCGAGCGAAACAATTTTGTACAATGAAACGTTGCCAGGTTGAAACGTTTTTCTTATTAATTGGTCCAAGGGTCAAGAATCTAAGCTCGTTACTACTTTATTCAAATATATGACTTGAAAAATAGATCTTTGCCTCAGAAACTTGTCATTGGGCCTATAGTGGAGTTGAGCTATAGGTCCGAATTTTGGATACTGATGGAGTGGGGATAATTGCATTAGAGAGTTTTTCAAAATCCAAACCATACGTTTACGGTAGGTATTAAAATGTAATATGAAAGATTAAAGCTTAAATCTTGAAAATTATTATTCTTTTGTTTGGGATGTTTTTTATGTAAGGCGTCTTGAAAATATGAACAAATCTATACGGAAAGTGCAAAATGATACTAAATTTAGTACTATTGTAATGTGGTTTTATCGTAGGCTGGGGTAGACTTAGTCATGTCCCGGGTCGCCATAAGGTTAGTGGGCCCTTATGACGACCCTGGACATGACTAAGTCTACCCCCTGCCTTACGGAATAATAAGACGAGTAATGTCCCTTTCCTGGGGGGTTAAATCGGATATTTATTGATGGAAAACTAATTTATAATCTACTGATGTTTAAATACGATAAGAAGGATAATTGGCTGGGGGATCGGCTACTTGGATTCAGTATGTGATGATGATCGGGAACTCGGTGATTCGCCGTTCGGCAGTAGGCGATATGAAGATAATCGGGAACTCGGTGATTCGCTGTTCGGTTGTAGGCGATTTGAAGATAATTGGGAATTCGATGATTCGCTGTTCAGTAGTCGGTGATTTGATGATAATCGGGAACTCGGTAATTCGTGTTGTAGATGTTTGGCTACTCGGGGTTCGTATGTCTTAGGCCACTCGATGATTCGTATTGTAGATGTTCGGCTACTCGGGGTTCGTATGTGTTCGGCCACTCGGTGATTCGTGTTGTAGGTGTTCGGCTACTCGGTGATTCGGTGTTCGGCCACTTGGTGATTTGTTGATCGGGGATCGGCCACTAGGTGATTCGGTGTTCAGGGTTCGAACATTCGGTGATTCGTGTAGTAGATGTGCGGCCACTCGGTGATTCGGTGTTAGGGTTCGGCCACTCGGTGATTCAGCACTCTGTTTGGTTTTCGAGTCGCGGTTAGTTAGTGTTAGTTCTAAATTATACTACGAGTACTGACTAGTGGAACAACACCCGAAGGTGGAGTGGAACAACACCCGGAGATGGAGTGGAACAACACTCGAAGGTGGAGTGGAACAACATCCGAAGATGGAGTGGAACAACACCCGAAGGTGGAGTGAATGTATTAGCTACCGCACATAGGGGGTACCTCTCAAAAATACTTCCCAACACTCTGTACACTCTCGGGTAAGTTGGCGGACTACGAATTTGGTCTTGAAGTTTAAAATTGGGATTTGGGTCACTGTTGCTGTGTAGGGTTGAGATATGGAGATGGTTTTAGAAATGTGTAATATAAACGCCAGAAAGCACTAAATAATAAATAGTAAATGGGATTGAATTCTAAATTGTTCTCATTTTAGTAGTGAAAGAAGGGATAAACGAGGTATTCTGAAATTTTGTATGTGGGTCACTGTTTGAGTGTAGGGCTGATATAAGGAGGTAGCTTCATACACTCCAGCGTATGAAAAGAATTGATTGATACTGAATTTGGTATTAGAAGAAGGGGTAGGGCTGGATAAGGAGATGGCAGGGATATGATAAGGAGATGGTATTGTAAAATTTTACTACAAGTGTATGCAAGGTAATAAATTTGGTACAATTTGGAATTGGGTGAGAAGATAGAGTTACAATTCTGAAATGTGATATTAGGGTTAGTGTTAAGATATAGAAGTGATTTGTACTTATGTGTTCACAAGGTACTAAATAGTAATCCATAATCGAATGTGTGGTCAATTGAGTAATATTTGGAAAAATACATATAACAACTTATTTTTCTAGTATGAAGAATTGAAATTATTTATAATGCCTAAAACTAGTATCTCATTAAATGTATTTAAAGGATAATCTAAATAAGATTAGTAGACTATTACTACTTATATGCACAGATGTACTCAAACCCTAAAAATTGCCTTTTACACTTGTACCCTAACACCGAGATTTCAATAGATAAATCGTGTTTTATCTCTCGTCATACTCATAATAAAATCTAGAATATTATAAAATAAAACGCACCCCTACCCTCTGTTCTATCATGCCTATAATGTTATTTGTTTTAAAATTCTAATAATAGTTTTCGTACAATTTACAAAGCATGCTTTTATTTACCTTAATTCAGTTCAGCAACAACATGCCCCAAAGTTTTCCACTGCAAAGGAAAAGGCTTTAAGAAAAAAACAAACTTTAAAACATTCCAAATACCTGTCCACAAAAAGTTCACAACATTGTGGCTGCATTCACTGCCCTAACTTGGAAGCACAACAATTCAAAAATACTTTTAAAATCTCTTCAAATTAAACTATATAAATTTTGGTGGACGGTCTAGGTTTTTTTTTTTTCTTTCTTTCGGTTAAGCCACACACTATCCTTGACCACGTTCATATACGAATTTTTGCAGGGCTACACAACACAAAACAAGGCAGGCAGGCAGCAGGCATGGAATGGAAATAAAAGTAGAAAAAAAGTTTGTTCTTTTTTCACAACTGGAATGTGTGTGAGTGTTGCTCTTTTTTATTTTATCTGTCCGTGTCTGCTCTCATGTGGTCATGTTAGGCAAACACGAAACACTAATATGCATGCAGACATACATACGCACATACGTAAGTACCCCTAAAGCAAAATTTGCAAAAGAAATGATTCCATTCATACCTAGAAGCAAAGTTAAAAGGTTGCCATACCAAATCAAAATATGTCTATGTAGAAAGGGAGTACTTATAGGAGTGCATCCTAAGACCCTTTCCAAGCAAAAGAGTGCTTTCTAAGACCCTCTCCAATGGAAAGGGTGCTTCCTAAGACCCTCTCCAAGGAAAGGGTGCGTCCTAAGACCCTTTCCAAGAGAAAGGGTGCTTCCTAAGACCCTTTCCAAGGGAAAGGGTGCTCCCTAAGACAAATTCCAAGGGAAAGGGTGCTCCCTAAGACAAATTCCAAGCGACAGAGTGCTTCCTAAGACCCTTTCCAAGTTAAAGGGTGCTTCCTAAGATCCTTTCCAAAAGAAAGAGCGCTTCTTAAGATGCATTCCAACGGACAGAGTGCTCCCTAAGATCCTTTCCAAGGGAATCGGTGCTTCCTAAGACCCTTTCCAAGGGTAAGAGTTCTTCCTAAGACCTTTTCCAAGGGAAATGGTGCTTCCTAAAACCCTTTCCAAGGGAAAGGCTGCTTCCTAAGACCCTTTCCAAGGGAAAGAGTGCTTCCTAAGACCCTTTCCAAGGGAAAGGGTGCTTCCTAAGACCCTCTCCAAGGAAAAGGGTGCTTCCTAAGACCCTTTCCAAGATAAAGGGTGCTTCCTAAGACCCTTTCCAAGATAAAGGGTGCTTCCTAAGACCCTTTCCAAGATAAAGGGTGCTTCCTAAGACCCTTTCAAAAATAAAGGGTGCTTCCTAAGACCCTTTCCAAGATAAAGGGTGCTTCCTAAGACCCTTTCCAAGGAAAGGGTGCTTCCTAAGACCCTTTCCAAGATAAAGGGTGCTTCCTAAGACCCTTTCCAAGATAAAGGGTGCTTCCTAAGACCCTTTCCAAGATAAAGGGTGGTTCCTAAGACCCTTTCCAAGATAAAGGGTGCTTCCTAAGACTCTTTCCAAGATAAAGCGTGCTTCCTAAGACCCTTTCCAAGATAAAGGGTGCTTCCTAAGACCCTTTCCAAGATAAAGGGTGCTTCCTAAGACCCTTTCCAAGATAAAGGGTGCTTCCTAAGACCCTTTCCAAGATAAAGGGTGCTTCCTAAGACCCTTTCCAAGATAAAGGGTGCTTCCTAAGACCCTTTCCAAGATATAGGGTGCTTCCTAAGACCCTTTCCAATATAAAGGGTGCTTCCTAAGACCCTTTCCAAGATAAAGGGTACTTCCTAAGACCCTTTCCAAGATAAAGGGTACTTCCTAAGACCCTTTCCAAGATAAAGGGTGCTTCCTAAGACCCTTTCCAAGATAAAGGGTGCTTCCTAAGACCCTTTCCAAGATAAAGGGTGCTTCCTAAGACCCTTTCCAAGATAAAGGGTGCTACCTAAGACCCTTTGCAAGATAAAGGGTGCTTCCTAAGACCCTCTCCAAGAAAAGGGTGCTTCCTAAGACCCTTTCCAAGATAAAGGGTACTTCCTAAGACTCTTTCCAAGATAAAGCGTGCTTCCTAAGACCCTTTCCAAGATAAAGGGTGCTTCTTAAGACCCTTTCCAAGATAAAGGGTGCTTCCTAAGACCCTCTCCAAGGAAAGGGTGCTTCCTAAGACCTTTTCCAAGATAAAGGGTGCTTCCTAAGACCCTTTCCAAGATAAAGGGTGCTTCCTAAGACCATTTCCAAGATAAAGGGTTCTTCCTAAGACCCTTTCCAAGATAAAGGGTGCTTCCTAAGACCCTTTCCAAGATAAAGGGTGCTTCCTAAGACCATTTCCAAGATAAAGGGTTCTTCCTAAGACCCTTTCCAAGATAAAGGGTGCTTCCTAAGACCCTTTCCAAGATAAAGGGTGCTTCCTAAGACCCTTTCCAAGATAAAGGGTACTTCCAAAGACCCTTTCCAAGATAAAGCGTTCTTCCTAAGACCCTTTCCAAGATATAGGGTGCTTCCTAAGACCCTTTCCAAGATAAAGCGTGCTTCCTATGACCCTTTCCAAGATAAAGGGTGCTTCCTAAGACCCTTTCCAAGATAAAGGGTGCTTCCTAAGACCCTTTCCAAGATAAAGGGTGCTTCCTAAGACCCTTTCCAAGATAAAGGGTGCTTCCTAAGACCCTTTCCAAGATAAAGGGTGCTTCCTAAGACCCTTTCCAAGATAAACGGTGCTTCCTAAGACCCTTTCCAAGATAAAGGGTGCTTCCTAAGACCCTTTCCAAGATAAAGGGTGCTTCCTAAGACCCTCTCCAAGGAAAGGGTGCTTCCTAAGACCCTTTCCAAGATAAAGGGTACTTCCTAAGACTCTATCCAAGATAAAGCGTGCTTCCTAAGACCCTTTCCAAGATAAAGGGTGCTTCCTAAGACCCTTTCCAAGATAAAGGGTGCTTCCTAAGACCCTCTCCAAGGAAAGGGTGCTTCCTAAGACCTTTTCCAAGATAAAGGGTGCTTCCTAAGACCCTTTCCAAGATAAAGGGTGCTTCCTAAGACCATTTTCAAGATAAAGAGTTCTTCCTAAGACCCTTTCCAAGATAAAGGGTGCTTCCTAAGACCCTTTCCAAGATAAAGGGTGCTTCCTAAGACCCTTTCCAAGATAAAGGGTGCTTCCTAAGACCCTTCCCAAGATAAAGGGTGCTTCCTAAGACCCTTTCCAAGATAAAGGGTGCTTCCTTAGACCCTTTCCAAGATAAAGGGTACTTCCTAAGACCCTTTCCAAGATAAAGGGTACTTCCTAAGACCCTTTCCAAGATAAAGCGTTCTCCCTAAGACCCTTTCCAAGATAAAGGGTGCTTCCTAAGACCCTTTCCAAGATAAAGGGTGCTTCCTAAGACCCTTTCCAAGATAAAGGGTGCTTCCTAAGACCCTTTCCAAGATAAAGGGTGCTTCCTAAGTCACTTTCCAAGATAAAGGGTGCTTCCTAAGACCCTTTCCAAGATAAAGGGTGCTTCCTAAGTCCCTTTCCAAGATAAAGGGTACTTCCTAAGACCCTTTCCAAGATAAAGGGTGCTTCCTAAGACCCTTTCCAAGATAAAGGGTGCTTCCTAAGACCCTTTCCAAGATAAAGGGTGCTTCCTAAGACCCTTTCCAAGATAAAGGGTGCTTCCTACGACCCTTTCCAAGATAAAGGGTGCTTCCTAAGTCCCTTTCCAAGATAAAAGGTTCTTCCTAAGACCCTTTCCAAGATAAAGGGTGCTTCCTAAGACCCTTTCCAAGATAAAGGGTGCTTCCTAAGACCCTTTCCAAGATAAAGGGTGCTTCCTACGACCCTTTCCAAGATAAAGGGTGCTTCTTAAGATGCATTCCAAGGGAAAGAGCGCTCTCTAAGATCCTTTCCAAGGGTAATAGTTCTTCCTAAGACCTTTTCCAAGGGAAAGAGTGCTTCCTAAGACCCATTCCAAGGGAAAGAGTGCTTCCTAAGACCCTTTCCAAGGGAAAGGGTGCTTCCTAAGACCCTTTCCAAGGGAAAGGGTGCTTCCTAAGACCCTTTCCAAGGGAAAGGGTGCTTCCTAAGACCCTTTCCAAGGGAAAGGGTGCTTCCTAAGACCCTTTCCAAGGGAAAGGGTGCTTCCTAAGACCCTTTCCAAGGGAAAGGGTGCTTCCTAAGACCCTTTCCAAGGGAAAGGGTGCTTCCTAAGACCCTTTCCAAGGGAAAGGGTGCTTCCTAAGACCCTTTCCAAGGGAAAGGGTGCTTCCTAAGACCCTTTCCAAGGGAAAGGGTGCTTCCTAAGACCCTTTCCAAGGGAAAGGGTGCTTCCTAAGACCCTTTCCAAGGGAAAGGGTGCTTCCTAAGACCCTTTCCAAGGGAAAGGGTGCTTCCTAAGACCCTTTCCAAGGGAAAGGGTGCTTCCTAAGAAAGGGTGCTTCCTAAGACCCTTTGCAAGGGTAAGGGTGCTTCCTAAGACCCTTTCCAAGGGTAAGGGTGCTTCCTAAGACCCAATTGAAATAGTGAATTCGCTTTTCCTTTCCAAAGGAAAGCGTGCTCCTTGAGACCCTTTCCAAGGGAAAGCGTTCTACTTAAGACCCTTTCCAAGGGAAAGAGTGCTACATAAGGCCTCTGATACTATTTGCCATGGTCAAGGTGCTCGAGAACATAGAGAAGATGTACCTCCAACTCACCTTGAACATTGTTTAGACTACCGTAAAGGAATAGATTCCCACCAACTGCTTTACACAATCTCCTCTAAAATCGTTGGCAACTCCTCTTTCTGGCTGTGAAAAATGTTGCTTACGCTTCAGGCTAAATACTTCAGCCATTCCATCGTAAATAAACACGTTAAAATATATAAACGAAAAATCCGCTAAGTGACCATTGCTTAAATGCAGACACCCAGTCCTGGTCAGCCTTTTTGTTTTGTGGGGCCACCGTAAACTCTCGTTCTTCTGGCTCAACGAGAGAACTTGCCACGGATAACTATGTTCAGAATTCGCTTAGTGTAGTTGAAGTTTTTTTATTTTCATACTAGGCCAAATATCATCAGCAGCGAACAACACCCGAAAACAACACAACCGGCTGGAAAAAAAATAGTTTGAAACTAACAACAACATAAAAACTATGGCTATACTCCGCACTTTTTGTGGACCTCAGCTGAATGAATTGCAATGGAACATTAGTACGATGTTTGGTATTTTTTGTTTCTCCCTAAGCTCCCAGCATCAAATGATAAGACCGGTTAGCGGCTTTGAATGTGCTACGTAGCACACGGCAGAAACAGACTTGTAGCGGCTGCTGTGGCAACAATTTTGTTTCTCGTAATTGTTGTGTTAATGTGTGTACCACTAAATGTCTCTGTAAATGTGTGCGAATGGTTTTTGTTTTTTACCGAAATTAAAAAACAATCATGTTGAAAAGGTTAACAACTGGAGTTAAGCGATATGACTGCAACATAGTGCAGTGGAAAAAAGAACTCAACAAAGTAGCACCAAATTTCGAATGCTGTTTGTGGTTAGTTAAATTTTAAATCTAAATCATGACTTGGATATTGCAAAATGGGGGAAGGTTAATAGTTTTGTTAACCTCAAAATTGCCGTCTGTCCTTCATTTTTTGCGGTCTGGTGCAAATGGTAACATTGACAAGGCAGGTTGATGGCATCAATTTAAATTTGCCATTGAAAAAAGACATACATATATATCTGCATACAGTGTTGGTCACACAATTAGCACACCTCACTACCAACATTTATTTTGCCTAAAAAGACCTTCAAAAGTAGTTGTATTTAATAAAGTATTTGTACTAATATATTCTCAGTAGTATACTTAAAGAATACAACGCAATGCAGAAACTGAAACATAATTGTCAATTTGAATAACCTCCAAAATGTAAAAAATGTCCTAAATTCACTGGACACGTAATTAGCACACCTTAAAAGAATCACTAATATTGTGAATAGTTTCAATATTTTCGTCCATATTCAGTTTTAAATCCCTTTCGTTTGGGAATAAGTTCCAGTCTGCTAGTTATACTCTCCTGCAGTCTCCGAAATTTTAGGGAATTATATGGGGTACACCTTGGGTCCCAAGCACTGATGGAAATGTCAGTTTTTTCAGTGTTTTTTATCGATTTGTTCACATGTAACAAACGCATTGAGGCAAGTAGTTAATAGAAACATCAAATAAAACATCATATTCTTGTTCATCTTTGTAAATTTGCGAATAGTGGGATGTACCCACCAGCAGTGTGCATCTGTAAAGTCCCCTTGACATAAAAATTTTCATTAAAAAACTGTAATATGAGGCGTTGAGCTATTGATTTTATAAATACTTATCCATCTGGACTGAATTTTGCCGATATGTCGTGATGTATGTCACGATAAACCTATGTTCATCTCTATGGGACTTACACAAATTTCAATAATTTTCTAAACATAAGGCAAATGGGAGATAGTCTAGTGAGAACGCAAGGTAATATGTTTCCCGGAGCTTAAAACGATTAAATTTGAAATCAATAATCCAGAAAACATTTATCTTCAATAGTATATGCCTACTTTTATGGATTTTAACCAATTTCAGAAAAACCTCAAAATCCCTTATGGTCAGAAAGGGGTTATACCTTTAAACATACCCACGTGCTACGTGTTCATCTAGTGCTTAATTGACAGTTTTATAATGATAGGTCCTTGGTGTTATTCAGACGTGTAATTTTGAATTACAAATGGTGTTATAAGTTGATTTTTCTTCACATGAGGGTGCATTTTATTGATCTTCTTTCTATAAACCCCTTCCAAATCGAAAATTTTCTTGAATGAATCATCGACCTTAAACACTTTTGGAAAAGTTTTTGCACGTTATATTTCGGTAATCGGTTAACAATTCCAATAATTTCCTATCCAATTGTACATTTGTTTTTAAAGTTTTGGCGACTTTCTGACGTTCAAGTGTACATTACAAAAAATGGTCCGCTATTGTGATATATTTTGAGATTCCGGGGTGATAAATTATTTTTTCTTTCAAAAAATGATTTTTTCAATACGTTTTGAATATGAATTAACATCAATATAAATTAATTTTTGTATATTAACTGAATTAAATTAAAAAATCTTATGGTGTGCTAATTAAATGTCCCCTTGATAATTTGGGCGTCTTCACAAAACTTTTATTTACAAAAAACCACTGATAATACTATTCACTTATATCATTAAATCTGTTAAATACATTATAGAAAAGGATTTTGTTCACGAAAATATTTCAATTTGTCCTATCAAAACTCTTAGCTGACTGAAATCATTTTGCACCAAAGGGGTGTGCTAATTCTGTGACCAACACTGTATATGTAAATGTATTTAATATTTAAAGAGATTATGATTTAAAAGGAGGATTACGTTGTAAATAAAACGTGGGTTCACTTTGTAATGATTTTGTTGTATTAATTCCAACGAACAGGCAAGAGACCAATTTTATTCATATCAATGGGTGCAGCACATTCTATATTAAGGTAATTGATATAGGACCATGGCTTTGACGTCGAGCCATTCTTAATGAAACTCCAACTGCTGCCAAGAAATGAATATATTCTCAATCTTATTTCGGCATTTTCAATTAGAACTCTTTTATAACTCAGAATTCAACGTCTTAAATATTAACAAGTAAAACAGTATCAGTCGGCTTTGCCGAAAGAGATATACCCTCAGTCTGTATGTTTTTTTCAGAATTTTATGGTTCTTTTTGGATATTTGAACTTGCCGACAAAAATGTGGAATAGGATTAAAGTTCAAAAGTTTTGCGGAGGAAATGGACCGACATAGTCCATTTTGGAAGTGAATCTTATTTTAGACACATATATTTTTGATAGATATCGCGTCCACTATTACGATTTTCGAACAGATCCTAAACTGCACTTAGACGCAAATGTTGATCTTTTGTGCGGAAGGTACCCCAAGATCGATATCGGTCATTTTAGAAGTTAAACTAAATTTGCACAAAACATTAGGAGATCCAAAGTTTGGACCAAATTGGTTGCCCCGTTCAAGAGATACCGTGCATACCATGTTATTGACATTTTTTAAAAAATTTGGGGTGGGGCAAGTACCGGAAGTTGTTGCCCATTTTTGAACTGAAACTAAGTTTGAACAAAAAATGGCGAAGTCCAAATTTTGGACCAAATCGGTTGATCTGTTCGATAGTATATTGCTCTCCAGCGACTACATATGGTGTTATAGGGGTTTTTAACCTTTCGGGCTGTTTTCTCAAGAAGTATGTACTTGCCCCAGAAAAAACTTTTGCCGTCGTAATTGAGGCAGCGAATGCATGTTGCTTCAACAGAAATCAAAGTAATTAGAGAGCAGGTCTTTAAGAGAACTTATCAAAATTTTGAGTGGTAGGTACCCGAGGGAGTGCACAAATATACTTAATATTCAAACCTGACATACATCTGGTAGATATATTATGATGTGTAAAGTATGGAGCAAATTGATCACTCTCTTCAAAATTTATAGTGCGCACAATTTTTCCGAACATTTCTTGAACTTTTGTGGGAGAGGTATCTGAAGGAGTGGACCGATATGGATTATCTTCAAACTTAAACTAAGTTTGGACAATATATTACGAAGGCTAACGTTTGAACCGAATCGGCAGATCAGTTCGAGAGTTATCTTGCGCTCCAACCAGTGCATACGGCGTCATAGGGGTTTTTTGCAACTTTCAGATTATTTTCTCAGGAAGTGTGGACTTGACCCAGATGAAACTTGTACCGTCGTAAGGGGGGTTAAAAAAAGTTGGCCAAAATGAATTACGTTGGCATTAAAAGAAATATCGAAGTAATACTTGATACACATAATCCCAATACAAAAGAAATAATGTACAACAAATGATGTACAAAAATGTCCGCCCATTTTTGATGTTATGAGAAATAAAATATAAAATTATATATATTACTAGCAAAATACCCGCTACTTCGTATGCGGAAAAGGGATAATATGCAAATAAACAATATAATGTGGTGAACAGTGAAAATTTTGATGTAGTACATTTTAAATTCCTGTCCTTGTTTTATTAGAACGGTATGGGTATTTTGAAAACTTTATCCACATTCTCCAACCGAATTGTGGAATTTGTGATATCAAAATGTAGAAAACCTTTATTCAAAAGATGTTACCCTATATAACAGTTAATTTTTGAGACATTTTATTTCAGGTCTTTTTGTTTTCAGGGTATAAAAACCTTCTTGTAAAACATTAGCCGCATAGATTTTCCTTTTTCAAATGAACTTACTATAACGTTCAGAATAGAAAAAAAAATAAAAACAATTTTGTTGAAAAGTTACGTCTGACTTGTTGATTTCAGTACATTACTTAGAAACCGAATTCGTGTTAACATAAAAACAATAGTGCACTATTCAGTACAATTTTTAAAATTCAGGACCTTAGCTCAAATTTTACAGTTTTAACTCTACTGTACTACCCAATGCCAATAGTATTACATGTAGGAACCTTTCATACATTTAATCCACTTAGCGCCGATTTTTTTTTGCGTGAAAACTTAAACTTTTGTGTGAAAATTATATTTTTGAGACTATCTAAACATTTAAAAAAATCTCTAAAACGTATAGTTTTCCTGTAATCGGGCCTTTTTTTTAAAAATGGTGAAACCTATCTGTGCATACTTACATGACAATCCATTACATTTTGATGAAGAAAATACTCTTACTATATTCCTAAAAAATCCCTGACTTTGTATGAATGTAACATTTATTATTAAATTCTTAACGCATATTTAAATTTTTCATCAAAGTCGAAAATTACAATAAAGTCGATTTTTTTTAATTGCTTGCGTTTTAGGCCAATTGAAGCTTTATAAGCGTGGAATGATAGATAAAGGATAAAATGCAAAAAACCACACAAAATATGCGAAAATACCCGAGTTTAACGTCAATTTATGCAACCATTTTTTGTGGGGTTTAGGCTATGTTTATGTTATAGCCTTTTGCAGGGTTTACCTTCTTTATGAGGATTTATTTGAAATATGAAATATGGAACTGACATTTGAAACCCAGTGGGTTTGTTAAATCCGGTTATATATAAACGTACTATTAAACGACCAGTTTCTTTAAGTGGGTTAAAGGTGGATTTTAATAAACATTCTGATGCTGATCCTCTGACAGTGATTCTCAAAACAAATTTCATTTATCGATTCACTCAATACCAGTGCTTCAATATTTAGTATTATTTTATAATTTAATAAATAATAAATCGGAATTCCACTTCTATTCCTTAGCCCATTACCAAACTTATTGCAATTTTGTACTTTTCACACACTAATTATATAATTCCAGCTTCAATGGTACAACCAACGTCAAATTTAATACCATTTAGTACATTTCCTATTTCTCAATAAATCAGCCAGCCCTCCGCCTAATTTCAGAATTTGTATGCATTTCAAAAAATCCTTATCTAAACACCAACACAACCCCTCATAAAACAATTCGAAATTCAATTTATATCCCTTCATGCAACACAAACTGGTACCAAATTTAGTACTTATAATATGTATATGTTTCAAAAATTACTTCCTTATATCCAAACCGCGATTTAGCATTTATCGTATACATAATTTCCAAAACTTCCTCTCTAATTCCACTATAAACGTCAACTGCTATACTAATACCGAATTTCACAATTTCAGCTCTACCCCTTTACACAATAACAATTTGAACCAAATTCTGTGACAGTTTCATTTAATTGAATTAATTGAGCTATCATAACCATTTAGTAATTTTCGTACACTTATTGTACGTCTATCCACAACGGCGTTACGAAATAAGTCCCCAATGAAATAAGTCCCCAAACTGAAAATGAAATAAGTCCCCAAATTTGGGGCGTTATTTCATAATGAAATAAGTCCCCAAAAATTTAAATGAAATAACTACCCAACGAAATGAAATAACTCCCCAAAATAAAATGAAATAACTCCCCAAATTTGGGGACTTATTTCATTATGAAACAAGTTCCCAATTTTAAAAATGAAATAATTTCCCAAAAACTTTCATCGATTGTTATGTTTTTTTGTTCGTATGCAGCAAAAATAGTAATTGATAACATATACAGTTATACAACATCAATTACGATACAAATTTTCTAGGCAACAAGGCCACTTGAAGGCGTTATTTTGTTCTGCAATTGAGTTATTTTTCAAAGATTTTATTTTCATCTGAAAAACAAACTTTTCGAATTTCCTCTTGGGAAATATTTACTTTTGGCACCACATTTGTACACGTACCGTTTCTCTCATATATTATCCAAGTTAAAAAGATTTGCACCGTTATCTTAACGTTTTCCAATAACTCTGTTGACTTATCTATTTCTTTGAAATATTAAGAATTTGAATGTAAATTGTTTTGTTGTGAAAATAGGTTGATATCAACCTATTTTCACAACAAAATAATTTACGATCAAATACGATGAATGGTAGTACGAGTAGTTGTTTGTGGGAAAAAGGACGTGTCTTGGTTTCAAGTTAAAAATTCGCGCGAATTTTTAACTTGATACCAAGACACGTCCTTTTTCCCACAAACAACTACTCGTACTACCATTCATCGAAAACGATTTACTTTCACAATAATATTTCCCTATGCTTTTAGTTATATATATTCCTTCTTCATTCTAATGACTAAGCTCCATATATTTTTGTTAAACAAACTTTCCATCTTCCACATTCACTCTTGATTTGCAACCTTTTATGCTGCAAATGCAGGTGTTGTGTGTAAATCATTTTTGGAATATATAATACCTTCGAACTTTTTTCTCAGCGGCAATAATTTCGCTTCCATACTGATCAGTAGACGCTCTTCAAAAAACTACTTGATAAGCAATAACTACATGACAAAGCACAACGACTGCGTGGTAAGTCCAGTGGGATATAATTTGCAATTTTAGAAAAATGAGATAAGTCCCCAAATTAAATTTTGGGGATTTATTTCATTTCTAAATTTGGGGAGTTATTTCATAATGAAATAAATCCCCAAATTTTTGTATGAAATAAATCCCCAGAAAATTGAAATAAATCCCCAAAAATTTAAATTATAGTTGTTGTTGTTTTGTGTACAAAATTTTGGGGACTTATTTCATTTTCAGTTTGGGGAGTTATTTCATTGGGGACTTATTTCCTAACGCCTCCACAACCACATTCATATCTCAACCTCACACACCAACAGCGGCTATAATACCAAATTTCCGAATTCCAGATCTATTCATAATACAATTAATACTTTTCATATGAAAGTACGAATTTCAATTACTATCTCCAACAGTAATTCCGAATTTTTATGGATTCCACCTCTATTCGTTCACACAAATCTAAATTGTAGCAAATTTAGTACAATTTTGTACTTTTCGTAACCATAAGTACGAACTTCCAAAACTATTCCAGTTCTACACTCCAACAGTAATCTAACTTCCAAATTTCAGGATTCCAGCTATCTCCGTTTACCCAAATCCAAATTATACCATATTTAGTACTTTTCGCCCACATAGGTACGAATTTCCAAAACCACCTCAATTCTACACTCCATAAGTAATCTTAATTATAAATTTCAGGATTCCAGCGCTATCTGTTCCATTTAGTACTTTCCGTACCCATAAGTACGAATTTCCAAAACATCCTCAATCCTGCACTCTATAAGTAATCTTAATTCCAAATTTAAGGATTTCGGGTCTACACGTTCACCCAAATCCAAATTGTACCAAATTTAGTACGATTTACTTCTTTCTGTACCCATAAGTACGAATTTCCAAAACATCCTCAATCCTGCACTCCAATAGTAAACTTAATTCCAAATTTCAGGATTCCATCTCTATCTGTTCACCCAAATCTTAATTGTACCAAATTTAGTACCAAAAGTACCCAAATACTGCACTACAAAAGGAATTTAGTTCCGTTCACCCAAATCTTAATTGTACCAAATTTAGTACCATTTAGTACTTTCCGTACCCATAAGTACGAATTTCGAAAAGTACCCCAATACTACACTCCAAAAGGAATTTAATTCCAAATATCAGGATTATGTATTATAATTTCAGGATTCCAACTCTATCTGTTCACCCAAATCCAATTTGTACCAAATTTAGTACAATTTAGTACTTTCCGTACTTTTCAAGATTCCAGCCCTAACCGTTCATCCAAATCTTAATTGTACCAAATTATGTACCATTTAATACTTTCCGTCCATAAGTACGAATTCCCAAAACTATCTCAATACTACACACCAAAAGTAATTCAATTCCAAATTTCAGGATTCGAGCTCTATCCGGTCACCCAAATCCAAATTGTACCAAATTTAGTACCATTTAGTACTTTTGTATCCTACGAATTTCCAAAACTTCCTCAATTCTTCCTTCCATCAGTAATCTTAATTTCAAAATTTCAGGTTTCCAGGTCTATCCGTTTACCCACATCCAAATTGAACCAAATTTAGTACTGTTTAGTACTTCTCGTACACATAACTTCCAAAACCATTTCCTTATAATAACACCACTTCCCAAACTTGATTCCCAGACAAAATTCCAAGATTCTAGCTATATCCGTTCATAATATACGATTGGTACTCAATTTGGTAACTTTTATCACTTTTCGTATACTTAGAGGTCGAATTTCCAAAAACCCTTTGGTACATCTTTCTAACTCGCCATCAGTGACCCAAATTTCAGAATTCTAGTTCTTGTCGTTTGCCTTATACAAAGGGTACCATATTTAGTATCTTTTGGTACTTTTCGTACCCTTCTAGTTCGAATTTCCAAAAACCCAGTCTAATCTCACCCCTACACAACTTTCTAGCTTCAGCGGTTTCATCTGGGCGATGATATGTCAGTCACTCACAAAACTCTTTTATATACGAGGGCGGTTCGGAAACTTTTTAGCCTATCAATGAAAGAGAATATTTAGTTTTTCAAAAATATTTTTATTTTTCAATATAATCTCCTGAAACTTCAATACACTTAGTCCAACGCTTATTTAGCAATTCTATCCCTTGATTAAAATAGTTTTCCTCAAGGTCTTCAAAATAGTGGTTTACAACTATAATTGCATCTTCATGTGAGGTAAAACGCTTGCCATCAAGGAATTGTTTTTAGATTTGGGAACAAGTAAAAGTCACTGGGAGCTAAATCAGGAGAATAAGGTGGGTGGTCAATCAACTCGTACTGTTAAAACACTCTTGTGCGCTGGTGCGTTGTCTTGATGAAAAATTATTTTTTTGTGTTGTAAGCCAGGACGTTTTTCTCGAATTTGTACATTTAATTGATCCAAAAGGTTGCAATAGTACTCTGAATTTATTGTTTTACCCTTTTGCAGATACCTTTGAAGTCCCAAAAAACCGTTGCCATAACTTTACCAGCCGATTGAATTGTTTTTGCCTTCTTTAGGACACTTCCTCCAGCTTCAGTCCATTGTTTGGATTGTTCTTTTGTCTCTAGAGTATAGTGGTGGATCCATGTCTCATCAACAGTTATGAAACGACGCTTAAAATCCATTTTATTTCGCTTAAAACGATCCAAACAAGCTTGAGAAATGTTCATTCTTATGCGTTTTTGATCGACTGTTAACAAATGCGGCACCCATCTTGCAGAAAGCTTTTTCATCTGTAGTTCTTCATGCAAAATTAAATGGACTCGATCATTTGAGATGCCCATGATATTAGCAATTTCACGCACTTTTATTCGTCGATCATTTAATACCATATCATACACTTTGGCTACAATTTCTGTTGTTGTTGCTGTTTTTGGAGGTCCACTACGTGGTTCAACTTCAATGCACGACCACGTTTAAATTCAGCAACCCAATTTTTTACTGGAGCATATGAAGGAGCACTTTCACCTAACACATTCACCATATCATTATGAATTTCTTGTCCCGATAAACCTTTTTTATGTAAATATTTAATGGCAGCAAGCATTTCTAATTTTTCCATTGTAAAAAAATTGCGGATGCGTCTTTTTTGAACACCTGTTTCTATATGAAGGAGATGTCAGATGGAAACAAAATTTAACATGTGTTCATAACAGAGATGGAAGTTTCCAAAACACTTAACTTTTTTCTGTTTATACCGCGCTTTTTGTGCTAGGCTAAGAAGTTTCCGAACTGCCCTCGTATATTAACAAATTAACAGAGAATTCTAATTTAAATCATATCCTATCCGTTTTATTGTAACTTCGATTTCCACCCTAGATTATGTAAAATTGTTCAACGCAGAATTATAATTTATCATGGTATTTTCAAGATCCTCGCAAAAATTACGGATATTACGACCCATTTGACATCTTTATTTTTACTCGACTATAGCCGTGGGCACACCACATATGTTGACATACAATACGAATCACCCTTTCCTTATCCTAATGACGTAATGCTACTCAAAAGTACTCAAAATGTTATGGCTCTTAAATATTTTGCAATATATATTCACAATGAATATAGGAAAATCTGTTCGTATCAAGAATACCACATCTTCTTAATGTTTAAAAAATATCTAAAAAAGTAAGTGAAAGTGGTTGCCAAGGTAACGAAAATCTGAGTAAAAATCTTAATAAAGAGTCCTGAGCTATATCTCAAGAACAAGAGCTGATGGAGGAAAACTTCATCCGAATTTGAAAATAACTCGCCAATTTGAGTTAGAAATACCAAAAATCGGATAACGTCGTGTTGACCATTGCAATATGTGCAAGCGCTTGTTCTGTAGACATTTTTGAGGGGAGGCTGGGGATAATTAACTGTACCTTGCCGTAAAATTTTTGCGCACTTCATTTAATATTTTGCTTTTTGTTGTTACCTGTTGTTTTTAGAGATTTTTTCAACAACAGTTTTTTATCTATATATGTGGATTTCTGAGTGAAATCGGACACTCGGACAAAATGAGGTTTTTGATTTCCTTATTATATTATATTATATTTTTTTGCTGTGGTGATGCTGCTCAACAGCAATACATTTTAGTATATTTTCAGATTTTTTTGGACTAACGGTTCGAGAGATATCGCGCCTTGAAAATGTCGAATTCTGTAAAAACTCTATACAAAGAAATGCTCATAACTTCTTTAATATTGATACAATTTGAAAAAAATCTTTTTTTTTTGTATGTTTTGTTGTTTTGTCAGCTATGTAATAAAAAATATAACAACAATTTGCACAGTGGACTTGGAAGCAATTTTCGCGATTTACTATTTAAAATCAATTTTTAACAATGATTGCCCTCTTATTTATTATTTTTTTGTATTAAACTACGATAAATTACAAAAATTTTAAGTCCTATTTGGTAGTGGGATTCGAATGATTACAATTTTTTCTTAATTTTTTAAAATGTTTGAGTACAATTTTTCCTTTATACCAGTGTGAAGCATTTGTTATTTCAGATTTGGATATAGATCCCATATACATAAATGTTCGGCCGAATTCCTTATTTTTTGCAACAAACACGCTATTTATTTCCAATTTAAATAAAATTTTAAATGTGTGACGGAACTTTGTCTGGAAATAAATATGACAAATTATATCGAAATCGGTTAAGATTTGGATATAGCTAAAAGGATCTGTAGGTCAATCTCGTTTCCTTTTGCATGTTAAATACAAATGCACAAAGACATAATACCCTTTACAACAATGTGGAATAGGGTACAATAATACTCTAACAACCACGTAGGCACGAAGATACGGTAGGTTCTATATAGTTTCCTACAGTTCATGTCAATCCAGGTAATGTGCTATTGCCATTGGTGGTATATCCGTAGAACGTAGTCACCATTAAACAAGTGAACTTGGCTAGGCTAAAAATTCTTAATTTCTCTATTTTCAGTTCATTCCAGTCCCTTCATTGCATTTTAAATGAAATAAGACTCATAATCAATGTTTGGGGCAATAACTTTTGGTGGATGTGGATTCAAGTGAAGTTTCGTACCCTAAAGTAACTATTATGCGTGAAGTTGGCGAAGACACGTTAGATACTTCCTTCAAGTTCTCCACTTTAGCTCGTCACTTTAAATATTATCTTGTATTGTATACAGACAATTCGAATAAACAATACGTTATAAATAGATTGTATGAATAACAATTTATATACGAATACTGTCATGCTTTTAACACATCCTTCACTCAACACATACCATAACCTACTAAACGCAACACACATATTCACAAAGCTTCATACCCACTACAGTTTCGAATTCAGTTCAAATATCAGCTGTTCACAAATGTGTTTCAATAGTTTTACACGTTCCTTGTAACTGCTCTTTCACAAAAACACACTCTTATTGTTTAACAACAATAAACAGTGATTTTTTTGCTTTTCATAGCCGACTTAGATGTGAATCCTTTGAACACCAATATTTCCCAGTATTTTGTATAAGATATACACCTCTCTTAAATCCATTTTTTCTCTTTGTAGCAAAATTGCTCTCTTAAGAAACACGACTGCGTTGTAATGCCTTGACAATTTGAACGAATTGAATTTAGGTTTGTTGCACGTGCTTCACGGATGATTAGTGAGGGATGTGTCTTATTATCCAAAGGAATTGCTTTTGGGACTGCTCTAAGGAAAACGTTGTTGTTGTATAATGTCTTCTAAGACATATAATATAAGATTAATTGTTTTATAGATAGAGAAATGAGAAAAATAAACTAAAATCAATAAATGAGATGAAGTTATATAAAATTGAAATAATAGGGAAGGTATTCAATTAAGACAAGTAAAATAACGACTTTTTACTTGTCTTAATTTAAGATTATCCTTCCTTGAATACCTTCCCTATTATTTCAAGTTCGGCCGGGCCGAAGTTTTTATACCCTCCACCATAAAAAAGTCTTAATTAAAATGGAATAATTAGGGTCCTTTCACAATTTTAGGTGTAACAACTTTTCGACAATGGATAGACTCCTACTGCCTCCCACTATTGCTTAAATTACACTGTGAACACAAATGTTGGGGCAGAGATAATTCCTTATGGAGATGAAAGCCTTTGGTGTGTTTATATTAAAAACCCAGAAGGACAGATGCGCCGTGCGTCGAACCTCCGCGTTATGTCGTGATGAAGTTTTTGCAAGAGACCCGGGAAGCCATTATGAATTAGCATTATACCTTTGTTTGTTTTTTTTTTTTTTTTTTGTATAGCACTTACGCAATACTGAACAAAGATATAACGGTAATTCCTGATGGCCCACAGGGTCTCTAACAAAAATGTCATCACTCCATAACGCGGAAGTTCGACTTACGGTGGATCTGTCCTTCGGGGTTCATAATATACTCACCAAGGCCTCTCTTTCCCAAGAGGAATTTTCCGTGCCCCAAACTTTCACCTCCATTTTGTTGCATAGTGTTATCTAATCTAATATAAAAAAATGTGTTCAGGTAGGTGAAAGGTACCACCTACGGGGCTATATCAAAGAGTCAACCTATCTTTAAATTTTTGGCTGAAAAGTTTTATAGCTGCAGGGAACTTCAAGAGTAAACTTGAGGGTAGTTTCATCAAAACAATGTAGACCCTCAAAAATGGACCCATGTGACGAATTTTAGTGAAGAAATTTCGTGACCACTGAAAATTCCCGAAAATCGGGAGGTACAGTTACATATATGGGTGGATATACCAAAACATGGACATATGTATATTGACGATTATTTTTAAATAGACATAATTGTAGCTAAAATTCTCAAAATACCGATCATTACATCTAGTTCGGTTCAAAATTGCAGCAAAAATTCTCAAAATACCGAAAATCGGGAGATACCGTTATATGGGGGCTATACCATAACATGGACCTATGTTGACGATGTTTGGCAGAGATGTTTCATGGCCACTGAGAACCTCAAATTGCAAATTACAGCTAGTTCGTTTAAAAATTGTAGCTAAAATTCTCAAAATACCGAAAATCGGGAGGTACCGATATATGGGGGCTATACCAAAACATAGACCTATGTTGACGATGTTTCGTGGAGATGTTTCATGACCACTGAGAACCTCAAATTGCAAATTACAGCTAGTTCGTTTAAAAATTGTAGCTAAAATTCTCAAAATACCGAAAATCGGGAGGTACCGATATATGGGGGCTATACCAAAACATGGACCTATGTTGACGATGTTTCGTGGAGATGTTTCATGACCACTGATAACCTCAAATGTCAAATTGCAGCTAGTTCGGATAAAAATTGTAACTAGAATGTTCAAAATACCTAAAATCGGGAGGTACGGTTATAAGGGGGTCATACCAAAACATGGACCTATGTTGACGACGTTTCGTGGAGATATTTCATGACCACTGAGAACCTCAAATGTCAAATTACAGCTAGTTCAGTTAAAAATTGTAGCTAAAATTCTCAAAATACCGAAAATCGGGAGGTACCTTTATATGGGGACTATACAAAAACATTGACCTATGCCCATATCCTTTGGGATATAAGTTTGTTGATCACTAGGAACCCTAAGTGCCAAATTATAGCTAATTCGGTCTGCAAATGTGGCGAAGAACGTCAAAATACCTCAAATCCGGAGGTACCGTTATATGGGGGCTATACCAAAGAGTGGACCGATATAGCCCATCTTCGAGCTTGACCTGCCTATGGCAAAAAGACCCTCGGGTGCAGCACTCAGCACTCTATATCAATTATTGCAGACGCTAGAGTGATTACAACAGACGGACAGACGGACATGGCTAGATCGTCTTAGAATTTTATCCTGATCAAGAATATATATATTTTATAGGGTCGCAAATGATTAGTTCGATGTGTTACAAACGGAATGACAAACTTAATATACCCTCCATACTATGGTGGAGGGTATAAAAAATATTTAAATATAAAATATTTATTTATGGAAAGAGAAATATACCATTGTTATTTTAAAAGGGGTCAAAAACACAATAGACTGAAGATAACTTTACGAGGTTTAAGGCGGTTAAAAAAAAAATATAGTTTAAAAAAAACATAGGCGACATATGTCTTTATAATCTAAATATTTAATAACACTGTGCAGCAGCATTTTTGGGTGGTGGGAAATTCCTCCTGGAGATGAAATGCCTTGATGAGTATATTAAAACCCCAAAAGAAATTTTCACCATAGGTCAAGTTTCTGAGATATCGTGTGATGAACTTTTTGATTTCCTCCAATAATGCCTGAGAAAATAATTTTATATCTCTATTTGACGTTATTGTAGCGTTGTTTTGAGATCACATGTCTTCTGTCAAATCGAATGGCGAATCTTTTCGTCGAATATTTCATCCTTGAAACATAATTCCTTTTATGTCCTTTTGGTCCTTTATTTCTTGAACTGTAGTACAAAAATGTTGCTCAGAACATTTAATGTACGGTTCTCATTGGTATCTAATCAATATTGCCCCGCTTTCATTGTCCTTTTTGACATTTAATCGGTATTGGTTCACAAATAAATTACCTTTTGTTTTTCTGTATATTCGTCATTGGTTATTTGTTGGTATGTAGACATACCAATTGGTTATTGCTTATGTAGACATCTGGGGTGCTACAGAAATATTGACCACAAATAGATCTTGTAAATATGAACACTTTAATAATCAATTTTCTTTGAGGATAGATCCGGTTATCTCAATTTTAGAACCGGATATTTCGACATTAAAGCTGATTTTTGAATCGGTTTTAAGTGACCGATTAAACTTATATTTACACCATTAAAAAGCTTATAGAGTTGTCAATCAAATGAAATTACTTCGGTTACTAAAATTTAGCTAGTTGCAGTTCTAGAACATAAAAAACACATTTTCTTAAACCGTTTTAAGTGAAAATATCAAATATCAAGGGGGGCGAAAAATTCCTTTTGGCGATAAAGGTCGATGAAGGACAGTTATGCTTAAGTCAAACTTCTGAGTTATGGCATGAGAACCGTACATAAAATCTTCTAAACAACATTTATATAGGATATTTGGATGCTGAAAATCTCATAAGCAACCAAAAGGACATGAAAATAATTGAGTTACAAAGATGAAATATTCGACGAAAAGATTCGCCATTCGATTTGACATGTAATCTCAAAACAACGCTACAATAACGTCAATAGACATATAAAGCTATTTTCTCAGGCATTATGGGGGAAAACAAAAAGTTCATCACGGGATATCTCAGAAACTTGACCTATGTTGACAATTTCCTTGTGGACGTTTAATATACTCAGCAAGGGCTTTCATCTCCAAAAGGAATTTTTCATGTAATCTCAAAACAAAGACTGAAGACATGTAATCTCGAAACAACGCTACAATAACGTCAAGCAGAGATACAAAGCCATTTTCTCTGGCATTATGGGGGAAAACAAAAAGTTCATCACGGGATATCTCAGAAACTTGGCCATGTTGAAAATTTCCTTTTGGATGTTTAATATACTCAGCAAGGGCTTTCATCTCCAAAAGGTATTTTTTACCCTCAGACTTTGAGTTCCATTTTGTCTCACAAAAGACAATAGTCGCATTTGGCAGATCATGCGATACTTCAACGACCTTGTTCTGCTTCTGGCTAGGGTATACTCACGAGGGCATATGTCGTCACAGAAATGTATAATATACAGTGACAGCGAGGGAAAATTTATTTTATCTGTTTACCAATTCAAATTTCACCTTTATTAATTTTTGGACGCACTTACCATCTACAGTACTAATTTACTAATACTACGGCATGCCTGTGGTGGCTTGTTGCGGCAGACTCAAGCCCTAGCGATTCATTAGCTCCTCCTGTTGTGGCCAAGTTCCTCGTTCGAAATTGTTGAGGCCTATCGACCCTCTGTTAAGCACGAAAGCAAACCCTTTAGATGTGAGACCAGTCGGCCCTCACGTTGTTGAAACTATTGGGGAGGACGATGGCTATGTTAAGCACCGGAAACTTTTAAACTGTGAGACCGGTCTGCCCTCAGGTCATTTGCAATATTGGAGACCTTTCGGCCCTCAGTCAAGCACGGAATGCGCCTTACATGGAAATTTTGGAGACCTACCGGCCCTCTATTAGGCGCAAGGAAAACTCGTTAATTGCGAGATTAGTCGGCCCTCACGTTATTGGCACTATTGAAGACCTTTCGGCCCTCTGTCAAGCATGGAATACTCTCTACATGTGAGACCAGTCGGCCCTCACGTTACTGGAGATATTGGAGACCTATCGACCCTCTATTAGGCACAATAAAAACTAACTTCGGAAAATCACTCAGGAGGGAACATAGGATTCACAAATAAAATAAAAACGTATAATTCCATGTATGTACTCACTTTTATCCTCGACCTGGAAGAGCTACAACAAAAAATTCCAATTGAATCCGCTCATGTTTACCCCTTTTACCTATTCACTAAAATAATCTTTTGTTCCCAACTGTACCCCCGCTATGGTAAACCCAAAATAACATGTGAATTCCATTTTAGTTGCACCGTACCATTCTTTTGATAGATTTTTAACAATATACGAGTATATCAGGAAGCATGAACTTTCCTACAAGAAAAAAAAACGTTATATCGTTGAAGCCAGAATAACAAGCAATAGCTTTGGTAAAAATTTCTTCTAACATCACTTAAAGTACACTTAAAAGAAAATGTTGGTTATACCTGGGAAGTTTTTGCGTATTCTAAAGCTATAATGTTCATAGATGAGAAAAATCAAAAAATGAAAAAACAATCGCCGGAGGGCTTTTTAAATAAATCGCGGTTAAAGTTTACATTTTAGGGGTTTTTTAGGTTTTTACGAGTTTGCATCAAAACCGCAAGTTCTATCGAAACGGGACTAAAGAAAATATTGTAGCAGTGGAATTTCTCTACAACATTTTTTTTAAACCCACTTCAATAGGACTTGCGTTTCCAAGCAAAATAGTGAAAGCCTAAAAATGTGAACTTTGCCCGGAATTTATATAAAAATCCCTCCAGCGATTTTTTTCGTTGAACATTGTAGTTTCAGAATCCGCAAACACTTCCTAGTAGTACGCAGTTGTCATTAAAAGTTAGTTAAGGCGCTCTGTGCATGACATTGTTTTATAAGGATGTTGTGGTTCGGAAGCTCAGATGTAGAGCGTAAACAAAATTAATGGCAACCCTGGCTGATAAGACGATTCTTGTTGTCATTCCGATAAAACGAGGGAAATTTTGTGGATTATGAGATACTCGTTGAACCTTACTTACTCTTATGTATATGCATACTTTATTCTAGTATTAGAATTAATCTATTCGTTGTTGAGATCGCCGCCATTGTTGATCAGCTAATAATTAAAATTATAAACTGGAAATTTGTATCTTGTTGGATTCACAAGGAATTAAATAAACAACCCAAAATTCACGATTATAAAGTGTGAAAAGACGGCCTTTTATTTACTATCATTTCAACTATAGTCATCGCTGCTACCTTTGTTGTCATTGTTGGTTCTGCTGCTTGTTGTTGTTAGACGAGACATCAGAAGCATACGAAGGAGGTGATACAGTTAGTGCATTGTCCCAATTTGAACTTCTCTATCTTAAAAATGGTAAAACCTACGAAAATATCATAAATGTCAATCTTGTAGAGAGTTTTCACAGCTAAAACACTGTTTCCAATCCCATTAATAGAACATGCAGTTTACACGCAAAATCGAAAAATAAAAAAACCCTACAAATGTGAACATTGATCGCGATTTATTTAAAAACGCTTTGGCGATTTTTGTGTATTTTTTCTCATTTATGGACATTGTAGTACCAGAATCCCCAAAACTTCTCAGGTGTAAACGTCTTCCATTTACAGTTGGTTCAGGCGCACCGTGTTAATTTTGTTGTGCGATGATTTGGATGGCCTCTCTAACCGCATATTGTCCACCATCTTTTATGCATCCTCGACGTCATCTACGTCGCACTATGTTCAAAAATAGAAGGAGTTATCATAGGTTCATCAATTTTGGTACAAGTATCTATTATTGACTTACAATCTCCAGGACAAACAACTGGAATGGTCGGTCCACGTTTATTATAGCCCCCATAGGACCGTACCTCCCGATTTTTAGTATTTTGTAAGTTTAGTCACAATTACCAACCGAAGTGACTGGAATTTGGTGTTTAGTCTTCGGCAGAGGTATCAAACATTCCAAAAGAGAATTATGGGTGTAGGTTCACGTTTTCATATAGCCTCCATAGAACGGTACCTCCAGATTTTCGGTATTTTGAAGCTTTTAGCCTCATTATTACACCGAAATTGCGAAAATTTGGTATTAAGTCTTCGTTGGGGGTACAAAATTTTCACCTTGAAATATGTCGGTATAGGTTCACGCCTTCATAGAGCCCCCATAGGAAGGTATCTCCCGATTTTCGGTATTTTGAAGGTATCAGCCCCATTATCACACCGAAATGGCTGAAAACTGGTATTTAGTCTTCGTTGGGGGTTTACAGCTTTCCACCTGAAATCTATCGGTGTAGGTCCTCGTCTTCATATAGCCCCCATAGAACCGTAGCTCCCCATTTTCGTTATTTTGAAGGTTGTGGGTCCAATATCCACCGGAAATAACTATAATTTGGTGTTCAGTCTTCATATTTTTTGTAAACTTATAGAAAACAATATTTTCTTGACTTTAAATATGAGAATTTTCCTTTAAAAACGTTTTTTGACCAATTAATGGTCAATAACAGCCCATTTTTTGTAAAAAATCGAAAGTTGACTTTCGCTGTTCACCATATTTTTATACCCTCCACCATAGGATGGGGGTATATTAAGCTTGTCACTCCGTTTGTAACTACTCGAAATAATCATTGTAGACCCCACAAACTATATACATTAATACCTCGATTTGCGTTAATAATTGGTTCCGACGAACTTCAACGCAATGCGCAACAACGCAAATCGAAACAAGTTTTTCCATTTGTTTATGTGAAGAATTATTTAATTGGTTCCACAATTTTTAAAATTTTAAATTTTTCTCATTTTGTAGACGTAAATACATCGGTAGATAACAAGCCTCGGGGCCTGCCTTTCTTCGGACATAATAAAAATAGAATAGAAATAGAATTTCGAACTGGGTTGCACTTTTCTCCTTTTTTTCGTTGGTTAATGTTTTCTATCTATCTCGTAGTGCAAATCTTTAACTCTTTTTTTTAAGTTACCGACAAAAATCGGTAAAACAAGTAAGAAAAGTCTATAGTCGGACGGAGCCGACCATTATATACCCTATACCACTATCCCTGGACAATCGCTCTCCACGGAACTTCTTTTCAATTATTGTGAAAATTTAATTATCAAATATCAGAGATGTAATGTATAATATTTATGACCAAAACCAAAAAGTTATCTAGCATGACAAAGACATTTTTGTAGCAGGAAAGGAAAATTTAGTTCACACAAACTAAAATGTAATGAAACCCACTTATATAGTACTACTACTTCCGTTGTTTAACCTCTACGTTATTGAAATTTTTACCAATTTCACACAAAAGTTTCAGTCCATTTAACCCGCTAAGTATTATCTGATCTTCGCGTTGGTTTGTACGCTTCTTCTTCATCATAAACTCAAACTTTGTTTAAAATTTTACGGGTTTTTGTTTTGACCTACAGAGCCGCTATAAAATTGGTTAAAATTTTGTTTTTGGTCCATTTCATCCCCTGCATAATTGCGGTCTTAAGCTTGTTTACAATTTTTAATGGACGGACACACATCGCTAAATCGCTTTATCTCGTCGAGATATGAATTTTGGCATACCAAATAATAATAATTGTTCCACAAACATCCCAGACGGGACAAGGGAGACTTCTCTCATATCAATGAGTGCACGCCGATTCATATTGGCTCAATGATATGGGACCTACTTTTTATTGCCGAGTCCGAACGGCGTGTCTTACGACACCACTTGTAGAGAAGTTTTTCATGGCTTAAATACTCAGGAAATGTCGCCAGCATTACTGAGGGGGAATTTTGCCACCGTTGAAAATTTGATGTTGCTTGGCCTGGGATTCGAACCGCAGACCTTCTGAGTGCAAGGCGGACGTGCTAACCATTGCACTACGGTGGCCCCCAAATAAGGGTCTAGGACGAATATTTCGTGGTGTTACATAAACTTTTGGAGAGACAATATGTAACATTGGATAAAAATGTGGTTCTCTACACAGAACCCATTATATATTAGGCAGTAGGCCCGTTATCTAGCAAACACTTTATTGCAATTTACATCAGAGGAAAGGTCAGTAGTTTTTTTCCATATGTAGGCTACTTTACGAAATATATATGTCCTCAAGGAATTAAAATATCGACCAAAAATAAAATTTTTATATTTTTCATACAAAAGTAATGGTCCATTTCACCCGCTAAAGAATATCAGATCATCATTCAAAATTTTAGGCATCTTTTTCAACCTATACTTTTACCCGGTGCAAAATTTCGTGACTATTGATGTATAATTGCGACTTCTAGCGAGTTTATTATTACACTACAAACAAATAACGGGATATACCAGGCTGTAACTCTGTTATCTGATCATGCACATCAACATAATTGGCATCAATTGAAAGGTCGAGCGTTCCACTTTCAAGTATATCTCACTTGTCCGGAATGTCACTTCCAGGAATGAAGATATAAGCTGTATATTAAAATTTTTCACAATTTTCACACAAAAGTTTTGGTTCATTTAACCCTCTAAATATTATCCGATCGCGGTCTCAAATTGCAAGCTTCTCCTTTGTGATATACTCTTACCTTATTGAAAATTACGCCTTGATCGGACTATTATTGAGACCTACAGAGCCGCTAGAAAATTGGATAAATATTATGTTTTTGGTCCATTTCACCCGCTAAATATTTCACGATCATCACCAATAAGAATAGGGATCTATTCTGATCTGAACCCGACCTCCACACAAAATTTCGTGACGATCGGTCCATAATTGCAGCCTGGAGCGTGTTTACAATTTATAATGGACAGACCAGCTTTCCAGCATCCTCGACGTCATATACGTCGACTTCTCCATTTGGGCCAGGCGGGGTTAGGATTTTTATTTTGGTCTCCCTTATCCATTATCGGATCAGCCTCAGAGTGATGTCGTCCCAAACATCTCTCAGCGTGGCTATGATTTTGTTTTCCAAGAATACATTGTAGAACTCGTCCCTGTAACCACGATGCACTTCGCTAGAGTGATAACTTGTTCAGACAACTTAGTTTCTACATTACGCCATTCCGCAGTAGTAGTATGGGACAACTTTCCCTTCTTATCGTTGGTCACGGAAATCATCAAAATATCCTTAATGGCTTCGTTGAAGGGTCGTTTTATTTATATAGTCCATATTGAAAGCTAATCTATGCCGTCCAGAAATATTACGATATGCAAAGATTACATCAAATCGGTTACTTCCTTCGAGAGTTATGGTGCGCACGATTCTAACAAAAAATGTTGAAGGTTTGTATTGGAGGTACCCAAAGGAGTGGACCGATATGACCCATTTTCGAAATTGTAGTTCGAACAAATTATTAGGTAGTTAGAAAGTTTTATTCAAATCCGTTTATTCCATCGAGAGTTATCGTACACACGGACAAGACTATATCGATTCCAAATCTGAAATTAATTCCATTGAACATACTTGGGGTCCAAAACCATTCATTCGATTAGAAACATTTTTGATCGTAGTGAATGGTACATACCCTAATCTAAAAACTGAGTGTCAATGTAACCGTTGAATACTCACCGCTATCTTCATCACATATCTAAAATCTATCTAAACGTTAATCAAGAAAAATGCTTTATCTATATTCTATATGTATATTCATTAAATACACTTTATAAAAATCCTATTTTGTAGGATATCTCCACTTAATTCAATCATCCTCAATAAGCCAATGGCTATCTGTAATCAAAAAGTTACCACTTCACACGTCTCTTGGCATTCTATCATCGACAATGTCGTCCCTGCGATAACAAATCAAATATCAAATTGATTTCAGGTACTTAGTAGTAAATTTATGAGTTTGGTCAAGTCACGTTCTGGTGGTACTCGTCCGTGTGTCCGCTCTTCTTACTTCTCTAGTTACTTTTCTCTTTAGTCATCCATTCATAGCCTCATTGCTAAGAAATAATCGTAGATATGAAGTAGTTAGTAACACGTACCTGTTTCTTTTCCTTCGAGGGAACATTGGCAGACGATGCATCCCAAGGGGAAATTCTTCAATAAAAATGTGTCTGGCCAAATGGCTGCTGTAAGACAATCGATTTTATTGGCAGAAAATTACTTTGCACATTCAAATGCAGATGCGACCCGTAAATGTAAGGTAGATTTTTTTACAGGATTTCTTATATAAAATATATGTATGAATATATGTTGAATGTATATCTATGGATAATTTTATAGGAGAATAACTTACTAACTTATTTAATCTGGATCTACATTTTGCAATTTGTTTAAGGACCAAACTACATACATTGCAAAAAAACTATGAAAAATACCGAAGACTATTTTTTTTTTTGACCCCCCCCAAAATTTATTCATTCCCATTATTATGTTATTCTATTTATCCATAATCAAGTCATATGCATTGTGAATGAGAAACATCTTGTAGTTATTTCTATTCATTCATTTGTATGACAAAAACCAAGCAACCATACCCATACACACACATGCACCAGCCAAAAAGCCACTACAACAAAAGTTTCTAACAAAACAGACGAGACAAGTTTGTCACTGTGCCTTTTCAAATCATAAATCAAAACCCATCAAGGAAGTCACAACGGCACAAAAACCACTAACAACAACTATGAGGACATGAATTACATTTAACATTTTATACGACATTCAAAATACATGCATAAACCCACCAGGAAGGACAACAGCAAAAAAGGAAAACACGAAAAAATAGAAATATTTAAATTTTTATGATGGCATTCAGACAACGTTGGTTGGTAGTACAAATGAATTGTAAACGAACGCAAAGCCTTAGAATACGACCTTAATTATGACCAACAAATTTATCAGGATTAGTAAGAAGATATCATTGTATGTTTTATTCACAAACTTTTGTGGGTCACATATTAAACATTTACATAAATTAGTTAGCCTAGGTCAGGTTCTCAGCCAACCTCCTTTATAGAGTAGACATCTCCAACAGGATAATTTCCTTATAACTGCCCAAGTTGTCACTCGCTTTAATGTAGTAGTTAACTAGATATGTGGACCGTGCGTTTACCTAATTGCTAACAACATTAATTGAATTAAGAGAAAACAAGTAAGAAAGTATCAGAGATATACACTCAGTTTCCGATTAAAGCAAATAAGAAAACAGAATACTTCTGATGTACAGTGGTGGCCAATACATTTGCAACAAAATTGCACGTTTTAGAAAATGTATAATATTTTTTAAAGACAATTCAGGTAATTTTTTTACAATTATTTATACTTCAATGCTTCAAGTATACGAAAATAAAAAGTTTTGACACGATATCCAGCAAGAATTATGAACAAATTCGAAAATACATAAAACGCCTTAAAATTTAATGGTGAAAACATATGCAACTGTGCCAAATCACATGTAACAAGTAAAAAAAGTATCAGTCGGCCTTGCCGGCAGATATATACCCTCAGCCTGTCCAAATTAAAACACTTTGTTCCCAAAAAACGTATGTTTTTAGGGGTGTTTTCAAAATTATGGGCGTATGAACCGACAAAAATGTGGATTAGAATAAAAATTTAAAATTGTTGAGGAGGAGGTACTTAAAGAAATATACCGACATAGTCCATTATGGAAGCTGATCTTATTTTTGGAGTCATATCTTTTCCAAAGATATCGAGCCCACTAGTCATTTTAGTTTGGACCAGTATGCCAGGAAGCATGGACTTGTCCACGAAAACGTAATATAGCTGTAAACAGGACCACAACATTTAATAAGGATCTTCGAACAGACCCTAAACTGCACTTAAACACAAATGCTGAACTTTTGTGGGGGAAGTACCCTAAGAAGGGGACCGATATGGGTCATTTTAGAAGTTAAACTAAATTTGAGAAAAATATTAGGATATCCACAGTTTGTTCCAAAATGGTTAACCCGTTCAAGAAATATCGTTAATACCATTTTATTGGTGGCGATTTTTACAAAAATATTTTCACAATTTATGAAGATCAAAAGTTGTTGTAAAGATATTCAAATACTTTCTGGAAAACGAAAAGGACCGCAGGCGAAAATATTTTTGAAAAAATCCCTCGATTTTTTACAAAAATATTTTCACTATTTAATAAAAAAGATTTTGTAAAAATGAGCAAATACTTTTTGAAAAGCGAATAGCGACGCAGGCGAAAATATTTTTAAAAACAATCTCGGGATTTTCTTAACAAATATTTTTACAATTAAAGAAAATACGAAAATTTTGTAAAAATATGCAAATACTTTGAAAATCGCTGCATTAAAAAAATATTTTTTGATTACTACTCCAAATTAAGAAAGAAAATTGTATTAACACGTCTATATTGAAAAACTTAAATAATTATGATGTATACAAAATGTCTTCGTCGAATACCTCTGAACTGCTATTGACATAATTTCGTTTTCAAACAATTTTATGAAATCAGGAGGATTTTGTGGATACTTCGGCATTGGTTGGCACTTAGACCGCTTACATTCTAACTTCTACTCTATAATTTATAACAATTTTTATGATCATTAATTTCAAAATTAAGCAAATAAATAATTTTGAAATTAAGAAAAAATCGTTGGGAGTTATGTCCGCAATTTTTTGGGAGTTATGTCCGCTTTGCTTCAAGGACAAAACTCCCAACGAATTTTGGGAGTTATGTCCGCAAAGCAAAGCGGACATAACGCCCAAAATCATTTTGGGAGTTATGTCCGTGGGAGTTATGTCCGGGCACCTTGGGAACCGGCATTGCCCAACTTCGAACTGAAAATAAGTCTCGAAAAAATATGACGAAGGCTAAATTTTTGACCAAATCGACTGTTCAGTTCCAGCGTTTTCGTGTTCCCCAGCCACTTCATATGGTGACATAGGGGATTTCTACACTTTCGGGGTGTTTTCTGAAGAAGTATGGACTTGGCGAATGCAAGTTATTTCAACAAAAATTAAAGTGATCCGAGAGCAGGTCTTAAAATGAACTTATCCGAAAGTTTGTTAGGGAGTTACCCGAAGGAGTGCACAAACATAGTCCATATTTGAACCTGATCTATATCTGGTAGAAATATTAGGATGTGTAAATTATGCACCATATCGGTCACCTCCTTCAAGAGTTATCATGCTCACAATTGTTCCGAACATTTTTGAACTTTTGAAGGGAGGTACTTGAAGGAGTGGACCGATATGGCCCTTTCTCGAACTTTGACTAAGCTTGGACAAAATATTACGAAGGCCAAATTTTGGACCAAATCGGTTCATCCGTTCTAGAGTTATCTTGCGCTCCAACCACTCCACACGGTGTCATAGAGGTTTTTTAAATATTTCAGGCTATTTTCTCAGGAAGTGTGGTTTTGTCCCTGATGAAACTTGTACCGCCGTACGGGGGGCCGTGAATACAAGTTATTACAACAAAAATCAAAACGATTCGAGTCCAGGTCCTAAACTGAACGCTTCCGAAATTTTGTGTGGGAGTACCCGAAGGAGTGGACCGATTGAGTCCATACTGGAACCTTATGTAAGTATGCAGAAATTTTACGATACAAAGTATGGACCAAATCGGTTACTCCCTTTAAAAGTTATCATGCGCACGAATTTTCCGAACATTTTCGAACTTTTGTGAAGGAGGTACCTGAAGGAGTGGACCGATATGGCCCATCTTCGAGCTTAAAATAAGTTTGGACAAAATATTACGAAGGCCAAATTTTGGACCAAATCGGTTCATCTGTCGCACTCAAACATGTTGCCAACAATTTAAAAACGATCCCAAACGAGTCCTTAAACTGCACTCTTTCCAAACTTTGTGTGCGATGTACTCAGAAGCGTGGTCCGATGTAGTCAGTATTAAGACATAATCCGAGTCTGTAAGAAATAATACGATGTGCAACGTTTGGACCAAATCCGTTTCTCCCTTTAAGGGATCTTACGTACTACCCAGTTTAGTTGGCGCCGGCACGCTTTTTGGAGATTTTGGTCCATTATCTCAGGCAGTATGGACTTCCCCCCGAAAAAAATGAGCTGTCGTAACAGGGCCCGCAATAAGAACTTTTTGCAAACAAAAAATAAAATGACGAGCTGTTAACGCACTTCCCAAATGTTTGAAAAGCTTGATAGTTTTTAAGCTAAACGTACTCAGGACAGTTTTACATACCATCATGTGTTGTGCTTTTTACAGTGGCGTAATTGAGACACCTCAAAAAGATGATTTTTGAACACTGTTACAGCGTCTTCTGGCAATTGCTACTACTTTTCGGGCTCATACGCATAGTTTCATGACTCGTCACCTGAATCCATCTTATAAACGTCTTGCGAAGCACCCCGACCGTATTTTTTTCGAAATTTCTTGCACCGATCAACGCGGGATCCAACGAGATGCATGCAATATCAAATGTTAGTTGGTGGAATAAATGTCCAAGGATGCCTTTATATCACGGTATATAACATGGCGATCTTACATTATCCGTTCACGCACGGCTTAATTGTTTTCTAGCACAACGGCCGTTTTTGGACGACTCTCATGACCTTAGATTTTTAGTGAGTGCAGACCTCGATTGAATTCATTAAACCAGTGCTATAGGACAGCCCTTTATCGACATAAAAAGATTTAGTTTGATCAATGTACTCTTGCCATGATCGGACGATAATGTAAGTAAGTAAATTCCATTTTCTTGCAAAGTGATTTTTCAGATAGTGTGCTAAGGATATGGAAAGATAATTTTTCCAAACTGTTGGTATCCAATAGTAGCCTAGTAGTGAAGATACCACAGATCCAATCCCAGAAGATGGTATTGAATGTATACCACCCGGCCAAGATGAGGTAAAGACAGCAATAAACCGGCTGAAGAATAATAAGGCAGCTGGAGCTGATGGCCTACCAGCCGAGCTATTTAAAACCGGGGGCGACACGCTGATAAGGTGTATGCATCAGTTAGTTGGGTCCATCTGGCAGGAAAAACGCGTACCCGACGATTGGAACTTGACATAAGACTTTATGCTCCAACTATAGGGGCATAAGTCTTCTCCCTATCGCCTACAAGATAGTGTCAGGGATATTGTGCGAACGACTAAAGCCCATGACCAACGAAATATTTGGACCATACCAATGTGGCATGAGACCTGGCAAGTCCACCATTGACCAGATATTTACCCTGCGGCAAATTCTGGAGAAGACCCAAGAGATGCAGATCGACACCTACCACCTTTTTGTCGATTATAAAGCAGCCTTCGATAGTCCGCTACGTTCAAAGGTATTCCAAGCAATGTCTGAATTTGATATCCCCGCGAAGCTCATCCGGCTTTGTAAGATGACTTTAACTGACACTAGGTCATCAGTTAAAATTGGAAAGAACCTCTCCAATCCTCTCAGACAAGGAGACAGCCTTTCGTGTGACCTATTCAACATTTTGCTGGAAAAGGTAATACGAGATGCAAATGTCAAAAAAATGGCACCATTTACACCAATAGTCCCATGTTACTTGCTTATCCTGATGACATAGACATCATGGGACGATCAGTAAAGGAAGTAACTCAAACCTTTAGGAAGGTCGAAGGAGAATCTGCGAAAGTGGGTCTGGCGGTAAACGGCGAAAAGACCAAATTGATGGTGCCGACGTGCAAAGCGTCCACATAGATCTCGGACCAACTGTGGAAGTTTGAGGTAGTTAAAGACATCGTCTACCTCGGCACTGCCATAAACACAACAAACAACATCAGTTGTGAAATAAAAAGAAGAATTGTATTGGCCAACAGATGCTACTTTGGCTTAAGTAAGCACTTCAAAAACAAAGCCACAATTCGTCAAACAAAAATAACGCATACTACCCGTGCTGATGTATGTTGCGGATGTAGCGTTGGCTAGGCCATATAATAAGAATGAGTGATGATGAACCCGCTAAAAAGGCGTATAAATTCGAGCCACATGGCGGTGCACGCAGAATTGGCAGGCCAAAGAATAGATGGCGCAAACACGTTGATGAAGAGATGACAAGGCGCGGTATTCCAGAAAGGGAAGCACTAAACAGAGAGAATTGGAGATCTTTTCTTAGTTCGGTCTATGGAACAAGTGTTTTGTACTGGGCCAGCTAAGTATGTAGAAATACATACAAAAATTAAAAAAAAAGAATAACAACGCATTATTACGTTCAACACGGGACAAAACTTCGTAACAACACTTCTTCATTTAGAGGTCAGGTCACAATATTGGTTACAACATGTTCATCCGCAAACTTCCGCATCTTAATTATAATTTTTTTTAAATATTGACACCAAAAGCTACAAAAAAAGTGCTAATGCGGTGGCGGAGACAGGCAGCGAACTAGCTTAAAATTTATGGGAAGTTAGTCAAAAATAAAAAAAGATGCAAAATTTAACAAATTTTGTTGGCTATTATTATTAATACACAAGGAGCACTATACACGGATGTAATTATATAAAAAATTTACTCATACCTTGAATAATAACTTCCATTTTACAAATCATTATATAAATTTGATTTCACTTATTTTTTGTTTTATTTGTAAAAAAACTTTATTTTTCCCTTTTTCAACGCTCTATTTTTGAGAAAGATCGCATGTTTATATTATGCTACCATCAAGAAAAACCGTTATAAATTGTCAAAACATTGTTAGTACAGTGAATTCTGATATTTTTATAATACTTTTACGCTCATAAAAGTGTTATACGCAGACATGACATTTCTCATTTTTGTCAAATGAGCGAATCCACTGTGCACTTGGCACTCTGTGAGAATCTTATACACAGGGATAAAGGTAAGGGGTATCACATAATCAGCCTATTCCCGACCATACCATTTGGTTACATTTTTATAAAATTACTAGCAAAATGCCCGCTACTTAGTATGCGGAAAAGGAATAATATACAAATAAACAGTATTTAATATGGTGAACACTGAAAAGTTTGATGCACTAATACATTTTTGAATTGATATTTAATTTTATTTAAGTACTGTTCGTACACCTTTTGTTCGAATTTAAAAAAGACCTTATCGCACCTCTACACTTCAACAGCTGCCTACATTTGAAATTCAAGTCAATGTTTTATTAGGATGGTATGGGTATTTTGAAAATTTTATCCACATTTTTTATCTCCATTTTCCAACCGAATTTTGTGAATTTGTGATATCAAAATTTAGAAAACCTTTATTCAAAATATGTTACAATATATTACAAATTTTGTTGGAACGATACGTTTGACATTTTGATTTCAGTACATTATTTAGAAACCCAATTCGTGTTAACATGAAAACAATAGTACACTATTCAGTACAATTTTTAAAATCCAGGACCTTACCTCAATTTTTTCAGTTTTACATATAGAAACCTTTCATACATTTAAAAGCGGATTTTAATAAACATTCTGATCAAATCTCAACAGTTATGAGAATAACAAATTGCATTTATCGATGCACACAATACCAGTGCTTCTATATTTAATATTATTTAATACTTCAAGTACACTTATTGTACGACCACCTCTAACAATGAATCTGACAAATAAATAATAAATCGGAATACCAAATTTATTGCGAATTTGTCCTTTTCACACGCTAATTATATAATTCCAGCTTTATTGCTACATCAAATGTCAAATTTAATACCATTTAGTACATTTCTCAATAAATCAGCCAGCCCTCGGCTTAATTTTAGAATTTATAGCATTTCAAAACATCATTATCTAAACACCAACACAAACCCTCATACAACAATTCGAAATTCTACCTATATCCCTTCATACAACACCAAACTGGTACCATGTTTAGTACTTAGAATATGTAATAGTTTCAAAAATAACGTTCTTATATCCAAAACTATATCCCAACCGCGATTTAGTATTTTTCAGATACATAAGTTCGAATTTCCAAAACTTCCTCTCTATCTCCACTCTAAACGCCAACTGCTATACTAATACCGAATTTCACAATTTCAGCTCTACCCCTTTACACAATAACAATTTGAATCATTTAGTAATTTCCGTACACTTATTGTACGTATATCCACAACAACATCCATATCTCAACTCTACACACCAACAGCGGCTATAATACCAAATTTCCCAATTCCACCCCTAATTGTATGAAAGCACGAATTTCAACAACAGTAATTCCGAATTTCATTATTCCAACTCTATCCCTTCACCCAAATCTAAAATGTACCAAATTTAGTACCATTTAGTACTTTTCGTAACAATAAGTACGAACTTCCAAAACTATCTCAGTCCTACACTCCAACAGTAATCTAAATTCCAAATTTCAGGATTCCAGCTCTATCCGATCAACCAAATCCAAATTGAACCAAAGTGAGTACCATTTATTACTTTCCGTACCCATAAGTACAAATTTCCAAAACCACCTCAAACCTACACTCCAGCAGCAATCTTAATTTCAAATATCAGGATTCTAGCGCTATCCGTTCATCCAACTCCACATTGTTCCAAATTTAGTACTTTTTATACCCATAAATATGAATTTCCAAAATTTCCTCAATCCTACACTCCAACAGTAACCTTAACTCGAAATTTCGGGATTCCAGCTTTGACCCTTGAAATCTTAATTTAACAAAATTTAGTACCACTTAGTACTTTCCGTACGCATAAGTACGAATTTCCAAAACTACCTCAATCCTGCACTCCATAAGTAATCTTAATTATAAATTTTAGGATTCCAGATCTATCTGTTCACCCAAATTCAATTTTACCAAATTTAGTACCATTTAGTACTTTCCGTACCCATAACTACGAATTTTCATAACTACCTCAATCCTACGATACATAAGTAACCTTAATTCAAAAACTGTATCCGTTCATCCAAATCTAAATTGTACCAAATTTAGTACCATTTAGTACTTTTTGTTCCCATAGGTCCGAATTTCCAAACCTACCTCTATCCAACACTCCAACAGTAATCTTAATTTCGAATTTCAGGATTCCAAATGTACCCGATCACCAAAATCCAAATTGTACCAAATTTGGTACCATTTAGTACTTTTCGTAGCAATAAGTACGAATTTTCAAAAATATCCAAATCCCACACTCCAATAGTAATGATAATTTCAAATTTCACTATTTCTGCTCTATCCGATCACTCAAATCCAAATTGTACAAGGTTTGGTACCATTAAGTACTTTTCGTACCCATAACCAAAAATTTCCAAAACTACCTCAATCCTACACTCCAACAGTAATCCTAATTCCAAATTTCAGAATTCCTGCTATATCCGTTCACCCAAATCCAAATTGTACAAAATTCGTTTCCATAGGTACGAATTTCCAAAAGTATCCCAATCCCACACTCCAATAGTAATCTTAATTCCAAATATCACTATTCCAGCTCTATCCGATCACTTAAATTCATATTGTACCATTTAGTACTTTTCGTGCCCAAAAGTACGAATTTCCAAAATACCTCTATCCTACACTCCGACATTAATCCTAATTCTAAATTTCACGATTCCAGCTCCATCCGTTCCCCAAATCCAAATTGTACTTTATTTGGTACTATTTAGTACCTTTCGTACCCATATGAACGAATTTCAGAATTCCAACTTTATTTCGCCCAAATTCAAATTGTACCAAATTTAATACCATTTAGTACCATTCGTACACATGAGTACACAATTTCAAAACCACTTCCTTATATCAACTCGTCTTCTAAACCTTGATATTCATTCCAAATTTCAAGATTTTAGCTGTATCCGTTCACGTAATACCAAATGGTACTAAATTTAGTAACTTTTAGTACTTTTCGTACACTTATAGTTCGAATTTCCAAAAACCCTTTGGTACACCTTTCTAACTCCTCATCAGTGAAACTCATTCCAAATTTCAGAATTCTAGCTCTTCGCGTTTGTCTAATACTAAGGGTACCATATTTAGTACCTTTTAGTACTTTTCGTACCGTTCTAGTTCGAATTTCCAGACATCCAGCCTTAGCTGACACCTTCAGACCAAGAGTGACACTCACCCAAAATTTGAAGATTCTAGCCCCAGCCGTTTAGCTTGGGCGTTGATTATGAATCAGTCAATTAGTGAGTCAGCGAGTCATCATTGCTGAACTCTTTTATAAGTATAGATTACCAAAAACCCAGCCTTATCAAGCACCTTCGCCACAAGTCTAACCCACACCCAAAATTTCCCGATTCTAGCTTCATCCGTTTTGTCTGGGGGTTGATTATTAGGCGGTCAGTCACACAAATGAGATACTTTTTAGTACATTTTAGTGTTTTCCGCACCCTTCTAGGACGAATTTCCAAAACCCTGCCTTATCGAGCACCTTCGCCAGAAGATTAACTCTCACACAAAATTTCAAGATTCTAGCTTCAGTCATCCCTTTACTCTTTTATATATATATAGATATTTGCCTAATATTATAAAATAGTCCAACAGTAAGTATTTTTCCTACTAGTTTTATCTCAGACCACTGTGCGTATGATTATTATGAAATTAAAAAAGTTACTCATATGTTTCAGTGGCATAAAGTTTTGCAAACTAACTTTTATTTTGCTCTATTCTGATTTCAAAAGAATATAAAAACAAGAACAACTTAAACCACAGCAAAAATATTACCAAATCAGCGAAATACCTCTAGTGGAAGATCAATGAAGTTTGGTGAGGGTTTTGCAATGTGCATGTGTTACTCACAAATTGTTCCATGTGAAAATGAATACCACAATGAAAGGATGGAACATTTCTAGAAAGCAAAAACCTCAAAAAAAGGTGCCTTGCATAAATCAGCAAAAATGTTCAACCAACAAATTTTTTGCCACCCAAAAATGATAAGAAAGTTTTGTCCAACTCTCAACCAAAAAAGTAGAGAGAGGAAGTATTAAGAAATATGAAAAAATAACACTGAACACCGATGTTGTTTTTTCCATAAACAGATGACGTTTTCATTTTCCTTTATGCTGCAGACTGTGTTGATGCTCACAAGAGCAAAACTTCAAAAAGTGTGGACAAATTTCACAAAACTTTGATGCAAATTAAAATATTTGCTGAGATTATTTTTTGCTTTGGTTTGCATTTGTGGCTGTGGATTAAGTCAGCTGTGGTTGTGTTTTTTCTCTCTTTGTATTACTTGCTTTGGCATTTGTTTTTGCAAGTAAATTAAATTTGAACATTTAATTTTATTATTTGGAGGAAATATTGTATGGTTGTTTCTGTTGTTATCAGATAGGGATAGGCGGGTCTATTAATCCGTAAGGACTAAACTAGTTTTATTCCACAGTCTCATAAATCAGCTGTACTCATTTATTTAAAAAGTCTCGTTTTTCCATTCGGGGCTATTTGTAAAAAATATTTGAACATTGTTATTTTTTCAAAATAGTCTGGCTTAATATTTATGTATTTAAATATTCGTGATAAGACAGCTATTTGTTTTACATGCAAACACATAGCGAAATATCCGTTAACCATAAAAAATCGTTACTAGTAAGTAGTAGCACTTGAATTTAATGGCAAACCCATACCCATTAAAGCTAACCAACGAAATATCGACATATCTCAACTGACAATCGCATTTCAAAACCTAGCAAATGTTTATGATTTCGAAAATGCCGGAATATCAAATATGTTTAAAGGGTTTGTTTTGCCTCATAAGTGTAGCTGCTTATTGCATTCCACTGAATACCAACAAACAGACACCAACAAATCCTAATCCAGATAGCAATCCATGAAATTGATCCCAGTCTGCAGTTCGTTAAGTTAAACTCTTTTTTTTCCTGTGGTTCTGTGTATCCTTAACAAGTGGATTGTGCAGCAGCAAAACAGTATTTGATGCAAACACCACAATCACCACTACTTTTGCCACACCACAAATGCTTCGAACGTTACCACATTATAGCGATTCGAAGAAGAACAAGAAGAAGCAAAAGCAGAAGTAGTTCTGGTAAACGACTTCTTTGGGGAACTTAAATTAACTTTATCTGGCTGCTGCTCGTTGCTATGAAGCCCAAGTATGTACTTTAAGAATACAATAACAACAGCAACAATAACGACACTAACAGTGTTACCCGAGACAGCATCATCAGGATCGCCATATCCACTTCCTAACATATTATTATTACAGTTTGTTGTTCCCTGTATCTTACTTGATTACATGTGTGTTTGTGTGTACATATGTGTGTGAGTAGTTATGCATTGAAATATAAACAGTCTTGAATACTGCCACTGAGACACATATTTCGACATCCGCCTTCGCCCACTCTACTCTTTTTTTCGTAAGGATAACAAATATCAAGAAGTTGATTTCAATGTGTTTTGCTGATATCGAAATGGAATGTTTGTATTTATTGAACTATGTATTGAGAGTATATGATCCGAAACGTGTTTTTTGGTTAACAAAACAAAGAGAACTATCTCCGAAATTAAAATATCATATTTATTGTAGACGAAGGCCTTTAGTTAACTGGAAGATCTTCCACAACCACCATAAATCAACATGTGGTGCGATATAAACGATGTAAGAGACAATTAGGTGAATTGAATGGACATTTTATTTATCTACTGTGTTCATGATCTTTGCTGTCTTTTATTCTCGGGTAAAATTACTTACTTAGATGGCTTTTATACCAAACAGAACGTCTTGTTCCATAAGCCCAACTAAGAATAGATTTCCAAACGCACCGATCCTTTGCCTTACTTCTCCAATTTTGAAAGCCATGTTTTGTGATATTTTCTTCAACTTGGTCTTTCCATCGGAATTTGGCCTTCCCTTGGGGCGTATACCGTCGAGTGGCTCGTATTCAAATGCCTTTTTGGCGGGGGCATCTTTATCCATCATGCTGACATGGTCAAGCCAACGCAATCGTTGCAGTTCGACACGTTTTACTATATCGATGTCGGTCGGCTGGTATAGCTCGTGGTTCTTACGACGTCGGTATTCACCGTCAACGCATATTGGTCCATAAATCTTTCGAAGAATTTTTCTCTCAAACACACCAAGTTCTGTCTCATCTGCTTTCGCAAGTACCCATGCTTCAGATCCATACATAAGAACGGGTAGTATCAGTGTCCGGTGAAGTGTAAGTTTTGTTTGACGAGAGGTGGTTTTGCTTTTAAACTGTTTATTTAGACCAAAGTAGCATCTGTTGGCCAATATTATTCTTCTCTTTATTTCAAGGCTTATATTGTTGGTTTTATTTATGGCGGTGCTGAGGTAGATAAATTCATTTACTATCTCAAATTTATAATTATCAACATCAACAGTTGTTCCGAGTCTACTAAACGACTTGCGTGTTGATAGCATAAACTTCGTCTTATCGCTGTTGACGGCCAGACCCACTTTGGCAGACTCTTTTTCAATTTTTGCAAAGGTGGCTGTTACGACTCGCGCTATGTCATCTGCGTATGCAAGTAACATTACATCTTTATTGTACATCGTGCTGTTTTTGTCTCTGGCCGTATATATATTCGCATCTCGTATGACCTTTTCCAGTAGGATATTAAATAGGTCACACGATAGACTGTCACCTTTTCTGAAAACTCGTTTTGTGTTGAAAGGCTCGGAGAGGTTCTTTCCTATTTTAACCGCTGATCTTGTGTCAGCCAATATCATCCTGCATAGTCGAATTAGTTTTGCAGGGATGCCAAACTCAGACATGGCTTGAAACACCCTTGCTCTAATTGGGCTGTCGATCGCAACCTTATAGTCGACGAATAGGTGGTATGTGTCGATCTGTCTTTCGTGGGTCTTCTCCAGCATTTGGCGCAGTGTGAAGATTTGGTTAATTGTCGACTTACCAGGTCTAAAACTGCATTGGTATGACCCGATTATTTCATTGACCATGGGTTTTAACCGTTCACACAGTATGCTCGACAACATTTTATATGCGATGGGAAGGAGACTTATACCTCGGTAATTTGCACAAACCGTTTTGTCTCCTTTCTTATGTACGGGACATAGTAGGCTGAGGTTCTAATCGTTGGGTATGCTTTCTTCCTGCCAAATTTTGCAAATTAGCTGATGCATACTCCTTACCAGCATTTCGCCACCGGTCTTGAACAATTCGGCGGGAAGTCCATCAGCTCCTGTTGCCTTATTGTTTTTCAGCCGATTAATGGCTGTCGTAACCTCGCTTTGGCTAGGTGGTAGACATTCAACATTGTCATTTACGATTGGTTCTGGAATATCTTCATCGCCATCCATATTCGATACCAACAGCTTCATAAAGTGCTCCTTCCAGATCCTCAGTACTCTATCTGTATCAGTTACCAGATTCCCTTGGTCATCTTTGCAGGAGAATGTGCCTGCACCATATCCTTCAGTCTGGTGTTTTACACTCTGGTAAAATGTTGGTAAAATTTCTGGTAAAATGTTCATACTTGATTTTTGCTCCAGGCCAACCTGAAGTTTTCGTATTATCGTTTCTGCAGGTAATATTTAACCTCATCGAACTAATGACTTTAGACCTTTGCACCTCCTTCCTATGCGTTCCGCCTGATTTAAACGATAACTGATTTTTAAGTGGATTTGGTGAAAAGATTTTGACTATTTTTTGAATTTTTTTGTTATTTTTACAAGTTTTGATTACACTGTGCAACACTGAACATGCAAACAACATCTAATGGGCATTTTCTGAAAGTACATATTAAGACTACAAAATCCCTAGTTGAGTTTCATGTTTTTAGATCGGGTTTGGATTTTATGGCCTCATATATACCGGGCTAAACGACCCTTTTTTCAATTGATCCGTGCTTTATCTGAGAAACTAATAAGAAATTTGCTTTGCGGTCTTCAGCAATATTGTAGTCCTAAAGTAGCAGAACTTGTATGTCAAACAGACGAACTACGAAAAACCGCATATAGCGCATCAACATTGATAAAATATAGGAAAGATTACATAATTTCTGGAATTATCGTCAGTAACTGCCAAACTATTGAGAGTTGAACCAAGTAGCCTTTCGCAAAAAGTTTTCATATAATATGTTCTGAAGAGTTGTGTATTACATTCCAGCGAGATTTTTCCCAAAGATAGCTTTAAAAACAATTTGACGGTTTTGAAGATACGCTGTGAAATATATACAAATCACGGAAATTTTAGATATATTATAAAATCGGAGGCAATAAATGAGGTTATTCGTGTTCATTATGTTTCCAAATACATTCTTCTTATTCTTGTCTACAAGTTTGCTACGGATGTCATGGGAAGATTCGTATTGTTTTCAAAGATATAGCCACGATTTTCTTTAAAAAATCAATATTTAGCCATGTTTAGGTAGGACCATAAAATCCGAACCCGATCCCGATTTTGTCTATTGCGTCTGTACTTTCATAAAAATCGCATTTGAAATTGTTTGCACAAAATTACCTTGAAAATGTCGCACAGTGTTATTATTTGGGTTTTGTGTTGTCAGATCGGTTTTGCAATTTATGCTCTCATCTTTCAAATCTTGCAAATATTTTGAGAAATAAACAACTCGAAAAACTGCGCTTGTTGCTTAAAAATCTATATAAATAAAAATCAAATGTCGTTGGTTGGTAATGGCATCAATTGAGAACGGCTGGACCGATTTGACCTCGCTTATTTTTAGCTCACTTTTTTAATTTTAATATGTTCTACAAGAACTACTGAACTGATTTTCCTGAAATTGTCATGGAATGTACAGGGATGGCCCCCGGATAAAATAGGCTACAAATTTAGCTACGGAGGGGGCGAGGTACCTCTCCTATGCCCTATTTTTTAAAAATACTATATCTAAAATAATTACGAATGTATCAAATTGGAAATTAATTTGCGAGACAATTGTGGTTGTGTCTCCGACCTTACCTACTTTTTTAGGACACAAAGACTTGACCATGCCCACTTTTTAAAATATATTACATCTACAAAACTACTGAACCGATTTTCCTGAAAATGTCAAGGAATGTACAGGGATGACCCCCGGTGAGAATAGAATGAATATTTTCTTGAATTTCGAAGGGATAGGTGTACTTCCCTTTGCCATATTAAAAAAACGCCATATCTTTATGAAATCAAATGTGGTCATAACCCAACTTAGGTTTTTATGGAAAGAACATTTTACCCCGCCCACTTTTTTCAATTTTCATTTCAATTTCAATTGTCAATTTAAAGTTTTTCTTCAAAAACTGATTAAACAATTTTCCTGAAAAACTGATTAACCGATTTTCCTCAAATTGCCAGGGAATGCACAGGGACTGCACCCGAAAACAGGTTACATATTTTATTGAATTCCAGAGCGTACGGGGTACCTCCCATATGCAATATTTTAAAAACCCCTATATTTGCAAAAACTACGCATATATCGGTTTAAAATTTTACGGATTAATCTACAATGTAGTACTTCTTTGGGGCCTAAAGACCCGACCACGCCTGTTTTTTAAATGTTATATCTCCAATGCTCCTGAACCGATTTTCATCAAATTTGCAGCAAAATCTCAATGTTTGCCGTTATTATGTATATTTTTACATTTCGGAGGAGTTGGGGCACCTTCCCCTCGCCTTTCCTTTAAAACGTTATATGTATAAGCCAAATTTATGATTATATCGGTTTCAGCATAAATTTTGGGTGGCAATGGGGTTGTGTGTACCCTAGGTACATATTTGGAGCCAAAATATTGGACCACGCCCACTTTTTTAAATATGAAAAAACTACTGAACCTAATTTCATGCAAATTTCAGAAAATGTTCAGGAATATCCCTTGGTCCAAAATACAATATATTTGTAGACGAATTTCGGGAGACTATTGTTTTATAATCGCTATATTTGCTAAACTTATGAGTGCATCGGCTGGCTAATTAATTTCCGAGAAAACGGTGGTTGCGCCCCCGATCACGAAAAAAGAAATATATTTACAAATTCCATTAAACATATAAGTCTCAATAAGCGGGAGAATTCGATTTAAGCATTTTTTTAACTTTTATAATTAGATCGCTTTAGAATAAAGACAGGGGACATGGACGATAATAAATCCTAAACAGCGTCAATGGGCGAAAAAATCCGACAGTCCATAAGAGAAAAGAAAGGTAGCAGACAAAATCTGTTGGTAAATTTAAAATCCTCTTCGGTTTGACAATGGACCCAAGAAGTGAGATAGAAGATACCTATTTTTGAATTGTCAAGCAAAAAGTCCATAAAAAGTTGTCACAGAAACTCATTACGATGGGCCAGCTACGCGGACCGGGGTCTGCTAGTTTTTTATAGTGTATATATATACAAATTTCACAATTTATATATATTTCACACCATATATTCAAACTGTAAAATTTTCGGTACTGTTATCTTTGAGAAAAATATTCGTAAGAATCCAGGGCCAGATCCGCATCCACCACATGTCAACATCGGTGAGATGTATTGGATGTAGGGATGGGATGCACATCCGTGTCTGCTCTGGTCTTAGCCGACTTCAGGACTACTGTCAGCGTGGCTCTAACTTCGTCGTCGCATTGATCATTTTCATTCATTAGAATACGAGACACCCCCGCAGACTCCCCAACAACAACAAACACAGCATCTAATACCATATGTTGTTGTTCAGCGCCCCAGAAATGCGTCGAAGTCAGCGAAATTATAGACTCTGTGTGTCGGAGGAATATCATGGTCGGTATCATGGTATCATGGATGCAGGAAACAAAGTTCGCCGTCACATGTAGCTTGCAATGTTGAGATGGTTGTAACGTTTTGCGAAAAGATCGTACAAAAAGCGGAATAGCGGAGCATTCCTCCGCATACACCAGTCTGTCCAGTACCTACATATCTCGCTTGAATTTGACTATAGTGACCCATATATAGAATATATTGGGGTAGCAGTAAATTCTAATACATGCCGTCAATGAATAATTGTGTCAAGCGTTGTATGCCTGATTTTAGTTTGTTTTTGGATGGACAATAACCGTCTGATGCTAGGGGACTTCAATGCCCATCGTGAGCTTTGCATTCCGTCCAAGGCAATGACCAGAGGAGAACAGCGGTGGCCGAGCAAATTGATAGCTCCAAATTTTGCGAGGTGAACGAAGAGCCTTTTAAGAGGAAAAGAGGAGATTGACACAGCTTGTCAGACATCAAAATTGTGGCACCCGGTCTTACACATTACGTGTCCTGGCAACCCATTATTTCCCTTGGATGTGTCCATCTTCTTATGATCGTCTCCATTAACATACGACCTCTGACGGCCGAACTTTTGTGAACCAAACAAAAGCTGATTGGTAAACGTACAGAGAATTTATCAATCACCGCTTCAGAGCTGAGGGACATTTACCACGACATCACCGTAGCTGCAGCCACTGGTTACATATCTGCTGCTTGAATACCTGAAATTATACCAATTTTCTCAGCAGAGGCGACCGTGATAATCTTCGTCGCACGAACTCAAAACATCTAGAAGTTGCGAAACTTGCTCCTGAAGTCAACGGGCTAGGCCACCTTAACTGGACTCATCCTTGAGAGGGACTACGACAAGGACTGTGTTGCTGTCGAGAACGGTTAAGTCACTCTCAAACCCTGGAATGAAGGATAGTACGACCTCAATCACGTTTGGCGACGTTACAGTGACTGATCCGAAAAAAGTGCGCAAGTTATTTTAATTGACAGTTTATAAAGCACCCCGAGAGTGACAGGGCCTACTACGACACATCAAATTTTTTCCTGCCGAAGATTAACGCCAGTCGCACGTGGAATTCAGGAACACGAATTCCAAGCCCAGTAGAGTGGAATGTTCCCCAAATTGGGACGGCATTGAGATCGTAACGCATGCGAATGTTTGTATGATCCTGATGTCATTTGTGAAAGACCGAACTTCTATTTGAGTGATTTTGCAACCTTTTTCTGCCCGAGGATTTTGAAATATCCGCACTAAATCTTTGCTCACTCTGTTCACCATATGGACTGCACTTAGTTGAATGTCATGCTCGATGGTAATGGAATTCTGATCACTAGCTACATCAAGATGCGCAAAGCTTTTTTTCCACCTACGAAAATCCTATTTACCTTTAAATTGTAGGATCTGTTCTGTTTTGGTACAATCAGCCTTATACGGCGTTTATATTATAGTTTTTTGCAGGGTTAACCTTCTTTATGAGGATTTGTTTGAAGTATATACAATGGAAATGACATTTGAAACCCAGACCCACTGGGTTAACCTTGTTATATATAAACGGCCTATTATACGTCCAACAATGTGCCTCATAGACATAATGGTTTTAGACCCACGTATGTTTGGACGAAATTAGTTTCAGACAATTTGGGGTGGATTTAGCTCGGTCCGTCCCTCTGTCTGTCTGGTGCACACGATAACTCTCTAACGGATCAACCGATTCGAACTAAATTTTGCACATTGTAATATTTTTCCCAAACTTAGTTCAAGTTCGAAGATGGGTTATATCGGTCCACTTCTTCGGAAAAGTGGACTTAAAGGCATGCTCTTGGGGCCCCTCGTTTGTTGTTGTAACAACTTGTATTCGTTGCCCCCATTACGATGGTACAAGTTTTTTTCAGGGGCAAGTTCATACTTCCTGAGAAAAAAGCCCGAAAGCTGTACAAAAACCCCACGACAGCCGATTTGATCCAAAATTTTGCATTCTTAGTCCATATTTATATAAGGCAATTTTCCTTGCGGCAATTGTCAGTTTCATGGAGAGAGGCATATGGTAACCCTTTGCCTATCAACACCCTCTCTCACCTACAAACCGACAATTGCCGCAAGGAAAATTGTCTAATGTAAATATGGACTTAATATTTTGGCTAAGCATACTTTAAGTTCGAAGATGGGCAATATCATTTCACACCTTCCGGTACCTCCCTTTTAAAAATGTGAAAGTGTTCACTAAAATGGTATATTGAACGGAGCAATTGATTGAGTCCAAACTTTGGATCACTTAATATTTTGTCTAAATTAAGTTTAACTTCAATAAAATTGGCCCATATCGGTCTTCTCCTTAGGGTACCTCCCCTACTAAAGTTCAACATTTTTGTGCAATTTAGGACCTGTTCGAAGATCCTTTGAAAAAAAATATCTCAAAAAATAAGATCCGTGGATTTCAGGCACTACCTCAACAACATCTATATGTATGTACATATATTTATACCTTCAGCATTTATGACAACGAGGGTATATACGGGCAAAATTTGCCTCATCGAAATAATGGTTTTAGACCCCAATATGTTTGGACGAAATCCGTTTCAGACAATTTGAAGTTGATTTAGTCCGTCTGTCTGTCTGGATGGAGCGCACGATAACTATCGAACGGGTCAACCGATTCGGTTCAAAATTGGCTTTTGAAATATTTTGTCCAAACTTAGTTTAAGTTCGAAAATGGGTTATATCGGTCCTCTCTTCCGGTACCTCCCCCACAAAAGTTCGAAAATGTTCGGGAAATTTGTGTACACAATAACTCTTGAAGGGATTAACCGATTTGGCCCATACTTTGCACATCATGAAATTTCTACCAGACTTAGATGAGGTTCCAATATGGACTCAATTGATCCACTTCTTCGAGTACCTCCCACACAAAAGTTCGGAAAAGTTCAGTTTAGTACCTGCTCTCGAATCGCTTTGATTGCAACAACGGATCTTGAACGGATCTGTAGACTCGGTTCAAAGTTTGGCCTTCGTAATATTTTGTCCAAGCTTAGTATAAGTTCGAAGATAAGCCTTATCGGGCCACACATTCAGGTTCCTCCTCCACAAAAGTTCAAAAATGTTCGGAAAAATTGTGCGCATGATAACTCTTGAAGGAAGTAAGGGATTAGATCCATTGTTTATACATTGCGAAAGATCGGAAAATAATAAAAAAAATCTGGCCTCAAGTTCCAAAACTCTTATTTATTTTAATCAATTTGGAAGAGGTCGAACAAAAACAACATTGCATAAATTATACATCCTAACAAATCTAGCAGATATAGATCAGGTTCGAATATGGACTATATATGTCCACTCCTTCGGGTACCTTCCACAAAAAATTTCGGAAAAGTTCACTTTACGACCTGCTCTCGAATCTTCTTGATTTTGTTGAAGCAACTTGTATTCGCTGCCTCCATTACGACGGTAAAAGTTTTTTTCGGGGCAAGTCCAATCTTCTTGTGAAAAATCCTTACTTTCCGAAAATAGTGGAGACCACGATAACTCTCGAACTGCTCAACCGATTTGATCCAAAATTTTGATCTTCGTCATATTTTGTCCAAACTTAGTGTCAGTTGGAAGATGGGCAATACCGGTCCACAACTTCCGGTGAATCCCCAAATATTTTAAAATTGTCACTGAACGGGGCAACCAATTTGGTCCAAACTTTGGATCTCCTAATATCTTGTCCAAATTTAATTTAGCTTCGAAAATGACCGATATCTGTCCCCTCCTTAGAATACCTCCCCACAAAAGTTCACAATTTGTGTCTAAGTGCAGTTTAGGGTCTATTCAAAGATCCTTTGGAAATATATACCGATGCTGTTGTGTTGTGGTCCTGTTTACAGCAATATTATGTTTTCCGAAGACAAGTCCATGCTTCCTGGCATTCTGGTCCAAATGTTATACGATGACCCACTCAAGTGAAAAGATATGACTTCCAAAATAAGATCCACTTCCGTAGTGGAATATGCCGGTCAATTCCTTCAAATACCTCGTCCGTAAGACTGTTGAACTTTAATCCTAATCCACATTTTTGTCGGCAAGTTCAAATGTCCAAAAAGGGCCGCACAATTCTGAAAAGACCCTAAGCATAGGCTGAGGGTATATCTCTGTCGACAAAGCCGACTGATACTTTTTTACTTGTTTTGTAAGCAAATTCATACGTCCAAAAAGAGTGACAAAACCTGAAAACCTCCTTAATACACAACTATTGCGGAAACTGATGTTGGTTGCGTAGCAGGTATTCCATTCGATATTGTCAATAGATGACAGTTTCCTTTCTGCCAGGCAAAGACAAATGATAATTTTTTACTTGTTATTTTAACATATAACTTAGACTATTTATTTTAGCATCAAATGAAAACATACGGGTATTTCAAATAAGTGAAAGTATATTAATCCATAAAATATTATTATAAATAGTAAAATAGAATTAAAAATGAATACCAACATAAATATATTAATCTTTTAAAATCCACTTCAATTCTTCTTTACGAAAACACCCATATGTCAACTAGTGTTTAAATGAATACAAGAATTGCATAGCAGTGACGGCGACGATAATACCGTCACATCGCATACCAACACCACAACCACAGAGTCTGCTGCGAGTTGGTTACAATAATTTCACTTAAGAAAAAAAAATAAAAACTTTTCCAAAAAAATTCCAACTCGCATAGAAAACATGGAAGAGGAAACCACTGAAAGCGAGTTTAAGCAGACGTTGGAGGGTGGACTACTCAATTTAAACATTCCTTAGAGCTTTAGCAATTTAAGGGTTAATTTAATCTCATTTTTTGGTTAGCTGCTGCTGCTGGTGATTGTTGATTCGATGGAGAAGAAGAAAATATGGCAATACACTGTAACAGACTGTAAAGAAAAGAGTTCATTTATTAATTCATTTGAATGTTTATTTCAGTTCATTTACATTATTTAATAAGATGTTTCATTAGTTAGTTCGATTGAGAATAATAAGTGGAAACAATAATACATAAAAATGTTAAAAATAATTATAACTCACAATTTTCGAAGGATTTCTTGATAAATGTTTCAGCCTGTTTAGTAAATATTATTACATTTAATTTCTTCGGACATCTACGTCTACTTTCTCCTTCATCTTCCATCCATCTTCAATTGCACACCATCTTCATATTTTCAACTCCATCTGTTTTGGTGTGTATGTGTGTGCGTGCCTGCAACTGTCTTTGCGTTTAACATTTATTTTAGTTTTTAATTATCCTTAAACATAAATAAATGTTGCTGTCATGTCCTATTATCCTTTTGTCCACATGACAAACGATGTCTGCGTTATGCGTACTTAACACTGTAATTCCACAATCATTAATTTCATCTTTATTAAAAGGACAAGCACAAGCACGAAATACCACCTAGCCAGCCAACCAACCGAACGACGTCATGAACAAACGAAAAAGTGAACAATCAACAGCACTACAACCGCCACAACACTAAACGGACTAAAAAGACATAGTGCTGCTCACCGAAAGTGGTCAAAGCAAGCAGTTCATAAAGATAAATCACTGGAATACGACCAAGAAACAAAATAAAGCATTTAGAATAAATTGTCTAAATTTGCAAAACGAAAACAAAGAAAATTAAAAAAGAAGTAGGTCAGTTTAACTATATGTTTGAAGCTGATAGAAAATTCCAAAATATTATATTTAGTTAAAATGATGAAATCGAAGAATGTACGAGATTGAATAATATGTTGCACACAACTCAAACGTCCGTAGAATGCAATTCTGATCAAACTAATTACAACAACGTCGAAAAATTGCTGAAAAAAAAAATTATTCGACAGTGGTTCAACAACATCGTAAATTACGAAGCCCAATATAAAAGACTCAAATGGCATAACTTTAAATTCGACTTCAACTGATACAGATTTTTGAATTTCCATCAGCAGGAAAGAAGGTCACAATACCGAAGAAAGGTGGTATTAATCGATGTGAAAACAGGCGGTGGTAATTGTCCTGAATCTGATTCAAAAGATAATATCTTTCATTCTTTTCGACCGTATATTGGTACATGTTAAAGAAACGACATATTTTGGGGTGGTGTCGGTATACCTTTTTATGGGAGCTACTAGTGGACCCGGGAGCTACTTGGGTGCCACCGTGGTGCAATGGTATGCACACCCGCCTTGCACGCTAAAGGTCGTGGGTTCGATTCCCCGGCCAGTCAACGTCAAACACTTTTCAACGGTGGCAAAACACCCCTCAGTAATGTTGGCGACATTTTCTGAGTATTTCAGCCTTGTACAACTTCTCTAAAAGTGGTGTCTTAGACACGCCGTTCGGACTCGGCGATAAACAGTAGCTCCCATATCATTGAGCTAATATGAATCGGGGTGTACTCATTGATATGAGAGAAGTCTCCCATGTCCCGCCTGGGATATATTATACTAGTGGACCCGACGAACTTAGTCTGGCGGTAATAGATTTTTTGAATATTCATTCTGATAGTAATCTCCTATCACGTTGCAGATGTCAAATGCACATTGCAGTTAATTCCTTGATCTGATGTATTAGGACTATGTAGAATGTTTGAAGTTGTGACAGGTGTTTCGAGTAAATTGTGCATTATGAATTCAATGTAATATGGTCTTGTCCTCATATATTTAAGAATAGGCATCTTTTCCTCGAGTAATCGTAGCTATTGTAAGTATCTATTATGTTCAGAAAAGTTTTCTGGAACAAAAATTACACATTTTGTGTGTCGAAAGAAGATGTTTTATTCAATACTGAATATTTAAATTTTTATATCGAATGATTCGGCAATATTCAAGAAATGCGTTCGCTATTCCAATTGAGGCAACTGACTCAATGATGTTTGATCTTAAAAGATTTTACGTGGATTGTGTTCCCACAACCGTAGAGATGATGATGATTAAATTAGATGAGGAAGTTAAAAAGGTTTTTATATAATTTTTAATAGCCGAAACAAACTAATTGGAGTGAATCCATTATTTTCCCTCATATTTTCCAAAAAAATATCGTACCATAGAGAGAATACTAATGTTATGTAGGAAAAAGATGATGGCGATTGATTTGAAAACAATCTCAAATCTTCTCCTGTATCGGGGCTGTGTGAATGAGAAAAGCATAACCAATGTTAATGAATTAATTACTATAAATATATGCATATATCAGCGTGCTGGTTTGGGAATGACGTGAACCTGGTTCTTCCCAGTTGTTATTTGCTTCCCCAATGTACCGAAATTGATTCAGCCTACATATGTTGGCCCAATTCGAACAGAAGGATGTGGACAATAATTCTATTATAATAAAACAATATTCGATATTTGACATGCTCTACGATGGTATATTAAATTTGTCATCGAAATAATTGGGGGGACTATGTACAGTATACATTGGCATAAAAATAAGTAAAAAAGTATCAGTCGGCTTTGCCAGTACCAGTATGCCAGGAAGTATGGACTTGTCCACGGAGAACATAATATGGCTGTACATCATCGGTATAAATTTCCAAAGGATCTCCGAACAGACCCTAAACTACACTTGGACACAAATGTTGAACTTTTGTGGGGGAGGTATTCTAAGGAGAGGACAGATATGGGCCATTTTGGAAGTTAAGCTAGTTTGGACAACATATGACGAAGGCCAAACTTTGGACCAAATCGTTCTATCAGTTCGAGAGTTATTGTGTTCTGCAAATACTACATATGGTGCTATATGTAGGTGTTTTTTACAACTTTCGTGCTGTTTTCTCAAGACGTATGGACTTGCCCCTGAAAAAACTATTACTGCCATAATTGAGGCAGCGAATGCGAGGTGCTTCAAAAAAATCAATGTGATTTGAGAGCAGGTTTTAAAGTGAATTTATGCGAAATTTTGTGTGGGAGGTACCCAAAGGAGTTGACAAATATAGTCCATATTTGAACCTGATCTATATCTCGTATATACATTAGGATGTGTAAAGTATGGAACAAATCGGTCCGCCCCTACAAGAGTTATCGTGCGCACAATTTTTCCGAAAAATTTTCAACTTTTGTGGGGGAGGTACCTGTAGTTGTGAACCGATATGGCTTATCTTCGAACTTAAACTAAGTTTGGACTAAATATTATGAGGACAAATTTTGGATCAAATCGGTAAATCCGTTGGAGAGTTATCTTGCGCTCCAACCACTACACACGGTGTCGAAGGGGTTTTTTTGAAACTTTCAGGCTATTTTCTCGGGAAGTATTGTTTTGCCCCTGATGAAACTTGTATCGCGGTATGGGGTGCCGTAAATACAAGATGATACAACAAAAACCAAAACGAGAAGAGAGCAGGTCCTAAACTGAACTCTTCCTAAATTTTGTGTGGGAGGTACCCGAAGGTACCCGAGTTCATATTGGAACCTCATCTATGTTTGGTAGATATTTCACGATGTGCAAACTTTGGACCAAATCGGTTACTTCCTTCAAGAATTATCGTGCGCACAAATTTTCCGAACATTTTCGAACTTTCGTGGGGGAGGTACCGGAAGGAGTGGACCGATGTAGCCCATCTTCGAACTTAAACTAAGTTTGGGCAAAATAATACGAAAGCCAAAATTTGAACCAAATCGGTTCATCCGTTCGAGAGTTATCGTGCGCTCCATCCAGCCAGACAGGCACACAGACGGACGGACATTGCTCATTCGACTTCAAATTGTCTGAAACACATTTCGTCCAAACATACTTGGGGTCTAAAACCATTATTTCGATGAGGCACATTTTGCCCGTATGAAAGTGTATATCGTCACCTGAAATGCCCAAAGACGTAACCCTCAAAGGGTTACGTTGAGGGTTACGTCTTTGGGCATTTCAGGTGACGATATGGCGAATAACAAAATTCCTTTACAATTCCATTTGAAAAAAATTAAAAATTTTTTTTACGAGCACATCTACGATTTTTGGTACAGAGGTAAAGAAAAAAAATCCGGTTTCAAATCTGCTCGCGTTCACGAAATTGGCTAATGCGCACAAAAGTTATAGCGGTTTTTATTCTCATATAAAGAAAAAATATTTAAAAATATCTTTTTGTTGTTATGAGAAAATGTATGCATAAATCGTTAACAGCAGTCCATATCTATTCGTAGATGTTTAAATAGTTATTAAATTTATTATTTTCGCGGAAACTCAACAAATAATAAAAAAAGTTTGAAGTAAATCCAAATTATCCTGTCCCAGAATCCGTACAAACCCTCAAAAAATAAATTAAAGAATATATGCGGAATCTAGACAATGCGTAGACAAATATGATACCAAATTTATAGAGATTGGGTACATAAATTGCATATTATAGCAACAACAAAAGAGAAAAACTTATTGTTGGAAAATATTGTTGCAAATATTTTTTTGGTTTGATTCTAAAAATTAGAAAAAAATATTTGGAAGTTCTCCAACTATTTTGCTAAAATCCCATATAATAATGAATGTATACAGTTAAAACTTCATCAAAACATATGGTTTACCATCGCGAGAGTTTAACTGATTACTGTGATAACTTATAAGGGTAGGAAATTAAGAGTAATATTGAAATTACAATCATTCAATTAATATTATAATTAAAAAGCCTGTTATTCGCGAATTAGTTAAAGTCGGTTGATGCGCATCCGTTTTTGGATACAGCGAATCAATCTCTGTCAAAATTTATGCATATTTCGATGTTTCACTCAGGGGCCATTGTGTGCCACCAGTTGCATCATACACTGCAAAAAACCTTAAAGTTGGTAAAAGTCGCGCAATGTGCATACGATTTTGATGCGCATCCGGTTTCGTCAGCGCCTATCAAAAATACGTCCAAATATACCAATTTTAATTAGATTCTTCAAGAACCGCGGATGTGCCTCCACATTCTATTTTTGGTGAAAAACCCATATTAAACGCGAATCTCTGTATATTATGACACGCGTTTTCGCAAATATTATAATCGCGCAAAAAGGATTCCATTTACGTAAAAAAATTTCAAGAAAATCGCGGTTTAGTACGCGGATTTGTCTAAATATTGTTTTGCTGATTTTCCTATTTTCAGGGTATCTATATCCGCGGTTTTAGTGGATGGATTCGATCGCGGAAGGTCTCATTACATCCGTCGCGTGAAAAAACTAAATTCACGCGGGTACAAAGGAAATTGAATGACACTTGTAAATTTTAAACGCAAATAATAGGTTTTTTAAAAAAATCACGCATCAAATATTGGCCTTTAGACTCCAATTACTAGGATGCTGTAAGGAGCACACTCATGAGATATGCATTAAACGACGTAGAATCACGAGTTTTATAATCCTAATGTGAGTTTTGAATATTATCTTGTTGCGCGTCCGAATTATTAAAACAATTCAAAAAACCCCGAAATTCCGGCTTCAAAATGTCAGCATCAATTTTAGGTGGATGCAGTGGATATATCGAAAAATGATACACTAGTATCATATTGCCCATGAAGTATTCTTTGAGTCTTTCTTTGGGCATATGTCTATAAAATGAAAGGTTAAGCCTAAAATCGGAAGGGAGCATAAAAAACTTGTTGGCTTCAACCCATTTTTACCTATTTTTCTACATTGATGCCAACACAGCTTCCACGTAAATTAATTTTAATGGTCGACCTTTTGGGATTCCTCCTAAAACACTTCAGTTTAAAGAATGTATATCATACTATATAGAATATGTTAACAGTTCGCGAATTCTGAAAGGGTGAAACTCGAATTCATCGATTGTAACAAATTTTTGTTTTTCGCCATATACGCTCGTTAGCATAAATGTTGAGGGTATAAAGATACCATCACATTTTTCGATTTTTGTCCACTGCGACAACCCTGTGTGTCGTCGGTATACCTTTTTGTGGGAGCTATTCCACAACGAAGGCCTATGTCAACAATGTTTGATGGAAAAAAGTTAAACCTTTGGGAACCACTAATACCCAATAACATCCGAAAATGTAGATAAATCAGGGTAAAATTCTAAGCCCCCATAGAACGTACCTCCCGATTTTCGATGTTCTCAAGGTTGTGGCCTCAATATTCCTCAGAAAAGACTGAAATTTGTAATTTAGTCTTCGGGGGTGTACAACTTTCCCCAGAAACTTGACGATACAGGTCCGCGCCTAAGCATAGCCCCCATAGAGCAGTACCTTCCTATTTCCGGTATTTTGAAGGTTGTGGCCTCAATATTCCAGCTTAATGGCGGAAATTTGGTATTTGGTCTTCATATGTCCACACCTTCATATAGCCCCCATAGAAAGTACCTCCCGATTTCCGGTGTTTTCAAGGTTGTGGCCTCAATGTTCCTCAGAAAAGTCTGAAATTTGTAATTTAGTCTTCGTTGGGGGTATAAAACTTCCCCCCAGACACTTCACGGTACAGGTCCACGCCGTAGTATAGCTCCATAGAACGGTACCTTCCTATTTCCGGTATTTTGAAGGTTGTGGCCACAATAATCCACCGAAATGGCTCAAATTAGGTATTTGGTCTTCATTTGGGGTATTATCTGGTCCATATGAAATTTTTGGGTACAGGTCCACGCCTTCATATAGCCCACCATAAAACGGAACCTCCGGAATTTTGGTATTCTGAAGGTTTTGCCCTCATTATCTCACCGAAATGACTGAAATTTTGTACTAAGCCTTCTTTGCGGATATAAAACATTCTCCCAGAAATTTGTCGGTCTAGATGCCCGCCTTCATATAACCCCCATAGAACGTTATCTCCCGATTTTCGGTATTTTGAAGGTTGTGGCAACAGCAATCCACCGAAATGACTGAAAATTGGTATTTAGACTTTGCTGGAGGTAAAAGCCTTTCTGACTGAAATTCATCGGTATATGTCCACGTTCGATATAGCCCCCATAGAACGGTACCTCCCAATTTTTGGAATTCTGAAGGTTGTGACGTCAATATCCCACCGAAAGACTGAAATTTGTTATTTAGTAGTTTATGTGGTTATACAATTTTACAGAATAGAATTAACAGTATAGGTCCGCTGGTTTCTATATCTTCTATAGAAGCTTAACTCTAGATTTTCAGTATTTTGAAGGTTTTACCGAAATATCGGAAGTTTGGTATTTAGTCTTCTTTGATTCAAAAAACTTTCCGACAGGAATGTATAGGTATAGATCAACGTTTCGATATAGGTCCCATGGAATTGTACCTCCCGAATTTCAATATAACTCGTGGTAGAGGGTATTAAAAGTTCGGCCTGACCGAAATTAACGCCGTTCTTACTTGTTCATTCTCAATATGTAACTAAAAACGTCAAAATAACTCAACTCCGTAATATAGGAGCTATACCAAAACATATATAGACATGTGTTTATAATTTTTGGTAGATAAGTTTTTTGGCTCCTAGAAACTCTAACCGCCTGTTCATGTATGTCGCACGGAAACCTGTACGAAAGGAAAGCAGTCACTCGCTTCCGTCTAAAAATGCGTTCATGTATTTCGCAAACTATCGTGCGACTGCCGTTACGTATCCTATGCGAAATACTACTAATTTGAATGTACATTTGTACAACTATGTTCCATAAATGAGAGCCAAATGAGAAATGAAAACAAAATCCACATATACATACAAATATTGGAATATGTGTGATTTGTTTTGTTTGAAAAATAAAATGTGTCGGTATTTTGAATTATTTTATTTAATTTATTTCTTCAAAATAATGAATGAAAGCGCCATTGAATCGTATCTGTAAAATTTTTATTTTGTTTCAAGAATGTGTTGCATAAATTTGTTTTAAGATTTTCGGTGTTATTCGCGAGTTTATATTCTACTCGGCAGCTACAAAGCAAGTGAGTGATTTTGACATTCTCTTTCTATAAGAGACAGTCCTTTCGAAATACATAAACCCAAATTTAATGGAAAAGTGTACGTTTACGTTTTATTTCGTAGGGCTTGTCGGTCGAATAGATTTTCGTTTCGAAGGTGTTTACATGAACAGAAAATGATTTTTTTCCACTTCCGAAGCGCAAGAAACCTTTCGGTCGACATACATGAACAGGCTGTAAATGTCACATTATCAAGGCGAGCCGTTTTTAGTCAGAGTCCGACTCCAGTCCAATTTTTTCACGACTCGAACTCCTGAGTCGACTGCGAAAATTAATTTCACTACTCAAAATATATTAAAAATTTACTAATCAGTTAGGTTTACATCTCTGTTATCTACCCAGTGATAATAAAAAATCCAAATTTTTGATAAATGTAGAACAAATGCTAGGTGTCTCATACAAATTCAGCAAGAAGTCTACTAGGATCAATATTAGAAGTAACAAGTAAAAAAGTATCAGTCAGCTTTGTTGACTGAGATATACCCTCAGCCTGTGTACATTGAAACAATTAGGGGGTTTTAAAAATTGTGGATGTATGAACCGACAAAAATGTTGATTAGTATTAAAGATCAAAAGTTTTGCGGAGGAGATACTTAATGGATCGATATTGACTATAATGGAAGTGGATCTCCAGCCACTACATATGGTACCATAGGGGGTTTTTACACCCTTCGGGCTGTTAGCTCAAGAAGTATGGACTTGCCCCTGAAAAAAATTTTACCATCGTAATTGAGGTAGCGAATGCAAGTTGCTTCAACAAAAATCAACGTGATTCGATTGCGGGTCTTAAAGTGAATTTATCCGAAATTTTGTGTGGGAGGTACCAGATGGAGTGGACAAATATAGTCCATATTTGAACCTGATCTATATCTGGTAGATATATTAGGATGTGTAACGTACGGACCAATTCGGCCACTCCCTTCAAGAGTTACCGTACGAACAATTTTTCCGAAAATTTTTTAATTTTTGTGGGGGAGGTACCTGAAGGAGTGTACCGATATGGCTTATCTTCGAACTTAATTTATGTTTGGACAAAATATTACTAAGGCTAAATTTTGGATCGAATCGGCAGATCCGTTCGAGAGTTATCTTGCGCTCCAACCACCTCACACGGTGTCATAGGGTTATTTTGCAACTTTGGGGCTATTTTCTCAGGAAGTGTGTACTTGCCCCTAATAAAGCTTGTACCGTCGTATAGGAGGCAGTGAATACAAGCTGCTAAAACAACAATCAAAGCGATTCGAGAGCAGGTCCTAAACTGAACTTATCCCAAATTTTGTGTGGGAGGTACCGGAAGGAGTGGACCGATTGAGTCCATATTGGAAACTCATATAAGTCTGGTAGACATTTCACTATTTGCAAAGTATGGACCATACCGGTTACTCCCTTCAACAGCTATCGTACGTACAAATTTTCCGAACACTTTCAAACTTTTGTGGGGGGGTACCGGAAGGAATGGACCGATATGACCCATCTTCGAACTTAAACTAAGTTTGGGCAAAATATTACGAAAGCCAAAATTTGAACCAAATCGGTTCATCCGTTCTAGAGTTATCGTGCGCTCCAGCCAGCAGGACAGACAGACAGACGGACGGACATTGCTCAATCGACTCCAAATTGTCTGAAACACATTTCGTCCAAACATACTTGGGGTCTAAAACCATTATTTCGATGAGGCACATTCTCATCGTATCAAAGTGTATATGGTAATATTCAAAAAAGTTTTACAATCGTTGAAGTTGAGGTTCACCATTTAATAAGTCGCGAACTGTTAATATATTTTATAAAATATGAATACATTTATATATATTGAAGTGTTTTAGCTACGATCTCATAATATGGACCATAACAAATAATTTTCGTGGAAGCTGCGCTGGTGGTAATATAAAAAAATGGGAAAAATGTGATGAAGTTTACAAGTTTTTTTGTGTTCTTTCTTGATTTCTGGCCAAACCACGGAAAATTCAAACCTGTATTCAAAGAAAGAACTAAAGAATACCCCTTAGGCAATATGGTTATAGTGTATGACTTTTCGGTATATACACTGCATCCCCCTAAAATCGATGCTGACATTTTGAAGTTTTGATTTCAGTGTTTTTCGAATTTTTCTTATAATTAGATGGTGCAACTAGATAATAATCAAAACTATTTTTTAGGATTGTAGAACTCGCGATTCCACGTCGTTCGATGTATATATATGAGTGTGCTCCATACAGCTTCCTAGTAATAGGAGTCCAAAGGCGAAAATTTGGTGCGTAAATTTTCTGAAAAAACCTATTTTTTGGCTTTAAAATTTACAACTGTCGTACAGGTACCGCTGATTTTAGTTTTTTTACGTGCCGGATCTAATAAGCCCTTCCGCGTTTGAATCCATCCACTAAAACGCCGGATATAGATACCTTGAAAGTAGGAAAATCTGCAAAAATATATTTTGACAATTCCGCGAATTTAACCGCGATTTTCGTTGATTATTTTTACATAAATGTAATCCTTTATACGCGATTATAATATTTGCCAAAAAGGTGTGTCACAAATTGCAAAGATTCGGGAGCAATATCCCCATTTATCCCAAAATATAATGTGGTGGCACATCCGCAGTTCTTGACGAATCTGTCTAAAATAATTTATATTGACGTATTTTTAATAGGCGGCCATTGAAATCGGATCCACCTTATAAACATATGCACATAGCGTAATTTTTGCCCACTTGAAGGTTTTTTCAATAGTAAGATGCAACTGATGGCACACTTTGGCCGCTGAATGAAACATGGGAAAATCCATGCATATTGATAGACATGGACTCCCTGTATCCGAAAAGCACATGCACCTCAACCGATTTAAACCAATTCACGAATTATACGGTTTTTAACTTCTATGTTTTTTCTTTGATTGTAATTTCAATATTACTCTCTACTTCTTATTTCTATTGCTTATCACAGAAAGCAAATATACTTTCACGATGACTAATTACTTTTTTCGTAGAAGTTTAAGCAAATTACTTCAGGATTTGGATCGAAATTTAGCGAAATAATAGAATGCCCCCCAACATTTATTTTTCAAATTTTTCGTATTTAACCAAAAATATATTTTTGAAACAATTTCCAACAATAAGTTCCCGTTCTTTGTTGTTGCTGTAATATGCAAGTTATAAGCGCGATCTTTATAATTTTGGTCTCACATTTTTCTACGCGTTGTCTAGATTGTATACGTATTTTTAAATTATTTTTTTAGAATTTTTGTGGACTCTGATTTAGAATAAATAAAATTTATTTCAAGATTTCTTCAATATTTTTTGATTTTCCGCGAAAATAAAAATAAATTTAGCAACTATTTTAGCATCTACGGATAGATATCAAATGCTGCTAACGGTTCATATATACATGTTCTTATTACAACATAATAGGAATTTTTAAATATTTTTTCTTTACAAGAGAGTAAAACCGCATATAACTTTTGAGTGCAGCATCCAATTTGGTGAACGCGAACAGATTTGAAACCACGATTTTTTTCGTAACCCATGTACCAAAAATGGCGGATGTGCTCGCCAAAAAAGTTTTTAATTTTTTTCTATGTAATTGTAAAGGAAATTTGAAATTTACCATATACCCTTCTTAGCCTAAAGGCTGAGGGTATAATAAAAGTCCAGTTGGTCTTCAGTACAATGTCCATTAAAGTACCAGAAGGTCTTTGTTAGAAGTCCAACATGTCCTCTTGCAGAAGATATTAATGACTTGTAATCGAAAACAAGATGAAAAGATCAGAGATCATTCTATGAGATGACCACTAAATCTTCTAGAAGATCTTCTCCAAGAATATGTGGGATATGAATCCATTATTCCAAAGCAACTTATAAACAATCAATTGACCAAAAAATGTTTCAAAATAGCATTTTGTAATCAACATAGAGATTAAAAGGATTGTATTTACAGCATGTTTATGTGTAAAAAAATGAATACGTTAAAACTACCAAACTTTAGAATGTTTTTGAAATTTGTTTTTTGTTTGTTTTTTTTTTTTTGTTTGGAGCAAAAGCAAAGGAAATGATATTTCCTAAACTAAAGCGTAGGTGTTTTTCATGCGCACACATTTTCGTTTCGAAATACATAAATAGGCTGTTAAATTCTGTCCCTTTTACAGGTTTAAAGAATTTTTGATAAATTTAGAACAAATTGTTGCCCGGAGTAAGAGTCAAGCTTTTTTACGATTCCGGCTCCAGCAAAATTTGGTAGACTCCGACAACCTGTAAATTATAATTAATTCGGTCCGTAAAGGTGATTAAAACGTCAAAATACCTTAAATCGGAGGTACCGTTATATGGAGCCCTAGCCAAAACTTGGGCCTATATACCCCATCATCGAACTTGACCTGTCTACAAACAAACGACGTATCTTCCCAAAATTCCAGCGTCCTATCTCCATTTTTTGTGTATTCTAGAGTGATTACAAAAGATAAAGAGATGGACATGGCTATGTCGACTCAGAATTTTATCCTGATCAAGAATATTTATACTCTATAGGGTCGCAAATGATTATTTCAATGCGTTACAAATGGAGAAACAAAATTAATACACCCTCCATACTATGCTGGAGGGTATAAAAAGTTTCCAGAGTATGTTTGTTGTCCTTTATGTGATAGGTATCGTAAACAGTGCGCCTAATTATTCCGCTGAAAAAAAAAAACAAATCAACAGAATGCACCCCAAACAAGTAAAAAAGTATCAATCGGCTTTGCCGGCTGAGATATACCCTCAACCTGTGTGAATTGAAACACTACTTTGCCAAAAAAAAAACTTATTTATTTAGGAGGTTTTCAAAAGTTTTGCGGGGAAGGTACCTAAAGGAATGGACCGACATATACCATTTGGAAGTGGGTCTTATTTTGAGAGTCATATAATTTAGAGCTTTTGGATCATTATGTCGGGAAACATGGTCTTGCCCACGAAAAACATATCATCGCTTTAATCAGGGCCAATAGGAGTACCTTGCAGGAAAAATAAAAGTGGATCGATATAGTCCACATTCGTACTTGATATATTTCTGTTACAAATATAACGATGTGCAAAGTATGGATCAAATCGTTAGGTCCTTTCCAGAGCTATCGTTTGAATAATTTTTGCGAAACAATTTTAACGTTTGTGGGTGAGGTACCCGAGGTAGTGGTACGATATGACCCATCTTCGAACTTAAATTAAGTTTGGAAAAAATATTACGAAAGCCAAATTTTGGACCAAATCTGTTAATCATTGGAGACTTATGGTGCGCTCCAGGATGTCAGAAATGCGGACAGACACACAGACTGACATTGCTATATCGACCCCACATTGTCTGAAACTGATTTCGTCAAAACCTATTTGATGTCTAAAACCGTTATTTCGATGAAGCACATTTTGCCCGTATGAAAGTGTATATATCCTCGTAAGCATAAATGCTGAGGGTATAAAAATTGTAGCTTTGCAGACACCCAAATACCCTCAGTCTATGAATGTACAAAAAACTATGAACATATTGACAATTTTTAAAATAACAAGTAAAAAAAGCACCAAGTTCGGCCAGGCGAACTATTTATACCCTCCACCATTAAATATTCTGAACTAAAATAGAAAAAGTAAAAAAGTATCAGTCGCCTTAGCCGACAGAGATATACGCTCAGCCTGGGCAAATTGAAACATGGTCTATGAACCGACAAAAATGTTGATTAGGATTAAAGTTCAAAATTTTTGCGGAAAAGGTACCTAAAGGAATGGACCGACATAGACCATGGGGGTGCCATAGGGGGTTTTTACACCCTTCGGGCTGTTTTCTCAAGAAACATGGACTTGCCCCTGAAATAACTTTTACCATCGTAATTGAGGCAGCGAATGTAAGGTGCTTCAACAAAAATCAAAGTGATTCAATAGCAGGTCTTAAAATGAACTTATCCAAAATTTTGTGTGGGAGGTACGGGATGGAGTGGACAAATATAGTCCATATTATGAGAATGTGTAAAGTATGGACCAAATCGGTCAGTCCCATCAAGAGTTATCGTGCGCACAATTTTTCCGAATATTTTTGAACTTTTGTGGGGTAGGTACCTTAAGGAGTGGACCGATATGGCTTATCTACGAACTTAAACTAAGTTTGGAAACAATATTACGAAGGCCAAATGTTGGCCGGAATCGGTATTTCTGTTCGAGAATTATCTTGCGCTTCCACTCATAAACATGGTGTCATAGGGTTTTGTTTTTCAACTTTCAGGCTATTTTTCAGGAAGTATGGACTTGCCCCTGAGGAAACTTGTACCTTCGTAAAGGGGTCAGTGAATACGAGATGTTTCAACGAAAACCAAGGCGATTCGTGAGCAGGTCCTAAACTGAACTTTTCCGAAATTTTGTGTGGCAGGTACTCGAAGGAGTTTACCGATTGAGTCCATATTGGAACCTCATCTAAGTCTGGTAGAAATTTCATAATGTGCAAAGTATTGACCAAATCGGTTACTTCCTTCAAGAGTTATCGTACGCACAAATTTTCCGAACATTTTCGAACTTTTGTGGGGGAGGTACCGGAAGGAGTGGACCGATATAATCCATCTTTGAACTTGAACTAAGTTTAAACAAAATATTACGAAAGCCAAATTTTGGACCGAATCGGCAGATCCGTTCGAGAGTTATCTTGCGCTCCAACCACACACGGTGTTATAGGGTTTTTTGTAACTTTCAGGCTATTTCCTCAGGAAGTATGGACTTGCCCCTAATGAAACTTACAGCGTCGTATAGAGGACAGCAAATACAACTTGCGTAAATAAAAATCAAAGCGATTCGAGACCAGGTCCTAAACTGAACTTTTCCGAAATTTTGTGTGGGAGGTACCCGAAGGAGTGAACTGATTGAGTCCATATTGAAACCTCATCTAAGTTTGGTAGAAATTACACGATGTACAAAGTATGGACCAAATCGGTTATTCCCTACAAGAGTTATCGTGCGCACAAGTTTTGGGACAATTTTTTAACATTTGTGGGGGAGGTACCTGAAGGAGTGGACCTACATATATGGCCCATCTTCGAACTTAAATCGAATCTGGACAAAATAACTCGATACCCAAAATTTGAACCGAATCGATTGATCCGTTCGAGAGTTATCGTGCGCACCAGCCAGCCAGACAGATAGACGGACGGACAGACAGACAGACAGAAGGACGGATATCGCTAAATCTACTCAAAATTGTCTGAAACGGATATCGTACAAACATACTTCGGGTCTAAAACCATTATTTCGATAAGGCACATTTTTGGTCGTATCAAAGTGTAAATACCCTCTTTAGCCTAAAGGCTGAGGGTATAAAAAGTTAGTTTCTTTTCCTGGCCACAATTTTAGATGTAGAAGGTTTTTGACAACGGATACGCAAATGTGTTCAATAGGGCCGTAACTTTACATAGGAGCTACATCAAAGTGTGGACCTATGTTGAAATTCTAGGTGGAGATGTTTCGTGACTGCAGGGAACCACATATTATAGGAAGGTATTTCAGTCCCAAAATATAGCTAACCCAAAAAAATGGGAAGGTACCGTTATATGAAACTAGGTTGACAATAGGATTAAAGCTCAAAAAATTGCGGGTATATCGACAGACAGGGCTTTTTTATCACACTAGCCTACGAAAAACATAATATCGCTGTAAACAAGATCGCTGGAAAAACCTTCGGTAAAAATGTCCAAAGGATCCTCGAACAGACTCTTAACCACAAAAGAATGTTGAATATTTGTGTGCGTGGTACCACAAGGATTGGACAGATAATGCAAAAATTTGAACATAAACTAAACTAAGATTAAGTTAAAAGGTGTTGCGGTGGAGGTACATTCGATCTGAAGATCCGTAGATTAAAGGTTAAATTAACACAGGCGGAGGTTATATCTCCGGAACTGCTTGTCCCGATAATGTGGAAGCGCAGTGGCAAAGAACAGCCCACTCACTTCAAACTGCCGCAAAATCTGAGCTAGGGTACCAAAAACCACCACCTAAAAATCTATGGTACAATCAGGAGTGCCGTAAGGCTACTGAAGAAAAGAACGCGGCATACAGATCAACCCTGCATTCAGTAACAACACGAATCGCGAAAGAAAAATATCGGTAGAAGAGGAGATAGAGGAGAAGCGTATTTTCCGAGAAAAAAAAGAGCAAGAACAACGTGAGCGTGAGAAACTCGAGATGAGTCAGAATGAAGTCCGCAAATTTTACCAGAGTGTAAGGGTATGGTGCAGGCACATTCTCCAGCAAAGATCATGAAGGGAATCTGGTAACTGATACAAATAGCGTACTGAGGATCTGGAAGGAGACTTTCATGAAGCTCTTAATATCGAATATGGGCGGCGATGAAGATACACCAGAACCAATCGCAAACGACGACGTTGAATGTCTTTCACCTAGCCAAAGCGAGGTCATGACAGCAATAAATCGGCTGAAAAAGCAGCAGGAGCTGATGGGCTGCCCGCCGAACTATTCAAGACCGGTGGCGAAATGCTGGTAAGGAGTATGCATCAGTTAATTACCGAAATTTGGCAGGAAGAGAGCATACCCAACGATTGGAACCTCAGCCTCCTATGTCCCGTACACAAGACAGGAGATAAGACGGTGTGTACAAACTACAGAGGCATAAGTCTGCTCCCAATCGAATACAAAGTGCTGTCGAGTGTGCTGTGTGAACGTTTAAAACCCATGGTCATTAACATAATCGGGTCATACCAATGCGGTTTTAGACCTGGTAAATCGACAATTGACCAAAACTTCACACTGCGCCAAATCCTGGAGAAGACCCACGAAAGACCGATCGACACACACCACCAGTTCGTCGACTATAAGGCCGCCTTCGACAGTCCAATTCGAGCAAAGGTGTTTCCACCCATGTCTGAGTTTGGTATCCCTGCAAAACTTATAAGATGTAGGATTATATTGGCTAATACAATATCAGCTGTTAAATTAGGAAAGAACCTCTCGGAACCTTTTGAAATAAAACGAGGTTTCAGACAAGGTGACAACCTATCGTGTGACCTATTTACCATTCTATTGGAAAAGGTCATACGAGAAGCGAATGTATATACCGATAGAGATAAAAATAGCACTATATACAATAAGGATATAATGTTACTGGCCTAAGCAGACGATATTGATATAATAGGTCGATCAACTCGACCAGTCAACGGCGATAAGACAAAGTTTATGGTATCAACACGCAAGACGTCCAGTAGACTCGGACCAACTGTTGATGTTCAGAACTACAATTTTGAGGTAGTAAATGACCTTATTTACCTCGGTAACGCCATAAATAAATCGAACAACATCAGTTTTGAAATCAAAAGAAGAATAATATTGGCCAACAGATGCTACTTTGGTGTAATTAAACTGTTTAAAAGTAAAACCACCTCTCGTCAAACAAAACTTACACTCTACCAGACACTGATACTACCCGTAATTATGTATGGATCTGAAGCATGGGTACTTGCGAAAGCAGATGAGGCAGAACTTGGTGTAATTGAGAGAAAAATTCTTCGAAAGATTTGTGGACCAATATGCGTTGACGGTGAATACCGACTTCGTATGAACCACGAGCTATACCAGCCGACCGACATCGATATAGTGTTTACGTATCGAACTACAACAATTGCGTTGGCTTGGCCATGCCAGCAGGATGGATTAAGGTGCAACCGCTAAAAAGGCATTGAATACGAGCAGCTCGACGGTATACGCCTCAAGGGAAGGCCAAAACTCAGATGGAAAGACCAAGTGGAAGAAGATATCACAAAACATGGGATCAAAAATTGGAGAAGTAAAGTAAAAGATCGGTGCGTTTGGAAATTTATTTTTAGTTCGGCTTATGGAACAATACGTTCTGTTTAATATAAAAGCCATCTAAGTAAGTAAGAGGTTATATCTCCATCGGCAAAATCGACTGATACTTTTCTTCTTGTTTTTATATCATCTAAATTAAATAGGAGCAATATATGTATAGAATAAACTCTTCTGTGTATGGTGGCGTATGATGGTTTATATGCGACTGATAAATATAAAACACCATACGCCACCACATACATCAGAAGAGCTATTTTACAAACTAAGTCCTTATAAGTTTGTTTGTTTGTAAACATAAACTACAATCTACATACAAAAAAAAAAAAACAAAACAAAATTATAAATTCCTAAATCAAACACACTAAAATTTTTTGTTTGCAAGCACTTATTAAGCTATCATGTCCAGTCGTGTAAACAATCCAATAAAATAACGAAAACAAAAACAACTCCCCATGTACACCCAGGAAAGTGTGTAACAAGCAGACATCAACACCGACATTATTATCATCATCGTCATCAGTACATCACAAACCATACGCCACTAACTGACAGACAGACAAGTGGATAAACTAATACCGACACACATACATATGTTCACTCACATAAAATAACTAAAAGCAGCGTAATTGATGGTTAAGTGATATGTAAATTTTTGTTTTGGTTGGTTACAAACCGTTTTGAACTCAACATTTTATTCAAAATACAGAAAATTCGGTGGGCTGTGCTGCTGTCCGACCCAGTTGTTATAGTGTGGCTGCCGCCGACCAGTTCAATTGAAAGCTTTGTTGGGCCGAAAATTGTTTAGGCGTGTTGTTTTCAAACTCGTAACTCGTTGAAAATGAATAAAAATACAATTTACATTTAAATTTTGTGAATTCGACATCCACACATGTGTGATTACACGAGAGCGTAAAAGCGTAAGTGAGTGAGTTAGTGTATCATGCCAAAAAGAGTTTAAGTGGAAAATTATAGGTTTGTGTTGGGCACAAACAAAACTATTTATTTTATTCTATACTTTGGTTGCTTTGTACGTTCGCTTGATCGCATGAAGTGAAACTGGTATTTAATAGATTTTGGGCTTCTCTACAAAACAAATTTATTTATCCCGAGATAACAACAACACTGGACAGCAGCAGCTATGCAAGTGGGTGGGTTTGAATTAATGTTTATTTAAGAGTTTAGGTTTTAAATATTTGATTATCTCACAAAAAATGTTTACGATGTGTAATTAAAGGTTTGTTGAACTGAAACAATTTTCGAATTGTAGACTACAATTGCAGGAAAGTGAATTGTAATAAAAGCAGAGGAATGGATATGAGACTAGGAATTTAAGGTAGATTTCGTTGGGAAAATTGAATGTTTAAGTTTAAAAGGAAGACCTGTAGCACAACCATCCTCGTATTAAATAATGTATTTTTAACTCAAAATATTTCGGCTTCGTGTGGCATTTTAGTTAGGCATTGTCCAAATAACCCTTAAGTAAATGGCACTCGACTTGTTTCCCATCACATTATTCATTGGCAAACATCAAGACATTTATATCTATTGGTCTGCTTTAAGGTCAATAACTAAAAACTGCTACTTATTTCAATTTACTAAAAGCTTTTTTTCTGAGTTACTACTTGTCTTACAGGCTATCGCATCTATCGCTGGCTATAAATTCCGCCAAACATACATTTCATAAATGAAAATCAGTCGGTTAAAGTTTTTACACCAATCGAGGCGAAAAAAAATGTAAATACATTTTTAGATTGAATTGCTAAACTTTGAGATGAAAAGGAAAAATTGGAAGAAAAAAACTCAACACTACTTGACTAGGATTCAACGACCCACATATGCCACCAAAATGCCATATGTAAGCAGTTTTATACAAAAAAAGGTTTGTTACTCACACGGACTTGTGAGAATGTTTTGTGCCGTTGTAGTCTACTCAAATGCAAAAGCAATTTGCATTTCAGTCAATTTTTTGTCTTCATCGTCAATTTTTGCCATTTCATCACCATTATCGTAGTCGTCATCGTCTCCGTCTATGCAAAGTCAATTTTATGTACAAATATTTACCACATAAAGGAAAAAAATCAACATTTTCTAGAAAATATCGAGTAAATGTATTTTAATGATTTTTTTTTTTTTTTTTTTTTTTTGAGAGCGAGAAAAAAGTAGTAAATGTAAAGAGAATTGATGATGGAATATGTTCAAATGTGTGCATAAAAAAAGTTATGACTGTCATTATGTCAAAGTGGTTATGGTCATGGCAATTGAATTGCTTGTAAAATATTGTATTATCAAATGGTTAAGTAATGGCAAATTATGTTAAAGTAATGGATAAATATTAATTTAATAAGTTTTCTGTGAACGTATAAATAAAAGGGTAGGTACATACATCAGCGCCTGTCTTTCTTATCTCAAACAAGTAAGAGAGGGCTATAGTGAAACGAGGCCGACCACCGCCAGGCGACCACCAATAAACTACAAACTTTACCCTATCCAAAATTTGTGTGGTAGATAGCCGATGGAGTGCAACGATATAGTTCATATTCCAATATACAATATACATGAATTGATGAAATAACACAAAGTACAAAGTTTGGACCAATCAGAAACGGGAGTTATCTTACGGATTTTCCATTTCATTTCGTGAGGTCAGGTTTTTTTTGCAGAGTTCAGGCCATTATCTCCGGAAGTATGGACTTGCGCCCGAAAATGTCCTAATGTGAGCCGCAAGGATAAACGGGTGACAAAAAATTCAAACAATCCGATAGGAGCTCTTAAACTTCACTCCTTCCAAATTTTGTCCCGAAGGAGTGGACCGATATAGTCCATATTCGAACATGATCTATATATGGAAGGAACCACACGATGTGCAAAGTTTGGATCAAATCGATTGCTACCTTCGAGAATTATCGTTCACACTATTTTTATACCCTCAGCCTTTAGGCTAAGGAGGGTATATACACTTTGATACGATGAAAATGTGCCTCATTGAAATAATGGTTTTAGACCCCAAGTATGTTTGGATGAAATGTGTTTCAGACAATTTGGAGTAGATCTAGCCATGTCCGTCCGTCTGTCTGTCTGTCCTGCTGGCTGGAGCGCACGATAACTCTCGAACGGATGAACCGATTCGGTTCAAATTTTGGCTTTCGTAATATTTTGCCCAAACTTAGTTTAAGTTCGAAGATGAGCTACATCGGTCCTTTCCTTCCGGTACCTCCCCCACAAAAGTTCGAAAATGTTCGGAAAGTTTGTGCGCACGATAACTCTTTAAGGGAGTGACCGATTTGGTCCATACTTTGCATAGCGTAAACTTCCTACCAGAGTAATATGAGGTTCCAATATGGTCTCAATTGGTTCACTCCTTCGGGTACCTCCCACACAACATTTCGGTAAAGTTCAGTTTAGGGCCATCTCTTGAATCGCTTTGATTTTTGTTTTAGCAACTTGTATTCACTGCCTTCCATACGACGGTACATGTTTCATCAGGGGCAAGTCCATACTTCCTGACAAAATAGCATGAAAGTTACAAAAACCCCTTTGACACCGTGTGAGGTGGTTGGAGCGCAAGACAACTCTCGAACGGATCTGCCGATTCGGTCCAACATATGGCCTTAGTAATATTTTGTCCAAACATAGTTTAAGTTTGAAGATAAGCCATATCGGTCTACTCCTTCAGGTACTTCACCCACAAATGTTCGGAAAAATGGTTCGTACGGTAACTCTTGAAGGGAGTGGCCGAATTGGTCTATACTTTACACGTCCTAATATATCTACCAGATATAGATTAGGTTCAAATATGGACTATATTGGTCCATTCTATCCGGTACCGGTAAGTTCACTTTAAGACCTAATATCGAATCACTTTGATTTTTGTTGAAGCAACTTGTATTCGCTGCTTCAATTACGATGGTAAAAGTTTTTTTAGGGGCAAGTCCATACTTCTTGAGCAACCCGAAGAGTGTAAAAACCCCCTATGGCACCATATGTTGTGGCTGGAGATCTTCCATAACGGTCAATGTCTATTCATTCCTTTTAGTATCTCCTTCGCAAAACTTTTGATCTTTAATCCTAATCAAAATTTTTGTCGGTTTAAATGCCCAAAATTTTTAAAACCCCCAAAATACATACGTATTTTGGGAAAAAATTGTTTCAATATACACAGGCTGAGGGTATATCTCTGTCGGCAAAGCCGACTGATACTTTTTTACTTGTTTTGTGTTCATTTATTTCAAATAAAAACAATTTCAATTCATTATGCCTCAGCGCCTAAAATACTTCTTTCCAAAATTATACAAATAATTCTACATTTATAAATCGATTATTATACCCTACACCACTATGTGGAAAGGGTATTATAAGTTTGTTTTGGTATACCAATCTTCATTAGAGCTGGCAAACTATCGATATCGGCCCCATTCGATTTTTTTCGATATTTCCGTTTCAAAATATCGATAAAATCGATACTATCGGAGATTTCGTACTCCTATTTATTTGAATTCAAAATTGCCGACAAATATGTTTTGTTTACATTTCGCATGTCAGTGAAATACTAGGCGAATTAGAAAAGTTTGCGGCCTAAGCAACACGCAGTGTCGCCAGTCGTCAGTTAACATTTTTAAGAAAGTGTGTCAATTTTTAGTCTGAGCGTACTAAGGACAGTTTAACATGTGTTGTGTTGTTCACATTGACTTGAAAAAATCACTTTGCAAAAAAATGGAATTCACTTGTGAACATTTTCGTCCGATAATTTTTCACAACTTTCGACGTGGATAATCGCGGCAAGAGTGCATCGATCAAATTAAGTCTTTGTATGTCAATAAAGGACCATCCTATAGAACTATTAAACTGGTTTAATGAATTCAATCGTGGCCAACATTCGCAAAAAAAAAACGAAGTTCCTGAGGGTCGTCCAAAAACGGTGAACGGATAGTGCAAGATCGCCATGTTATGTACCGTAAGATAAAGGCATCCTTGGGCATTTATTCTACCAACTAACATTTGATATTGCATGAACACTTGGCGCAAAAAATGGGAGTTTTCCCGTAGGATCCCGCGTTGATCGGTGCAAGAAAATGAAAAAATTTCTGGCTATTGTTTCTATAGCTTTTCTTTAGTGATGTCAAAATGGCCGATAGTATCGATATAAAAAACTATTCGTCGATAATGGTTTAAAAAATTAAGTATCGATAATATCGATATTTGCATCGATGGTTTGCCAGCTCTAATCTTCATATCTTGGCGAGATAAACCGATTTTGAGATGTGTGTCGTCCGTCCGTCCGTACGTCTGTCCATTATAAATTGTAATCAAACTCCAGTCCACAATTATGTACCGATTGTCATGGAATTTTGAATGGAGGTCGGTTTCAGACCAGAATAGACACCTATTCTTATTGGTGATGATCGTGAAATATTTAGCGGGTGAAATGGAAAAGACATAAGACAAAGACATAATTTTTATCCGATTTTGTAGGTGCTCTGTTGGTGGCAATAATAGCCCGATCGCCTCGAAAATTAAAACAAGCTAACAGTATATGACAAAAAAGATGCTTGCAGTTTGAGATTGTGATAGGATAATGTATAGAGGGGTAAATGGACCACAACTTTTGTGTGAAAATTGTGAAGATTTTTAATATGCCGGTTATATCCGTATTCCTGGAAGTCACATTCCGCCCACGTAAATAATATTTGAAGGTCCAACTCTTGCCCTTTTCATTGATGCCAATTATGTTGTTTTACGCGGTCAGATAACGGAGTTACAACCTAATATATCCAGTTTTTTGCTTGTAGTGTATTCATAAGCACACTAGAGGTCGCAATTACAGCTCAATAGTCACGAAATTTTGGATGAGGTATGGGTTTAGGTCGAAGAAGATGCCTAATGATAATTGAAGATGCCTTGGATAATGATCTGATATTATTAAGCGGGTGAAATGGACCATTACTTTTGTATGAAAAATAAAAACATTTTATTTTTCGTCCATATTTGAATTCCAGGAAGGCATAAACCGACAAAGTCACTTATATGTGGAAAAATAACTACTGACCTTTCCTCTGATGAAAATTGCAATAATAACCGTGCTTGATAACGGGCCTACTGCCTAATATATAATGAGTTTTGTGAAGAGAACTACATCTTCCTCGCATGCTACAAATTGTCTCTATCATGACAGAGTATTACTTGTCCAAATGTCCAAAATTTAAAAATGTAGCAGAAGGGGCTAAACAACGCCAATTTTCCAATTTAGGAGTACTTATTAGAAATGTATAATATATAATTGTACCACAAACATCCCAGTAGGGACAAAGTAGCCTTCTCTCATTTCAACGAATGCACCCAGATTAATATTAGCTCAATGATATGTAGACATGGAGTTTTATGTAACCCCTATTTTTTGTAAAATTTTGGAACTGGGCATATTTTGGCTTCTGATTAAATTTCAATCGAAATATATCACATATGCATATCCAAAATTTATTTATTTTAAATATTTTCGTATGCAATAAATATTTCAATAATATCTTCTAAAATGTTTATGTGTAATTTTTGTCTGTTTAAAATTCTCTTCAGACAACCTTCAGAATGTCGAAAATGGGGAGCTATCTGAAGACCTAGACCTACAACGATAAAGTTCTGGTGGAGAGTTTAGTACCCCCATTTCGGAGGGATATTGAGAACATAACCTTCAAAATACAGAAAATCAGTAGATACTGTTCTATGGGAGCTATATGAAGACGTGAACCTATACCGACAATTTCAGGTCGAAAGTTGTACCCCCAATAAAGACTTCATACAAAATTTCAGTTAATTCGGTGAGATATTTATGTCACAAATCCTTACATATGTTCATTTTATGCAAATATGTCTAAATAAATATGCAAAAAATTAGGTCCAGACTAATTCGGTTTATTTTGTTATAAAACAAGTTTTTGTCTAATCACATTACCTCTTCGACATTCCTAACCATATATGCATTTGCATAGGATTCCGCTGTCTAATGATATGGGACCTACTGTTTATCGCCGAGTCCGAACGGCGTGTCCTAAGACACCACTTGTACAGAAGTTTTTTATGACTGATATACTCAGGAAACATTACTGAAAGGTATTTTGCCACCGTTGAAAATTTGATACCATTGCACCACGCTGGCACACTATTAGAAATTTCATAACATGGAAATTTTACATATTCTGATTTTTAAAGAATTGACGTCCTATACATTTAATATGAACAATAACTAAAAAAATTATAGTATCTTCGTTTCTAATATCATGCCATAGAGTGCAGCTATATTTCAACTTCCTCAAATTTCCATGGTAAGATTATTCATTGTTGCCACAGTGGTACAATTGTATGCACACCCGCCTTGCAAGCTGAAGGTTGGGGGTTTCGATTCCCGGCCAGCCAACATCAAATTTCCAATGATAAAGTAAAGTTGGCGATATTTTCTGAGTATTTCAGCCATGTAAAACTTCTGTGCAGGTGGTGTCTTAAGGCCCCATATCATTGATGTAATATGAATCGTGGTGCACTCCCTGTCCCTACCGGGATGTCTGTGGAACAATTAATTTATTGTTATTTAAACTTGATGTGATAAGGTGGCAGACTCCACAAAGTTATTTCTTACAATAACTACATTTGTCCAAAAGGAATTTTGATTTGCTGAAAGCTAATTCGCAGGGTAGTGGTGTAGGGTATCGCATGGTAGGCCCTGTCCGACTATAACCTTTGCTTACTTGTTATCTAACAAATAAGTTTTTAAGAACGTTTTAAAAGAAAAGTCTATGCTGTAACCAGGGTTTCGGAGTCTACGAGTCGGAGTCGAGCAATTTTGCTGGAGTCGGAGTCTGAGTCGAAAAAAATAACTCGACTCCGACTCCGGGCAACATTTTTTTCTACGTTATAGATATATATCCTTAAAATTGGAACAAGAACATTTCTTTAAATGATTATTTATTTTAAAAGAAAGGTAAAAGAAAATATATATGCAAAATATATATTATACGAAGTTAAAGGACAATTCACAGGATATTTACTATCTTCTGAAGTGTAGTCTATTCATCCCTATTTTGTTGATCCAATGATTCCTCACATTTTTGCAAACAATAGTAAAGTTCTATCTATCGAATTAAGATTGGACCTTTAACCTCTTTCGTCAGAAGTCTTACTGGTCTTCTCACAAATGTCTATTGGTATTCTCATCTTGTTTTTTTATGAAAAGTCATCATTGTCTTCTATTAAAGACATTGTGGTCTCTATGGGAAATCTTACTGAATACACAGTGACACAAAACGGAAGTTAATATCTGGGGGAGGAAAATTCCTTTTGGGAATGAGAGCCCCAATTGAGAACCCCAAAGGATCCCATAGCTGAAATTTCTGAGTCATGACATAATGATTTTTTTGATTGACCCTCATCAATCATTGAGAAAATAGCTTTATATCTCTGTTTGGAGATATTGTTTCATCATTTTTAGATTACATGTTTCCAGTTAAATGGAATGACGAACCTTTATGTCAAATATGCTGTCCTTCTAGCTTAGTTTCTTCCATGTCCTTTTTGTTCTTGAACTCATAAAGTAAAACAAAATGAAATTTTCTACAAAAATGTTCCACCGAAAATTATATGTAGGTTTCCCATATCCAATAAATCGATATTGTCACGTTTTAATTGTCCGTTATCAGTTTTACCCGTTACTTTCTCAAAAAAACCTATGTTTATGTATTTCGGTTAAGTTCGCATAATCTATTAACTATATATCAAATTCGGATGATTACGCTTCTGAATTAGGCATCATAAATTCGTTGTTGGTTAACAGAAGCCTCACAAACGGAGAATCTTTCATCTAGGATTCATTAAATACTCAATGAGGGCTTTAGATGTAGATATTCAAATAACAGAATCTGTCAGAGTTTTCTGCACATTCAATTGCATATACGAAATTCAATGAAATACATAATCATAGAGTTTTCATAAGAAAGGATCGGGTAAAAGTGATAAAGGACAATAAAAACATGACAACATCGATTTCTTGTCCTAGTGAAGCGACACTACATAAAATTTTTCTAGCAACATTTTTGTAGTATATTTTCATGCACGAAATCTTATCGTTTGCTAATTTTCAGTTCCAGAAAACTTCATCTGCCTTCATGCTGAGTGGTGTACACAATATATCTCAAATATTTCAATAAAATTATCCACTCCACACCAAAGTTCAAAGCGTAAGCGCTGAATTTTAGTTTAAGGGGTGATTTATAAATTTCAGAAAAAGGTAGAAAGTATAAAGAGCATAGAATATGTGGTCAAATTTTTAAGTCGATCGGAACAATATTACCTCAGTATGAGCGTTAGATGGGAACAATTTATTTTATTTTGTATGCAGAATATAAACCTTGTTTTTAACGAAATGACAATTGGTTTATTAGTTTTCGAGATAGAGTTGGCACCGCAAAATGCTTTAATGAAAACAAATTTTCGTAAATTGCTTATAGCTTTTATTGCATGTAGTCCTTACGATTTGTATTGCCCCATCATTTTCAAACATTTTGAAGGCTTAAAGATGTTCTCACGCGGAAGAAATCCGTCCAGAATATACTCGTGCAAGAAAATGAAAACCGACAAAAACTTTCAAACTTTGCTATTTTTCAATGTAAGATTCGGCAGAAACAGTATTGATATGTTCGAATGTATTCGAACCAATGCCCTTTCTAATGAGTAAGTAAGGAAAAACTAACACATTAGCCTATATAGGCCAACATATAGGAAAAAGTTAAAAATTTGTGCACATTTTATTCATTTTTAGTGGTATAGGAATTCACTCTCGGAGTCGACCCGGAGTCTGAGTCGGAGTCGGAGTCGTGAAAAAACTCGCCTGGAGTCGGAGTCGGAGTCGAGCCAAAAATACCTCGACTCCGAAACCCTGGCTGTAACATATTACAACGATATATATATGTTATCATTCTCAATAACTCCCCAGCAAAAATTTGGTAGGCACATGTCATTACTTTCTGCATTTCTGAGTACTCGTTACCCTCCGCATTATCAGACAGTACATATATAACAGTTAACTTATAACTAGTTACATCCTTACTTACTACTTACTTACAAAGGAATAAGTACGGTGGCACAGGGCTAGTGTGTCTGACTACAAATCCTAGATTTGTGTGTTCAAAGCTCACTGTCAGCTCACGAAGAAATCTTGATGTACATGGATGTTTTTAAACAACCCTTACAATTTGTACGAGTGGCCTAGTGTGTAGTGTGTTTGGCTAGAAATCAGAAGTTCATGTGTTCGACACCGGCTGGGACCGGAATAAAAGAAAAAGAAAAAATAAAAACAAAAAATAATTGGAGTGTTGAATTTGAAAATAATTTCACCACAATTGTTCTAAAAATAGAACATATGCTTTTTAGATTTTTTTGACTACTGGTAACCCATGACATCCCCATGTAAAAATAATGACTTTTACGGTCAATTAGTAAGTAGTTACAACTGCAAAAATTTACTGAATAAAGTCATTATTTGGTAATGACTTTTTTTGCTGGGTCGTGCTTGAATTGAGAAAATTGTAAAATATTTTTTAATGCCTTTGGAAAGACATTGTATTCTATTGGTCCTATATATGTAATGCACTCTTTAGTTACATCTAAACGGCAACGAGCTACATTCAAGTTTTTGCTTGCCTTGTCATTCGTTGCGTAACCCCTTTGATTGGTAGGATATTGACTGCATGATCTCTAATAGATCTAACGTTGAAAGCCTTCTCGGTAAAAAATTTAAACTTTTGTGTGTGAGGTAGCCGAAGGAATGGACTGATGTGGCCCATCTTCAAACTTAATCTAAGTTTGGGCAAAATTTTACGAAGTGCAACCTTTGGTTCGAATCGGTTGATCCGTTCGAGAGTTATCGTGCGCCCTAGTCAGACAGGCGGACGTACATGGCTAAATCAACTCCAAATTGTCTGAAACGGATTTCATTCAAACATACTTGGGGTTTTAAACCGTTATTTTGATGAGGCACATTTTTGGTCGTATCAAAGTATATATACCCTCATTAGCATAAATGCTGAGGGTATAAAAATTACAACAGCATCCAGACATTGTGAGGAATAAAATGAAACCTAAGTGGTAAAGATTGGAGTTATAATAGTCGTGTTTTTTGCAAATCATCATATTATTCCAGTTTTATTTTATTTGTGGTTTTATAGGAAAAATTGAAGAAAAAATTGTTGAATTCTTTATCATTTTCGTCACAATCTCGCGCAATAATAAAGATATTTCGTAGCAACCCATTTCTATATCCTCCACCATAAGAAATAATCATTGTACATCGATATAACCATGTCATTCCGTCTGTCCGTCTGTAGAAATCACTCTAGCGTCCAAACGGATTGAAGTAGGGGGATAACATTTTGGTAGAATCTATTATATGTACGTAGGACTTTTAGTATTAAAAGCGGGCTATGTAGGCCCACGTTTTCGTACAAACGACGCAAGACGCGTCGTCGTTTTAAGGAGTTTTTACCACCGAAGTGGTTGTAATTTAGTACTTTGTGTCTCCAGAGGCTAAAAAACATTTCTACCAAAGTTTGTTTATATAGGTCCACGTTTTGGTATAGCCCCCATATATGGCCCCATAAATAGTACGCCTCACGTTAAGTTCTTTTGAATGTATTAGTCTCATTTGACAACAGAATCGGTTGTAACTTTGTACTTTGTGTTTCCAGAGGCTAAGAAACAACGTTTTGATATAGCCCCCATAGGACGATATCTCCCGATTTCCAGAATTTTGAAGGTTTTAGCCTCAATATCACACCGAAATGGCTAAAATTTGGTATTTGTTCTTGGTTGGGGGTATAAAACTTTCCCCCAGAAAATTTGTAGGTATAGGTCCACGCCTTCATATAGCCCTCATAGAACGGTTCCTCCCGATTTTCGGTATTTTGAAGGTTATGGTCTCAATATTCCACCGAAATGGCTGAAATTTAGTCTTCATTTGGGGAATTATACTTTTCATATGAAATTTGTCCGTATAGGTCCACGCTTTTATATAGCCCCAAAGAACTTACCTCCGGATTTTCGGTGTTTTGAAGGTTGTGGCCCAAATATTCCTCAGAAATGGCTGATATTTGGTATGTAGTCTACGTTGGGAGTATAAAACTTTCTCCCAGAAACTTGTCGGTACAGGTCCACGCCTTAGTATAACCCCAAAAAACGGTAATTCCCTATTTTCGGTATTTTGCAGGTTGTGGTCTCACTATTCCATCGAAATGGCTGCAATTGGTATTTAGTCTTCGTTGGGGGTATACAACTTTCCCGCGGAAATTTGTCGGTATAGGTCCACGTCTTTATACTGCCCCCATAGAACGGTACCTCCTGATTTTCCGTATTTCGAAGGTTGTGATCTCAATATCCCACAGAAATTACTGAAATGTGGTAGTAAGTCTTCGTTAAGGGTATACAGCTTTCCACCTGAAATTTGTCGGTATAGGTCCACGCCCTCACATAGAACGGTACCTCCTGATTTTCCGTATTTCGAAGGTTGTGATCTCAATATCCCACAGAAATTACTGAAATGTGGTAGTAAGTCTTCGTTAAGGGTATACAGCTTTCCACCTGAAATTTGTCGGTATAGGTCCACGCCCTCATATAGCCCCCAAAGGACGATATCTCAAAATTTTCGGTATTTTTGAAGGTTTTAGCTATCTTATCCTACCAGAATGGGTGAAATTTGATATTTCGTCCTCCTTCGGGATGCCAAACACTCTCCCAGAAATTTATCGGTATCGGTCCACGTTTTGGTGTACACCCATTAATCCACCGAAGTGGCTGAAATTTGGTATTTAGTCTTTTTTTGGACTACAAAAATTTCCCTCAGAAATTTGTAGGTACGGTTTTAGCCTCATTATGGTTTTAGCCATCAAATGGCTGCAAGTTTGTACTTAGTCTTCGTTGAGGGTATAAAACTTTCCACCTGAAATTTTTCGGTATAGGTCCATGTCTTCATATAGCCCCCTTAGAACGGTACCTCCAGATTTTCGGTATTTGGAAGGTTGCTGCTCAATATCCCATCGAAATGACAGACACTTGTTATTTAGTCTTCGTTTTCCACCGAAATAGCTGATATTTGGTATAAAGTTTTTGATAGGGGTATGAAACATTCCACCCGAAATGTGCCGGTATAGGTCGATGTCCTCAAATAAACCTCATAGAACCGTACCTCCCGATTTAAGATATTTTGAAAGTAGTGGCCTTAATATACCACCAATACGACTGAAATTTATTATTTAAACTGTCATGAGTATATAAAATATTGCATTTCTTCAAATAACCCCGCATAGAAGCGTACTCCCCCTTTTTTTGTCCCATCAATGTCCCATCGAAACGGATGATATTTAATAGCCCGTTGGTGGTATAAAACTTTCCACCCTAAATTTTCCGGTATTATTCCAAGTTTTTATATAGCCCCCATAGAAAGGTCCCTCCCAATTTTTGGTGTATTGAAAGTTTTAGCCACATTATTCAACGGGAATAACTGAAATTTGGTATTTAGCCTCCGCTGCAGTTACGAAACTTTCCTCCAGAAATTTATCGGTACAGGTCAACGTTTCATACAGCCTCCATAGAACGGTGCTCCTGATGTTGTTAACTATCCAAATCCAGAATATTCAGGTTTAGGTCTAGTCGCTATTGCCAAATTTTATGTACATATTTCGCTCAATTCGGAAAATTGTAAATATCGGTCCACGTTTTGGAAAGAACAACAATGTCGACCCATATGAACTGTTTTAAAGGAAGTATTATCAGTTGATATATATGTACTTCTCCTGTAATATTCACTTCAATACAGTTCGTGGTGGAGGGTATCAAAAGTTCGGCCCGACCGAACTTAACGCTTTCCTTACTTGTTATTTATTAATAAATATTTACTTGTTTCAGAAACATAACAAATTTTTTTTCTTCACAAATCCTAATAAGGAGACGATTATCTTAACGTTTTTTTAGCGTTTCGGCTCTTTGTACCTTACGATTTGTAGCAATCCGGCAGTCGGAGCACTAAGATTTTTAGTGTTCCGACTGCGGTATCCAACGTTTTAAGTGTACCAAAATGTGGTACACTACGCTTGCACAATGAAAAGCGAAAGATTGGTTGTATCGGTCCACTTCTTCCGTTACCTCCCCCAACAAAAGTTCGAAAATGTTCGGAAAATTTGTGCGCACAATAACTCTTGAAAGGAGTAACCGATTTGGTTTATACTTTGCACGTCGTGAAATTTCTACTAGTCTTAGATGAGGTTTCAATATGAACCAAATCTGTCCACTTCTACGGGTACCTCCCACACAAAATTTTGTGTGACTTTTGGACCAGGTCTCGAATCGGTTTAATTTTTGTGGTGGCAACTTGTATTCACTGCCCCCCATACGACGGTAAAGCTTTCATCAGGGGCAAGTCCATACTTCCTGAGAAAATAGCCTGAAAAGTGCAAAAAACCCTATGACACCGTGTGTTGTGGTTGGGGCGTTAGGTAACTATCGAACGGACCTGCCGATTCGAACCAAAATATGGTCTTCGTAATATTTTGTGCAAACTTAGTACATTCAGGTAACTCCCCCACAAAAGTTCAAATATGTTCGGAAAAATTGTGCGCACGATAACTCTTGATCGGCGTGCCCGAATTGGTCCATACGTTTCACATCCTAATATATATACTAGATATAGATCAGGTTCGAATATGGGCTATATTTGTCCGCTCCTTCGGGTAACTCCCACACAAAATTTTGAATAAATTCACTTTAAGACCTGCTCTCGAATCACTTTGATTTTTGCTGAAGCAACCTGCATACGCTGCCTCAACTACGACAGTAAACGTTTTTTGGTGAAGCTGATGCATACACCTTATCAGCGCGTCGCCTCCGGTTTTAAACAGCTCGGCTGGTAAGCCATCGGCTCCTGCTGCTTTATTATTCTTCAGCCGGTTGATTGCTGTTTTTATCTCATCTTAGCCGGGCGGTATACATTCTTTACCATCTTCTGGAATTGGATCTGTGGTATCATTGTCTTCTTTTCTGCTATTGGATACCAGCAGATTGGAGAAATGTTCCTTCCATATCCTGAGCACGCTATCTGTATCTGTTACCAGATTACCTTGCTAGTCTCTACAGGAGCCATCTGTTTGATGTTTAACTCTTTGGTAGAATTTTCGGACTTCATTCTTGCTCCTGTACATCTTGATTTTTTCACACTCCCGCTTTTTCATTTCTCCCTTTTTCTTGCGGAAAAGACGTTTCTCTTCTCTCCTTTTCTCCTGATATCTCTCTCGCTACGCTACGTTGCTACTGATTGTTAAGTAGCTCTATATGCCGCATTTTTCTCTTCGGTAGCAGTACGACATTCCTGGTCATACCATGAATTCCTTTGGGGAGGTCTCTGGAATCCAAGTATGGATTTTGCGGCTGTTTGCATGGAGTGGACAATATTTTGCCATTGTGTTGTTATGTTATCGGGACGAGGAGTGCTCGCGTTAAGCAATTGGGCTAATTGAGTGGAATATGCTGTGGGTATCTGTTGCGTTTGCAGCCTATCGATGTCCAACTTCCGCGTTGTGTCTGTTCGTGCTTTATTTGCAACGTTTAGACGGGTACGTACCTTTGCTGCAACAAGGTAGTGGTCCGAATCAATGTTTGCGACTCGAAACGATCGTACATCCAACACGCTGGATTAATGTCTTCCATCTATCACAACATGATCAATTTGATTACTTGTTCTTTGATCTGGAGACAACCAGGTGCCTTTATGAATATCGAGATGATTAAATCTGGTACTGCTAACTACCATGTTTTTTGCATTGTCCGATGTTTCACTATGGAGACTGAATTTCCCAGCTTTTTGGCCAAAGATATTCTCCTTTCCAATTTTGACATTAAAATCGCCTAGACCGATTTTAATGTCATGGGCAGGGCAACGGGCAAATATTTCTTCTAAGCCCTCGTAGAATATATCTTTGGTCTTTTCGTCCTTTTCTTCAGTGGTAGCATGAGCGCAAATAAAGCTGATGTTGAAGGCAAATAAAGCTGATGTTCACTGGGGTCAAGCTTAATACCAGATGTTTTAGCTTCCGACTAACTACGAATCCGCAACCAAACTCATGCTTTACGTCATGGCAGCTATAATACAGTGCGTCACCTTTAGGTGTTGTTGTGACGCCTTTCCCAATCCATCGTATTTCCTCTATGGCAGTAATATCGGCCTTGTACTTTTCAAGTAAGTCTGCCAATGAGAAGACTGCACTTTCTCTATAAAGAGTGCGAACATTCCAGGTGCAGATTCCCAGATCATGGTCCTTAAAACGTTTGCAGGGTTCGTCAACTTTAGAGGGGTTTGTTTTTCTTTTCTTTCGTTTTTTCATAGTAGGCTGTTTTTTCTAGGGGAGGGTTACTAACCCGAGGCCCAAACCATAGTTTTTAACGTTCTTATGGGTGAACGCGCGGCACATGTTAGCTCATTACTTTAACGGGTGTTAAAGGCAGTTCCCCAGGTGACACCACGGGGAGGTCAGTGTCCACTGGAGATGAAAGAGGGACCAAGATAAATCCTGGGCTTTGCCATGTTAAAACCGGTCAGGACCGTTCCTTGGTATCTTCCATCCCCTATGTCACCCATACTTGGGGTACCACCCACACAAATATTCAACATTTTTGTGAGGTTAAGGATCCTTTGGACATTTTTAGCGATGGTTTTCCTAATGACCCTGTTTACAGCATTATTATGTTTTTCGTAGGCTAGTATGGTAAAAAAACCTTTCTATCGATATCCCCGCATATTTTTGAGCTTTAATCCTATCCATATTTTTGTCGGTTTATACGCCCAAAATTTTGAAAATCCCCTAAATACATAAGTTTTTTTTTTTGGGAAAAAGGGTATTTCAATCCACACAGACTGAGGGTATTATCTCTTGTTTACATTAATACGACCGCTTTAATTCTTATTTTAAAAAAATCAATCTGTGAGTCGTGCTAAAACACCTCATTTTTCCTAAATGTGCTCAAAAGATGTGGTATTTTAAAATTGTTCGCGAGTTACAAACCCCATACCTCAGTTTCAGAATAAGTCAATTTTCTACAAAAATGGTCTATATAGAAAATGTATAATTACTCTACACTGTTATAATTCTCGGAATAGCAGATAACTATTTTTCTCAATTCCTCCCTTTACAATTTTCATTCAATTGACAGTTGGATCTATATTGATTTGTATATTCTTTGGTTTTCAGACTTCATTTAATATACAATATCTTTGTGTGACGCTTGGTATTTCAATAATTGTTGAAATTGACATATGTAGAACTGACAATTATCTGACCTTTGTGTATACCCTAAACCACCCATAGAATTACTATATATGAAATACGAGTATTATATAACTTTTTTGTTGTTGTACGTATGACAACAAATAATTGACTTTCACTGGAATTTTGGTGACCTTTTATATACAGGTGCAATTATAATTGTACACATATCCTGCTGGTCTTGTTGCACATGTGGATATGTGTGTGTGGAATGTATGAATTGGTCTCTTACACAATTTAAGATTCATATTGCGTTGAAATAAATATTTAATTAAAACCCAAAATGCGCAAATAAACATTAATAATGGGATGACACTTAATTAACACACTCACATAATATTTTAATTATACACTTGCACTGACTGACTGCCTGGCTCACTCACTCGATTATACACATATACACATTCGCTGAAATGCCAACATGTGGTACGCTAACAGTGCACAGTGGTTCCGCTCAAGGAAATAAATTGAAAACTTTTTCCAAATTAATTTTATAGTATTAGTTATTTACCCTACACCACAACGTATATAGAGTATTATAAGCGTCCTTTTCTGAATATTCATGTAACACTGTTGTTGTTGTCAGAGTTTCGGAGTCAGAGTCGGAGTCTACGAGTCAGAGTCGAGCAATTATGCTGGAGTTGGAGTCTGAGTCGAAAAAAATAACTCGACTATGACTCCGGGCAATTTTTTTGACATTACACTGTACGACACAATTAATAATTACATCATAATTCGGCCAGATTATGAAGGACCGAAAAAAGAAGACACGTGTATCTGCATTTTGAAAGTTTACGTCGGGAAGCAACCTAAATAGGCATGACAATTTCCGCCCATTTCTACAGGTTTTGAAATATTATATGCCGTATATAAAATATATTGATTTTTGCTTTAAAATATGCATGTTCCGTAATGTGGGGCTACATATACCAAATCATTGACATATACCAAACATGTTTAATAACCAAACTTCTTCATAAAGGACTCGAAATGTTAAATTACATTAAACTAAGTTTGGAAGAAATTTTTGAAAAATTTTAGAGTTTTCTTGCACAATAGCCAATAGCATGTGCCTTCAGGGTTTTGGAGCTTTCGGTCCATTATCTCAAGAATCGGGATATGAATCAAAACATAGCGAGAGGAGCTCTCAAACTTCACTTTTTCCGAATTTTTTGTGGGAGGTAACCGAAGGATTGGACCGATATAGTCCATGTTCTAATCTCATACATGACTGGATGAAATAATACGATGTGCAAAGTCTGTACCAATCAGAAACTCCCTGCCAGAATTATCTTTCAGATTTGCCATTTTGATTGGTGCCGTCAGGGTTTCATGGAGCTTTTAGGCTAATATCTCAAGAAATATGGATTTGCGCAAGAAAAAATTGTACTGTCGTTAAGGGAGCCGCAAGGACAACCTACTAAAAAATGAACACGAGAGTTGCTCTTAACATTCACGTTATCCGAATTTTGTGTTGGAGGTGCCCGAAGGAGTGGACCGATATAGTCCATATTCGAGTCCGAAATATATCTGAACCGATACTCTGTAATAAGGCGATGTGCAAATTTTGGACCAAATCAATTGCTCCCTTCAAGAGTTATCGTTCACACTATTTCCCAACATACTCGGACTCTAAAACAGTTATTTCGATGAGGCACATTTTTGGTGGTATTAAGGTGTGTATGAGACTGATAGACTTCGCAGGTGCAAAAACATGGTGGTTAACAGTACCAGATTTAAGTTTCTCGATGTTTATAAGGGCACCTGGCTGTCGCCAGATCAAAGAACAAGAAATCAAATTGATCACGTTGCGATAGATGGAAGACATGCATCGAGCGTGCTGGATGTACGATCGTTGCAGCAAAGGTACGTACCAGATTAAATGTAGCAAACAAATTGCGAACAGACACAACACGGAAGTTGGACATCGGTAAGCTGCAATCACAACAGATAGCCACATCATATTCCACTCAACTGGCCCAACTGCTTAATCAAAGCACTCCTCGTCCCGATAACATATCAGAACAATGGCAAAACATTACCAACTACATGCAAACAGCCGCAAAATCAGTACTTAGATACAAGAGACCTCCACCAAGGAATCCATGAGAAAAGAAAGAGATGGAAAAACGGGAGTGTGAACAAATCCAGGTGTACAGGAGACAGCATGAAGTACGAAAATTCTACCAAAGAGTGAAACATCAAACTGATGGCTTTAGCACTTGCACATCCTCCTGTAGAGACCAGCAAGGTAATTTGGCAACTGATACACATAGTGTGCTAAGGATATGGAAATAACACTTTTCCAAACGGTTGGTATCCTATAGTAGCGAAGTCGACGAAGATACCACAGATCCAATCCCAGAAGATGGTATACCACCCGGCCAAGATGAGGTAAAGACAGAAATAAACCGGCTGAAGAATAATAAGGCAGCAGGAGCCGATGGTCTACCAACCGAGCTGTTTAAAACCGGAGGCGACACGCTGATAAAGTGTATTCATCAGCTAGTTAGCTCCATCTGGCAGGAAGAACGCGTACCCGACGATTGGAACCTGAGCATCCTGTGTCCCGTCCATAAAGATGGAGATAAGACTTTATGCTCCAACTATTGGGGCATAAGTCTTCTCCCTATCGCCTACAAGATAGTGGCAGGGATATTGTGCGAACGACTAAAGCCCATGGTCAACGAAATAATTGGACCATACCAATGCGGTTTTAGACCAGGCAAGTCTACCATTGACCAGATATTTACCCTGCGGCAAATCCTGGAGAAGACGCAAGAGATGCAGATCGACACCTACCGCCTTTTTGTCGATTATAAAGCAGCCTTCGACAGCCCGCTACGTTCAAAGGTATTCCAAGCAATGTCTGAATTTGGTATCCCCGCAAAGCTCATTCGGTTTTGTAAAATGACTCTAACTGACACAAGATCTTCAGTTAAAATAGGAGAGAACGTGTGATCTTTTCAACATCCTGGTGCAAAAAGTTATACGAGTAGCAAACGTCAAAAGAAGTGGCACAATCTACACCAATAGCCACATGTTACTTGCTTATGCTGATGATATAGACATCAGGGGACGATCAGTAAAAGAAGTAACCGATACCTTTATGAAGTTCGAAGGAGAATCTGCTAAAGTGGGTCTGGCGATAAACGGTGAGAAGACTAAGTTGATGGTGTCGACGCGCGATGCGTCCATTGAGCTCGGACCAACTGTTGAAGTTGGTTCCTATAATTGTGAGATAGTAAAAGACTTTGTATACCTCGGTACCGCTCTAAACACAACAAACGACATCAGTTGTGAAATAAAAAGAAGAATTATATTGGCCAACAGATGCTACTTTGGCTTAAGTTAGCACTTTAAAAAGAAAGCCACAACTCGTCAAACAAAAATAACGCTCTACAAAACACTGATACTACCCGTGCTGATGTTTGGTTCCGAAGCCTGGGTACTCGCGCAAGCAGATAAGGCAGTGCTTGGCGTGTTTGAGAGAAAATTTTTTCGAAAGATCTACGAACCAATTTGCGTTAAAGGTGAATATCGACGTCGCGTGAACCACGAGCTGTATCAGCTATACAAAGACACCAGTATAGATAAACGTATCGAGATGCAGCGATTGCGTTGGCTAGGCTATATCAAAAGAATGAGCGATGATGAACCCGCTAAAAAGCCTTATAAATTCAGGGCAAATGTTCTGTAATGGGCCAGCTAAATAAGTAAGTACCCTTGGAGAAAATTCCTTTCAGATAATTTGGAGTCGATTTAGCCATATTCGTGCGTCCGCCTGCCTGTCTGTCTGAACGAATCAACGGATCGGGTTCAAACTTAGTTTGAGTTCGAAGCTGGGCCACATCGGTCCACTCCTTCGGGTACCTCCCGCTCAGAAGTTCAACATTTTTCTCCAAAATTGTGCTAACGATAACTCTCGTAACCGAATTGGTCATTTTTTTTAAATTTGTTTCAGCAGGTTGTCCTTGCAGCTCTCTTTACGACGGTACATTTTTTGGGACAATTCCATACTTCCTGAGATAAAAACATAAAAGCTCCTAAAAACCTTGACGACACCAACTAACATGACAAATCTCGCAGGCAGTTCCTGATTGGTCCAAACATTGCACATCGTATTTGTTCATATAGTCATGTATCAGGTTGGAATATGGACTACATCGGTTCCCGTTCCTGTTACGGGGGCAAGTCCATACTTTCTGAGATAATGGTACAAAATCTCTGAAAAAAAAGCTGCCGGCATCAACTAAACTGGGTAGTACATTAGATACGTTGTACATCGTATTATTTCTTACAGCCCAACAGGTACCTCCCCGACAAAGCTAAGAGCACAGTCTAAGGACTCGTCTGGAATAGTTTTTAAATTTTGGCAAATATTACGTAGGCGGCCCTAGTTAAGGCGGTATATTTTTTTCGGAAGCAAATCCATACTTCCTGGGAAATTGGATCAAAAACTCAAAAAAAACCTGTAGACGTCATAAGTATTGTGTTTATTTCCTTTCTTTAGGTCCGAGACAGATGGTATATATCGGCACAGCAAACTGATACTTTCATACGTGTTTTATCCTATTTTTCAGTTGGTCTGTATGGCGTAAAAATAATCCGATTAACTTTAAGACAAATTAGAAGCTTGAAATTTACTTACTTACATAGCTGGCCCATTACAGAACATTTGTTCCATAGGCCGAACCAAGGAAATATCTCCAATTCTCTCTATTTGTTGCTTCGCACTCTGGAATACCGCGCCTTTTCATCTCTTCATCCACTTGTTTGCGCCATCTATTCCTTGGCCTGCCAATTCTGCGTGCACCGCCAAGCGTTCGTCTTTATACGCCTTTTTAGCGGGTTCATCTTCGCCCATTCTTATGATATGGCCTAGCTAACGCAATCGCTGCATCTCGATACGTTTAACTATATTGATGTCGTTGTACAGCAGATACAGCTCGTGGTTCATGCGACGTCGATATTCACCGTCAACGCAGATTGGTCCGTAGATCTTTCGAAGAATTTTTCTCCCAAACACACCAAGCACTGCCATCTCTGCTTGCGCAAGTATCCAGGCTTCGGAGCCATACATCAGCACGGTAGTATCAGTGTTTTGTAGAGCGTTATTTTTGTTTGACGAGATGTGGCTTTGCTTTTAAACTGCATACTTAAACCAAAGTAGCATCTGTTGGCCAATACAATTCTTCTTTTTATTTCACAACTGATGTCGTTTTTTGTGTTTACGAAGGTGCCGAGGTAGACGAAGTCTTTTACTACCTCAAACATATAGGAACCAACTTCCACAGTCGGTCCGAGCTCAATGGACGCATTGCGCGTCGACACCATCCACTTGGTCTTCTCACCGTTTACCGCCAGACCCATTTTAGCAGATTCTCCTTCGACCTTCATAGAGGTATCGGTTACTTCTTTTACTGATCGCCCCATGATGTCTATATCATCAGCATAAGCAAGTAACATGTGGCTATTGGCGTAGATTGTGCCACTTCTTTTGACGTTTGCTTCTCGTATTACCTTTTCCAGCAGGATATTGAAGAGATCACACGAAAGGCTGTCTCCTTGTCTGAAACCTCTTTTGGTACAAAACTCTTGGGAGAGGTTCTTTCCTATTTTAACTGAGGATCTCGTGTCAGTTAAAGTCATTTTACAAAGCCGGATGAGCTTTGCGGAGATACCAAATTCAGACATGGCTTGGAATACCTTTGAACGCAGCTGACTGTCGAAGCCTGCTTTATAATCGAAAAAAGGTGGTAGGTGTCGATCTGCATCTCTTGAGTCTTCTCCAGGATTTGCAGCAGAGTAAATATCTGGTCAATGGTGGACTTACTAGGTCTAAAGCCGCATTGGTATGGTCCAATTATCTTGGTGGCCATAGGCTTTATTCGTTCGCACAATATCCCTGACACGATCTTGTAGGCAATAGGGAGTACAGTTATGCCCCTATAGTTAGAGCATACAGTCTTATCTCCTTTTTTGTGGACGGGGCACAGGATACTCAGGGCGGTATACATTCTATACCATCTTCTGGGATTGGGTCTGTGGTATCTTCGTCGCCTTCGCTGCAATTAGATACCACCAGTTTTGAAAAAAGTTTTTTCCATATCCTGAGTACACTATCTGCATCAGTAACCAAATTACATTGTTGGTCTCTACAGGAGGATGTGCCTGTACCAAAGGCATTAGTTTGATGCTTGACTCTTTGGAAGAATTCTCGGACTTCATTCTGGTTCCTGTTCAGCTTGATTTTTTTACACTCCCGTTTTTCCATTTCTCTCTTTTTCTTGCGGAAAAGACGTTTCTCATCTCTCCTTTTCTCCCGATATCTCTCGTGGGCTACGCGTTGCTACGAATTGTAAAGTAGCCCTATATGCCGCATTTTTCTCTTCGGTAGCAGCACGATACTGCTGATCATACTATGGATTCCTTGATGGAGGTCTCTGGTATCGAAGTATGGATTTTGCGGCTGTTTGCACGGAGTGGGCAATACTTTGTCATTGCGCTGATATGTTATCGGGATGAGAAGTGTTTTGATTAAGCAATTGGGCTAGTTGAGTGGAATATGCTGTGGATATCTGTTGTGATTGCAGCTTACCGATGTCTAACTTTAGTATTGTGTCTGTTCGTACTTTGTTTGCTACGTTTAACCGGGTGCGTATCTTTGCTGCAACAAGGTAGTGGTCCTAGTCTACGTTTGCTCCTCGGAACGAACGCACATCCAACACGCTCAATGAATGTCTTCCATCTATCACAACTTGATCAATTTGATTTCTTCTTTCAGATCTGGAGACAGCCAGGTGCCCTTATGGATGTCGAGATGTTGAAATCTGGTGCTCCTAACTACCATGTTTTTTTGCCGCTGCGAAGTCTATCAGCCTCATACCATTGTCAGATGTTTCACAGTGGAGACTGAATTTTCCGGCTGTTGGGCCAATGATACATTCCTTTCCAATTTTGGCATTAAAATCGCCTTGAATAATTTTAATGTCATGGGCAGGACAACGGTCGTATGTTTCTTCTAAACGCTCATAAAATATATCTTTGGTCAGTTCGTCCTTGTCTTCAGTGGAAGCATGAGCGCAAATAAAGCTGATGTTGAAGAATTTTGCTTTTATTCGAATTGTAGGAAGTCTTTCATTAACTGGTGTAAAACTGGAGACCAGGTGTTTTAAGCTCCGACCAACTACAAATCCGCAACCAAACTCATGCTTATGTCATGGCAGCTATAATACAGTGCGTCACCTTTAGGTGTTGTTGTGACGTCTTTCCCATTCGATCGTATTTCCTGTATGGCAGTAATGTCGGCCTTGTACTTTTCAAGTACATCTGCCAATGCGTAAACTGCACCTTCTCTATAAAGAGTGCGAACATTCCAGGTGCAGATTCGCAGATCATGGTCCTTAAAACGATTGCGGGGGTCATCAACTTTTGAGGGATTTGTTTTTCTTTTCTTTCGTTTTTTCATAGTAGGCTGCTTTTTCTAGGGGAGGGCTACTAACCCTGCGCCCAAACCCAAGCTTTTAACGTTCTTACGGGTGTTAAAGGCAGCTAAAGCAGGTGACACCACGGGGGGGGGGGGGTCAGTGTCCACTTGAGATGAAAGAGGGACCAAGATAAATCCTGGACTTTGCCATGTTGAAGCCGGTCAGGACCGTTCCTTGGTACCTTTCATCCCCTACGTCACCCTTGAAATTTAGGATTTCTAATATTCAGCCTATACTTTTATTCATGGAAGACACCTATCCCCTATGAACAAATTTTGTATATTTTTTCCCTAATTAAATCAAAAGTTCCCAATGTGCCACACCAGAATCAAAAGTAACACGAAACTATTCATGGTATGTTGGACTCACGCATAACAAGAACAAACAAGCACATGTACATGTATACATACTTCTACAACATAAGAAGTATGCTTATGGCGAGGACAAACAACAACAGCAACAATCATCATATTGCATGAGTACAAGTTAAAATAGCAAACGAAGTATTGTAATTGTTTTTAACCTTGCGAATGAGTGAGTGAATGCATGTGTATGTGTGTGCAAATATGTAGCAGGTCTGAGTAGCTGCTGTGGTATGTATTCCTATGTTCTGTATGCTTTGTTTAATTTACAACACTTAACGGTTTTTACATGACCTTTATGTTATAAAGTAAAAGTACTTTATGTGGTTGAGCACCTACAATGTACTACTGCTGCTGCTACAACTATGGCTATGTTTGAACAGACACAACGACGACGGCTAAGTGTATTCTCATTAGCACCTGTATGGAGAAGCAAGTGATGGTGATGACGACACCATTACACTGGTCTCATACTGATCCCATACTAGTCTGCCTAACTTGTTTAGCAAGGTGAAAAGGTGCTCCGAGTGCATTGTTTTATATAAATTTAGTAACACTTTGCAATTGAATCATTGTGGGTGTGCATGTGTGTGTGGTACTTTTTGCCACGACACCAAACTAAATAGGAACTACAAAACCCATATAAATTAGACAAAAATGTTGGAAAATGTCCTCTTTTTCCACTTGCTTTTTTGTTATAAAAAGTGACAAAAAGATACATGTGTGTTTGTCGTCGTCGTTTGGTCGCTCGTTAGAATTTTTGGACTGTAAAACAAATTAGTTGGGATTTTGCTACTGGGAGAGTTGAAAATTTTAATTAAATCTTAACAAATTGTTCTGGGAATGAATGAGAGAAGGCACTTGTGTGTGTGTGCGGATTTGGTCAAAGGTTACAACATGATAGAGTTATGGTTTGTATGTTACCATGTGAAATATTATGTGCTTAGAAGGCTGAAGGTCATGATGTGCTACATTGTTACCGGAGTGGTTTTTGGTTAAATTAAGTTTAGTAACATATTTATGAAGTTTTAAAGGAAGCTATAAATATTTAAGTTAGAAACTTTGAGATTTCATAAATAAAATACCTAATTCCTTAAAAGGATAAGTTAATGTTGTTTTATGGGTGTATGAATTTAGGGAGTGAACCTCAAATATATTTAACTAACAGATCTTTCACCGGTTATTGGAACAAAATCCAACAATTTCAGGGACCTTAACTAGGACGGAACATTTGTATTTGGTGTTCATAAGTACAAAGGATCCAATTACCAAAAAATCCCATTACCAAATAACAGATTTTTATGGTAATTTTTGGTAATCGAAACTACTTACAAATAAACTTACTTACTTACTTAGTTGGCCCATTACAGAACATTTGTTCCATACACCGAACTAAGAAAAGATATTCCTCTCTGTTTTTCGCTTGACTTTTTGGAATACCGCGCCTTTTCATTTATTCATCCACTTGTATGCTCCATCGAAGCTGAGGCCTGCCGATTCTGCGTGCACCGCCATGTGGCATGTATTCCTACGCCTTTTTAGCGGGTTCTTCATCGCTCATTCTCATGATATGGCATAGCCAACGCAATCGTTACATCTCGATACGTTTAACTATATTCATGTCTTTGTATAGCTTATACAGCTCGTGGTTCATACGACGCCGATATTCACCGTCAACGCAAATCGGCCCGTAGATCTTTTCTGGCTTTGTTTTTAAATTGCTTACTTAGACCATAGTAGCATCTGTTTGCCAATACAATTCTTCTTCTTATTTCACAACTGATGTTGTTTGTTGTGTTTATGGCAGTGCCGATGTAGACGAAGTCTTTAACTACCTCAAAATTGTAGGTACCAACTTCCACGGTTGGTCCGAGCTCTTTGGACGCTTTGCGCGTCGACACCATCATTTAGTCTTTTTGCCGTTTACCGCCAGACCCACTTTCGCAGATTCTGCTTCGACCTTCCTAAAGGTATCAGTTACTTCCTTTACTGATCGTCCCATTATGTCTATGTCGTCAGCATAAGCAAGTAACATGTGGCTATTGGTGTAGATTGTGCCATTTCTTTTGACATTTGCATCTCGTATTACCTTTTCCAGCAAAATGTTGAATAGGTCACACGAAAGGCTGTCTCCTTGTCTGAAACCTCTTTTGGTACAAAATTCTTCGGAGAGGTTCTTTCCAATTTTAACTGAGGACCTAGTATCAGTTAAAGTCATCTTACAAAGCCGGATGAGGTTTGCGGGGATACCAAATTCAGACTTTGCATGGAATACCTTTGATCGGAGGGGACTGTCGAATGCTGCTTTATAATCGACAAAAAGGTGAAATGTGTCGATCTGCATCTCTTGGGTCTTCTCTAGGATTTGCCGCAGGGTACATATCTGGTCAATGGTGGACTTGCCAGGTCTAAAGCCACATTGGTATGGCCCAATTATTTCGCTGACCATTGGCTTTAGTCGTTCGCACAATATCCCTGACACTATCTTATGGGCAATAGGGAGAAGACTTTTGCCCCTATAGTTGGAGCATATAGTCTTATCTCCTTTCTTGTGGACGGGACATAGGATGCTCAGGTTCCAATCGTCGGGTACCCGTTCTTCCTGCCAGATGGTGCTAACTAGCTGATGCATACACCTTATCAGCGCGTCGCCTCCGGTTTAAAACAACTCGGCTAGTAGGCCATCAGCTCCTGCTGCCTTATTATCCTTCAGCCGGTTTTTTGCTGTCTTTTCCTCATCTTGGCCGGGTGGTATACATTCAATACCATCTTCTGAGATTGGATCTGTGGTATCTTTATTGACTTCGCTACTATTGGATACCAACAGTTTGAAAAAATGCTCTTTCCATATCCTTAGCAAACTAACTGTATCAGTTACCAGATTACGTTGCTGGTCTCTACAGGAGGATGTGCCAGTTCCAAAGCCATCAGTTTGATGTTTCACTCTTTGGTAGAATTTTCGGACTTCATTTTGTCTCCTGTACATTTCGAATTGTTCACACTCCCGCTTTTCCATCTCTCTCTTTTTCCTGCGGAAAAGACGTTTCTCCTCTCTCCTTTTCTCCCGATACCTCTCTCATGCGCTACGCGTTGCTACTGATTGTAAAGTAGCCCTATATGCCGCATTTTTCTCTTCGGTAGCAGCACGACACTCATGGTCATACCATGGATTCCTTGGTGGAGGTCTCTGGTATCCAAGTACTGATTTTGCGGCTGTTTGCATGGAGTGGGCAATGTTTTGCCATTATCCTGATATGTTATCGGGACGAGGAGTGCTTTGATTAAGCAGTTGGGCCAGTTGAGTGGAATATGCTGTGGCTATATGTTGTGATTGTAGCTTACCGATGCCCAACTTCCGTGTTGTGTCTGTTCGCACTTTGTTTGCTACGTTTAATCTGGTACGTACCTTTGCTGCAACAAGGTAGTGGTCCGAGTCTATGTTTGCACCTCGGAACGATCGTACATTCAACACCCTTGATGCATGTCTTCCATATATCACAACGTGATAAATTTGATTTCTTGTTCTTTGATCTGGTGCCCTTATGAATATCGAGATGCTTAAACTTGGTACTGCTAACTACCATGTTTCTTGCAGCTGCAAAATCTATCAGCCTCATACCATTGTAAGATGTTTCACTGTGGAGACTGAATTTTCCGACTGTTGGGCCAAAGATATTCTCCTTTCCAATTTTGGCATTAAAATCGCCTAGTATCATTTGAATGTCATGGGCAGGGCAACGGTCATAAGTTCCTTCTAAGCGCTCTTAAAATATATCTTTGGTCTTGTCTTCATTGCGAGCATGAACGCAAATGAAGCTGATGTTGAAGAATTTTGCTTTTAATGGAATTGCAGCGAGTCTATCATTCACTGGAGTGAAGCTAGAGACCAGATGTTTTAACCTCTGACCAACTACAAATCCGCAACCAAACTCATGCTTTATGTCATGGCAGCAATAATACGCCTTTCCCAATCCATCGTATTTCCTGTATGGCAGTAACATCGGCCTTGTACTTTTCAAGTACATCTGCCAATGCGTAAACTGCACCTTCTCTATAAAGAGTGCGAACATTCCAGGTGCAGATTCGCAGATCGTGGTCCTTAGAACGTTTGCGGGGGTCCTCATCTTTTGAGGGATTTGTTTTTCTTCTTCTTCTAATCAAAGCTACTTACAAATAAACTTACTAACCCATTATTTTAACAAGGGCATGTAGCACTGAACAAATAACTCAAAGGATATCACATCTCACAAAATTCAGTTTCGAGAAAAGCGAGTTTTAATTTGCGATTGAAATTTGACTTCTGATTAATAACCTTTACAGAAAATATGAAATAACTACTTCGACCATCTCTTCCAAATAGTGCCAAACTTCTGAGCAAGATCAGTGTTCTAGTGTTTCCTAAACTCAAAAAAAAAACTTTTATCTTGATTTATGCCAAACTCCTAATAAATGGCAACTCCTAGTAAATGACTCAGGATATGGAAAGAACATTTCTCCAAACTGTTGGTATCCGATAGTAGCAAAGACGGCGAAAATACCACAGATCCAATCCCCGAAGATGGTATTGAATGTATACCACCCGGCCAAGATGAGGTAAAGACAGCAATAAACCGGCTGACGAATAATAAGGCAGCAGGAGCCAATGGCTTACCAGCCGAGTTGTTCCAAACCGGATGCGACACGCTGATAAGGTGTATTCATCAGCTAGTTAGCACAATCTGGCAGGAACAACGAGTACTCGACGATTGGAACCTGAGCATCCTGTGCCCTGTCCACAAGAAAAGAGATAAGACTGAATGCTCTAACTATAGGGGCATAAGTTTTCTCCCTATTGCATACAAAAAAGTGTCATGGATAATGTGCGAGCGACTAAAGCCTATGGTCAATGAAATAAATAGGCCATACCAATGCGGCTTTAGACCTGGCAAATCCACCATTGACCAGTAATTTACCCTGCGGCAAATCGTGGAGAAGACCCAAGAGATGCAGATCGTCACTTACCACCTTTTTGTTGATTACAAAGCAGCCTTCGACAGCCCCCTTCGTTCAAAGGTATTCCAAGCCATGTCTGAATTTGGTATTCCCGCAAAGCTCATCCGGCTTTGTAAAATGACTTTAACTGACACGAGGTCCTCAGTTAAAATAGGAAAGAACCTCTCCGAAGGGTTTGGTACCAAGACCCAAGAGATGCAGATCGACACCTACCACCTTTTTGTCGATTAAAGGGTAGCCTTCGACAAAGGTATTCCAAGCCATGTCTGAATTTGATCCCTGCAAAGCTCATTTGGCTTTGTGGAATGACATTAACTGATACTCGGTCCTCAGTTAAAATAAACAAGTAAGAACGGCGTTAAGTTCGGCCGGGCCGAACTTGTTATACCCTCCACCACAAGTTGTATTGAAGTAAAATGGAATAATTAGTTTCCTTTCGTGTATGAAGAAGACTTACATATGTTCCCACAACATCCCCGAAGGGACAAGGGAGGCTTCTCTCATATCAATGAGTGCACGCCGATTCATATTAGCTCAATGATATGGGACCTATTTTTTATCGCCGAGTCCGAACGGCGTGTCTTACGACACCACTCTTAGAGACGTTTTTCATGGCTGAAATACTCAGGAAATGTCGCCGGCATTACTGAGGGGGAATATTGCCACCGTTGTAATTTTGATGTTGTTTGGCCTGGGATTCGAACCGCAGACCTTCTGAGTGCAAGGCGGACGTGCTAAACTTTGCACCACGGTGGCCCCCGAAGAAGACTTAATACTCAATTTCAGCAATTTCGGTAAAACAATGTGAGGCACCATTCTAAGGGGGCTATTTCAAAACGTCGCGACGTATAAATCGACGCGTCGATTTATACAGAAAAATTTCTGAAGGAAAGTTTTTAGGCTCAAAGAAGACTAAATACCAAATTTCCTATATTTCGGTAAGAGAATGTGGCTATAACTTAAAAATACCGAAAATCAAGAAGTACGCTTCTATGGGGATTTAGGAAGACGTGGACCTATACTGATAATACTCTTCTGGAAGACGAAATAACGAATTTCAGCCATTTCGTTTGGATATTGTCGTCACAATCTTCAGTATTACGAAAATCGGGTGGTACCGTTCTATGGGGGCTATATCGAAACGTGGACCTATACCGACGGATTTTAGTCAGAAACGGGGCAATATGAAAGCGTGGACCTGTACAGACATATTTCTGGCGAACAGTTTTATAACACATTGAAGACTAAATACCAAATTTCAGCCATTTTGGTGGAATATTGATGACACAACCTTCAAAATACGAAAAATCGGGAGGTACCTTTCCGTGGGGGCTATATGAAGGCGTGGACCTATACCGACAAATTTAAAGGGGAAGTTTGAGTACCCCCAACGAAGTCTAAATACCAAATTTCAGCCATTTCGGTGGAATATTGAGGCCACAACGTTCCGAAAATCGGGAGGTACCGTTCTATGGGTGCTATATGAAGGCATGGACCGACACCTACAAAGTTCTGGGGGAAAGTTTTATACCACCAACGTAGACTAAGTACCAAATTTCAGCCATTTCGGTGTGATAATGAAGCTAAAACCTTCAAAATACCGAAAATCGGGAGGTACCGTTCTATGGGGGCTATATGAAGGTGTGGACCGATACCGACAAAAAAATTCTGAGGAAAAGTTTTATACCCCTAAAGAAGACTATGTACCAAATTTCAGCCATTTTGGTATGATAATGAAGCTAAAACCTTAAAAATACCGAAAATCGGGAGGTTCCGCTTTAAGGGGGTTATATGAAGGTGTGGACCGATACCGACAAAATTCTGGGGGAAAATTTTATGCCCCTAAAGAAGACTACGTACCAAATTTCAGCCATTTTGGTAGGATAATGAAGCTAAAACCTTGCAAATACCGAAAATCGGGAGGTACCGTTCTATGGGGGCTCTATCAAAACGTGGACCGATATATCCCATTTTCAATACCAACCATCCTGCAAGTAATAAAAACTTCTGCACCAAATTTTGACGCACTATCTTTAAAATTGCGAGCTGTATCTTGATTTCAACAGACAGACGGACGGATGGACAGACGGACATGGTCAAATCGACATAGAATTTTATGCTGATCAATAATATATATACTTTATAGGGTCTCCGACGAATATTTCGATGTGTTACAAACGGAATGACAAATTTAATTATGCCCTCCATAGGTGGAGGGTATAAAAGAACCTCTCCGAAGAGTTTAGTACCAAAAGAGGTTTCAGACAAGGTGACGGAAAAGGTTATACGAGATGAGAAGGTCAAAAGAAGAGGCACAATATATACAAACAGCCATATGTTACTTGCTTATGCCGATGACATTGACATCATGGGTCGATCGGTAAGGGAAGTAACATACCTTTGAAAAAGTCGAAAGGGAATATTCTAAAGTGGGTCTGGCGGTAAACGGCAATGCGTACATAGAGATCGGTCTAACTGTTGAGATTGGTTCCTATAATTTTGATCTGCGTTGACGGTGAATATCGACGTCGTATGAACCACGAGCTGTATCTGCTATACAACGACATCATAAGAATGAGCGATGATGAACCCGCTAAAAAGGCGTATAAATACCTGCCACATGGCGGTCCACGCAGAAGGCATAAGCTTAGATGGAGCAAACAAGTGGATGGAGAGATAAAAATGTGCGGTATTCTTAGTTCGGCTTATGGAACAAATGTTCTGTAATGAGCCAGCTAAGTAAGTAAATAATGTCCATAATTATATCAGGCAATTTTCATGCGGCAATTGTCAGTTTGTCGGTGAGAGAGGGTGTTGAGAGGTAATGGGTTACCATATGCCTCACCTCTCTCTCCATCAAATTAGAGATGTGCGTGAGCCTAAAAAATTAGGCACGAACATGCACGAACACGGAACAACATTTTATGCACATTCACGCACAAACACGGCGATTTTCGAGAAGGCACAAACACGGACTACTCACAGCACGACACGCGCCCTCCTCTCAATCATAATCATATCAGGGGTCATCACGGGATACTACCATGAAGATCCAGAACCTGCTGGTTTGACATAAGATATGTCGATTACTGCAGATTATGTGATGATGTGTAAGCCTACTCCATGAAATGTCCAATATTAAATAACACTAAACACAGACTTTCCGGTGATTAGAAATTCTCATCTGTCTCTTCGATGGATATCAAAAAGTCTTCGCTCAAACTAATCCTTGTCTTCTTGGTTCGTTCTTTTTTTTCAAGTCAAGTCCACAAGTTCCTTCTTCCAAACTCTTCCAACAACTTATTCCCATTTTTCTGAACATATTTTATTTTTAACATAGCAAGAATTTTTTTTCAGATTTTTTTCAAAACCCAAACAATTTCATGAAACTTAATTTTGGTTTATCTAAATTTTATTGTCTAATATTTTGCCAAAATATTTTTATTTCATAAATTCTTGTTGCTGTTGTTGTCGTCATCGTCGTTTTGGGTAACTCGTAAACCAAAGGAATGCCGTATCAAAAGGACGCCTAAGTGAATTTAAAAGTTTAATAACGCCAACGAACCATAACATCCCTCCCCCCGTCAAACAACCAGCATCTTTGGTAACACCTCATACCTCATTAGTAACATCTGTAATGAAATTCCAAAACAACACCAGACAACAACAAGAAAACAAATAACACAGAACAGGAATGTCTTCGTTGTATCATCAGCAGGTTGGTTATTTGCGATATGATGAGGGAAGACGTGCGAAGGGTGGATTAAAGAAACATTGGCCAGAAAATTTATACATTTTATGTCGTTTCAGGTTGGATACTTTTATATATCACCAGAACGTTACCATTTTTATGGTATTCCAACTTAAAAATGTGTTAAATTATGTGTTCATATACGAATATTTTTACAGCTTGTTCTGCCTGTCTCCCGTATAGTGAATCTGACTCGGGTACTTGTTATGTTTTTGGATTTTTTTTTTGTGATATTTTCTCTGCTTTGTTCCTGCGGAGCATTTCCTTAAGTGTGAAATTTGAAGCAGCCAACAATAAAAGTAAGAAAAATATATTTATGAGCTAAGGCCAACAAAGGTTAGTCGGCACAAATGTTTTACCCATAAAAACAATATAAATTTCAAAAAGACAATAGCGGCAGCAGCTGACTGAAACCCCCCTCTTGAAAAAAGAACAACGAATGTTCTAGGAAAAAAGTGATTGTGTTTCTAAAGCAAAACTTGCGAACAAATACCCTCCAAGATTGTTATGGCAAATAATCTCATAATTTAAATATTTAATAATATTTATAGAGGAAATGGAGAAGCCGTTGTCGGGATGTAAATTTAAGTTTTATATAAATTTAAATTTGTTATTTTCAAAACCATAAAATTCTATATCAAAAATTGTTTATAAATACCAGTTGCTTTTAAGTATTAAAATACTATTCATTTTGGTAAATAATAACAACTGGAAATTAAAACGTTCGACAGTCAATATTACACATGAACCGAACTATATAGGGCTGAAACAATAGGCAAAATGGGGTGAATTGGCAGTTTTGGTTTTTAATTTTCTCTTCCTGTTTACCTTTTAAATGACTTTCAAAATTTAAAGGACAACATTTTTCAAAAAAAAAAAAAAATGGTATACTTGTACTTATCACACGATGCTGGTCGGTGTCATATAAAGGACTTAATATAATAATTATTAATTTACTGGATTCAAGGATAACACGGACATCAAAATTATCCATAGAAAATCGAATACTAAAAAATCCTTTGCAACACCTCCCGAAATTTTAATATTCTAGCTTTATAAGTTGCCCAGACAGTTGATTATTTAAATCTTAAGGTCTCGGTACATAAGTAGCCTCGCTGCCCGCCTTTCTAGCCTTGCTTAGTTTCTGACATAATACAAATAAAACAAGTAACAAAAATATTTAGTGGGTTTTAAAAATTTTGGGCGTTTGAACCGACAAAAATGTGGATTAGGATTAAAGATCAAAAGTTTTGCGGAGGAGATACTAAAAAGAATGGATCTCCAGCCACTACATATGGTGCCATTGGGGTTTTTTACACCCTTCGGGCTGTTTGCTCAAGAAGTATGGACTTGCCCCTGAAAAAAACTTTTACCATCGTAATTGAGGCAGCGAATGCAAGTTGCTTGAACAAAAATCAAAGTGATTCGATATCAGGTCTTAAAGTGAACTTATCCGAAATTTTTTGTGGGAGGTAACGGATGGAGTGGACAAATATAGCCCATATTTCAACCTGATCTATATCTGGTAGCTATATAATAGGACGTGTAAAGTATAGACCGAACATTTTTTCCGAACATTTTTGAAATTTTGTGGGGGAGGTCCCTGAAGGAGTGGACCGATATGAGTTATGTTCAAACTTAAACTATGTTTGGACAAAATATTACTAGGGACATATTTTGGACCGAATCCCTGACACTTTCTTATAAGCAATAGGGAGAAGACTTATGCCCTTATAGTTGGAGCATACAGTCTTATCTCCTTTCTTGTGGACGGGACACAGGATACTCAGGTTCCAATCGTCGGATACGCGTTCTCACGCCTCCGGTTTTAAACAGCTCGGCTGGTAAGCCATCGGCTCCTGCTGCTTTATTATTCTTCAGCCGAGTGATTGCTGTTTTAACCTCATTTTGGCCGGGCGGTATACATTCTAAACCACCTTCTGGGATTGAATCTGTGGTATCATCGTCTTCGCTGCTATTGGATACCAGCAGATTGGAGAAATGTTCCTTCCATATCCTGAACACGATATCTGTATCTGTTACCAGATTACCTTGCTGATCTCTACAGGAGGATATGCCTGTACCATAGCCATCTGTTTGATGTTTCACTCTATGGTAGACTTTTCGGACTTCATTCTGGCTCCTGTACATCTCGATTTTTTCACACTCCCGCTTTTCTATTTATCTATTTTTCTTGTGGAAAAGACGTTTCTCTTCTCTCCTTTTCTCCCGATATCTCTCGTGCGCTACGCGTTGCTACTGATTGTAAGGTAGCTCTATATGCCGCACTTTTCTCTTCGGTAGCAGCATGACACTCCTGGTCATACCATGAATTCCTTTATGGAGGTGTCTGGTATCCAAGTATGGATTTTGCGGCTGTTTGCATGGAGTGGGCAATACTTTGCCCTTGCGCTGGTATGTTATCGGGATGAGGAGTGCTTTGATTAAGCAATTGGGCTAGTTGAGTGGAATATGCTGTGGCTATCTGTTGTGATTGCAGCTAACCGATCTCTAACTTTCCTGTTGTGTCTGTTCGTACTTTGTTTGCTATGTTTAACCGGGTGCGTACCTTTGCTGCAACAAGGTTGTGGTCCGAGCGTATATATGCTCCTCGGAACGAATGCACATCCAACACGCTCGATGAATTTCTTCCATCTATCACAACGTAATCAATTTGATTTCTTGTTTTCTGATCTGGAGATAGCCAGGTGCCCTAATGGATGTCGAGATGCTGATATCTGGTGCTGCTAACTACCATGTATTTGCCGCTGCAAAGTGTATCTAACGTTCTTATGGGTGAACGCGCGGCACATATTAGCTCACTACCTTTAACGTGTGTTAAAGGCAGCTACCCCAGGTGACACCACGGGGAGGTCAGTGTCCACTTGAGACGAAAGAGGGACCAAGATAAATCCTAGACTTTGCCATGTTAAAGCCGGTCAGGACCGTTCCTTGGTACCTTTTATCACCTACGTCACCCGTCAAATTACAGCTAGTTAGGTAAAAGCTACTGAAAATCGGGAGGTAACGTTATATGGAGGCTATATCAAAATGTGGAACTATCTTGAAAATTGTTTGTGGAAAAGTTTTGTAACTGCTTGAGGTTAAAAATTTTAGCTAAAATCCTCAAAATACCGAAAATCGGGAGGTGCCGTTATATGGGGGCTATACGAAAACGTGGACCTATGCTGACGAGTTATAGTGAAGAAGTTTCGTAACCAAAGAGAAACTCAAATATCAAATTATAGTTATATAATTGTTCCACAAACATCCCGGAAGGGACAAGGTAGACTTCTCTCATATCAATCAGTGCACCCCTATTTATATTAGCTCAATGATATGGGACCTACAATTTATCGCCGAGTCCGAACGGCGTGTCCTAAGACACCACTTGCAGAGAAGTTTTAAAAATTATAGTTAGTTCGTTTAAAAATTGTAGCTATAATCCTCGAAATACCGCAAATCGGGAGGTTCAGTTATATGGGGGCTATAGCAAAACGTGAACCTATGTTGACGATTTTTGGTGGAATAGTTTCGTGGCAACTGATAACCTCAAATGTCAAATTACAGCTAGTTCGGTTAAAAAATTTAGCTAAAATCCTCAAAATACCGAAAATCGGGAGGTACTGTTCGGTTAAAAACTTTAGCTAAGATCCTCAAAATACCGAAAATCTAGAGGTACCATTATATAAGGACTATATCAAAACATGGACCTATGTTGACAATTTTTTGTGGACAAGTTTTGTAACCAGGGAACCTCAAATGTCAAATTACGCGTAGTTTTGTCTACATTGTTTGAGTTCAGTTATATAGGGGCTATATCAAAACAAGGACCTATGTTGACGATTTATAGTGAATAAGTTTTGTGTCCACAGAGAAACTCAAATATCAACTAACAAATAGTTACGCTAAAAATTGCAGCTAAGGCCCTCAAAAATACCGAAAATCGGGAGGTACAGTTAAATGGAGACTATACCAAGACGTGGGCCGACATAGCCCATCTTCAAACTTGACCTGCCTATGACAAAACGGCACTCTGGTGCAAAAATATAGTGTTCTAGCTCAATTATTGCGGACGCTAAAGTATTTACAAGAGACGGGCATGGCTATATCGACTAAGAATTTTAGCTTGATCAAGAATATATATACTTTATAGGGTAGCAAGTTATTACTTCAATGCGTTACAAACGAAAAAAAAAAACAAACTTAATATACCCTCCATACCATATTTATATTTTTTCGTCACAAATCCATCCAATTTTTTTAAGTCTCTCACTTAAGGACAAGCTTTTTATGTGTATAATAATTCCACTAAAACATATGAAGATCGAATCGTCCGTTAAAGAGCTACAGTGGGTACCGCTTTCAAAAATGCAATTTCGAGAAAACAGCATTCAAAACTTCGATGTCACATGCAGCGAAACAGCCGTCCATTTTCGCACGACGTTCCGGGAAATCAAGGAATTTCTCTTATAATATCAGGTTTTTCAATTTTCCCATATGTATGTACATACATTTACATTAATCCCAAGTTTCATCTCTTAAGATTGATGAAAATTCTACTTTTCAATATTTCTTCTGAAAAGGCTTTTATTCTCATAAATTACATGCAAACGAGTTTAGCTGAAGCGATATAAATAACCACTACAAATACTTATTATGTAACGGACGAACACAGAAATTAACATCCTTGTGGTGAATTAATCAACCAGATTAGATAATTAACCATTTTAATGGAACACTTTGTTCTAATTTACAATAAACAACGGCAACAGAACATAAATATCCTTATAACGCAACAATCCCCCTTTGGGCATGTAGTGGTGGATTATTGAAAGGATATTAATTTAATTTTATGAGTTAATTTGATTTAATTAAATCTGTTCGCACTGTTCATTAATGGCGAGAATTAATTCTGTTTAACAATGGCCATAATAAGGTAATAATCGTAATAACACCTTATCTTACCACCGCCCATCCAAAGACATCCGTTGTCAAGATGTGTTAATTAAGGCGATTTCATTTTTCAGTTTCTTTAGTCGTTTTTCAATGTCTTTATGTGTCTTTGTCTGTCTGTCGGTCCGTTTGTCTTTGCTATTAAGTATCTCAGTGGTGCGCGTATTTAATTGTGTCAAGTGAAATTACACTCCAGTTATCTGTGTCTTTTCTTAAATACCTTATTCTGCTTCTTCATCTACTTCTTAACCTTTCTTAAGCAGCTTCCCGTCTTAACGCTAAATTTCACTTAAACATTGTTTCGAAGGACTGGCTGACTATGCAAGTGGTAATTATGGAAATAATGTTTGACTTGGGATTTCTTTCCTATGATATCGCATTTTTTCTGCTTCCACTTGCTGTATTTGTACGTTTGTATGTGTATATGTGTGTGTCTATAAGACTTTATTTCGAAATAATGTAATTTTAATGAGCATTCTGTTATACTCTTTTTTTGACTGGAAATGCATTTCGACATACTTCAAAAATTCACAGGAAAATTGATAAAAATTAATATTCCATTTTTTTGTATATATTGCATGAAAATTATATAATATCAGGTTATTAAAAATGATGGCGTAGTATACCATAATACTTATTCCAAGCATAGGTCAATTATAATTCTTGTAATTATGTGGAGAGGTATTAGAAGGACAATACATCTCCACAAAATTCTTAAACTACTTTTGGAGTAATTATTGTTTAAAAAAATGTATAGTTTTGTGGTAAATTACTACCGGCTTCCGCAGTAAAAGCGTTTTGCGTGCCAGCGATAACTCGAAAACAAATGTGCCGATCTCGAGGGCGTTTTAAAGACCTAATAATCTTGTATTTAAGCGAAACAAATTTTAACAAATCAGTTAAAAACAAATAAAAAAGGGTCAGTTGGCTTTGCCGACAGATATATACCCTCAGCCTAAGTGAAGCGAAACTTTCACCTCCGGGCAGATCGAATGTATTTAAGGTCTCTTCAGAATTTTGTGACCCTTTTTGTATATTTGAACTTGCCGACCAAAAATGTGGATTAGGAATTAACTGCATTAAGACACAAATGTTGAACTTTTGTAGGGCAGGTACCCTTAGTGCGAACCGATATGGGCCATTTTAGAAGTTAAACTAAAATATTAGGGAATCCAAAGTTTGGACCAAATTGGTTGCCCCATTCAAGTGATATCGTCCTAGCATTTTCGTGTCATTTTTTAAATATTGGGGAGAAGTACCGAAAGTTGTGGACCAGTATGGCCCATGAAACTAAGTTTGGATATAATATGATGAAGACCAAATGTTGGACCAAATCGGTTGAACAGTTTGAGAGTTATCGTGCTCTCCGACCACCACATATGGTGACATAGGGTTTTTTATACCTTTCGGGCTGTTTTCGAAAGAAATATGGACTTGCCCTTGAAGAAACTTTTACCGTCGTAATGGAGGTAGCGAATGCAAATCGCTTCAACAAAAATTAAAGTCATTCGAGAGCAGCTCTTAAAGTGAACTTATCCGAAATTTTGTGTGAAAGGTACCAGAAGGAGAAAACAAATATAGTCCATATTCGAACCTGATCTATATCTGGTAGATATATTAGGATGTGCACAGTATGGATTTCATCGGTCACTCCCTTCAAGAGTTATGGTGCGCAAAATATTTCCTAACATTTTTGAAGTTTTGTGGTACCTGAAGGAGTGGACCGATATAGCCCATCTTCGAATTTAAACAATGTTTTGATAAACTATTACGAAGACCATATTTTGGACCGAATCGACAGATCCGTTGGAGGGTAATCTTGCGCTCCAACCACTACACAGGGTGTCATAGGGGCTTTTTGCACCTTTCCGTCCATTTTCTCAGGAAGTATGGACTTGCACCTGATGAAACTTGTACCCTCGTATGGGGGGAAGTGAATACAAGTTGTTGCAACAAAAATCAAAGCGATTCGAGAGCAAGTCCTAAACTGAACTTATCCGAATTTTTTTGTGGGAGGTACCCGAAGCAGTGGGCCGATTAAGTCCATATTGCAACCTCATTTAAGTCTGGTAGAAATTTCACGATGTGCAAAGTATGGACCAAATCGGTTACTTCCTTCAAGAGTTATCGTGCCACAATTTTTCCGAATATTTTGTAACTTTTGTGGGGGAGGTACCTGAAGGAGTGTACCTATATGGCCCATCTTCGAACTGATCTGGACAAAAAATCTGGACAAAATATTTCGATACCCAAAATTTTAACCGAATCGATTGATCCGTTCGAGAGTTATCGTGCGCACCAGCCAGCCAGACAGACAGACGGACGGACATTGCTAGATCTACTCAAAATTGTCTGAAACGGATATCGTACAAACATACTTCGGGTCTAAAACCATTATTTCGATGAGGCACATTTTTGGTCGTATCAAAGTGTAAATACCCTCTTTAGCCTAAAGGCTGAGGGTATAATTACACTTCCAAGAAGAGATTCAATGCGCACAATTTTCAAAAAAATTTTTGCTGATTGAGGGGTATCATATCCGCCGATCTAGTGGACGGATTTGGACGCGTCATGGCTTATTAGATTCAGAACGTAAAAAAACTAAGTTCACGCGGGTTTCACCGACAATTTAATCGCAGTTGCAAATTTTGAATCAAAAAAACAGGTTTTTTATAAAAATTTACGCACAAAAATTTCGACATTAAGCTGAGATTGTTGTGAACCTTTGAAGGCTACACGCCCGAGTTATACATCAAAAAATGCGTAATCGCGAGTACTACAATCTCATAATCAGTTTTTAAATGAGTAAATTTGCGCGTCCCGATTAGAGAAGAAATTCAAAAAACCCAATTTTTCATTCTTCAAAATGTCAACGATTTTTTCCTATTTTTTTACATTAATATGACCACAGCTTCTGCTCAAATTATAATTTTAAGAAATCCATCGGTGAATCGATTCACGATTCACGATTCACCGATGGATTTCTTAAAATTATAATTTGAGCAGAAGCTGTGGTCATATTAATGTAAAAAAATAGGAAAAAATCGTTGACATTTTGAAGAATGAAAAATTGGGTTTTTTGAATTTCTTCTCTAATCGGGACGCGCAAATTTACTCATTTAAAAACTGATTATGAGATTGTAGTACTCGCGATTACGCATTTTTTGATGTATAACTCGGGCGTGTAGCCTTCAAAGTTTATTTTACCTAAATGCGTTCGAAAATTATGGTATATTACAACAATTCGCGAGTTACAATACCCCATACCTCAGTTTCAACAATTCCCCCGACGGTGTTATTCTTATCAAATTTATGTCACCATATGATAAGAATTTTTTTCTCAAATCTCTATCAGGATTTAAAAAGCAGAATAATAACAAGCTATTGCTTTGTAATATTGGGTTTCAATCAAATTCCCAATTTTATATTAATGAAAACCTTTCCAATTCGAATTACCAATTATTACAAGATGCTGTGCACATTAAAAAGAAAGGTTTTATAAAATCTGCATATACGTTTCGTGGTTTGGTATATATTAAATCCATCAATAATAATGAACCTATCTGCGTGTATCATCCCAAAATTCTCGATGAATTTCGGACACTGCGAGATACATCTAACCCGGAGTTGCAGAATTGACATTTGCCTACCAATACTTTTTTTATATTTACACTCTTAAACTCAAATATTGTAAACAATTCATATGGATATTATTTTATATTTTTTATATTTTTTATCTATTTTATGCACTCTATATGTGTTTTTCATTTTATTTTTGCTGCTTTAAACTCAAACTTGTCAATCATATAGGAAATTTGGTTGTTGATGTTTTTCTCTCGTATCTCTCGACTTTCTATATTGGACCTAATAGATAGTGGTAACAGAGATTCCGAAGACGTCACCAAAACTCTATTGAACATACTTGCCAATCAATCCAATGGTCTGAAGATTTGTCATATTAACTCTCAGAGTCTAGTGAAGAAGATGGACGAGTTTAAATATATATTTGACCAATCTGGAGTTGATATTATATGTCTCTCAGAAACATGGTTAGGAGTCGGGAAGTCCAAAACAAGTACCACTTTCCACGGTGATGTTAATGAACTTAATGCTGCATTTATAAACATACCTCCAGTGCAAATTGACACCCAATACTATGACAGTTATAATACTGAATTTAATTTCGATCCTCACCGAACTTTTGAGTTCAGGTGTGTCACAGATGAAGAAGTACTTAATAGCTTTATAAGTGTTAAATCAAACGCAATTGGTTTGGACGACATTGATCCCAGATTTGTACGTATATTGCTTCCACGTCTCCTACCCTATTTTACTCATCTCTTCAATTCTATACTATATTCAAGTGTATATCCTTCCATCTGGAAGCATGCCAAAATCATTCCTACACCAAAATCTAACGTTGACTATAGACCTATCTCAATCCTTTGTTATCTATCTAAAGTTTTTGAAAGGATTTTACATAACCAAATGATGGAGTATATTACGCGAGAATCATTGTTAACTGATCGGCAGTCAGGTTTCCGTGCTGACAACAGTTGTGTTACTGCATTAGTTGAAGTCGTTGAGGAAATTAGAAGTGAAATTGATGAGAACAAATTAATTTTCCTTGTATTGCTAGATCACTCCAAAGCATTCGACTCTGTTCATCACCTGAACTTATGTATGAAGCTGCGGAGATTTTTCAATTTTTCGCCTTCAGCAATCAATTTAGTAATGTCGTATCTCACCAACAGGCAACAATCAGTATGCACTGGAAATATAAAATCCAAACCATTACTTGTACCTACGGGAGTACCTCAAGGTTCAATCATTGGTCCATTGTTGTTCTCCCTATACGTAAATGACTTACCGCAACAACTATCTGACAGTCAAATTGTTATGTACGCAGATGATGTGCAGATTTTCATAAGTTGCACCATTGACGAGATTAATGAATGCATTAACAAACTTAATGCCGATTTATCCAGAGTATATTCGTGGGCGACTGCAAATGGTTTATTGCTTAACCCCACAAAATCTAAGTGTCTAATTATACACAAAAATAAAAACTTCTCCATTCCACATCCAAACGTCTACATTAACAATCAGAAAATAGATTTTGTATCAAAAACGAAGAATTTAGGTGTAACACTCAACAGCAATCTAGGTTGGTCAGATCATATTAATAATATTGCTGGTCAGACATATGCAAAATTGCGATCCTTATGGATTGCACATTCGTTCACGCCATTAAAAATAAGGATACTCCTTGCAAAAACGTTTCTTGTTCCTAGTCTGATATATGGGTGCGAGCTTTTTGCCAACTGCAATTCCTCGAGTTTGCGCAAATTAAATGTGACATACAACAATATAATTCGTTATGTGTATGGTCTGAAAATATCCCAGCATATCTCCCCTTTTGCCAATTCGCTCTACGGAGTTAGTTTCAACGATCTTCTTAACATTAGATCCTTAATTCTGTTACAAAAAGTAATTGTGAAGAAAAAGCCGAGCTATCTGTATCAGAAACTTAAGTTTGCTCAATCTCGCAGAGGAAGGAAATTGATTCCTCTCAGAAGGCGCAGTTTTGTGTCGGAACAGCAATTTTATATCAATAGTATACGTCTTTGGAATACTCTACCTCACCAAATCCAAAGCATCAACAACGCTCTTACCTTCAAAAAACGTATTTTTCAATATTTTATAAATTAATTACAATATAATTTGTTTGTCATTTCTTTTTGTTCTTATCAATTATTATACCCCATTAAAAACTATGTATCCCCCCATATACTTTGTGACCCTACTAGTTAAGTTGGATATCTTTTTTCTCATAAATCTACACTGTAACTATAAGATTACCATCTTGTTGTGTAGACAAAAGTAAAGTAAATAAATTAAATTAAATTAAATTAAAAAATTAATTCCAGGAGGAGCGGCTGAATACAGAGACGGAAACTCTAAACCCTTCAGAAGGCCACGGCAAACCACTGAAGTACAATCCCTAGTAAATCATACAATTACAATGAATACAGAATATAACATACGGCCCTCAGTCTCCGGCAATCAGAGGGTGCTAAGAATCCCCGGAGGTAAAACAAAAACAAAACTTAGGATAGGAACTTGGAATGTGAGAAGTCTTTATGAACTTGGAAAACTAGACAACACCATAAGCGAAATGGAAAGACTACAAATTGATATCCTGGGTATCAGTGAAACGTGGTGGACGGAGGATGCAGAATTTATTTCCCAGAACGTAAAAATTTATCATTCCGGAAACAGAGAGGGAATTCACAGAAAGGGCGTTGCTATTATAGTAAAAAGTCACATAGGGACCTGTGTCACTGGATACGTTCCAATTTCTGATAGGGCGATGATGATAAAAATATCTGCAAAACCAATAAACATGAATATAATACAGGTATATGCACCCACAAGCGATGGCGATAACGATGAATTGGAACAGTTTTATTGCGACATTGAAAAGTTATTAAAGATGACAAAACCCCACGACATTACCATAATCCAGGGCGATTTTAATGCTAAAGTTGGGCAAGAAGTAACAAACGGAATCACAGGAAAATTTGGCTTAGGACAACGGAATGAAAGAGGAGAACGACTGATACAATTCTGTCAGGAACACAATTTTAAGGTTGCGAATACTATGTTTCGCCTCCATCCAAGACGACTTTACACCTGGAAATCGCCACAGGATAATAACAGAAACATTGTTAGAAACCAAATTGATTACATTTTAATAAATAAGCGATATTCCTCCTGCATAAATAAATGTTGTACGTACCCAGGAGCTGATGTACCCTCGGACCATAACCTTCTGCTGTGCAAATTACAGATAAAGCTAACTACCATCCGAAAGAAAAAACCAAAGAAAAGAGTTAACATTCAAAAATTAAACGATCCCTCCACTAAACAAATCATGAAAAATCACCTTAATGTAGAACTGCACAATATTGATGGAGAAGACATCGAGAATTTATGGAATAATGTAAAAAACTCCATGAATACCATAACCAGCAATATCCTTGGAACCACAACATCTAAAAGAGAAGACACGTGGATGACGGACGAAATACGCGCGCTTCGCATAGAAAGGAGCAAGCACAAAAATTCTAACTATGAAAGATATTGGGAAATAAATCAAGAAATAAAAATTGCAACTCGGGCCGCAAAAAATGCGCAACTCAATAAACAGTGCCAGGAAATTGAAAGACTCCAAATCCTACATGACGATTTCAATCTTCACAAAAAGTTAAAAGAGGCATCTGGAATTTATTCAAAAAGATCATCTACATTTATTTTTGCTGAGAATAATACAGCCATATACGAAACTGCAGAAAAGAAAAAACACTGGGAAAACTATATTAGAAATCTCTTTACCGACACTACAAGAACAGAAACTAATAACACAGATAGAGAAACCAATTTTAGAGGAAGACGCATTACCAAAAGTGAACTAGATATGGCCATAAATTCAATGAAAAACAATAAGGCTACCGGGCCGGATGAAGTCCCATCTGAATTATTTAAATTACTAGATGAAAGAAACACACAACTATTGTTGAAATTATACAACCAAATTTATGAAACAGGACAATACCCTCAAGATTGGCTGAAATCTACGTTTATAACGATTCCCAAGAAAAATAATGCGAAGACGTGCGGAGACTATAGATTAATAAGTCTTATGAGCCATGCTTTAAAAATATTCTTAAAGATAATACATAGGCGCATATACCCAATATGCGAATCACATATGGGAAAAACTCAATTTGGTTTCAGGGAAGGCATGGGTACTCGAGAGGCCCTACTTAGTTTGAATGTACTAATACAAAACTGCCGAGATGTGCAAAAGGATGTTTACATATGCTTTATCGACTACGAGAAGGCATTTGACACGGTCAACCATGACAAGTTGATGGAAATTTTGATATCAATTGGATTAGATGAAAGTGACCTTAAATGCATTAGAAACCTGTACTGGCAACAGAGAGCCAACATTCATATAGATGGTGAACTTACCAACGATGTTCCTATTTCAAAAGGCGTAAGACAGGGTTGTATACTATCCCCTCTTCTATTTAATGTATATTCCCAAAAAATTTTTGAGGAGTCAATATGTGGGAAAAATATCGGAATTAGAATAAATAATACATTCATAAACAATATACGTTATGCCGACGACACCACATTACTTGCAAGCAGCCTCGCAGGATTACAAAAGCTAGTAGATGCTCTAGAACATTCTAGTACGTCATATGCCTTAAAGATTAATATAATGAAGACGAAGTATATGATTATAAGTAGAAGAAATATCGAATCCAACATTCCCTTATGCATTAATGGAACTCAAATAGAAAGAGTCTCCAAATTCAAATACCTCGGAGTGCAAATTAATGACCACTGGGACATATCAAAGGAAATAAAATGCCGAATTGAAATGGCAAGAAACTCTTTTTTTAAATATAGAAAAATACTAACGAGCCATGACATAACCATGGAAACTAAAAAACGATTTGTTAAATGCTACATTTGGTCCGTTTTATTATACTCGGCAGAAACATGGACTCTTAAAGCAGCAGACGAAAGAAGACTGCACTCGTTTGAGGTTTGGATATACCGACGGATCTTAAAGATATCCTGGACAGATCACATCTCAAATAATGAAGTACTGAGACGAATGAACACCGAAAGTCAAATGATCAGATTGATAAAAACGAGAAAAACTGCTTATTTGGGACACCTTATGAGAAATAGCAAATATAATCTCCTCCAAGCAATCATAAGAACCAAAATAGAAGGACGCCGACCAAGAGGGAGACGAGAAATAACATGGATCAAAAACATTCTGGAATGGACAGGACACCAAGATGAAATAAGCCTTTTAAGCGCCGCCAGAAACAGAGAACTAGCTATTATAGAATGAAATTTTTAATTTTATAACATATAACCAAATAACTCTGTAATAATTAACATTGTATGATCGCTAATATCCGAATACGGATTTGCAAATAAAGAAGAAGAAGAAGAAAAAATTAAAAATTAAATTAAGTAAATTTTCTACAAAAAGGCCGATATACCCTCGTTAGCATAAATGCTGAAGGTACAAAAAGAAGAATTGTGTTTGCTTAAATAAGCCGTTTAAAAACAAAAATAATGCTCTACAAAACACTGATACTGCACTTGCTGATGTATGGCTCCGAAGCCTGAGTACTTGCGCAAGCAGACATGGCAGTGCTTGGCGTGTTAGAGAGAAAAATGCTTTGAAAGATCTACGGACCAATCTGCGTTGACGGTGAATTTCGACGTTGTATGAACCACGAGCTGTACCTGCTATACAACGCCATCATTATAGATAAACGTACCGAGATGCAACGATTGGGTTGGCTAAGCCATATCATAAGAATGAGCGATGATGAACCCGCTAAAAAGGCGTATAAATACGGGTGTACGCAGAACTGGCAGGCCAAGGAATAGATGGCGCAAACAAGTTGGTGAAGAGAGGAAAAGGCGCTGTATTCCAGAAAGCGAAGCAACAAACGGGGAGAATTGACGATATTTTCTTAGTTCGGCCTATGGAGCAAATATTCTGTAATGGGCCAGCTAGCCAGCCGGCAAAACAATTTTAAAGCGATTTTAAAAGACATTTTAATGTATTTAACAAGCTTACCAAAATATATGAAGATTGGTCCTGTCGTTTTCGATCTATCGTTGGCACCCATTTCAAAAATGTCATTACGAGAAAAACGCGTTTTTAGTTTCGCCTTTGCACACGAAAACAGTTCTTCACGGTCTAAAGGGTCATAACTCGTCCAATTTTTCTCCAATCGACTCTATACTACCTTTACTTCAAAATTAGTCAATAAAATTAATTAAGATTTTTATACCCTTCACCATAGTATTCAGGGTATATTAAGTTTGTTTTTCTGTTTGTAACGCATTGAAATATACATGTCCGACCCTATAAAGTATATATATTCTTGATCGGGATAAAATTCTGAGCTATATCCGTCTGCTGTAATCACTCTAGCGTCCAAAATAATTGAGCTAGAACGCTGCATTTTTGCACCCGAATATCCCTTCTCCATACGCAGGTCAAATTCGAAGATGGGCTATATCGGCCCACGTTTTGGTATAACCCCATATAAAGGTACTAGGTGATTTTCGGTAGCTGTAATTTGACATTTAAGGTTCTTAGGGGTCACAACACTACTCCACCAATAACTGTCAACATACATCCCCCATATATCGGTGCCTCCCGATTTTCGGTATTTTGAAGGTTTTACCTACAATTTTTGACCGAACCAGCTGTAATTTAACATTTAAAGTTCTTAGGTGTCACAACACTACACCACCAAAAACTGTCAACGTAGGTCCTGGTTTAGGTATAGCCTCCATACAACGGTACCTCCATAAGTCCATATAACGGTACCTCCCGATTTTCAGTATTTTGAGGGTCTTAGATATATTTTTTGACCGAACTAGCTGTAATTTGACTTTTGAGGTTCCCTGCAGCTATAAAACGTTTCCCCAAACTATTTTAAAGATAGGTAGACACTATGATATAGCCCCATAGCACAGTGGTTCCACTTGTATGGGAAGGAGGGCCAAAAGTAGTTATTACCGAGATACCACCGAAATTTGAAACATAGGTTTATAACGAGCAAAAAAGATAGAAAAACATTGTTTAGTGGATGTAGGTCCACATTAGGGTATAGCTCCCATACCGCCCGATTTTTGGTATTGTGACGAATTTAGCCAACATTTTCCAACCGATTTGGATGTAATATTGCATTTTGAGTTCTGAGTAAATAAGTTACATCTTTGCAAAAAATTTTCGATATAGGTCCACGTTTAGATATAGTCCCCATATAAATGTCTCCTCGGCTTTTCGGTATTTTGGAGATTTTAGCGAAATTTTCCAACTCATTTAGCTATAATTTTGCATTTTAAGTTCTGAGTGAACAAAATACCGCCCTGTAAAAAATGTTCAAAATCGGTCTACGTTTATGTATAGCCCCCATATAAACGTACCGCCCGATTTCCGGTATTTTGACGTTTTTAGCTGCATTTTCCAACCGATTTAGCTGTAATTTTACATTTTGAGTTCTGAGTTAATAATATACCTCCTTGCCAAAAATGCTCAATATAGGTCCAAGTTTAGGTATAGCTCCCATATAAACATGCCTCCCGATTTTCGGAATTTCGACAATTTTACTGGCGTGGTATAAGGGGAATAACTTACCGGGTGGCGGATGGGGGCAGCTGGATTTTTTTTTATCGTAAACTAGACACTTTCCCCTGTATTTAAGTAAAAACGCCGGAACTCACAAATGCTTTCAACATTAGTAAAACTCAACATAAATTAATAGTAATGATATTAAAACAAGTAAGAAAAGTCTATAGTCGGACGGAGCCGACCATGGGATACCCTATACCACTATCCCTGGACAATCGCTCTCCACGGAACTTCTTTTCAATGATTGTGAAAATTTAATTATCAAATATCAGAGATGTAATGTATAATACTTATGACCAAAACCAAAAAGTTATCTAGCATGACAAAGACATTTTTGTAGCAGGAAAGGAAAATTTAGTTCACACAAACTAAAATGTAATGAAACCCACTTATGTAGTACTACTACTTCCGTTGTTTAACCACTACGTTATTGAAATTTTTACCAATTTCACACAAAAGTTTCAGTCCATTTAACCCGCTAAGTATTATCTGATCTTCACGTTGGTTTGTACGCTTCTTCTTCATCATAAACTCAAACTTTGTTTAAAAATTTGCGGGTTATTATTTTGACCTACAAAGCCGCTACAAAATTGTTTAAAATTTTGTTTTTGGTCCATTTCATCCCCTGAACATTTCACGATCATCACCAAAAACTAATCATTTCTATTCTGGCCCGAACCCAACCTCTTTAAAAAATTCGTTACAATCGGTTCATACTGCGACCTTAAGCTTGTTTACAATTTTTAATGGACGGACACACATCGCTAAATCGCTCTATCTCGTCGAGATGTGAATTTTGGCATATCAAATAAGGGGTTGTAATAAGTATTTCAAACACCGTTTATTTTTGTTGTCGGCTTGCTGATAGAGCAAGTTTGATGGATGTCAGCACAAGTCTGACTTCTTTATTTTTCCTTTCGGTATTTATAATAAAATTCTTAATTCTAACAAAATTTCTTAAATCTAGATATCACTCAATACTCTTTTCTGTTAACCAATCAGAAAAGAGTTCTTACAAATCTATTTTACAACTAGGTATATTTGTATGTGTGTATTTGATATTTTTACATATGTTGTCATGCATTTCATATTTTCATTCATACTCATATTCTGGAATTTCACTCAATGAAATTTACTATTGGGATATTCTTCATTCCCATTGGCCGAACTCTGACTCATTACAATAGTATTTGAGTTTTCAATTGGAAACTCTAAACTGTCGCCCAACATATGAGTGAGCATGAAGCAATGAACTTCATATGAGTAGCGCTTTGAAAACAAAGAAACAATGAAAGCAATGAACTCGTTGTGGCACTGACCAACTCAACAAAACAAAATACTGAATATCAAAAAGCATGGCAACATAATGTGATGGTGACACACAACAGGGTCTAGGACGATTATTTCGTGGTGTTACATAAACTTTTGGAGAGACAATATGTAGCATGGTATAAAACTGTGGTTCTCTACACAGAACCCATTATATATTAGGCAGTAGGCCCGTTATCTAGCAAACACTTTATTGCAATTTACATCAGAGGAAAGGTCAGTAGTTTTTTCCATATGTAGGCTACTTTGCGAAATATATATGTCCTCAAAGAATTAAAATATCGACTAAAAATAAAATTTTTATATTTTTCGTACAAAAGTAATGGTCCATTTCACCCGCTAAAGAATATCAGATCATCATTCAAAATTGTAGGCATCTTTTTCGACCTATACTCTTACCCGGTGCAAAATTTCGTGACTATTGATGTATAATTGCGACTTCTAGCGAGTTTATTATTACACTACAAACAAATAACAGAATATATTAGGCTGTAACTCTGTTATCTGATCATGCACACCAACATAATTGGCATCAGTTGAAAGGTCAAGCGTTCCACTTTCAAGTATATCTCACTTGTCCGGAATGTCACTTCCTGAAATTAAGATATAAGCTGTATATTAAAAATTTTCACAATTTTCACACAAAAGTTTTGGTCCATTTAACCCTCTAAATATTATCCGATCGCCATCTCAATTTGCAAGCTTCTCCTTTGTGATATACTCTCACCTTTTTTAAAATTACGCGTTGATCGGAATATTATTGAGACCTACAGAGCCGCTAGAAAATTGGATAAATATTATGTTTTTGGTCCATTTCACCCGCTAAATATTTCACGATCCTCACCAATAAGAATAGGGATCTATTCTGATCTGAACCCGACCTCCATACAAAATTTCGTGACGATCGGTCCATAATTGCGGCCTGGAGCGTGTTTACAATTTATAATGGACAGACGGACGGACGGACGGACGGAGGGACGGACGGACACACATCTCAAAATCGCTTTATCTCGTCGAGATATGAAGATTGGTATACCACATTGGGGGTCTGAGACGAATATTTCGCTGTGTTACATTAATTTTTACCAAAACAAACTTATAATACCCTTTTCCACATTGTGGTATAGGGTATAAATACCAGAAAAAGTAATTTACGAAGATTTTTTTAATGAAGTTAGAAAACGAAATATGATTTTTTTGTTTTCGTAAAATTATTACCAATGCCATCAACTACAAGTTTTATTTTGAAAATCGCCCATTTACTTGTTCAACTTTGTATAACACTGTGCAACACTGGAAATGCAAACAACTTCTATTGGGCATTTTCTGAAAGTACATATTGAGACAACAAAAACCTTAATTGGGTTCTGTGTTCTTAGATCGGGTTTATATTTTATGGCCTCATCTAAACCGACCTAAATTGAGCCCTTTTTCCAGTGATCGGACCTTTATCTCCGAAACTAATAAGAATTTTGCTTTGCAGTCTTCAGCAATATTGTAGCCATTAAGTAGTAGAACTTATGTGTCAAACAGATGAACTAGGAGGTGCCCGGACATAACTCCCAAAATGATTTTGGGCGTTATGTCCGCTGCCCTTTGCGGACATAACTCCCAAAATTCGTTGGGAGTTATGTCCGTAAAGCAAAGCGGACATAACACCAAAAAAAATTGCGGACATAACTCCCAACGATTTTTTCTTAATTTATAAATTATTTCTTTGCTTAATTTTGAAATTTATAGTTATACATATTTTTTAAATTTTAGAGTAGAAGTTAGAATGTAAGCGGAATTATACATTTAAGCGGAATTACATTTCAGTGCCAAACAATACCGAAGTATCCACAAAATCCTCCTGATTTCATAAAATTAGTTAAAAACGAAATTATGCCCGAAATGATGTAAGTAGCAGTTAGGAGAAGTTTTATATTGAAAAAATATTTGTTAAGAAAATCGCGCTATTTATTAAAAAATATTTTTGTTTTTCAGAAAGTATTTGAATATTTGTACAAACACTTTTTATCTTCTTAAATAACTTTTACAAAAACTTTTTATTTTCTTAAATTGTGAAAATATTTTTGTGAAAAATCGCGAATATTTTTGCAAAAACTTTTCATCTTCTTAAATTGTGAAAATATTTTTGTAAAAAATCGCGCAATTTTTTTAATATTTTTGCCTGCGGCGCTTTTTATTTTTCAGAAAGTATTTGAATATTCCTACAAAAACTTTTTATCTTCTTAAATTGTGAAAATATTTTTGTAAAAATTGAGCGATTTTTTCAAAAATATTTTCGCCTGCGGCGCTTTTTGTTTTCTAGAAAGTATTTGAATATTTTTTACAAAAACTTTTTATCTTCTTAAACTGTGAAAATATTTTAGTAAAAAATCGGGCGATTTTTTCAAAAATATTTTCGACTGCGGCGCTTTTCGTTTTTCAGGAAGTATTTGAATATTTTTGCAAAAAAAATTATTTAAAAATATTTTTGTGAAAAATCGCGCGATTTTTTCAAAAATATTTTCGCCTGCGGCGCTTTTCGTTTTTCAGAAAGTGTTTGAATATTTTTACAAAAACTTTTTATTTTCTTAAGTTGTGAAAATATTTTTGTAAAAAATCGCGCCATTTTTTTCAAATATATTTTCGCCTGCGGCGCTTATCTTTTTTCAGAAAGTATCTGCGAATTTTAACAAAAACTTTTTATTTTCCTGTAGGCAGCATTTTTCGTTTATGTTGGAAGGCAAATTTTGCATATAGTTCGATTTGAGATGGCTACTACTTATATTGTACTTAATTTTCTTAAAAATTTTAAATCAATTATAAATTATTTTATGAAATGAAAAATGCATATGGACTTAAAGTTAATTTTTAATTTTTTTCTTATACATTTGAAATAAAAATTTTATTTAAATAAAAATCACTTAAATTTTAAAAACGGACATAACTCCCATTGGGACTTATGTCCGCTAAGGGGGGGTCGGACATAGCTCCCAAAAAATTTGGGAGTTATGTCCGCAAACCAAGGCGGACATAACTCCCAAAATCGTTTTGGGAGTTATGTCCGTTGGGAGTTATGTCACGGCACCGAACTAGGAAAAGCTGCATCTAGCGCATCAAACTCGTTAAAATATAGAAAAGTTTACATAATTTCTGAAATTTTGGTCAGTAACAACTAAACTGCTGGGAGTTGAAACAAGTAACCATTATAAAAAGTTTCCAAATAATGTGACCATCAATTCTTCAGAACATTCTGAAACTCTAAAGTGGTTATTTCACGTTGTTTAAGGGGTATTTCATAACATACCTTTTACAAAACTTATTTCAAACAATGTTCACACAGGCTGTTTATTCGAATGTTGCGGATTTCAATGAATTATTGAAATATTTACCTAATTGTTGTTGAAAAAATTGATATAAACAAGGCGATAGAGCCATTTTACAACAATATAATGTTCTGCAGAGTTGTGTATTAAATTCCAGAGAATATTTTCCCAAAAGGTAGCATTAAGAACAATTTAACATTTTGGGAGATACGCTGCGAAATATACACAAATTATAGAATTTTAAGATATATTATAAAATTTGAGGCAATAAATGCAGTTTTTCGAGTCCACTATTCCTAACGTCAAAACAAGATTCGTATTGGTTTCAGAAATACAGCCCCGATTTGTTTTAAAAATTCGATCTTTAACCATGTTTAGATGAGGCCATAAAAACCGAACCCGATCTAAGAAAACAAAACCCAAATATGGTTTTTGCCTATTGGTCCTCTACTTTCATAAAATTCTGGACAGAAGTTGTTTGCACGCGATTAGAACAAAAATGTTGCACAGTGTAATTTTACCAACGCTTTGTGGTGTATTTTTAATTTTTAAGGCACCACATACAATTCAAAACTTCTCCGGCTTAACCTGGAATATTAGCACTGTAAATTGACAAGTACGATTGGATGTTAAAAATTAGATGTGTTTAGACAATATTTATTTCATTCGCAACCAAATTTGTCGCCATCAATTTTTCGATTTTTGTCCACGGGCGGAACCACTGTGCATAGGCGGTATCATTCACCACCACCTAAAATTGTGAAATTAAATGCCATTTCATTTAAGACTATTTTATGCTGGAGGGTATAAAAAGTTCGGCCCGGAACTTAACTTGTTAGGCGTACAGAAATAAGGCCTCATGAAATAACACCCCAAACGGAAATGAAAATGGACCCCAATTTTTGGGGTGTTTTTCCAATTTGAACAATGGCCCCAATGCAAAAAGGCACCGAACTAGGAAATTCGGCCTCAAAAAGTATTATATTTATGCCTGGATTGGATTGCATTGGCCCAAAATGCATTTTTGAAATTGGGGTGCATTCGGCAAAAGCATACCGAAAAGCGGCGCAGGCGAAAATATTTTAGAAAAAATAGCGCGATTGTTTTACAAAAATATTTTCACAGTTGTACCATGTACAAAGTTTTTCTAAAAAATTTAAAGTACTTTTATAAAACTAACTGGACCTATTTCGAGTGACTTTTTACAAAAATAGTTTTGCTATTTAAAAAATGCAAAAACATTTTTTTTTCAATTTAAATAATTAATAAACTCTATATACGAAATGTCTTTGTCAAATACCGTAGTCTGGTAAAATTTCTCCGAACTGCTACTGACAAATTCAGATATAATGTTATTTTTAAATACTTTTTGAAAGCGGAATTGTACATTTGGGAAGGCTTAAGTGCCAAACAATAACGAAGTCTACACAAAATCTTCCAGTAGGCCTATTCTGTAACTTTTATCGATTAAAAAGTTGTTAAAATTTCTTTTGTTTTTGTCACAAGTACAAAACAAACAAATGAAATAGTTGTAAAATAAACAATGAGGAAAGTTGTTAAAAAGTTACAGAATAGGCCTACTGGAGTTATGTCCGGGCACCGTTTCTTTTTTGTCTACATATAAAGTAGAAAACTGTTTGTATGTTTGTTTGAAGTTTATAGACTCAAAAACCGCTGAACCTATCTTTCTGAATTTTTCATAGTATATTATTACATGGCCTGAAAGTAACATAGGCTATAAAAAGTTTTGAAATTCCGCTTTGATCCGGAGATATTGCATCAGAATCGGAGACACCACCATAAAATTTAGATTTAGTATGCATATATCTATAGGAGATAAATCTACAAATTTGGGGTGTGTGACGGAATTTGTCCTACAAATACACGTGCCAAAATATATCGAAATCCGTTCACATTTGGATATAGCTCCCATATATATTTTCGTCCGATTTCAAGTATTCGATGCACCAAAAACGCTATAAAATGTCCCAAGAAGTCGAAAATAGGCCCCAAAAGTTTTGTTGTTGTTTTCCATATACCTGTTTGGGCCTATTTTAATTTTCAATTTGGGGTGTTATTTCATGGGGCCTTATTTCTGTACGCCCGTTTTTTACTTGTTTGAAAGTAATATATATTAAGGTAACCCCCTTAAACATTTTGACAAAGGTATTGATTATGGTCCTGATTACAACGATATAACATTGTCCGTGGGTTAGTCCATAGAATGTTCTAATAAACCCCAACCCAACAAAAATTGTCTTAATTTTTTCATCAATACATAAAATGCAGAAAATAATTCTCTATTCTAAATTTACCACAGATATTTGATTTATTACAACCCTAAACATATTTTCTTCTAAATGTCAAATAAACATTCATTTTTCAAAACTTTTTACAAATTTATTGCCCCTAAACATTTTACAAATCGTGGCCATTTGTACGTGCATTTGATTCACTACAAATCATTCTTTTTTAATAATTTTTATTTTAAATAAATCATTATACCATAAATTATACATTTCAAACAAGAAATTCAAACATTCACACATACATACTATCACACACACCGACACACAAAAACAGAGATAGGAAATAACTTAGAATCAAGTGAAACATGACGGGAACATAGGTTTTTGTTGTGCATAAATTATGATAAAAGTAAACAACAAAGAAACAAACCAAAACAAAACACCTGACAACGCGGGAACACGTGAGTTGGATGGGTAAGGAAGGGGAAGAAGATGGTGGCAGAAAGTCCAACTCCACTTAAGAAAGTCGAACACATAACTCAAAAAGGAAAATTCACCAGCCACCATCAATGTTGGTTAGACCAACAGCAGCATACGAACAACAATGGAGAAGTAAAAAAGGTTAAAAGTAACCTTAGTTAAGTTAGGTTGGCCACAGCTATCATAGAAGGACATCTTGGGAAAACTTTTTGCGGTGTGTGAAAATAGAAGCACCAGACACAAACATATAAAAAAAGATGATTTATAAACATTAGAAATTTGTATTTGTGTGGCCAGAGAACAGTGTTCGAAAAGAAACAGTACACTAAAATAACGTACCGTACCAGGTACGGTATCACTAAAAAATATTTTAGTGTACCGTACCGGTACGCAACCACTAAAAAATATTTTAGCGTACCGTACCGGAGCACAACGAAAATTGTAGTGAACCGCAGTCGGTACACTAAAAAATCGTAGCGTACCGCAGTCGGTACACTAAAATATCGTAGTGTACCACTGGTCGGTTCACTAAAAAATAACGTACCACACATGTGTTTTTTTAATTATGAGGAAATATGAATTGTTATATGCTTTCTTGGGAAAGAAGGCAAGTATAATAAATAAAATTCAATATTGTATAAATTAATTACATTTTAATCGTTTATAAATATTGAGAAAATTACTAGAAAATATAATGTTGTTTAAGAAAATCGTGAATTATAAAATCATTTACATGAATAAGTAAAGAATAATTTTACTTTTTTTGATGTTATTAGCATTTTTTGGAAAAAGGTTATTCAGAAAAATTTAATATTTGCTATACAATCCACATTAATATTACCAATACCAACAAAAAATACCCATCTATTTTGTTTGTAGCGAACAGTACTGTTCATCACTAAGGTTTTTTCCAAGCTATGTTTATTTACACATTTAAAAGTATTTGTAGCCAAATTACAAATTTTATTATGATTTTTTCAATATGGAATGTATTTATCATAACACCAGTATGAGGTTACTAATTGATGTCATAAGGATGTTTAAAAATCCCCTCGTGCAAAATCATTATTATTGGCGGCACCAATAACAGAAAATCTATTCATAGCAAGGTAATGTGGACGATCAACGAGAATTTTGCCTGTTACTTTGTGGTACTACTGAAAAGGACGAAGCAGTAAAACTTCGTAGTTCGTATTGTTGGAACAATGAAAATAATATACAGTTTGTCAAGTAATTGTTTTCGAACTAAGAAAACTAATAATTTTCTGTATCAATTTGTGAAAAATGTCTGATAATTGGGATAAAAATGTCAGGTTTTTTTGCAAAAAATAGTTGGTAGACATATTAAAGACAACATAGGATGTATAAATAAAAAAATGACCCACGTAGTCCAACAAAAAATAACAAAATCCCATAACTACATATAATTCCAGCTGTCAAATAAATGTTTTCGAAATTTAATGGAGGTTCCAAAATAACACATATTTTTGCAAAATTCTTGAAAATCATGACATTTTATGAATGTTATTCTTAAAAAGGGTTTACTACTAACAAGTATCAACAATATTAGTCATAGAATATCCCTACTAGGCGGGTTACCATATGGACTAAGGGAGTACTATGTCATATCACATGTAAACAGGGTCCTATAGGTCTAAAACCGATAATATCTGAAAACTAAGACGTTTTATGAGTTTCTTTAGTTCACTAGGATGTATTGTCATCAACAAAAATAAAGATTACCTTCAGAATAATAAAATCAGGAAGGTTGCCAGATGTACGAAAAAGGTACCAAGTCATATAAACAGTGAATGAGACCAACTAAATCCATAACCAGGGCTTAAGATTTGTTTATTTAACTAAAATTGAATTAAGGGATAAGGGAATTCTCCAACATAAACCAAAATATGACTTAAAAGTACAAAAATCGCTTAGAAATGAATATATAAGATATTGTCAGTCTATACTGATTTTTAATAGACCTCCGATTTCAACTGTTTATAGCCAGTTCAAAGGAATTCTCTATGTTTTTTACTTCCATTCTAGCACTGAAGCATTATTTACCCATTAACATAATTTTTCGCTTAAGAATGTACTACACAAGTATTGCAGAGTACGCGAAATGTGTCCAATAGGTCGAAGTATGCATTTCTGAAAATTGTCGAAACCTTTACCCTTATACATTTCTAAGCAATATTGGTCTCCTACTGCGATATTTCCGATTATTTAGTGAAATGTCATTATCTCTTAATTAATATTAGGTAAAAAACAAACTTCGGTGCCCTGTTTTGGGGCCTGCGTGGCCTCGTTTACTGTTTATATAACCTGATACCTTTTTAGTCGATCTGGCAACCCTTCTGATCTAATTATGCTACAGGTAATATTTATTGTGTTTGATGGCAGTCCATCCTCGTGAACTAAAAAACTCATAAAACGCCATAGTTTTCAGATATTACCGGCTTAGGACCTATAGGACCCTGTTTACATGTGATATGACCTGGTACTCCCTTGGTCCATATGGTAACCCTCCTAGTAGGGATATTCTATGACTAATATTGTTGATACTTGTTAGTAGTTAACCCTTTTTAAGAATAACATTCATAAAATGTCAAGATTTTCAAGAATTTTGCAAAAATATGGGTTATTTTGGAACCTCCATTAAATTTCGAAAACATTTATTTGACAGCTGGCATTATATGTAGTTATGGGTTTTCGTTATTTTTTGTTGGACTACGTGAGTCAATTTTTTATTTATTCATCCTATCTTGTCTTTAATAAATCTACCAACTATTTTTTTGCAAAAAACCCGACAGTTTTATCCCAATTATCAGTAATTTTTCATAAATTAATACAGAAAAACGTTAGTTTTCTTGGTTCGAAAACAATTACTTGACAAACTGTACGTATCTGTAATGTAACATACATGTGTTTTCATGAATTATGAGAAAATGTAAAATATTTAATGGTTTTTTGTTTTATTATGGAAGACTATATAAATTGACCCCATAATTGTGTTATTTACATATGTATATCCAAAATATTTGTATAAAGTAATAAGGCACGTGTTGGTGTCACATTGATGTTTTATGGGCCAAACGAACAGTGGAAAAAATACAGATATAGCGCACCAAAACTTAAAAAAATCACATACGCCTATGTAAAAATTATTGGTGAAGTATTGATCTAAGGTGTCCACAGAATCTAACGACAGTTAAAATAATTTGTTTTACATCAGCCAAAGCAAAATAACGTTTAATTTTTTGTTCACAATTTGGTTTTTATAATATATTTTAGTAGTAAATTTGCGATCGTCGTATGCAGTCTTCCTACAAAGTAATTTTAAAGCTTTTCGTGAAGACAGGTGAGCAAAAAATATTTTATATAATATGTTATTTATTGTAACTCGGATTTTACACATATGTAAATCACGTGACTTCCGCTTTTCTTTCAAATTCTGTACTTTGTTAAAGCTTCTTAGTAGGGAGTGTCGCGGGATGGCGCGTAAATTTTTTATTTTATTTTTAGTACATATAGTTCTTACCAAATTTGTAAAGTTTTAGCTGCA